>NW_024881320.1:2260000-3510000 GCF_018691265.1 Tyto alba
CTTAAAAGCAAATATAAAGTGCTGCTTTGGATTGCACAGCAGCTTCTAGGTACTACGCTAACTGCTACTGCAGCACAAAGAGGCCTCATGTGATTCTCGACGCATTTATCACAGTAAGAATATGACCTAGTAATTAACTGAAAAGTTCTTTTGTGTAGATTGAAGAACCTTAAGTTTTTGACAAACTTGCTATACACATTCTTACCAAATTGGCACAGCTGATAAAGGTGGTCTTGTGGCTATGTAAAATAACCTTTTCTAGCCCCAGCTTTGCAGAAGTTAACCCTTTTTCAAACCCTAAACTGAAATGTGTAGGGACAGTTGCAGTTCCCCAGGGATTCCTGGGGTCTGAGGCAAGGCCTCCGAGCAGTAGGTCATCCTGCCTGAAGCAGAGCAAAAGCACCCCGCAGTTCAGTGACATGAGACAGAGAGCATTTCTTCTCTTGTTCCAGTCCATCATCTGTAATCTTAAACCAAATACTTCCCACTTGTTGTACAAAACTCACCCCTAGGAAAGGCAACTGAAAGTAAACATGCAAAGTGCTACTGAAAGCAGAAATGGGAGGGGAGAGATGCCACTGAGCTGGTGTTTGGCCTCCTTCCTGATCAGCACTGTCAAACCTGTACGGCTGCCAGGAAAGAGTCGGATTTACAGAGCTGGAGAGGCTGTTACTGCAAGGGTTGTGAGGTTTTGGTTTTTTGGTTTTGTACCACAAAAGCAACAACTTGGTTAAGACTGTCTTGCCTAGCAGCTCCTTGGCAAGGTAAGACTTGATTGAAGCAGCTTCTCAAAGCTTAATTTTAAGGAGAAATTAAATTCTGCTTCAGCTTGTTGAACCCATCTGACACCTCTCCCCCCCTCCTTTCAGTAGCACAAGCAAGTTCTAGTGCACAGTCAACATCAACAGTTCACATTTCAGCTTGGCATAATGTATATAAATAAATTATATTAATTTAATCCAATAAGACACTTTAAATAAATGAAATGCTAAAGAGTGACACCTGTCGAGTTATTTCCCAGCAGGAATACTGAGTGGTTTGGCATTCTGTTCTCCCACACGTTCACTGGCTTCTGAACGTCCCACAACCCTCAGGCCTTGATGGGGATCGTTTGTTTGCATCCAGCAGTGCTGCCATCTGCTTCAGGTAAGCCCACGGAGTATTCCGTGGTGGCAATGAGCAACATGTCCAGAGTTGTCTCGGTACACTTAGCAATAAAGCGTATGAAAGGCCTCACGTCACCCTCATTGGCAACTTCCAAGACGTGGTAATACTCGGCCCGTTGCTCCTTGCGGATTGTGATGGGCGGGTAGCCTGCCTGCATCAGTATGAGGTTCATTAACAGGCGCGAGGTCCTTCCGTTGCCATCTACAAACGGATGGATGTAAACCAACTTGTAGTGGGCTAACGCAGCAAATTCCACAGGGTGCAAGCTCATGGCATCTTCCGAGTTAATCCACTGCACAAACTCCTGCATCTGTTTCTCGACGTCCTGGGGATGTGGTGGTATGTGATGTCCTACAAAAACCTGAGTAGTCCTGAACCGCCCTGCCTCCACCGGGTCGGCGTAGCCCAGCACCCTCCGGTGTATCTCCAAGATGTCAGTGATGGTTACGGAGCCTATCCGCGATACCAGCGTGGTGTTGACGTATTTCAAAGCCGCGTGCATGCCGATCACCTCATTCTGCTCCACTAAGCTCTTGCCAGGGACGGCGTATCTGGTCTCAATGATGTGTCGTATTTCTGACAGCGTCAGCGTGTTTCCTTCAATAGCAACCGTGTGGTAGATGTGGTGGTAGTAGGACTCCTCCATCACTCGGCGCAGGGCAGAATTGCCTTTGGGGATTGCCATCACTTTTTTAACCTTGCTGTCAATAATGCTAAAATACCTCTGATCTATCTCTTCAACTAAAGGTAGAGTCCGGTCCCGATTGATCAAAGCCTTCTCGTTGCAGGGAGAAATGGTTAGTGCTTTGGAGTATAAATAGTCGGCTTGAAGAATGTCTTTTTCCTCTTCAGAAAAGATACCAAATTCATTCAGGGCATCTACGTAATCGGGGTCCATTTTGAGGGCGTACACAAAGAGTTTGTGGGCTTTCTCCCGCTTTCCTTGGCGCTTCATTTCGAGGGCTTGATTCAGAGCTGCTTTGGCTTCTAACTTCACTTCTGAAACGCAACAACAGTTAGGTAAGAGGGTAGTGAGTTTTACTGAAAACCTCTGGAAACCGTCACCGTTCACCGATACAAAAATTAAATAAAACCAGTCTATAAGAACCGTAGCAGAGAACTTTTATTCCGGGCTTTGCCAGGCTATAAGCACAGAGGTTTATGCCACGTTTACAGGCTGAGTATGCAGCAGCGGAGCTGTGCCTGGCAGGCACCGTGGCTCACGCTGGCCACAGGCACCGAGCCATCCCGGCAAACCCCTCTTTGGCCACCAGGCTGCTTTGTGTGGGCGGACACAGAGTCTTAAATACATTCTCTTGGCATTAAGGCCAGTTCTCTTGCTAGAAGCACAGCCCAGAGCTGCTAACAGCACTCTATCTGCGTTTCTTTTTTTTCACTGAACTATCAAACACCTTCCCAGCAATTATAGCTTTAATGCAAACAATGATAAAGTGCTGGAATTTTAGTGATTTCTTTGCATGTTTTCCAAATTAATGTCCTGGCCAATAAAGGCAATGACTGCAGTCTGTCATTGCCAGAAAGGCTGCCTTGTGACAGCCAGGATTTCATGACTGTATCCCAGGTTACTGTGTATTAAAACATCACTCCATATTCTAGTTAGTTTAACAGAACTTACTAATGCCGAAAGCATGAGGAAAAACTTCTGAGAGACAAAGCAGCACTGAGAGGTGGCCAGTCCATCGCCGCCCTTCTGCAGTGCAGAGCAGTGGAATGCAGCCAGGCTGGCAATGGCATGTCTGACCTCTGGGTCATTTACAGCCGACATTAATTTGCAGTTGGGCAGTGAGAGCTCGTTAACGGGGTACAGGAGATCATCGGGGGGGGGGGGGTGGGGGGTGGGGGGGTGCGGGATGTGGGAGCAGGGGCAGATCTCCAGACATGGGTTGTTGCTCTACAGCAACTCAGCTGTTCCCCTGCGCCCCCCCCGGGGACACTCTTACCTGTGGATGCTTTGCCTTTCAGCACCAGCAGCTCCAGCCCGCTGGAGGTCACGCTCAGCCCAGTTGTTTGTCCCGTGTATCTGGTGACACCAGAGGAGCCCGTGCCCAGTTTGCTTTTCAAGAAGGAGAGTCCTTGGAGCACTGCATGGCACTGGTCTTCCACGGCAGCCAGCGGGAGCAGCAGCATCACGAGCGAGCCCAGGAGGAGCACAAGCAAGGCCGCCCACCTGATGCGGGCCCACAGGGTTATCCATTTCAGCTCAGGATCTGTCGCCATAGACACGAGATTCATCCTGCTTCCAGCGCAGCCACGAGAAACATCTCTCCCACAGCTCCCACCTGGGAAGAGAAAGAGCTTCAGCCACAGCTCCAGAGCAGGTGTGGTGCTGGAGATGTGGCACCTGAGCACACTCGCTCTGGGTTTGTCCCCAGCTGTTCAGGGTCACCCCCAAGCACCCACCTTTCCCTGCCACCCTCCCCGAGCGCACCGGGGCAGGCCACGTGCAGCATCCAGCGTAAGGCAAATCCTTAGGGGACCCGCTATACGTTACTGCGGCGGCATGAGGAGCCGCCGATGCCCGTGAGCAGCGCCAGGCTCCGAGCTGGGCCAGCACCCGCAGGGATGAAGGGGCTCTGTCCCGCACAAGCACGGCACAGCCCCTCTCCCTCCCCCAGGCCTGCCACCCCCCGAGGCTCCACGCTCCTACGCGTCCATCCCGCTGCAGAAATTCCACCCCAACCCCCCATATTCCTTCCCCCCCTCTCAGTTCCCCCCCCCCCCAGCTCTCCTTCCCCTCAGTTTAGCCCCCCCCGCTCTTCCGACCCAGGTCTCCCCTCAGGCCCGCCGGGATCCCCCCCCATCACCTTTGCCGCTTCCCAGAGCCGCCGGCAGCCGGCTGCGGTACCTCCGCCCCCCGCGCCCTGCCATTGGCCGCACCGCCCCTCTCCTCCTTTTCTATTGGCGCTCGCAGCGGATCCGTCTCTTATGCCCCGCCCCCCCTTCCTGCTCGTGACTTCCTGGCGGCGTCTTCCGGGTAGCGCCACACCCCCAGCGCGGCAGAGGCTCGTGGAGGGTGAGAAATGGTGAGCACCCACGCCAATTATAGAGGGACAGCCAATGAGAAGGGAGGATGGGGAGAGGGCGGGCCCACATGCTATTTAAGGGCGAGGAGCTCCGCCCCCTGTTGCTACGCGACGGCGGCTGAAGGGGGAGCCGGCCGTCATTAGTGTCCCCAGGCCCCGGGGCCAGGCTGTGGCCGCTGTCGCTCTCTTCAGGCTCGGAGCAGGGCTCCAGGGAAGCTCAGCCGGTTGAGGGTGCAAGGCCGGGGATGGCCAAGAGCATCCCCCAGTCGGGCTGTGTTGGGGCGAGGTGCTGTGGGCAGCGCACCAAACAGACCTCAGTGCTCACAGCTTTTTTATTTGCATGGTAAAAAAACCCTTTTCTGTTTGATAGAATTGCTCTTGTCACCTCTCCCTTTCCTTTCTGGAAAATGCATATATATGTTTTTTTTTTTTTTTTTTTTTGCCTTAAGGCAGCAGAGTGTGTCAGTAAGCAATGTACTTTGGTGCTCTGCAGCAGGTCTGTGCCTCTTCCCCTCCTCCCTGCCTCTGCTGGAGGCCAGGAATGGGAGAGATTTGACAAAAGCTGAAGGAAAGGAAAATGGTTTAGGGAATTGTAGGTAGCTCAGTCAGATTTCAGCATCTGGCAAGATAGGACAGTTTTCTACCAGATACTTACACAGTAAATCATCACCAGCAGGGAAAGATAACCCTGTTTGGCAGAAATAAATGATGGCAATTTAAACTATTTTTCTTCTTTGTAGCTGACAGCAGCGAAAAAGCGGATAGGGCAGATACAGGTCTGGTGTTGCGAGGGTTCGGAGCGCTCCTGCACGATGTGCCCAGAGAAATGCTGAAGAAGATGGGCTTGGGTTGCTTCTCCGCAGACAGGGGACACCGTGGTTCGGTGCTGCACAGGCTTTAACAGTGTTCTTCCACTGCGATGGCCTCTCTCACTGTGGGTGTTTCAGCGGGAGGTTTTACCAGCATCTGTCCTTTCCCCTTTTGTGTACTGTTATAGCACTGGCTGGGGTGAAGGAGTGAAGAACGTGTCTAAAACTTGCTTGTGGTGCCGGATTGAGTTTGTTGGTGAGAGCTTAAGAAGAAAAAGGAGCAAATTTAAATTATTTTAGTAAAATGAACAAACGTTCTTAAATCTGAAGTTCCAAGAAAAGCAAGTACTATATTCAGGAAGAGGAATTTAGGCCCAAAATATGCCCTAATGCCTGCCGGTGTGTCTGCTTCTGCACAGGCTGTCCACTGCAAAGCCTTTGAGAGGAGCCAGCTCCGAGATCCCTCCTGAAGTTCTGGGCACAATCGCAGTATTACCCTTCTTCAGATACTGTCCCTCACAGCCTCATGTTTCCCTCACGCTTGCTGGGAATACACCAAGGGTCCCTTTCCTGAACAGTGACTTGAAACCAAACCTTTCAGAGGAACTGCTGGAGACCAGCAGTGGTGGACTTCCAACAACGAGGACAAGCGATGTGTTACATGGAAGTTTCCAGAGTCAGTCTTCCTTTTCTTGCTCATTTTTGGTGTGAAAGGCAGTAACCACTCCCTCGGTTCCAGGGCACACTCACATGTTTATTGACTTTACTGGGACTGACAAAAGCAGCTTGATGAACTCACTTCAACCAGCATCCCTAAAAAGAGGCTGACAGCACCTCAGCTTCTAGAGCGTCCAGCAGCAAACGGAGCCCAAGGCGATTCCTACAGCACAAAATTACCATGTCCTCCAGCCATTTGGAGCCTGCCAAATCCCATTAGTGCCAAAAGCTAAGTTTGGGGGATAATTAGCATTTGAAGGATGAGCAAATCTATCTGCCCTTCAAGAGGAAGCTTTGACAGAAATGTGTATTTTCCTCAGTGCAAGTCATATGGCACCCAAGCCTAATTATGGAATAATTATAGAGCGATGATGTCTTTTCCTTTTAAAAATGTTGAGAAGCATATTTAGAAACTGTTCACCAATTAAATCTGATCCAACAGAAGAGAACAATGCTGATAGCCAGGAATGCCTGGCATCTCATCCCAGCTTTGACACCTCTTGGTAGCCTTGGAGCGGTATTTCTCTGTGGCTGCTGTGCTAGAAGCCGCCGATGCCACGCCATCCCTCGGGGATGCCAGCACTACTGCTGGCACTTGGCATTTCTAACAGCTCTTCCTCAGTGAGGATCCGACCCAGCTCAAGGGTTGCCGTTGCCAGTCTATTGCACATCACGTTCATGATTTTTGTCAGGGATGGCGAAGGGACATCCCGATGTAGACGGTAGGAAGGAGTTGGGCTGTGAAACGCTGGAGCTGTAGCCCTGGGGTTGGCCCGCTGGGGATCTCGGGCAGCTCTTGGCGTGGTTGGACACAGATGTGTCTGAAGCCACAGTTGTGCCAAAGGGCTCCCGTCTGGACCCTTAACCTCTCGGGGCAGTTTGCATTTGAAATGGTGTCCCGTTGGTTACGGCATCACAGAGGGATGCTGGAAGCATTACAGCTGTGTCATGGAAGAGACTGTTTCTTATTACTTAAATATTTAAGGCTGAATCCGGTGAATGTGGAAGCAGAACGGTCCCTGCAGCCAGTAGATGGCACTGACTCATTTTGCTGCTCTGTAGAAACCTCCCAGTGGTCATGAAAAACATATCTTAAGGTTGAGTAAGGCTCTGGCTTCCTCTTGGAACTGCTTGTACTGGGATAAAAATCCCTTTCTGTGCGCTAAGGAGGTTTTGGGGATCTATTCTGATGAGGTGTAACGGTGGCTAGCGGCACAGACCTTGCGTTTCTCTGAAGCTTTTGCACAGTGCTGTGTCTGATGGTGGCTCTTAGGCTGAGCCTTGTGATAATTTTACCTGACATTAATTTGGAAGATGTGATAAGGCAGATTAGTGCTGTTTCTTTCTGGCTTTCCTGGGCCACGTGTTAAAAGGAAAACCCTTCCAGAATCAAGTCTGACCGTGCTGCGGAGCGGCTGGAGGTGGAGTGCTGTAGGCCCAGCATCCCCACAAGCCTTGCCATGCTGGGGGTGCTGGTGGTCTTTTTTTGTCATTCCCCCCTTCCCAGCCTGGGTTTCATCTCTTTTATTTCCTGTGCTTGTGGGCAGCATCATTGGGGCTCACTGGCTTTGAGTTGTTGAGTTAAACCAAGGCAATGAGGAAGGAGGCAGTGATCTGCTTGAGGAGCATCACTTGTGTAAGGCTCCCTGTTTATACGAGAGTTGTTGTCGGGAGAAGCTACTGGATGCAGGACAGAATCGCATATTGAAGTGTGGGATTTTAATCAATGAACAGATGGGCAAGTAGGAGATCAAATGCCTGGTGGTAAAGCTGTCACCCAGGTCAGAGCAAGGTTGTTGTGAAAAATGGTTCTGACATTCTCAGCTGCACTGTTTGCAAGGCAAATGGAAACCACGTCCCGGATCCAAGTGCAAGACCAAAGGGATTTTTAATTAAAGACAAAATAGAAGGGTAAGCAAAAAGCAAGAGCTAGATTGCACTACGGCGATTAGTTCTAGCGGCAAACCAAAGGCAGTGAGTGAGGGGGTTCAAGGCTAAGTGAATGATTTCAAGCTCTTAGTGCAAACATTGAGAAGCCACAAACAGAAGACTGAATAGATAGCTGAAAACAAAGCTCGGAGAGGGTGCAGGAACAGAGAGAGGGCTTTGTTGGCTCTCTTAACAAATAATGAGGAATGAGCTTCTCAGACAGATTGGTTTGCGGCACTGGGAATAAATGGACAAAGGGAGAACTTTCAAAGCAATACTGCAGCTGTGCGCGACGTTATTTCAACTAAGCTGGGACAGAGCTGTTCTAACGTCAGACCACTAAGCTTGTTTCAACCCGCAGGTCCCAAGCAAAGCCACTCTGCAACATCTGGGTATAATGAGGAATGCAATTTAGAGGGAAGAAGGGAATACGGAGTCCCATCTGTGTGAAAGAAGAGTTCTTTCATTATTGAGCTTGTGGTTAGCACGGTTTTCCAATCAGCCATGTATTGCTGCTGGTTTGAAGGTCTGGAAGGCAGTGGGGCACAGAAATAACCGTCCAACGGGAGCGGCGCACGCTGCTGGGCTGGCACTGTCCCCAGGAAGGGACCGAGGTGGAAATGGCAGCGCTTGGATCACCTCCCTGCTCTAGTATCTGCGAAGGGTTTTCAGTCATGGCGCTGGGAGCTGTGAAGAATGGGGAGCTAACCTGAAAAATCTTGGAAAACAACAACATAGTTTGGGAGAGAGAACATTGTTTCTCATGGCAGTTCCTGTTCTTGCTGCCTGCCCTGCCCTGGTGTAAGAAACATCAGCTTTATGGAAGTTGAGGGCTGTAGAAAGCTGCAGTCATATGTGTTCCTGAGGTTGAAGTGGATGTTTCCTGGGGACCTCAGCCTGTTTCTAACACTGTCTCACTAGGGACTTCTTGGCCATTTATTCGCAGTTCCCGAACCCTGTGGGAGTCCTGCCTCAGAGGGCAGAGTACCTGCCTCCCTGCCCGGGAGAGGGATAAGGCAAGTGGCTGCACATTCATCTCCAGCCTGTCCTTGAAGCTGAGGAGGAAATGCTGACTCTATAATAAGAGTCATTTTGAACTAACTGCCACATATACTTGACTAATGTGACTCCACGCCAGGCAATCTGGAAATATATTAAACCCATGAGCTGCTGCAACGATGATTTGCATGTTAGTAACAGAAGGGGAACAGCCTCCCACGGTCTCCTCTCTGGGTTTTGATCCCGTGAAGTGCCAGGTAGCCCCAACTCCATTCCATTTAATTGATTCCAGGAGGCAGTGGAGACCTCCTGGGATAATGAGGGCTTCTGGGGTAAGATGCACAGTTAATTTCTTGCTTTTACCTCCCTGCTTCTCTGGCTGAGTGAAGAGGGAGTTCAGCTAAAATGCAATAAAAGCCATGCTTGTTAAGAGGGATTTAATGTCAGACTCTATGTAGGCACGTGCTCCTGCTGTCCATCCTCCTGACATGCTGCACAGAGCTTAATCGGCCTCTTGAATATCAGGGAGCACAGAAACCTGCTCAGGACATGGCACAAGGATGAGCAGCTTCTCAATAGCCATGCAGGAGTGGAACAAACCTCCTGATCCTTTCCAGGTATCAGAGGAGCAGTGGGGTCAGGGCAGCTCTCACAGTGCAGCCTGTCAGAGAAGGGTGGAAAGCTGTCTGTGCCACAGCATGCACGCTTACTGGGGATGTGTTTGCAAGATGCATCGTTTAATAGTTAAAAACTGCATGTTTGCTGTCTCCGGGGCTTGTAATCTAGGACGAGGAGGGCTAAAACAGGCAAGAGGGTAGGTGTTTTGTAGAAGCAGCTTACAAAAGGAGCTATTTTACCTTGTAAGATTCTCAGTTCGCCCCTGCTAAGGTACTGACGGCTGTTGGAGCTTCGCAGGTGTCCCCGCAGAGATTTGGGAGGGCAAGGCAAGGGCTTGTCAGACTCGGAGGTGGCACTTCTCCTTACTGAGGCAGCGGTGGGCCAGGCTTGGCCGAGGGGATCCTTCCCGCAGGTGGGGAGCACGAGGCTGGCACCACTGGGGTCTCAGCGTGGGGGGGCCTGTGTGTGCACCCAGGGAGATGCCAGTCGCAGGGCTGGAGGCAGTGGTGGCCACGGGCACCACGCTGTGGCTCTCTGTGCTCGGAGATCCTTTTCTAGTCCTAGGTGCTCTCTTGTCTTGGACTTCATTTAAAAAACCCACCCTGTTTAGATCTGGGAATGACTAGATCCTCATTACTCTTGCCTTTTTTATTTTTTTTTTTCTTGGTGATGTTCAGCTGCCGGAGGCTTTTGGCAGCTGGAAAATGGAGCCAGCGGTGTTGTCTGGCTGGAGGCACTTTGTCACGGGGGGCTGTCCCCATCCTGCCTGCTTGGGCTTGGGGGACCAAGGTGCCACAGCCCTGGGTGCAGGATGCAGGGGGGGGAGAGGCAGGATCTGAGAGCGGGTGGTCTGGGGACAGCCCTGTGCTATGGAGGGCCACTGGTGGCTGCTGAACAGGGGGGACATTTGTCCTTAAAGGTGACAGGAGAGGGGATGATGCTCGGTCACCATGGCAACTGCAGCCAGTGCAGGGATGCTGGGGAGGCAGCAGTGTGTCCTGGCAGAAGTGTTGGGGGATGCTCGAGGGGCTGCAGGTGAGCCCGGGCTGGGGGCTGGGGACCAGCGTGTCCTGGTCCCAGGCTGATTTCCAACATTTCAGTCTTTTGATCAGTGTGAACTCCCTGCAAGGGTCTCTGCTCAGGCGGGACTGCCCTGAGCAGTGCTTGATGATGGGGATACTCCCCAGATGCAGTCTTTAAGAGCTATTTCAGTTCCTAAATCCCAGGAGGAGAAGCAGCGGCTCTGGAGCAGAGGCCTCGGGAACTGCCAGCCTCTCTGGCTTTGCTTCTCCATGGATCTGAGTTTCCAAAGGCTCTCAGAGTCTGAGATATTCAAATGGATCTTTATACATGCTGATTGTTAAAAATACAAACCAAAACAGGTTGTTGATCCTTTATAAATCACAAAGCATCTCT
Source organism: Tyto alba (assembly GCF_018691265.1). Taxonomy (NCBI): domain Eukaryota; kingdom Metazoa; phylum Chordata; class Aves; order Strigiformes; family Tytonidae; genus Tyto; species Tyto alba. The sequence continues at coordinate 2,270,700 of NW_024881320.1, forward strand.
GTGGTTAGCAATGTTGATGTGGAGATCTGATCTCAGGAGCTCTGCGCAACTGTTTTCTCAGCACCTACGCTCCAAAACAAGGCAAGCGTTGGAAGAAATGGATTTGCAAAGCAATCTGTGCTGTCCTCGGCAGAGCTCAGACACTGACTTGGAAACATGGAGAAAGAGCATGCATAGTTCACAGCTTTCCACGGCTCTCTTATTTTTCCTGCATGCTGCTAAATAAAATGTCCACTGAAATGTCTCCAAATTAAAACTCAGGTTCGCCTCTCTCCCCTGCTAGTAATGGTACAGAGAACAGCCCCTGTTTATTGCCGGCAGTGTAACTCCATCTTTATCAGGTTCCTCCAGCACTCTGCAAAACTCGGAGTTGTTAAACATTTCACTTTATATGGCTGGATTTAATTACTTCGGAGATGGAATGTTAAACCTCCTCTGTTGGGCTTTACGGCTTTCAACAGGAAGAGGCTGAGCTGGAAGAGGAGCTGGGTGTGAATCTCTCTCTGCGGCGGTGTGGAGGGTGATCATGGCGAGCGGCTTCCACAAGCGCTCGGCACCGCGCGGGAGCTCCTTGCTGCGCTTCTCTGCAGACACCAGACATCGCTCGGGGCTCGCCCTGGCTGCTCCTGAGCCCTCGCCCATCTGGGGTGATGCTGGGGGAAGGGAGGGCAAAAGCAGAGCCCGGTGTGCTGATGCTTCTGTGCCGGCTCCGTAGGGGCCTCGTCCCGCGGGATGTGGGTGCGGCATGCTGGCGGAGCAGGACGGAGCTGCGCCTTTCCCCAGGAGCACAACGCAGACGCTGTGGAAATAAATCCAGCACAGCTAGGGCACACACACACGGGCTCGTGCCTCGTCTGTCAGCTCGGGTGATTTGTCTAAGCCCGTGTGCCGACTTAACGGTGAGGAAGCCTTTCTGATGAAGCATTGTTGTTATCATTTCTCGCCTCGTAGCCAACTTGTTACCTGCTTTCTGGTACTCAAATCTCACACCTTCACTCCTCGGTGTGCCACCCCCCTCCCTGCAGCTCCCCAGGCTGCGGCTTCCTCTCCTGCCTTTCGCTCATCTCCAGAAGCTGCAGCTTACATCGCTGGTGTTTGCAGCTAATGATCAGCTACTGCCAGGTGAGCCTAAACCCCAGCCCACGGCGCTGGCACCGGGTTGCAGTTCAGGTGGCTGAAAGCGGTGGCACATCTGTTGCTTTGGCTGGCTGGCCCAGCACCGTGCCTTCGCACAAAGCAGCCTCCCTTTTCTCAGACATGGCAAATGGCTTCAGGCAAGAGCCAAGAGCTCTGTGGAATTACTTCAGCGGAGCTGATGCTTGCTGAATGTTTCAGTAAATGGCCAATGCCAGGTCATAATTCAGTGCAGCTCCTCTGGGGATGGAGCTGTAGTTTGGCCAGCGGTGCTGTACGATGTAGCAAGCCAGGACGATGCTCTCTGCTTTGGTGGGGATCAGCGTTCAAGGGCTTTTTACTCTAGAGGGAAACAGGAATGTTTCTTCTTGTTCTGCGTTCATGGACTCCTGGCTGATGGCGCATCTGTGTCATATATCCAGGGCTACCAAGGAAGAGAAAAGCCTGAGGATGGAGGTGGCCCTTTGCTGTCCCCTTGAGCTGTGGTCTGGGAAGATGCCTGCTGATTACCTGGCCGCTGCTCGGGGCCGGCTGGGTCACTTGTTAGTCCGGCTACTAATGACAGTCAGACCATGCAGAAAACAGCAGCTTGCCTGGCAACTCCTGAATGTCAGGAGTAAGTAGTAGCCTCATCTTTTATAGTTACTTTATTTGCAGAGGTTTAATTGAGGCGCCTGCTGGCATTTGGGTTATGTGCCTCACCAGCCATGGGCAGCAGGCTGGGCAGGTTCCCCAACTTCCCAGAGCATGAGCCTGCTAATAACTGGGCTTCTGCAGAACCCAATCTTCAATGTGTTTTTGTTCTTGTTTAGTTATTACATTTAGTCTCTAGTGACTACAGAGCGGACAGCTGGTAAAGATTTGCATATGGCATGAAATTAAGCAAGTTCATTTTAATGTCTAATCTGTGCAAAGCTGAAATTTGGTTTCTAAAAGCCTTGCTTTGCCTTATCATTGCTGGTACATCTGCTTCGTGCATTAGCCTTTGATTTCTAAAAGTTTATTTTCCCTGTATTTCACCAGGATGAACAAGTACAGCAGATCTTTGCAATCTTTTCTAAATGCCTTAGCACCAGAATTCAGGATCCTCCGGGGCGTGCAGCAAGCATCCCGCCTAGCCGTTGCGGAACATCGCTTGCGTTTCCAGCGTGCCTTTCTGCTGGGCTCTTCCCAGCAGCGATCCACCACAAGAAGCTCCTCTTGCCCTTGCTGCCGTGGCATGTTCGGCAGCGTACTCTGGGATTACACAATGCCAGCCGTAAACGGGCTCCTTCCAGCCAGCACCTCTTTGATCGGCCTCCCTCGAGCGTGCTAAAGTTACTTCTAAGCCTTCGCTTGTCCTCAGAGCGTGGAGCCAGCTTCAGAAATGGGCTGCGCTATTTATATCGCTTTCTCTTCCGTCTCTTCTTGTTCACCTCTTGTGAGAAGTGGTGAGAGGGGAAACCAGCTGTGCCCAGCGTGGGCTATGGCAGAGAAATTGCTCTTAGAGCTCATCTACGCTCGGGGAATACAGACAGTTTCTCAGGTGAGGGGAATCCTGCAGCTTGTAGCATTCCCACCTCTCAGTCCCTGAGGTCAGAGCGTGCCCCGTCAGGGCTGTTTTGGGGCTCAGGGATGAGGCAGCAGGTAAGAGTGATGTACGGGAGGTCAAAATAACACAGCAGCTGCTAAAGCCAAGCCAGTGACTTGTCTCATATCATAAACAGGGCTGTTTACTGGTATTCTAGGAGCGGAGAAAATGCTGGATCAATGTTGTAAATGCTTTGTAGGAGCTGTTTCCTTCAACGTACGTGAGCTGGTGGACTGGCCTCCCAGTACACCACGTTTGTGGTGCCTGGCTTCGGGAGAGGATGACAAAAGCATCTGGCAGGAGTGTTTGATGTTTGTGAGATGTTGTTTCTGATTCAGGCCTCCACCCTGGCAGTGTTTGGAGGATCCGGGAATGCAGAAGGAGCACCTGAAAGGAGGTTCTTGAATATTTTCAATTGGGAGAGAAAAGAAAAATGCTCTCAATCTCAAGAAGTGAGTACTGAGAAGGCATCCATCCAGCTGTGGCCCCGGAGCGGAGCTCTTACAAGCAGTTAGTTTTACTCAGACCAAAATGGCTCAGGCTTGTTCGTGTGCTGACGGGGAGATCGGATCCAGAGGGCAGAGAAGGGGGATGCTGGGGCAGAGATGCTGGAAACAGATGGGTGGGACTGGGCTGGGCTGGCCAAGACGTGTCCCAGCGGGCTCCCTCCAGTGTGACCGTGATTCAATAACGCTGAAGCTCGAGAAAATGCTTGACTTGCTTTTTTTCTCCTGTTCTGCACTAAAGATCTCGGCGTCATTCAGACATCAGCTAACCAGCTCCTTGGGATGTCCTCTCCTCCTTCTCCTGCCTTTTCAGGTGGGGCAGGTGAAGCCTGGGGTGGTGAGAGGACAGACTGGTCATACAGCTGTGAAACTGGGGCAGGATTCAGCTAGCATGGGGTGCCCTGCCGCAGCCCCCGCCTCCCCGTGTGCCCCGGGATGTGGTCTCTGCTTGGAAAGAGGCAGAAAGCAGAAGCAGGGAGTGGATTTAACAAGAGCACGGTAGTCTCAGGTTTGTGTAACAAGCTGGAATTGCAAAACCTTGTGAATCTAGAGATGAGGAAAGAGTAGAGTGCACTGCAGTTGTCTCTATGGGAGGTCTGACCTTTCTGAGCTTGAAATTCAGGACTGAGAAAGCAAAATCCGAGCTTCTTGGCAAATTATATTTGTTTTCCTCCAGTCCATCTGGAATGGAATTTGGGGTTGGGGTTTTTTTGGGTTTTTTCTTTTTTTTCCTTTAAAGAGTCTTTAGCAGGCAAGACACCTAGAAACTGGATAGGAATCAGGAAGGGGCAGTGCTCCCAAGCAACTTGGGGCGGTCTGAGCTCTGGCACCTGTGTAGCGCCTGGGCAGGGCCAAAGGGTTGTGGTGGGGGAGCTGCACGTTGGCACCCGCAAAGGCCCAGGGGACTCAGAGGGTGGTGAATCTTGTTTGGGGAGGGAGAGCAAGTTCTAGTAGGAATGAGTTGTGCCTTCGACTCACCCGGGCTGCGGTGGGGTCACGCACACCTCCTCTTTGCTGGTGTTTATTAGGGCTGTCCCTCAAAAGATCCTGGCGTAAATAAGCCTCTTGGCTCAGGGGGCTCCTCATGGGGAGAAATCAATTCAATTAAACTGGACTGGGTGGAGGTGCAGTAGGGGTGCGGAAGGCTGTGGCAGAGGGCTGTGAATCCTGCTTTCCGCAGTGCTGGGGCTGCCCCTGCGCTTTCCCTCTTCCCCCTTTCTCTGAAATCAAAACCCTTTCCCAGCTCCTTCCCTTGTCCTTGCTTCTCTCTTCTTCAGGAGGAAAGGAGGTTGGCAGGGCAAGAGCTGCAGAGCAGGAGAGCCGATAAATCATTGCTGTATTTTGCACGAAGCCACTTGGGGCTGTGCGCTCCCACTGTGGGCCGCACTGAGACCCAGACATGGCCGAGGAGTTGGCTTTTCTGAGAGCTCCTTCCCTCATGCCAAAGAAACACTAATTTGCTAGGGGGGTAATTTATTTTGCAGTGGTTTTGCTGCTCGGGGGGCAGTAAAAGCAGGCAGGTTGATCTCAGCTGTGTTCAAATGCAGTTTCCCTGCCGGCTTCTGCGCATTAACTGCTGCTGCGGCTGGGTTCCCAGCTCTGCCAGGATTGAACAAAACCACACAAACAGATCCTGGGTTAATGAGATTAAATTGTATCCAGTGGAACATCTCTGTTTGTCTGCAGTCTGCTGCTTCTTGTCCAGGCGCTATTTAAATCCATGTTTGAAATTGTGTGGCTTTGCAAATCCGCCTTCCTGTCGGCACCGCCTCTAAGTTTTGGTCTGAAGAGGGATTGAAATGTCCCCCTTTGGGCTCACCAAAGCTTTCCCGGGTGCTGAGCCATGGCAGGATCAGAGGGGCTGATCCCCCAGACCCAGGGGCACCGGTTGTAATGCCACTGGTAGCTCTTGTTTGGCACCTGAACGGGAGGAGTGGGGATTTTGAAATAAACACAGCGGGGAAGAAAACCCCATGATCTAAAGCAAGCAAGCAAAATCTCATTTTCTCCTTGGATTTCAGAGGGCTGAGCAGCAAGCAAACAATTATTTCCCCAGGACTTTGCTGGGAGGATCTATAATTCCTGAGTGACAGGGGAAGCGGCGCTCCGAAAGCGAGCTGCTGGCTGATGGTTAACCGGGGCAACGGTGGGGATGGTGATCTGCTGGCACAGAGCTCTCCCACTGCCCAGTAAATCAGCACGGCGGGGAGGGACGAGCTGGGGGCTGCAGAATTGCCTCCATCCCTCGCTCCTGGGACCCGCAGCGGGTTGCCAAGCCTCGGAGGTGTGGGGCCAGGGTCTGGCAAGGCAGAAAATCGCACCGCTGCGAAGCGATGCATGGAAGGAGCAAGCAAATCCATGTTCCTTTTTCCTCCACCTCCCCTTGGTGCACGGAGTTTTATGTACTGTAAAATTCGTTGTGTTATTGGAAATGGCATTTTGGCTGGGGTTTGTACGAGGCAGTGCTGCTAAATATAAATAAAAGGCAATTGTTATTTCTTTCATGCATAGCGTTAGTTTTACTCTAATCCCACGGCACAGAAATTGATATCCTGTTCTTTTGTGGGGAAAGAAGGTGCTGTTTCCACTGCCCCTCTCAGCAGTCACTTAATAAATTGGAGATAAAGAGAGCAGTTCTGGGGAGGTCGCTAAGGGTGGGCAGGGGGTCGGGTTGGGAGCAGGGCTGTGCCCTGAGATCCCGGGGAGCAGCTCCTGCTCCCTGCTCCAGCCAGCAGCAGCCTGTTGAGCACTTCTAATTTCCAAGGAAAATCATCAAAAGCCCTCCCAGCCCAACTGGCTCTTTTCTGGTATTCCAGTGATGTTCAAGTCAGTCCTCTGCCCAAGTAGCTTGTAAATATTACTGCAAGATACATTTTTTTCCTCTTTTTAGGCCAAGTGCACCAAATGGAAGGAGAAAAGGATTATGCAAACCACGAGGGAAAAGCATCTGTTTCCCTCTCTCCTGCTCCCAGCACAACCTGCCACTTAAATGAAGCAAAGATATGACTCTGAGAGTACCTTCTCTTGTCGGGGGAGAGAAAGGTGTGTCGGTAGCAAAGGTTCTCTCAAGGACCATGCAGCTGGGGCATAAAATGTGTGGGGAACCACAGCAGAAGGTGAGAAACCTACCCTCCGTGTTAGCGGGCGGGATGCTTGCGAGGTGCCCAGGGCAGGATAAGGGTGAAATACCTCAGAAAATGCATCAGCCTTAGTAGAAGTGTTTGGGGGTCGCACTCCAGCAGGAATTAGGGAGATGACCCTGTGTTTGCTGAGTTGCCTGAGCCTGACAGTCGTGAGCAGAGCCGGGGTGCCGCTCGCCGGGACGGAGCATCCCTCACTGCTGCCTCCGAGCGTGGTTTTCATTGCTTAAAACGTGCTGGGCAGGGCTGGGGCTGGGACTGGAGGCTGAGGCTGGAGAAATGCAATTTAGCACCGTAGCTTCTGATTAAAATGACTTCCCAGGGGTGGGAGCGGCAGTGGCAGAGCCGGAGCTGGCAGCATCCCTGGGGTGGGCTGTGCTGGGGGCACGTGAGGACGAAGCACGGCCTCAAACTGCGCTGGCCTCCCACCCTCCTGCCCCTTGCCCATTTCAGTTTTGATTTTCCCAACAAAGCCCTGAGTTTGGGCAGCTCTTGGCTTCTGGAGTCGTTGGAGAAAGCTGTGGTATTTCTTGTTTTTAAGCTTAAAATAGCCTGGAATCAGCTCTTCATGTTTCCTGGAGTCTACTTCGCTTTCCAAACCTAAGTCAGCACGATGCAAGCAGAAATTAAAAGCTGTCACAAGCCCTGGCTTGAAGTCTGTGTGTATTTTACAGGCCCGCGACAGCTAAGGCAGGAGCTCTTCCCCCGATAAGCATTATTTTGGATCACAATAAAAGCCACATTAGATCAAGGTTTTTGGCAAGACTCATTTTATAGTGGTTATTAAAGGCTGAAGTGAACTGCTTGGGGATGGGCCCCAGGGTGCATCAGTAAATAGAGAAAGCAGAGGATCAAATAAAATGAAACATGTTTTGGGTCTCTGAAAACCATCTTTAGAAAGAGCTTGGCATTATTATTATTTTCAGTCTAATGTTGTTTTCTGCCTAAGTAATGTCAGGGAAGTGTCTTGAATAGCTTCCTAATTTGAAAGGGTCCCAAAGGCATAACGTTCGGAAGGAATTGGATTAACACATGAAAAATAAATTACAGGCTGAGTGCTCGTTAGATGATTTTGAATTAATTTATTGATCTGAGGCTGGAGTGTTAGAAAATAGAGGGGAAAAATAACTGACAGCACTTTATCCCCAAACACATGCAGTTCTTTTACTCCATAAACAAAGGGATCAGGCAGCAGTTTTCTTTGATTTGAGGAGCTCGTGGAGCTGCACGGAGGGGCAGAGCCACTGGGCTTGGGGGTCCCACGGACCCAGGGGGGCAGGTGGAAGAACCCAAGGGACTTCCCTGGCTTTGGCAGCCCGCGATGGCGCAGGGGAGGAGCGGGATGCTGCGGGAGGCCGTGCCCTGCTCCGTCCCACACAGCGGTAAATCTCCCTCCCGAAGATGCTGTCGTCCCCCAGGAGTGGTGTGGTAGAGAAGATGGAGCCAGGCTCTTCTTGGAGGCACAGGGTGAAAGGCAAAAGGCGATGGCAGGAGGGGATGCTCCGTTGGCACAAGGGAAAAACCCTTTGCGGTGGGAGGGACCACGGGGCCAAAGCGGTGCTGGGCTCTCTGTCCTTGGAGATGCTCAGAGCTCACCTGGAGAAGGTCCTGAGCTGCCTGATGCACTGGGAGGTTGGCTCTGCTTTGAGCTGAGGCTTGGGCCAGATGATCTCCAAGGTCCCTTCCAACCTCAGTTAATCTGGGAGTAATGAAAAGCGCTCAGTTAATCTGGGAGTAATGTACAAGCGCGCTTTTACCCAGCTTGAGTTCCAGCTTGCCCACCCTTGGTGACCACGCAGGAGTGAGCGGCCGAGTACCAGAGCGCAAACCTCCAGCGTGCAAAAGGCACCCAGACAGGGTGGGCTTGAACAGTAACGTTCATTTTTTTTGCCAAGTATTTGTGGAAACTAACAGCAATTTGCCATTCAGTGTGATTTTTTTTTTTTATTGTTGCTTTCTTGGGCTAAGCGAGCTCTGCCCTCTCTGGAGGTGCTCTCTGCCTATTGCGGGCCTGCCACAGAAAAATAAGTTTCAGTGAAAGCTGGAAACTTGGCAAACTTCTGTGGTATAAAGTGAAGCTGGCGTTTCTTTTTAAAGGCTGAAAGCAAATACATCCCAGGAACTGACAGTCCATTAAAAACAAAGATAACAGAGTCTCCGGGTGCCTCTCTGCTGGCAGTCGTCTGGCTTCCCATATTTACTTGATAACGTGATGGCTAGCGCAGCAGGCACCAATACCTAAAAATAAACGAGAGAACTGTTCCTTCGGGCACTGGGTTAATCTGGTTTTTGGGGGAAAATGGTCCATAATGCAGGCTCGGGAAATCACGCTACTCCTTTTTTTAACATGAAGTAGGATTTGCAGTACCGTGCCATATAAATGAAGAGCAGCCATAATGAGATATTTATCACAAGGCACACGGTGTGATTTTCCACACAGGTCAGTGTGGGTGTGCAACCCAGCACGCTGGTCATACTGGTGTTACTGGTCCTGCTCTCGGTTAGGTTTTGGTTCCAACACACTTGTTTGGGGCTCCCTGCCCCGGGGTTGGTGCGATCCTTCTTGCCGTGGTGCCTCTTGGAGCAGGACAGCGGTGCCCACCCAGTCTCAGCACTGTCCTACTGGTTTGTCCTGGAAGCAGTGGGATGGGGTTGCTGGGGGTGGCTGTGCCTATTGCCACTCCGGATGGGGGAAAGGGCTGGCCCCAGGAGCTTGGATGTACCGGGTGGATTTATTTGCCTCAAAAGCTCCTGTGGCAGCGAGCCGGGTGTCGATGGCTGGACTCTGCTCAGGGCTTGGCCACTGCTGGGCACAGAGTAGCCACTGCTGGGCATGGGGTGGCCCAAGCCACGTCCCCTGGGGCACATGGGGACCCTCGGTGGCCGGGTCTGTGGGGATGAGCATGGGATCCTCCACCGTGACAGCGGCATCGCTAATTTACACCCCCCTAGCTGCAGCACAGACCCCCTGGACCATAACACGCTTATTAAAGTCAATTAACTCATTAACTCTGCACGCAGGGAGCTTTGGCTTAAAAAATAAAGTGAAATTTTCACTCTGAACTGGGTCAGAAGATTTTCTGTCCTTTTTTTTTTTTTTTGCCTCTTTCCTTGCTGCGGACAGGTTTGGGGGTTTGTTCGGCAGCCAGTAGCTCGGCTGCGGGGATCTCACGCTTTTCCTCGACAGCTGCCATAAATCCTCCCGAAGGAAGGGGAAGGAGAAATACACTGCTGCCCAGCCACTGCCATAAATCCCGGTGCGGGGAAGCCAGGGCCGGGCCGGGAGCAATCCCATGGCGAGTGGCGCTGCCGGGGCTCTCCTGGGGTCTGAGCCCGAGTGTGAGGGAGACGGAGGGTCCTGGAGGAGGAGCAATGCTTCAGATTAAAGGATTTGCCAGCGTCTAATAAAACAAGAGCCTCCAGGCTTCCATTAATTAACAAATTAGCTCATCAAGAGTCTCCCTAATTTGTCGAATATAAAGCTGCCCTATTAATTAAACAAGAGGACAGATTTTAATTTGCCTGGTGAAATTGCACATTTAATTGATAAATGACTCATTTCAACTGTTCTTGGTGAAAGTTTCCAGGAGAAGCGATGGGGGACGAGCGAGGCGGCAGCGCCGGGCTCCTCCGTGCCGGCACCGGGGGCTCGAGCCAGCGGCTTTGTGGCCGTGCCGTGCCGTGTTTCCCTGCCACTGTCACCGAGCCCATCCTCCTCCCCAGCGCCGGGCTCTGCCGGTGCTTAATTGACCCATCCTCTAATTGGGTCTGATTACATCCATCCACTTCTTCTCCTAAATTCCCCCTAGCTCGCTGTTTTCCCGTGGCTGGCAAATTATTTAGCTGAAGCTCTGCGCCGACGGCTCACCGGGGCTGGGGAGGTGCCGGGCCGGGGGTGGCACACGGATAAAGCTCTCGAGGATGGGATGCCCAGGGAAATGCTTTCCCTCGGGAATTACGGCCCCATTGTTCCTCCTTGCAGGCAGCTTCAAAAGACCCGCGCAGGTTCGTGCTCCCTGCTGGCGATAAAAGCAGCTCACCGCGCTCGCTCGGCCCCGCGCCTGGAATTTCTTCCTCTGCTTGAAGTATGGGGGGATAAATCAGAGGTTGCCTGACATTCATCTGATCTCTGCGTGGGATTAATTGCTCACACAACATCTCCCCGGCCAGATGTGCTGGAGAAGTAGCATTGAGCTGGGGTACCCCAGCTTCCCCTTTATCAATCTTTTTTTTTTTTTCCCCCCAAAAGTAGAGAGAAGTCTTAACAGGAGAGCGGGTGAATTATGTGGAGTCCTGCCTGGGTTTTCAATTTAGCTCTATTGATTTATAAGGTCTTTTCAATTACTGAATCCTTCTCGGCGGCAGCGTGTGGAGCAGTCGTACGTGAGCTTCATACTCCATCGGGCCGGGTGCTGCGGCAGGGACCTTCCGCATCTGCTCCAGGCCGACCGAGGCACAAATAATGAGGATTTCCTCTGCAACATTTAGTAAATAAAAGTCAGGAATTCATTAGCACAAGAACTTGTCTTATATGAAAAAAAGACTGGAGGAAAATGGGAAGTGCAGGAGTTATCATAATATATGAAGCAATTTGAATTTAGGAGAAGGCAATTTCAAATCTTATTAAATTTTCTCTTTCTTTTTTTTTTTTTTTTTTTTTTTTTTTATTGTGTGGGCATGGTTGGGCGATTTCAGAGGGAGCTGGGAATTAATAAGATACGTGGACAAGAAGAAGTGACCTTCCCTCGCTGCTGGGCTCAGGCCGTCCCCACTGCCATGGCTCTTGGACAGGAGCTGCCATCTAGGGAAGACACGACGGTTCAGGAGCCTGAAAAGCTCTGAAATCCACCCAAAACCAAAGCGGCCCATGCCTGATCATTTCATTTTCTCTTCCTAGTGAGTGCTGGAGTATTAATAACCTTTTGGTGTAAAATTACTACATTTAAAAAATTTCATTATGTCTCTATGTCACGGGACATAAAGCAGAGGCAAACATAATTAAATTACTGAGAATTAAATTGCTGCTCCCCCACCCCCAGCAAAGCCTGGGGGGAGGTGTTTGATCCCTCCAGCTTTGCAAGGGATCCAAAGTACTCAGCTCAGCTCTTCTCCCATCAAAACTGGAGCTGAGGGGCCCGGAGCCATCAGGAAGGAGCCTGGCTGAGCCCCTGCTCCGGCCGTGGGGAAGCCGAGGTGGGAAGAAGTGATGCTCATGCTGGATTTATTTATTAAGGTCTCTAATTAAGAACAGACACCGCCGGGCTGCCGCCCTTCCCTGGCCTCGTTGGCACGGCCAGTTGCTCATCCCCGTGGTCCTGGGGTGATGGGGTGCAGCGGTGACACATGGGACCCACAGCCTGGGTCTGGCCAGCTCCTCTGACCCCATCCCACATGCGCTGGGGTGGAGTTTTAACCCCCAAACCCCACCGAGGGTACCAGGGGTACCCAGCACCAATCCTTCGGGCTGCAGGGTTCAGCCTGGAGGAGCTTCACTGGGGCTGTTTGGTCTCCCCGGGGCAGCAGGGAGGTTTGATTTTCCCTTTCAAAGGCAGAGAGCTCCGGTTTCGAGACTGTTTCTTGTCTTTTCAGGTGCATGACCTCCACCGGCGGATCTGCAGTAATCTCAGCACCAGCCTAGCTCCGGGGATGCGATGCCTGTACTTCAGCTCCTGAAGGCTCAGCAGAGGCGAGGGGCAGGGGCTTTAATCTGCTCGGTGGGTTTGTTCCCCGTGAGATGGAAATTAGGACTGGGCTGTTCTCAGAGATGGTCTCTGGAGGTGCCACAAGCAGGGCTGCAGAGGTTCGGGTAAGATGTCTCACCCCTGCATCCCTTGTTTCTCCATAATTGCTCCATGTGTTTGTACCATGGGGCTGGTAGCGATGCTGGGGGGCTGGTACCCTCACCCCTGACTGTGGTCCACCCCGCTGCCCTGATGAGGATGAAGCCACCCCAAAGTCACCTGCTCCAGCTGAAATTTTTGGTGCTCCTCCACTTGGTATTGCCCGGAGGGCCCTTTTGGGCTGGGAAATAATATTTCTTCCCACCAGGGACTACCAACCACAGCAAATAAACAGGAGCTCTCCAAAGAAAAGTGCTCAGGAGATAATAACAACTTGTGACGAGGGCTCTCGAGTGTGATATCGCATGGGGTGAGTGGCTGATAAGCCCCATACAGGCTCCCCGGGCAGCGGCGTCTTGGCATCACCTTTGCGATGATGCTGCGAGGCCCAAGTCAGTCCCCGCGGACTTTTATATATATATATTTAGTTAGTTATTGTACACATATATTTTTTTTATATCAGTCCGATACACCTGCAGCAGGGTTGTCCTGCTCAGCACCCGATGTGCACAGGCTGGGATGATGGGTGCAGGCTCCGCGTGCTCTTTGGGCACCCTGAGGTGGGGCCGTGCCGGTGCCATGTGGCAGGCTGGCAGGAGGTGCCCTTTCTTTGACCGTACATCCCCCATAAACCATGTTTTCAGGCAGTTCTGAACCTGAACAATACAGTTACATATATGGGGCTCCCATTTTCTGCCCCAGTTGATAATGGGGACAGTAAATGTAGCTGATGTGTTAGTCACCGCTGTGGTTTAATGCCTATTACTCAGAGGGCTCAGGTTAGAGCCCTTTCTTCCAAGATAAAAAAAAAAAAAAGAAAAAGAAAAAGAAAATGGAAGTAATTTAAATAGACAGTTTATGCTGTTGGTGTTCCAGCAGCTATCACCAGTTCTGTTTGTTGCGGTATGTATTATTTATGAGATTTCATTAATATGCAAATCTGCACCACTTGATTGGCTCTCCTGGCACGCTTCCACTTATAAATTATAAATTATATAAGTGCCTGGCTGCCTGGCCCCGCTGCCACACTGGGGCTGGGGTGAGTAGAGGGCGCTGAGTTTTCCAAACTGTGCTATTTAGGGGGTGTGAGCGAGGCGGTGGGAAGCTGGAGGTCCCTCCCTCCAGAGGAGGACAGGAAAAATTCCCATAAAAATCCAGGACTGGCACCGGTGCTTGGTGGTTTCTCTCCTCGTCCCTGAGCAGTTTGTTTTACACGGGCTCCTACCAGCCCGCAGGGGGGAGTTACGCCTCATCCCGCCCATCCTGGATAAAAAAACAGGATGCAGATGCATCTGCAGGTTAATGAAGGAGCAAACTCCATACTTCCAACCCTGCAGCCATGGGCAGAAACCTCCGCCGGCTCTAACGAGGAATGAGGGAAACATCCCAAAAGCCCAGCTCCCGACATCAGCCCTTTGCTAATTTTCTGCCCAGCTCCCAAGGTGTGAGCAGGATGCGGTGAGCGGCCCTTGGCCCAGCGCTGAGCTCCCGGCTGGGAGGTTCCCAGGCTCAGGAGGAGACATGGCTGTGGGAAATTAAAGCTGGATAATTGCAGAAAATCTCTGGCAGGGCATGTAATTAATAAAAAATGAGGATTTGACAGCGTGTGGATGAGGGCGGCTATCCCAGTTGGGCCAGGGGGTTGGCAGGATGGAAAATAGCTTCTGCCTGGGAATAAAAAAAATGAAGAGGGAAAATATCCCTTCTGCAGGGGATGAAACATGAGCAGTGATCGTGCTGCTGCTCCCCGGGCAGCTCTGCTTCTGCCTTTGCTCCTCCTTCAGTGCACGCAGATTTGGGAGTAGGAGTCCGTGGTGGGAGCGGTGCCGGCGTGCCGGGAGCTCAGCAGAGCCGCTTTGGATTTACACCGGGGAGCGGGGCAGGATCGGGGCAGCCCCGGTGCCAGTGGGGTTCACGGCCAGTGGGGTGCCAGCCGTCTGTCTGTCCAGGAGCAATCACCTCGGAGGAAGGACGGGGTTTCTCTGCGATCGAGAGGAATCGCTCTGAACCTCCGCGCCTCCGGCTCCAGCGCCAGGGTCTGGGGGCTTCAGGGACCAACGTGGGGTGTGCAGGAGCCAGGGAATTTGAAACTTCATCGGGGACATTTCAGGCCCCAGCTGGGACATAGGGTTGATCTGAACATGAGGACAAACAGAACAACCCAAACCCAGCCGGCGCATCCCCCTGGGGAGCCGCTCGCTGTGCCTCTTGGAGCTGTCCTGGGGACGAGGCTCATCGCCTGCCCGCAGGGCTGCCGCGGTGAGGAAGGCTCCGGTGCCCTTCATCCTCCTCGGAGGTGGTGGCAAAGGGCCCCACATTGTCCCCAGGATTGTCCCTTTGGCCGGGGGCAGGCAGCAGAGGAGCTGAGGCGCAGTTTGCTGTAGTGTGAGACCCCCTTGATGCCCTGGCAGGAGATGCTCATAGCCTGATTAACACCGTGCTTTAACGACGCTGTCCTTGCTCCCAATTAACTCGGTGGCACTGCCAGTAGCCTGCCCGCCGCGACCCTGGCCTGGCGTCACAAAAAGAGATGGAGTTGGGGAGGATGAAGGGACCCCAAGCCCCCCGCAATTATCCCAGTGACCAAATTAATTTGCAGGCGCAGGCAAGAAGGCAGCAGCAATCCTGCCATCGCCCACCCCACGCTCGCGCTTTGGTGCTGCTGCTTCTCAGCTGCTGGGGCCCTGTGCAGGCAGGAATTGGGGTGAAAAGCCCTGAAAATGTCACTTGTCCATGGGGGAGAGTCTATGGGAGGTGCTGCTGGAGCTGCCCGTCCCTGCCTGAATCACTCCTGGGTTTGGTTCTCGCCTGTGCCAGGGGGTTTTCCCGCTGAGCCGGGGGATGTGTTTGCGATGAATTAATCTCTGTCAAGTGAAAATGGTGATTTTCCCACCTGGCAGATGCCACTTGGACTGACGGTGGGTAAACATTAATTGTGGCACGCCTTTAAATAGAAACAAAAAGTGACAGGACTGAATTACTTTACTCCAGTCCCCTGATGCCAAGGTATAAATCACACGCTGGAGTTTATAGAGACTTTATGTGTCTCGGGCTGGGCAGGATCAAAATTTTCTGAAGAATAATGACACATTAATAATAGCCTGCCTCAGAGATAAAGTTAGCAGAGGGGGTGTTCTTGCTTCTATTAAAGTCAAAGCTGGGTTCTTTTGTCTTCATACTGGTTTGTTTACATGGAAAGAAACCCCTCATGGGGTTGGATGAAATGATTCTGGGCTCCTTCCAGTGAGGGGTGGCGAGCCCAGAGTGTCACCAGTGTGTCACCAGTGTGGGTATGAACTGGTCCATCCATTAGCTCATCGATAAACTCGCCGATATCTGAGCAAGTTGTTCGTTTAGGACTGTTTTGTGGGACATCCCCTTGTCATCACAGCACAGGCCTGATGCGTATTTAGCGTGGGTGCTGCAGGTGAGAGCACACATTGTCCGTGGCAGTGGACGGGCAGGGGTAGGTGTGCTGGCTGCTCGCTTTACACCCTCTTTAACCCTCAAAAATTCACATTTGCCCACCCCAGGTCACACAGCCCCATCATGGCCTGGGGGGTGCTGGCACTGGCACCACTGGGATGCGGGGATGTCCCCAGCTCGCTGCCACCCACTGCAAGACTCATAAGGGTGCAAGACTCGGGGCGGGGGGGGAGGTGTCTGACCTGAGACCTCCTTAACTCATCACACATGTGTGCATGCAGAACCAACCTAGCCATGGCCTCCATGTCCCCTGGGAGCCACCACGAGCTGGGTGACCCATGCCCATACCCCAAAAATCACCCTACAGCCTCTGATTATCAGCTGGTGGGTGTTAAATTACTGCGAGTGGCAGAGGTGACTCGTTTCGGTCTCGCTCCTGGGGGGCTGCCAGCCCTGCCCCACCTCCGGCCCCCCGCTCAGCCCTGGGGTCAGTCCTGACCCAGCCTCAGCCAGGAGGTACATCCCAGCCCCCCCCCCCGCCCCATCTCCAGGGGTGATACCACGCTCCAGATGAACTGTGCATCTGGGAACAAAGCTGAAATTATTCTTTTCCCCTAATTAAAAATACATTATTCATTATTTGCCGCTGCTGTGCCAGCGTGTGCTGTGAGTGCCAGGGTGTCCTGCTGCTTGCGGCTGCCCTGTCCCCCTCCCTGGGATGCCTCAGCTTCAGGGACTCTCTTGCCTCTTATTCCTGTGCCAGGTTTCTGGGCGCTGCGGGATCATCCAGGTCGGGATCATCCTGAAGATGCTTTTTCAGTGCAGGATGCAGCCCTCTGCGATCGTAAAAACAGTATTTCACACCAACACCCCGAGTCAGGGCGGGAAGGGCCGTGTTTTCCACATGAGCCTCTGGAATGCAGAGAAAGGGGCTCTGGGACCACTTGTGGTGGTCTGTCCTGTCTGCTACAGACAGACGGACGGATGGGTGGTGTTGGATCAGGTTTGGAGTGATTGGGATGGATGGATGGATGGATGGATGGATGGATGGATGGATGGATGGATGGATGGATGGATGGATGGGTGGATGGATGGATGGATGGATGGATGGATGGATGGATGGATGGATGGATGGATGGATGGATGGATGGATGGGTGGATGGACGGATGGATGGGTGGATGGATGGATGGATGGGTGGATGGATGGATGGATGGGTGGACGGATGGATGGGTGGATGGATGGATGGATGGATGGATGGATGGATGGATGGATGGATGGATGGGCAGATGGATGGATGGATGGATAGATTACGGACAGATGGACAGACAGACAGGCTGTTTTGAGTGCATGGCCAGGAGGGTGACCCTGAGTGGGTTCAGAGCAATCTAGAAGGACAGATGACGGAGCGGTTTGGACAGATGGACAGACAGACAAACAGGCAATGCCGGAGTGCTCCGGCCAGAAAAGGACACTGACAGCCAGAGCCAGCACAGGTGATGGTGGCCACATGTTCCACCTCTTCCTCACGTTAAATCTCCTCGGCAAGAGATGATGGATTTGATTTCTAGGCTGTGGTTTCCACCTGGATGGAGTCAGCTCCGCACCTGGCTGCAGCTGCGGCAAATGGCTCCCGGTGCTTTGACGATCGGAGCCGTAACGAGGCAGGGATTTACGGCTGCCATCGAGAGAGGCGAGGGGCTCTGCTCCCCCCAAAGTCCCCCCCGGGTTAAATTAGGCTGTCTGCGATGAAACTTAATTGATTCTTTAGGTTAAAGCCTTTTCATCTGAGCAGACAAGCTGAAGCATTAATTCTGTATAATGTGACACGGAACATTTGCGTGCAGCTCTGCGGCATGGCTTTCCCTCCCCATGCTCCCTTTTGGGATCTGGCTTCCATCAACAGCACTAATTAATCCCTTTCGATACATCTCCAAATTTATTTATTTTTTAAAAATAATTCTCAGATAACGGGTGCATTTCGGGATCAGGCTTCTGTGCGTCGTGCCAGTCCCAGGGAAGGATTGAATCCAGCACGGGGCTGAGCTTTGGACATCAGGATGCTCGAGCCACATCTGGTTGTGGGAATAAGATGTGGGGGGGACCCTGGCGAGGGCGCAGGTGTCCTCCCACCTCCCCCGCCACTGCCAAGCGACTCTCTCATCCCTCCAGAAATAGCCCCACTAGCTGGCACTGGCTCAGGAATAAAACATATTTTGCTGTTATTTTTAATGGTGTGGGGGGAGCGCAGCCCTGGGGACTTGCACCAAGGCCACCCACCCGGCCAAAACGAGACCGAAAATGGCATCGCTTGCTCAGAGACCGGGCAGCCGGGACCTGGCAGGGATGCTGAGCCTTCCCGCAAGGAAGCAGCGGCCGTGCCGCATCCCAGCCCAGTCCCCGGCAGCCCCCGTGCCCGTTCCCCCCCGGCTGCCGGCGACGGGAAGCGGGACGAGGCCATCGGCACCAGCCAACATCCAAAACATTCATCTCTGCAAAGCCTTGCACGTGAAGCGGTGATTGCTCAGGAATTGATTGCGGAGAAAACTGGTTTTACTTAAAAAAAAAAAAAAAAAAAATCATAAAGGTTTTCTTATTGGAAGTCGAAGCCCTTTGCTGTTATTAAGACAAATCCAGCCTGTGCTTTAAATAATTGGGCATTTTCTGAGGGGTTTATCAGCCATGTCGCATCGATGCTTCTATTTTTACCGTGAGATTACAGGAATACTCACCTCTATCTGTATTTTGTATCTGGCCCCTGCGGTCCCTGCTCATGGGACACCGGCTGCAGGAGAAGCACAATTTGTGGGTTTTTAGAGTGATGCTGAAGTGTAGCATGAAAAATGAGCCCGGATTAAGCTCCAGAAGTTTCGTAGCCAACACGAGCCATTAAAGACCTGTCAGCATCCCACTCTCCCCAGTGGGGTGCTGGGCATCCAAACACAGAGCCCTGGCAGGGCTGTGTTTGATCCTTCCCCATCCTAAATTCCCCCAGGGCCAGGGGTTGGTGGCCACTGTGCCACCAAATGCAGAGAGCAGGGACCTCGGGAGAGGGCAGGGATGCTGATGCTGAGCCACATCCTTGCAGCCCCCGAAGTCCAGAGTAGGTGTCTGCGCTTTGCACGATCACAACTGTCCGATGCTTCTTGTTTTCCAAACCCAGAGCTTGTGGGGTTTTTTTGGTGTTTTTTTTTTTCTTTTCTGGTTTTGTTTTTGGGTTTGTTTTGTTTGTTTGTTTTTTTGTTTGTTTGTTTGTTTGGTTGTTTTTTTTTCCCTTCTGAGATGCAGATGCAAGCAGACCTGACCTGAAGTGGTTTCCCACAAAAGATGTCATATTAAAAAAACCAAAACAAAACAACACTCTGAGTGTGAGAAAAAGAGATGAATGGCACATTTTCCACAGGAAAGGGTTTCAGGGTGACGCAGTGCCTGGAGAAAACACTCAGTTCTGGCAAAATTAACAATTTGGGGGTAAATTGAGGGTGCAGAGCAGGGAAGACCTGTGCTGATGTCAAAGCTGCGTGGCCACAAACCTGTTTTAAGGATGATAAAAGCACCTGCACAGCATCCCCCATGTGCCAGCTTGCTCTGCTTGTAGTGAGCTGTGGAGCCATTGCCTCCCACCTCTGCTGAACAGCTGGGGGGATAAAAATCCTTCAAATTAGATAAAGACCATGAAATGAAGGAGCAGGACCTTACTTGAAAATTCAACTTTCTAGCCCTCATGTTTCCAAACCACCTTCCAGGAGGGGAAGAGCACAGAGGAGTTTGCTGCAAAGGGCCCTGGGGAAACCTGTTTGTGAGTGTGAACCCCAAAGGATTCAGCTGTACGCTCACTTTCTGAATATTTATGGGAAAGTGCTCATTGGGGCTTTTCCCAGATTTATAGCAATGTCCCAGGGTGACAAATGTAATTTTATATTCACCATTAATCTTGTACAACAAAACACATGGAGGGGATCCTGCGGGGAATTCAAATTAATTGATGGAGGCGGTAGGAACTGACACATAACTCGCGGAAAGGAGCTGAAATGGTTGTTTTAATCCCTCACTCAGTGGCCTCGTTTCATGGTCCCCGCTGCATCTGTATGGCCAGCGGATGGGATGAAGGGGTCACAGGACCCACTGGCACCTGCTGCTTCTCTTTCCTTGGTGGAAAAGAAAATAACCTAATTTTCCCCTTTATTAATGAAATTCGGCCAGAACCAGACCCGTTCCCTGGCACAGGGATTTTCTTTCTGCTGCAAGGGGGTTTAATCACAAAGTTTCTTAATTTCACTCATGCTGTAAAAAAAAAAAAAAAAAAAAAAGAAAAAATTGGTAACTCAGAGGGGGGAATCAAAGGAACTTCTTTACAAAAAAAAAAAAGTGTCACATTAAGATGTTCGTGTTTTTAACCTAAAGCCTTGTGCTGCAGATGGGTGGGATGAAGATCTGTCCTGATGCCCATCCACACACCCACCTGGGAGCTCATTCCTTGGCTGAAGGTTTATCCTGAAGCATGTCCTGCAACTTGGGATTTGTTAAGGGTGGATCAGTTGTGTCCTCAGCACAGTTTATGGCCATGCCATTAAATTTCCAGAGACTGGAAGCATGAGAGAGAATTTAAATGACAAATGGGCTCCAATGAGCCATGCAGCAGTGGGATGATCTGCTTGGGCTCGAGCAGAGTATTTCGGAGCTGGGAGGTGTCTCAGCATCGCTGAGAGGTGCTGAGTTTACAGCAAGTGAACTAGAGAACCTCTGGGGAAATGCTGTCCAGAGATGGGAAATAAAAATAATTTTGAGAAGACAAATAGAAGGAATTTTATTTTACCAGCCACTCTGAGCAAACAGAAACGCCCCGCTCTCATGGCACGGTTTTGGGCTGCGAGGTGGCTCTAGGACCCTGGGGTGGATGAAGATGCTGTGCTGGGCTGATTAAGATGCTGTGCTGGGCTGATTAAGATGCTGTGCTGGGCTGATTAAGATGCTGTGCTGGGCTGATGCTGATCCTGGGAGCAGTGTGTGGGTCCACCCGGCATTGCCGCCTAGTCCCTGGGGTTGTCTCTGCTCAGCAATAACGTGTAGCATCGACGCGTGTAACCCAAATTCTCCCTGTGCTGCTCCATCCCCAGGCGTGGCCATATCCAACATACTCCCACCATGGGGATAAAACACGTCTCTCCAGACTCCTCCTCAGCATCCTCCAGTGGGAAGTGGCACTGCTCGGTGCTCAGGCACTTTTTAGCTCCATACCCTGAAGAGATGAGCACTGTGCACGGATGCTGGTCTAT
The DNA here is from genome assembly GCF_018691265.1 of Tyto alba. Classification (NCBI taxonomy): domain Eukaryota; kingdom Metazoa; phylum Chordata; class Aves; order Strigiformes; family Tytonidae; genus Tyto; species Tyto alba. The sequence goes on from NW_024881320.1 coordinate 2,291,590, forward strand.
CTGCCTTTCCTCCTCCACCACCAGTCTTTTTTCAGTTTAACTTCTATATTGTCCAAGAGAGGGCTCAGAGGCAGCGCCGGTAAGGGGGGAGGAAGGCTCTCGCTCATCCCACCCCATGCAACACCCTGTGGGGACTCCGTGGTGGAGGCTCACACTGGTTTTACTGGGAAAAGGGTGGGTTCCACCCAAGTTGAGGGGCTAGAGGCAGTGTGGAGATGCTAAATTGGAAACCAGGGAGGAGAGACCCACACACACACCGAATATCCCCCCGTGACGCGAAGGTGAAATGGAGCTGGGCTGAAGTTTTTGGCTCTACACAAAGCCCTTGAGCTGGGGCTGGGCTGTGAGCCTGGGGGGAGCGATGGGGACCCTCAGCATCCTCAAGGCTGTGACCCAGGACCTTTGCTGGGGCAGACGCTGCTGGTGCTTCCTCATCCTGGACCACGAGCTCCAGGTATGAACCTCTGTGAGATCCCTGTACTGGGAGAGGACTGGGAGGTTCCCAGGGAAATCTGTTGCATGTTTAAATCCAGAAATAGTGGCATGGTCCCTAGATATCGGTCCCAGGATCTCAGTTTGTTTTTCCAGCTCCTCACCAAAGGGCTATTGGACATAGTTTGTGGTGGGAGCTGATTTCTGAGTGCTGGAAGAGCAATGCTCGCAGAGACAGGGCAAAACCAGGTTGAGGTGGATGCCAAAGGAAGATTTCATTGTGTGATAGATGAAGCGCATCTCTGGCACATGGGGGAAAAAGCAAAACCTAAACCAGTGCCATGGTTTTGTAACAAATCAAGCTGCAGCAGAGAGAAATGCAGACTAAAGCTGTGCAGATGCCCAGCGTGGACACACCAAAGCCTTTAGCTCTGCCCCAGAGTGGACAGAGTAGATGAGACTAGCCCACATTTTGCTGACGTGTTTGTTACCAGACTAATTGCTTCCTTGGCTGATGTCGGAGGCCGGTGAGTGTGAGCTGGGCTGGGTCACCCGCACCCCTGGGTGGGGGAAGCCTGTGGCTGCAGGCAGGGAGCCCAGGGCAGGGTGCCCTGTGACACTCAGGACATTTCATCTCCCACTTTTCATCTCAGCTGCAATGTCTTCTAATTCCCACTGAAGCTTATTAAGTGCCCTGAGCCCCTAACGAGCCCTGGGGGATGAAGCACTGCGTGCCAGAGCCTGGTGTTGCTCCTCGTCTCTCCCTTTGCAACAGGAATTGTTATTTCCCCTCAGATTTTACGGCTCAAAATATTTTTTTTTTTTTGGTGGAAAGGTGTAGGAAACTCTTGCTCTCACCCCGCCCCATGGCTCTGGACAGAGGCAGGCATTCCCATGGGAAAGGGGTGAGGCTGGCTGATGGTTCCTGCTGACCAACTAGCATCTGCTCACCCCAAACCTTCTCTGCTGTTTTGGGAGCTGAAAGTTGTTCCTGGTGAGGAGAGACAGACCCTGGAATATTGCTGGATCCAACCATCGCAAGCACCGGGGCTCCCCGTGCCTCAAAGGGAACCCCCCAAAGGCCTCAGCTGGTATGTGATGCCAGGAGTCACCTCTGCTCATAAATCCCTGGCTGGGTGACATCCTGTCTGTCACCCGCTGCGGGGCTTGAAGGCAAGGAACAAGTGATTTGATAATGCCAAAAAGGATGTCCTGGGCTGGGGTTTAAAAATAAAACACAGCAGCCCCTCATCCCTGCGCCTGGAGCTGTCAGTGGCCCTTGACAGCTCCTGCAAAAATCAGAAACCACCAAAAAATTGCCCAGCATGGGCATGCCCATCACACCCCCAGCTCAGCCACTCTCCCCAGGGGTGAGATATCATCCTGCCCCCGCGGCGGCTCGTCAGCCCCTTTTGGGGTGGAAGTGAGTATTTCCAACTCGTTGCATCAGCCCTGCTTTGCAAAAGGTGTTTTTTAGGTGCTGGGGGGTGAGAAGGGGCAGTGCTGGAGCTGTACCCCAGCCCGGGCGTGTGCACTGCTCTCCTGCACATACCACTCGTGTTTTTGAGCGTGGCACGAGTACCTGACAGTGCTCTGCAGATGGAGGCACAGCCTGGGGAAAAAATTGGAGTCAAGTGGAGGTGGGGAAGGGCCAGGAGTGCTGTGGGAGGGTGGTTTGGGGCTGAAACAGCAGCTCTGGGTACAAGCCTTGCAGCCTGGCGCGGGTGCAGGGATGCCCCAGCCGGGCTGGGGTGATCCCGGCAGTGGGATGTGATGGGACACGGTGCCTCCTGCAACCAGCAGCATCATTTGGAGCCTCGGGACCGGGGCGGGTTTGGGCAGCGTCGTCCCAGCGCAGACGCGGCTGAGCGGAGGCCCGCTGGGTTCCCGCGCCGCGTTGCTATTTATAAGCCCCGAGGTTGGGACTGTTTTTCCCGTGATTGTATCAAATCGGCGAAGCGGGGAAAGCGAGCAGTCTATTTGACATCCTGTATGTGGGTTTTTTATTTGTGCAATGAGTTCTCATTTCCACTTGGATCGCGAGGCAGTAATGGGATACATAACTTGTTACCGCAGTGGGTCACGAAGCCAGGAGCAGGAGGGATGTGCTCCCCGCAAGCCCACCCGTGGGAAAGGCAGGACAACCGTTATCCGTGGGGATAAACCCAGCTTTGCAACAGGTTTGGGGCTGGGAAATGCAGCGGGAGCATTCTCACAGCCGAACCCAGCTCCCTTTCCAGCCATTTCATGTGCTTTGTTTTTTTTTTTTTTCCTTTCATCCCTGCGGCTCTGCCCGGGGTGAGGGAAAGTGCTGCTGAATGATGGAGAAGGCTCCCCCGGAGCGGGAAAAGCTTCATGCAATTTCTTCCACATTAAGTGTGACATCTGCTTCGGGATGACTCAGGCGGGTTCCCACCACCCGCACAGGAGAGGAGGGCGATCCCTCGGCCCTGCTGGGCTCAATCCTCTCCCCCGAGCTCGGCAGGGAGATGTTAGAATAAGCCCAAATCAACCGGTTCCTGTTAATACTGAATTTAGAGCTATAATTTCTTTGCTCGGTGTGGGTGGCACTCGGTGTGCTTGCCAGGGATGTGACGGATGCCAAAGTCTCTTCTGGCTTTGGTGCCCGGCGTCGCCGCTGGAGCTGCCAGCCCCGTGCACCGAGCTGTTCCCCACGGCTGCTCCGGTGTTTGGGCATCGTCACCAGCCCTGGGAACAGAGTGTTTGTCCTTCTGTAGCTTGCTGCTGTTTGCAGTGGTTTGCTGAGCGGGCAATGCTGAGCGCCTCGGAGGGAAACCCCCAAACCGCAGCGCAGGGCAAACGTTCGGGATATGACATTTTATCCCAAGTCAGTGTGTTTTTTAGCTTCACCGTCTTGCTAAGCACAGCAAAAAGTGCCTGCGAGCAGGATCCCGCATCCTGCCGCGTGCTGTGGAGGTGGCAGGTGCCTGGGAAAGGTGGCAAAGGGATGGCCTAATCCTGCTCAGGCACATGGCTCAGCTCCCGCCCCAGTGCTGTAGGGTCTGCAAAGATCAACCTTGATGGGGAAACTGAGGCTTTTGGCTCAGGACCCCTCGCTGTCTGTCATCGCAGCACGGCATCCCTGCGGCACGGTGCCCCGAGCTCGGCCCTTGCCAAGGCCACGTGCCAGAGCATCCGTGGCTGAGCATCCCCAGCCCCACCACGCCCTGTGGTGGGTTTTGGGGAATCCCCCGGCTCTCCCCCCCACACTGCCTGGCCCATGCACGGGCTGAGCGCGGCCCAGCGCTCCTGGAGCTGTGCATCTTTTTGGGCTTCATCCAGGACCTGTCTGCAGTCATACTGTTTGACACTGAAGGAGACAAGATTAGTTTGTGATTCTTTTTCCTCCCTTGCTGGCTTGGTCTGCAGGATGCTTTGCAGGCTGTCTTTATAGTCAAGGATAATTAATTACCCTTAATCTCTGAACGTCCTTTCTGCTAGGGAGAGGGGTGAACTGGCTGGTGGCAAACCCAGGGCAGTGCTGGTGCCACTTGAGCTGGTGCTGATGTGTCCTGATGGGGCAAATCCTGCTCCTTTCCTGGCTGTGTCCTGCCAGCAGGAGGAGGGAAAAATGAGGGCATCACCCCCAATCCTCCTTGTGCTTCTGGGGTGGTGTCTTTGCACCCAAACTACAGGGACCCAAGCGCTGGCTCTTATCCCAGATGGGTTAAACGCCGGGGCTGGAGTGGCCAGGGCTGAGGAACACGGGGGCTGTGGGAGATTGGGGAAGGGATTTTTTTCAGTGCCACATCAAGCGTGGGGTTAACTGAACCTCCTGTGCTGCGTGGGTGGGGGCTGCCCTGGAAAACCTCCCAGTTTCCTCCCCATCTGTGGGTCAGGGTCCCCCCTGCTCCCCATCCCAGCATCCAGCCTTGCCCGTCCCTCCTGCCTGGGGGAACCTGGTGGCTCCACAGCCCCTCCGTGCCCCCCCCCCAAGACTTTCTTTGCATGTGTTAATGGGGCTGGAAGGGGGGGGGGGGGGCTGGATCTGGGGGCTGGTGAGCAGGGCTGAGGGTGCTGCCTGGAAGCAGCTGCTGCATCCTGGGGGTAATGAAAGCCATGGGGGGAACCAGCCCCCGAGCAGCAGCGGCAGCGTTTGGGAGCCAGATTTGACAAAGGGAAGTGACTCAACGTCTTGGAAGGAGTTGGGGGCGGTGGTGGTGGTGGTGGGGGGGTGGTGGCAGAGGACAGAGGGTCACCCAGGGTGGGGAAAGCACAGTGGGGTGGCTGGTAGCCACCTGCCCCTCCTCGGGTTCCCCAGCTGGGGCCGGCATCACTCCGGAACCCTCTGTGCTTCGTTAGCCCTCGTTAGGGTGGCTCTCTCCCAGCTGGGAGGGGGGGGGGAGGGAGGGGGGACGGGACAGGAAAAGAGGCCCCCTTGGGAAGAAGCTTGTTGCTTCCTCGTGCTGGGTCGCAGCAGGATCTGGGCCAGCGTTCCCAGCTCCCGGCGTCACACCCTCTCCCAGCTGTTGCTGGCGGAGCATCGTGCTGCCAAGAAAACCCCGGTGATGGATGCTGCCGCGACTCCTTCCCCCTCCCCGCTCCCTTAAAACCGGCGGGGAGCAGCACCGGGCCCTGCGCCTGGCCCCGCCGCACCGGGATGAGACCCTGCTCAGCTCCCGGTGAGCCTTTGGCGCTGGGGCTGGGCTGAGCAGCTCCTCTTCCTCGCGGGGCACGGGGTGGCCCCAGCACCCCAACCTCGTCCTCCCCGGCGCGGAGCGGCAGGTCAGCGTGGCACCGCATGAGGTATTTGGGAAGGTGACTGGAAGGCTCGCAAGGGGGATACTGGGGGGGACTGGGGTGTGTTAGTCCTGCTGGCAGAGCGATGGGGCAGAGCCAGCCCCTGCAACCTGCTGCAGCTGGGAGCGTATTTTTCATGGGTTTTTTATTGCTTTTTGGGAGTGAACTGCATTTACCGCTGCCGTGGGAGGACCGCTTCACCCAGGCCCATCGGGGTGCAAAGGGTCTGCATCCCCCTGGGGACATGCCACATGCCACAAATGCCACGAGTGTGGCATGCTCTGTGTCACAGCTGGCACCCAGCACCCAGTGGAGCTGCTGCCCTGTCCCAGGGGTCCCTTGAGGCCCTGGGAGGGGGATGCCAGCATGCCGATCACGAGCCCCCCGGTTTGGCACATCCCCTCCTGGTGCAGATGTCTGGGGTTTTTGTGTCTCTTCTCCTTTCCCCGGGCTGGACCCACTGATCCAGGCGCATCAGCAAGTTTCATCCTGATTCAGCTGAAGGGGGATGTTGTAACACGGCGTTATGCAAAGGCAGACGTCAGTCTGGGCTCCAATTCCTCTTTTTAGCTCCTGTGGGAGCTCGGCCACATGTGACAGGGGTTAATGTCCTGCCTTGCAAGGGGCACGGTGTGGCCACAAGCTCCCCAGAGGCCCCGCTCCTCGCTGGGCATCACCTGCTGTCCCCTGGGTCACAGCTGGGCAGCAGTTTTCCAAGTTGCGGTGCCACCGGCTCTGAGGAAATCGGGATTACTCCCTTGTGCATGGCAGAAGCCGAGAGCCGGAAAAAAAATGTTGATATTGGTGATGGTGTGGGGGCTCTGACTGGATGTGATGCTCCCAGCATGGGTTGTGGTGCTGGATTTTGGTCCAGCCACTGCATGTTCTTGTATTTTTAGTGTGTATCTCTCCCTGGATGAGCTTCCTTGGCTCGGGGTGGAGGTTTGCGGCATCATTTTTGGTTTATTTGACTCTCTGGATGCACCGTGCGCGCCGCAGGCAAATTGCCACCTCCTCGCAGGCACAGGGCCGAGGCCAGGCTGGCGCTTGGCTGCTGCCCCTCTGCTTCGGGGTCCCAGTGCAAACCAGGACGGGCTGATTCATCACTGGGAACATGCTGCCGGCTCCAGACCCACCTCGGTGCGTGGGGCCCAGCTGGACAAACAGTCAGGACCTGGTGAGCGTGTTAGAGCGGGCAGCCCGGCGAAGCAGGGGGGGACGTGCTCCCCTGCTGCCGTGTCCCCCAGGGATGGATTTGGGTTACCCCTCTCTTGCGTGTGCGAGGCCAGGAGCATCCCAGGTGGTGGGGCAGGGACGCGGGGTCCTGGGGAGCAGGGATGTGGGGCAGCCTGGGGTGGAGATGCCCCATCCCGAATCGCAGGGGACACTTTGCGCTCCCACTTCGCCAGGAGCAACATGACCGTGGGGTTTTGTCACCGGAGAAGGATGCCCAAACCCTGCTTGAGGGGTCCCGTGGGACTCCTGAGCCGGCTGCAGGCAGCACAGGGGCCGGGGTGGATGGGACACAGCACTGAGGGCAGACGCCTGCCTCGTCCCCTCCCTGTGTCCAGCTGAACCGTGCAAGAAAAACCCCCTCTCCCCAAGGGCCTGAGTCCCCACATCCTCCCGCCAAGCACCGCTTCCCCCTTCCTAGACGCTGCCCAGCTCTGCACCGAGCCTGGCAGCTGCGTTTTGTTGGGTTTAGTGGTTTGGGGTTTTTTGTTTTTTGTTGTTTTTTTTTTTTTTTTTTTTCCCCCCTCGTCCTCCCATCGGCAATACGTGCGTGTCCTTTTTGGGTTGAGAAAGCTCCGCAGCACCCTCTGCTCAGATGCCAAAGCGACGTAACCTCAGGGTCATTTGCATGGCAGCCCTAACGAGGTTATAGAAGGAGCAGGGATGTGTAATCCAGCCTCTGTGTGCTCAAAACACCTGGGGATTTATCAAGCTCAGGTAAATACCTCCGGGTTTTTATATATACATATATATGTATGTGTGAATTTATGTATTTTTGGGAGGGAGGATTTTGCTGCAGCCAGCTGGAAATCATTTCTTTGCTCAAGGCATTTGCAACCAATTGAGGTTTTTTGCTCCTCTGTTATTATAAAGTGGGTTTGGGGCTGTTGGACGGAGGACGGTGGGTGGTGGTGACCTCTGGGGCCCCAACACGCAGAGTGCATTGGGACTCCAGAAGTCACTGCCGCCCACCATCCTCCACCCAAAATCCCTGCTTTTTCTAATTTTCCATCAAATCCCCAGCTCTTTCAGAGATGGGTTTTGCAGCCTGAAGTGATGGGAGCCCCCGTGCTGGATTTGCACGTGGGAAAGCTGCCCGGAAGGGAGAGAAACTGGGTGTGAACTGGGGACACACACACACATCCTTATAGTGTGGCAGTGTCACCTCGGTGGGGACAGGGAGAACAGGGGGCTTTTCTTTGCCGTGCTGATCAGCATGCAGCTGGGAGCACGGCACGCAGCTGCAAGCCGGGGGCTGGAGGATGCTCCTGTGGATCCGGGGTGACTTTCTCACTTTGGGGGGAGGGGGGATGAGCTCTGCCAGCCCCGACCGTCCCCCCCATCCCTGGCATGGTGACATCTGTCCCTCCGGCAGCAGGAGGGACAGACCTATTTCCTTTTTCTTGGTTTCCTTCCTCTTTCTACCCTCAAAATCCTGAGCGCTTGAGCGCAGGCGGAGCAGCCCCGCAGGTGGCACGCGAGCTGCTGCCTTTCGCCTCTACGCCGTGTCCCCAAGGCCTGTGCTGGCTTTGTCCCCCCAGCAGCTGTGACAAAGCCTGGGCCGTGCTTAGGGACATCTTCGTTGGGCTGAGGCAAGTTCTGGAGCCCTAAATGGGAGGATACAAATCCCCTGGGACCGCAGTGTTTCATGCCCTATTCCACCCGCCTGGGCTGGTGCGATGCGGTGGGGAGGATGCTCAGAAAAAGAGAGTTTTATTGGCCTTTTTATTGCCTGCAAATGCCAGGAGAGCCTAGGATTAATAGCAGCCTATATATATATATATATATATATATAAAAAAAAAAAGAAGAGGAGACGAAAGAACTTTTATTATCTTGGAAGCTGCTCAAGTCATTTTAAGCAGCACAGAAACACAAACTGCACTTTTTAAAGAAAATCTTTGCCTGTGTAGGTACAAACGCCCAAGATTTTTCCCCTTTAACACTCAACACTTCACAAGAACAGAAAGGACCAGAAGCAAAGGGCCAGGCTCTTACTAATGGGGCGGCTCTTAACAACCCAGGCACTTTGTGCCAGGGAAGGACAGGTTCCTTTGCCCGGCTCCTGCAGATTTTTCCTGGGAAGAGCCGTCCATGACCTGTGTTTTGAGGTTAAACACCAGTTTCTGGCTGGATTGGGGTGTGCTCTTCATCGGGGTGAGTGGTGGGGGGCAGTTTGTGAAGACCCATCCCAATCCCGACCCATCCTGTCCCGCGCAGCCTGGCCAGTCTGCCCAGATAAACACTGACTCATGCTGTTATTCTGTCCCACCCTGGGCACAGCCATCTTTTTTTAAGGCTGCCTTTTCCAGCTATTCCTTTTTTTTTTTTTTTTTTTTTTTTCTTCCTTGTTCACACGGGCAGGGGATGAAGCCTTAGCTGGTGTGTGGGGAGCAGTCGGGGGTGCCGAAAGCTGCCAGGCGTGGGGGTCCCTGTGGCAAAGCGGGGCTGTGTTCGAGTGCCATGGATGCAGGTAGGGCTCAGGCTTCCCCCCCATCCTGCAGCCAGCCTTGGGGCAGAGCTCGATGACTCAGTTTCCTCTGTGGGGACTGGCTTTGTCCCCTCCATTTACCTGGGGGGGTCCCCTGCTTTGAGTGACCAAGGGCCAGGGCTCCATCCCTGGGCATCCTTGGGACCAAGATGCTGCACAGCATCTCTCCCCCTGGCAGCTGTTGCCATGGAAATTGCTGGCTAAAATAAGGGTGAATTGGAGCTGGGTACCCAGAGCTGCTTTCCCATTCCTTTTGTTTTCTTGCTTCCCACCCCAAATGCTGAAAATCCCCCGTGTGGGACTGGGAGCTGCCACTGTGGTGTGGATGCTAGATACCAGTGGGGACGTCCCTCCTGTGTAATCCTAAACTGGAAAAATGTGGGTGCTGCAGGGATGGCTGGGGTGTCCTCGGGTGCCAGCTTGGAACGGGGCATCCATCCATCTTTCTTAGGACGCTGGTAGCAATGGGACCTCACTGCGCTCAGGATCTGACCCACTGGGTGGGACTCGAGCTTGACCAGAGCAATAAAACCCCACGGGTTTGGGACCAGCATCTGCCACAGGGGGGAATCGAGGGCTGCCGCGGGGCTCGGAGGAGACCGGTGCTGGCAGGTCCAGGGGGATGCTGAGATGCTGCTTCACCCCGTGCCCTTCCCGAAGCTCCTCGGATGAGTGAGCATGTGCTTCCCCCAAACATCTGCCTGCAATTCCCATCTCCCAGAGCAGGGTTGCACCGGGGCCGCCTGCACTGCGTGGGCAGCCTGAATGTGTGTCCCTCCCTACGCCTGCCGGAGGAAGCAGGTTTGGGTTTGGGGGGCGCGGGGACCTCGGAAACCACTGCTGGGAAGGAGGGGAGGGGAACTGCTCAGATGAGAAAAAGGCAGAGCAGCTGCCTGTGCTGCTTAAAATGACTTGAGCTACTTCCAAGGCCAGGGGTACAGCACACAGGGGCTGGCAGTTGTGAGCCAAACCCACCTTGGTCACCCACCTGCTTCCCGGTGGGGTTGTCTGCCCTGCCCCTGGGTGTCCCTGTCACCCTTAGCACCCTATGGGTGCTGTGGGAGGGGGACAAGCACTAACACAAGGGCACCTCCGGTTTCCCCAGTGTTGGAGGAGAGCTTGTGGGGACCCCACACAGGCACACACTTATCCCAGTCCTATTTCATAGCCTCATGCAAGTAAAAGCGTGATGCACTCTGACAGCTCAGGCAGGATCTTTTGCGCTCAAAAGCTGGTCTGCTTACTTTATTTGATTTTTATTTTTTTTTTTTCCTCCTCCAACCTGTATCAGTACCTCCTGTAAAAGCGTTGCCCACGGGCGTCGGGGGAGGCAGAAGCAGTGCTGGCAGCCTGCCTGTCTCTGTAAATGCCTGGTGCAGGCAGCACGAGGGGCTGAGCATCCCCTGCCCTCCCCAGGCACAGCTGTGTCCCCGGCGCCCAGATCCGGCCGAGCTCCCCCCATTTCCCCAGTCACATCCTTCCCCCGCCTGTCTGGGCTGGCCAGGGAAGAGCTTTTGCCCAGAAAAGCTGGATTTTGAACATTTTCTGCTGTTCTCTCCATTTCCTGTTGCCTTCCCAAGAACAACATCCCTGACCTCATCCTCCCCCGGTACGCGCCGGGATGCTGCCGATGTGCGAACCGCCCGGCGGGAATCCCAGCCCGGCGCCCGCGGGCCCGACTCGTCCTTCCTCGGGCACCAAGACAAATACAGCTGCGGGAATGACGGGGCCGGAGGCGGCTGGCTGCACTAAAAGACTATTTTGGGTAGATCCTGTGCTCATTTTTGTTGAGGTAGGAGGACAAAGATGAATAGACCCAATGGAGAGCAAAGTGGTTTTGGCTCAAGCTGGGTATTTTCAACTCAGAGAGAGGAGCATTGAAATATGCTTATGATCATGTGGCTTTTTTTTTTTTTTTTTTTTTTTTTTCTCCAAACTTTGAGGTTTTTTTGCAGTGAGAAATGGGGAGGTTTCACACAGCTGCTCCTCAGGCTCTCCATTTTTGGGAGGGTTTTGGGGAGGTGGGTGGGAATTTGCTGGATGATCTTCCAGCAGGTCTGGGCTCCAAGTCCCGGCACCGGTGCCCAGAGCCATCCTGGGAGGTTCACAGCCGGTTCAGTAGCTGCATCTCCTCTGCTTTGGGGGGGTTGCAATAACTCCACACCAGCCCTGGAAACAAACCCAGCACCTGCCAAACCTTGTGGGGAAATAAAGCCCTGCTGCTCTCCAGCCATCTTCATCCCACTGCCTGAACAGGCAGAGGTCTGGGGGGGGCAGTTTTCTTCTACATCACCTGCCCTGTCTGTCTGCCTTGAGAAGGACAAATGTTAAAACCAAAAAAAATTTTAAAAAACCCCAAAGAACGTGGGGGGGGGGGGGGGAAGAGAAGCAAAATAAACAGGCAATTCAGATAAATAATCCATTAAGTACAGCTTTGAAATGTCAAGCTGAATGTCATCGCGCTCACTAAGCTCAGCGATTAAAAAATAATAATAAAGAGGAGGTTTTTACATTAAAAATATATAAGTGGGCACAATTGGAAGAGGAGCCTGTAAAGCTGCAGGAATCTCTGCCGGGCGCTGCAGCGAGCGCAGGGTCTGGATGACCTCGTGGTGGTGAGGGACAGTGTTCCATCCCTGGGGTCCCTCGCTCACCCGACGGGTGACACCAGGGTGGAAATGGCAGGCAGGTGGCATTTCTTGGGGGGTTTCTCCCTGGTAGCAGAGTTAGACCCGAAAAGCCTTGGGGCTGTGGGTGGTGGGATGGAATGGGGTGGGATGGAGATGGGATGCAAAGGCGTGGAATGGGGTGGGATGCAATGGGATGGGGTGGGTAGGCTGGACATGGGGCTCTGGGCTCCCCCACTTTTCTGTGGCTTTGCCTTTGGAAAGGTGATGACATGGAAACCGCTGGTCCGTAAAAGCAGCAATGGGGGCGGCTCATTACCCAGGAACATTAACACCAGTGCTGTAAGAGCCAGTTCTGCTGATACTGTTACTTCTACCGGATCATCAACTTTAATTCATCCTTTTGACGATCAAGGTGTTGCCAGGGCAAGGCCTCCTTCCAGCCCAAACTAATTCACAAGCTTTGCGCTAAAACCTTATTTATTCTCTCCTCTTATCGTCTCCTGGAACTCAGCGAGGGAGGGGTGTTGGGGTTGTGATTTAAGGCCCTGGCCGGGGACTTTGCAGCAATGGGAGCAGCAGCAAATGCAGGAAGGAACAGGAGGAAAAGCCCAGGGAGAAACAATAGGTTACAACACAAACACCATGGGGATTTCAAAGCAGGGCTGGTGGGGAGGGCGATGCTCAGGGCAAGCTTTGAGCTGAAACTCCCCCAAAACAGGAGGGTCCAGCCAGGATGGGCAGAGCCGCGTCCTTCGGGGTTCACATGGATCCTGCCCTTCTTGCCAAGGCTCAATCCAGTGTGCTCAGGCTTTGCTAGTTGGCTTTGGTGGCTCTTGGCTTTAACCCCCCAGTGACTGTTCACAGGGGAGTGGTTGAACCCATTTAACGCAGGGCTCTAAGTGGCTGGTGGAGACCGGCTTCTGATTATGGCAAATGATGCCGTTCGTTATCGCAATTAACATTTTAAAATACGCAGGGCACTGATTTAATCAGAGAAATAACTGTATGAGAGTCCAGGCACCTCACACATATTTTGGGCTTTAATTATTCATAACAACATTACCATGGGCTTGCTTGTAGGGTTCTTTGCATGTCCCTACTGATGCTGGCTTGTGTCAGATGCTTATACTAAATGTACCTTAAATGATTTCTGTACTGGATTATCCTGAAAGCTGCTGGGATCATGACAGGACCCATGGCAGCAGGGGGTCCCCAGGCCAGCACAACCCCAGCACCAGCCTGCCAGGGAGGCTGCACAGGGTTAAATCACGGCAGCAGCTGAGCCTCTGTTTCCTCCCTTAACCCCACATCCGAGATTGAACGGCCTTCGTTTGATCTCGGGTTTTAATATTACAGCTCCGTCCCTAGACCCGCGCAGAGGGAGCTGCCTTTTTGACGTGGGACTCTGACCGTCCAGCCGCGCAGGGCCGTCACCCCGGAGAGGAGAGGTGAGAGCTGGGGATACCAGTTTCACCAGGCCGGGTGCCTGGCACCAGTGGGGCGCCTGGTGGGCTGTATGCTGGATTTTCAATCCAATTTGCTGGGTGCTCGGGAGAAAAAAGAAAGAGGAGAGGCGTAATATTTTGCAGATTGGAAGGTCTCGAAGCTGTTAATGAGCTGTTAATAAGCATCATACTAGTTTTCGCCCTGGAGGTAGGCGGGTAATAGGCATTTTTTGCAGGATGAGGCCACAGCCACATCCTGGTGGAGATGAGGGACTGAATCACGTCCTGTGGCTCAGGGAGCTGATGTCTCCTAGGTAGGGGGGTGGAAACCCAGGGAGGGGCCACAGGAGCATCTTCCTCCTGGGCCAGCGGTGGGGTGCCCATGGGATCCCCACGTGCTCCGTCCCCTCTCTTCAAGGCCCCTTGTGCCGGTGTGTGCTGAGGGGCTGGCGTCCCTCCCACGGGATGTGCTCCCCGTGATTAACACCATGTGTTTGCTCAGCAGAAGCACACAGAGAAACATCACCAGCACAGCCACCCACCGACCGAGCTGTAGTTTGTGTACAGACAATGGCGCTTTCCGATTTGTCCAATTACTCGGATGATGTCGATAACTACAGTGACTACACAGACTACACCTACGAGGAGACCGGCAGCGTGTGGGCAGACCCGTCCCACGACCCGAAGGACATTGCGAGGATCCTCTCTGTTGTCATCTACAGTGTGTCCTGTGTGTTGGGCATCCTGGGGAACGGCCTTGTCATCGCAATCATAACTCTGAAGATGAAGAAGTCGGTCAATGCCATCTGGTTCCTCAACCTGGCCATTGCCGACTTCCTCTTCAACATCTTCCTGCCCATAAACATTGCTTACACGGCCATGCGGTACAACTGGATCTTTGGGACAGTCATGTGCAAGTTGAATTCCTTCCTCCTCATCCTCAACATGTACACCAGTGTCCTTCTTCTCACCACCATCAGCTTCGATCGCTATGTGTCAGTGGTTTTTCCCGTCTGGTCTCAAAACCATCGGTCAACCAACCTAGCATATTTAGTTTGTCTGATTATCTGGACTGTTGGCATCTTTATGAGCTGCCCATCTCTTGTCTTCCGAGACACAGCACAAGCCCGCAACTCTGTGATTTGTTTTAGCAACTTTTCCCTCTCCAGGAATAAGTCTTACCAAGCCCTGGCACTAATGAGGCACCGAACAGTGAACATCACCAGGTTCCTCGCCGGGTACATCGTTCCCATAACCATCATCACTTTCTGCTACATCGCCATCGTCTTCAACTTGCGTCGAAACCGCCTTGCCAAGTCCAAAAAGCCCTTCAAGATCATCATCACCATTATAATCACCTTCTTCCTTTCCTGGAGTCCCTACCACCTGATGAACCTCCTGGAAACAGAGCCCGACATGATCCCACGCTCCGTGTTTGAGATCAGCATCCCCCTAACCACGGCACTCGCTGCCTCCAACAGCTGCATGAACCCCGTCCTCTACGTCTTCATGGGCCAGGACTTTAAGAAGTTTAAGGTCACCATCCTTTCCAGACTGGTGAACGCTCTCAGTGAGGAGACAGGCCAGTCCAACATCGTTCACAGGAGTTTCTCCAAGATGTCTTCAATGACTGAGAAGGAGACAACAGTCCTCTAACTCAACCTGGATGGCTGTAGGAGGGCCATAGTCACCTGGTTGCCTATGCCCACCACTATGATGGTGGCCACCCTTGCAGTGGCACCTTGTGTGGGATGACCATGGTCCAACTCTGTCCTATAGCATATTCTTTGACTGGTTTTGCTGCCTGGGGGCTGGCAGGTGTTGGAGACCACCTCTCTGTGCACATGGAGAAGATACAACCGCCCTTAATCTTTGCGGTTGCAAAGATGATTGCACCAAACTATTTAAGAAAACATTTCAGAGCATTCCTGTCTGATCTATGCATTGCCTGGCCTGGTGAGGGTGTTCCTGCCGTTTCCAGAGACATCGTTATAGGGAGACTGGGTGGAGGATGGGTCTGGGAAGGCATCTCCACTGCTGGGCTCCCGAGATGGGTGGCTGGGTGGGCACCCACCATGGATGATACCTGCTATGACAAAATTGGTGATGGTCTTCTTATGTATGCCTATAGCTACTCATGCTAAAGTCCTAAAGTGTATTGGTACTAGCGCAATATGTTTTTAACAGTGCTGGAAGCACTTTGTACCCAGAGAGGTCCTGGGAAGTGTCTTCATAAAAGGGGTTTGACTATCCCAACCTTGATGAACTGGGAGATCTTACATGTGTTTTAAGTGAACCAGACCCAGGGCCGCTTGCCAGGGTGGGGGCTGGGCTTGTGCACAAGGTCACTGACGTGGAAAACTGGGAGAAAAAAAGAGGGAAAGATTCATTTGAAGTGTCTCTTGAGCAAACCCCACTTTGATGGGCACGTTTCGCATGGTACGTTTTGCAGAGCCGTTTGGTGCTTGGGGCCACGAGTCCCAGCGGCTCCTTGCAAAGTGCCAGGATGGCACCGGGGATTTGGTCCATGGTCTGGGGAATAATGCAGTCCTGGGGGGGGGGGCCCTGCTGTCCCCTCCTACATCCAGGCTCACCTGGGGACTGGCTCCATTGATGGCTGTTCCCTGATGCAATCAGTTGGTCCTATGGGAAGATTTTATCTCTTCCCCACCAAGCAGCAAGCCCATCGCCAGTGGGAGACTCAGCCGCCACACACAAATCTCTGCGGTGAAGGATGGGCCGAGCCACCATCTCTATCCAATTTCATGCCCGGTTAATTTGGGAGATCCTTCACCAATTGGGCTTCTTGACTACGACACTGGTGTCACGCTTATTTATGTGTTGGTTTCTCCGTGTCACCCACAGCCTCTCACTCCCAGGAAAGCGAGGAAGGACTGAGTCCTCCACCTGTGCTGGGTGCCGGAGCTGATCTAATCCCTGAAGCTGGGTCTGGGCAGTCCCCAGTGGCACCAGGGACATTTCAGGGGGCTCACGGGGGGGGGTCCCAGCCCACGCGATGCCCAGGGGAGCATTATGCAGGGGCTGGCATGCTGGCAATTGTCTGCTCACAGGTGCCTGCAAAGGCTGGGATATTTATTTATAGCTTTTTTTTTTTTTTTTTTTTAATTGGGAGTAGAGGGACATGGCACTGCCAGCCCCGGGAGCTGCCTGGGACAGAGATGCCGATAGATCCGGTGTGTTTAGCTGCAGTTTTGATGCTGTAGGATGGTGACGTGTTTATCCCCCACAGCGGGGCAGGGAGGTGCTCACTGGTGTTGAGGGGGGGATGCTGCAGATCTAGTCTTCTAAAAGTGGGGTGCAGGTGGCTGGGGGATTTATCCTGAAAAGACAGGGTGTCCAGCCTAAGCCCAAAAGGGGAATGCAACAGGGGGATGTGGATTATAAGGGAAATTAATGGCAGATTGGTGACTGTCACCTGTTGGGTGCTGCTCTCAACAGCATGGGGTGGCCGTGGGGCACCCAGCCCCCAGCCGCAGGAGTCTCCGCATCTCTGAGGGGCTGGGAGTTGTCAGGCTGAGCCATGCTGGCCGCGTTTCTGGGGAACAATTCTCCATCTCTGGGTCACACCATGTGCCGCAGCCGAGCCCGGGGCTGCTCCCAGTGCCCAGCCGCCTGCGGGGACCATCTGTATGGTTTTTTCCCCACCAAACCACGGTCCATAACCTTGGAAGACGCTGCGACCGAGGAGGCTGCAGGGGAGGAAGGCTTTGGTGGTGGGAGGAGGTTCCCCTCGCTCATGTTACACAGTATTTAATTACCTGCTGACAGGTCACAGGGTTCCTGTTAGCAGTCAAGACAGGGCAGATGGACAGACAGACGCTCTGAGAGCCAAGGGGGACACGCAGAACGAACAGGGGCAGAGCAGGAGCCCAGGACCCTTTTGGGGGGTGCACCCTGGAGCCAGCAGCTGCTGCTGCTTTTTGGGTTCAGGGTTTGGAGCAGCTGAAGAGCTGGGGCAGGAACAGTCAGTGTGGCTGGGCTTGTCTTTCCCTGCCATGGGACGGGTCTGGGGGCAGCGTGGGCAGGGGGGGCACTGGGCAGACCATGTCCCTCGAGGACCCAGTGCCAAACCATTGCCCCGCAGTCCGGTGCCGTGATGCTCCCAGGCTGTGCTGGAGTGGGGAAGTGGGGATGCTCCTCCCTAATTTTTATGGCTGGATTTTGCAAGCCTGTCTATTATCATGGCAAACAGCATTCCCCAAAAAAGTGATGACTTGGTGCATAACCTTGGGTTAAATCATCATTATAATGACAGCTTGGGAAACCTAATATTTGAGTTCATCTTTGTAGCTGTTTGCCTATTTAATAAAAAACCTGTTTTACATATAAATACCTGCTCAAGCTCATTGCATGGAGCAGGAAGGATCCCAGGGCTTTTCAGTAAGCAGTTGCTTCCTAGTGTGTATTCATGATTCCTGTGTTGAATTTGGGATTACAGGAAAGCAGCCAGGAGCAGAGGGGCACGGGGATGCGGGGCTGGGGCTTTTTGCTTTTTGGCCAGGAAGCAGAGACTGAGATGGGACTGTGGTGCTCCGAGCCTCTTGTGTGAGAGATCTTCTGAAGATGCTTTCTGTGGGATTCCTCCTTTAATTTGTCCCTGAACAGGCCAAATGGCTCTTGAGGGGATATGGAAAAAAAAAAAAAAAAAAAAAAAAAAAAAAAAGAAAGAAAAAAGAAGAAAGCATCTGTGCAAAAAAAAAAAAAAAAGCAGCTGAAAGAGCATCGTTTCCCATGTGCCTGCACGCCAACCTCTCTCCCCTCGGATTCGCCTCAGCCCGGCGTGTTGTCTGTCAGGTAAGATCTGTCAAACACTCTGTTATATGGATTTGAAAGAGGAATTATTAATGCCGGCGCTGAGATGGGTCTCCGCTCAGCAGCTGTCTGCAGCTCACCCTGCAGAGGGGGTTTCCCCCATCACCTCCTGCACACCATGAGCCCCCCCCCCAGATCCACCCCATCCCTGGGGCTGTTTGGGGGGGACACAGCAGCAGGGAAGGGGTTGGCTCCTGCACCCCAGTGGGGTCCTGGTGCTCTGACTCCCCCCCTCCAAAAGGCAGACACCCCGTAAAAAGCAGCACGTAGCTGCTCCATTCCCTCCCGCTGCTGTCTCCCCCCATCCCAGCAGGGTTTGGGATGAGGATGGGGAAGAGAAGGGAAAAATCCCCTGAGTTTTGCCCACTGGACCTGTAACCCACCAGGCACTGAGTGAACCTCCTCTGGGGAATATCGGGGATTTCTGTTCCCGTGTTGCCCGTCGAAGCAGGCAGTAAACAGATCAAACAGAGAGCATTAAAAATGCATATATACAAAACAGAAACAGGGCAGAAGTAGTCGTCATACAACTTCAGTCGCAGAACTGCTCAGCATGCACCAGCCTCTTACCCAGATTTTCCTTTCCCTTTCGGCAGCGTGGCAAAGACATGCAGCTCAATATTGCCCCAGTTCCTCTGATATTGCCTCAATACCACAGGAGCTGCTGCCACAGCCCCGGCATCTCGTGGGGTGGGCGAAGATGCAGCCTTTCAGCTCTCCTTTTTTTTGCAATGCTGCAGATTTTGTTCATCCAGGGGAGGGAAGCTTGCCCTGCCGTGTCGGCTGCGGTCCCCTATGGTGATGGGAAGGTCCAGTATATTAAATTGTGGGTCCCTAGAGGCATCCCACTGACCCTGGTCCACCCCGCTCTGATAGACTTGCTGCTCAGCTGGGAAATGTCCTTAGCTATGAATTAACACTGTCCTCTTGATTAATGCTGGCAGGAGGCTAATGACACCGCGGCCAGCTCGAGGGTGACGTGCAAAAACTGTAATTAGTATCCAGGGAAGGGGCTCGGTGGGAGCAGCAGCTCCGGGGCCGAGTGGCGCGGCCAGCCCCGCTCTGTGCCAGCGCAGTAGCAGCCACCCAGCTGGGATCTGCAGCCACTTTTGGGGCAAGAATTGGTGAAATCGGGAACTGGGGGTGTGCCTGGATTTAGCATCTAAGAGTGAAGGGGTGGGTG
The DNA here is from genome assembly GCF_018691265.1 of Tyto alba. Classification (NCBI taxonomy): domain Eukaryota; kingdom Metazoa; phylum Chordata; class Aves; order Strigiformes; family Tytonidae; genus Tyto; species Tyto alba. The sequence continues at coordinate 2,310,596 of NW_024881320.1, forward strand.
GGATCCAGAGTCACCATCATCCCCATGAGACCAGCAATTGTGGTTGTTGTGGCGATTGTGATTTTAGGGGAGGTTGGGGGATGGCCGGGAGAAAAGAGCAGGAGGTTTGGGAGCTGGGCGACTGACACACACCCCCCGCCCCCAGCCCAAGACCCCCATGACCAGCTCTGGGACCCCAACCCCCAGCCTAGGACCTGCATCCCTATCACTAGACCCTGACCCTCCCACCCAGGACCCAAACCCCACTCCAGAACCTCCTTGTCAAGTCCTGGGACCCCAACCCCCAGCCCAGGACCCGCAGCCAGAACCCCAAGACCACATTCCTCCCCCCCCCCCCCCCCAACCATCCCACTCTCCTTTCCCCATGAGCCCATGGGGGTCCCACATGCCCCACGTGCTGTGGGGCTCAGGACCCCCAGGTCCTGGCCCAGCACATCCTCGGCAGCGTACCAAACCTGCCCCGTGCCTCTCCGTGCCCCCGCCTCGCTGCTGCCTCCCCGGAATTACCTGCCAAAACTTGGAGCTGGGTCTCATTTCACACAAGCGGGTGGGAAATTACTCCAGAATATACCAAAATCATTTCTGTGGAACACATTACCGTCCTTAATGACTGCTCTTTTTCAATTAGCTGTCACGGCCCTGAAATAAAGCTGTGCTTTCCTTCTCCAATAAATCACTGCCTTTATTTGGAATTGGAATTAAGAAAAAAAAATAAACATGTTCCCCTTTCCCTTTCCTCGATGCCAGGCGGGCTGGAGCCATGTTTAAATTATCTTTGCTGCATTCAGGCAGATTGTCAACTGTAAATTTTACAGAAAATAGTAAAGCCGATAAATAAACATGCTTCTTTTGTCAGGGATGAATATTACTGCCACTCAGATTTATAACTCACTTCTCCCCTACATTACAGAGCTTTTGTGAAAGTGCTGTCGCAGCTTCTGCATTATGCCGCTGAGGTGGGTGATTTCCCTCTCATTTAAAGAGCAGCAGAAACTTCGTGTGGGATTTAATTTGGGAGGAAGGGCAGCCCCTTCCCTCTGACCTGCTCTGAGCCCCCTCCAGCATCATTTGCATCCCTAGGATCATTGCCCAGAACCCCCCTGAATTCACCCCAAAGGGGTATTGGCTGCCTTGGCTGGGAAAGGGATCCCTGGACTGAGCCATTCTCTGGCATCATCTTGTCCAGCATCATCTCCTCCATCGCAGGGGCCAGCCTGCTGAGCACGAAACCCACACAGAATTGGGGGAAATGCAGGGAGTTTTGGTGCAGATGCTGTTGCTAAGGCAACGACTGAGTAACCCATCCAGCCCAGGAGGGAAGATGCTGCAGCCTCCATCAGCGCAGGACCGGGGAGGCAGGAAAACACTCCCGGGGAGGAGAGATTACAGAAAATAGATGATTTTTAGTGCAGGAAGCTGGGGAAGGTGGTCAAGGTCACCCCCAGCAGCCCCCAGCCCCACGGCTGCTCCCGCCCGGGGATGCTTGGGGCTCGCCCAGGCTGAGTCATGCGGAAAGATTCGCTGCTTTTAAAAATCATCGTGGAAAGGCTGAGCCTTGCCTACCCCGCCTGCACATTTCAGTGCTCTCCAACGAGCCAGGCTAATGGCATTACGGAGGCAGCTGAGCAGGGCGGCTATTAAATGTCAAGAGCTTTGCACATGAAAATGATGCAGAAAAGATGGTTGGCTTTTCTCTCCAGGGGGAATATAAATTTTATTATTGCATGCCAGTCCCATGTGGTAAAAATACAGCCTGGCATTTAATAAATAAATACAAATAAAATAAAACAAACCATAAACCTTCAGCTTCTGCTTGTGGCTTGGCTGTGTGTGAGGGGAGAGCAGGCCGGTGGGGTGGGAGGAGACGGTTTTGTTCTCATCTCACAGACATTTGAACCTGCTGTTTGTATATTTGTGGACTGTTGGTTAATTGTGCTTAAAAATAAATTTTATTTTTATTGTTATTTATTTATTTGAGAGTTCCCGCAACAGCACGGCCCCTCCTAAGCTGGGAGCGCGCGTGTGTGCGTGCGCAGCCAGATGTGCAGCACACACTTACGGGGAGGCAGTGACATCCAATTGGTCCATTTCATTGCAAAAGAAAATTTAAAAAAAAATAAATAAAAATAAAACCATAAAGCAATTGTGGTGAAATAAAAGCATTAAGTTTCAGTGGACCTTAAAGCCACAGGCGGGGAAAAAAAAAAGAAGCTGATACTGCTGATGCTCAGGGAGTTCCCTCTGTCCTTTCGCTGTCGGCTCTGAAGGGGTTTGGTGGGGGTAGCAATTCCCCCCGAGCTGTGTGGGTGGGGGGCGTCCCAAGCCTGGGGGTCCCCGTGCTGGGGGGAACACCCCTCCCCACTCCCCATGCCTCCCCCTTCCACCTTACAAGCTGCAGCCCAGGACTCAGAGCACGTTGCCTGCACGCGATGGCATCTCTTCATTGCTTTATCTTGGAGATTAATTGGCTTTTTTGGGGGTTTAATCACTTCCAAGGGGCAGAAGGGAACGCTGCCCCTTCCTCAGACGATGCCTGTCAGAACAACTCATGCCCAGCACACGTCTCGATTGCTGCAAACACAACACTATTAAAAAAAAAAAAAAAATAAAGGGATTTCACCAACTCCAGATAAGACGGCAATTAGACAAGAGAAAAGGAATAAATTGCACTGAGACCTTTCTCGCTCCAGAGCTGAGGAAGGACGGGAGGCAAGGGGAATAAAGTCCCCAGTAAATCTCCCCTCTCCCAGCACGCACCCAAATAAACCTGTCTTTAAGGACACTGCAAATGTAAATAAACTCCTAAGAAGGAGCCACTTTGGTTGCGTTGTCAGAGGTTTAGATGCGGGAATAACATTAATATGATTAAAGGTGGGGGGAGAGGAGCGGTCCGCCAGTCACTCCCGTGTCCCGGGGGACATCCAGCCCCTGGTCTGGGATGGGTGGGGGATGCCGGGGTGTTCGGGTGGCCCCACAAACACACGGGAAGGCAGAATAGCAACAAAAACTCTCCTTTAATAGCTGGATTGACCTGAGGATTTGTTCTGACCGAGGTAGGCAGCCCCGGGGCTGCCATGAGCGAAGGAGCGTGGGGTCAGCTCGATTCCCACTCCTGGGACAGGGATCACCAGCTCTCCTAGAAAACCTCCAGCCATTTGTCAAGGGAAGAGTTAAAAACAGGGCAGCTGCTCCCTATAAACACATTCATCCACCTCCGTGCAAAGAAACAGGGACCGAGAGCCCCCCCCAGCCTTGGCATCACTGCCTGTGTCCGCTCCGCACGCGTGTTAGAAAAATATATTTTATTTAAATTCTCCTTTTTCTCCGTGGAGTTTTCTCCTCTCTCTTTGAATATAGATTGAGCGGTGTCTCTAGATTTTGACCTGTGCATGTACTTCTATCAAGATCAAGAGTTAAAAGCCAATCGTTAAACACCTAACTCTAGAAAAGGCTGCGTACAATATATGGCTTTTGCACCTACATCCAAAGGGGACTCGCGGGTTGGAAGGAGGGGAGGGAGCTCGTTTGCAAAAAAGCCAGGACAGGGGTGGGCTGGGAGGGTGGTGCGGGTGGTGGTGGGGGAGGACACGGCTGGGGACCGCATGCAGCTCTGCACAAAGCCAGCCCGGCGAACGGCAGCTTCCCGGTGCGCACGGAGATCCTTTGGTTTCGCTTGCTCGTCGGCAGGCAGCGGGTGAGGGTGCTGGGGGTGGACACCCCCCCTCTCCCCCCCGAATTGTGGGACTGGATTCAGCCTGGGAGTGGTGGGGGGGAACACCCCTAAAAGCTCAGCCCGAGGATTTGCTCCCCACTGCCGCGGCTGGGCTGGAGCACAGTCCCTGCTCATGGACCCCAAAATTGCTTCAGGGGTGGGGGGCGGGGGGCTCTTCTGGCTCGTAAGCTTTTGAAATGAGGCATGGATGAGCTTGTGGGTCCCGTCAGCTTTTCTGTCCAGGGATAACATCCCCCCACTTTGAGCACCTTCCACATGTGTGGGGGTAGCTCCCACCCACAGCCCGGGGGTGGGAGGTCATGGCCCCCCACTTCCCTGTCACAGCGGGGCTGGAACAACCCCAGGGGTCACACACCTTGTCCCAGGGGACCCTCCTGTCCCCAGGCTTGGGGAAGGTCCCCACGGAGCCAAGGGAGTGTGAGCGGAGAGGGGACACAGCCACATCCTTGGGAAGGACCACTCTCCCCAATGCAGCCTTCCCGATTTCCATAACCTCCGACCAGGATCTGCGGGAACATCACCCACACGGTGCCAAACCCCCCCTTCCCTGGTCCCTACTCCCTTGGGAAGGCCGACGGGCTCCATCTGGGGATGGGCAACAACCTCCCAGGGCTGGCTGAGGAGCGAGGGGAATTTTTGGGGATACCCACCCCAGGGGAGCTCAGCTCCTGCGGCACTGCGGCAGCGTGCCGGCACCAGCACCGGCGATGGGGGCGGGGGGGGGGGGGGTTGGATGTGCATCAGGCACGAGCAACGCAGTGTCCCCACCAGCCAGCCCCGAGGGACGGGCATGACTAACCCGTCACCTTGCCCAGGAGGGCTGCGGCAGCCGAAACGGGGGCGGGATGGAGCAGGATCCCCCCACGTCCTCGTCGGCCAAGCAAGAGCGGCGATGGCTGGGGACCTTTCGTTGCTCATGCAGGGAGAGGTGATTAACAGCTAATAGCAGCAGATGGAGACTTCAAAGAAAAACCACCCACTGGGTGGAATTAGGCAGAGGCTGGGAAGACCGAGCCTTTCCTCACCACGCAGGGTCAGATCCCCCCGCCATCATCACCATCATCTCGGGTAGTAATCATCCGGGACCCCTGACAGATTGCGGAGTTTCAGAGCTGTGTCCACCGTTTTGATGTAGCCGCTGATCATCTTCCTCATCTCGGGGGTGTAAGGGTCGTACTCTAATTTTCTCAAGCCGGAGCGCTTGAAGTTGCCGTCCTTCTGTCCCTCGACGCAGAGCAGCCTGTCCTCGCAGGCGGCGATGCCCAGCAGCCCCACCATCCGCTGCAGCTGGACGAAGAGGTCCCGCTTCAGGTCCTCAAAGTGCACCACCAGCACCTTCTTGCCGTAGCGCAGCCAGTCGAGGGTGTGGGTGGCCCACCACGGCGCGTAGTTGGCCACAAACTCGGGCCACTCTGGAAGGAACAGAAGACACGGTTAGTGGGTGTCCCCCCACCATGGGTTCTCCCTCATCCCCCATCCCAGGGCCGCTGCCCACACTCCCTGCTGAAATCTTTCAATTATCCTTCTGGCTAATTGATCCTCCTGTAAAAATCAGGTGATAAAAGGGATAATGAAACATCAATAATAAGCCACAGCTCTCCTGGCAGTGCCATATACATCTATCTCATGGTGCATAAAAACTCTGGGTATCTGCCTCTTCCTCTTGTCCTCCCCCAGAAACCAATGCCTGATTAATAGCTTAACTGTATTTAATTCCCTGAAGAATCATTAAACACAGTATCTGTTTCATTAAACAGATACAGGACAATTCACCTTGTGTAATCATATCACATAAAACTTTGCTTTGGAATGGCTCCAGGGATATCGTAAAATTAATGTCACGGAACCAAAGAGGGGTTTCACGGTGCCCGTGGCCTCTGTGGGCTCCATGCAGGGCTCAGAATGGGGAGGGGGAAGGAAAAGCCCCCCCAGCACCAGCAGCCATGGGTGAGGCTGGGGAGAGAGGACGGCTTTTTTCCAAAATCGTCCCAAAATTAGTTCCTGGGAGAAGGAAACAGTTTGGAGAGCTGGGTGCAGGAAGCAAGGGTGTTTCTGTAGAAAAGGCTGGGGATGGGACCCCCCTGCCCCATTTTAATTACTCACCTTTAATCACTTTTTTTTTTTCTTTTTTTCTGTTCTCTGAATGATTTATTTAACCACTCACCCGAGCGCTAATTGCAAACCTGGCACAAATGATCTGTCCCCACTGAGGGTTTGCTTCCCACGCTGGTGGAAGGGCAGGGTGGGTGCTGATGGTCCCGCAGGGACCCCCGGGCTCCACGACTGGGGTCGTCCACGGGCTGAGCCCCTACGCAGGGTCAGCGAAACGGGGGTCTCCAACCCCTCCCCGCTGCCATACCACAGCTCTCTGCAACCCGAATAAAGTCCTCAAGCGGTGGAAAAATCTCCGTCTTTCCAGGCGAGTTGTTCCAATGGTTAATTAACCTGACAATTAACCCATCAGCTGTACATCATCTGGAAAGAATTTGGTGATGTATTTTGACGCACGTCCAGATCGGACCATGCTGGGGGAGAGGGAAGGGTTCCTTCTTCCTGGCCCCCCCTCACCCCTCAGGGACATGAGGTGAGGGACCAGGGAGGGGGTTTGGGGCCGGGGAAGCTCAGGTGAGCGCCCGTGGTGCTGGGAGTCCAGCCAGGGGCTCATCCTGCGTCCCCTGCCCAGCTGCAGCTGCAATTTGTGGTTGTGCTTTGGGGGTGCAGCTGATGGGGATTAAAAAAAAAGCTCGTGCCCCAGCACTGGGGGGCGATGGCAGCCTGGGGACCTGCCCGGGGAGAAAAGCCACCGAGGAACCAGTGGGACATTTCTGTTCCCTGGTTTTATGGGATGGGGCTGAGCCATCTCCAACACTGCGAGCACATGGTGATAACGAAATCCAGGCACATAACAGCAACAACAGCAAAAGCTCCCCTTAAATAAACTCTGAATTAAGGGTAGCAGATGTTCAATCAAGCTAAATATTTTAACTCTTTCCAATGAAGTCAATTCCACAACAGCAATTTGTAAATTGCTATAATTAACGAGCCTCCACAATACGCCCGAGCATGGGAAAGGTAGTGTCTCTGGAGCAGCTGGGTGCACAGAAATAACACTCTGCCACCTCTAACATCCACAGGACCGGGACGGTGGCTGCCACCACTCCCGCTGCTGTCACCAGGGAGGGGACAGCAGGGCAGGGGGCTTCCCCCAGCCAGGGACACAGCAGCCCCTGGGGCTGGGTCCCTTCTGCACCTTTGCCTTGGGGAAGGACAGATAACGGGGTGTCAGGGGAGATCACCCTCCTCGCACTAATTAGAAACTTGGGCGCCTGTGAGATCGCACCAGGAGAGCAGAGCCGGAGCGGTGCTGCCGCCCGGGGTGGGGACAGAGGCAGATGGGTGACCTGTGTGAGTTATGGGGGTGCTGCCTGTGCCAGGGCTGGCTCTTCAGGGAAGCGGGGGGCTGCCCGTCCCCTCCCGACACCCCCACCCCATCCCTGGGCAGGGTGGTCCTGCTGGGACCCGGCTTCAACAGCCTCGCACCGAAGCGTGCGCCCATCAGGTGATGGATGGAGATGTCTGATGGATCCTGCTCCTTTTTTAACCTTCCGGCCAGCTGCCCTTGGCCTCAAAGAGCTGCTCTGAAGAAGGGGCAGAGTTTGGGTCCTTGGGCTCCTGCCCACCCGACCCATCCCCTCCCCGCTGGCACCAGGCTGCTGTCAGACTTGTGTCCACTGCCACCTCTCTGCTGCTGCCCTTATGACCCAACACCAAAGAGCTGAGCATCTCGGTTTCCCCACCCCATCCCATCCCATCCCACCCACACAGGAGCCCTCACTCGTGCCGGCTGGATGCTGCGAGTCACACCAGTTGCAAACCCAGATGTCCCACCAACACGGGGACCCCAAAGGGGTGGCACAGCCCAAGCTTCCCCCCCATAGGGTCCAGACTCAGGCTCTGCTGGGCTGTAACAACAGCTTTGTAGCTCCGACAACCCGGCTGGAGCTCGCCCACTCAGGTCCCGTGGGAGTGGGGCAGGGGCAGCCAAGCCCACCAGCCTACCTTTGCCCTTCCAGTGGGCGTGAGCCGCAAAGCCGATGTGTCCGCCGTATTTGCGGTTGAATTCTGCCATCAGAGCCTTGTAGGGGTTTCGGATGAGCAGGATGGCCGAATCAAAGGATTCGATCTCCTTCTGGCCGCTCTCGTGGGTTTTAATGCAAATCGTCCTCCCGCTTCGCCAGTGGTCTCTCTCACCCTTGAACCCTGCCGGGACAGAGCAAGCGGGAGCCTGAGAAGCAGCCGGTGCTGATGTTAATAAAAATAATAAAAGCAAGCTGGGGAAAGGGAACAAGGAGGGGATATCAGGTTGCAAAATACAGTTGGATAAAAGCAGCTGGGGCTTGAAGTAGAATTTGCATCCCTCTCCCAGATGGAAATCATTTATTTGCCCAAGTTATGAGTCACGTGAAATTCATGTATGAGAGGGTGGGTAGCGGGCACGGGGAGCGAGCGGGGCTGCCTCCTCCCCGGCCACGCTCGGCTGTTCTCAGCGAGACGGTCTGCAACAGAACATATTATTATAGCTATAATCTCCCTGAGCCCAGAGTTTTAATTCCCCCAATAAGTTAAGAAGGAGGAAAAAAGCCATGCTCGTGGGGCTGCAGATGAGCCCGGGGCTGCGGTGATGCCATGGAGGGGTCCAGAGCAGGTACCACCATCCCCTGTGCCCCCGCACGGAGTATCAGGGCCGAGCCCAGCATCGCTCCCAGCCCCGTCCCCTGCAAAGCAGCCCCCAAACTACCCAGGAACAACACGGCCGTGGCAGAGCCGAGCCGAGGGGGGGAGATAAGCTGTAAGTAGCTGTACTACATCAATTATAGATGTGTAATTTGCTTTCAGCAGCCATGCTGCGCGACGCAGGGACGTGATGGCTAATCTGCCAGTTGCCTGGATACCTCCGGGCCCCTCCGACGCGCTCAGCCCAGAATAAACACGAAATCCATGTGCGGTCGGATGAGCAAAACCTCACCAAGGCTTTTGCCCGGAGGATGCTCCCATCCATGGGAGGTGTGATGCCAGCTGCACCCCGGGGGTGGGTGCCAGCACTGGGGGCTGATAAGACTCTGGGCTCTGCGCAGAGCATTTCCATCTCTGAAAGGCTGAATTTGGCAAATCTTGAAGAAATGGGTGTTGCTGCCTATGGTGTGAGGCAAGCGGGGGTTTAGGTTACAAACCCCGGTTGGCTGCATGGGTACCCCCAGGTACAGACTCCCCCAGCTACGTGGGTACCCCAGGTACAGATCCCAGCTCCACCATGGCCGAGGAGAGAAGGAGGATTTCCTCTTAGAGCCGCAAAAGGGGAAGGAAAAGCATGAGAAACCTTCAGGGTCTGCAAATAAAACTATTGTAAATTGCTATAACACACAGGAACCGGTGTTTTCCCTCCCCCTTGCAACCTGGTGGGTTATTGGAAGGAGCTGGCTTCTGCCTGAAAAAGTTTCATGTCCACCTCAAGCTTTTTTTGGCTTGAAACGTATCCTTGCTGCTTAATTTGGGGTCCCCAAAGCCCACGTGCTACCGGCCCTGGCAACAAGATGGTGGGCACAGCACTGCTGCTTGGCTCCGGAAGGCATGACAGCATGTTAAATATTTATTGGGCAAGTAACTGCGTCACCCAGGACGAGAAGATGGATCTCCACCAAATCCTTCAGCCCAAGGAGAACAGGCAAATGAGATCAGCTTCCTCCTCCACCCCCACCCACCCTGTGAGCTCATTGGTGCTTTTTTGCGCTGTGAATAGGCATTAATTTGGGTGTCAGTGTTCCCTGGGTGCCCTGATATATCGTTATTTTTATCTGCAGCTACTCAGGAAGCACATGGGGGCATTTGTCCTCCAGGTTACTGGTGCCACCAGCACCACCCGCTCCCAAATCCTGGAGCTGGAAGGTTGCACGAGTCCTCACCACGCAGCCGTGACTTTCTTTTGCTACTTTATGCATCCCAGGATGAGAGTGCCAAGCCCACCAATGCCAGCTCCTGGAGAAATCTGATCGAAAACCCCAGTTGTCCTCTTCTTGGGGCAAAAAAAACGCAGGAATTGCTTTGTTTGCCAGGGTCGGAGCTGCTCCTCTAGAAAGTTCCAACCCCCAGAGCGGGTTCAAAACAAACCTGTGTGATGGAGAAACCCCAGTTCTGCCCCAAATCAGTCCTGGCCAAGGTTTGTGGGCAGCACAGGGGGGGATACGGGCAGGGAACACATGGTATCAGGTCCCTGCGATACCCTTTGAACCAGGCCACATCCAGCCCAACCCACCCCACGGAGCAGCACCAGTGGTACCCAGCTCTTCCCAACCCATCCTGCAGACCCAAGGGATGGCACCGGGCCCTTCTCCCAGCTCAGGTGGGACCGGCGCACCCCCAGCACCTCACCTTTGTTGTAGAGAGACCCATCGAAGTAGTAGCTGCCAGTGTAGAAGCCGGTGGCCAGCTCGATCAGGTGGCGAGCCCAGGTGTTGCCGGCACCGGGGAAGCTGGCCAGGGCTACCAGCTGTTTGGCACGGGTGGGGAGAAACCTCCTGTCCATGCAGCGGTTGTCTGCAGCGAGAACCAGCCAAAGCGCATCAGGGCTGCCGCACGGTAATGTGCTTTTCCTACAGAGATATCCCGCTTCCTTACAGCGTGCTGCTGCCTCCCGGGAAGCTGCTGGGGCAGGGTGCGAGGAGGTGGCCGCTCTAGGGAAAGGCACCTGGCCTAAAGCACGTAGGGACACCCCAAAGAGTCCTAAACACCCTCGAAAATCCTCAGAAGAGGGCAGGAGGTGCTCTGCCGTTACCAGCCGCTTGCTGCCTGAGTGATTAGGGGAGAGGGAGTAACACGGCTGCGTTTGCCAAGCGACACTCCTGCTTTTTATAGTGACAAACGGACGAGCATTTCCAGCACGACCTCAAATGCCGAAGCAGGGATCATGTCGAGGCCGAGCTGCTTTGAAGCAAAACCATCTGAATTTGGGACCTCGGTTGCTCCGTTCAGCCCTTTCCTCTCCCAGCAACAGGTTTCCCCTCACCCTGTGCTTCCCTGTCCCCACTGGTCCCACCTCTGGGACCTGCAGGGCAGCGGGGGACAGGAATCCTCCCTGTGCAGCCTCTCGGGGACTTTCTGCCTGGTCACCGATTTTTTCCCCCATATTTTTCCTGTTCCCTCTTGCTAGCAAAGCCCCAGCTGGTTCACCAGCCCGCTGCAGGCTCTGGTTTGCTGGTACTGCCGGTGACAAGGAGGGACAAGCACTGGCAAGGAGGGATCCTGCCAGAGGCAGATGGCAAACCACTCTCTCCTGCGGCTGAGTCAGGCAGCAATTAAAGCTGTTTGTTCAGGGGAGGATTGATTTCTTGGGAAATTAAAGCAAATGGTAATTTTTAATGAAAGCCAAATAGATGCTGCAAGCTCACTTTCCGCCAGTGTCCCCAAGAAGGGGTTGGGAAACCTGTGCCAGCGCCCATGCTGAAGCGGTCCCTGCCCATCCCCCTGCCCAGCAGCAGGCAGGGCAAGCCCGGCGCTGGCTCACCTTGCACTTGGGTCTGGTACACCAGGAGATATTCGGCGGTGCCGCAGCTCTCGAACTCCTCGCCGGCGCATTTCTGGGCGCAGAGCTGCTCATCCTCGCGCTCGTGCAGGGTGAAGAGCGTGGTGGGGAAGCCGCAGCGGCAAGTGGTCCCGGCCAGGGCCGACAGCGGGTACTCCTGCGGGTCCGGGCGGAGGGAGGGCAGCCAGTGACCCTGGCCCCCGTGGCAGAGCCTTCCTCTGCCCGCCCCCCCAATCATCCTCACCACCCTGGCCTTGCTGCGCAGCGTGGGGCGGTTTGCAGCATCCTTCCAGCCAGCTGCAGCATCCCTCGAGCCAGTTGCACAACCGGCTCTTTGCAGACACCCAAAACCACACGAACACTGATTTTCCCGGTGCACAACCGGGCTGCCTGTCGCAGGCAGCAACGCTGGTGCCCCTGGCAGCAACGCTGGTGCCCCTGGCAGAGCCGTGGCACGGCATTTGTGAGTTTGCCACCCACACCAAGATCACTAAGAGCCCACGGATGACCCTGTGGTGGCCTCGCCAGTGTTTCCAAGCCCGGAGTTACAAGGCCCATTCGGCAGCTGACAGGTGATTTACTGCTGGGTTAATCGAGGGCTCTGGTTATTTACACCTCCTGGCCCCAGCAGGAACGTGGAGCTAGCAACAGAGCAGCCGCTCGTATTTAACTGGTTCATTCCCTACTGTCTTCTGCCAGGGAGGCCACGAAGGGAGAACAGGACTGTCCCCACCTACAGGTCTTCCTCTTCCACTGCTTTATAATTTATCTAATTTTAATTCCCACTGCCAGCCTTTCCCCTGCCTGTTTATCGGCACCGCGCCCCGGGAGCAAATTGCATTGCAGCATTCCTGGATGAGAGCAGGACCACTGTGACCCTTTCAGATGATGACTGAGACGATTAAGCTTTCCACCTGCACCCCCCCCTGTCCCCCGGTACCTTCTCAGTGCAGAAATCCACACACTTGTCCACCGACATGTTCAACATGAGCTGGCTGACGGGCAGAGCGATGGAGATGTTGTCCGGCCGGTGGAAGCACCCCCGAAATATCGCGCTGCCATCTGCGAGGGTGAGAGGCCACAGCAGTGCTGGGAGCGGGGCTGACCCGGCCACAAGGAGCCGGGGCTGCACCCCAAAAATGATGCCGCTGCCACGCTGCATACCCCAGGCTCAGGAGCAGGAGCCTCTGCGTGCCCCGGTGTCCCCATCCCTGTCCCCCCTGGCTCCTCTCCAGCCGCCCGTCGGCACAGCGGCTGCTTTTCTCCAGCTCTCATCACCCTCTGGCTGCAAAGTCACAATTCCTAACAATCCTGAGTCATTTTTAGCCGTGCCAAAACGAGGGGAGAAGCGATCGGCTGAGGGAGCCCCATCATGCTCCCAGCCTCTCGCCCGCCTGCTTACGGTGCAAAATCAGAGCAAAAGCACCGGCAGCAAAGTCAGGTTTATTTTTTCCTCCTTATTTTTAGCAACTCATTGATCCCAGGCTGTATGAGGGATGGAGCCAGCGAGGGGAGCAGGGCTGGGGCTGGGGCTGGTGCCCTCACCCCCAGCATCGGTGCCTTGAGGGGTCCCATTTCAGGTCCTCACCCACCGCTGCACACACCGAGGCACCCTTGGCCCCTCTCCAGGGCAGCCACTCCACTGGGTGCCTGAGCACTGCCACCCTCTTTCCTATTGCTTGGGGACCAGGAAAGAAAAGCAGCAATTGTGGGTAATTATAGTGCTGCCTAATTGGGCGCCAAACGAGCATTTCTGACGGGGAGCACCCTCGGCTCTTTCTGGAGCTCCTGCACATCCTCATCCCGCAGCCGGCAGCATGCGCTGAATATAACGACAGGCCTGTTTGGCCATCAGGAAAGAGGTTTTCATCCAAAGCCTCTCAAAATGCCCTGAATTCCCTGCTCCACCCAGCCCCGGCCAGCAGTCATCCCCACAGGGGGATCCTCCACGATTCGCAGGAGCAAAACTACCCCCAGCCACAGACCCAAATCGCTTTCCAACCGCCTCTCCCGAGCTGTGACCCGGCTGACGTGGCACGGGGATGCCGGGGATCGCTCCCACCTGGCACTGCAAGGGGTTCCCCCATTTCAGGAGCCCCACCATCGCCACCGACTTACATCTCCTGGCAGACTCCTGGGCCAGCTCCAGGCGGTAGATGGAGAGGCGGTTGACCCCGCCGCAGATGTTGCTCCTCTCCCCCTTGCACTCCATGTTGCACTCGGACTCGCTGGCGTTTGCCGCCTGGACCTTGTGCCCGCAGTAGCACTCGGCACCGAATTCCAGCCCTGCGTAGAGGTAGCCCCTGGGGAAAGGGGGGTGCGGGGAGAGGGGGGGTGCTCAGCACATCCCTGAGCATCCCCTCGGCTCTGTGGGGTTTTGCAGGAGCATCCCTGCTGCAGGCAGCTCCCACCCAGTGCTGGAAGCAGCACCGCATCTCAAGGATGCGTTGTTGGACTAGATGATCATTGTAGGTCCCTTCCAATGGAAAATTATTCTATTCTATTCCATCCTATTCCATCCTATTCTGTTCCATTCCATCCCATTGTCCAGCAAGGGATCCATGTGTCTCCCCAGTTGTTCACAGATGCACTTCGACATCTGAGGAAGGTGTTTTGGTGAGGCCAACCCTGGGTAATCTCAAGGCTCTCCAGCACTGAACTGGAGCTCTTACACCCCTCCTGCCCTGTATGAGAATGGAGACCATCATCCCCCCCCCAGCCTTTTTCCATGGGAGGAAGCTGCAGTTCTAGAAAACACCAGTGAATTGGAAACAAAATTAAAAAAAAAAAAAAAAATTACATAAATCTAAAGAAAAAAGAAGGTGGGAAGAAGGGGAAGGGAGCAGCTGGGGCAGGGAACTGTGAGAGCAGAAACGCCGGCGGTGTGCAGGAATGGGTGAAGACGCGGTGCCCATCTCCCGCCTTACCGTTCGGCACAGTTGTCCTGGCAACGGAAGACTGTCATCTTCTTGTAGTCAAAGAAGGACACGCCGCGCAGCGTTCGCCGGCGAGTGTTGTCCACGTAGCAGCCGATGTATCTTGCTGGGGGAAGGGTGGAGGAAAGGGGGATAAGAACCAACCGGGGCTGAGCCCAATTCTCACCCACTCCCCTTTTTGATTTTTCCCTAAATAGGGATGTGCAGCAACATGCTCTGTTTGTTTTGAAAACACGTGCTCAGGGTACACCCCGCTCCTGCAAACGCTGCAGGGAAAGCCCAGAAACACCCACTACGGATAGAAAGGATGCTGTGGCTCTGCACCGGGGCTTCTCCTCTCCATCCTCTTCCTTCCCACAGGCCTGAAAACTGAGAAAATCAGCTCCAAAAAGTGAGGAGCTACATGGTAAAATAACCAATCCCCTTCACTCTGCCCCGCCAGGAACACAAGGATGAGCAGGACGGAGAAAGGCAGTTTAAAACAAATTTTCCTTAGCTAGCAACTTATTTTCCCCAGCCCCAGACAGTGATGTGGAGGATATTTGCCCAGTGCTAACACCTGGCAAAGTAAAGTCTGATGCCTGTGCTGAGAGCAAATGAAGATGCTCATAGACAGAGAATAGAGCTGAATAAATAGTTATGATGAAATCATTTATTTGACAAATGTAGCCTTTCCCAATAATCTGAAAACAAACAGCCATCTCCTTGCCTGCATCCTCAATGCAATGCTGCATGTTGGCTGTGGGCTCTCATTAGGTGCAAGCCAGAACCCGCCTTATCCTTGTTCATTCTCCTCGTTAGGTGCCCTCATTAGTGCCCTCGTTAGTGCTCTCATTAGTGCCCTGCTCCTGCTCCCACCTGAGCATTTGCTGCAAGGAAAATGTATTGCTGCCGACGCAGGGATACGGCTCTGGTGCAGGGATGCTCAGCATCCTCCCTGCCACTGCTGCTGGAGGAGGACAGGGGTTTCAGGAGTCGGTGGGATTAACCATCTGATAATCAGCTAACGAGGTGTTCATTAACATGTTCTGGCTGAGGATGTGCAGGTCGGCCACCCAGTGTGGGTGCCCCATGGGAGGGTGGCCCCGGGGACCAGTGGCTGGGTCTTACTGGCCTGGGGACAACGGCCGAGTGGGCTTGGAATTCCAAACCAGTCTGGTTCACCTCGCTCCCTGTTTTCATCCTCGATGAATACAATGGCAATCTTTCGCTTTTTATTTTCCTGAAATATCTGCTCCACTCTCAGGGCATCTTCTGCAGGATGCTGGCAGAGGGTGACCTCGTCCTGGCGTAAATCCTGGAGCACATGTGGTCCCCACTGGCCTCTGGCTTTGAGCTGCTGCTGCAGGGTCCCAGCGTGGGGGACACAAAAGGAGAGGCTCCTGTCCCTTCAGGACCACCAGCTCCCAAGCCAAGCAGGTCTCTTCCACAGCACCAAGCACCCCTCCAGCTGTGCCACCCAGGGCTCTGGCCCCAGCACCCTGGCCGAGGGGCTTTGGGAGGCGAGGGCTCCCCTGCTCTGGCCAAGAGTGAAGCCACGGCTCTAGGCAAGCAAAGTGCCTCTTCCCATGTGTGATCACCACCCCGCGCCTCTCCTTCCATCTCCATGTCTCCATCACACACCAAATCATCCCTTTAGCAGCAGAGCATCTCCACACGTGCCACTCCAATGCCAACCCACGCTATGGGATAATACTTCTCACCTCCTGCTTGCACTTTGCATCTGTTGGGGGGGTTCCTGAACCCACTCCACGCCTACACCCCACACACAGACCCCCGCCCTCCCCACTGCCCCAACAGGGCACAAACCCCACCAGCGCTGCAGACTGGCTTCCCCAAGCCAGCCTGAAGTAAGGCGGAGGAGAAAGAGCAAGAGAAATGTGCCTTGATATAGCTTTAACCACCAAAGAGTCATAACTCGTTGCTCCCAATTACTCTCAGCATAACGTGGCATTTCCACAGCGCCGAGCAGGTTTCAGCAGGTCAGCTCATTTCGGTCGTGACAGATCTAACCAGTGCAGGATTGCTCCGGTCATTCGTACAGAGCCAGTGACTGATGTGAGTTACCTTCAATCCATTGCTCTTGACATATGCGTGCTGCAACTTATTAGGAAGGCAATTGGAATAATTAGGGAGATGCGAGGACAATAAGTGGAGGAGGAGTGAGCAGGGGGAGATTTTGAAAGGCGCGTGGTTGGGTTAGGCAAAGCTTGCTAGAGGGTGCTGAGCAGCGAGAGGGGATCCTGCCCCAGCATGCAGCTCTCACAGGGCCAAGATGAATTTCAAAGCAGGTTGGAAACATGCGTGTGAACAGACACACAGATCTACCTGGCAATATCCATTAAATTCCCCACGTGTCTCACTCTTCCAGAAGCCAGGCTGCTCACCGGGGCTGCCAGCATTGCAAAGTTGTGTTTAACATCTTAATGTAAAGCTTGGTCTTCCAGAAAGCACCACAGCTCTTGGCCGTGGCAGAGCACATGAGCACAAACCGCTTTGGTGCTGGGGTCCCCATCATGTGCAGGCGTGGGGTACAAGGAGGGACCCCCACCCTGGGTGATGCGCTCGCGCTCGGGGCCAGTCGGTGACCCCACTTGTGTGGGGAAGCAAGTTGTACCCCTGCAACGCTGCCCCGATCCATGGGGTGCACTCCGGGCTGCTCCCCTGCCCCAGCAGCCATCGTTTGGGGTCACTAATGACCCCCCCCTCCTCATGGAGCATCCCAACAAATCCCCCAGCCATGCTCTCCGGAGTGGTGCCATCGGGACCCAGCTCCTGTGAGCTGGGAGTTGGCACTGCTGGTCTGTCTGGAGGGGCAACACCTCTGTCCGTCTGTCTATCCTCCCTCTCTGCTCGAGCAGCCCCTCGCCGGGCTCTCCCGGCACCCACTGCCACTGTTTAACAAGCGAAAGGCAGAACAGAAATGTTTTCACAGGGCTGTGCTGCAGGGTGATGCTTGAAACAAGTATCTGCCCTTGATTTTCCAGCTGGTTGATTGAAAGCCTCGCGCTGGGCACAGAGCCCTCCCAGCCCCCCCGGCAGGAACTGTGTGCCCTGCAGAGCACTCACGGCTCGCTGGTGGCGGGCTGGGGTGTCCCCTCGGCTCCATCCATACAGGTTTGGCATGTGGGAAGGGAGATGTTCCATGTGAGCATGGGAAAGAGCGGGTGGATATTGATGGCAGCAGCTTCAGGAAGGGTGGCCCATGCTGACCACCCCTGGGACAGTTTTGGAAGATACAGGGATGTTTTCGGCTGTGTGACCAGGGTGGCCGGTCCCTCCTTTTTCATGGCATTGCTTCCTCGTGGGTTCCGGGCTGGGAATGGCTGGAAACGTCCAGCAAAGGACCAGAGATGGATGTGGCAGAGAGGAAGCGATGCTGGGCATTGCCAGGCTGGGGCCGGTGATTGCTCCCCCCAGCTTCACTGGCCAAAAATTCCCCCAGATTTGAGGCAGGAGATGCGCCTTCACACGGGGATGCAGACGAGCCAAAACTGTTCCTTGGCAGATGGGGCTCCCCTGGACCTTGGTCTGACCCTGGGGCTCCACCAGCACAGTCGGGAGACAGAGAAGGAGGAAGATGAGGAGAAGGAGGGAGGCACAGCACCCTGGCAAGCCAGAGCCTCACATCTCGCTAGCTAAACCAGAGCTGAATTTAGGAGCAGTATTCCCTCTGGAACGGTTTCACATGGCAGAGCCTCCACAGCCGCCTTGTTAAACCATCCCCTGCTTAATTAACACCGTTCAGATTAAAATCTGCCTGCTCCTGCCAGATGGCCCAGGCACTTCAGAGAGGAGCTGGGGAGCTAGGTGGGTGCTCAGCACCCGTCCCCCCGAGGCTCCGCCAGCCCCACAGGCACACCAGGCATTGACCGCTTCCCATGCCAAGCCCTCCCATGCGAGATTGAAAAGGGAAAAGCTGATATTCCCAAACCGCCTACGAGCGGCTAAAGCCGGCGATGCCCAAGCCCAGCACCCCAACAGTCCATCCGGGCACCAGTGAAGGTTGGGGGGGTTTTATGGTGACCAACAGCTTGGGCTGCCGAACCATCTGGTGAGGATTCGCCAAATCCCAATTTGCAGTAACGGAGCAACCACACGTCTCAGAAAGTCTCCCGGAGACCCCTCTGCACGGGGGCACGACAGGGAAACTCCCTTTCATCTCATTTTAGCATGAGAAAGACCCTTAAACACCACAAGCCTTTTTTCCTCCTGCTTCCAAGCCTGGACTGTACATTTTGCCCAGAGGGAATGTGAGCACAGACCTGCCACGGGGCCGGTGGCTGGGAGCAGCCTGGGTTGGGGGGACTAAGCCTGGCTCAGCCTCTGAATCCCCCAATTCGCCACAGGGTTGGGGGTTTCCTGCATCTCTCCGAGCCACACACCCCCTGCTCCATCAAGGGTCCAGGGAGCTGCGGCTCCCAGCCTGGGATGCCCCGGGGGAATTGCATGTGCCAAGCTCCCCCGGCGCAGTTCCTGAGCAAGTCCGGCTTTGGGGCGCAGCCTTGCTCACACCAAACAGCCTTCACGGCCACCGGGGCTCCCCACAGATGTGCATCCCCCCATCAGAGATTCCCCCCACCCTGGAGCTCAGGAGAAGGGAGCAACAGGCAGAGAAGAGCCCGGCAGCATCCCAACACCTCTCGGGCATTTTCCACTCCCGATTCCCTTCCGAGTTTCCTCGTGGGTGCCAGCGAGGGAGACGATGAGCTGAATGCAAAAATCTGGGGATGCGAAAAGCCCCGATGAGCAGCCCCCAGCCACCCAAATCCAGAGCGAGCGTGCAAGCCTGTCTGCCTTTGGGATAAATAGGTGACATTTTAAAAATCAATGAGAACCACTATATTCGCTTATCCTTGTTCATTAATAATGGTCCCACTTGACAATACACCACGCACCCTGGGCAGCAGCCCGGCAGGGATCTCCTGGCTTGAAAAGCCAAACCCCAGCCCTGCCTGCACCCCAGTGCCCACAAAGTGATCACAACCAGCCCCTGCCTGAACACCCCAGCAATGCAAATAATGGGCCACAAATCTCTTTTTACCATTCACTGGGACCAACAGAATTAAAACTGATTTTGGCACCTGGCACAGCCAAAGGATGGGATGATGACGGGGTGCAGCCTCTCCCCCGTTGGCACCCCCAAAAGCGCCTGTCCCAGCAAGGTGCGACTCGGACCTTGATGATGCACAAGTGGGAAAGAGCGAAAAACAGAAAAAGAAAAGTGGATTATTGGCATTTGGGGAGGGAGGAAGGAGGGGAACGAGAGAGATCTTTCTGGGAACATCCTCTGGATCAGCGGTCTCCAAAGCAGTATGCTGTGCCCTAGGGTCCATGGGGTGCAGGAAGAAAATCTTAGTTCTCAAGTCGCACGTGCATATGGTTTATAAATAAATAAATACACGTTTATTGGACGTGCATGCTCAGAAATTTGTTCCTGGTAGGGGTGTGCAACTAAACCAGCCTGGAGACCATCACCCCGGTTCACGAGATTTTCCCCGGGAGAGGCCAAGAGGAGGGACCCCCGCCCAGATGCGTGTCCCCCCAGCCCTTACCTCTGTCCTCCTCCTTCTCGTGGGTGCCCCTGCCCCTGAGCGCCCGGCTCCGGGTGCTGCTGTAGTCTCCGGCTTTTCCCCTCTCCGCCGGCTCCTTGGAGGTGCTTTTGAACCAGGGTCCGTGCCGCCGTCCCCCCTCCGGCATCGTCGCCGCCGCCTTGAAGCCTTGGCTCAGCTGCATCACCCCCAGGTAGGGCAGCCCCGGCCCCTCGCCGGCCCCGGGGCCGCGCTGGCTCCCCGTCACCGTGGGCTCCCCGCTGAAACCCGAGTGCAGGAAAACCAAACTGCCGGCCGCCAGGTAGAGAGCCAGCAGCGTGAAGAAACGCACCGGTTTTCGCCGAAAATACCGCTGGAGTTTTACCAATAATTTGGCCATAGCGTCTTCATCCCTTCCCCGGCAGCCGGCGCCGCGGGGGAGCTGCTCTCCGGCCCCAGGGATGCTCCAAGGCAGGGTTTGCCCTCCCCCCTTAAGGCTGAAGGTGGCTCCCGGGGTGTACCGGGGGAGCAGACACCCCGAAAACGCAGTGGGGACTGCAGGTTGAGGCCGTGCAAAGCTATTGCCCGACCCTAAAAAGTCTGGGAGGGGTGGGGAAGGCAGCGGGGGTGGATTTTGAGCCCCCTGACCCCACGGTGCATGGGGGGGGGGGGTGTGTTTCTCCAGCGCTGGCTGTCGCCGCCGTCCCAGGTTTATTCTCCTGCCGGCAAAGCCCCCCAGCCGTGCCCCGGAGCCGTGGCTGATGGAGGGATCACGTTAAGGAAATCGAGGGTTTGAAGGTGATTTGAAAGCCGATCAGCTGACACAGCTCTTCTTGCTCGCCTTTCCGCTCGGCCGCACTGGCTCTCGCAAGCATCTCTCTAATGGAAACGGCACCGTCGCCCTTTCAGACAAAGAATGAAAAGTCCCTGGACGCGTCTCGGGGCCTGAAATGCTGACTGGGACCCTTTGTCTAATGAAGCCCCATTCAGCTCACTCCCGGGGCAAGAAATCTCCACCTGCAAGTCAAAGAGAAAGGCACACTTAGGAAAGCATCCCAGGACGCGTCCCTGGCTGCTGGGGCTCTCCTTTGCCTTTCAGCCCTGCGGTTCAACTCCCTCCTCACCCCCCAGCTCAAGGACAGGCGGGAGATGTCAGGGCACTGGGAGCAATGACAGGGATGTGGGGGGTAAGCCCCGACCCCTGAGCCCCCCCAGCTCTGCCTTGTCATGTAAGGGAGGTGCTGCTGGGGCCCATGGAGGATTTCTGCTTTCCCCCCTATTTCACCCGCGAGAGGACGAGCTGTGCGTGCCCACGCATTTCACCCCGAGGGCTGAACATCTCTGTGCACCAGCTGGCCCCAAGCGAAGGCCCCCCCCCCCCCCCCAGCCTCCGGGTGGGCAGCAGGGCAGGAGGCTGCTGCAAGCAGCGGCTCCCCCCACCCGGGGAACCCCAAAATGCTAGGAGGACCTCACGAGAGCGTGGTGTCCCCACATTTTCCCCAGGGTGACTCTCCCACGGCTGCGTTTCAGTCCATCACACCCCCAGTGAGTTTTTTGCAGATGTTGAGGCCAGGGCATCCCTGGTGGCTCATGGCACAGGGAGGGCAACTGAGCCCAGGGAAGGAACAGTCCCCTCCAGCCCCCCAAAGGGGCTTTTCCCTCGGGGGGGGGGGGGGGGGGGCGGGGGGCGGGATTTCTCTCCTCCAAACCCCCCAGCTATGGAGGATTCGGTGCCCCAGACGATGCCATGCCAGGGTATGTGGCGAGGCTGGCTTCACGATGGGAAATGCCACTGTCACCGCACCCCGCCAGCACATCGGCGGTGGCAGGGACAGCCCTGCGCCCGGGGTGTGCTGCCTGTCACGGACTCATCTTATTTTAGGAAAGGAGACAAAAATAAATGAAAAGACAAAGTGCCATTAGTTTAATGGCCTCTATGTTCCTGCCATCTGTCTTCAGTTGATTAAATAAAAAATATTGGTGGAACATATGGCATGAATTATACATAAATATTTTAATTTGGGTTCCCAGAGCGGTTTTTCAAATACCTCTGGCTCCGCTGGGCAAACTTTGGTGGAGCTCAGGGCTGGGCAGGCTGCATGGGCATCGCTGGTGGGGCGTGAACCCCTCAGGCTTCCCCAAACAGCCCCCTCCCCGGCCACGCTTGGGGCCAACACAGCCTGAGTAAAGGCTGAGTAAACTCAGAGTAGTAGCCCAGCAAGGAGACTGCTTGCTATTCCAGCTTTTGCACCTGCAGGCACCTCTGTGGCAGGACAAAGGCGCAGGAGGGACCCTGGCCCAGCCAGGGCGGGTGGTCCGGCCCCCGCCGCGGTGGGTGAGCATCCCCCAGCCCGCTGGTCCCACGGGCCTCTCGGCGCTTGGCCACTCTCCCAGGCTCGCTGGCCGGTGGCCAGTGGGGAAGGGCTACTCCGTGGGACCTCACGGCTTCCCCTCCCGTGCTGGCATGAGCAGCTGTTCAGTGTTTCAACCCACCTTCCCGGGGTTTTATATGGGTGCTGAAGAATATGGGGTGGTTTGGGACGCTGCTAGAGTGCAAACTGGTTCCCAATGTCCCCGCTGCCACCCACCCTCCTCCCCACCTGAGCTTGGTCCTGCCAGGCTATGGCAAGGAAGCATGGCATATAAAGAAGGGGCTTAAATTACTATCATTAAGCCATCTGGAGCTCATCCTTCTCCATCATGAACTGAGGAGTCGCAGGTCAATTACTGCACATTTGCATATATTCCATTAATGCTTCTGCTAATTGTCTGGAGGAGATAATGTGCTCGGCTTACGGCTCCCTCGCTGGCTATGGTTTACAAACAGCAAGTGTGGCAAACAGAGCCTGCACCAATGCTCCCTGTATCGACAGAGGCTTGGGACACTGGGAGGGCTGGCTGGTGGTCATCCAGGATGGGGGATGTCAGCAGCACCCCACAACACTGCTCCGTGCACCCCACCAGCCCTCCCTGTCTTTTAAGGGGGGGGTCCACCCCCCTCCCCGGTGCAGCAGCTTTGGGGTGGAAGGACCAGCCACCTCGACTGGACCGTGCGGGTCCCCAGTGCCACCGCGGCCGCAACAGCGAGCATCCCCCGGGGCTTGCACCCTCTTCCCCCCCCGCCTGCACCCTGTGCTGCCCGACCTGATGCGGGCACCTCGGTACAAAGGCCGTTAGGAAAATCCCCGCGGGCTGGGAGCCAGGATGTGGAGGGGGTTTATTCCCCAGCCCGTTTATTGCCCACTGCGCCTGGCCGCTCCCAGCTGTGGCTGTCACCGGGCTCTGCTCAGGTCCCAGGGGATGGATCCAGCCCCGGGGACTCGTGCGCCTGGAAAATCTCCCCATGGCTGGAAAATCTTCCTATGGCTGGAAAATCATCTCCTCATGACTGGCAGTGCTGGGGCATCCCTCTCCAGCTCCCTCAGACCCCTTTGGCACCCAGAGCCAAAGTGTGGTGGAGCCAAGTGGGGCTGTTTCCCACGCACTTTCCATCAGTACAAGCAGGCAGCGGGTCCAGCTGGGATGGGGGGAGTAGGGGGGGCTGGTTCCTCACCTACTTCCCTCACCATGCTCCTGCCAAGAGCCAAACTCCTCGTGCCCAGCTGAGCATCGCTCCACACCCAACCCACCTCCCTCTGCGGTGGCAGCAGCACCGAGGCCAGCAGGAAGCAGGTGAGCTCTGCCCTCGGGTTTGGGGCTCTGCAATTACTTGCTGCAGGGCTGAGGAAATCCTCATTAATTTGCAAGGTTTATTTTTCCCCCTCCCTGGCCCCCAGCAGAGCCAGTGTGCGGGAAGGTGGGCACGGGTCCCAAGGGGGCTCCGTGGAGCAGCGCGAGCATCTCTGCGACTGCTTGTGACCAGGATGAATGAAGCGCCGATAAATTATACATTTGGGTCTTGTCTCCAAATTGCTCTGCAATTATTGAGCACCAAGGTTCAGTTGCCTTCAAGCACCACCTCACATCTGACCATGGCAAAACACACTGAAGGGCTCACGTGGTTCCCCCAGCACAGGAGAACAATCAGCCCATTAAAAACAGCAAATTAACGAACACAAGAGTTCCATTAGCGGGAGAAGGCGACCAAACTATCCAATTTCATCACATCATTAGCATTTCTTATCAGAGGGACAGGGAAAGAATAAGGCTTTAAAATACAGAGGGATGGGAGGGAGTCTAATGACCACAGCAGGGCGACGCGCCGGGGCTGTGACGCAGGCGCTGACCTGGGTCCCACGGGGGACAGCACAGTCCCGCGCCCTGCTGAGCACCCTGGGGTGCAAGGCACAGCTTCCCCCGAAAAGGCCTCTGCTGAGGTCTGGAGATGCGGTGGCACATGGGACTCAGTGTGTGGCGTGCAGGTCCTGGTGCAGGGTGTGCAAGTCCCAGTGCATTATGTGCAGCACCCAGTGCAGGGTGTGCAAGTCCCAGTGCAGGGTGTGCAAGTCCCAGTGCATTATGTGCAGCACCCAGTGCAGGGTGTGCAAGTCCCAGTGCAGGGTGTGCAAGTCCCAGTGCATTATGTGCAGCACCCAGTGCAGGGTGTGCAGCACCCAGTGCGTGCTGTGCAGGTCCCAGTGCATTACGTGCAGCACCCAGTGCAGGGTGTGCAAGTCCCAGTGCAGGGTGTACAGCACCCAGCGTGTGCTGTGCAGCACCCAGTGCAAGGTGTGCAGCACCCAGAGCGTGGCGTGTTCCCTGGACCTTTTGTCACTCAAAAGCCCCCCATTTTGGTGCAGGGACCACATGACTCCTCAGAAAGCTCTGTGTCCCCCCATGTCCCCCCTCGGCTCTGCAGGGTGCTGACAATGGGTGACTGCTGCCCCTGCAGAGCAGCTCCTGCAGCTTCACACCCTCGTGTCTCCCCGGTGCAGGTGGCAGCACCAACCAGTGACACCAGCATGAACATCCAGGGGCACTGGGCACCCTTGGTGCTGGCATCCTTCAAGCCTTTCAGCCTCCATCCCCAGGAGGGTACGGTGGTGGCAGCCTGGCACTGCTGCCCGCGCACCAGTTGGGCAACTCCCAGGTAAACCTGCCATCATCTTCTTCAGCCCCATGAAAACAGATTTTCACCCTTTCTCACTCTTTAAAACAGAAACAGCAAATGAGCTGCATCGGGCTGAATGTAAACACCATTACCGCTGGGAAAGAAACTGAGCTAAACTGGGATGTTGGAAATTCAGGTTTCTGTCACAGCAGGGCACGTCTGGACCGTCCGATGCATCTTCCCTCGAGCACTCAGCGCCCACTCGCTGCCTCTTCCCGGGGCGAGCCGAGCACACCGTGCAGTCAGCTGCTTTTCAGTTGGAGCAAAGTTTATTTATTCAGCTCCTCCCTGCCTTCATTTTGCTGAGAAACGTGTTTGTGCCTCCCTTCAGCTGGGAAGGGTGTGCCGGAAAGGTTGGCATGTGCTTAGAAATAGCTGACTCGGCAGCTTTTGGACATCACAGCGAGCGGTGGCTGCTCCGTCCCTGCCTGGGGAAGATGCACCAGGGTCTGCACCTCGTCCTCAGCGGTGAGATGCTCCCCAGGCATGTACTTCCCTGGGGAGTTTTTAAATCCTTTCTGAGGGCCAAACTACCAAGATATGCAAAGGAAAAAACCCTCTTATTTGGGATTTATTGGCCTGATTTTGTAAATACAGATCAGGACTTGCCCATCTGCTGATAGATTTTTCTACAGGATTTCCGAGTGTGTTGGAGGGTTTGTAAATCTTCCTCCTCGCCAAGAATCGATGGAGGGGTTTAGACTGAAATTAGGTGGCTTTCTTGTTTATGGGTAAAAACTGATTTTTAAATATTCTGGGGAAGATTTATCGACGGTCTCAGCACTTGCCCAGGGGTGAGGGGAAGCCGCAGCTACAAGCCCAGCTGGGCACGAGGCACCGAGCTCAGGAGTTATCGCAGATCCTTTGTCCAGAGGGACGAGTCTGCCCCAGACTAATTGATTAACGTCTGTAAAAGGCCTCAAGATCCACAGAAACGGGATCGTGCTAATTGAACAGCCTCCTATTAGTGCTCCCTCCACTCTCCGGGGGATGAAAACCCGCCAAGGGCTGAGTTATAAATAAATCCCGTGGTGATGGGCTGGATCCTGCTCCGGGTTATTTTGATGCACCAAGAATGACCAACCAGGGCTCCGCAAAGAACCTCAAGGCCTGCAGCATGTCCCAGAAAGGCTATTTTATTTAACCAAACTGATTTAAGCAATTTTTAACCCCGTTTTTAAATATTACATCTGCTGTTGAGCTACCCACCACTGCAAATTCCCAGGAACACCCCAGACCCTCACCCAGGGGTTGCTCGTCCTCACCCAGACCCCAAAGCCAGCAGATGGCACAGGGTGGGGATTTGCTATGGAGCAGGTGAGGGGCTCCCAAAACAAATTCAGGGCCCCTGAAAGCAAAGAAATTCAGTTGCCTTCAGGCTACTGATTTCCAGGTAATCCCACCTCTGCAGCACACAGAAGCTCAGTTTGCTTCCCGTGTATTTTGCTTTACAATGGCCAAATGGAGCTGAAAAGGGTTTGGGTTTTTTTTTTTGTTTTGTTTTGTTTGGTTTTTTTTTCTGTTGTTGTTGTTGGGGTTTTTTTGTTTTGTTTTGTTTTGTTTTATTTTGTTTTGGTTTGGGTTTTTTTGGGGTTTTTTTTGGCTGGTGCTCTGTTCCTCCACATGCAATTACATCAAAGCCTCTTCCAGCCTCCTGTAGGATGAATTCCCCTTGCAAGTGTGAAAGTGGCTCATGAAGAAAAACGTTTTAAGCCACGAATCATTTAAAAAACACACGCCACAATGTCCAAGGCAGAGAAGGAAAGAGCCGCGTATTCCAGAGATTTAGGCAGGCAGCTGATACCAGGGAATTGGTGGGATGATTTAAATGAGCCAGCACAACAGAGATGCTGCAGTCATTGCACCCAGTATCCCCAGCCCAGCTGCTGAAATGCACCTTATATCACAGCATCGTTACTATTTTAATTAATCTGCAACAACCCCAAGCACGTGTGTTGTCTGACTCTCTCCATCAGCATTATCTCATCTCCAGGTACCTGGCTTTCCTTTGACAGGGCCGGAGTGCATTTGTGGAAGGAGCAGGGAGCTCCCTCGTTTGCTGCCGTGGCTAATTGCATTTGAGAGCCAGGCACAGGGTGGGCGCTGGGGACCGGGCAGGATCTGTCTTTGCTTTCAGCAATAGAAACTAATAACCCAATGTAACCATCACCCGCTGCATCCCTGAATATCCCTCCCTGAGCATCCCCGCTGCTGGCGCCAGCCCCATCACCACGTGCAATGCTGAGAAACCTCTATTTCCCTATTATTTCCTTGCGAGGCCAGAACGGGAGCTGCATTTGGATGTGAACAGTGTCAGGCCTGTGTCAGTGGTGACATACATTGGTATTTGAGGGAGGTCACCCCAGGGAGGCCTCGGTGACACTAAAGGATGCTCCCCATCCCGCTGCAGGATCTCCGCTCCCTCCCCTCTTTCTTGCCATCCTTGCCCATAACACCCTTTCGGCTCTTAAGCCCTGTGAAAAAGGTGATTTAACGTAATTCAGATGACCCTGTGTATCTGTAAATGGGCTTAGCCTAATGAGTTTTAATACATATTATGTTCCAGGTATTTTATGCCCAGTCTGCAAAATCCAGTTATGCTTTTCAATAAGACGTAGTGAGCTGAGATGTGCGCTGGAGTGGGTGCGCACGCAGACAGGGCTGCTCCGAACTGGGAGAGGAGGAGGAGGAGGAGGAGGGCGGGAGGAAGGCAGAGGATGTTCCCCAGCCGGACACAGCTGGATCCCAGCTCAGCAACCCCCCCGCTGACCAAGGAGGTTTAAGATAGAAGGGCTGGGCTCTTTCAGATGCAGTGCTGGGGCTAGCTGAGGTGGGGGGAGCACGGCTGGCTGAAGTGCACCAAGGGGGACAAGCCACTGTCCTGCGGTGAGGAAGGCAGTAGGCAGCCACCTCCCCTCCCGCCCCCACCAAGTTCACGGCCCCCCCATACAGGCTGTGGCTCTGGAGGGAGGTGATTCTCATTGTCCCCAAAGCCTTCAGCCATTCCTGGCACAGGCAGAGGGGACGAGGCGGGCAGAGCCCGGGGACCCGCTGGCATCCCGGTCACCTCAGCGTGCACAGACACCTACACTGTCCCCATCGTGGTGGCAAAGCCACCCCGACTCGCAGCCACAGACACATCCAGAGCCTGCGGGCTCCTTATTCCAGAGAAAGCCGCGACGCTGCTGGTTTTCTCCCTCGTGTTTAACAATGAGGAACAAACCCCACAGCCAAACCGGAGCGACCGAGTGGAGCGGTTTTATCCCGAGTTTTTGAGTGCCGGGGCCAGTCCTGGCTCCCGGGGTCACGGGAGGGGACAAGACTCAGCTGCCAAAGGGAGATCCCCAGGATCACCCCACCAGCAGCACCCACAGGAACACCCCCTCCTAGTACATATAGCAGCATAAATCCCGTAGAGACCACGATGGTATTCATGGGGGCCATCAGCTGGGAGGTGTGACCCCCCAATGGCTCAGCCCCACCAAAACATTTTCCATGGACACTGCAGGAGGGCCCAGCACGTTTGGTCCACGATTCATCCCCACGGGCCTTCCAGGTGGGGAAGAGCCATAACTAATTTGCCTGTAAAGACCACGCTCAGCTCCTGCAGCCACAGAGGCTTTGCTCAACCCTCGGTAATCTGGGATTATACACAGCGCTGGGGCAATTAAGTAAAACAGCTTTTCAAGCAGCAGACAATGCCTTCTGCAGCCTACTTAAATTAATATAGTGAGAAAGATGATTTCTTGCAGCCCTTGGTTTAAAGCCTCCTTTCGGGGTGGGAGGGGGGGGCTGATTTCTTTCTTTTCCTGCATCCTGCTGCACGTGGGAGATGGAGGCCCAGTTTGGGAAGAAATCTGCTTTTCCCATGAAGCCTGCAGGCTCTGGGAGAGACCAGGGTTACCCTGAGCAGAGGGAGCAGACCAGGCTAAGAGTGGGTGACCGGGGCAGGGGACAGTGACTGTCCCATGCTCGTCCCCCCTGTCCCAGGCTGAGCTCCTGGCTCCCAAGGGACATCACAAAGGAGTTACCAAAACACAGAGATTTTGATCCTGGAGCAAGAGCCAGCTCCCTGCACAGTTTGGGGTGACTGAGGACTTGGGGGGAGGTTAGAAGTAGTCAAAATCTTCCTCGGGTCTGCTGGACAGCAGGGACCGAGCTGGGAGAGATGCTAAACCCCCAGTTGTATCCCCCCACCGGGCAAAGCTGGGAGAAGGGGATCCTGCCTCAGCCCTGGAAGGCTTTGGGTGGGAGCCTGGAGGGCTGGGGGGTGGCCCTGGGGACCCAGTGCTGCATGAGGACACGTGCTGCATGAGGACACGGCACCGGGCAGGGGCTTGGCTCCAATAGGAGGCTGCAGTGAGCGTGAAAAGGAAATAGTGGCAAAGGAAACCTCAGAGCGCGGCGCAGCGGGAAGGCAGGGATGGGGTAACCCCATCTTGGGCCAGCCACAGCCCGCGGGCTAGTGGCCAGGGTGAGAGTGAGGGCAGCTTGCCGGGGCACTGAGGAGCTGGTGGCACCCCGGTCTGCTGTCAGGGCTGGGGAAAAGATCGCCCGGGGGAGGATGAGGCTTTTGTCTCCAAGAGAGAAAAAAACCAACCACACACCCTGGCCGGGCTGCAAGGGGCTGGGGGCACAGCGGGGGCCAGGCAGCCAGGCTGCAAAGGGACAGCGGGGACATTTGGGCAGGGGCAAGCTGGGCTGGACCTAATCATAATATAAATAATAATAACTGCTAATGAACCCCAGCTTGGAGGAGCCCCTCCTTAATGGTGCCAAGGGCCAGCCAGCACTCGCCAGCCGGCAGGGAGAGTGGTTTCCCGAGCCCAGGGAAGGGACAGCCCCTTGTAAAGGATAACTCAGCACAAATCCCCCGAGAGGGGAAGGTTCCGGGGCTCGCAGGGTGGGAAGGTGCAGGTGGGCCAGGGCCAGTCTGAGTTGGGGGCACCCCGGGGCCGGGGGGGCCTGGGCCCCACTGCCAGACCATGCTTCCCAGCTCTGGATTGCCGAGAAACTTTACTTAATCCTGCTTTCACGGAATAAATGGTTTCTAATGCTCAGCTCAAGGTAACCTTCATGCGGTTCTCCAACTGCCTCTGCTTTTCCAGCATACATTTTTTTTTTTAAACTTTATATTAAAATATTCCAATAAGTTGTCAGCACGAATATTGAAGGAAGAAAAACAAACAGGGGAGGTCTATTTGGAAGGATTACCGTCTTTCCCCATCTCCCCTGCCGAGATGCTCCTGCACAAAGTCTCGGGAGGCAGAGGAGGAAGAGGAGGCGAGCTCTCTCCCTGCCTGCCTCCCGCTCCTCTCCGAAGCCAGAAACCCTTTCACAAGCAGCAGGATACAGCGCGAAAAATCCCCACCAAGCCGAGAATTATTAACAATTCCTGCAAAGCATCCTTAACACCTGGGGGGGGGGCCGGCAAGCTCTTCCACCCCCTCCCCAACATCCCCCCACTACCCCCTGCCCCTCTCCCAGTGCCCCCCCGCTCCATGTGTTGCGCTTTCACCCTTTTTTTTTTAATCTTTACCCCCCCCCCCCCCGCCTGCCTTTTCCCCGTCCCCCCAACTTCCCAACGCAGCCCCCACCGCTTCCTACCCGCACCGGGCGCTCTCCCAGGCCGCTGATGCTCCATCCTCCGGCCGCCCCCGGGAGCTGCGGGGGGGGGGGTGATGGTGTGTTTGGGGGGGGGGGGGCGGGATGTCTCTCACCGCAGCTCGGCCCCCGCCGGGCCCCCGCACCGCCGCCGGCCCTGCCCCGCCGCCGGGGCTCCGCTCATACCGGCCGCGGCGGGGAGCGGCGGGGGGGGGGCCGCGGGGGTCGAGGGGGGGCCCGGCGCGGCGGCTGCCGCTCGGTTCTACCCGGAGCCGCTCCCGGGCTCCGTTACTTAACGGCTCCATCCAGCTCCGCTGCGGCTCCGCTCCATCCGCCGGCCTGCAGCGCTGCCTGCGCTTAACCCCTTCCCTCCCGCCCCCCCCCAGCCACCACCACCACCCCCCCCCCCCCCCGCGCTGCCTCGCTGCTCGCTTTTTCCATACTCTTTTATTTATTTTTTTATCTAGTCTCTTGTTTAGGAACGAGGTTGGTGCGAGAAAGCTGCTCCCGGTCAGCCCCGGCCGCGCCGATGTGCTGAAGGGCAAGGGATGCTGAGGGTGCGGAGGGTGATGCTGGTTGTCATGTGTGTGTGTCGTCCCCCTCCCCAACCAGGGACTCGGCACCCAGGTCCAGCCAGAGATTTATTGACCGGGGCTAGCAAGAAAAAAATAAAAATAAATTTAATAATTAGAAACAAAACAAAACAAAAAGAAAAAAAAATATGTCTATCTATCAGATCAATAAAAAATGAATTTGAAAACTTCCCGGCTCTAGGAGTAGGAAAAATGACAATTGTAAAGTGATTAAGGTGAGAGGGGATTGTTTCCCACACACACACACTTTATTGGCACTGGGGGGGATTTTTAGGGTGCGCCGGTGGCAGTGGGAAGCCCCATCACCCACCTGGCATTGCCTCCGCCACGGTGGCTGCTTCCCGCTCCCCCGATGCGCCAGGCCGCGACACACCGCGTCCCTCAGGTCAGGAGATAATTAAAAAGGGATCTAGAGGAAATCCCCCTGCCTTAACATCATTAAGGCAGCAACCTTCAGTGACCACGGACCCTCCTCCCGCAAGCGCCTTTGCTGAATAGAGGGGTACAGGCTCAGAGGGCAGCATTTTGGGGGGTGAACCCAGGGGGAGTGAGGGCACCCTGAGCAATGTGCCCGCGATTTGCTGGGGTTCTTGCACCCCAACATCCCGCTGGCAGCTCCCTGCTCCCGCAGTGGGGAGGTCGGGACTTTTGGGAAAGCAGCAGCTGAAAGAAGGGACGGATCCTGCTCCTGTCGCCGCCGAAGGAAACCGCAGCCTGGGCTTGGGCCACGCTGGCTGCCAGAGCATCCATGTGCATCCGCAGCTGCCCCAGCAGGCGCATGGACCACGGCGGCTCGTTTCCATAGGAAACCAGGCTGGCGAGTGCTGCCTCAGCTCCAGGCTGGGGGCTGAAGAGCTCTTTGTACTATTTTTATCCTCTCGGTACTCAGTTTCTTGGGGTTGGCCATACAAACGCCCCAGCAGTGCTCCCTCCCTCCGGCAAGGGGGGCTGGGGGGGACACAAGACCTGCCACCGGCTGGGGACAGCAGCAGCAGCCAGGCAGTCCCCTCCCCGGGGAGCCCCACGCTGAGTTGGTGGTTCCCACCACCCAAGGGCTTTCCCCGTTTTCCAAACAGCCCCAGTTTCCCCACAAAACCAGCAATTCTGTCTTGCATTTTGTAAAAACAGGATTTTTTTTTTTTTCTCCACCACACCTCCCCAAGTGGGGTGTCTGCAATTCCAGGTGCCCCAGTGGGATGCTCGGTGCCTTCCCCCTGGACGAGCATCCATCGGAACAAAGTTTGCTTCCTGCAAATACCTTGTTGGTTTTTCTTTAAACCCCTTCCTGCACCACGGGAAGCTGGAGGCTGTAATATGTATGGAGGATATATATATGCACGGAGGATGCTGCAGGCAGGTGAGGGGCAGCACGAGGGAAGCAGAGGAGCGATGCCACATGCTTGTGGGGTTCTGCAGCACACACAGGCCGGCGGAACAAGAATTTGGCAGATCCGCTGCTCAGCTGCCATTCTGATGTGTGTGAGGCAAAATTTAGAGTCACTGGTCTACAATAGCACTTGTAAAAATAACTTTCAAAGACTGTTTTATTTTGCTTTTTCTGGGCTAGGCTTGCCCCAAAGAGCAATCGGGGATCATCCTGAAACATCATATATATTTTACTTATTGTCCATGATGTAAATGAAGTGTCTCCAAATCACCCACAGCAACCTGAGCTGCTCCAGGTGATGCTGCGCCAGAAGGACCCAGTTCTGCAGGGCTTTAAGGTTTTGGTTTTTTTTTTTCACCACACAGACCTCAAGGTTATTGCCAGGGGACTTTTGACATTGGCCTTAAGTGTCCCCAAGTACCAATGTCACCAAATAAATCCCTACGTCAGGGACGTCGGGTTTTGAGCCAAAAGCAACGGCTGAGGTTTCTGCAGACAGCTTTATCCAGGGGAGCGGAGCCCCCGGGGCTCTGTGCCCTGGCACTGGGGTGACTTTTATTACGTAAGGGCTCAGGGCAAACGTCCGGTCCCCTCTGCGGTGGGGACACTGGTGGGGCTGTCCCCTCCTCCCCACCAAGGCAGCAGGCTGCAGCCCTCATTTATGGGTCGATTCAGAAGCTTCTAATTACCCAGGCTGTCTCAGGAGAAAAAAAGAGGATGCGGTGCATTATAATAGTAAAAAAGGCTGCATAAAATCTCATTCTGAGGATTATGAAGTGCCAGCACAAAAAAGCTGTAAACAGGATGTCTGAAAAGATCTTAAGCATAAAGGTCAGAATCTACAATTTAAATGGGTCGCTTGTTGCTTTCTTTCTCTGTGCCACTAATGAGCCGGGATGTAGAAAAACAACTTTGATTTTGAAGCCACATTTTGGTCCTTTTGTGATTTGAAGTGTGAACTTTTCAGCAGGAATTTTTTACCCGGGGCGGGGGTGGAACCTGTGGGTGGGTGGGTGTGTGGTGCAGCTGAAGGGGGTTTCTCTCCCCCTGGTCCCCAGCATCCCCATGGCAGCAGCGGGAGGGGATCAGTGGGGACAGGGATGCTGGAGCCTTTGCTGGGTGGGGGATGCTGCAGCAGCATCCCAGCCCCAGGGGGTCTCCGGTGCCGGGGTTGTGGCAGGAGGCTCTGCCTTCCTCCTGAGGATGAGGCCGGTGTTTGCAGACGTTGCCAAGCACTGGGTTACCAAGGCGGTGGCATCCAGGGAATGACAGGATAAGGAGCCTCTTTTGAGTCATTTACTTATTTTTACCCTCATTGAGCCCTCAGTGTGCTTCTCCAAGGGCTCCCACCTCCCGGGGGGTGGAAAATGTGCCTGCAATCCTGGCCTTCCCGGAGGTTTCAATGCCTGGGGGAGCTGGGCCGGCTTATCGGGGAGCAGCTGATTAAAAGTCAATATTGAGCAAATGTCGGTGTTTGTCTCCATTTCAGCCAACCTGAGCCATGTGGGGCAGAAAACAGACAGAAAGCACCTAGAAATAACAAATGCTGCAAAGTAATGAGCTGGCAATGCAGACACCTTTCCACCTCTTCTTTTTCATTTCCATTTTCCATCATTACAACTTTGGCAGGAATGAGCCAAAATAGCTGAAATGGGGGCAAGGCAGTGTTGCCCGGTGGTTTTTAATTGCTTGCAGGGACAAATTTTGGTGTCTGGGGGGGGTTGGAGGCGGGAGGTATGTGTGAGCACCAGCACCCCGAGCATCACTCACATATCCCCAGCACCACCCTGGACACTGGAAAGGACAGGCCAGCCCTTGGAAGCTGGGGGGGTGGGGGGATATGGTGAAGCGGCTCTGCTGCCTTTCTGGCACGGGAATTCATGCCCCGTGATCCTCCTCCAGCAGCCACGCGATGCTGGAGGGTTCTCCCCAAAGCTGGCATCTCCCCAGCCCCCCGGGAAGCAACTACGTGGCCGCTGTCCCCTGGGACCAACATGAACATCTCCTGGAGACTGCATCTCCCAGTAACCATCCCCTGAGGACTGGCACCTCTCTTGCCCTGATTTTTCTTAATTAACTCATTAGGATGCCAGCGACAGCGATGTGAGTCTCCCCGGAGGGACCTGCTCTCCTGGTGCAGGCAGCTCAGGCAGCGACGGGTGCCCAAGCCCTGCAGCCTGCAAGCTCAGGAAATGCCCCACGGCTGTAAATTGAGGGGGACATTTTAGGGTAAAAGAAGGGAAAAAAAAAAAAAAAAAAGAAAGGGAGATGTTGTAATGCTGAGTCTGGCTTTTGCAGATGCTCACTGGAGCCGTGGGGCCAGGAGGTTGGACACGGGCCTCTGGCATCTTGGTGTTGTTTTTCTGATTATTTGGAGTGGGGGGGAATTAATAAAATTTAAAACAAAACAAAACAAAACAGAAAACCCAAACAAGAAAGAGGCAACCATGTGGATTACAGCTGAAAGGAAGAAGATTTAGAGATTGAAGGGAAAAGAAGTGCAGAGAATGCAGATGGAGGGGATATTTCCCCTTTCAGCCATTCTGCCTTTGGGAAAAGGGGAAAAAAAAAAAAAAAAAAATTTTGATAAGTTCTTTAAAAAATTCATTAGGTTTCCATTTCTCTGTTTAGTTATTTGTTCCCCAGCATAAACTCCTGAAATACATCTCATTTGTCAGCAGGTCCCAGGGGAGCAGGGCATAAATCAGATTGCCCTACTAATAAATTATAAAAAGCTGTCACATTGTGACTGTGCTGCCATGATGACCCAGGGCAGGAGGGGACATTTGGGGGCAGGAGGGGATGGTCTGGGGCAAAAGGAGACGTTTTGGGGCAGGAGAGGACATTTTGGGGCAGGAGGGGATGGTTTGGGGCAGAAGGAGATGTTCTGGGGTAGGAGGAGATGGTTTGGGCCAGGAAGGGACATTCTGGAGCTGGAGGGGATGGTTTGGGGCAGGAGAGTATGGATCAGGGCAGGAGGGGACATTTTGGGGCAGGAGGGGAGGTTTTAGGGCAGGAGGGGATGGCTCAGGGCCCATGCAAGAGGGTTGGCAGCAGCTCTGCATTGTGGGGGCTCTGCAGATGATGCATTTCTGGCTGGATCTGGCCATGTGTCCCCCCCCCATGCAAAAGCAAAGGGGGCTGTTAGTCCCACAGCCCCGGGAGGGCTGAATAGGGTGGCATGGGTGGGAGGTGATGGGGGGGGTTGCATGGGGTGGGAGATGCCACCCCAAGCTCTGGTGTGGCTGAGGGGGTGGGAGGTGTCCAGTCCCCCCCCAGTGAAGGGCCAGAAAGGGGGGGAAGCTGTGGGGCACTGGGACCATCTCACCCACGCAGTTGCCAGCCAGGTGGGAGCTGGTTTTGGTGGTCCCCGGGGAGCTCTGCTGCCAGGGAGGAGAGGAAAAGGGGGGATCTGGGGAATCCAGCTGCATGCGGTGAGCGTGGAAGGCTGGGACCCAACATCAGCCCCCCACCATCTGCATTTGGGGACAGGCTCAGCTAACGCACCCATTGGGGAAACCCCGGAGGGGGGGTCCCATGGGATAACACCATCCCCACACAGCCCAACCCTGAAGCATCCTCAGCAAGAGCCATTTGCCCCCTAAATACAAAGCAAGAAGCGGTGCAGGAATTCACCAGAAATGGGCATTTTGCAATCGATGGAGCTGCCGCTGTGTGACCTTGGGCCCACCACTGTGTGACCTTGGGCCCAGTGCTTAGTTCTTCTGGGCTGGTGGAGTCTAAAACGCAGATGAAAATACCTCCCTGGGGTGTTCTGAGGCTTAATGAGAATCTGGGAGATGTCCTGAGAGCAGCACTGCAGTCCACATCCCCACAGCCTCTGTGACACAGCCCAGCGCAGCACCGCCCTTTAAAATTCAAAAAGAGAATTTAATTTGAATTTCTTTCCACCAAACCTTTTTCTCGTACTCCCTGGTGAGCAGCTTCTCCGTGGTGAGAATTTCCTCCTGCCCTGTGAACTTTTGGCTTTTAGGGCAAAACTGTTTGAGGGAGGGAATTTTCGTGCCCATTGGAGGGGCTGCAGGGACCTGCTCGGGGTCCCCCGGCAGCATCCACCTCAGGGGACCCGCTCTGTGCCAAGGGGACGGCGGCAGCGTGCCCAGGACTCCAGGGGCTCGGAAGCGGGGAAATAAATCACTGGGGCTGAACCATGTCTGCAGCAAGTCCTGGGGCAGCGTGGGTCTCGGGCATGGGTCACATGTGATTAAATTCCCCGGGGGGACAGTGATGGATGTGGGGAAGGGCTGGGGAAGGGTCACGGGCGATGCTCTGCCCTCTGCCCCACGCCAGCTCCGTACATCTTAAATCACAGATGGAGAAGGCGCACGGCATGGCTGTAAATTTGCTGGTGACCAGTTTGTGTCCCCCCCCTCCAGAAGCTTTGGGGCTCAGCCTGCAGCCGTGGCTGCCCCTGGCCATGACCCCAGGGGTGCTTTTAGTCTGTCCCCAGTGTGGCCGGTGGGTCAGGTCACCCCCAACCTGAATGGGTCCCCAAATCCTGGCTGGCAGACGAGGCAGCGGGGGGGGGGGATGCTGCAGGGAGGGGCAGTGCAGGTGTTTTGCCAGGGGAGGAACAGAAAAACCATCTGCGTGCATGGGTTCATCCCGATGCTTTGATGGAGGAGCAGATCCGGAGGTGAAACTGCTTCGCATGGCTTTGCTGCGGGATTTTGGCGTCTTCGTTTCGCGCTGGCCGATAAATGAGCCGGCTGCTCCCCCGTGCTGTGCCGGCAGTGCCGAGCGCTGCTGCGGCGGAGCGGCAGAAGCTGGAGAGGCTCCTTGCCCTCCCTGGGTCTGGTTTGCGCTCGATGTGCCACTGGATGGGGAAAAGATGGGGCAGAGCAAGGCGAGCCCAGCCTTATTCCTGCTTGGAACTGATGAAAACCTTCCAAAATTCCCATTTTCACCCCGTTTTGCCATCCTCCCCCGGCAGCTCCCGCACGGCAATGGTCAGCGATTGCTGCTGGCAGTGTTTTGCTCTGACCTCCTCTTGGCTGGCGAGGAGCATCTGAGGGCCGGGACAAGGGGGATGGTGCCTGCGGGGCTTTGCCCAGCCCCGTTTTGGGAATTAGGTCTGGCACAGGGATGGAGCAGCTGCTCGGCAGAAGCGCAGCTCTCCTTTCCTTTCTTGCAAAAGGAACAAGCCTTGTCCAGAGCCATTCCCCTTATCTTGAAGATGGTAATTAAAAAAAAAAAAAAAAAAATTACTGTTTTTGTTGTTGTTATTACTAATATTATTATTAATTACTACTACTGTGCACCTGGCTGGGAGCAGAGCTAGGTGAGGGCTGCCCTCCTCCAAACAATGCTTGGGTGACTTCTGCAGGTAATTCCCATCAATGTTAATGCCTTGAAGGGAGAATAAGGCCCATAAAGTCCAAGTCTGCTCATTCCTGTATGGAAGAGAATGATCATTTCAGCCATTCCGTGGCGTGATGAAGGCCAGTGGCACCCTGCAAATGAACCGCAGGTAAAATGCCCAGTGCTGGTGGCTTTTGAGGATGGCCAGACCGAGGGCTTGGTGTGTGCTGGGGTTGAAGGCTAACACGGGGACAGGACAGGGCGAGGGACAGTGTGGGGTCCCCTGGGCGCACACAGCATCACCGTGGGGCCGCATCCTGCCCCGGGCAGGGCAGCTAGCCTGGCTCGGACAGAGCCACAACTGTCCTGGCTCTGCTTCCATCCCCAAACCAGCTCAGATCTGTTTGAGACTGTACAGCCACAGCCCTCACCCTGGTCCCAATCCCACTCCTGGTCTCACTCCTGGTCCCAGTCCCTCTCCTGGTCTCACTCCTGGTCCCACTCCTGGTCCCAGTCCCTCTCCTGGTCCCAGTCCCTGTCCTGACCCCAATCCCACAGGCCTCCCACCCTGCAGCCCACATGAGAAGTAGCTCTAGGCATTGCAGCAGGAAATTCCCATTAGAGACACAAAAAAAAAACTTCATCCACATGAGAGACCCACAGCCCTGGGACGAGGACACCGAGGGCAATTAAAACACTGAGCTTTTGGGGTTGGGAGGCTTTTTTTGGACTGATGCACAACTCAGAGCCACTCACCACCTCGTTTTTACACCAACCATCCTTCAGTGCCCATCACAGCCCGAGTTCCCCCCCTGCATCATCTGCTGGTATTATTGCTTTCTGCTGTTCACATGTCCTTGGTGATGCGTTACAGATGAGCCGAGCACACGCCGTCATCTGGGCATGCTTCTCCCCTCCGGTAAGAGGGAATTCATTGCTGGTTTAAAAAAGAAAGAAAGTAAAAGAGAAAGGACTTCCTGGGCAGAGCAGTGCCCACTGGCTGGTGGAAACAGGGCTTGTAAGGGAAAGAAGCACCTAGATGTAAGTATGCATATATTATACATATATATATATATATAGAGAGAGAGAGATGTGTGAGGGCCAGAAGCTCCATAGTGATGGCACTCAGTGACTCCCCAATGTCTAGTAAGGGTTAGGCTCATGCCACAGCCTCACTTTCCTACCTACACACCAATTTTCAGGAAAAAAAAAACACCTGGTTTTGAGCTGCCATCCCCTCTGCGGAGCCGGCGCATCGCGGGTGGGAGGGAGGAAGGGACACGTGGCCGTCACTGCCCGTCGGACCCCAGGCACAGGTGGCATCACTGCGGGGTCCCAAAAAGCACTGGCTCTCCAAACATGATGAGGTCTGAGGGGGTCCCCGGGGGTCGCTGTCCGCTCCAGCCCCCCCTTGCTGCAGCTGAGCTGCAGCTGGAGCGCTCGGACACCCGGCAAACCTGCACCCACTGCTCCCAGCTCTGACCGACGGCAGGAGATTACTGCAGCTTTGGAGCAGACATGTGTAATGGCTGTGTCCTAGTTTTGGAGAGCAGAATCCAGCATAAAAAAAAAAAAAAAGCCACGTTTGTGGTGAGAGCAAATACAGTAACTCACTCTCACTCCAGCTCTTCCAGAGTGTTACTAGCTGTAATGCCGTACCAGGGGCACATCCTCGCAGGCTGATATGTCCCCTGGGAAAATGGAAAGCCATTTGTTTGCTCCCACCTTCTCCTCCTCCCCGGTAGGAAAGCATCTCCAAGCATGTTTCCGGCTGTGTCTGACACTACTACATGGCTATTTCACCTCCTTCAGAGTGAGCAGCCAGGCTTGGGGACACTCGGAAGTGTCCCCATCTCTGTCCCTGTGCCCCATCCTGTCCTTATCCCTGTTCCCATTCCTGTTCCTTTTCTTGTTCCCATTCCCACCCTATTCCCATTCCCCACCCTATCCCCGTGCCACCCCATGCCATGCCATCCAATCCCACCCTATCCCTTCCCCATTTCCATTCCCATGCCCATCCCCATCCAATCCCAATCCCCTTCCCCATCCCATCCCATCCCCTTCCCCATCCCATCCCCTTCCCCATCCCATCCCATCCCATCCCATCCCATCCCCATCTCCATCCCCATCCCCATCCCCTTCCCTATCTCATCTCCCATAAGGCACAGCTCATTGCCACTGAAAGGGAAGTGTTAATTTCACCAGCATTACTAATTGCTAATTACCAATTGAGAGCCCTAACTCACTGGGCACAGAGGCTCCCAGGAAGGCGCAGGTGGGCCGCACTCTCGTTTTGGCATATCTCACCCAAATCGCCCACCCTGGCTGGAACCACCAACCAAAAATGTACCACAGCAGCTAAATCTAACATCCTCACCTGGACACCCAAATTGGAAAAATCAATTCAAACCACTTAATCACCAACTGGTGGCAAAAGGGAGCCAGATTGGGAAGGGGGAGGGGGGGGAAGTGGGTGCTGCTGGGGCGCAGACATCGTCCCCCCAACATCACCGCCCCGGGATGCTGTAACTCAGCCAAATGTAGATTTACTGCCTCTGCTCCATTATCACCAATCAATATAACAGTTATTACTTAATGGGCTAAAATTGTCATTCTAATGTCCCAGATCTGCATGTTACGGCGCAGCTAATTGGTACAGAGCTGATTTGGGGGGCTTAATGAAAATGTAAATTCAGGCACATTAATCAAACAATTATTTTCTAACCACGAGACAGGCATTGCTAAACCTAATTAAGAAACAAACAAAGTTAATCAGTGAACAGAAAACATTTACTAATCATATAGATATGTTGCAAGAAAGAAATATTAGGCAATAATTTATTAAAGCTTCCCAAACCTGCTGCTCTTCTTAATAACCCAGCACTCTGGCTTCCAGGAAGCACCATCTCGATTTTATTAAAGCATTTGTTCTGCTTTCAGGTCTACTGGGCACCAGAGAACAAAAAATATATTACTCTGCAAGATGAATAATTGCATCAATTTAAAATAATAGGGCCGGGGACCGAACGGGGGTGTGTGGGTGACACCTAATGTTGAGATCGATGCATTTTGGGTTTAATTATCAGCAGTTAGTGCTTTTCCAGCTCAAAAGTTAATTCTGATTCAGACATAAAAATTGCAAAAAAGACATAAAGATGAAAGCTAGTAGCATTTCTCTTTCCTCTGCCTGTTCTTAGCTTCTTGTCAAAACCTGCTTGTCTGGCACAATTTCTGTACATAAATGGGAATATTTCCCCCCCAAACTTCCCTCTCCCGCTGTGAGGTGATTTGAATTCCCTGCAGCATCTCTGTGCCTCCCACAGCCTTGCCAGACCCTGCCGAGGCTGCAGGCTCCCATCGCCGAGCATCCCTGGGGCTCCAGCCCTGCTTTTGGCAGAGGGGGACCACCCAGTGTGTCCCCCCCACCCTCCCCAGCTCCCCGGGTGTGCCGGTGAGATGAGATGGAGCCGCCGGCGTTTGCTGCACCCTCCCTGAACCAGCCCTGAGAGATTCCCCACGGAGCCATTAGTGCCAGCAGGGATGGAAAGCAGATGGAAAGCAGCTGCCTGCTGAGGTCCTGCCTTCACCTGGGTCTTCATCTGGGTGACCCCCCCCTGCCCCCCAAGGCTCCCCACACCCCAGGGAGCAGCATCCCTGAAATGCCCCCGACCGCGCAAAGCCACAGCGCTGCACATCACAGGGGGATGGAGGGCTCCGTTCCGGTCCCCAAATGGGAAAGGGGCTGCCGTGACATTTTTCAGAACTTCCCCTCGATTTGGTGGGGCGGGGGGGGGTGAAGAGGAACCCGGGGGGCTGGGGATGTGACTTCACAGATCAGAGAGGAAGCAAATTTCTGAAACATCACTGTTTCCCAGCAAACTGTCACTCACGGGATGCACAGGGTGATTCAGCGCACCCACCGATGCCATCGAGGGGGTCCCCGTGGCCTTGCTTTCAGCATCCATTTACCCAAGGAAAGAAAAAAGGCCTGACCCACACCCCAGCACTGTATTTTGGGGTGATCCAGCCTTCTGGGGCTGCTCCATCATGGGCACGCACACGCCTTGCTCTCAGGGCAAGGTGAAACCTGTCTGGGAAAACCACTCAGCTCTGCCAAAAACACCATCTGCGTTTTCTTTGGCACAAAGTTTTCCCCAAACACCGATACTGGTGGTCCTGAAGCTGCTTTTTAGTTTATCCTTTGACCCCAGAGCAGCACTGGGATGTGATCCTGGGGCTTTATCCGGGAAGCCCTTGGCTGGGCAGGATTCTGGTGCTTCTTCCACCCCGTTCCTGCTCCTCTCATCTCTGGGATGAAGGAGAGGGGTGGGATGGGACTGAGAGCCACCGGGCTGGGGGGGCTGGCAGCAGACCCCAGCACATCCCTCAGTGCCCCCGCAAGCCCACCACCGCTCCTTCCACTCTCTTTTTTTGTGTCTCTCTCCAGAGCCATTATTAAGCCCATTTTCCTCACAGCCAGGCTAAGCCGTTTATCAAAAGCCTCCATCATTAGGTTAATGATTCTCAGCAAATTATTTCATACGCAGCCGGGTTCATCCAGAAAATGGAGCAGCAATGTTGACAGCTCGATCAGCTGCAGGGGGGACGGCTGCTTCAGCTGCGGGGTGCTCGGCACTGTTACACCCCCGTTCGATACCCCGTGATGTGCAATGTGCCTGGTGCTGCTCAGGACCCTGATCCTGGCTCCAGCAGCACATCTTTGCCCAGCAGAATCAGACCCACTGAGGAGCAGGGATGGTTTCTGTCTCCCTCCATCCCAGCCTGGCATCGGGCGTTTTATTCTGGCACATGACTTATTCATCAGACTCAGAAGCATCCGGCTCTGTTTGGCACCTCGGGGACGGCTGGAGCTGACAGTGGGGGCTTGGTAAACCCACCACCCCTGTAGCATCACAGGAGCATTGCAACATGGAGGAGGGGGGCACTGCAAAAAGCGGGGGACGGAGTTTTGTTTCAGCTGCAGCCTCCATCCTCCTGCTTCCCACGCTGGGGGCCAACCCCCCCCTACATCTCCACAGGGATGTGCTGCTTGATTCTGTACCACCTGATGCCAGGAGCATCCCCCCCCTCCCAGCAAACCCACCCAGGGGGAGCCCTGGGATAGCAGGAGAAGGCGAAGGGCCAGGATTGTGCAAAGACAACCCAGCGTGGCTCAACCCTCCTCCAGCAGCAGGGGCACCTCTTGGACCACAGTGACCAGGACGTGGGGACAAGATCTATTTGCCCACCAGCCTCCCTGGGTGCTCCTTGTCCTGAAACCACCTCGTGTCACTATTTGTGTCCCCGAGGCCACGACATCAATTGCATCTCACAGTAGGCAGCCGGGAGCAGATTTGCTGTGCCAGCACCGTATCCTGGACCGCGCAACTTAGCTCCCAGGGTTTCAAAATACAATTCGGTTCTTCTGGGAAGGAGACACGCCCTGGGGGTTGGGGTGGCATCGGTTGGGGGTGGGAGGAAGGATTCATTT
This sequence comes from Tyto alba, assembly GCF_018691265.1. Lineage (NCBI taxonomy): Eukaryota > Metazoa > Chordata > Aves > Strigiformes > Tytonidae > Tyto > Tyto alba. The sequence goes on from NW_024881320.1 coordinate 2,353,819, forward strand.
TCAGCTTTCTGGGCCCAAACAGCGGCTGCTGTTGCTGCTCTGCAGCACCAGCCTCGTTGGCATTCACCGGCGGTGCCGCACACCCGGTGGGACCGGCAGCCACTGCAGAGCCTGAATTATTCAGCTCAAGCTGGACCCATTTGCTGATGGAGCAAGAGAGGACTCGTGAGCAGGGCTGAGTGCTTGTCTGCATTGGGAAAATATTTCTTGGGTGAGTTCCTACGGCAGTGCCCTGCCTCCCTCCCACCCCGGGCCGTGTGGGGCTGGCACGCATCCCAGTCCCTGCCCTCCGAGCACTGGCACGACGTGGGAGAGACCCCAGATCTGCTGGCTGGATGCTGCTGTCATGATCTCAGCAGCAATAGATCCAGGGCGCCAGTCCCACCTTGCCCTGATAAGTATCTGTCTAAAAAAATCTAAATAAAAAGCTGAGGAAAAAAAGACATAAATAAGTTGCCACATTTAAAAATACCCATTTCCACATTAACGCATAAAAAGTCCCCCCACCCCCGGTGCAGATGTGTGCCTTTCTCCCTTTCACAAATTCATCAGCATTTAAGGAGGTGCTGTTTTAGGTCACCACATTCCCAGCCAGGAGAGGACTGACCTTTCCATGAGCTAAAGCAGAGTGATGGGTTTCCACCCCACTGCAGATCTTGTCCCTTGGTCTCCAGAAAACCTCTGTCCTCTGTGTCTCAGGGAGGGGGTGTAAAGAGGTCCTGTGTCTCCCCTAGCCCCCAGACAAGGTGCGGGTTTGCCACCAGCGCTGCTGGCAGCAGCATCAGCACCAGCCCCCGGGATTGCAGCATCCAGGGACCGACACCTGGTTTTGTTCCCAGTCATGAACCAAACCCCACACCGATCATCATCACCCCGACAGCCCAGACACAGGGAAGAGGGACTGGTGTGGGTTCCCTTCCACCACTGAGACATTTCAAGTGGCAACCATGAAGTTCAAGGTGGCCTTAGTTGCATCTTGGTGCGTACCGGGTCACCAGCCCCCAGCGCTGCTAGAAATGTTCTCAGCCGTCCCCTGGGATTTACTGGGATGTGCGTGGGATGGGTGGCATGAAAGGGCTGAAAATCAACCCAGGCATCTGCCAGCACCCAGCCTGAGCTGCTAATTCCCCCAATTGCTTAAGTGCTGGGCGAACGTCACTCTGGCCCGCTGGAGCTGGAAATGCTGCAGCTGGGAAGAGCGGCTTTTAAACCCGTTTTTGTCAACCTAATGCTATTAAAGTGCCTGGGAAGGGACGGCGGTGGCCGAGCCTGGCCCCATCCGCTGGCAATCCCCATCAGGGCACGGGTATCCCCAGCACCCTGGGTGTTCCTGAGTCCCTGGAGGTGGCTGGTGAGCCCTGGCTTGCAGGTGAAGACAGTTCCTCCACACAAGGACACGTCCCCGAGACTTTCCTGTCACCTCCAGGAGAAGCTCATGGCAATGCTCATGGCTCACCTTGCTTTATTCTTCGGGAAGTGGGATGAACACTCCTGGATTTGCACTTGTGGAGGGTTCAAGTTGGTGGCTCAGCTGTTGCCAACTCCACTGTCACCCTGGGGATGCCATCCCCTCCCCTGGGGACAGCAGGCAGACCTGCACTGCCTGCCATGGCTGCTCCCCAAATCACAGGCAATGCCAGGGAAACTGCACCTCCAAATATCTGCCAAAACTCGAGGGGCACCAAGAGCTATTGCTAGTTTTAGTCCCTATCTTTGCAGACCTCCTCCCATCCAGAGAGGGCTGAGGAAGTGCAGGGGGGTCAGTGGGGAGCAGTAAAGGAGCTGGTGGTTCCTGATTTATGCCCCAAGTCTTTTTCTAACAAGAATAATAAAATCACCATGAATTGGACATCTTGGCGGGGAGGGGAATAAAAAAAATTAAGTGGTGGAAGGGAGTTGCTCTTCAAGCGCTGGTGGCAGCTGAGGCTAAAGAGAGCTGTCAGGCCAGGAGATGTAAGCAGGGATGTGGGGGGGTCCTCCCCGTGCTGCTGGGGCAAAGCTGGAGGTGAGTGATGGTGCGAGATGGGCTGTTTCGGTTCGGTCGGGGGAAGGATGCGTGCCAGCCAGACAAATGGCCAAGGTGACCTCCCACGTCTCCTCTCCCCTGCAATTTGATGATTAAACCAACTGTGCTGCCAACAGCCTTCAAAGCCCTGTCCAGCCGGTGCCGAGAGGCCCTGGCCATGGGCCAGCCCCACGCTACAGTGCAGGGGGCTACCGAGAGCAGGACACTCGCTAGCCCCCGGGCACACACTGCCTGGACTCACACACGAGGCTTTTTAATTAAGCTTTTGGCTTGACCCATCCCACAACCCCAATGCCATCTTTCACTCCTCCTGTCCCCAGGTGCCTTTCCAAAGGCAGGTCCTTGCCAGGGGTACCATACCCCTGGGGTGAACGTCCCACTCACACCCCAGGGACAGACCAACATCCCCCCGACCACATCTCTCCCATACTCAACTGCAGCTGGTTGGCACCAGGATAGTAATTTTTAACTCTATTTCAGCATGAGTCCTTGTCTGAATCAAATGGCAGAACGCTCCACCTCCCTCTGCACGCTCCCCGTGTGGGATGCTGACAAGAGTTTCAAGTTGATTAGGAAAAGACATGGGAGACACACTGGGATGAATAAACATTTCACCACCACCACCAGCGGCTGTTCCTACAGAAGGGTGGCCCCCATGCACTCCCATCTCCCCACACCATCCCCGTCACGCTCTGCCCCAGGGACAGCAGCCAAAGCCCCAGCTGCCAGCGGCCGCTTCCAAAAGCACGGGAAAATTTGCAGCATCTTTGTTCCCCCTGTGGCTGCTGCAGGACTGAGAGATGCTGAGGACCGGGAAGGTGTGGGGTGGCCAACACCTTCCCCTTCGGCACTGGCAGTGTCCCCCCCAGCACCCTGCGGGTCCCCAGCCCCTTGATCAGCATCTCCCCGCACCGCCGGCAGCACCATCTGACAGGTATGCAGATTGCCAGGGCACAAATGCCTTCCCCATGTCATTTTTCAAATGATTAAATATAAAAAGACGCAAGTGCAGCTCATATTTCAGCGTTAATGTTGCTGCCAAATATTATCACGTTGAAGCTGCTTGTAAAACAAAAGCAATCGATAACGTTATATCTCCAGGAGAGCTGCTCCGGCACAGGATTATCCTCATGTGCACTAAGACATGCTACCAGTGCCTGTGGGCTCAGCACTGGAGCTCTGCTGTGCACTCCTGCACCGGGGACCTTCTGGGGTTTGTTTTCCCTTTTGCCAGGTTTTTAATTCTGCAGACAGTTCGTGTGCTTTGCTTCGTGCTTCTGCTTTTTAATGAGAGCTGCACCCAGCGTGGCTGCGGCCCAGAGGGGTCCGCGGGTCAGGATGATTAATGACGGGGAGACCTCTGGGTGTTTAGAAGTTCGCACATGTTTCTGTGGCTGGGAGGAAAGGTGTTTCCCCAGGCATGGAGGAGAAGCCATCATCTGAGCGTTCCAGCCAACAACAAGTCTCTGTGAGCCCACGCTGGGCGCTTGGGACCCATGCAAGCCCCCGTCGCACCCTTTTGCTGCTTTGAGCAAACACAACCATAAAACCTAAAACTGCTTGCCCGGCGCATACAAAAGCTGAGCTCACGTCTTCCTCTGAATTCTTCATGCTTGGCTCTGTTTTCGCTAAAATTAAAAAGCTGCTGTTGTGGGAAATGTTGGTCCTTTTTTTCCCAGACATTGTTCCAGACAGTTCTGCTCAAGCCCTTCACCAAAGAGCAAGCTGGGGCTAGGTATTTCTGTTCCTTTGGACCAAGAGGCTCAAAGGGAAGCCAGAGAGGAAGAGGAGGGCGAAGAAAGGGCACCCAGAACATGGTGAGCTCTTTCTCCTTGTGTTCACACATGATGGCCAGCCCAGGTCCACTGCGTGGGAAGTGTGTCCTGTGCCACCGCCACCTCCATCACTTGTCTTTGTCCTGACATCTTCTCTCCTGGTTGGCGCAGGGGGGAGGTGAGGACCAGCTCTGGGTACACCAGAACCCCATGGCATTGACCAACACAGCAGATCCAGTGGTTAAGAGCAATGCCCTGCAAGCTCTGTTTTGCAAAACCTGCCCTCCAGCCCAGGCTTAAAATGAGAGTGGATCCAGGTCTTGTCATGCAAAATGGGGCAGGAATAAGGCCCCCAAATCCTGGAAACAGTTTGAGCCCAGCTACAGGCCAAGCCTGAGAAGAAAGCCTGGTCTTTGGGAAGTCAACAAGGCTGAGACTCCAGCTGTGGGGAGGCTTCCCAAGCAAGGGAGGACACAATCCAGGGGTCCCAGCTTCTCCCCACCACAAGAGGAGAGGACCCCCCATCTGAGGCAAGCCCCTGTTCCCTCGGCTGCCCATGCTTTGCTGAGCATCCCCTGCCTCACTCAGCGTGGTATCTCCACCAAGAAGTGGTTGCTTTGGGCAGCAGAGCCTCTGCAGCAGCGTGGCAGAACGTTTCCAAGCAGCTTGTGAGGAAAGGATTACTTTGGTGTAATCCTGAGCCTCCTGCCCGGGATGCAGTGACTTGTACTTTAAAGCACATATGGAAACGGGTGGAAAAAAGGGCTGGTGGTTCAGGACTTAACAGAAACTGCTGCATGGAGCAGGCTGGATTCATGGGCCTCAGGTATAAATACTAAGTATTCAATATATAGAACATGTTTTGATCTGCTTTGCTCAGGACTGGCAGAATAGCTTTCACTCAAGCAGGTTTTCCCACCTAGCACCTAGTTTTCCTGCCTAGCTGTCTCCAAATGGCTTGCTTCTCTGAAAACTTTCCAGCTACTCCATCACAGCAAGTTTTCAGGGCCAGGCTATTAAATACACCTGGAGAGCAGGAAAGTGCTGGGGATGAAAGCGATGCCTGCACGTGAACTCCAGCAAGGTGAGGGCAAAGCTGGGTGTTCATTAACACCCTGTCCTTGGGGACAGGCAGAGCTTGGGAGATAAGGCACATAGCTGAGACATGCTGAATTCAGCCCCTGGAGATCCCACCTGACTTTCACAACTGAGTAGGAGTCATGCATATCTGAATAATTTGGATTTTAAAAGGAAAATACTCTTTGTTAGCAGGCTGAATAAAACCCTGATTTGCTGAGGCTCTTGAGATCTTGGCTGTACCACTCAGGGTTTCCATGGCAGGGCTCTTATCAGGTAGATAACAATCAGCTATTCAGCTCTGCCTATCTGGCCCTTAATTAATAATGCTGACCCTCATCCTGGGAACAAAGAGGAGTGATAGATACACCCATGAATTTCTTAGGCTCCTTCTCTCTCAAATTCAGCCCCTTTTGTTTACAAATACCGTGCTTTTATTTTCCAGTTTTGACCTGATCAAGATGAGTCTCTTTTCCTTTGACAGCTTTTGGAAGGAGCTAGTTTGTTGAGATTTTTCTTTTTTCTTTTCACAGTGCATCCAGACAACCTGAGAAATTAGTTATCTCTGCAACCCTAATGGATTTAGACAGAGAATCTGCTCAGCTCTCTAAATGCAGATAACTTCAGTTTCCATCTTAACTCCAGTTACTTAATTCAGCATTGAAGGCAGGCACTGGGCTCCCACCCGGCCACTGCTGGAGAGAAGGCAGCTCATGACCTTAGGTGAAGGGCTTTGATTTATTGCCTAACATCCCCAAAATGTGCCCTCTGTGTGTTCCCTATATCCTGGGGTGAGGATGACAAAATGGGTTTGCGTTACCCTCTGTAGCAGTGACACCCTGGCAAAGCCTCCATGACGTCCCACTGCTCCTCATCTCCCATCATCTTTCCTGCCAGGCCCACGTTCTGCAATAAACTGTTCCCACCTAATATTAACTCCACCTGGATTACAGTAAAATACAATTTTCCACCTCTGACTCAGTGCAGCAGCATGATGCAAGGGGCTGTATCAGCATGGCAGGGACTGTGGGCTGCTCTGGTGCTATAGCATCAATTTTAGTCTTTAAAAGTGTTCTCAGTCAGAACTTTCCCTTATTTGTTTGCTCGCTTTCTGCCAAGCCATGCCTACTTGCACCCATGTGTTTTAATCCAAATCTGGCCCCAGGCTTGAGTTTTTAAACCTGAGTTGTCATATAATTTAATCTGGACTGATTAGATGAGTGGAGGTGTCACCAAGACAAAGACCCAGTAAGGACAGCCCACCTCGACCTTTGCAGAGAGGTGCTTTTAGGAAAGATGAGCTGAAAGCAGCGGCCTCATTTCCAGCATCACCACAGGGGTTGTCACAGCCCGGTACGGGTACCCAGCACCCCACCTCCAATGCCCAGCATCCCACCCAGAGGGGATCCATCCTGAACACCCGTGGGAGCACACAGAAAAACGCTGCTCGTTGAAACACAGTCCCCAGGGGAAAGCTGAGATGAGCTCAGAGTGACAACCAAGCTTCGATTGAACAGTGTTGGCTGGAAAACAGCAAAACCATTGACCTGAATCCACGGGACAGACAGCAGGAGTACAGTGAAAATCAGACCTGTGTGTTTCTGATTAAATGATGCTTTCCCCTCCCAACTGGCTGACGTTGGCCAGCATGGGCTGGCGGGCTGGGTGTGCAATTAGCAGGTACATCATTTTATTATGGTCGAGGTTGGCATCAATCCAGTTCCCACGTGCTGGAGGTGCGGGTGCCGTGCCAGACCACCCCATCCCAGATCAGCAGAAATACCCCAACATTCAGTGCAGTCGTTATTCCAACGCTGTCAGCTGGAGGCAGGTACATCTTCTGGGGCCTCTGCCTATACAAGAAAATCAGCACTGTGCCCGGTTAATATTCAAGATGTGATTAATCAAAATACTCTACTCCCTGTTCCAATTATGCTCGCTGTTTGCCTGTACATCCTTTACTTTTGTTTAAGTGCAAGTGGAGTCTGTTGGAGTTGGGGATTTATGGTAGCTGCCAAGCACTCCACTCTCCAATGGCAATAAGTTATATTCCTATTATGCAGCGTGCAATAAAAAAAGGCTTATATTTATTCTTTAGATTTTTCTTTCCCAAGGAAGTTGCTGAAATTCACACAACCACTAAAACGTGGCTCCATATTTCACCGGCGATGTCACAGCAGCCACTGGCACGGTGGGGATGTGGAGGTGGCTCTGTAAGGTGATTGGGAGGAGGTGAGCATCACCTGGGTGTCTGGACTGGTTTAGCCCACTCGGGACCCAACGTTACACTGCAGAAACGAGACAACCCAAACCCTCAGTCTCCCCTGGGTAAAGGCTTGGTGGACACTCCAGACCTCACTGCACACTGTCTCCAGACCCACGGCTACTCGTAAACGGTTCTGCAGTGGGTCAGTAGCCCGGAGGAGATGCTAGCCCCAGCTTTGTGCATGTGAGTGAGAGAATAACAGTTTATTTTTAGGCTGAGCACTGACGAGATGAAAGCCATTGATCCGACCTCATAATTACATCGTTATCTGTGCCCTACGAGATAAAGAGATTTCTAGCTGCAGGCATTTTGAAAAGCTGGGCTTGAAAGCGGATAGAAGGAGGATTTATTTAGTTGAGCTTCTCTGTTTTTTAAGTGAAATGTTAAATAGTAGAAGTTTGCTTTTATTTACTTTCTTTTTTTTTCCCCAGAAGATGGAAAGCCATGGATGGTTTCTCTTCTCAGTGCAGCAGGAGAGCATCAGTGCCTTCCTGACTCCCCAGGATCATGCAGGTCACGTTCTGAGAGTTCCACAACATGTTCTTTTAATGAATTATACTGCAAGAAGCTAGGTTAGAAGAGAGGATTGTAGGATGCTGGCATGATTTGGGACGTTGGGTCCTGCCATGACCTTCTGGAGCAACATGCATCTTGGAGAGGAACTGTTTGGCCATACACCGTATTTTGCATCTCCTGATCCAGGAGCCCAACACTTTGTCAACGTCTTCAGCCCGGTGCTCATTCAGCAGGAGAGGTCTTCTCCACTCACTGATTCTGTAGCTTTTCCTCTCTGATTGTACTGGCCACTCTCCAAGACCAGCAAGGGACCTGCTTCGATATCACAAGTGCTTAGTGTGCCTGATGTCACCCGTGTTTTACAGCCCTCTCAATGACGAGCAAATCTGTATTGATTTCAGAACAACTAGAGCTGTAAACTGCTGGTCATGACTGGCTTGGCCAGTACCGAGATGAGAGTCTATTGATCGTACTGAAGGCCTAAATCTAATTAACACACAAGGAAACTGGTTGGAACAGCAGACCAATTCAGATGTTCTGAGGTGTAATTAAAACTGTAAAGCCACCTACAAAAAGCAGAACATGCAAATAATGATCCTGATCAAACACAATTTGCAATCCAAGGGCTTCCTTTTCAGAGAGGCAGAAATATGAATCAGGGGCAACAAAGGACCCTCTCTTATCTCCACAGGCTTGCTCAAAATGCCTCTTTCTCTCTTTTGAAGCACTTTCCATTCAGGACTTCACAACCAACTGTAGAGGGCACTGCCTTGTCCACAGTTAATCAAGGCAGCATCTTAATGGCAGAGGATGCTCGCTCCAGTGGTTGACCAGAGCTGGGTGGTCTCTCCACTGGGACTTCTCCTCTGGCCACTCTGGACCAGCACCGGGCAGCAGCAGAGAGAAAAAATCGATGGGAAGATCTCATTCTGAAAAACACTAATAAAATGAAGTTAAAGCTCAATTTTAAGGCTGACAGACATCTCTGGGAACTATTTTTTCAGAGGACTAAGACCCAACTACTTCCTGCCACTAAAGCTTTGGAAGAGAACAAGTTTTATCAGCAGGAAAAGGGGGATGCAACTGGCCCCACTGCTCTCAATGTGGCCGGTGATTATGGGGATGGTGGTTTGTTTGTTCTTCCACCCACCCCACCTAATATACAACCACTGGAAGTCACTGGGAGTGAGCACATGTACAGCTTCACCCTTTCTGGAAAATGACTCATGTTCTCTGCTCAAGCTACTTAGCATCCAGCGTGACACAAGCAAAGAGCTTTGCACTCATTGTCCTCAGAAGTCATCCTTCTCCTTGTCCTCTGAAGACATGCCAACACGCCCTGCAGCTCACCAGGAGCTAGCGTGATTTTTCCCCTTTTCCTTGGAGTTTTCTCCCAAAGAGGAAATCACCTCAGACAGTTCAGTCACTGCTGTGCATGTTTAACCTCTGGTTGTTTTCATGTCACTGTGTGTGAGAACATGAGGTCTTCTCCTGACCGGTGGGAGAGCTGAGGGTCCTCATTAAGAGCAGTACATACAGACACCACATGACAATTTTAAATATCTTGGAGATTTTCAGTACCAGTCATTGTTGCTGACTTTTACACAAATGCCCTGATTACCACAAAGTGGTATCTAACTTGCCATTTTGACCTTTTTGCTCCCAGATGAGTCCAGCTGACCATCAGTGGTTCTGGGGAAGGTGGTCCCTGGCCTGCAGGTCTCTCCTGGGCAATTATTCCCAAACCAACTGCAATGCCCTATGATGGCATCTCATCGGTGTAGACACCTCAAGAGGCTTTAACTGACCACAGACCTCTCCAGAAGAACCACCACTGGCCTAGCCTCAGGGAAACCACGGGTTAAACTGGCTTTGCGTGGGAGCAGCCATGGGGTTGGGGAAGGTCCACCACCCCCCAAGGCTGTCAGCCATGAGGCTCGGCAACAGCTCACGGCATTTAGGGGACCACCACCGCAATAGGTGCTACTGAAGGGGTGAGGGGACCCACCACCAAGCTGGGTGATACTGAGAGGGTCCCACCAGCAGGAAGGAGGGTGCTGAAGGTCCACCAGCCCTGGTCGTGGGCATCCTTCCAGCACCTCCTGCCCATCCTTCCCATGCCATACCTGGAGCATCAGTGACATCTGCTGCTGTCTCTGGGCATCGGCGCTGGACCCGCCACGCAGCCACACTCCACGGCTCAGCTCTGTCCCCACGGGCCCTTTTCGGGGTACACGGAGGGTGTGAGTGTCCCTGGAGAGACAGGGCCACCACCCGTGTCCCCCTGCCCAGGGCTGGGGATGGTCCCGGTGCAGCCACGGCCCGCTGCCGTCCTAGGGGCTCCCACCATCCCAGCGTGCCCTTCCCTGGGGCCTGCACCTCAAGATCTGCTGGAAATCAACCCTAAAAATGACAAAATTAAAAAAAAAAAAAAATTAAAAAAGAAAACAAACAAAAAAAAAGAGAGAAAAAATGCTCTTGGGTGGTACAGGAGCCAAAGGGGTGTTTTCTTACAGTGGTGTAACAGGAGCTGCAGCTACACGGGGGACCAGCTCCTTCTCCCCCCTGTGGGGAGAAGGGCTGGGGGGGGGGTGAAGAAGAGCACCAGGAGGTTCTTGTCTCATGGGGTGGGTTTGTTTTCTGAGGGGGACGTGTAGAAGCGCCAACACAAAGCAGCCACGACCCCACGCGTGCCACCATCTCCCCCCAGCAGCACCCACCCATCGTGTCGGCGTGAGGCAAGGGGGAACCCTTGACTGTTCCCCAACACTCACACCACCCCCGTCCCCCCCCAGGGGTGCAGGAGAGCCAAGCCGAGCTCTGCAGAGCTGGGAACCGTTCCCCCCGGAGAAGGGGCTACACTCCATCATCCCAAACTCCTCAACCTCTTGAACCCAACACAACTTCCCAGCACTCCCAAGCCCACTGCAAATTCCCCAAACCAGGACAACTGCCTGCCCCTACCAGCCCATGGCAGGATTCATATTCCCACAGGGAATTAAAGAAGACAAAAAACACCATATTTTGTTGTTTTGTTTTGTTTTTTTTTTCTTTTCCAATAGTCTCACTTTATTAGATACCACATCAAGAGGATGTTGTGCTGCATGCAGCGGAAGACTGGAGTATTTCTAGTTCCTGTGTAATATTTTCTTTTTCTCTTAATAGTTGTAAACTGCTATTTTGCTGTAAAATCACTGCATGCGAGTTTGAATGCAAACAGCAGTAAAGAGGCTTTTTTTTTTTTTTGCTTTTTTTTTTTTTTTTTTTTTTTTTTTTGCACCATTCCCAATTCATATGTGCATGCTTTATTTACAACGAAAGGAAGTCATTCAGGGCAGAAATTACCATCAGAAAAACTGAGAAGAGGGCAGCAGAGACGAGGACTGTGGTTTTGCACAATACCGAGAGGGGGACTGGCAAGTTGCACTTTATTTTTATGGGTGCAAAGACATGATTTGAGTATCATTTATCTGAAAGGAAAGCAGGCTGAGCAGAATGTCAATACAGGACACGGGTAAAGGCAACCTTAATTTAATTGTTCTGCACACACAAAGGAGGCTGGGCTGCTGCAGGTCTGGAATAAATTAAGGAATTGCTTGGATTTTTTTTTTTCTTTTTTAAAAAGTAATTTCATCCCAGTCACACATTTCTCCAACACACCTCAGAAGCCTAACAGCTTCTCCAAGAGATAGAGGCAAGGGCCATGCAAAGGTTTGGGGCAGGTCCAGCCCTCTGGAAGGGATGACAGCAGCATCCTCCAGCTGAACACTCCCCAGCCAGGAGCAGTGAGGTTTCAGGCATGGCTGCCCAGAAAACAGAGGGAAACAACCCAAAAGAACCAGGTCTGGGTCCTCCAAAGGCTCAGGCTCTCTGGGATGTTTCCCTTACTGGTGCAGAATCAAGAACTGCATGAAAGGGAGGGGAAATCCACTTTTGGAGCATCCTCCCCCATTACCCTCTTCCATGCATCCCAGCCAGAACAGCTCCCAGCTCCTTGGCCATGCCGCGGGACGGAGGCTGGGGTGATGGAAGAGCTGAATGGAGCAGAGGATGCCCACATTGGTTTTGGTTTGCTTTCCCCATCTGTGGTCCAAGGGGGGGTGTCTGGGGGGGAGAGCAGAGGGCCCTGGACCCGGAGCAGGGCTGGGGAAGGGCTGCTCTGCAGCAGCAGCACCGCTGGGGCAGCAGCCTGAACCACAGCCCTGCTCAAGGCAGAACTCAAAGCAAACCCTGCTCAGGGAAGGAGGGGAATTAAAAATAATCAAGACTAGGAAAATAACCTATTTGATTGGAAAGTGGTACAGGTGACTTGAGAACACGCCACACGCCAGCAGACTACAGCAGCGGTTGCAAGGGAAACCATGGGACAACAGCGTGAACCGGAGGGGCTGGGGTTTGGGTTTCATACGCCATGCGCAGGGTGGAGCTGACCGACACTATATTCCAGCAGTGCTACTATTGACGTTGCGATGCTTGAGGTTGTCCAGAAACAGCAAACAGTACCAAAACTGATCATCATCAGTCTGAGAGCGCCTTGGCTCTCCTGCTACCGAGAACAAATCAAACACCTCCAAACGATCATTGAAGCGCAGGTTGAAGACAGTGGTTCTTGTGCAGATTTGAAAAAAAAAAAAAAAAAAAAGTTAACAAAAAAAAAAACCCAACAAAAAACCAAACACACACAACACAAACCCCAAAGTTTGGAAGGCCTCTAACCATTCCAGCTAATTTCAGTATTTGTGTTTTTTTAAAGCAATACTCCTTGCATACATCAGCTAGTTGGTGGGAAGTATCTTCTCCCTTGGCTTCCTCCCTGCACGTGGGGCGGCGAAAGGGTAGTCGGAGGTGGCCCAGTGCCGGCCCTCGGGGTTCAGCTAGCCACTACTACACAGTGAGGATGTGAAGAGGAGGTAGTCACAAGCTTGAAACACGGGTGGGCTCCTACAGCAATGGAGCGTGCAAGTTCCTCGGGCGAAAGGAACCACACATAGCGGCTGGGAACGAACACAAACCAACCCAAATCTCGGTTTCCCTGCGAGCACAAAGTGGCTCCCTATTTCTCATTATTAGATTATTGGTGGATCTTCTCAGCAAAGGATGTACCACGATATTGCTCAAGTGTACCGAATCAGAACTAAAGCTCAAGCAGGACTCGCAGGATTATATCAGTGACACAGGCTTTAGCCTAATCACAACAACACAGATACCAGGCTACGGTTACGACCCACAAAGCCAAACAGCTTTTTCATTATTGCAGCTGAGGTATCGATATCACATAAGCAGAACGGGTCGATGCTCTGACACCAGCACTCAACCCGCCCTACATTGGGTGAGAGCACGGCCGGGCCGGTGGCCACGGGTCCCGCTGGGAGATAAAGGAGACACAAATTGGTGGTGATGGGACGAGCCACGCGAGCGGAGGCTGGAGGAACACAGAGCATCTCACACACACACACACACACACACACACACACACACACAACAGGAACGCTATCACAGCCTGCGTGAGACTAGTGAGAAAGAGGAACAGTCAGAGGGTAACTATTGCTTGACAAAATTACACACCAGGATAATTCAATGACACCTCACCCCCCCCAAAAAAAAATAAAATAAAAGGAAGAAAATATAAAAGATCTGGGTTAGTTTTCAGGTGGGAGGACAGGGCACAGAGGATGCTTGGAGGAGGCAGAAGAGTGTCGCTGCCCTGGGACCAGAGGCATGTAGCAAGGCATGACTGCACTGGAAGACAGACATCGGAGATCTACAGGGGCTTGGCAGAGGATGGGCTGGTTGGGGAGGTTGGGGCAGCGACTCCCTTTAATCACTGGCAACGTGGTTCTCATTTTGGAGGGTGTGCCAGCGTTCAATCTTCTTGTCCTTGTTCTTCAAACATTCATACCAGTGTTTCAAGCGCTCCCCCTTAGCCGTAATGCCGAGCTGACAGCCACCTGGAAGAAAGGAAGGAGAAGAGATGTCACATTCGGAGATGATGCTGATGTTCCAGGAAACCACTTCCATGGGGACAGAGCCCACGTTCGCAGCATTTCTTCCCACCTCCTGGATTTAAAATCTCATGGAAACAACCAGAGCTTTTCTGCCTGCACTGAAGAACCCCTGGGATGCAGGAGACGGGGCAGCACAGTGGGTCTGTGTATGTGATGGCCTGATACAAGCACCCAACCAACCTGCACAGTCCCACCTCAAAACTCAGCCTGGGGTTCCTCACAGGGCAGGCGACCTACACATCCCGCCCATACAACGAGCACCATATCAAGCACCAAAACCCCACCCCAGAGCGCAGGGACTTGCAGCTCACCAATGTAATCATTTGATTTTCCGATGTCGTAATCCCAGACAGAAATATCCAGTGACTTCTTGGCCAGATCACTGTGCTTTATATCATAGAAGAACTCCTGCAGAAGGAGAACACCCACATCACCCCACGTGTCCCAGAAAACTGCAGTTAAGGAATTGCAAGTGATGTCTCTGTACAGCCAGAATTCAAAATCCAATGAGAGAATATTTAAAATACACTAATGAGGAGCAAACGCCCCTTCCCTCTGGCACCTCTCCTCCCAGGATCTCAGAGCGCTGCAAACCCAGAAGCTGAGCTCACCCCTTGTACCTAAGTGGGCACTTTAGAGGTGTCCCATCAAAGCAGCACCAGCCACAGGACCCCCAGGGATGCTGGGCCCACCCACACCCCCACCCAGGGTGACACAGGGTGGGCAGCACCAGCAGCAGGGAGGTTTCGGTGTGGATGGTGCTGCCCGGCACTGATCTGGTAACATCTCCCATGACAAAGTCCTTCCTAAAAATATTCTCAGGTGCAGGGAGGGGAAAGGAGCCTGAACAAGAAACTAAACCTCTGGGAGTTCATCTTCCATCTCCTCAGCACACCATAATAATTAGCTAAGTTGATTTAATAACATAAAAATCACATCTACCCTTACCTCATTAAACTCAGGATTCAATGTTTTCTTCTTAATCTGTGTCTTGTGCTTGGCCTTTTTTCCCATGTCAGGTTTCAGCCAACTGGGGGCAACAGAAAACAACTCAAAACTCAAGTGGAAGAACAGTGTGAGCTTATCAGCTGAAAAAGCGAGCGTTTGGGCTAGAAAAAAAGCAGCTGAAGATATTTAAGGCAAAGAAATTGGTTAGCCAGTCTCCCTTCCCACCCCCACCTCCCAAAATTATCCAAAATAAATGTAAGATTAGTAAAATCCCAATTATTAATTTTTTGACCCAAGTTGTTTTGGTTTCCCCCCTCCCCCCAACCCAAGTCATGCTAAAAGAAATAGTTGTAGGTGTTTGACTGAGCAAAAGTGGGTGAACTCTGAATTTTGCTGGGGAGGAATCTGCTGAGGTTGACAGCAGGGAGTGGCTGAAACAGTCAGGGAATATGGAAAATGAGCAGCTGGGTTGGTTGCCAGCAAATGAGGGCAATTGCATGGCCAGTCAGCGAGCCTGGCCCCTGGAAAACCCAGCCAAGAATGTGTGAACGCATACAGAGATGGGGAGAAATAGGGGAAAAAATAATATATATATATACATATAAAAATAGCCCATTAGTGTTTAATACCACACAGACTAGTATAGGCAGCCAATGTCTCACCTAGAGAATGTGAGAAAAATTAGGGCTTGGGTTTTGCAGCATGACTGTGCATACCCAGAACTAAATTGTAGAGTTGGCATTAATTAAATCTATGCTGGAAGTTGATATAAAAATGGGAAGCCACCATGTTCTGTTTGTGGGAATGGAAAATATAAAAATAAATGAGAGACACTGAGAAGGAAAACTGCTTAGTTCCACTCGGCTACAAAAAAGATGTGCAAAATGTTCAACACAAGAGTTATTGAATGACTTTTAGGGAGAATACAGGGTTTTTTCCTGAAGGCAAAGAGAAAACAGCAATGAAAACCCATCCACAGCCACAGCTGTGACCGGGAATGACTGCAAGGTCCTCTGTGTCACAGTTTACGAGGTCTGAGTTCAAACAGTCTTATTCCCCCGTGTTCACAGGAGCCACCCAACAAGCGCCGCTCCCCCTCGGGGAGACGTGCTCCCTGTCATCATCAGCCCGAACCACAGCAAACACCACTGGCTGTATTAATTAAGCCAACTTGTTTGCAGTGGAGACATGGCACAGGTCAGGGATGGCATGATCGATCCCTGGGCTCCCGCCACAACCTCCACGTGGGTTTATGGGGTGGCAAGCAGGGAACGTGCTCTTTGTCACACACGGAGGGGCATCAAAGCCTCCCCACCCTGCAGGCATGGTGGGTCAAAGCCAAGGAGAAGGACTTCATGTCCTCCAGATCCACACTTACTGTTGGGTCTGTGTGTTTGGGAAACTCCGGGGAGTAGATGGGCTGGCTCAGCCTCACCTAGCTTCAACCATGGCAGGGGGTCTCAAGCAGAGCATTACCACCTTGCACGAGCATCACTGGTGGGCACCTCAGTCCTGTGGGAGGTCTCGAGGTGCTTAGGAAACCACCTCCTCTCTCCAGAGGTTTTGGAAGGAGGTCTCAGCCCATCAGCCACTGCCCAAGGACAGCGGGTGGCTCCATGGCCACGCGTTGCCGCACCACGCCAGCCCCAGCTTCCACTTACAGCTTAACGAAAGGGTCTGAGTAGCCATTGGCATCCATGGCTGCTAAATGCACGCAGCGGACGATGCCGACGATCAGGCCGCCCTGCTGGGTGCTGTACATGAGGGACACGAGGATCTTCCCACGCTCCTCCACGTCCCCGCCACGATCTACCTGCAAGAGGAAGCGACCAGAGAGGGGGACACGGGGGCTGAGTGAGGAAGACTGTCAAGTGCAGAGCAGATGAGACAAGATGGATACGAGGGAACCTTGTATCCCCATGAGAGAGGGAGGAAGGAAAAAAAAAAAAAAAAAAAAAGAGGAAAAGGGGCTCATACATGAGAGATGCTGGGTGAAACATGCATGGAGCATGTCATCCTCCAAGGATCTTACCTCCTCTTCGTATAGTGCCATCCCACGGGATGAGCCGGTCGTTCCAGCACGCTTCATCTTGGATGAGGAAGGGAAAAAGAGAGCCTGCCTTGAGTGACTGCAGCTGGAAGAGGCATCGTCCTACCTAAAAAACATGCCCAGGAGCCCAGCCCAGCTCTCTTGCTGGCCTCAGGAGTGGAAGGGGGCTCAGGTACATTCATGTGCTCCATCAAACTCCAACTCAGCAGACCCAGCACCTTACCCACAGCACTGGGGAGCAGAGCTCAGGGATGGAGCAACCTGCCCTCTCCTCCATGGTTGCATACATCAGCATGGGCTGGCAATGCCAATAGATCTGTGGCCATTGGGAAGGTCCCCAGAGTCTCTTTCCCTGGATTTCCACCACAGTCTTCTCTCCTGGCCTTGATATGTCACATCAGCCCAGACACAGGTGGGAATCCAACTCCTAAAGATGCCCATGAAGTCAGGCACCTACAGTCCTTGGCTGGTTCCACCTCCAAGCTCACCCCTAACTCCCTCACATGCCACTTGTTAGCAACATCAACATTAACGAGAGCAGAAAGAAACTTCACGTAAACTTACTGGTATTACTCTCTCCAAGCAGATGTTGAAGTTCTTCTTCTGATTGGCTTTGAGTTTTTTCAAGGAAACTCTAGTTTCTCCAATAAACTCATTGTGGCCAAATTTGTCTTCATCACACACAGAGATCCTTAAGGAACAGGAAAGGTGAACGTCAACCAGGCTGGAGCAGTACCTGACACTTCAGAACACAAAACCACTCCTACAAGGGCACTGCTTGGGGGTGGGCAAAGAAAGTCCCATCAGAGTCTCCATCCATCTGGTTCTCCTCTGACAAAAAGTAGTCAGAAAACAGAATTTCTGTTTTGTGAGAAAAATTTTAAAACATTTTAATACGTGCTCTGCAACAGGGTAAGAAATCAAAAGGTGTAAATTTCCCGTAGGAAGGAAATGTCAAAAATTTTTAGAGACATTTTTGCTGGGACACAGACAAATCACATACAAATATGCAGTATCCAAATCTCTATGCTGATAAAAATAATGGTAATGCCAATGAACAACAGGGTCAAAACGCTTTTCTTTCTCTTTTGAAGAGGACCACCAAAATAAGTATGTTCATGGGAAGCACGTTGGTGTTGACCAAAACCTCTGCATTTCCAGGTGCCCTACCAACACCTGCACTTCACTGCAGGTGCCCTCCAGAGGAAGGCTGGCTTGCGATATTCCGTGCGAGGAGACCTGCAGTCCCCATCCCACCACGCCGCGGGATACCCCAGCTCCTCGGCTTGCCTGAGGGTTTTCCTTTGCATGTCCTCATCTGTGATGCCATGGTACACCAAGGTCTCATTCCATATGGGGTTACGGGTGTTGCGCAGTGTCTTTGTCCTCAGCTTATTTGACTACAGCATCAAAACAAAACAAGGGCGTAATTACACCCCGACCTTCTCCCCACCTAAATTTTGGCTCCTGGCAGAGGAGTGTAAATTAGACGCTCCATCACTTCTGGCTCACAAGAGGTGTTTGATGGGGCTCTGCAGGACATCACCACTGCCTGCTGAGGCTGTCACACCGGTGAGCCATCACTTCCAGGTGAGCATCACCAACCCAACAAGATGGACTTTTACACAAGCACCGGGGACTCAGTTGCCCACAGTGGGCCAGGGCACCTTCACTAATTGGCTTTCCTCGCTCTCTGGGGTCTAGTCCCTCAAGGACACTTGTACAAGAAAAAGTTGCACAGGGCAGGCTGTGCAGGGCTTGGGTAACAGCTCTTGTGGTCTAAAGGAGATGACAGCTTGGGAAACGAGGAGCTCTGTCACTTATTCATGGGTCTTCTACAGACATACGTGCAAAATAAAAAAAATTAAAACAAAGATCAGTAAACATGAGAGCAATAGAAATCAAAGCAATTCCCAAGATCACAACGCCTTGGTTTACTCTCCGCACAAGACCACAAAGTCTCCACACAAAAAGTAAACCTGTAACTATCAATCCAGTGGTTTTCTTAGCAGTTTTTTCTCTTGTTTTACACTCAGTTCCTCTGAGCAAAATCCAGCTGCAAGAATAAGCTTTGCAGCCCCCAAGCAAAGACCCAGCACCCCTTGGGCACCAGGCCAGTGGTGCTCATCCCTTCCTCAAAGGTTGCCCCACCAAGACCAGCTTAGCTGGGCTAGGGACTGAGATTTCCAGGGCTTGCTTTGGTGGAGGGGAATCAGAGTTTACTCTTCACAGACCTAATGTGAACATGCTGCAGCTTCAAAGCAAACAGATCACTCAAACTCTGCCAATAATGAGATTGTGTGTCAGATGTTTTGTGATGCATTAACAGTGTCACTTCGTCTGGAGATCCCCTCCATCCCTAAGCAGTTCCCTGTCTGCAAGATGAGCTCTTCCTTGGGAATGAGAGAGCATCTACAAGCATCATCACTTTTCAGAGATTCCTCCTGGGTAAAGCAGCAGCAGTGAGTGACTGCGTGGAGAAATCAAGGGGAAGAAGTCTGACACAAGGAAGGGACCTCAGGGCGCTTTGAGAAATCTCTGCTTGTCTCCAGCCCAAAACACACCCAAACGAGGCAAAGCCTCACCTTGCTGGCTCCAGGCAAGAGGTGCAGTTTGACATAGGGATCCGCCAGGCCGTTTGAGTCCATTGGTTTTAAGCCCTAAAAGGTAATAAAGAAAATATGGTGCATAAATCCTCCTTAAGCAGAGCCAGGGAAAAGAAAAAGCCATCCATGAAGCAACTCAGTAAAGAGAAAATGGGTTCAGCAAGCCAAGAAACTCTTTGTCCCGAGTAGGCATGGGTGCCACAACTGCTGAAAAATCAGATCCACTCAAGGAAAAGCCCCACAGATCTCTCCTTCCCAGTCAGGCCCAGCAGTGCCAGTTGGGCTAGGCTGTGTCTCCCAGGGGAGCAGCCTCTGTCATGATGTTTCCATCCCATCACACCGAGGGGAGCTGGGAGCCAAATGGACTTAAATCAGTGAAAAAAGGGGAAAAGAGGGGACTACTTACTTTGGCCTTGATGAGGGTGCAGTGCAGGGAGCTGTTGTCCTGGTCATAGAGCAGGCTGAACTCCAGTGCTCCCAGCGTAGCTGACAGCAAGAGAGGAGGAGAAGTTGGAAATAGCACCTCGTTAAAACCCCAGCCAATGACTGTGTTTAATCAGCCCTGATTAGCAATAATTAGAAAAATCTGCAGTTCAAATAGAAAAGCCATTTAATCCATGTGAGACTGCGCTGGCATCAGCCAAAGTGCCACACACAAACCCAAGCAGATTCACAAGCTCTGGCCATCAAAGCTTCACAAAGGTGGGACTGCCCAGGGAGGGCAGTTTGGGGCTTTCGAGCTGACTTTAGTATTCACTAGGAAAAGGAAGATGTAACCCTACAAACCTGTCTCAGGAAAATGCCACCCCAGGACCACCCCGAGGTGTTTCAGCTTAGGTGGCCAACATCTCCTCCCAAGGCTCAGCGTTTGGCCCCTGCTTTGACATGTTTAGGAACCAGCTCACGCTTGTCTTCAGGAAAAGATCACAGGGATGAAGAGTTAGCACAGAACCTCAGCTGGGTCCATCTGCTCCTGTCCAAGCACGATTTCCGCACTCGCTGGTGGCCCAGAGCAGCTCTTCCCATCCTGAGTGGGAAGAGGCTGGATAGGAGTAGCACTGCCCTGCCTCAGACACTTGCCTTAATGAAGCAAATTCCCTCATTAGAGAAGCAAATGACTGAACACCGAGATCTCACAGCGTAAAGGTACTGAAGCCACCAAGCCTCTCCTACAGACCGGTCTGGCAGCGTTTCTCACAGCGACGGATGCTCCGATGAAAAGAAGCAGACACCACCAGGACTCAAATTTGGAAATGGGAAGGTCATGAGAGCACAGAGCCTAAACCAGCAAGCACTCAGAGCTCAGTAATTTGGTGCAAAACCAACTGAAGATCCCACGAGCTGCTCTAAACTGTCTGAGCAGGGACAGCCTGCGAGGCCCTGCCCTGGCTCTGAGCCCCGTGGGGAAGTAACGCTCCCCGAGTCACGGTCCCACAGCCACCGCTTCCTCCAAATCCCAGGTTTCCCAAAGAAACCAATCCCTCCCCTCCAGCTGGGCACCCCGGGTACATACTGCCTTCATCAGAGTCGTAGCTATTGGCATCCTCCTCCTCTTCCTCCTGGGGCGGCTGTCGCAGCGGGGCGGCAGGCGCCGGCGGGATGGCAGGGGGCTGCGGGAAAGTTGGGGGCTGCCGGGCTGGTCTCTCCTCTCTGGCGGGGGGCACGGCGTAGCCCCCTCCTCGCTCCTCCCTGGCAGCAGCATGGGCTGGCTCTGGGGGTCCCAGCGGTGGGCTCGCTGCAGGAGGGACCCCGTTAGCCCCCTCCTCGGTGAGCTCTGCCCCCCAGCCCCTCACAGGCAGCAGAATTTTACCTTGCCTCTCAGGGAACCGGCCGGCCACCCCAGGACCTGGTCTTCCCGCTGCTGGTGGCACTGGGGACAGAAGTAGAATTACCAGGGCAGTCACCTGGGTGATGCCCTCCATCCCTCTCCCACCCCAGCACTGACACTGTCCCTAAGCGTGGCAGGGGGGGTTCCCTGCCCATGATAAGGCATTGGGGTGTCCCCCCTGTAGGGATTGAGCATCCTGGCCGCATCCCCATCGCATCCTACCTGGGGGTGCTGCTGGACTGGGAGCAGGACTGGGGCCAGCAGTGGCTGGTGGCGGTGGCCGCGGGGCTTGCAGGGAGTTGGTCCTCTTCACGCCTGCAAGGAGAGGGGAGAATCAGCAGGAGAGAGCTACAGCCAAAATCAGTCGGGGAAGAGCAGCCAGAGGCAGTGGAGAGGAGAGAGGTTTGACTGATGGATGGAGGTGGCTGAGATAACGGCTCAGCCCCACACGTTTTTGGGGTCAGTGCTGCGGGGAGCAGGAGCAGCCCGGGGTTGAAGCAGGGAGCGTTTCACTAAGGGGGACCCCACACCGTGCCGATCCGCCTGCAACAGAGGGAGATGGTGGACAGGTGGAGCAAGGAGGATGGATGCAGTTGTGGCCAGGCACTGGTCTGAGATGGAAGGTGAACAAACCCGTGAACATTGCTGCGGTGCCCAGTACCCCCCTTGCACCAGCAGCAACACCCCAGGACCACCCCCCCGGGGTGCACACATATTCCAAAGCAGCGAGGGGGCATGGGTGCACAAGGGTTACCCACCCAAACATGAATTAAAACACTGGTTTCCCCTGGCCAACCCTGAATGCCTCTCTCCAGCTAATACCCAACTATCCTGCCACCAAATATTCCTCTCTCCCCCAAGGAATTACAGAGGACTCGGACATTTTCCAGCCATTTTTAGCTTCACCAATTAAATTTGCACGCTCAGCTCCTAGATGAAAAGAGTAGTCTCTGCAAGCGCTTTTGGAGGCACCTGGGGAGGATCCAACCCTGCTGAACGCTGTCAGCCATCCATTCATATCACAGCCATTTACAATAGCTCGGAGCGCATCAAATTTTCACAAAATAAGAAACGACATCCCCAGCCAGCAAAGCACAGGCTCCCACAGATAGGGCTGGCCCATGCCTGCTCCTTCGGCAGCATCTCGTGGGGCACATGCCCACCCCGGCAGCGAGGCAGGGGCACAGCAGCATGAAAAATACTTCTCCTCAGGGTCTCAACTCAGTTGTGTTTCATCCCTGCTTAAAATTCGCCTGGTAAGTGCAGAGCCCCACTCCTCTCTTCACTTCCAACTCTCACATTGTGCAGGGGGCTTTTCAAATTCGCGGCCTTCCCCCTGGGCTGTAAGATGCCCCTTTGCAGGGAAAATCGCTGCAGGAGCCTGCCTCTCCTCCCTGTACGCTGGGGAAGGGATGGGGATCCCCCTCCACACCCTCCCCCGGCTCCCACCAACACCCCCAGACCTCCCCATCAGCAAATCCCCCCCGAGCAGCGTCAAACAGCGATGTGAAATCCCTCCGTCTCACTTATTGAGGGGAGACAACCCTCGGCCGGCTGCCGGCTTCGTACCCCCCCGAGCCCCCCCTCCTTCCGAGCAGAGGCGGCGGCGGCTCGGCTCTCACCAGGGCTCCTGCTGAGCCCGCTCTCGGCAGCGTGGTCGCGGCTGTCGGTGTCCCCGCCGGCGTGCTCGCTGCCGCACGGGCCCAGCCTGCCCTCGGCCGGTTTGCGGCCGGGCACCGCGTAGCTCCCCCGGGCAGCCGCCGGCACGTCGCTGCCTGCAGGGAAAGCGATAAAAGCTTCAAGTGAGGCTCAGCACCCCGGTCACCCCTCCGTCCCCAAAGCTGGCCCTTGGGCGATGCCCAGCCTGGGCGTGAGGAGGAGGAGGAGGAGGATAGGTATGGCTGCTGTGGCATCGCACCCAGAGCGTTAGGGGCTTCCAGCCACCTGGCACCTGCGGGCTCCACACCATCACACAGTGATTGGAAAAGCCCAAAGGGCACTCCAAAGGACGTGGCAAACCGTGGGGACAACTGGAAACACGAGATCCCCGTGGCAAAAGAAGGCCAGAGGCATCCATCAACCCACTTTCAGCACCCACCAAACCCCTAATGGCATTACATCCCCATAGTCCCCAGGCTGGGGGGGATCATATTTTCTTTTTGCTGATCATCTTCCATTCATTAGGGAGACAACGGTGGCAGCTGCCTTTGCCTCCCGCTTCCATCCACCCAGCAGCAGCCATCCCAGCAGACAAATCCCAGCCACTCGCCCCAGGGTGCCGAGATCGCTTCGCAGTGATAAATTGCAACCCACGGCTGGGATGGAAAAGGTCTCGGCGCTCACCTGGCTTGTGCCGGAGGCACCAGGTATAAATCTTTGCTGTGACATAAATGGGATGTTTATCCTTGGCTGGGCTCTCAGGGTCACCGGGCGCAAGGAGAAAGCGAAGCGCAACAGCTTGCAAGTGAGGGAGAGGATGAGGGGGGTAAAAGTGCTGCGGTGCTGAAGAGGAGGAGAAACGAGCACCCACAACCAGGAACCCCGTGGTGCAGAAATAGCGATGCAATAAATAATTTTCCGAGGGAGCTTTAGGAAAATCACAGGCATGTCATGAGCGTGCTGATCACCAGGAGGGAGCTGCGGAGCCTGACAAACCTTCCCCGGCTCACAGGCGAGCCGGAGGCTTAATAAAAGCAGCCTGTTGTGGGGCCGGGAAGCTTAACGGCACCAGCTACCATCGCGATTAAATAGTCTTAATTAAGTGGTTTCCCCAACTGCTGCTGCGTGGGAAGATGAAGATCATCACTCAGCATAACCAGGCTGGGCACAGCCCTGCCAAGGCTCAGCTGGAGCCCCCCACCAGTGTTGTGAGCTGCAGCAGGAGCTGTGGCTCAGCCTGGGTACCACCCCCCCAAGGGGTACCCCCACCCAGAGCTCGCCCCAGCACCGCCACCCAGACACGCAGGACGCGTCCCCAATGCAGTGGGTGCTGCAGGGTGGGGGGAGCAAAGCTGTGCCACCCAGCGATGCCGCCTGCCCGCAGCCCACACAACACGGAGCAAAGCCCCAGGCAGCCAGACTGGGAAACCAAACACAGCCCCGGGAACCAGCCAGTAAAACCTCCTGCACACTGACGGCTAGCACTGTCACAAGAGACCCTGGGCTAAAGGAACAGTGGGACGGAGGGAACTGCTCTGGCAGGGGTTGTGTCCAAGGAAGGGGAGAGGAAGAGGAGGGTTTGCAGGCACTGGGCTGCTCCCAGCCTGATCACTGCCCAGCTGGGAGCAGCTGGTGCTGGAGGAAGGGGTCAGGTCACCTCACGCCTCGGCGCTCTGATGCTGAACTCCAAGAATGCGTGCTATTATTCAAAATTAGCTCCCAGCAGTGTAGCTGGTCTGGGAGCAGTGGGAGCCCTGGCAGCAGCATCCAGGGGGATGCAGGTCCAGAGCAGCGCAGGGCACGTACGGGGTTCAAAAATCTGGGGGGGAACATGGCTTTGCTCCTGTAAGCAGGAGGCAACAACTGCTGCTGCTTTACACAGTGCTCCTCAGCTGGCATCACTGTCAAACATGATGTAGGCAGAACCATGGGGGGCTGTGAGTGCTGGAGGGGGCGAGGTATAAGTATAAAAAATAAAAATTTAAAAAAAAAAAAATAATACTGCTGCATCCTCACCTTGCTCTGGTACCCATGCACAGCTCAAACTTGGGCATAGGGGAAACCTGATGCGGGCTGAGCAAAGCAGCTCGGCTGCTCCATCCCTCACAGACAAGCCCCCCGCAAGCCTCCTAAAGTTTCCACAGGAGGTTTTCTAAGGACTGCCATTAAATAACCAGGGGAAAAAAAAAAAAAAAAAAAAAAAAAGGGCAAAACATAACACACCAAAACACTTGCCAATCAGCAGCAGGAAACACCACCTACGGAGGCAATTCTGCTGAGCGCTTTGGATTGCAGCGTTTCAGCCCCGGCGTGTGCAGTAGGTGGGGAAGCCCCAGAATAGCTCGGTCCCTGCGCGGTGGGTGGCAGCAGCAAGGAGAGGTCCTGCCGCTGCAGCCTCCCGTGGGAAACCCTGCGGGAAAACACCGCGGGGCAAGGAGGGATGGAGGCAGGGAGGGAGAGAGGGGGCTTAGCACAGGGAGCATCACAGGGGAGGGTGAGAATGCCGGTGCTTACCATCGGAGTCCTGCTCAGCCGGGGGCCTGGCATCCGCCTGGCCTTGGGGGGCACAAACAGAGCGAGAAGCAGTGAAGCTGCAGCCCATCCACCCCGCCAACACCATCGTGGGATGGGCTGCCACTCTTTCCCCACATTCCCTTTCCGTATTCTGATTTTTTTTTTTTTTTTTCCCTAGTCTTCTGCATCACCGTGTTCATGCTCAGGCACTGCATGAAGAACGCCCAGCCGGGCACCCCCAAATCCCCACCGCCCAGGGCTGCTCGGCTCGAGGGTGTCCCTGCAAACCCAGCCATCCCGGCTGGGACAGCTCAGAGAAAGCCTCAGCAGGCAGGGAGGGCAGCGGGGTGATTTCTGCACCCTTTACAAAACAGGCAGCAGCTACACGACTGCTCCGGGTGCTTTTTGCTGGGACTTGCCCTTGCAAAAGATGAGGAGGAGACGCAACGCCTCGCTGGCAGGACCCCCCGCGCCCCTCGCAGCGAGAGAGGGGGGCAGCACCCACTATCACCTACCTCGGGTGGGTGCACGGGAGGGGAGTTTTGGGTCCTGGGCGGGTGGCTCCGACGGGCTGGGCTCACTCGGGGCTTGGGGTCCCTTGTTCTTGCTGATGGGCATCGGCTGGGGCAGCACTTGCTTGGGCAAACCCTTGAAGAACCAGGCGCCGGAGCGCTTCCACACCTGGGGGGTGCAGGCAGTGGGGTGGCACCCATGTCTAAAGGGGGGTGCTGGGTGCAGACTCGGCAGCCTTCACCCCCCCACACATCACTGGGGTCCTCCTCCAGCAGGCAACATGAAGGACATGCACCCCCCATACCCCCCTGCCCTGCAGCCCATCCTGCTAATTAATTAACTCTTTGGCTTTTGCACGCTGCAGGTGGCAAGGAGCTGATCTCCAGCCACAACAGCCTCTTCAACCCCAAGACTTTTTTTTCAAGAAGGAATGAATGAACGAATGAATAAATAAGTAAATAAATAAATAAAAATGGCATTTTGTATAGAAAGCAAGATCATGCTATAAGAAGCAGAGTCAGTTAGGTGGGGAAGGTTTAGTGGTGCTGGGGGACAGATGGGAGCATCCCCCCGTTTGGAGCTGGTCCCATCTCGGAGCTCTTGGGTGGGGACGGTGCCCAGGGTGAAATTAAGAGCAGGGACTGTGTCCCCACACCAGTGCAAACACCCAGGGCTGGGAAGTGCAAACGCCAGAGGTGCCGGGCTCACCTCCCGCTGCTCGCTGCAAATCTTGCAGAGCCAGATGGCGTGGGGCCGGCTGTTGCTGGTCTCCACCCCGCACTTGGTGCAGACGTTCTGCAGAGAAAAACAAAGTGCCGGGTGACAGCGGGGACGCCACGGCCACCGCGAGGTCCCATCGCACCAGCCCCACCCCTCACAACCACAAGGTTAATGAGAGTGGGTTAACGAGAGCGGGTTAACGAGAGCTCTCCCTGCACAAACATCAGTGTTTGCGGAAAACCCCGGGGATGTCCAGCTTGGTGCCACACACAGAGGGATGGCGGGCAATCAAAATCAAAAGATTGATTTTTTTTTTTTAATTTTTTTTTTTTTTTTTTTTTTTTGCAGTGGGGGAGGCTGTGTGGGTCCGAGGTGCAGGGAGATGCCTCACCTTCTTGCAGTCCTCGCAGACGACACAGGCGGACCCCCGCGGCCCCAGCTGCTCCCCGCAGAGGATGCAGCGGTTCACCCCGTCCCCCAGCACGCTCCGGCGCATGTCCTCCAGCCGGGTCATGAGGCGCCTGGCAGAAAGGGGACAACGGGGACCATCAGGAAAGGCATTGTGCACCCGGGATGCGGGGGTCCCGCTCCCAAGAGGCAGCTGCTGCCTTTGGTCCGGCCGCTCCTTTTCCTGGGGCAGCTTCCAGCAGAGCATCTCCTCTTCCAGCTATGGGAACGCAACCAGGGGAGAAGACGCATCCCAGGGCGCACATCAGAGTATTATATTCCCCTACAGCTTTATACTGCGTGACTATTAACTTCCCTTGGTGCTGCCAGAGAGCAGATACCAGCCCCAGCTCCCACATACACACACGTGCGTAAAATCCATCCAAGTCAGCACCTTCACACAAAGCGGTCTGGCACCAGAGAAGCAGCTTTTTCCCAAAAAATCTTCCCCCCCCACCCCGCCCCCCAGTCCCAGTGACTGCCTGTGGAAGAATGGCGAGAGGACATCTCGGAAAGGCTCTGGTGGGAGGACTGAAGGAATTAATTTGTTTTCTCATTTTCTAGAAAAAAAATGCATATAATTCATGGAAATTCTTAGCCCTTTGAGTAAAATGCCAAAAGCCCGCTGGAGAACAGGTTCTAAAAACACATCTGTCTACTGCAAAGGTAAAAACCAAAACAGTCAAGCAACTTCTGAAAAACACCAGCGCTGGCAAAAGCAGTCTGCAAAGCAGGACCAGGAGCGAGCTGCCTGCCGAGCACCTGAGAGCTGGCGGCAAGTTGTACGCTCAGTTAACCCAGAATCCTAGCCCTAAAAATAGCACTAGAAGGGAAAAAAAGGATGCATTACTTATGCCATTCAGTGAGGAAGGAGAAGGACTGAAGAAAGGGAGGAGGAGACCCAAGCCCACCGCAGAAAGCAGCAGCCCGCCTCGCCCGCGGGGCCGCCATCCGCTCCCACGGCAGCCTGACCCAAATCTGACAAAGCCGCTAACACGGCGCGCCATAAAAAACACCCGGCGTTTAAAAGGCATTTTCCCGCATGCCTGATGACAGCTTCAGACTTATGGCAGCTCGGCTGCCAGCACCTCTGAATCGCTCCTCACCAAGCTACGAGCTCCCCTCGGCACAGGCTGCCCCTGTGGCTGATCTCCGGACGGCACGGGGAAACGCAACGGCGTTATTGTACGTGGGTGCTTGGTAAAGGGATAGCAGCAAGAAAGGGGGGGGGGGGGGGGGGGGGGGGGGTGGTGGAAATAAAGCATTTCAGAACACACAGTACAGTTCAAGTGCCCCATTGGAAACTCGCTGCAGGCATCGGGAGCATCTCGAAGCCCTTCAGCAGCCAAGCCTGGAGCGGGGACGCGGCTCCGTGACTCAGCACACCTTACCCGACCGAAGCCGCGGTGTTACAGCATCTCGTTTAGGTGGAAGACATCAGCTGTGCTAAAACCCACTGGAGAGCTTTCCACTCCTCCGCCCGCAGGGGCTGAGCTGCCTGGGCTGGAGGGCTGTTGGTGTGGAGGTGTATCCTGACAGCTATTAATGAACTCGAAGCCCACCTCCAGCGAGGGGACAGGAGAGCTGGGCCGGGCAGCCAGCAGGGCCAGACGGAGCCGGCAGAAATCGCTATTTTCACAGCTACGGTGTCACCAGACAGCAGATGGACGAGCTTGCGAGTTCCTTCAGTCTTCACCACCCAAAGTGTCGGCGGTGACATGATCATGGGCTCTCTAATTCTGCTTCTCACCCTGTCACTGACAAAGAACATCGTCAGACCACAGCAAGGTGCCATGACGACTTTCCACTTGGCTTTTGCCGGGGAAACTCTCTGCTAGCCTAAAACTCCCTGCTCCAGCGTTACTCCTGAGAGATGCGGCTGTCTATCCCTGCCCTTCAGCATCTGCTTACTGCTTTGCAGATGATCCGTAGGTGATTTCCTACAGAATAAGCCGGCTGCTAGAGCCGCAGTCCGCCCTTGGTGCCTTCCCACACTCCGCGGCCGATACGCCTTGCTGCAAACACAGAGGTCCCGGGGATTTCAAGATCTGCATCATCCCATAAACACCCAGCCAGCAACGAGCGGCATGCCAATTAAAACCTGGAAACTGGCTGTTCCCCAAACGTTTCTTATTTAAATTAAATGAATCACACCACAGTTGTTCCCAGCCCACGTCCCACCACATGCAATGCAGGGTCCCCAAGAAGAGCCCCCCAACAGCAAATAATCAACAACATCCAGCTTCTGTTGCAGCATATTGCTCCCACTTCAACAGAGGAAACATTTTGGTGGCAATCCCTTTATTTTCCTAGCATCAAAGGACATGTACAAGCCCCAGATCTTCTCCAATTTCCCCCCACTGTGCTGCAAGAGCTCTGCTCTGAGAAGCAGCTTCCCATTTGAAATCTGCAAGCCCAAACAAACTTATTATAGAAACTAGAACAAATGGCACAATCAAAGGGGGGGGGAAAAAAAAAAAAAAAAGGCTTTGCATTTCAAAAGATTCATTATTTAGCTGCAAAAATCTTTCCCAGTCTCTCATTTACCAGAAGCAGCTTCTTAAGTGTTTTGGTTTTTTTTCTTTTTTTTAAACCAGTGGAAGAGCTTCAGTAGTCAGTACATACACCTGTGGCACCAGTTTCAAGCAAAGCACATTTGCCTAATTAAAACATCCATTCAAGTCAGAGAATTCCAAGTTTTCAAACACTGCTGTGAGAGGATGGCATAAAAAGTTAAATTTGAAGTCCTGGCATGAACCTGGCAGAAAGAGGGCAGGACCTGGGAAAGGGGGTATTGCACCAGGACCCATGGGCTGGGAAGCTCCTGATTAAGGTGATAATTGGGAGCGAAAAGCCCAGGTTCCTCTTTGACTCCATCTAGCACCACTCCCCCAGTGGGCCTGAGCCCCCAAGCCCATGCTGTTCTCCCACCTGTAACTGGAAGGATGCCCTGCTCTTGACAGGTAGCAGCCAGGAACAAGCTTTCTGCCTTCCCAAAAGCTTTTATTTCCCCTAGACACCATTTGTTTCTCATTTTTATTGCACATAAAATAGCTATCACTCTCCCTTGCATGTGTCTAGAACTACAGCAACATGTTCCTTACTATCATGGCCATCCCTCTGGACTCTAAGACTAACTTCAAAGAGCAGGAAATATGTTTCAAATCATTAAAATAGGGGGGGAAAAAAAACTGAATAGAGGAGTAATTGATGCCGGTGGCAGGGAGCTGGCTAAGCCTGGTACCCGGGAGCATCGCTGCTCCCAGAGACAGCCCAGCAGCGAGGGAGAGCATCCGTCATCTGCCAGAGAAATACGTATTAGTCACTGATGGGAGCAAGATACAAGAACTGGGCGATACGCTATATCTGAAATGCTTAAAATGCACCTGAGATTACAGCAATAAACCAGTCCCCTGATAATATAATATCTGCCTGGCCCCATAAATATGGTTGGGAAGAGAAAAGCGAGCAGTCCCGGTGCTGTGAGGAGCCCTGCAAATATCTCCCATGACTTCAGGCAGGCAGAGAGTCCCCCAGGGATGTGGCAAAGGGTGCTCGCAGGGCTGAGGGACCATCCCGAGCTGGGCTGAATCCTCGATAGGATAGAAACCCACATCACTACGGCGTCAGCATTTGCTCTAGGAGCCGAGCAGTCCAGAGAGGGACGGAGAGTCACCGGCGTTAAGTGCAGATGATCTCGGGGAAACAAGACTTAACAGCGGGGCAGGCACGTACGAGCGTGTTGTGTTTAAATATTCATTGTCACTCTGCAGAAATGAATGGCTAAAGATGTGCCTAATGGGTTTTAAATCGCATCAGGGAGGACATTGAGTGCAGCAAACAACAAATTGCTGCACGGGGCAGCAGGACCTGACCTGTGAGGAAGGACCTGAGACGGGACACTGGGAGCTGGGTGCTCCCCAGCCCCACGCGGGAACAGCCACGGCCACTGCTTAGGTGGCAAAAAGAAATTCAACACAAAGGAGGTCACAGAGTGCCTCCAGAATTAAGCACTGCCTTGCCTCCATGGGGAAATCATGTGCGTTAAAGGGCTGAATATTAAATTAAGGCTAATTTTAATGGTATAAAAGAGACAAGAAAAGAAGCCAAGCTACAAATTAAAGAAAACATAATTAAAACCCGGATGAAAAATTAGAAGCAATTTTCTTCCCTGACAAGTGCACAGGTAACTAAATGTAAAGCATCATTTCAGCTTTTACAGGTCAACTTTCAAAGCCCATCCTCCGCTGAGAGCCCTCACCATGGAAGGAAGGTGCCCAAAGACACCCAGGGGATTCACACATTTCACAACATCCCACTTCATGCTCGTGCATCACCCCAGGTGCTGGCTGCCTCCTGTGATGTGTTACAAGAGGGTTGTCACTTTGCAGGTTCATCCCAGTCTCAGAAATAAGAGGAGGGGGTTTTTTAGGAAAAAACAAACAAACAAAAAAAAAAAACAAAACCACACACACACCACGAAAATTCAAGCATGTGAGCTGTCTGCTGTCTTCTGGCCATGAATTAACTTCATTTCTTCTAGAAGCTGTCTGCCATTCCTGTTTGCCTCCAGCAACTACTCTGCCCTTCCTGGCCGCTATTTTTATTTTTGTGTTGTCTGAACACGAGGAAGAAAATACGAGACTGTGGTCCCGAGAGACCATCTCTGCTTCTGGCCACCACGGTTAATGACTTAATCCCCTGTGACTTCAGCCATCTGCTCCAGTGCTGTGCATGTTTCACCCCAGCAATAAGCAGCCAAATTAAAGTGCAATCCTGCTTGATAGTTGGTGCTCTTGGAGGAAAGGTGAGAGGCTCAGACCCTCAGGGAGACAGTCAAACCATCGCACTTTTGGAGGGGACTGGAGGGAAGGGAATAGCTGCTCCCAGGCATGGGCACGGCCAGATCCAGGAGCGATGTGTCATGTCACTCCTGGGACAAAAAACGGCTCCACGCCGCGAGGCGCTCTCCAGAAACAGCAGTTCCCAATTTTGGGCTGTTTAAGATATTTTCTTTGATGCCAAAAGCACAATGGACCTCATTAGGCAGCAGAGCAGGCTCGGTGGGTTATTGATGGCACCCAATTATAGGTGCATAACGAAGCCAATTAGTGCCTGCAGGTGCTTCTGCATCAGCGAGGAGGGACCGCAGCTGGAGCACCGCCACAGCCAGAGATGGCACAGAGCCACTGCAGGGACCCCCAAGCATGAGCCCAGGCCAAGCAGGGAGGGAGAAGGGACGAGAATGGATCCATCCCTGCCACAGGTCCGCTTTGCCCCCCACCTTTCAGCCCCTTGTGCCTCTAAACTAGCCCAAAGGATTATCCTAATCCCCAGGCAGTTGTAAAGTCCTTCATCAACTCACACCCAATGTGCGCTCGCTATATCACTGTTTAAGATGATTTCAGCTCCTATTATCCTTCTATGTGCTATGAGACAACAACCCAGCCAAAAAAAAAAAAAAAAAAACAAAAAAAAAACCACACACCAAAGTGCCCCTGTCCTACAATCCTCATCAGCACCCAGATCACGTATCCCGCAAGCCTCCATCCACCCCTGCTGCTAAAAATACTGTTTCACTAGATTAATTTGAGCTGGGTTTGACATAAAGTCTGATTCCACAAACATCTTCTCAACAAGCAGCATCAATTTGTTCCCACCCTGTCCCAGCCGGGCGAGGCAAGGGACTCGTGGGACAGCAGACATGGGAGAGGAGACACGAGAGGGCAGGAGATGGGTGGCACTAAATCAGGAAGGACTTCGAGGCACGAGGAGGTTCATTTGCAGCCAGCACCCAGCTGTAGGCTTCATAATTGCTCAAGTATTATATATAAAGCTCAAATACACCCCCTCAAACACATCTACTTATTAAGACAGCTCCAAGTATTTACTGCATGTTCCCCTTTTGGAAGGCACATTCGGTCCATGTAAGCTATTCCTTATATTAAGCAAACCCAGGTTTTTAATGGATCTTCCTTTCCCCCTCCCCACCCCTTACAGGAATAGAAAATCCCAGAAAAATCACTGAAAAAAATCAGGCTTTCCTGGGGCATCTCCCTAGAGCAGCCTGTGCAACCGAGGGACACTGTCACAACCGCTGCATCCCTGCCAGAGGCCAGCCTGGCAAACCCGGATTATTTTGTAATATAAGGAGCTATTCTGGATAACATCCGAGCAGCTCCTGAATGGGTGATTCTGTACCAGACTGATATAGACGCTGTCCCATATTTCTGTAGCTGCACATCCTACAGCTCTTGTTGTGCAAGCCAACAAACACAAAGGAGCTGGCAAGGCTCCTGCTACGCCTACACGCAGGAGGCAAATCAGCTGCGACTGCACATCCGCCAGCCTTCCCCTGTCCTACTCCGAGTACAGCACGAAGTCCTCCGCCCAGCTTTTTCATGAATGAGGATGAGAAAACCTCCTCCGGCTCGCCTAACGAAGGTAAAAAGGAAGGTTCCTGCAGGTTTGCAAACAGCTGCAGGAATGCACAATGAAGAAAAAAAATATATATATATAGGTATATTAAAAAAAAATATCTTTCCCCCATCGCTAAGGTTGGTTTAAGCATAATCCAAAGTGCATCACATTTGAGAGTAATTTTTAGAGGGCTGCAAATGGGCAAAGCTGGCAAAATGCTGTTTGTAAGCACTTTTTGGGAATGAATCACCACCATTCATAGCTACTTTCACCTGGTTCCTGCCAGAAAGCCGGGAATGGAGAGCGTTGCACATTGCAACGTGAGGCAGTGCCAGTCAGGGACCCCCCCGAGCCCAGGGGAGCAGCACATCCACGGAGCGCACGCCGAGCCCAGGCACTGTGAACAGCCACTACCTGCCCTAAGCGGTTCACAGAACTGCTCCTGACAAATTGGTTCTAAAAACGAGTAAATAAATCCACCACTTCAGAGGCCACCGGCTGCAGCTACTGAGGAAGACTGCGTGCTGCAACTGGAGCACCCCATGGCTGCATTGCAAGCGCACACTCGATATTTAAGTGATATTAAGCAGCTGGAGTGATGGATTAAAGCTCCGGCTGTGGTGAGAGTCTCTGTGGGCACATGTGGGTCCTCCCTGGGCCTGAGTATTTTCCTTACAAAGTGGAAAGAAAAAAAAATTTTAAATAAAATAAAATAAAAGCATTACTATGCTTAAGCTCAGCAAGAATAAAACGTTCTTCTGTAATGAAAAAAAGCAGGATGCCTCACAAACAGGATTACAGAGATCCCCTCCAGAAAACCAGCCCCAGAGCAAGCCAATACTTAATTATTTGCATTATTTTGCCTGGTACCTTTGCCCAGGAAGGGTAGAGATGCAGTAAAAGCAAACGCAGGCTCTTCTTGCCCCCTGCTCCATGCTGGGTGCCTCGGAACCAGGGCTGCCCCCAGTGATCGGGGTACCCCACCATGGATGCGCTTGGGGCAGCCCCAGTTCCCCCCAGAAGCTGGTCCCAGGCATTGCTCAGACCTACTCGGCCTTGCAGGCAGCTCATTTTTTGGGGGCAGGAGGGATTAACTGCCGGGACAGGCAGCTGGAAGGGGTGAAGGATCTATCTGTGTTCCCAAAAGAAGACAAAACACTTTTTGGTGAGGTGTGGCTCTGCTTGCGCTGACGGGCGCTCAGGCTCAGCGCTGGGCAAGAAGCTTCACCCCAGGAAATGAGAGACATAATTAATGATCCCTTCTGGACCAAAAAAAAAAAAAAAAAAAAAAAGAAGAAAAAGAAAAATTGATGAGACTATAAATTCTTGGTCCAGAACACAACGGCAGCGGCACACCGAGCAGCTCCCTCCCCTGCTTACAGGTTCCTCCTGGCCAAGGACCAACGCCAGCTCAGAAAGATCCCCCGCAGGCTCCCTTTCAGGAGAAACACTGCAGTGCAGTAGCTGCTGGCCAGGAAAGCAGCCAAGCGAGCGCCTTCCCCCACGGGCCCCGGCGAGGCTGGGGGTCCCCCCCGTCCCGCCGCCTTACCCGATGCGCTCCTGCTCCATCTCCTCCATCTTCTCGGCCCGGGCGATGACTCGGTTGATGATCTCCTTCTCCTCGTCCGTCAGCTCCTCGCCCTTGCGCTGCCGCTCGGGCTGGCCGCCCCGCGCTGCCCAGCCAGCGGGGAGCCTGCGGGGACAGGGGGTGAGGGGGCCAGGGCTTCGTCCACCCGTTGTGCATGCGCGTGCACACGCGTGTGCAACCACACGTGCGTGGGGGGGATAGCCGGGCACCAATCCCCCAGCCCAGGAACGAGGGGTACGGTGCCTCCCCAACCCCCAAGCTCTCTTCTAGCCTGCAAACAGCCCCCCACCCACCGGGTGGAAACTTTTATTTGCATTTTTGAGAGGGCTCCTACTGTGAAGGGGCTCCTAAAACTTGTTTCGCATGGAAAAAAAAAAAAACAAAAAACAATTTCTTTTTCAGAGACATTCTCATTATTCTCATGTGAAGCGTCAACTGATGTGGTTAATTCTGCACCCTGCTCTCTGCCATGTAACACCAGGTTTGCCAGCGAGCTGCGGTACCGGGGTGAGGGCCGCAGGAATGGGTGGTTTTTTTGGATAAATTTCATTAAACATGGGAGTTTTTCCTCTCCTAACATAAATTCCAAAGATCCTTTTGCACAGTGAGTGCAGCCTGAGCATCAGGCAGCTTTAACCTGGTGACATGGTGACGTCTGCCACTCAGCCTTGCAAATTAGCAGGCACCAGGGCAATGCTAACGAAGGAAGCAAAAGACAAACGCCCCTCCTCCCCTCATCTTTCTGCTCATCTAAAGACCTTTCCTGGGCCTTTTTCCCCCTGGGCTAAGCAGACCTGCACAGTTTTAAACCTTAAATTCATTAAACCCATACGCAATGCTTCCCAAAATTAATTGGTTTTTTCTTGCATCCAGAGCAAGGTTTTTCCTGCTCTCTTCAGACTATCGGAGCAGAAGGTAAAGAGCAATAGGTCAAAAAAAAAGCAAGCGAGATACTTACTGCTCCTTCTCGCTGCTGGGAGGCACAGACAAAGAGAGGGAACAAGGATTGATTAGGTGAGAGAAGGGGCAAGGACAGCTCAGCCTGGGTGCTCCCCCTGCCTCGGGGGTGACTGTCCCTGACAGCATGTCCCTCTCCACGGACCCCAAAGCAGGATGGAGCAGCAAGCTCCAAACATGAGCTTCACCCAGCCCCTGCATCATCCAGGCACCCAAAACCAGCACCCACGGGTGCTGCCACCTCCCAGCCAGCCAGATCTGCAGCGTCACCCTGCCCGACAGCCGCATCGGGGGGTGTCAGGACAGACAGACGGGGCTCCTCATTGGCACAGGGGCACGTGCACACCCGCGGGTCTGACCCCACCACTTTTCTCAGGGTGTTTAGGAGGCAACACGGCAAAACGTCCCCATCCCACCAGCACAAACCCAATTCCCAACGTCCCCAGAGGAAGAACTGGGGCGGCTGCACCCACATCACCTCCCACTGCCCGGGGACTCTCCTCCCTCCCGCATCCCCCAGTTCCCCTCCTCTCACCTGGCCCGGAGGGACATGGTCCTGTCGCTGGGGCACATCCACCGGTCAGAGCTGCCACCCACCACCGCGTCGGTCATCGCTGGCTGCTGAGGGGACCCAGGGACCGAGTTTGGGCACACCACCGGCGAGCACTGACTCAGTCTCAATCACTTGGCTCGTCTGCCCGGGCCCTCAGATAGCAGCGATGCTGATGAAGGGAACCTGGTGCTTTCAGCCAGGCTGTTGAGAAAAAAAAACAAAAAAATCAAACAAACAAAAAAACAAAACAACAACAACAACAAAAAAAAATCACGCTGGGTAGGGCTTTATTTTTGGCATTAAGAGGAGCGGGAGCAGGGAGAGGAACAGGAATGTCACTTTAGTCACTGTCTTGATATCGTGTATGAGACGCAAGAGCCTACAACCACCACTCTCCCAGGAGGGCCATGCAGCTGTGCTCGGCACGGATGTAATTAATGAGATACCTGACCTCACATTAATTATGAGGCTTCAGAGTTGAGAGGGAAGAGGATGTTTCCATTTCAGAGAAAAATCTACAAACTAGGAAACTTTCTCCCCACAACCCAGAATGTCTCGCTCTCCTCACCCAAACCACATTCCCCCTGGAACAAAACTCCTCCTTTTTCATTTTTGTTAACTCAAGTTTTTGCAAAATGAAACCGAGAGGCACTGAAGGAGGATGTGGCAACAGGACCCCAACACTGTCTATTCATCTCCAAAAGATTCACCAACATGGGGACCTCTTCAAACCCCTCTCCTTTCAGAAAAACTGACAGCTTTTATTAAAAAACAAATTGATGTAAAATTCAGAGCCTGAGAGCTAGTTTATTCCCATTTTCTGTTTTGTTTTTTTGTTTGTTTTTTTTTTTTTTTTTTTTTTTTTTTACCCCTCCACCCATTGCCCCTACTCATTGTGTGGGGACAGGGACTGGATGGCAAAACCCAAGCTGATGCCAACCAGCTTCCCCCAAAGCACAGGGATGGATCCATTCATCCCGTAATCTCTTCTGGGGGAAAACCAGCACTTTTAAAACACCACAGTGTCCCCCAGCCAAGGAGGGGGGCCAGGATCCATCCTCCTGCACAGCCTGTGGGGTCCCAGGGATCCCGCTGTGGGTCACTGACACCCCTGCACCGCGCTCAGGACCAGAGCAGAGGGTGCAGCTCGTGAGTCCACGGACGGCATCGCCCATGAGAGACTGAGACCCCCCTTTACAGTCATTAAGGTGGAAATAATAGAGAAAAAAGCAATCCATCCACGAAGGGCTTGGCATTGCCGCAGTGTTGGGAGCACAGGGCACCGAGGAGGATGCAAATCACCCCTTCGTTAGGACGCCCTGCAGATGGGGGAAGTTTTTGTGAGCCCAACTATTGCCCACCCACGGAGTTTTTCCCCACCTGTGCAGAGCACTGAAGTGGGGCTGGCATGGGGTACCTGCTGGGACCCTTACGTGGCAGCAGCTTCCCTCCTGCACTGCTCACAGCCCCTGCATTTGAATTGCTCCCTCCTGCCTGCAGCAGAACTAAATAAAATAAAATAAAAAAACAAACTCAGAAAACCCCAACAGCAGAGTCCAGCCCACGGGCGATGAGGCTGCTCCCAGCCCGGGGACCATCCATCCTCCCAAACTGGTTGCCCTGGGAAGATGCAGCACGGAAGGGACTGCTCAGCCATTCACAACCCAGCACTGAAGCCAACATCCCGAAGCTGCCAGTGGGTCCCAGCAGGACCAGAGCTCAACACAAACCCCACAAATACACCTTGGCAGGGCACAAAGCAACTCCAGCTCTCAGCAAAATTCCAACAGAGGCACCAGGGATGTTGTCCTGAAGAGATGGTGGAAAACAGGAGCTTGCAAAACTGCCCCACTGAAATCACAAACCCTGAGCTATGAAGAAATGTGCAACTATCCCAGAAAGCAGAAAAAAAAATATATATATATAATTCTCATCCTCCACTTTCTGCTCTGCAATATTGCAGGGGTTTCACCATCACTCCCTGAAGAGTCAGCAGAGATTTGAGGCTCACCTTTGCTTCACTGCTAACTTCCAAAAATATATATATATTAAAAATAAAAAAGTGAAGCATGTGAAGTAATTAATGCTCTGCTGGTTTCATACAGCGACTATTCCTGTGCCAAACCAGAAGGCTGATTGGCAAGGTCAGTTAAATAAGCAAATTGTTCATTTAAGTCCCCACGGCCACCTCCACAATCTGCACTGCAGTAGCAAACTGCTGCTGGGGACGTAGGGTCCCACTGCGGGCAGGAGCTGGGGGTCTCGCAGGGCTGGACACAGATTTAACAGGGTGCCCTGGGAGGATGGGCAGCACTGTGCCACTAGCACCCATTTTTGGGGTGATATGGGCAGATAAGGGACTTGCCCAAGGTCACGTGGAGCAGGAGCAGCCACCCCGACCCCACAAAGAATACGGGGCGGGGGGAAATCAGTGTTTTTTTCCCTAACAAAAAGTGTAAAGCAAGAACCAGCACTTCAGCTGGCAGGGAGGAAAACTTCTTCCCCCAACTAGAACTTTCTGCTAACAGAGAAGCCATGGGTGTTTCACTTTGTTGTGGATGGAGAAGAGCCCGGGGATGGCTCCTGGAGGAATACACAAGCCTTTCCCTCCCCTTATAAATAATAGATTTTTGAAGATCTGCTTTGCATTACTTCCAGCAACTACTCTTGCTTAGCCTAATGCTTGGCTCTACATTTTTAGCGCACGGGAAAGAACAAAATAACAGCTTACGGTGGCTTTTCTCCCCTTGCCAAATCCTCGCTCACAAGCAAAAGGCTGTGGCAATCTGATTCACGATCGATGGGATGCAGCAGCATTTAGTTAATGAAATGGAAATATCCCAACCTAGAAGGATGCCAAGACCTTCCAGGGTTTGGCTGTCCCCAAAGGGTCCCGAGACGTGCTGCCCTCGGGGTCTGCCGTCAGCTGGGGTGCGAGGAGCCCTCTCGTCCCCGCTCGATGCCGGCTGCTCGAGATTCCCCGGTTGCAGGTGGAGGCCGGGAGGAGCGAGGCGGCAGCTCCCGCCGGTGCGAACGCGGCCCGTCCCGGGCAGAGCCAGGAATAGAAGCGAGGTCTTAATTTCTGGCCTTAAGGAAGAGCCACATGACTTTCATCACACCGCTCCATTACTTCGGTGTGACGGAGCCCGTGAATTTGATCATGCCTTCATAAAAAAAAAAAAAAAAAAAAAAGGGGGGATTGAACGCCTTCCGCCAATCGCTCCGCCTCTCCCCGAGCCGCCGGCGCTGTCGTCCCGCGCGCAGACGTCGCTCGCCCCGAGCCAAAGAGGTGCTGAGCCACGGGCCCATCGCCAGCACCCAAAAATCCGGGCGATGCAGCGTCAGCAACCAGCAGGTCCCCCTCACCCTCCACCAGCCCTGGGCGGGCAGGGAAAGGCGGCCCGAGCCCAT
Organism: Tyto alba; assembly: GCF_018691265.1. NCBI lineage: Eukaryota > Metazoa > Chordata > Aves > Strigiformes > Tytonidae > Tyto > Tyto alba. Next base: position 2,393,698 of record NW_024881320.1, read on the forward strand.
CCTGCCCCAGGAGGGACACGGGGCAAGACCCGAAGCCACCGGTGCCACCAACAACCGGGCATCTGCAAAAAGACACCAATCCAGATCTGCCCAAACACACTGGTTTAGCCACCTGGAAATAACCTACCAGGCTAGAAAACAGAAAATACAGTATTTTAAAGACTCCCAGTGCAATAATCAGGTTTTTATAGTGAGCTCAACATTTCACACTTGGCGCTGCCTGCAGAGATCGTCTCCACCAGCAAAGACACTGACACAGGCAACCTATTTCTCCAGCCTTCTCAGCTCTGCAATGCAGCTTTCTTAAATATTGAATAAGTCTGCTGCTCTACACCACCTGCCAGTGCCAATGATGAGGTAATTTTTGCATTGACAAAGCCTAATGTGATTAATCTGGTTTGAAAGAGCAGGTTTTAAAGCCTGTCCATTCACTCGGTGAAAGACACTCGCAGAGCATCGGTGGCAGCTCGTCATTCACCACCAGTAGCCAGACCCCAAACAAATAACCCAAACTGCTGCTCGGCTGCCAAGCGAGAGATTATTTCTGTGTGTCATCACCAAATGGGAGGTTTTGAACTCGAACAGATCCAAACACCATCTTCCGTCAGGCTGACGGGTTTTCGCACCAGCTCCAGGGCCAGCCCGGGCACAGGAGCGGATTTACACTCCCCAGTTGGATGGAGGAGCTGGGGAGGGAAAAATAGGGTACGAGCGTGCAATTGCCTGATGGGGCTCTCCAGTACCACACGCAGGGAGAAGGGGTGAGTATTTTGGGGTGGCAAGGACCCAGTGGGAGCCCCCCAAGCCGAGCAGTGAGAGGAGCAAATGCAGAAGCCGGGAACTGTCCCTCCTCGTCACTCAGCACACACACACGTCCCCAAACACCATTTTTAGCTGGAGCTCTCTCCCAGTGACATTCGCCACCATCTCACAAGTCCCTCAGGGCCAGATCCTGTCCTTCTCTGTGCCTGGCACTGAGGATTGCTGTGCAGACCCCAGGTCCCAAGCAAAGACAGACACTGCACACCCCGCGTCCAGCTCTGCCCCGAGCATCTCGCAACACCTGGGCTCTTTCTTTCCCAGGAAAAAAAAGAGTTTACCCAGTCCAGGAGCCACACACACCCCACAGCATCCCCTATGGGGTACATGCATGGCTATAGGGGTCATGGAGAGCTGCCTGAGCAGACAGTGGGGTGCTCACTCCCCTCCAGGATCAGGCAGGATTTGGTACTACTGGATTTATCTGCAGAGAGGGGAATAAAAAGGTGTAAATATCCCCAAAACATTTGCCAAAGCAGCTGTGTAATGCTGCAAAATAACCAGTCGAGCAGATGGAGGGGCAGGAGGGCAGTCCAGCCCCACAGGGTCCCGCGCACCAAAACTCCCTCGAATCCCAATGTCCCCGAGCTTCCCGGCTCCATGCTTTGTCTCATCTCAGATACAAATCGTTTTAGAAAGTTCGGGCAAAATTAGGCAAGCTGCTTTATGGATGGTACTTCAGGAAACAGCCCACGTTTGAGGCTTTCCTTTTTTTTTTTTTAAAAAAAAAAAAAAAAAAAAGGAAGAGGCAGACCTCAGCTGGCAGAAATGCAGGGAATTGGCAAACTGAAGCTGCTCAGCCCAGAGCTGCCCGCAGACACCTGGACAGGTCTGGCATCGGGGCACGGGACAGCAGAACAGTCACCCCCGTGTCTCCAGGAGAAGCACTGAGTGACCCACAGCCGTGGCAGCACGTGCTGCCCACGGTCCCACGGGGACCCATGCACCCGGCAAGGCTGCTCCGGTGCGAGGTGGGATCAGACCCCAGGGCACAGAGCCCTCCGACCACAGAGGCCAGGTGTCCTGGAAATTCAGCTTTTGGGAAAGACCCAGAACCAGCAAGCCCTAAACAGGGGGTTGTTGCACCCCTCAGCCCCAAGCCAGACCCTTATGGGGAACACAAGCCCCACAGTTTCCCAGGCCAGCTTGGCACTAGTTGGTTAATTAAGGCTAAACGTGGCCCCGCAGGTAGTGGCCGCAGTCCACAGGTGACAGCGATCCACAGATCAGAGCCATACAAGAAACACAAAGCAATGAAAGTCCTGACCACCCCCTGGTTCCCTGACCCCACAGCAGCCCCCGCAAGCCCACCCACAGCACCCATCCCCCCAGCACCTACCACGCTGCTCCTGCCAAATCCACACTGCAGCCCAGCCCAGCCCAGCGCAACAGGGCCCGGAGACCCCCCGAACGCCAATGCCTTTGGTTTGGCCAATACCACCGCTGCCTTTAAATTCACATAAGGTGCCAAGAGATGCCCTTTTTTCCCCCCCTCCCTCTTAATTCCCAGCTCTCCATCATCCTCCAAACATCCATCCCAAGGCAGCTGAGCAGCAGCGCACAGTCAATTTTATTTAAGCAGCACATTGACATTTCCGCCAGCAGCTCCTTCACACACTGTTATGATGCTGTCAGGAGGATTTACTCCCGTTGATTAATTGCAGGAAAGACAATGGTAGAAAAAAAAAAAATTATATATATATATAGCTTCTGGGTTTATAGGACTTACTCGTGGCTGCTAGAGCTGGGGGTCTCCGGCCAGGCGATGCCCGAGCGCGCCCCAAGCCCACCCAGTGCTATTAAAGGCAGCAGCGGCGTTGCCATCGCTCCTCTCGCCGCGGCAGAGCTGCTCCAAAAGCTGCTTAGCAACAGATCGCTGCACCACACCGGCACATCCATCCGGCACGCTGCCCTCGCTCCGGGCACCGGCAGGGACCAGAGCCACTGGGATGAACTGGGCCCATCAGGGATGCTGGTGCTGGGACCCCTCACGCACCAACAGCTGCAGCGGCTGGAGGAACTTCAGCAACGTGAAAAAGGTTGGGAAGTACCTGCCAGCCTGGGGATGCAAAGCGTGCTCGGAGGTCCTGCTCGCTGCCACGGGGAAGTCTCCCGAAGGCAGTGACAGTCCCCACAAGACGCCCCAGCAGTGGTTGAGGAGCAATAGCCAGGGGTGGGGACATACCCCCCATCCCCAGACCACAACCCTGGGTGGAAGATGCTCAGGGCTGCAAACCTGCCCTCCTTGGGGGGCTGCAGGGATGCCCAGCCAGGGCAGAGGAGCCACGGGGAGCCAGGCACCCCACGATAAGCCTATGCAGAGGAGCAGGGGGGCCCCAACACTGCAGCCCAACCCTCCCAGAGAGCCAGGGGGAGCCCAGCCCCTGGGAGAGAGGAGCACACAGCCACCCAGCTCAGCACCTGCGCCACCTTGGGAGATGCTGGGCTCCCAACTTTCCCCCGTCACTCCTTTCTTCTCCCTGCACCGCCTCGTTAAGCATCTGGTTCCACACAGCCAGACCTGGCCCCCCATGTTGGGGCCAAACCAGAGAGCCTGTACCCACCTCCCCGGGGCTGGAGGAGAGCGATGCTGCTCAAACCCACACAGGTACAGACAAGGATGGAGCCAGGGCATCTTCCAGCACATTATAAACCATCAGTATTTAGTTCCAGCCACTCCCCAGTCTTAATGAGGACGGGGGAATTAACCAGGCTGGCTTTGGGGGCATTGCCCCTGGGAGCAGAGCCCTCCTCCCTGCCCAGACCTTGAGCACTCAGCTGGGACCACCTGGAGTGATTCATTACCTATTATCGCTAATTGGCAATGACTGCAGTGACATCGTCACCTGTCTGCGGGCTGGAGGAGGGCACTGGCGAGCGGGCAGAGGGTTCTAGCTGCCAGCACAGCCCTCAGAGGACTGTCTCATTTTCAGGTCCCAGAGAAAGTCCCTCAAAACTTAAGCACAAAAAGAGACTCCGGAGCCGAGTCCCCCTCACCCTTCCTCAGCAGTTTTTCTCCACTTGCCCTTTCCAAAACTGGGGATCATTTAACACCCAGCACACACGTATCCACACAGCCACGGAGGCACAGCAGAGTCCCACAATGGGCTCCCGGGTTTCACCCTCACTGCAAAGGGTTTTCCACACACGCACAAAAAAAAAATGTGCTTTTTCCACATTCAGCATGCTTTCCGGCTCTGCTCGGGAGCCAGGGCAGTGCAAAAGCAAGACTGCGAAGGAGGAGAAAGAGGCTCAGCAGGCTGGAGCCAGTGCCAAGCAGGGGATGGTATTTGCACCCAGGAGGGGTGCTCCTCGTGGGGTTGGAGGGTCTGATGCAAGAGGGGGGGTTGCTGGAATCCCATCCCGCAGACCGGGCACCCAGGTGATGGCAAACAGCTCCCGCCGCATCGCCTGGATATGGCACGGCTCTGCTGGAGGCGGCTGGAGCTGCGGGGCTGCTGCGGACCAGCATCGCCCACCCAACAGCACCCTCCCGGGGGGGCTGCCCAGCAAAGCGCCCACAGGATGTCACAGCAACCGCCGTTCCCCCCCGGGGTGGGGCTCAGACCCACAGCTCCATGTACCCCGGGCTGATCCCCACGGAAGGGCTGAACGCAGATCTCCTGAGTCAGCCCCTACAGCAAAAGCGAGCAGCTCGCTAAATCCCTACCAGATGAATGATGCATTATCAAATAAAGCCCAGTACCACAACATTAACAATATTTATTTTGAGGCTAAGCTGCAGCCTGGGCTTTTGATACCAGTAATTAAAGCAAATGGTTCATCTGTTATCATCTTTGCATCCCTGGAGCCAACTGGCTGTGTTTTGAAGCCCTGTATTATCTTTTTTTTTATTGCAGCCTCCCGGGAGGAGGCGAGGGGGGGGGTGATCAGGCTGATCCACACACAGTTTTTTAGATCCCAGGAGCGGTGTAGCACAGAGCCCAAAGCAGAGCCACGTTCAGGGAAGCCACTTTGTTCAGAATAAAATGAAGAAGTGTTAATTGCTCAAAGACAAATTGCTACTCCGGTTCAAACCTGAAACCAGAATTATTAGAAAGACAGCAGCAAGAAAGGTAATCAGGTGTCCTCTCAGAAACAGCCCATCCCTGGGAATAGCAACATTAGCAGCCTCAGCCTGTTTTCTGAGGTGGCTGGTTTTGCCTCCAGGAGGTTTCAGGCCACGACTCCAAGTAGCTTTTAATGCCGTTTGCAACACTTTTGTCCTGGGAAAGGAGAGGAGAAGGCATCTGCCAAAGCCCTGGAGCCAACCCTGAGCCGGGCAGCGATGCCCTTTTGGAGTCCGAACCCGGGAGCAGAAAACCCAATGCGCCTTCTCAGCGTGCCCCCCGCTCCGGGGCCAGGAGGGTCTCTGCACCCCACCGCTGCCAGGCACCCAGGGATGGAGCTCAGCTCCCACTCCCACCACAGCTCTCCTTATTCCCACTCCGGGAAAAGGGTCAAGAGACAATTTAAAGGAGCTTAAAAACCTCTAAATGCCCAACGCGCTCCGAAGTTGCCCGCTCCACGGCAAAGTCCCAAAGCAACGGCTGGAGCCAACCCTCCACCGGCAAGAAGGTGCCGAAGGGGCGACGGCAGCCCCAGACACCAGCCGCTCCCACCGGCCTCCCACGGGAGACGCGGCCGTGGGGATGTCACCCACCGCCCGCACAGCTGCGGGACGCTGCAAGTTTCCCCAGCCAGGCGAGCTGGGGCGGGGGGGGGGCGAGAGGATTTAAATTAGCCCGGATCCTCCGAAGCGGGGACCCCCCACTCCCCCCTGACCAGCGTAGGGGAGAGGAGCGGCGAGACACACACAGCCCCCCCACCGGCTGCCGCTTTCCCCACTCCCACGCGTGGCTCCAGCGTCGCGGGGGGCTCCGATCCCGCACCCCCCCTCCCCGCCTTACCTGGGCCAGGGTCCCGCGGGGCCGTGGCACCGCCGGCCTCTCCCCGCCCCGCTCTGGTTTAGGCTGAGCTCTGCTGGGCCGGGCTCAGTTAAGCTGGGCGCAAGGCGGCTCCGGCGGCAGCACTGCGGAGCGGAGCGGGGAGGGGACACGGCCGGGAGCCGCCCCCGCTCCGGGGCGCAGCCCCTTTGCAAAGCGGGGCCGGCCCCCCCCCCGGCTCCCGCAGCGAGCTGCGGGGGGGGGGGGGGGGGGGAGCTAGAGGCAGCGGTCCCCCCCTTCTGCCCTGCCCCATCCCCTCCCCATCCCGCCCCCTCTCCCATCCCATCCCTCCCCATCCTTAAGGACACAGCAGTTTTTAGCGCACATCCCCCCCCACAGGAGAGACTTGGCTTTGGGCATCTCCCCCAGCCCTGCCCCCATCCCCCCCCGCCCCCGCCAGCTGCCCGCATCAGCGTCGCCCCACCCACGCGTGGGGGCCCGCAGTGGGGCAGGCGCTTCCCCCACGCCCTCCCTGCAGCATCAGCCCCAAGCTGGGGCAGCCCCCTCGGGGTTTTCAGCCCCCTGCACTCGGGTTTGAGCAGCCCAGGGGATCCCACACCCTTGCCCAGATTGATCCTAAACCCCCACCTGAGCCCCACGCACAAGCGGGGAACACGCTGCCAAGCTCTGCAGTGCCTTTAGCACTACCCGGAGCTCCAGCACAGCACCCATCCTGCCCGGGGATTGGGAGAGCTGGTGGTTTAGAGCACGGAGGGAACCCCGACCCTGATCTGGGGCACCCATGGCTTCATAAACTGAAAGGGGCAGCAGCCTGAACCCACCCCCAGGCACCACCTCGAGCCCCCCCAGCCCCGGGCCAGAGACCTCCAACCTCCCTCCAGCTGCCGCGGGGACCCCGCAGAGTTGGGGGGAACTCAGCTCACAGATGGGACCGAGCTAGAGCCGGGCTGGGATGGAGCCCAGCTCTCCACCACGTTTTCCTGCCAAGATCATCAGCTCCAGCAGCCCCATTTTACCCGCTCTTGATATTTGGCAGGGAGCTGTAACACCCTCGGGCTTTCAGGACTTTACAGAAGATCTCCCACCGGGTGAAGCGAGGTGGACGGATCATCTGCCGGCAGAAATCAGGGCTGGCCAGACACCTTGGCACGAGCAACTGAGGAGGGAAAGTTAATAAAAAAGTTTGATAAAAGGATGCTGCGAGGTGAAGCCAAGGGGGTGAAACACAGCTCCGGGCTGCCTCTGCGAGCAGGAGACCAACGGGCTTTGAGCAACACTCAGCCACGGCAAAGGATGCGATGGGTGGGGAAGGAAAGTGTCTCATCCCTGTAGCTGGGTTTCACCACTTTTATATAAACTATTTTTAACCAGTTGCAAGTAAGCCTTTCATTAAAATCCTACTTTTGGGGGATTTAAAAAGAAATCCCTGAAGAGACAGAAATCCTTGAGGGATGGAGCACGTTCCTGCCTTCAGCAAGGAAAGTATTCCACCACTTGAGGCTGAATGTTGATAGGCATTCATCTAGATGCTTGATGGACATCTTCTCTTCCAGGCTCAACTATGTATTTTTATTTAGTGAAAGAATGCCTTGCTTATGCAAAGTAGTTGGAGAGACAAGCACAGTACTTTCAAGCTGATGTGTCTTGACACCTTCCTTGGAGATTCACAAAAAGAAACAGCATGTGCAGAAATTTGAAAATCAGATCTAAAACCCGCTTTCCAAAAAGGAAAAAAGCAACACCTGCAATTCTCTGTTCTGAATACCTGGCACTTTCACTCCTCCTTTTTAGCCCATCTTCTAAAAATAAAAGAGCGGGTTTGATTTTTGTCGAAATATAAATAAATTTTGGCAGTCTGGCATCTCCTGCAGCAGATCAAAGCATGGGAGTTTTATTTATTTATTTCCTCTCAGGTTTATTTTTATGCTCGCCAGCCCTCTAATTCTCAAGGATTTGTTATATTTCCCCTTGTGATCCGACTCAGCACCCAGCCAAATGCTCAGTTCAGCCCCAGAGGCTTGGACGGAGCCCATCTGCAGCACTCGGCTGCAGCCCCGCACACCGGCAGCTCCTGCCTGCACACTCAAGTTCAAGTGCAGAGGCAAAAATCCTGGAGGTTACGAGGGCAGAGCAGCATTTCCCTGCTCAAGGTCGGAGAAGCTCAGGCTGGATGTACCCAGGTCACCGCTGCATCGAGCGAGCCTCCATCCTGCGGTACCTACAGCCTTGGGTTTATTACCGTCAGCAACCCCACTGATTTCAGTGGAAGTAATTGAGAAATAAAACCAAGTTCATGGCTACAGACAGCCCCAGGCATCAGATCAGCACCAGAACCAGACCTGGAGGCGGCGGGACCGGGCTCTGCTTCACCTCCAGTCATCTCCCATCCTTGACTGTAACCTGTGCTGGGGATGGAGCCGGGAATGGAGACAGGGAGGGAGCTGGGAATGAGCAGGGGATGGAGCTGGGGATGATGAGGGGATGGAGCCAGAGATGGAGCTGGGGATGGAGCAAGAGATGAGCCAGGGATGAGCTGGGGATGGAGCTGGGGATGAGCCAGGGATGAGCAAGGGATGGAGCCAGAGATGATCCAGGGATGAGCCAGGAATGAGCAGGGGATGGAGCCGGGGTTGGAGCTCTTTCCATTGGGACGCACGGCCACAAAAGCACAGCTTGATGACAGGGTGCTGAAAACACAGCCGCACCGGCAAATTAAAGCATCAAAAGCACAGCACGTGCCATGCTGCTGACTCAGCTGTTGCCACCCTTGCACTGCTGCTCAGATGCTCTGGGAGGAAACCTCTCCCCTTATTTTATAGCCCAATTAGTCGCAGCTAATTGAAGTGCTGGACGGAAGACTGGGAGCAGTGAGCCAGTGCCAGGCCGGGGTTATCCCTCTGATATCTGCAGAGTCGGGTGGTCCAATGGAAAAAGGAATATGAGCTTTATAAAACATTTTTTCTTCAAGGTTTTTAATTAGGATTAAACGTGTTCCAGCAGAAATATATAAGCTCTCAGAGCTCAAGCACACAAAAGCTCTGAATAACAGCTGCCATTGCCAACACAGGGGAAAAGAAACCAGGAGCACATCAAGCCCTCCCCTCGCAGCCACAGCTCCAAGCCCAGTTGCATGAGTTAAATTGAAATGATTGATGGCAGCTCGGGCACCCAAGAGAGCATTTTTCGCTTCTGTAAATCACTAAAAGCTGAGCTGCTCCCCCTCGCAAGCCCGCCTGGCCACAGATCCCGACTGATGCCCCCAGGAGCTCCCTGGGATGCGACAGCAGGAAACACGCACCGGCTGTATCATAACTCACCGCCGGCCGCCTGGGCACGTGCTCCCCCACACACACTCCACCCAAGCGCTTTAGCGCTGACTTAATTATTTGACATGCAAGAGAGATGGGAAAGGACCCACTGCCCGACACCCAGAATCCACCCAGCACAGCTCCCCTCCAATAAATTACGGTTTGGAGAAAGAAGTGGAAGAAAGAGGAAGAGGAGGATGGAGACGGGGTGGTGATGGGCACCAGGACAGACCCTGGCAGCTGAAACCAGGGAGGTTGTGCCCAGCACTTTGGGGATCAGAGAGTTTGTACCTGGTTTTTTAGGAAGAGAAAACACCAAGCCAAGATTTAGGCCAGAGCAGGAGAAAACCACCCCTCGGACTCTCCCTTGGGACCTGCATGGGATGCAGCCTGATCCACACTATTTAATTAACACCTTGTCCCCCTCCAACCCACCCTCCTGCTGCCTCAGAAAATAACAAGCAAGGCACAAGCCAGAGGAAACATCCTTGATTAATCACCTTGATTAAAGTGCCAGAACTAAAAACAAAACAAAACATTAAAAAGAAAAGGAAAGGAAAGCACTTTTCCCATCTTGACACTTGATTTGGGTGCCAGGGTGTCACAGGAGACCCAGCTGCTCTAAGAGCTGGTGATGGGATTTTCTCTTCTGCAGAAGGAGTGGCTGGAGAAACAGAGGAGGAAAAACACCTTGTGAGGATGCTGGGACATTTTTAACCATCCCCCTGTGCCTCTCCACAGTATGTCAGTCCTCACTGGCCCCATCCTGGCCCCGTCCCTGCCAGGGATGCAGGAAAGCATCAACAGCGAAGGGACTTCAGCATCTCACCCATCCCAGGTACTGGCAACTCCAGGAGAAAATCCCCTTCCCCAGCCCACTTACCACCTCACCCCAGAGCCATCAAGTCCTGAGGAAATCCACAGGGACCCCAAATCCCTCGCCAGCACCCTCATCTCCCCTTCCCACACACAGCCCCCGCGGTGGCACGGGCAGGACCCGGACCCCCAGGCCAGCCTGGGGGCTCAGCCCATGGTCGCGGCAGCGATGCTCAGCTCCGAGCTCAGCAGGCCCAGCTCAATCATGTAGGCAGCTCATTACACTCTTTTAATAAGATATGTGCTAGTTTTACATTCATTTTTCATTTCTGATAACGTTCTGTCCTATATAACTGCACTATTATCCTTGGCGAGGTGAGGGGAAGAATATATTTCCTAAAAGACCGCCTGCATTAATTTTTCAGTAAGTGCCATAAAAGATTTAATCTCCAGCTCCTCTTTTGTTAATGGGATTAGTATAACTTATTTACTGATTTAATTAATTGACACGTGTTTCGCTCTGCTGAATACAGTGGTTCAGAAACTTACTGGTTTCGGCTGAGAATAACTGGGCTTCATTTCATTTTAGAGACTGCAAAGAGCATGTGCCTGTAAGCATTAAATTATTTAAATTATTTCTGATAGGAGGCATTAAAAAGAAAGGAGGAAGGAGCTTTTTCTCCCCTTCTACCTATGAATGTGGAGCATTGGCTGTACTACATCACTGTCAGTATATATTTGATAACAACAGTTGTCACTGCTGGTAACACCCTCCAGTGCTGGGATGGACTGGAGGGACCCGCCTGCATCCCACCCACTGCGTCCCTGCGTCCCTGTCTACGCCGCATCCTCCCCAAATGGGGTGGGGGGTTATTCCTTTATCCATCTCTCATCCCCTCTGAAGCTCAGGGCAGCAGTGCCTGGGGGCACGGGGTGCCCGTGGAAGGGTCCCAAGCCTCAGCCCCAGGGCCAGGGGGGCCCGCACCCCCCCCCGACACCTCTTCCATCGCTTTATATAGGTCACCCTGTGCTCGGCGGCACGGCAGCCACGCTTGCAGCGGGGGAGGTTGGACTTCACACTCTTGCTCTCCGAGCTGCTTTTCTAGGTCACCAACCCACAACGGCGTATTAAAATAGAGCCTCTCCACTTCCCATTTCCCACGGCTGTAGGCTGAGGTGCTGGGGCTGTCGCAGCCGCCAGCCGAAGGGGAAGGGGTGCGAGAGGGCGGCTGCGACCCCGGGGTCTGCGCACGCCCCGTACTCACCCCGGGATGGGCTGGGGGAGGCAACACCGCACCCCCCCAGAAAAAGCAACTCCGAGGGCATTTGGGGTGGGTGCAGCAAGATATGCCCGTGCGTGGGGACATCACCAAGGCAGGGTGGGGAGCCCGAGCAGGGACCAACAGGGATCAGTGCCCAGCCCAGCCCCGTGGCACTGGGTCTTCCCTCTGTGCCCCAGCCGGTGGCTGAGGATAAGCGCCCCGTGCCAGGCTTTATATAAGGAGATAATGGATACCAGCCCCCAGCCCAGCCTGGGAGGTGCAGCCTCCAGCAGCAATTTTTGTTCGATCTGCAATAATTAACTCACAGCAAATAGCGATGTCCAGGCAGGCGGCCACATTCCCAGCCGGGCACAGAAACCTGGAAACGCTCTCCTGCGGAGAGGTGGGCTGCTCCGCTTTGAAGCAGAGAAGCATCACCCCGCTCTTATCTCACTCTCCTGCAGCTTCCAAATGGAAATTTTACACCAGGAAAGAAAAGCCCAGCCCAGCAGCAAATGGCAGGTGTCCGCTCGCTCCCCCCCAGCCCGGACTCCAAGAATATCTTCCCATTCTGCCAAAACAAGCGGGCAGATTTCGGCTGGCGGCCGCCCCGTCCCTGCCCAGCCGGGGAACCGCACGCAGAGCCGCAGGAGGGCTGCTGGGGCTGTGGGGATGGCAGCGCCGGGTCACCGCGGCACTTCACACCCAGACACCAGAGACACCCCGAGCCAGACCGACGGCATCCATAATTTCTTGGTCTTTTCAAGCAGCAGTGACCATGACCGCTGGTTGTTATCGCATCCAAGGACTCCCTGGCAGGGGACGCTGGGTCTTGTCCTTTTGGGTTCATTCGTTATTATTTCTCTTCTCTTTGCTTTTATTGGGCCCCTTTTCCTGAACCCTGGGTGTGCTGCTCTGCCCCTTGTTTCAAGGTGTCAACCCAGGCAGAAGGTTACCTCTTATAAGAAAGGAAAACTACAATATTTCAAAACCCCAAGGAGCCTCAGGGAGCCATTCCTCTAGTGCTCCCGGACCGAGCATCGTCCCCTGCCTTGCCAGACCCACCATGCCCGGGGGCTGAGGTCCCTTCCCAGCACCGGGAACGTGGCCGTGCAGGGCTGCAGGACAGCAGGTTTTGTGGGGACCCGTCTCCGTGCTGTACGTGCTCCCTTTTCCATATGAATCCACAGAAAAAGTCTGGGCAAGTCTGTGTGCCCCAAAATCTCTATCCTTCACGCGGTGACTGAGAGGTTAAGCCAGCACACATTATATTCACATGGGGACCGAGCGAGAGGGGACCTTCTTCAGCAAGCGCAGCTTGTTTAACAAGCTTAGAAATCAATACTGTTGTCAAGTCCTACCCAAACGGCAGCATGAGCGAGACACGGCGCCAAGGGGATTTGGCTGTCAAGTCTTCCCAACACGGAGCAAGGTGCCGCGGCCGATCCCAGGGGCAAATCCCAGCCCAGACGAGCAGCCCCAGGGGAGGCTGAAGGTCCAGAGGGTTGTGATTTGGGTCCCCGGGGAGCACCAGCTCAGCATCCCCTCGCCCCCACGGCACACAGCCACTAGCAACCATTTTCTATGAAGGGCTGGTTTCCAGCTTGCTTTATTGCCCAGCAAAGCCTGGAGGATATCGATTGCTGCTCAGGCCCGCTGCCTTGAGGGTAACAATTTGCTTTGAAAAATTAAAGCAGCAGCAGCCGAGTTTCTCACGCGACTGGGAGACGAGGCTGCGAGCAGCAAGGTTGCATGGCTTGTAGCACAAGGCTTTAACTCAGGAGCTGAAAACTGGCTGGTTGGAGCTCCCGGGACAGGCGGATGGTGTATTTACAGCTGGCCTCACTATCAGGGCTTCGGGAAGAAACCCATCAGCCATCTCTCATCCCAGGCACGAGCAAACCCTGCTAAAAGCAGCCTGCCAAGAAGCTCCGCTCACCTGGTGAGGACAAGCAGCTCCTCGCAGCCAGCTGGAGCCTCTGCAAATTTCCCTGCACCTGGGAAGGGTTAAACCTGGAGTATCACTGCACGAGTGTTCTTGCCAACACCTGCATCTCATCCGCAGGGAAGGGAGAAGAGAATTTTTGAGATATGCTTTGATCTTTAGTGCTGTGGAGTCTTATTGCTGCTGTTTAAAGGCAAAACAACCTCCGAGGACTCTGATATTCTTGAATATATAAACGCTCAGAGAAAACAGCAGGGTCCATAGTTGTTAGCGTGTATTCACGCTCAATTTTGTTAACCTGGATAAAGAGGTCTCTGGTGAAAATCCCCAGGTTCCACTTGAGCATCCTCAAAGGAGGGTATTTGTACAATTCTTCTTCCAGGAGAAATGTGCAGAAGGTCAGAGAAAGTCACCCACATCAGACCAATAAATACAAGTTACCCATCGCTGGGCAAACTGCAGTCGGTTAGTTGAGATCTATAGCTCTGAGGCTTCCTACTGAAGATAAAACACTGTTACAGGACTTGTGACCCAAGAAAGGGGTGCAGCATGGAAGCCACATACTAAAATGTATTGCTGGGTGTTTGCTGGCTGGACACACACAGCCAACGTCCTCCCGGACACAACAGCAAGTGATCCATTTTTGCGTTGCTGCCCAAGAACCACCTCCGGTGTGGGGATTTCCAGGCTTTGCCCTGACCCTGAGCAATATCTCCTCAGCCAAGTGGCTGCTCCTGCTTCCTGCTATAACACTGCAAACGCAGATTTTCCTGTCTCCCCAGCAGCAGGGACAATTGCAGGTGAAGAGGGGTAAACAGGATGCAGATGGCTTGAGCTCAGCGCTTGGTTTGACAGGTCTCATTCGAGCCCACTCCCCAAAAGATGCTCCAACGCAATGCTGCCATCGGCTGCAGGGTCACAGGCAGCCCCTTCCCACCCCACACTCCAACGGGACCACAAACACACCTGCAAACCCTGACCTGAATTTCCATGCAAAACCAGATTGAAATTTGCAGTTCTTTCCCAGAGCATCAGATCTGGGTGTTTTGGTGAGTTCGATCTTAGCTTCAGCAGACGCAGCCAAGGTCAGAGACGGATGCTCCCTTTCCGCTATTGCATTGGAAAATTATAAGATGTAGTAAATACATTCTGTTTGGACTAAGAGATAACTAAAGAAGAGCAAGTGACTTGGCGATAGCTGCAGCCCACACCCAGCCACGGAGGTTTGGCCAGAGGCAGCACAAGGTCCCTGGAGCAGCCGGCAGCACCGGGAGAAGCCACCCTGTGAGTGCCAGCACCGTGCCGGACGGCGGATTAGGAGTGACGGCCCAGAGCCCTGCAGCTGCAAATCTCTGCACGTCTACGAGCCCAGCGGAGATCCACGAGCCGGTGCTTCCAGGTGAGAAGCTGACCCATCTCTGCTCGGGAAGTGGGAGATCCAGCAGGAAGGAAGGAATTCAGCCGTGAGGAGCAGCTGCCTGGGCACTTCCAGTGAGACCCTCGGTGACAACAGCACCAAAGGCTGGCACCAGTGAGAGGATGGCAAAGTTGCAAGAAAAACTACCTCCATCCTGGTTATTTTCTCCTTACAGAAGGTCAGCGTTGAGCACAGCAAGATGTCATCCAGGCTTGCACAGAGTGGGATGGAGAAGGCATCTCCACTGGGCAGGAATGTTGGTGCTGCCAAGAGCTCGGGAGCCGGTGTGGAGGAGCTGGAAGCCGCTGTGGGGCTGGCCTGGGATGCTGCTGTGGGGCTGGCTGGCCCCGATCCCCACGCCCAGACCAGCCCCAGCAGCATTGCCACGGCCAGGGGGGTTTTCCGAGATGCCTCCCTACGCCACCACTGAAGAAGTGACAGTCAGGACCGGCCTCTCACTACGCTCACAGAGGCAAACATGCCCGTTACAGCGAGCTCCATCATCTGTCCCATTCTCCTGCAGAACCCAACCGACGTACAGCCCGTCTACATCCACGGCTGCAGCTCCCTTGGGCGCCAGCCAGGAGCTGCCTCCGACCTCTCCGAACGCCCTCACAGCTACTAATCTCAGAAACCTTTGTTAAAACTATTTTTTCTTCCAGGAACAGATTAAAGTGACCTGATTTCCAAGACTACTCAGATACACCTGCACCCATCGAACGGACCCTGCTATGAATTATTTCCTGAGCTCCCCATCCACACTGTTGTGACCTGTGTGGCCGCTACTGGCCCCATCCTGGCGCTCTGTAGCCCCCCCCTCTCCTCTGCTTGTCCCCACAGCTGGTCTGAAAGTGTTTGCAGAAGGGAGAGCGGGATTCCTGGTTATGGCTGGATGCGGCTGCGATCACCAGAGCAAGAGCAACAGCCTCTTCCCCTCTTGGGAAGGAAAAGGAGTTACACATCCTCCTTAATTTGTCTTCAGCCAAAAGCGGTGGCTGTAAATCTGTGGCCGTGCTGCAGCCCCGGAGTCCCAATGACATCTCAGGGACACCTCAGCCACAGCTTCGACACGTGGCGGATGGTGCAGCCTGATGGGTGGCCTAAATCTCTCTCCACGTCCCCCTCCTGCTCTGGCACATCCCTGGCCGCGGGCAGGAGGTGACCCGTTTGGGGACACACACACACACACACATGTCCCCCAGAGCCTCAGGGCTTTGGCAAAAGCATCCCCAGTCCTGGTTGTCCCCGAGGGCCAGGTCAGGATATGGAGAGAGATCCGTAGCTGTATCGCAACAGCACATGCCACAGGGCTCACAGCATCCCTCAGGCAGAGGCCACGCACAAACAGAACCAGCCTGTCCCTGAACCACCTCCTCTTAAGACAGCAGGGAAAAAAAAACACCTTAAAATAACCCAGGATGAGCTTATCCCCCTGGACACCCCCCGCCACCACCTGAGACCACAGGACTGTGCGCACAAATGCGCCTGCAAATCCTGACCTGAATTTCCACGCAACACCTGACCGTGATTTGCAATTCAGAGGGTCAGATCTGGGCATTTTTGGTGAACTAGATCTTTTCTTTGGCAGCATCACTTTTCATCATCCTCTCCTGTGGGCTCGGGGGGGGGGGGGGGGGGGGAGCGTGTGCCCTCGCAGCACCCTCTGCCACTTCCCACTGCCGTGTCCCAGCACCCCGGGGTGACACTGGGGACAGGCAGGACCGAGCAGCGCGGTTGCGCTCGGCAGCTGCTGCCGGCACCGCCAGATCAATAACTTTTATCTGCATCATTATGTGCCTTTGCAGTGAAATAAATTAGACACGCAGGACACCGACCAGCCAGCATCGAGTCTTGCACCGTGGGACAAAACACCTCCTCATCCACCCCAACAGGTCGAGGCGCAAATCCAAGCCGGCAGAAGACGCCACACGCCCAGAACTGGAAGTCAACCCTGGTCCTGCACAATCCTCTGCTTTTTTCTGAATTTTCTTCATGTCCTTTGGTTTCTCTGACTTCTGGACACATGTATGAAATGGGCCAGGGGAGGTTTCCTCATGGGGTAGAGGGAGAAATCCCGTCCTGCTGCTGCCTGGGGAAAGGAACCTACCCGCTGGGAAAAAGTGGAGGGAAAGAAAAATAAAAAAGAATAAAGGAAAATAAAGAAGGAGGGAAAAAAAATAAAGGAAAAGACAGAAGAAAGAAAAGAATGAATAAAAAAAAAAGAAAAGGAAAATAAAGAAGAAGGGGAAAAAGGAAAAAAATAAATAAGGAAAACAAAAAAGAAGGAAAAACAGAAGGAAAAAAAAAGATTAAAAAAAAGGGGGGAAAAAAAATGAGGAAAACAAAAAAAAAGTGCATGACCATGGGCAAAGAACTGTTGCAGCTGCAGCAATACCGTGTTTCTGTGTTAACCCATCTCTGAGCAGGGAGGTTTGCACAGACAAGCAGTGACGTTTCATGATGTGCAACATTAATTAAACACAAAGTCGTTTCCCCATTTCTGTGGAAGGGGAATGAAAGGCAGGGGCCTGCGCTGGCAACTCCTGCCTGCTTGCAACGACCTGCAAGGCGAGAGCTCGCCTTCCTCTTTCCCTTTGTTCTTGGAAAGAGCTCTACAATTTCAGCCTCAATATTTTTGGCAAAAAAGTACCAAACAGCTGAAAAACCGAGGTCCTATCACGAGCAGCACAACCGGCCCCCCACTGCAAGAAAAATTGGGCTCTGGGTGTGTTTCAAGCTGGGCACAAGCAGCAGCAGTGGCCAAGCGTCGGTGATGCTCCGGCCAGGATGGGAATCACCAAACCTGCAACCACAAACGGATTTTTTACACATTTTTGCATGCATCTATTTTCCCAAAAGTGTCTTTCTCTGAGCCTACAGCACCACAGAGCCCCCCCAAAGCACCCAAATCCCTTTCCAGGAACCGCCGGTGTCGTGGGTGGCCTCAAAACAGCTTCTCTTTCCCTCCTCCCAGTATCTGTCCCGGAGGGAAGCTGGGGCCAGGCCAGCCCCTTCCCAGCCCGCCCGAGCAGGCTGCTGTAGCCTTTTCTTTTCTGGGGCTGTAAATCCTGATACAGAGCTTTTTTTTTTTTTTTTTTTTTTCCCTGCTTTTTACTGTTTGGCAGCCGTTCAGGTTGTATTTGTGTTTTGGCTGCCAGCAATGCAGCATTGACAAACCTGCCCTGGATTTATCTGCTGCAGCATTGGCCACTAAATTCACAAATACAAAAGATCGGAATGTTTTGGAAACAGCAATTTTATAACACCCGAGATGCACACCGGCCCTCTCCCGCCCACATCCCACTTCTCCTGCCTCCATTCATTCCTCCTTACAGCATCAGTCAGTTTTGGTTTCCCCATAAATTGATTAAACACACGTTTCGCTTTCCTTTCCTCCCTCTCGGCTGGCTTTGCCCCGTGCAGACCCCATGCAACAGCTCCAGCAGTGCTTCCCCACGGGTCAGGGCCACCCCAACCCTCCTAAACTTGAGGTTCCCCCAGAGACCATGTGGCACCACTTCCCACTCGTGGGAGCCTGCGTAGATTCTCTAGTGTCTCTTAAGACTGAGCACCTGCTCCAACATCTCTCTGGCAGACGCGTTTTTCCTCTGCCTTGCCGTTTAAGC
Organism: Tyto alba; assembly: GCF_018691265.1. NCBI lineage: Eukaryota > Metazoa > Chordata > Aves > Strigiformes > Tytonidae > Tyto > Tyto alba. The sequence continues at coordinate 2,411,798 of NW_024881320.1, forward strand.
ACACCAACCTGTAGGAATTTAATTACCTCTGAAACCTTTAATGCTTTATCAAGTGGCTCAACAGTTCACATTGTGCTGGAGGATGAGGACAAGGCAGCAGAGCAGCCATGTGAGCCGGCGTTTTTGGGGAAAGCAGGCTCAGGAAAGATGCTCTGCAGATGCTTGGGGCTGACAATCAGGAGGTTTAAGCATCCCAGGGGCCACTCCTGTAGCGATGCCACACTGGGGCTGCAGACTGATGGCTCAGCCCTGCCAGATGGACACGTTTTGTCCATTTTCAGCTATCAGCTCATCCCTGCTCGCTTTGGCTTGAAGGAGCTGGAGGCTGTTCCCCGCGAGGCTGTGGCAAGCAACGCTGGTTCACCCCACATCCCACCATCCCGGGAGCATCCTGGGGATCCTCAGTAAAGCCCCCACGACCCAGCTCTCCTCCCCAGAGCCCAGCCCGTTGCCAACACATTTTGGCCATCCCAAGAGCATTCCCAACCCGCGTACTGAGGAGCAGACAACACTGATGCAAAGTTACCATCCACCCAATGCCAACGAGCAGCGACTTTCAACGAAAAAAATGGGATTTTTTCTGGCCTCCTCAGAGTGAAGTCAAAACCCAGCCCTGAGCTTGCCAAATTGGGCACCCCAGGAAAATTTCTGCACGCTTTGAGAGTGGAGGAAGAAAATTTACACAGAGAAAATAAAAGCTCTCATCTCCTCCCTGTGTACAGTGTGTTCCTCTATAACGTGGATGCACATCATGTGTCAGTCTTGGGATTAACGGTGGTTATTTAGACTTTCTCCCCCTCCTCCCAGGTTTTCTCCACAGGATTTGCTCTCTCTGCTCGTTCCCGCAGTGCTCTGTAGGATGCACACCATGTGCCTCGGTGGCTTCCTCACCAGGTTTGGATTTTCAGAGAAATGTCCCCGCATGCGGGGCGAGAGGCAGCCTGTGTCACAGCAGGCTTCATGGCGAGCCAGAGTGCAGCAAGACGTTGGGGAAAAGGCTTTAAGGTGCTGGCACATGTAGTCCCCAGCCCTGGGAGTCCTCCAGAGAGGGTGACAGGACTGTGCCGGGACATTTCTCTGGAGGACAGCTCTGAAGGATGCTCGTCTGGTCCACTTAGCAAGCAGAAAGCCAAAAACATGATGACACCCGGGGCAGGAGCTGCTGTGAAGTGCCAGGGCTGTTCCCAAGGGCTCTTCCCACGACAGGGACGCTTTGCTCCGTAAATCAAACCAGCAGAAAGCAGGGACAATTTTGGAGATGTCACTCCTTCCCCCTGGACACGGAGGGTTTGCATCAGCATCATCATCGTTGCTGACTCCTGCTCCACGCCCTGTACCCATCGAACAGATCCAAGAGGATCCAGCACTGACGGAGGTCCAAGAGGCACGGCTGAACTGGGAAGGATCTTTGCACCATCCCACGATGTTCAGCAGCCCCGTGCTGCCACCGGACCCACCGCCGAGGCTGGGGGGGCACAGCACTCCCTGCTGCCAGTGGAGCCAAGCCAAGAGGTTAAACACAAACTCATCAGCCGCCCAGATTCAATCTCTTCCAGTGATTTAGTTCTGCGCTATCAAAGCTGGCTTACCAAAGAAAGAGGTTTCCTTTCAAGAACTGTCAAAAATTCATTAAGATGGTGACCGGTAACCCCCAAACGTGAGGTCTGCTGTGGTGCTTGGGGCAGAGCCTGCAAAGGCTGGAGCCAATGGTGCTGGGCTTAGCTTTTGGCCAACCTGCACTTACATTTGCATTTAGGGGGTTTAATGGCTGCATGAAAGAAAACAGCAAGCACTATTAAACTTAACAGAGAGAAAATCGAGCTCAAGTGCAAACAGTAAAGAGGAAATTTAGAAGGGCTAAATGCTCTTCAATTCCTAAATGGCCAGGACAAATATAACATCAATAACCACCAGCGACTTGGCAAGAGGCAGGATTCTTGCAAGGAAAATCGGTAGCTCCTTTTTTCTAATCACAGTTGATGGGGATGAGCCAGAGGAGATGAGAACTTTGCAGGGAAGATCGGGATTTTGGTGCATTAGTCTGCAGGATGAAGACCCAGCCAGATCCAATCCTCTGAGCTGGAGGGACTGGCACAGACTGAGGTGTCCGAAGACGAAGCAGCGAGACAAGCTAGAGAGCACCAAGGTGCCACCAAAGATTGCACAATGAAGGGCCGAGCAGATGAGGGCTCTGCCTGTGCCCCAGAGCAGGATGGTGCTCAGCATGCAACACCCTTGGCTTCCCCAGCCCAGGAGGCCAGAGACCTCCCGCATCTCCAGCTAATCTAGTTTTTTAAAGTCTCCTCTGAACCTCCAGCTCCTTGCTCTCTTTGCCTCCGGGGTTTAACTGTTAAGGTTGCCTCTGTGCAGACCTGACCTTGATGGCTGGAAGAAGAAAATGGGTTTAATTCTGCGCCCATCACTCAGCTGGGTCTTGATCTCTTGACACCAGTGTCAAACCAAAGCCACCGTTTACTTCCCTGGAGCTACACCTCATTTACATCAGCATAATTGATATTCTGGCTCGTTAGGTTTTAATGCACAGCTTCAAGAGCTTATATAAAATTCATTGAAGCTTCCCCGCTCAAAAGGATTTAAGACCCAAAAAAAAAAAAAAAAAAAAAATAGAAAGAAAGAAAAAGAATGTTTGTGGAATTCTCTGCAAAGCCCCGAAGACAGAAGGACCGAACGTCTCCATCTGCTCCGCAGTGCAGCGGGATCAGGGCTGTAGTAAATCAAGACGGGGTGATGCAGTGATCCCTCCCGCAGACAGCTTCAGAAGCTACCAGTGCTCCCCTCCTGCCAGCGCAGACACTGGAGCTGGAGTGGGAGAAACCCCCCGTGATCTGGAAGAAATCCCCGTGCTTCTTCCTGGTGTCCCCCAAAGAGGGAGAGCTGCAGCTCTGGGCTGGAAGGGGTGGACACTGCCCCGATTAAAGACAGCAAAATAGAATCATCGAAAGCTTTGGGTTGGAAGGGACCTTGAAGCCCCCCCAGTCCCACTCCCCTGCCCCGGGCAGGGCCCCCTTCCCCCAGCCCAGGGTGCTCCCAGCCCCGTCCAACCTGGCCTTGAACCCTTCCAGGGAGGGGGCAGCCACAGCTGCTCTGGGCACCCTGGGCCAGCGCCTCACCCCCCGCACAGGGAAGAATTTCTGCCTTAGATCTCACCTAAATCTGCCTGCTTTCAGTTTAAAACCGTCACCCCTCATCCTACCCCCACCTGCTGATACCGAGTCCCTCCCCACCTTTCCTGTCCCCCCTTTAAGCCCTGGGAGGCCGCTCGAAGGGCTCCCCAGAGCCTTCTCTTCTCCAGGCTGAACCCCCCCAACTCTCTCAGCCCGGCCTCCCAGGGGAGCTGCTCCAGCCCCCCCAGCATCTCCGTGGCCTCCTCTGGCCCCACTCGAGCAGCTCCGGGTCCTTGTGCTGTTGGGGGCCCCCGAGCTGGCCCCAGCACTGCAGGGGGGTCTCCCCAGAGCAGAGCCAGAGAATCCCCTCCCTGGCCCTGCTGCCCCCCCTGCTCTGGCTGCAGCCCAGGGCACGGGTGGGTTCTGGGCTGCGAGTGCACGGTGCTGGCTCATGGGCAGTTTTCCAGCCACTGCTCCAGCCTGTCCAGGTCCCTCTGGATGCCATCCCTTCCCTCCAGCGTGTCACCACACCCCACAGCTCGGTGCCATTGGTGAACTTGCTGAGGGTGCATCAATCCCACTGTCCATGTCACCAACAAAGATGTTAAACAGCGTCAGGCCCAACACTGACCCCTGAGAAACACCCCTCGTCACCACTCTCTACTTGGACATCGAGCTGCTGACCACAACTCTTTGAGATCAACCATCCAGCCAATTCCTTACCCACGGAGTGCTCCACTCATCAAATCCACATCTCCTCAATTTAGAGACACAGGACAGCATGCAATGCTTTGCACAAATCCAAGTAGATGACATCCGTTGCTCTTCCCTTATCCACCAATGCTGTGACCCCACTGCAGAAGGCCACCAAATCCATCAGGCACGATTAGCCCTTAGTGAAGCCATGCTGGCACAGTTTCCAGTAGGATGGAGAGGATGAGTGGCCACTTGTCTGCTAGAGCATCCCTTGGCCAGGGCTGCGCTTTGAAATGAAGCTGTCGGAGCTGGGACCGCTCCGCTGGGCGGGATGAACCTCCCCCACCACCCAGTCGGCAGCCACAGCTGGTCAAACCACTGGGCACAGAGCTGAGCTCCACGGGCTGCTCCTGGGATCAGGATGGGGAGTCCAAAAACTCTTTCCAGGAGAAGCTGCTAAATAATCCAGAATCAAGAAAGATGAGACAACAAGCAAGAAGGGAAAGCAAACTAGGTTGTTCTGCTGATTGACTTTTCCTTTATGCCCCTTTTTCCCCACCTTTCTTTTTTTTTTCCTCCCTTTCCTTTTTCCCCCCACTTTTTCACCTCTTTTTTCCAGCCTGTGCTACCAGTACCCAGCAACAAGCAGCTCCCGCAAAGAAGCCAAACATAGCAGATGTGGTTATTTATTGCCTCATCAACCCAAGGACAAGGAAAAATATTCCTCAACTACTAATGCCAGATAAGAGTCAGCTCCCTTCAAATGGGACATCACAGGGGACGTCTCTCCTTTGCCACTGGGCTGTGTCAATGTTATTTTGGGGACCCGTGGGGAGCAGGAGTCACGTCTCCCAGCGAGCCAGGACACCTCTCACGCTGTACAGGCATCAAATGGTGACTGAAAGGTTGTATCAGAGGTGGGTGAGAGGATGGAAAAATAAATTAAAAGGATGTTAAAACCCTGCAGGACTGTCATGGACTATGCACCTTTCTCCCACCTAACCCGCCCCACAAAGCTGAAGCATTTCTTTCTTCTCTTCTTTCTTCTTCCACCCCAAAAGAAAAGAAGACTAAGAGGGGAACAAACCAAGCACATATTTCAGAGCAAATCACTTTAAAGGCGCACTTAAAACTCTCCCAGCGCAGTTTAAGAAATGTAACACGTCCTCTCAAAGGAGATGGATTTTTTCCCCCCATAAAATGATCCGCTAACAGCTTTCCAAATGCACCGCATGAGAATAATCTAAAGTCATAAAAACACTTGCCAGAGGCAGATTCTGGCGGATGTGTTTGTCAACAGCTCCCCTGCTGTGCTCGCACCCCCTACCCCCCTCCCCGCACCCTGCGCCGGGGAGTCACCCATGGAGGGGGGTCAGGGATGAGGCTGCAGGTGCCCCCCAAAACCTCTGGACACAAGGTTGGATGTTTGTGGTGTTCCCCCTTCCAACATTCGCACAAGCATCAGCTTTCCAAAAAATCCAAAGGGATGATGAGGTCCAGCACCGCGAGCTCCAAGTGCCTCCCCGCAGGGCTGCTCCCGGCAAACGCAGCCCCTGAAAACCAAAACAGATCCAAAAAAGCAGATTTGAACTGAGGAAAGCAAAGAGGGACTCAAGGAGCAGCACAGAGGCAGCGTTTACATTTTAAGACCAAGTTAAGCTAACGCTGGCTCAGCTTTCTCATCTCTCTCAAGGCAAATAAAGCAGCAGACGGGTACTCGAAGCCTTTCCGCAGCCCTCTGAGAAGACGCTGGTTTGTGCAAGTTGTACATGGGCACAATAAAGTCTGAACTGGCTTAGTCTCTCACACACACACATCCTCTCTCCACTTTAAAAGGGTGAATAACACAAAAGCTGGAGACATCGGTGAGTCCAGTCAACTAGGAGAAAGAATTCCATGAAAAAAAAAAGAGAATTGGACACTGCTTAGGGACGTTCGTGTCATTATTTAACAAGCTGCAGAGAAAGAAATTCATAAAAGCCTTGCTCAGAAAGCGAGTGTAATCAAGCTTTAAAAGTCTTTTTTTTTAAAAAATACAATATATAGAACTAGAGAGTTGTGACTAGCTAAATTAGAAAGTGAACAAAAGCAGCGAGGGAAGCAGCACTCGGAAGAAATCTGTGGTCCCCTCTGTCGAGCCCCATCAGGTTTGGTACGGAGAAACCCAAGTAGGGGTGTCAGCCCTGTAATCAACAGCTGGGGTGGACATGATGATGATAATGTAGAGAAATTGGGTTTATTTAATATGGAAGAGGAAGAATGAGATGATGTATTCGTGCCATAGTACGATGAGACATTTTGTATTGCAACATGAACTAAACCAAATAAATAGATTATTAATGCTAAACTAACTTTTTAAAAAGCAGCAAGATCCAGAGCGATAGAATCAAAGCAGTTTTAAAGAGCTGGCCAAGGGGTTATTTCTAGATTTTTTTTTTTTCTTTAAGTCCTTTTTAAAAGGTTACATAAAGTTACAGCGGTGTTGTTTATTTCCTTCTATGTTAAAACCATCCACGTTGCCTTCTAAATCGATGGGCTGACATTGAAGCAGGGTAAAACAAAGGAAGATCTGAAACAGGACTCACTTAATGAAGAAGTGAAATTTAATTAGTGTCAATCAACACACATTTATGAAAACCAGATTTCATTAAACGAACCTGAGTTTTTTATGAGATTCCAAAATGAGTTTACCAGCGCGACAGGGCGTTTGATTCAGCTGCGGGTGACATTTTGATGAAGAAGCTAGAACGATATAAAAATCAACACCAGAACCTGTTAAATCTCTAAACAGCTGGTTAACACACAGCTGCCCAAATGTCAGGCAAAGGAAACAATCGCCACGGACAGGGATGCTCTGCTGGCTGATGAGTCACTAAACAAGGAGGGCTGATAATGAATGCAGGGAAAGCAGTTTTACAGCTGGGGCAATACCAAAGCTCAGGCTAAAAGATTTTTCTGGCCTTAAAAAAAAAAAAAATAATACTGAGGGTCGGGGAAAGGGGAAACATCTGGGGAAAGTAGCGCCGGGGTTTCTCTCTCCTCCCACCCGATCTGGATGCACACGCACATCGCCGCGTTGCTGTGGCTTCAAACAGGGCTTCATCCTCACCACAATGAATACGCCCGCTGACGGTTATTTTCCACGCTGTATTTGTGCACCAGCTTTTATTCCTCTCCCGGGAAATCAGTAGCAAGCTCTGCAACAGGCAACAAAAAAAAAAAAAAAAAAAAAAAAAAAAGAAAGAAATCACTTATTAGGACAATGAGAAAAGGAAAGTGCTGGAACTTGGGCTGCCCACCCCATTCGAAAGCCAAACACACGCCAGGGTTTGAGCCAGGGCAGTGCAGAAACAAGGGTTAAACTGCAGCAAAGCAGGCTAGCAGCAGACCCAGGCTTTTGGGGTTGTTTTCTGGTGTTTTTTGTTTGTTTTTTCTAGTTGCCACATGCTGGTTGGGACAGCACACAGGCTAGGTATAAACCCTGCACTGGGAATGGGGCATTTCTCACCCCGCTGCTGCATTTGGTCCTGATACTTTTTCCCCTCCCCGAGAGGCTCACCCTCCTTTTTTTTCCACCTAAATTACGGGTGGTAGGGAGCCTCCTCCCCACACGGGGAGGTTCTCCAGGGCCACCAAGCTCCGAGCGTGGGGACGTCACTCTCTGTAGATGCCATGACCACGGTCCCAGCCCAAGCTAGAGACCCACCACAGCCCAGAGCGGTTCCTGCCCTACGCAGGCGATGCCCTGGCTTAGGTCCTTCTCCATCACTGCTAATTACTGCAGGGAGCTTTCTGCATGCCCACACGCTCCCCTCCAGCAGCATCTCCCAGGGAAAGATGTGCTGAAGCCCGGAGCCACCGCGCTGGCCGGCTGCCACCCCTTTGTATCTCCTTGCAAAGTCCCTTTGACACTTTACAACCTTCACTGACGGGGAAAGTCACCGCTCTGCTCAGCGCAGTCGATGCATGAAAAGCTCCAGTTGCTGTGCTCAGCCGTGGAGGAGGAGGGAGGCTGTTGGGGTTGCCTGGGGACATCTTTGGGGTGTAAACCAGCAGGGTAGGGACAAAAGCACATCCAGAGCCCCAGAGCTGGGGGGTGGGGGAGGAGGGGGACGGGGACAGAGGAGGATTTCACATCAGCCCCAGGGTAACAACCATGCAAGCCTTGTGGAGTTGCTGCCGGGAGGACCTGAAGGTGACAGGGAGGTTTGGGGGTGGCAGGAGGAAAGACGGGAGCAGGGAGCTGCAGGGAGCAGCCAGGTATCAGCACAGAGGGGTGAGCACACGGCTGAGCCTCGGCCTCCGTTTGAAATCCAGTGCCTTTATGCCACGCAGGGAGAGGGTTGTCTCCCCAAAGCACCCGCAGGACTGGGCAACCAGCTCCTGCTCCGCGTTTGCCCCTTGCGATCGGCATCACAGGCAGCGAAAAAAATAAAAAGCTGGTCTGTGCTTCTGGGCATGCGGAGGCACCGTCCTCCCCAGCCTCCGCTCCTCTGCAAAAGCTTCACGTCTCTGACCAGGCGCAGGCGGAGAAGCAAACACTCCTCCCGCCGCTGATGAGCCCTTTTGTACCCAGCCCGCGCGCTCCTTTACCTTTGGGCAGGGATAATAGGACAGCCTGAGCCAGGCGGCTGCTGCAAATGTCACCTCTTTGGAGAGGAGGACAGGGGGTGGCCGCCGTGCTGTGGCTCATCAGTGCTTTTGTCTGGGAGGAGCTGAGACAGGAGGAGGAATTAATCCTGAAAGCTCCGCTGGTATTTTTGATTTTGGGGCTCTGGAGCATCCAGCACCCCCTGTGTTGTGCAAGGTCCTGGGAACAGTGAGGAACCCACCAGCACCCCCATCCCCACATCCATCATTGCAGGTCTGCTCAGATGCTGACTCCTGGCTCAGAGACCTCTCACAAACTGGGATTGATTTCTGCCCATCGACAACCTCCTGAGGGCTCAGGAGCACAATCTCCTCCCCACTGTGCTCCCGCACCACTGTGGCCCCCAGCCAGCCTACTTGCAAAGCCCACATGCCCTCACTGCTCCTCCCCGGAGAGTTTTACACTCAGACATGATCTTCTGGTTCATCTCCAGGCTGTGGTCATCGGTGATCCTTCCCTGCTTCCATTTCTTCCTCCTCCAGGCAAAAACGGGAGAGAGGAAGGTGAGGGACACATGTCACATCGGGCACCCGGTCTGATGCTCAGAGACACCAAGGCTCCAGAGCGAGGGTGCAAGAACCACCTGGCTAGATGAGGCCTCCAGAGATGAGTCAAACCCAGGGGAGGACACTGAAGGATGAACATTACGGGCCTCCAGCCCAGCACTCTTGCTGCAGTGACCCATAAATACACTGTTCGCTCAATCACTGCTGCATTTCCGGGCTCTGCTCTCACCGGAGCGATGCTCCTGAGGAGAAGTTGACCTGAACGCTGCAATACAGCAAATCCCAGCAGAGGATGTGGCACTGGAGCAGAAAGTCGCAGGAGACTGGCCAGAAACCAGCTCCTCCAGGGAACGGAGAGGCAGCCCAGCTCCAGACCGCCCTGAGAAGCAGAGGGTCTCAATTCCCAAAAGCAGGAGCATCCTTCCCGTTAGCCTTCATCCCTCTGGGTTTGGACTCAGTGGGACACAAGGCAAATACTCAATGAGCCACAACTCTGTCCACCAATCCCTTCTGGAAATTTCCAGTTCTTCCCAGCAACCTCTCCCACCCCCTTCTCTCCTGCTGGAGATTTATCACAGACCCAGAGCAACAAACTCACACCAACAGCCTCCGACAATGTAAATTATTCCAGTCATCTTCTAAACATAAAGCTTCCTCCAGCTTGCTGTAGTAATCTGTGCAATTAACTAGGCATTTGCCAATTAAATTTTAAACATCATTTTAGTTTAGTTCAAGGAGGGGAGGGAAGATTTCATGTAATAAAAAAAAAGAAAATGGAAAAGCAAGTAAAGCTCTAATGACGGGAATGATTAAAGAGAGGCTGGCAAACAGGTCCTTAGAAGACACGGAGCTGCAGTCAGCTCAGATCACACCTCTCTCATCTCTAACTGAAAAATAATCATCATCACAGCATCACTGCAAAGTCAATAACTTTAAGATAGTCGAGAATTACTTCCACTTGCTTCATCATCACTTATCCCCACGGAAAGCAAGCTGAGAGTATTCTCTGGGTAGAGAAAAAGCATTGTCCTCATCCTTCCTCCGGGGGAGGAACCTGACGTGGCAGCGGCAGACTGTAGCTGTTTGGATGGAGAGCTGTTGTTTCCCCCACCAGGTGAGTTCACAGGTAACTGGGACCAGTGACAGCTTTTATCGCTGGGTCAAACATGTTTTGCTCAGCAGGGTACAAACCTTCTGGCTCTTCACAGACAAGCCCTGGCCCCGAGAGCCCCGTGGGAGCGCAGAGATCGCCCTGTTTCCCCGTCACCGGCGGGACCCGGGGATGCAGGGTGCCAGGATGGTGCTGTCTTCCCTTTACTGCTCCTCACAAGCTGCTAAATCCAGGCAAAGAAATAACTGTCATCTAAACCACACATATTTTAAGATGACCCAGTGGCAACCAAAGATCAAACCCATGTCCTTTGCATCTACACTTTGTCTCTCATCAAAAGCTCTCCAGGCCTTGCTAAAGGCAGTTAATTAAATTCACCTTCCCAGAGATGATCTTCACCTTTTGTTATTTTCTAAGAGCAGGAAAGGTTAAAAAAAAATAAACATTAAAAAAAAAAAAAAAGTAATCAAAAAGTACCATTGCTTTCATCCAAATTATTTTAAAAGGCGATTACAAAGAATAATCCTCTGAAAAATTAGGTGATGGATTTTCCTCAAACCTGTTCTTCGTTCACCTGTTTGAGGGTCCCTGTCAGCCCGGTGCCATGGGGGAGGCGCGTGTCCCCGCAGCCGCCCGGGGTGGTGGGGTCCTGGCCTGTTGTCCGGCTTTGAGCTGAAAGCAGGAGGAATGGCAGGGGATGGGTTCATCCCCCAGGAATCAGGCTGCCTGCTCGGAACAGGGCCACACACACTGCCAGGGCAGCATCCCAGCTCCTTCCATCCCCCTGCCATCGCTCCCGGTTTACACCCAGGGGGAGAAAATTCATTAAAATCCAAATGGCCAGTAACAGGATTAAAAAAAAAAAAAAAAAAAAAAAAAAATCACCTGGGTGATTTGTGATTTCCCTAGTTCCAGCACTAACTTGACATTTGCCCTGCCTACGAGCTGCTGGGTGAGATGGATTCCAGAAGAGCAAATTGTTTCATTATATATCTGTTGGGTAAAGCAAAAGGCTGCTCTCAGCAGCATCTCCACGCTGTGAGCTGGAGGAGAGCAAGAAGAGACACAACTCAACACGGCTCTGCTTACCCAGAGCTGGCAGGGAGAAGTTGGCCAATTAAACCTAAAACCCAACCCCAGCCCTACAAGAGGCCAAGTGGAGAGCCCTCACCCCGCCCCTAGAAAGGCTCAGGCAGCGTGCTGGTAAGAGCAAACCTGCCTTTACAGATCCCATCCTAGTGCACTAGGGCAGACAGCGAGCCGGGCTGGAACGCCACGCTGACCTTTACAAACCTGATTTTTCCCGTCCCGGCTGCAGCCGGAGCAGGACATTCCTCACCATTCACCATCAGGAGGGGGCCAGGTGGGGGGTGGGAGGCAGAAGGGCACCGTGAGTAGGCAGCTGTGTTTTGGCACTCGTGGTCCCATCTCCGCTTCCCATTTGGAAATAATAAGAAAGTGAGGCCGGCTGTAACGATCCAGCCTCTTCGTAAAAAATACGCATCGCTGACAGCGGCTTTCTTGCTGCCGGTTCAAAGGCACGCCGGCGTGGCCTCTGCTTTCCTGAGGTTATGTCAGATAAATTCACGGAGGGGACGCCCTGCGGTGTCTCTACCCTGAAGCACAGAGCCCACCATGGCCCCCCATGCAGAGGGATCCCACCAGGACCCTCGCTGCGGGAGAACGCAGCGACGAGCGTCTGCTCCTCCGAATGGGGGAGGTTAATTACTGCGATCAAAAATATCCAGAGGGAAAAAAACGTTACACCAGATATTACCAATTAACCCAGAAATCTAAACAGCACGATTGCTGCAATTAATAGGATCCTACGCTTGCGCTAATTACCAGTCTGCGCAAGAGGCGGCTGTGCCAGGAGGGAGGGAGGGAACCCGCGGACCCGACGGAACGACAGATCCTGGCACCAACCGGGGATGCTCCAGGGAGTCCCATCTAGAGTCGTGCCAAAATGGAAGTGGCAGGGGCGACTAGGGGGCTCGAGGGGGGTCTCCTGCCTTCACAGCTACACCGGGGCGCTCAGGGCCTGGCACAAAGCTCGTTAATCCCCCAGCAAGCTAAACCCACTCCTGGTGGCATGGCTTTAAACTGGGAAAGGAGCTGAGCTGTAACCCAGGCTCACCCCCGGCACGATCCCCACCTGGTTCTGGTGGGCTGCAGACCACACCACAGCCATGCCAGGGGTGTCACTGTGTGCCAGGAGGGTCCCGGGGAAGCGCTGTCCACGGAGGACACCCTGTCTGCTCCATGTCTCTGGTGGCCAGCGTAGAAGTTATCACGCCTCCTCGTTTTAGGAGTGTTGGAAGCACAGAAATATCAAGCGAGGCTGGGTGAAACAAAAACCCGGTACCTTTTCCTTCCTGCCCTATGAGCTCAGCTCAGACACAGCCCCATCGCGTCCCCATCAGAAAGCAGAGCTGCCCATCCTCCTGCCGGTAGATTTAAGCAGGAGGGAGGATCCTGCTTCCTCACCAGCACTTTTCTAACATTTTAGCTCATTTAGAAAAGGGTTCCTCCGCAGAGAGCAAAATGCTCCCACTAACAGCCGCTTTGCTCTAAGTAACCTGTTGGTCCTTATTCCCAGCACGCAAATTCAGCTATCGAGGGCAGAGCGATGCAATATAATGGATGTGATGTCAAGAAAAATTAAATCAAATGTCAGGATAAAATTCCAGGGGGGAACATACTTTTATGATTCATAATGCCGACCAATTATCCCTGTGACAGGCCGAACGGCAGTATTTTATCATGCCTAGCAGCCTGGAAAGGGAGTTGTGCAAATCAGCTCATAAAAAGATCCTTTAACAAACTCGGTGGACGTTGTAATGATCACTAGCACACACTTCATTTTTCAGCCCCAAATGACAAAAGAAGAAACCCCAGCACCCAGCGTGTGCCAGAGCTGATGTATTCCCAAGAAAAAGCACCTTGGCTGGGGAAACACTGCGGGGGCTTTGCTCTCCCCTCTGCCCCATCCGCTGGCACTGGAGATCTCTCCCTTCTCCCACCAGCACGGGCAGGGCTCAGCCATCCGTCCTAAAACACTACGGAGCTTTTCATTTTCAACAGCTGACATGCTTCAGCGCTACTTGCTTTGGGCACCGAGACATAAAACCGAGGTTACATTTCCATCAGAAATACGAAGTCATGTAACATCTCCACCAGGTACGAAACATCGCCCTTGGTGATGACTGCCCCCCAAATTACACCAGCTGATGTGATGCAGCGGGGGACCAGCCAGACGCAGCAGCAGGTGAAGCGGTGCTAATACAATCTATCGAGGCTGAATGTATTTTGTTTGCACACAACATTTACCCCTGGTGTCTCAGCAGCCGGGGGGAGCGGAGCGTGCTGGAAGGGCGGTGGCTGTAGATGCCAGCCTGATGGGAAACCACCACGCTGAGACCAACCCAGGAGATCGCAGCAGAAAGCCCACGCAGCCTCCGGGTCAGGCTGCAACGCAGGACGCCCTCAAAAACCTTCTAAATACCAAGGTTTGATGTACAAAATACAGCATTGAGTACGAAACAGCGTGCAGGGCTAATGGGAGTCAAGCCATCAAAACCCAACAAAAATGTCAGCATTATTTTTAATCCCTGGCACAACCACACTGAGAAGCAAAGGAAAATCTCAGGAAGGAAAAAGCCTCCCACACTGGAAGTACTTGTCTTGCATGGAAACGTTTGCAAGATCACTGCTTGAAGTGCAATCACATGAACTTGTTATTTTGTAGGACCTACAAAATGCTTCATACTTCAGTGTCCTATAGTGCAGAAAGGAAGGAGGCAGTTGCATCTCTGCCAGCAAAGGTAGAGGCATTTGCACAAGAAATTGCTACATAAATCTGGGTGGATTTACAAAACAGCCAGCCCTGCAACCCAGCGCTGCCTCTGCCCAACAGAAGGAAAAACCTGGTGTGAAAACAGCAGAATTTTTCTGGCTCAGAAAAAAAGGTATTTGGACTACGAAGGGGAAAGACAAATTCTACCTATTAAGACAAACCTGTCACTAAGACTTGGACACCCATCAGCTGCTTCTCAAAATGGCTTTCTCCCCCCTCAGAAAGAAACCCAAAGGTGTGCTCAGGACCTCCCCCTCTGCACCGGGGCAGGGAGCCAGCAACAGCCCCGGGGCTCAGGGCTCTGCCTGAGCCCAGGAGCCGTGCTGGCCCTTCGCCTGGCCCTCATTTGTGTTACATGGATCTCTTCCAAGCGAGCAGGTTAAATATTTGCATCCTGGCGATACAGAAGAAAAACCAAACCACCACCAGCTGGGTCCCCGAGGAAGAGGTTTCTGACGCTTTCCATCATTGCTAATAAAATATAATTCCTGGCTGGTCTGGGATCATTTCAGAGAGGTGTTTAACTGGTGCTTATTGCGGTAATGCTCCAGCCCCCTGCCAGGATGGGACGGTTAATGGAGCGGGCAGCAGCTGCTCCTGCTCCACTTGCAATAATAACGGGGTCGCGGGAGGCAGCACCAAGCCACCGGCTCATCGGCCATTGCCACCTGCACGCACAGACACCCACCCAGCTCCCCCACAGTCACAGGGCTTATGGCAAAGGGATTTTAGATATTTTTTTTTTTTTTTTTTGGTCTGTTCATTCCCAGCTTGTGCCGAAACACAGCAGCGCTTCCCTTGCCCAGCTGGTGGAGGATGGCAAAGCCACGTCCCCGGGAGCCCACGCTGCCCGCTCCCAGCACAGGGCTCTCCAGAGGAGAAGGGGAGCCCCAACTTCCCAGCGCTGCTCTGCGGGACAGAGCCAGGAGCATCATGCTCCTCAGGGCCATCTCCCCTCAGAGCATTCCCCTGTAAGAAAAAGCAAAGACAACGCAGCAAGGTAGAGAGGAAAGAGAGTTAACACCCCTCTGACAAAACAGGAGCAAGGTGGTTGTGCTTACAAAGCCCCTTTCTGCACCGGGGCAGGCACCCTCATGGCATAAACGTTTTCTCAGCGGATTTTCACACCGCAGCCCAGCCTTTGGGCCATCCACACACCTCCAGGGGTGCTCCCATCGCCGCGAGCCCACAGAGATGGAGCCGGGCATCCTTCACACCCTCCCAAACACACAACCCCCCCATCCCAGGGGCCGGCTGGCCTCGAGGGCCACCCGCAGCCACCGCACAGAAGCTCAGGCAGCGAAGGAGCCCCCGAGGACCCAGCGCGGGCAGGTTGGAGTAGGGCTGCTGGCACTGTCCCGCCGCCACATGACACAGCACCCCAACGGCCTGAAAATAAACTTCCCCTCCTTTCTCACGCCCGGTTACGCTTCCTCCCGAAAGCGCACGCGTCTGTGCGTGCACAGGTGCTTACACACACGCCGGCTCCCCGCCACACCGGCCCCATAGGCACCAGCAGCAGCGCGCTCATTAGGTTTTAAATAAAAGTATTTTTAAAATCTCTCAGAATTTAGCAACAATTGCCATGGATACCAATCACTGAAATCCCTCTGTTACTATGGCAACACCTTTCCCATCCTGCCTATTTATCCTGGAACTGACACACCATTTATCGTGAGCGATAGGAAAAGAATTTTCAAAGCAACCTTCTCTAAGCGCACGGAAGCATAAAAATCCTCAGTGAGGAAAAAACTATTAATAGAGATAAAACAGCTACAGTATTAGCCCCAGACTGATGGCACACGGGGCGCGTTTTGTGCCTGCGCATCGCTGCTAAACGCCGAGGACAACACAAGCAAAACAGCCTCCAGCGAAAGGGAAGGCAGGCGGGGTCAGTATGGCTGAGTAATGCAAAAATGTAATTTATTTTTTTTTTTTGCATGTTTAGCACGCAAATCATTAACACGAGAGCACGTAAGTGCTGCAAGGAGACTGGGGTAACCGCGCTGCTGCGGTGGCACAGGGTTGCTTTAGCAAATGCTGCTCGTAGGCGCCTCAAGAGCCCGTGGGCGACGCTCGGGGCTCGCAGCAAGACCCCGTCGGGTCCGACTGCACCAGAGTACAAAATTACCTCCTCGCTCCAGCGAAGGGGCTGCCAGGGGAGCGGAGCTGGCAATCCAGCCAGGAGAAGCGTACATACACATCTCACGCCAGGCACCTCTGGTGCCCGTCGGGGTAATATTTGAGAGGCCCGAGATCTCCAAGGTGTTTATTTTCACGATATAACTGACAAGTCAGCACAGTCTATTATTCCTCGCATCTCTGAGGGTCAAACTCAGCAGAGCCGGAGCCTGCCGGTGAATTGTTTAACTCAACCCATTGCCCCAAAGCTCAAAGGAGCTGAACGTGTTAAGCACAGAGACACTCCTACAGTAGAGCTCACATGCAGGAGCCTCCAGGCCCTTACGCACCAGCAATCAGCCCGTTTGCAGCACAGACAGGAACAAAGCCTCTCCGCGGCGCTTCTGATCCCGCGCCAGAGCGCCGAGCGGGCTGAGTGTCAGAAACACTCAGCGACCGGCCGGAGAAAGGGGAGCAAGCCTTGCAGAAGGAATCCCGCCACCACCACGGCCCTTCTTCCTGCACCTGGCATGAAATAGGGGAAAAAAAGCCTCCACGTTCCAGGGATGGAGATTGTGCTTGAGGCACAGTGATGCTGAGCGGGAGGAAGGACAGCAAACATGAGGCAAGCCCAGGTAGTGGCCAAGACGAGGGCTCCACACCCCCAATTTCACTTCCCAAGCTGTGTTACCATTAAGGCGATATAATTCATCCCAAAGAGCTTCATGGCAAGACATAACAAGAAGGGTAAGACATAGCTACAGGGAATAGGACCCCAACTCTTCCTTCAGGAAGGACGGAGCACAGACTGCCAGAGCTAACGTCCTGAGAACACACTTACCTGTTCTGCAGGGTGACAGCAACACGCTGGCTCCATCCTTTGGTTTTCACCCATGGCAGGCACTGAGTATTTGGGAGAGCAGCTTCATATTTTTCTCGTGTCTCTGATAAAAACATCATGATCCAGATTGAGTCCATCCAGTGACCTGTGCCTGGGAAGAGTAATTTGAGTAAGAGCCTACTGCTTTTCCACATTACACAGAAATGCATCTCTGCCATGGAAGTCACCACTCAAAGCTTTTAGATTGATTCAGCTGAATGTGAGGAGCACATTGTCCAGACACTGATATTACTATGCAGATCTAGGCCTGGGAAATGGACCAAAGCTAATAGAAATTCAGTGCAGCCACTGATGATTTGTACAATTATGAGCTGCTATGAATCAAAAGGTTAACTTTCAGACAGATCCTTGTGGGAGAACCCTTGGAGATTGATCTCAAATTTCATACGGTGTTTAGTCAAATCTCTTTATTAGGGGACAACAGCAGTCTCCAAATCACAGAAATGAGAAGGCTGAAGGCTACACGGGGGTTAGTGCAGGACACCTGCAGGGACAGCAGCATGGAGAGATCCAGTGTAGATGCTCTGGAAGTTCTGCATTTCCCTGAGCTCAGGAGCCATGAGGAATGTGAACTGACTGCAACGCGCAGAAAGGCCGTTAATTACAATAACGCAAGTCACTGCAAACATCTGTGATTAACAAGGGGACTCCAGAAGACTGAAGGAAGGGGAGCAGATCGGTCACCGACACAACGCACCGAGTACCGCAGTCGAGGCGGGTGAACATCGAAACTCAGATCTTGACACTGTCGGGGGAAAGACTTGCAAAGCACGGAGCCTGCACGGCTGAGAAGTGCCGGGGAGGTTTGCTGTTTGCACAAAAGCCTTCACGAAGAATACCTGAATTAAAGCAGCTTTCTGCTCTGCTAAATTAGGACAGTGCTCCAAGTACCATCAGCTGCTGTCAAAGGCTGCCAGAAGCATCAGGAAAGCAGCAGGAGGACGTGTCCACATGCAGGTCTGTGGCCAAAGCACGGGCTCCTACGGGAAGGCCAGCGTGGGCAAATACCAACAGACCAAGCCAGGATTGCTGCAGTCGGGCAGGAGCTGAGGTCAGGCTTATCTGAAACAGTGAGGGCAATCAATCTTGACTAGTCAGCCTCTGACCTGCTCTGCATACCCGCAGCCCCGCCACCGGGAAGGACAGAGCCATTCCCTTCTTCCTTTGGAAGGGCACTCGCCAGCTCTACAAACAAAAAACCTTAAACACCGAGATAAACCGAGATCAAGCAGTCTAAAAAAGCCACCACTTACATACTATTTCTCTCTCCTGTTTCTTATACAGCACTTTATACCCCTTTAGCTATCATTCATAGTTGTAAATATACACAGGACTTTCACAGATCTATAAAACTGAAGATTGTGGCCAGGAAAAACAATCATAAACTAAGCTCAGACACAGGCCTATTAAATAAAAAGACCAGAAGGAATCACAGCATCTGCCAGCCTGATTTCCAGCACAAGAGAGACTAGGGAGTTCCTCCCCCTCCCGTTTCACATCCAATGACACAAATAAGGAAACTGAGAAAAGCACCAGCATGAGAATCCAACCATCTTTCCTCCATTAGGAGCAAACTTGCACATAGTTTAAAAAACCAGTGAGTTGTCCAGATGATGCACACTAAAAATGTAGCAACCCCTCCAGTACTTGGAGGCATTCATTGGGAGAGCTGTTTTTTGGTTTTTTTTTTTTGTTTTGTTTTGGGTTTTTTTGTTGTTGTTGTTGTTGTTGTTGTTTTTTTTTTTTTCAAATCAAACGTTTTGATCTATGAATTGCTGAGTCTTACTCCATGGGGAAAACAGGAAGCAATCAGCATATTAAGAATCCTTTGAAGGCATCTTTCCCAACCATTACAAAAGGGGAAAAAATAGATACATATTTGAGCCTCAGGCCCCAGCTCAAGGCAATAGAAGATTTCGGAGACTTGAAGCACAAGCACTGTGCAATGGGCTCCAGGTGATCCCAAGCGAAGGGACTAGCGCGTGAAGGCTTTTTTAAAAAGCACAACCAGGCGCAACACAGAGGGGCACGAAGCGAGAGTTGCTACCCTGAAAATGGAACCTGATTTGCACCAGCTCTGCCAAGAGAGATGCGCTGGAAAAACGGTTTCTTTGGAAACGGCAAACAGGTTGATTGAAAGACACCTTCATTTTTCCTGACCCATTCAGCTCTGCCCATGACAGGGTCAGGAGAGCGGTACAATGTACGCACCTTCCCGCATAATGGGAGGCACGTCTCAGAATTCACCCAACCTAAACACTAACTGCATAGCAGGTCATAATGAAGTCAGCCAAAGTTTCAAGGTTTTATGGAGATAAACTTGTCCTTGAGCAATATCCGATCATCTAGGTTTGTACAAACACCGAGAGCACTGCGAGAATAAATTCTATTCGTACTTACCCATACAGGGAAAGCAAAAAGGCAACACAGCAGGCTGGGAGAAAACAGGAGGGGCTATAAGCATTACCACATCACTATCGCTTTCAATCTTGGTCAAGATTCTTAGATTGGACAGAGCCCCCCTCCCTCCCCAACCCTGAAAGGGATTATAAAACCATTGCTGTAAAGAGAGATGAATGCAAACTGTTAGACACATTCATTAAAAAAAAAAAAAAAAAAAAAAATCTTATTCTGCAGGATAATCACCTTAAAACCAAGCTGCTCTACATAGCTATTGTCCTCATTTGAATTCAGCTTGTATGTGAATCTGCAGAGGCCTCAACCATAAGGCTTTGCCTCCTTCCTGGCATTTCAGTAGATTATCTCTATACTTTGCCATTGCCTTGAGATTACGCGTGTTTTACGACAAATTCAGCTGATATTTGCTCAGTGTTCGACCAGCACTGCTCATGTCATCTGCGTTACAACATGCAGCGTTTGTTCCCTAAAAAGTTGCAGGATGGCTCAGCTGCATTTTTACCATTCAGCCCCGAAAACAGGATCAAGGGGAGAGCTAATGTGTAGTGGAACCTTTCCTGGAATTAAAAACCCTTCATCTGTTAGTGAAAGCACTCAGGCTGTCTAGTTTCAGGGAATCAGTAACAGCAATGACATGCCTAGTGGGAACATTCCCAACAGCTTTAAGAAAGAAAAAGCAGTATTAGTGGACCTAAAATTAGACCGATATGCAATACTTAGAGGCACGTGTACACTCTTCTGCTGCAGGCTAGAGAACAGGTAGGACATTACATTTTTGGAAGTGTCTAGCTCCAAGTGCTGCAGAGAGTCAGAAATTTTGATAGCTTTTGAAGTACGGTAGCAGCAGCTGACAGAAGGGAGCCTGGGGTGCAATACAGCTCCTTTTCAAAGCACCAGTCCCTCTTTTGAGTCACCGCATGGTGCTGGCATAAAAGGATCTCAGGAAACGGCAGAGGCCCAAAGGCAAATGGTGCAAGAGATGAAAGATCTGGAAGGCAGGAGCAGCAGGAGTGAGAGCAACAGCTCACTTCTCCCTCAACCCTGAAGAATCAGCTGCAGCTAAGCATGATGTGGACAGAGAAATAACAGGTTTGTCATTCCTTTCCCCCAATTAGAACGGATTGATTATACACTAATAGCCAAAAAAAAAAAAAAAAAAAAGAGGCCAATCCCCACCCCGTCCCAGTTTTGAGCATGTTCCACGCCCAGTTCAAAAATCAAGAAAGAAACAATGAGGGTCAAGTATCTGGAGGTGAAAGAGAAGAAGAAAAGCAGAAGGCAGCAGGGACGCAGGAGCAGGAGTCCCAGGACAAGAGCCATCGAGGGCTAACAGGAGAGGCGGTACCTGGACAGCACGGAGAAGCTCCCACGGGGCAGCCAGCTGGCAGCCGACAGTGGGAACACGGAGATGAAAGCTCGTATACATCCTGTGCAATAGGAGTTTTGCTCCCCTGGCTCTCAGGGAGGACAGCCGCTCTCTTCAACAGCATCTCATCCCATGGGGGCTCAGCAGGACAACTCGGAAACACTATGATCCACACGTGAAGATTAGTGCCCATACAACACAGTGTTTCTGACTGCCAGCTGGAGAACAGAGTAACTGACAAACCATCTTAAGAAAATTATTTTTATTTCTTTTTTTATTTCTTTTTTTTTTTTCCCCCTTGTTTTTGAAGTTCTGATGTTTACAGATACGTTTTTATTTCTGATAATATAGCTTCGCAGCAATAAAAATCACAACGCAGCTAGCAGAGCAGCTGAACTAAGACCCATAAATACCAGCACCGAAAACAATGGACAACCACCAATATTTCTATACATGAACTATTATTTTAATGTCACATTTTGACAACTGTAAATGGTCTACAGAATGTATGTGGGCAAAAGGCAATAAGTGAGTCTTCTGAAACACTAGATGTATAATAAACAGCGCATTATCAACATTTACATGATTCACATCAAATTGATGACATCCTAAATGTATTCCTTTTAAAGGATAGAGATTTTTCAATAAAATATTACATTTCATTTAATACTCTAGTACAATACTTCATACATTGCAGGAAAAAAAAATAAATGCAAGGTCTACTCCACCTAATAAGAGGTTTCTTTTTCATTAGTCTTTAGTACTGCAATAAAAAAAAAAAAATCACAATAATGTCATAAATAAACAGACTTGAAATTATTAATTACGTTTCACTATTTAAAAGGGAAAAATTAAAAATTAATTTGAAATAATGAAGTTATGGGTAGAAAATCAAAACCTGACAACACATCCTAGTACCAGCTGTGATTTTTCCCATCCCTACAACAAAAAGGAAACAAGTTTTATAACTTTGTTAGCCATATCCTTGTTAAACATGTTTCAAACACATATCTTAAGAGGAAAAAGTAAAGTTTGGTCAAGATTAATAGGAGAACCAATCAGTCCTAACAACAGTTAGATGAAATTAAAGTGTATCCTATAAAACATTCAATAAATGAAGTCTGCAGCAAATTCATGCTGGTATAAATTATTGTGCCTTAGGAGTTGGGTTAAAGTTTCCCTTGTGGTATAAAGTCTTCTACAACAGAACACTTCAGAACTGCATCCCTTTTCCATTCCATTGATACAGCAAAAGCTTGTAAATCAATGCTTAAAATTTATTCTCTAAAAACTCACTAGAAATACACGAAACCCACATTCACTTATTTTCCCTGTACCAAAGGGCATTCCTCTTTCTTGCTTCATCTGTCATAAACCCCAGTCATTGTTTAAAATAATGTAAAAAATGTTTTAAGAATCGTCCCTCTCTTGCTGGTACATGAAAGGCAGACAGATTTTATTTTGCAAGGTCTCCCCTTTGGTATTCAGCAGGGCCTAACACTCCAGTTAGGAGAGGGGTATTTATTCACAATCTTTCAGATTCTGTTCCCCCCTCACTGACATTCTTCCACCATATGCTCCCCCGGATTAATACACATTCTGCAGTAATAATTCCCTGGTTTCAAGAAAAAGGAAAAAAAAAAAATCCTACAGTGGCAGGTTCTAAACAGCTAAAATGAAGTCCTAAGAGGCAACTTTATGTTGGCCATTTAACTGATTGCTGCTTATACAGGTCAATCTTTTAAGACACATCACATTAACTGAGTTCATAACAGAGTTCAGATTCATTCAGGATCCTTCTCTCATTTCTCTTGACTTTTTCCCTGACCTTTCAGTTTGGCACAGAATAGCTCCAAACCTGAACACGTGTTCCACCTTGCTATAACATATGAAGTGTAGAATTTGTCTAACTTTGCACAAAGTTTTAGACAAATATTTAATTGCTGTCAATTGCTCTATACAAATACCAATACTTATAACCGATCCCTGTTCAGCAGGATGAAGCTGTAAATAGGGATAGGAAGCAGGCAATGTAGAAGAGGCATCTCACTACCAAATGAACAGATTTCTCTCTCATCATTACTAGAAATTTTAGATCTAAAAAGGGCACAACTATTTATAACTAGAGTATAAGGCTATGACATTAAAACATGTATTATGGTATGCTGGTGACAGGTTTTCCAAAAAAAAAAAAAAAACCAACAAAAAAACCCCAAAACACAACAAAAAAAAAAAACAAAACACCACCAATAAAAAAACAGCCCAAAGCCCCAGAAGACAAAAAGGACAATAGGCAAAGTAACAACATTCTGCTTAACATTAACGAAGCACCTTCATTCAGTTCAAACAAAGTGTTCAAATATTTGATTTCGCTAAGCACTCAGGAAAAGGTAATGTAATCTCCCACTTAACCTTTCACAAAGCTGCATTAATTACATTCCAGGCTTTAGCATAATTTCACTAGTAAGGCCAGTAACACAATTCCATTGGCCCTGCACCCTTGCATACAGCAATTTAATGCAGCGTTCACCATCTGCACCTGCTTTATGAAAATGGCAATCATTCCTTAACACCACTTAAGTCACAGAACTTCCCCAGAAACATGGGGAAAGACATTGGTAAGACACGACCGGTACCCGCTCCTAGGGACCAATTCTGCCATTGACGCACACATGCAGCTGCTATCAGCTTCGAGGGGAGCTTCTGGTCCAGATAATTGGACAGAGCAAAGTGAAGAAACCCAATTAACTGGCAGCTTAACAGCAGTTCTTCGTTCTAGAGTCTCTAGAAGAGGACTTTGTCTCAGTGACAACAATCAGAAGTGGTTCCAGGTGAACGTGATTTTGTAATCGAATAGGGACAGCAAATTCAGCGCAGCTCTGAAAGGCACTTCAGGTAGAATGGTAACCAACTCCTGCCTGATGAAGCAAACCAGAACAAGCCTGCTGCCCGTGCTGCCCTTTCCCACTAAGGCAATCTGAGTGGAGAGCTAGCTTCCATGCACTGCTTTCCCCGCACAACTTTAATTTAGCCACTTGCACTAGCATAAGGCCTTACTAAAAAAAAAAAAAATCAGAAGGCTCAACAGCTTCCACCTCCCCAGCAGAAGGGGAAGAGGGTTACCTTATACTAAGGTAACTGCCTGCACAGTGGGTTAATTGTTTCACTGCTTTTAATATGTTGTCAAGGTGTCACCATGCAACTTTTTAAAATACCTTAACTCTACATGTTCAATCTCTTGCTTAATAGACAAACACAGACAAAATAACATTGACAGTGTCCTCACAAACTGCTAGGCCACCGTGTCTTTTGAGAGATACAGTAAATTTCTATTTTGGGTAGTTATCATGTAAAAGAAATTTTGTTTGATGTAAAGGCTACCTTGCATAATTACCCAACAATAGCCTATCCAGCCACTCAGCTAAGTTGTAATCAAAGCCATCAGTTATCACAAAAAGCACCTTCATATCAATAACTGCTCACCCCCTATGAAACTCAGTCTGAGTTTGAAATGTATTAGGACTAATTTTATCACGTAGCTGATTCTATTCACACTGGTGATCCACTGTTTTCAAACAATCAAGTATTGTTCCCATCAGTATTTTACATTAGTGTAACGGATTTATCCATATCATTGCTCTCCCACCACCGCCCATCCCACCCCCCTCCCAAAAAAAAACAACCAACCAACCAAAACATCCCACAACTGCTCAAATAAGGAAAAAAAAAAAACCCTAATAGCCATACTGTGAAACAAAAATACTATTTAAAAAACAAATGGATAACAGTCCAACAGTTTGCAGGATTCAAAACTGACTCTACAAAGTAGTTGTCTACATTGTAGAAAGGATTTCCTTTTATTTGGAAAATGAGCAATTGTAAATCAGGCATTGGAGAGAAGAGATATAAACAACCTTTAGATGGTCTTGAGTTTTGCCTACTGTTGAAGGATTAAAACCGTAAATAAAAAGGTACCAAGCCCTCAGAGTTCACCGTTCATGTGAAGCTTCTTCCATCTCTTTCTTGACCTTTTTAAAAAACATATTCATTTCTGGGAAAGAAAGGGAGAGAAAAATAAAAAATTATTTAGGAAAAAAACCCAGGAGTTATTTTTTTATTCTGACATTATACATAAGTGTTCAATTTTGACTCAAGAAAACCTTAAACTCAACCAAAAATCTCAAACCTTATTTATAAACTGGGTGATGCTTTGGCAGTAGAAGATGAGACTGTGTCTAAACCTGGAGAAGGTCCCTGGACTAAATGGATGAAGCGCGCTTACAGTCACCAAATGGAAAAGGGAAAATAGGGTTCTGGAGTCTTTAAAAAACACAGGGAAAAAAGATGACAAAAGGCTTTAGATTTGATTCCAGAATAAGTTAATGACTAAAGACACCTTGAATTCAAAGGTATTCCTTTGCTGTATTCACAGCCCATTAACTAAAGCCTCAGATAAACTTATTAGCTAATAACCTATATATATATCTCTATTAAGTTGTCTGATCGAAAGAACCAAATTGTAACAGATATTTAAAATATAACAAAAAGAATCTACAGATTTCTCTCCCTGCAAAAGCAAGGATTTAATTTTTACTAGTATGACAGCAGTACTACACCAACTGCTCACAGCACACAGGCACAGCAGTAACTTCGCTCATCGCATCTTTTATGAGGCTGAGCACAAGATTAAGTGTTCTTAGAATCTCTTTACATGCGCACAAATCCTTATCATCAACCAGAAGCAAAGGTCACTTCTAGAAGACATGAAAAGTTCAAACTGCAGACACTGCTCATCTTTTGCTAGCATGCAGAATTTCAGTCTCCTGAATAATAAAGACATCCAACTTATGTCACTGGTAAGTCAGGACATGGGAACAAAGGCCAAAATACCAAGCTAATGTTCCATGTTGCTTTGAAAGGGTAGACATAGATGCAACTTAATTAAAATTAGCTTCTGGAATTTAAATGCCCTAAAGGGGACAGGTGATGCGCACTTTGGGCATTACAAAGTCCTTCCTACAGTTCTTCTCACAGTTTGGTTCTGCGAACATTTTCTCCAAACACCACAACTCCAGGCTGGATACGCACCCTCACTCCCGAACGTACATACCTGCCTTTGCACGGAAGTCTCTGTACACCATCTCATCTGAAACTTTTCTGCTGTTGCATCAGCCCCACATTTTCATATACTCTAGCACTATCTTCTCTCATTCTGAAACGAAACAAATATTTACAGTCTGAAGAATGTAGTTTGAAAACAACATATTCGTACACACAATATAATTCAGTGACTATTTATTTTAAGACCAAAGCACAGGGCAACAGACTAGGGCAGATTCTGTGATAATTCATTCTCATTCAAGGTCCCTGATGATTAGTTAGTACCATTCAAAACTTACACACTAACAACAGAAGCAAACTTACTCTGGACACGTTGGGGTTGGGGTACAGGGTGGAAGAGGGCTCTGATCCCCACTTGTCTGGTCCGATAAAGAATATTTAATGTTTGTGTATTCGTGACCTTTTCTCTTACTCTTCTGTGAAGCAAAACACAACAAAAAGCCAGGTTGTGAACTACTAATAGAATACAATCACTGAAGCAGTGCAGAAACTACATGTGTAAATAATCATACATGTTTTTAGAAGAAAGGTTTGTCTATGAGACAAGAGCTCAGTTCTGTAGATAACACATACAACATGGATAAGACATAAAGGTCAGCTTTAGCTATTGGTTATAAGACCTGAAAAGCCTCACTTTTCAATATTCCCCTTTCCACCACCATCTCCAGCAGAATATACCAACCTTATGAACCAGCACTCGTACGCAGGCTTCATCTTACTTGGCAGAGGAAACCACACTTCATTCTTTAATAGACAGCACCAGCCAGTGGGCTTCCCACTGACCTTATTTCCAGCTTGGAGATGTGGCCAAATGAGTAACAACATTGCAAGATCTCTAATAAAATAACATCTTAGCCCATTAGGCTGATATAAAAAGAACCCAAGCTGTTATTTGTATTCTGCAGCATATGTTTCAAGCTGCAGCCAATCGTGCTGGCATTCATCTGAAGATACTGAAGGCTCCAGCAAGCAAAGCCACACTAGGAAAGAAAGGGGATATGGCTTTCTTTTTTCATTTTTTCAAGACAAACATTCAAAATGCAGGCAATATACTGAAACCTACATATAAATTAAAGCCTCACTTTAAAGTTTTACAGGGTACTGAGTGTTGGAGTGGGTTTGGGGTTTTTTTTTGTGGGGTTGGTTTTAGTTTTTAAATGCTTGAACAAGTACTAAATAACTAGCCTGAATCAATCTCACAACGGAGGTTGTTAGAGCCTTTGGGGAGTTCTGGCTGCTGGGTTTCCATTAAGAACGTTCTGCATAGCAATGTAGGTTGAATTTTTTCCAATATAGCCTTCTGTGACTTGCTCAAAACTTGCTCAACTTGTTCTGTTATTTTGCTGGACTTCTCTCTCAGCCTCCTACTTATTCCTGACAAATCACTTTCAAACAGACTACCAGTCCAGATGCATTACCTGGAAGGTTAATGACAAAAAATAAGATTTAAACAAAACACAAAGGTTCAAACTCTGCTGCATTATACAGTGTTATGGCTACAAATCCCTCACCTGCCAAAAATATACTGAAGCCCAAAACTAGGGCTTGATTTTTGACCCCCTCTCCCCCAAACTGCATAATGAATGGCCATTAAAGTTATAGATGTACTGTATAGTAAAAGCAATTTAAAAAAAAAAATAATTGTTCAGTTCTATTACTTAAGCAGACTGAAACAGATAAAACAAGCCAAGAAAAAGTAGATATCTGGCTTATCTTCCTTCTGCTTAATTCACTGTAATTATCCTAATTCAGAATAACAGAAGTGTGGTAAGAACTACTTGTTTCCTAGATGTAAGAAAACACACACATTCCACAGGAAAAAAACAAAAAACAAAAAACCAAACAACTTTGTTTTTCTTCTATACTTGTAAGAAGACAGGCAATATTTAACACAACACTTAACTCTATGAAATCTCGAGGCTCTCAGCATTGCAATGCAAGAGGGAATGCAAGCAGAGCAGGGAAATTTTTCCCTGAATACCAACAAAAAGCAGGCATATCTGTGAGTGGATGCAGCTACTCAGATATCCGCTTCTTCAGTCCAGCTGGTTAAGTCCTGCATGCCAACAGGCTAGCTAATGTGACTACCTAACTCCTTATCAGAGCTGGCTCGTGTTCATCCACACTGAAAGGCAAACAGGGAGCATGACCTCATATTGTTTCTATAAAGGTGTCCTAATTGACTTCAGTTTTTTTTCAACTTTCACTGTTTGCAACTGCAATTAAAGCAAGTAGAAAAGTAGGTTCCAGAAGTTAAAGTGTCTCAAAACAGAGTGTTTCATTCTCAAACTATCTTATTGAGGTGAGATTCAAGCATTCTGCCTAGTAGTATACTACTCAGCTAATTTTCTTCCTGCTCTATCAAAACATGCTTTGGAGCATTCCCAATTCACCATGATTTTTTTCAGGACATTAGTTCCTATAGTCACCACAAAGCTTTGCTTTTGCAGAAGTTTTATATTGTTTTATTTGTATAGCTGCCACTAACCCTGGTTATAGGTCAAGACCTCCTGAAGTAAAGCAATGTTCTATTTCCCATTTCTGAAACTTTTATACCCATGCCTTCTGAGGTAGTAACCGAATAGAGGATGAAACACAACTATCTGAGCCTCATCACTATAGGAGAAATACACTGTTCCACTCAATATCAAAACACTATTCAAAACCTGTTACAACGATCAAGAGAGTTACAGATCTACTTTGTAAATGGCAGCAGCAGAAAGAGACCACATTCAAAAAGCTGAGGATACAAGCCTCACTTAATTACACACACATGTGTGAGGCAGCTCTAAGGCAAAGCAAGACACCAAAGCCAGGAAAAAAAGTACATCTGAGGGATTTCTTGTTCTTCACTTTGTGTCTAATCACCATCAGAGCACACAACAGCTGTCCTGGGGAGAGGAAAAAAGTCCCCATCCTCTCTGTTGAACAGCGCAACTACATAATGTAGGCAAATAGAAAATAAGCTCTGCCACATTCCAAAGCAGCCAGCAGCCACACAGGAGTGCCAAGCCCGAGCTGGCACACTCCATCTCTAAGCAAGGATTACATCTCACACCTGGCACTGCGCTAACCATGCAGCTCCCCGCATCTGCCTGATCAGCTGGGTGGTTTATCTCCTTCTGAGCAGCAAGACAGCTGCAGAAGATACTGAAATTTTGAAACAAAAAGATAAAAATCCCAAATGACCAGAGATTAAGGCAGAAGATGAAAGCAACAGTGAGTAGAATGTCAGTTCTTTCTTACAAAAGGAGATAACTTCTGTAAAAGACTGTAGAATTTGAGTGCAATGAAGTACTTAAACAGGAAGAGTGAGGTGAAGGTCTTGCGGTTTTCACCACATATTCCAAAACTTTTCTCGTCTTATTACACCAAATCACTCCTCTACCTGGTTTTTGCTGGACAATGTACTGCAAGAACACCACACATTCTTTAATCTTTCAGTCTAATATACTTACCTCTTATTAATAAACATGTACTTTAAGATTCCAAAATTGGTATTACAGTGACTGGTATTTGAATTTGATTATCATACTTTAGATATAGTTAGATTTAGAAATAGTTAACCGGTTTGAAATCTCTTCAAAACTCAACAGGGCACGAGGTTCTGTATTAATTCACAGAGCCTTATCTTTTATTCTTCTTTCACAGAAAACTAGATATTAAGGGAATTTGAGATCTGGGGTGCAGGGACTGGGGGACAGGGAGAACAGGATCCCACACATGTAAGCATTTTCATGGAAGGTAAACCAGCACTAGTTGCAGTCATACAGAGAAGCCTCTCAGACTGTTGATTTTCTTCCTCCGCCAGTGGCCAAACACACTATTTCTATTACAGTTTTCTACTTTCACCTAATAGTTTAAGTAATTCTCAAGCATAATGAACTGAAATATAAGCTAACTTCTCTGAGCAGAGTTAACAGGCTGCAGACCCAGCCTTTTCACGAGGCATTGGTTATACAGTCAGCAGTCACGCCTCCAAAAGTCACAGGCAGCAAACAAGAAACTCTGCTCCCTGATCAAATGATAACATGTTCCTATGTAACATTTTATACTTAGGACAAATATACCTGCTCCTCTTCAATTCTGCGCTGTAGCGTTTCAATGTAGTGCTGTACTGCCATGTAAATAAATCTGTACTGTGCTTCTGTCTGAACCATTCCTGACCGTTGTGACCTCACCATCTGAATGGTCTTCGGAACATCAATATCACAGTCCACACCTAGGAAGAATCATCACAATGTTAAGAACAGTAAAATAAATTTTGTCTTTGGAGGAGAGATTGGTTTCATCTTCTAGCAGAACACAGTGTAGTTGAATGATCTTGCAATAATCAAGACTGCTAACATTTAACACAGAGGATTTGTCCTTGACTACTTATATACAGATCTGTAGAACTGCAGCACAATGTGGAAAGCTGTACAGGGGGAGAAAACTGCATCACTTCACACTGTTCCAAGACGACTTCATATGCAACTTAGCTCAACATACATGCCAAGTTAGTGTTTATGGCAGTTTATACATAAATACAACACCATTCTCCAAAAATAATTTACTCTAAATCAGTATGTGTGAGAACATTGATGGCCACATGCTCATGAATTATTAAAAAAAAGTAGGAAAATAAATAATGCAAATTAGAAAAACATAATCAAGACTCCTGGCTAATCCTCAGCTGAAAGTTTTCATTATGCTGAACTGAAGCTGGGTTTCAGCACTCTGATACCAGCTAAGTCAAGAGGAATGAGCAATTCCGTTCTATATCAAACACACGTCTAGTTTGTAGCATCACTAGAATCCTCTATTCTATCAACATTCCACTTGTTTTACTGTGATATCTCTGTCAGTGCCCCACAGGAAAATAAAACTGGGGGAGGGAACCTACCTTTTTCTCTGATTATGTCAATAAGAATATCAATCACAATGAAAGTTCCTGTTCGCCCAATCCCAGCACTGTAAAAAGAAGGGGGGAAAAGAAAAATGTAATTGTTTTGCTTTTTCTGAACAGACATCAAAACACCAGCCCAAGTAAGAGTGTAACATTAAGAGACATTAGACTCCCAAATTATAGCCAGAGTGAAATCAAGCCTCACACCCAGCAGTAACCAGAGACCTAGCTACTCTTAGCATGTTTAAGTTACTCTTAACATGGTTAAGTTACAACTTAACATGGAAGAGACAAAAGTCATAACAGCACTTCTGTACATCATCATTTATTAGTGTCCTTGAATCAGAAAAAAGCTACAAGGTGAGATCTAACATTTCCTTGCTTTTTAAGAAGGATCTCATTTATAAGCTAAGACTGAGGAGAAAGCACTCACAGGAGGTAGGATGGGATACTAGAATTTCCATGATCCTGCACCTGAAATGTATCTAGCCAAGACTGGTACACCACCTTCTCATACAACATCAGAAATTCTTATTCATACAGACATGCACACTCTGAAAGACAGTCTGCTTTGAAGGTAACCATTTGACACTTATCCAGCACACATCATTTTGCAAAACAGAAAGCACAAACACCTTGACAGATCAAAGTCTGAGTAGCTCTCAGGGAAAGTTGTTTTTTGTTTTTGTTTTTGTTTTTTGTTTTGTTTTGTTTTTTCTTTTTTTTTTTTTTTTTTTAAGTGGGGTTTGGTTTTTTTTTTTTTTTTGCAGGGGAAGCTGAAAAGGATCCAACATCCAACAGAACTCCAGAGGCAGGAGAGGCATCACAATACCTGCAGTGGACCACAACTGGTCCCGCATCAGAAATGCTCTCCTGCTTATGGTGCACCTCCTCCAGAAAGTCTAGTACACCACCAGGGTCACTTGGGACTCCATGATCAGGCCAAGTTCTGAAGTGGTATTGCCAGACCGTTCTCTCTGTGTTCCCCTGGAAGGAAGATACCAATACGTGAAAAAAAAATCCTTCAGATCAAAGTCCAGCTGAAAGCATTTATGTGGCAAAGTTGAGTCAGATCAGAAGGTGGCCTATGCAACCTGCTTCTCAGTATCCACAGGAACACAACTCTCTTAGAGGAGGGAACAAGTCAGAGTTCTTTCTGGCCTGACAAGTCAGTCACACCATCTCCTTCCTCAGCTCCTCTTTTCCATGCAATTGTTTCCAAGAACGTTTCCAGCTTCGCCTTTAGAAGCCATGGCAAAGATCTGTCTGAGGATGACCAACAGTGAGGGACCTTCGTCTGTCATACTCATCATTCATACCTAGTAGCACTGACCTTACACACTTCTTCCCACTCAGTTCCATCCCATGGACATGCCAATCTAACACATGCTGCTTATTTGCTTCTTACACAATTTGTTCTGCATCCTGATCCAAATTATTCCTTAACAAGGAAGTGCTATTTCCACACTAGTTCACTGCTCCATTCCTCATCTTTTGTATCTCTTCCCTTAAGTGCTCTTTCTACATACTGGATCCACACGCAACCATCTTCTACTGCAGCCACCTCCATGAAAGGGAGCAAATACCTAGTTAGACTTAAGTGTGATTACTTAAAAAGCATCATCCTGATTTCCATATTTCCTCAAAGCTCTGCAGCCATGCATCTTCTGCCAAAAAGTGCTTAGGTATAAGAACCTTCAATTATCCTAAGGTCAAAGAGAAACATGTACGGAACTAAACCTGGAGTTTCAAAGAAAGAGACAGGGCTCAATTTATTAATCTCTTAGTGCTTTTATTGATTCCAAAGAAACAGTCTATTTCTGCAATTTTTTTTTTTTTGTGATCTACAACATAAAAGGACAGAGTTATTAACATACTTACTTGTCCAACTTTAGAAAGTTTAAGTTCTCTTAGCGTGTAATCGTGTGCTGCACTCTCCTTAACATTCCTAACCCGCATAACACCATACTCCTTTAGGGAATATTCATCAGGCCAGTACTTGACACACTTACTCTGAAAGATTAAAAAAGAAAAACCAAAACAAACACACACACAGACACACAAACAATAACACCAACAAAAACAAACAAACAAAAAAAACCAAACCAAAACCAGAGTAATCAGTAAGAAGAAAAGCTGGTTCATACACTAGTTAACAAACACATTTCTGAAGCTTTCATTTCTGAATACATACATAATCACTAGCTAGCTGACAAGGTAAAGTACATTTTAGGGGGAAGTTTCTCTTCCCCATACTAAACACCAGATGATTTCAGACAAACAAGTACAGCCAATCTCTCATTTTAGCAGCTTTTGTGATCATCTTAGTACCTGCTTTGTCTCAATAGTTTCAAACCCCCAAGATTAAAATACTGTTACTTCTATCTTCACCCAGGTATGGGTTTCAAAATACTGAGAATCTCCAGTGAAATGCTGTAGCCTTACAGGCTATTCTACAAACAAAACCCTACAGACTGCAAAATAAATACCAGTCAAAGGCACAAGCCATTTTTAGCCACAATGAAACATGGATGCTTGCTTTTTCATCACTTAGAGCAGGAAGGGCTAACGTAGCTCTCTAATTCAATCACCAAAAGAATAAAGAATTGTTCCCTGCAGCAGGGCACTGAAGTCTCATGTGTTTGTTGTAGCTTTTGAAATTTAGAGCTTTTGGAGTGCTGCTTTTCTCTCATCTTTGGCCAGAGATAGAATCCATCCACTGAAGAACAGGTTCACCTATTACTACTTAGATTTGGTTCCTGTGACGGTTCAGTAAAGAGCAACTCCTGTTAGCCTGTGAATGTAACACAAGTCCACACACTATCAGATGAGAAATTACAGTGCATATATAGATGCAGCTTCCAGCAATAGCAAACGCAGACCAAACACTGAGTACTACAGAGAAACATTTCTTATTTGCGGTTACTACCACATATTTATGAGAAGACATGGCAACAAGAAAGTTCCTTCTGCCAACACAAGATACAGTAAGAGATGACTGAACACATGCTTTCTAGCCTACTTTGGCAACAAGATGCTTTACTGTTACTTTTGCCCTTCTTTCCCTGCCATCTCCAAAAGGGTACAAGATAAAAGATGTCGATCTTAGCATATGCCAGCATAACTTGCAGTTTCAATACAGAACTCTGAGCACAAGAGCAGTTGGTATAGCAAGTCTGAACAGTAACACGCAGTGTTAAAAGAAGTTTAAGTTTTAGTCTGATAGAGGAGATGTTATGTATTGTCGGCTCAATAGACTGCCTCCAAAACACCACCATTTTGATTTGTAAGTATTCACTGCTCCGACAGTGCATTCTAAAGCATATTCAGATCTCTATGCAGATCTGAGATGTTTCATAGTTCCTCACTTCCTTAGACAATGTGTTCTTCAAGCCATCTTTGATGCAGGGGTTTCTCTCCTTTCTGCAGATCTGAGAGCATCTTGACCCAAGATAAAAAAGCTTTTCTACCAGGACTGTTATTTGCAATTCTTCAAGAAGTAGAATAGGAATCAAGGGGGAAAGAAAAAAAAAATAATTAAAAAAAAAAAAAAATCAATGCATGTAGCACCAATTAAGTAATCAGACATTAAAATGTTTTATACAGCCAGAGCACAGAAAACAGGCTTAGCAAAATTTGGAAAGAATCACGGAGAAACTGCAGAGGAGCACAGGCCATTCAGTAGGTTATAAAAAAAAAAAAAAAAAAAAAAATTATTCATGTCAACTCTTCCAAAATAAGCCCATAATTTATTTATCTTCTTCTAAGAGAAAGATCTAAGAGGAAGGTTACTGGAAAGGGGTAGCTTCTCCCTCCTTCAATGCATTCTCAGGAAGGAAACACAAACCATGCCCCTTTGTAAGTGATGAATGGGCACTGGTTTACAAAGCCTAAAAAAAATTCCACAAAACAGAGTCCAGTGGTTTCTACAAACACCACCAATAGCATCTTTGCTACCTAGATTAGGAATAGAAGCCCAAAAAATCCACTACTATTTGTCTTCAATACATATACACAAAGCCTCATTTTTTGTGGTAGTGGTAAGGAACACCCACAATTATCAATCACCCATAGAAAAACATGAGCTATACTTTCAATTCAATTTTCTTCAAAGGTGATGCTCATCTCACAAGATAACAGCCTTCCACTCAGAAGCAGATCATCAGATTATCGGAAAAGGTGGACAATGGTACATGGAAAAAGCAGAAAAATTAAAAAAAAAAAAAAAAAAAAAAAGAAGCAGAGAATAGAGACTGTTTACCTAAAAGAAAATAAGATCAGAAGCAACACTTGCCAAACATAAAACTATTTTATACACAGGAAGCAGTATGTGACTTGCCAGAGTATAAGTGTTCAACTATGTCCTATTCTTTCTTGCCATATGTCATTAGAACCCAGAAACAAAGTAATAGCCTCAGATTTGCCAGAAGACAGTGAAGAAGACAAGATCTCTGTACTTAAAAGGTAAAACAGAGGTTCTTGGGATACACTGTTGCAGGAAAATTTCCTCTTTCAGAGCATTAAATACTGCCAGAGCAGTTCAGAAGGGGTTTACAGATTACTGAGGCCAAGCAGGCAGCTGTGCTCATGGAGAACAGGGCAGTCAAAGGCAGAGAAAGGACCTGACTTCAGGAATAAAAGTGCTAAATCACAGCTGGCTGGGAGATTTCTAACCAGGTGCAGTTTCAGCTGTAATCACTAGCTCGGTTCGTAATAAGAATGTTATCCAATTCAAGCACAGAAAGTAGAGTCAGAAGAGAGAATAACATTCTAATAGTCCAGTAAATGTGGCTCAAAAAAGACGAATCCAAGGCAACAACTTTCACATTATATTGTAGTTTTTAGATAAGAAGCAATATCATCTACATTCATTCTTATAACAAAGTCCCACAATTCTGCTTTTCTAGTAAAGTCTATACAGGCTTGCTAAGCTAAAATAAATGGCAATACTTTTGTTATAGGAACAGGGAGTTTATCCCTTCAAATACACAGAATGCCTGGTTGGCTGCACCTTGCGTTCCAGTGCCTCATTCCCTGAGTAATTTTAAAATACATAGATTCACATTCAGTAGCTAAAGTTTAATCAGCCAACCCTTAAAAAAGGGAGGCCTGATGCTATAAGTACAGCCTCAATTCCCACAGGCACCAATAAAAAAGGACACTCAGCAACTTCCAGGTCTCCAATCGCAGTGGTGACACACCAGACTTCAGCATATAAATCAATTTAACCAAGTCAGTTTAGTCCTTACTTGCTTTCAAATGTCATGACCTTTCCCAAGGCCAGTTTGAGAGTCTGTTTTTACCTTTCCTCTTTCAACTTCTTTTGTTGTCATAACAATAACTCGAGAATTCTCCTGGAACACCATCCTCCAGAAATCATTCACTGTGTTCTGTAGGCAACCCTGAGTAGCAATGTAGCTTTTTTTTGGCTTTGAGTTGTTGCACTTGGTTTCAAACTCAGGCTAGAGAAAAAAAAAAAAATTAAATCATGACAAATGGTTACAAGACTAACTTGGATTTAGGTAAATATGTTAAAAAGTAGACATAGACTGTGCCAACAACACTCATGTAGGTATAAATATACTTACCATAATAATATTAGCATTGATATAGTCTGAAACAGGTTCATTTGGATCACCATCATGTAAAACAACTCTGGTATGATCAACTGGAAGAATATATATGAATGTTAAACACTTGCATCCTATGGTTAGGAACACACAGCTATTTTTAAACATCCCATAGACAGGTATATTTCTTATTGCTACCAGAAGCAATTAAGTTACCAAACAGTAAATTACCGGCTAGAATATTTAACCTTTCCTCTTGTGCCATTTCTTAAAACAAGCGGCCAATTCATAACAAGCTAGAGCAAAATAAGTGTTCATGCCCCTAGTAACTCAGGAGTACATGGGCAGTCAAGCACTAAGTCAAGGCAAATGGCCCCTGGATTTGCACTATGCAGTTTTGTACCACAAATTAATCCTCTTAAATTTAAGCATTTGAGTTTGCTGAATAGCAGTTTAGGGATGTGACGCTTTTAAATGAAAGCTGAAGATAAAGACAATATTTGGGAGTCAAAATATTGGTATCTACAAAGTGCAAGAATTTGAACACAAATTAGAAATTGCATGGACTAATACTGACAACATAAGACAGGAAATTATCACTAAAGGGAAGAAAAAGCATAGTGGTGCTTAATTAACCCTGTATTTACAAGCTAAGAAAATAAAGCATACAAAAATAGCAGGCTTACACCATAATCAGAGAAATCAATACTTACAGGGTAAAATGTTTTTGTATCTATTTTTGTTTTTGTTTTCTTGACGCTGGCCTTCTTTACGACTATAGAGAAGTTTGCATTCTTGCTGCTGTAAAGTCTAAATGAAAACAGCACAAATAACTGGTTTTAATATAAGCAGTATGGACTGTTTCACCATCATTACAGCAATCCTTTCTCATAAAAATGGTGATACTTGATTGTAACACCAGATAGTCAGAGAGAGATATACTGGATTTCTCCACTCAGACTTAGTATGACATTGCTTCCAAGGTATGTAAGAAACACAGGAGCATGAGTGACAAGGCAAGCTATTTTCCATCTGATAATTATAGATACCTACAAATTCAAAGCTTCTTTAAACCACACACTATAACCAGCAAGTCCTCATGATACTGTTCTGACCAAGCAGATGCAAGTGGGACCCTTAAAGCTTTTAGCTTAAAACACTGTGCAAGGAAAACATAACTGGCTAAAGGACCACAATAAAATTTTGTCTGTGGAAACGTGGCCATCTTAAAAGGCACACTAAGTAAACCAACAACACAAGCAGCGTTCTACAGAGCAGGTCCAAATAAACATATTTATCACTAAGTCTTTCTCACCAAGTATAAGATAGGAATAATATCGTATTTCTCCTTTCTGCTGAATGAGGCAGGTAAAGTTTAAAAATTTCCACTGAACTGGCATTAGCTTTAGTGCCAATAAAGATTAGTAACTAATGTATTCAAAATATTGCCAACCTGAAAAGGAGTAAGGCACTCTGTGATCCAGTGCTTCTCTACCTACGCTGTACTGCATTCCTCCAGGCCTTACCAGCCTTCTCCTGCCCCTTCAGCTACAGCACATCTGCAGTAACACTGCTGGAAAAGCCCCAAAACAAGTCCCTGGGGTTAGGAAGGCTGTGTTATAGCAATGCCACAAGAGTGGATCCTTGCAAGCTGCAGCCAGACCAACTCTAGACAGCCAAAGAAGAGGAAGGAACATACAGAAAACCCAAAGCAGCACAAGAAACTGTATTTAAATATCAAGCACAGTTAAAAGTCCTTCAGCAGTTCAAAGCAGAATGTAATTCTGCTGAAGATCTGAAGATATTCTTGTCTATTCCCCCAAAACAAAAGTCCACATGGGAATGCTACAGTATTTTCAAAGGTATGGATGCAACTGGTACAACGCCAATGTACAACCTACCACCACAGCCACGTACCACTAAGTGCTCTAATTATTATCTTCTACCAACACAAGGCCATTTCACTAAACTAGATAACTACAAACAGGGTTATCCATGAAACATCCCAATGCAGAAACAATAAATTTGCATGGGGATTTTGCTGTTGACAAGGAGTTAATTTCTCAGTGCCTGATTCACAATTAATATGACAGGGACAAGAGCAATTGCATATTTCACAGCCATGCAGCTTAGCAGCAAATCTCCCTACTTGCAATGAGGCTGGAGGGACGAGAATCTCAATGCCCTTGTTCCAAGTTTTAATCCCAAAAGCAGTACTGGCCTGACTAAAAGGAAGACTCAGGCTTTGGAAGCTGCTCCCCTTGTTATTACCACCCTTAATACTCTTGCAGAGATTGCTTTTACTTTAAAGCTTGGGCACGTCAAGTGTATTTGCTCACTTCTATTTTGGTCACTGTTATTGTTAGTGCCTCACTTAGTGACCTTAGACAATTAGGCTCATCCTAAAGATAGGGAAACCAAAGAACAAAAGCAATACTGGAGAGCTAGAAGATTTTTCATGCTTGTGAAGCAAAGACAGAAAACGTATCACCATAAAGCACTGCTTGCTACTACTAACAATGGGTGAAACAGGACTTTGCAGTAAGTTCACCTCTTGCCACACTGCAAGGGTCTTTCAAGTGCCATTATTAGAGAGCACCTTTATAGAATATTAACACTTTTGCATCTCAGCCAAGTGAAACGCCAAGCCGAAGAACCAAAAGCTAAACTTTGCTAGCAGGTTAAAAAATGGCAACAATTAAGTGTGTGGAAACTATAGCTTCAAACACATCGTTACCTCATACAGTTAATTATTATTGCTTTGAGCATCCCTGAGGAGAGATCCATGAGCAGCAGCAACTTCTAACAAGCCCATTAAGAGATGTACACAATGCAACAATAAATCTGAAACACAGTCCTCAATTTCACTACAACATCCAAGCATTAAGCTCACCAAACAGCCATTTTTCAGAAGCAAAAACATTACAAGGACTGTCAACATTTCTGTCTAGTGGTTCATGGGGCATTCTTAAATATGCCTGAAGACAAGTAATTTATAACTACCATCTGGACTGCCAAATCATAAACAGCACAATCAGAGATCCATGGACAACCTGGAGTTTGCCCTGCTGCCTCCTGCCACCAAGGCTGACAGCTATAGCTTACCTGAGGTGATTGAAAAGGCATGACACAAACTGCTATGAGATTGCTTCATTTCCAAAAACACAGTGGAAAAAAATAAGGTTTAGTGCTGACCTTACTAACAGCAGTGAAGGGGAAAGAGAAGTAGAATGTCTCACAGGTAAAGTCTCTCATTTCTTACATTTCCTTTTTCTTGAAGACGTCTGGCTTGCTAGCAAATACTCTTCAGAAAAGTCACAAGGAAGGAAAACACCTTGCTTTTAAGGATCAACAAATCTATTCCAAGACAAATTTATTCAACAAAGACCAGAGGTCAGAAGTCATAAGTGTCAAGTAACAGTTCAGTCATATTTTGACAAAACAACAATCCATTCCTAAAAACACCGCGTAAGAATGCTTCCCTTATAAGAAAAAAAAAAAAAAAAAAAAAACAGAAACAAAACCAAACCAAAGCAACAACAAAGAAAACTGACATTAATTCATATGGTTTCTAGTAAGCCAGCAGCAATTACAAGAAGGGCAAACCAACATGGCACACTCTTTCCTCTTTACTCCCTCTGAATAAGAGCAAGGTATGCTTACAGTCTCCAGGGAAGCCAACAGACACCCTCTGCTTGGCTAACTTACAAATGTACGTTCAAGCTAAACCACGCAGTGGTCACAGGCAATCTACAAGACTGTGTCATGATATGATAAAGCACACTACTAACCAGTCTTTGGAAAAAGCAATTAATTCCCATATGCAAGTTTTAGCCATTAGAGCAGGTGTGGCTAATTTCCCTGACCTTTCAGGCCCCATATCAAAG
The DNA here is from genome assembly GCF_018691265.1 of Tyto alba. Classification (NCBI taxonomy): domain Eukaryota; kingdom Metazoa; phylum Chordata; class Aves; order Strigiformes; family Tytonidae; genus Tyto; species Tyto alba. The sequence continues at coordinate 2,452,015 of NW_024881320.1, forward strand.
TTCATGTGGCAAACTCCGCAAGAGAAGCAATTCAGAGGTTGAGGACATTTTACCTCCAGGCAAGGTTCACAAGCAATAGATGAAAACTGCTCCCCAGGGGATCCACCTCTCTACTGTTAAGGTGAAACAGAGTCTCAAGTCCTCAGCAACAGCCAGAGCAGGCTCTGCTGGCTTGCTTCCCCCTCCAGGCAGGATTCTGACTGTTCAGCAGTCCTAGGTCAAAGATTGTCCCCCCACACTGAGCACAGGGAAAGAGAGAGGAGATATCCTAATCCTCATTTTATGATTTCCTCACTGTCGCGACCTCACCTTCTTTTATTCCATCTATGTTCATAGTGAAATGTGTTACCTCTTTAGTAAGTCTTTTGCTTCTCATGGACTTATTCTTCTCCTCCCGACAGTAATCTCCGAGCAGACTGGAATGTATATTCAGCTAATGAATGTCTGATCTAAAAAGAGTTTGTTCAAGAATGGCTGCTTTGCAAACCCATCACTATTCAAGAAGTTTCTCAAAATAGCATTACACAGCCAAAATCAGCCTCTCTGTCAAAGATCAGGACTTCCCAGTTTCCTGTTGCCATCTGCTGGTGAAGTTCCAGACTCCACTGTGGTTTTCTCATGTATGTGCGGTATTACATTTAAGACTCTTCTAAGCTTTTGGCTACAACCATCACATGCAAGCAGCTGTTAAGTGACTCCATTTATTAGAGAAGGGTTAGGACCCAAGCTAGACTCAAGTAGCTTGGAATGTGTTACTTAACGATCATACTTAATTTGCTCTACTTCAGAAATTAACATTTGCAGTTGTATTTTCTTTCAAACATGAACAGCTCCCTGAAATCATTAGGACTTCAAAGAAGGGGAAAGCTGGGCCAGCACAGCTGTATTACACACACAAGGGGTGCATAGATAAGACAGAAGGAAAGGCAATGCTACTTTCTGAGAGGGAAATGGAATTTTGGCTGCAGGTAGAAATATAACACCCAAACAAAACAAAGATAAATCTTCAGGAGTCCAAGGACTACACATAATCAATGTTGTTTCATCTCAGAGCTTGCTACCACTGCCGCTTCACAACAGTTTTAAGATCCCCCAAAATGGTTATCAAAAAGCCACAAACTCAAGGGCAAGAGCATACATTGACTGAGAAATCACACTGAAGTTACCTTGAAGCAAGGGTACCCAACCTCCCAAACACAGCAGAGTGCAATCCGAAACAATCTCTGCACTGAGACATGCAACAGAAAGCATGGTGCAATTCCCTTCATATGCACAATACATCTGACATATTCCAACTGCATCAGATACTGCTGCTGTACTGGTTCTCGGAGCATCAAGAGTAACATAGGCTAGGAATTAGTCCTTTGCCTCCAGAAACGTTAATCCAGCCTACAGACCTTTTCCTGTCCGCATGAAGAAAAAGAACACAGGAATGAACCTGATCAATTTTGCTGGTGGGCCAGATATGATGACATTGTCCTGGTAGGTCAGATATGGTTGTACATAAGGCTCCCTCCTGATGGGGAGAATATTCAGGAGGCATTGTGCTAGCACTGAAGAACATAATTAGCTCTCAGGAAAAAAATGCAATATTTCAATCGCTTTACTAGCAGACACAAGAGTGAAACTGGGGGAGTTTTTACACATGCTGTACCTGACACTGGAGATGGGAGCAAGAAGGATCTAAAGTGATGAAGGGGGAAATGAGAAAACATCAAGAAGGCAACAACAAATCTAACTTTTTAGTAATGTAGAGATTTAATACTGTAACACTTGGAATGTAATGAAGTACCTCAAATTCTTCCCAGAAGCCCTGTTTGACTTTATCTGTAGTCTCTGCTAGCTTGCTTAGCTCTCGCACTCTGCTTTCAATCTCTGCAGCATTAATACGAGTAGTATTCAGAGGCTGAGAAAGATACAAATATTAAACAAAGGTATAACAAATGAAAACTGTGAGAAAACAGTTAAAACACAAATATCCTGCACTAAGTATATTTTATATAGGCAATTTTAGAATCCAGGCATCTATTTGAACTTCAAAACTTTAAAATTCATACAATGAAGGGCAGTGGGGGTAGAGAGGAAGTGGGCAGGGAACAATTGCTTTTAGATAAAGTCTCACGGTTGTTCTTCAATACATTTTCTCATGTTCTTCAATACATAGTCTCATTTCTGGACTAGTCCTGCAATCCCTATGGACCACGATGACACCGAGAGAAGTTCTGCATGCATCAGAGACACAAGAGTCTATCCTTCACAGGCACATTAAAAATTGTTCCCGTTTAAATGACTGACGACTTCATCCAGTTTCATGAAGTTTAAATCTTCATTTTTGCATTAGGAAAGAAAAAAAATGATGTCTCACAGAACCCATGAAAAAGCCTGCACTTCAGCAATATATGCTGAAGGTAACAAAGCTTAGTGGTGTCTTCATTCACTCACCTGCTTGAGTTGCAATACTGTTCCCAAAGTTTCTACCATAGGGTTCTTCTTGTAATGTTCCACTAGATCTGTCAGAGAGTCAAATTTTTCCCCTCCACCAACATCGTATTTTAGATCCTTGAAAGACAGATGCTCATAAAAATAAATGCACTTCACACAATGACATCTACACTAATACCATCTTTAGGCTACGAAACACATAAGAAATTCTCTTAAAACCAGAAGAATCTAGTAAAAATCCTTCTGCTAAGGGATGGCAGAACCTTAATAAGCAGACACACACACTGTGGAGGACATTACCCTTTTTGTCATATAATTGAAAATCATTTTATCTGCCTTTTCAGGAGAGCTGATTCCTCCTGAACTGAGGTTCAGCCAGTTCAAGCAGGCTACCTGAGCTACATGACTAGAATCCAAGAGGTAGCTTTGGAAATCAATTCAAATTCCTAACAGAGTATCATTGGGTCCTGAAAGGCTGGTATTGACTGGCACCATCCATATTTTAAAGCAGCAGTGCTGAGTTATCTTCCTCAATGTTGTAAACTCTACTAGTAGTTAACTGCAAATCAAAGAGGTATTCTTAAAAAAATAAATATTCTGGTAGTTTAGCTCTTACAGACTTGGTAGGTCATTTCTACCTCCGGACTATTTCTGTTATTGCATTTGTTGTTTTTAAACAATTAAGTTGCTGCACTGTCCTTTAGGATAATGGAAGAAAAAGAAAATGACAAAATCTGTACTTTTTTTTTCGGTAGCAACCCGTGAAAATATCAAAAGGCTATAATTTAACAATACTTCAGTGAAGAACTACCCTATATTAAATTCAAGCTTTAGATTTAAAAGCTTTCCTTGGACTCAATACTCAAAATTTTCACAGAATGTTGACCATCTATCAGGTGCAACTTTACAAACTGACAGGAGAAGCAGATATATTCGGGTAGATCTCTATTTGTCCAATTACTCATATTTTTATATAATTCATCCAGCAGACTGCAACTCACTTAAGAAGATTCATGAACATGAAAGACTCCATCAGCAGAGGATTTGAGACAGACTTCTGATGCAATCAAAAGCAAATCTATTAGAAGGTACTTGACAGGATAGTATAGTGTGACATGATTCAGCCAGGCAAGCAGTCAAAAACAATAAAACCCTAATAGAATTTTGATGCTATCAAATTAGTCAATTTGATCAAACAGATGATATATAGCACATACAGTACCACAGGGAAAGGGGAAATGTATTTAGCTCTCTGTAGTGAAGTACAAGATGGCCCTCCTGTTAGAATAAACCCACTGCCCACGGAAGTAGCCCTGTTAAAAAAGCTCATGCGTCATCATACCTGGCAGTGAATCATGACATGTGTCACTTTAGATTTCCCATCATTACTCTCTCCTTTATCGTCTCCTGTCCGGACAGAAAGAACAAAGTCCCCAGGGTGGCTTTGACTCTCACGTACAAGAAAGCTTCCATGTTTTCCTTTTTCTGTTAATAGTTTTTCAGCTTCTCTTCCAGACAGATGCCCATGAAACCACCTTTAAATAAAGTAAGATATAGACAGGTACCCTACTTGTCATTCCAGCCATGGCTGAATCTGCTTGTTCTAAATATTTTATTATAAAAGAAAGTAAAATGCTTATACTAAGTTATACACAGAACAAGTGTCCAGGTCTACAGAAGGCCTCACAGTTTATTAAAAAACAAACAAAAAAAAAAAAACACAAAAAAACAACAGAAAGAAAAACACCAAAAAAAGCAACACAAAAAAAAAAAAAAAAAAACCAAACAAAAAAATGAAACCACAAAACAAGCCTTGGAAGTGTACGTGCAGCATACACACCAGTGATTACAGAAACACTTCAAAGCAAGCACCTCCGCAAGCACTGAAATTTGCATTTCACGCAGGCTTCAAATGAAGCTTTGATTTGAATGCTTTACAACAATCCAAATGGATTCCCTGGTGTCCAGCAAACACAAGCTTATACTGCAACCTTTTCCTCAGTCAAGGCATTTATTCTTTTATTTCCTTCAAGAGGATGCACTTTCCTGACAAACCTGTGGGAACTTATCACCTTCGAGACCCTACCCTTCCATCACATTAGGAACCGAACAGGATAATCACCTCTATCGCATTTCTTCAAGAAACGTGGCCAAAAAAAGGCAATAATCCTCCCCACCGCTGTTAAATGCAAGCCATTCTGAGGAGTGAGAGAACTTGTTTTAATATTTTTCCTTGTTTTTTCACTTCTGATAATAAACTGATTATCTACAGGCCACAGAAGTTTATTTCTGACACACATATACTTCCTCGGTATATGTCAAGTCTAAAGTCTCAGATTCTCCTTGTTAGCCATGTCCCTCAAAACATGAGTTTCAGCAATCTGAGGGTTCACATGTGATTTACTTTCTTATACATATGCCCCCTGCTGGAAAAATCATATAAAGTCATGCCCAGGAATATACCTGGGAATTCCTTGCAGTAATAACAGCTTCAGGAAGCTTCAGGAGAACTTCTATAATAAAAGATTCTCCAAGTGAAAATCAAGGGAACTATGCCCTCTATTTTTAGTATTCAATCACACCAGGAAGAATGGGGAAGAAAATAGGTCCTGAGGCTTAGATTGATTTACCTTTAGTCATGTTTATTAGTTTATGTTGCAGGTAACCCCACTGTGGGATCACTGGGACCACTTCTAGTACAAGATAGTGGCCACCTTTTCATCAAATTGAAGCTGACTGTAGTGTTAATAAGGATAAACATATGCATTTATTAAGTAGCACATGGAAACTGAGATTTTCACCACCATTTCTCTGACCTTTCAGATGTAGGATCAGCACAGTTCAGTGGATATTTCAACTCTATAACATCTCCATTCTTTTCCTTGAGCTGTCCATGATGTTCCATATAATACTGGACTAACTCAGCCAAAGTAGCAAACTTCTCTCCTCCATAGAGGTCATAGTAGTCTCCTGTGTTCTGGATCTTGATGTGGGTGACAGCTCCAGTTCGTCTAATATTTGAAACAAAGGGAAAAAAAAAAACAAACAAACAAACAAAAAACACAACACACGAGTCAGCTGATTTCCAATCAATCACTTTTATAATTAGTGTTCTGTTTTCTGAGTTAGAGAAATCCATACTTACAATTGCATCACTTTCCAACTGAAATATTGCAGAACAGCTAAGCTAGTGCACCTCTGAAGTGTGCTTCAGCCACATTTCAGTGGTTTGCAAGAAGGGGAAGTGGCTGTCCAATAGTCAGGAAGAATAGGAAAAAAAACTTAATTCCGTAACGAAGGGATCCTTGAAGCCAGTGTAAGCTCTGCGGCCTCACAATCTCCAACAGAAATCCCTCAGACCCCCAAGAATTGCACACACAAGCACAAAGGGTGGAATGGTGAGAAGAATTCAACATTCTCAAGATACCCATCAGAGGTTGTTTACTCCTTTCCCCAGAATTTCACAGTAACTGCTAATATTTCTCCTTCAATAAACAGTTGCCTTTGCCTGATGCAAGTCATTTGCTCCCACAGCCTCTAGTGTTAATGAAGAGCAGCTCTCTGAAACAGTCCCCTTCTGTTCAACAAGGCCCATTATCTCAAAGGTATCCCAGCAGCATTATTCTTATCACCAATCCCACTTTTCCTTTTTCCTTTATCTACTTCCTCCTGCCGTTCTTTCCCCATCTCTACCATTATACACACAATGTCAGGGGACAAGCGTTACAAAAGGACTATTTTGGAAGCTGAAATAGCACCACAGTTGCCCTTAAAAACTTGCTGACTTTTCCGGTAAGAAGAGAGTCTGGAGAGCATTCCCTTGCACATGCTTGATCAGTAATTCATATCTCTGCTACTTCCAGGTGGTTACCGAATAGATTTTTAAAGGGATAAAAGTAATGCTATTACAAATCTACTTCTGCTTCCCCTTATCTTTTCTGTCTCTTCAGAATCAGAAATCACTTGTCTCCAATGTATAGTTTCCCCAAGTTGGGCAAAAGTATTTGAGAACCCCTTCATGGAAAACAGGAGAAAAAGGAGAAAAGTGAACAACAGACTAAAAAGTCATCCATGCCTTCTTTCATCTCTTGCAAGTAGCTAATTTACAACTCTTTCCCCATAGAACAGCATCAAATGAAGACCCTTACCAATTTGGGGAGAAAGATAAAAACACAGTTAAACTTACCTAACAGAGAGTGTAAAGTCTCCCGGGTTACTTTTGCTGGGCCGTGCCAAAAAACTGCCATCCACTCCTCTTGTCAACAGCAGGTTTTCTGCCTCCACCCCAGTAATATTCGGATGAAACCATCTATAAGAGGTTAAAAATAAAGAGTGTTAATAAATACGTAGAAGATCTGGTTTTCGGAGTTACCTTACATGACAAGACTAATCAGAGAAATTCAACAGCTTCAAAGCCAGGAAGTACTGAATTTTGTTCCTAATTAAGTAAGAATCTGTATCTTAGCAGAAGGTATAAATTGTCCATTTCGTGTGATGTTGCAATTTTACATACTGGTAAGAGATGCTTTGTAAGTGGAAGAGCTATACCCACACACATTCCGATCGCTCGGATTAAAATGCTATCAAAGGTTTACAATGTAAACAGAGACCACAAGTCATGCATTTTCCATACTCTGGGAAGACAGGACACACAAAAAAACTGAAAGACAATCAGGAAAAATACTGAAAAAGAAAACAAAACATCCAAAGTGACACTTGACAACATTTTAAAGGTTAAAAATTTAACAAAACCTCATGCTTTAGGGCACCGGCTGCCCCCCCCAGCTGACAGGGGTCAGGAAGGAGCTTCCCTTGAGGACAACCTACGCAGCTGTCCAGCCGCCTTCCACCCTCCTCAACAGAACGTGGTGCTGACCGCTGCCAGAGCGCTGCTCTGACTTCTAACTACCATGGCAATTTCTCTGGTCCGAATATATCCCACTTAAATACAAACACCGAGGAATCTCATATTGATATTCACCACCCACAAACAGCCTTCTGAATGACTAATATAGTGCCCTTCCAAAGGAGAACTGTATATGGTCTATATCCAAGAAGCTCAGTGTCCCCACCTATGGCATTAATTTTGAGAGACTTATTCTTAGCCATTCAATTAACACATCTGCGTTCTCTCTTATCTATAATTGAGGATTTTTATTGCACTCTTACAGTACTAAACTACATCTGTGTGTTCCGGATGAAAGGAGTTTTCAATGAGGCACGATTTTAGAAGAGAAACTTAAAGAAAACCCAAACAAACCACCACACAGCCCAGGGACAGAGATTTGAACACAGCAACTAAGAAGTGTTTTAGTGGCTTTGTCAGACTTGTATTTGGCAATTAAAAGATCGCTTTATTTTCCAGAGTTGCCATAAATCAGACGCTATGCAGGGCACAAGTGAAAATGCACCTCTATATCTGCAGAAGGAACACAGGCTACTCCTCTTTGTACACCAGGTTCTTAGTTTCTCCAAAGTAAAGCAAAATATTAAGGCAAATGACTCTGCAACCAATGTCATTATAGATATGAGTGCTATATCCAAAATAAATTTAATAGTATTTCTGATCGTTCCTGATACAGTCAGCATTTCATGCTAAATTGCTAAAACAGCAAAATATGCAAGTGCGTGTCTAAATTTAGGGTCATTACTTCAATTGTTTCAGCAATTCCTTCTGTACTGAAAAGCTGACAATATTCCTACCCAGGCCTTATCCAGTCTATTCTCTTCAGTAACAGATTCTCATCGAAACAGCCTGGAGAGTTTTAGAGATCCTAGAATATGCAAGCTCTACAAAATCATTCAAGTGGGAATTAAGATTACTTGTGTACCAATTCAATTTCAGAAGTAAATGAGTCTTCTTGTTAATCTTGCTTTTTTTCTAGTTATGGATATTCCGCTTGCACCAAGAAAATCTAGTGGATACTACTGCATCTTTAACTGAACAACAAGAAAAAAAATCAAACCTATGCAGCCCGGGTCATGAAAAAAATTACTAAAAAATATTTCCAAGTTATTACAGCAAATGGGAATGAATTAATAAATAACGCTACATTTATCTAATGACTACTCAGAGGTCAAAAAAAGTTCTGTTTTGAGGCAGCCTCACAAAAGAAACTGCACAAGTATGCGTATCTGGGATGAACTCAACATTAAATAATATATCTCAGAATATGACAGGTTGGCCTGCAAAACCTGTAATATATTTACCACACTTCCACCCCTAAGATTTTACTTCCGTTAAGAAAAAAACAAAAAACAAACAAAAGTGCAGCAACATTTTAAACAGTTTATAAGCTTTTAAAGACACACCTTTGCAAGTTTCTAAGCTTATATCCAAAAATGTATAAATATACAAAGAAGAAGTTATTGGAATCAACCCTACTGTATGGTGACATTCCATAAACTTTAATTAATATAGTATCTTCTGTATCTTATTCTAAATCCTAATATATCTGGAATTAACTGTACACCAGTTGTTACAAAGATACAAAATAAAAGAAAAACTAATAATTTAATGAACAGAAGGGGCTACGAATAACTTGTGCATAAAGGAGAGATTAAAAGCATGATAGATTGTTTAAAAATAAAAATCTCACCCCTACATATACATACACTCCTACTGAAGATGGCAAAAAGGAAGATGGCAAAAAGTGACTGTATCAAAAGAAAAGTTACATCTGGGAGACCAATGGAGTTTACTGCACTTTATGTAACTTTTGTTCTAATGGTAACTTGTACTCCTGCTCTCTCATCTTTGTATTTTTGGCTTTGAGTAGGAAGATGCATTTGTCAGCCACTCCAAATAGAAAAATGGGGGTGTTAGTGATCTCTGTTAAATGGTTCCGGACCGGTGATCAAGATCGCTTCATTTGAAGTACTGCCATCACATGTGTGCTTTTGAACCTCGGTGGCTACATCCCTTCCAAAACTGGAGGAGAGCGCACAGGGACTGCAGACACAGATACCAGTAACACAAGCCCTATAGAGAACTTTCTCTTGCACTTCCTTTTATAGGGATGGAATGCATTTTAGGCTTTTTTTCTACTTTCCTTCTTCAACCTCTATTATGAGCAGGTGCAGAGGCTATCCCAAGCAAAGGACATTACAGCCAGTAAATACAATCAAGAAAGTAACACACGCACACGTAAGCCCACGCTCTAATTAAACTAGCTGTCCTCACTATGCATGGAATACTCCTTACAGCAATTCTGATTTGGGGGGGTTCAGCAGCATACCATTCCAAGTCCCTTATTAGTTTACAGCAAGATGAAAACGTTGGCAGAAAAGTAGACAGTGAAATGGTGGGGATCTCATTTACAAAACTAAGGGGATATCAGCTAAGCAAGAAACCTTTTGATGAAAACTAATACATGGTAGGAAATACAGCCTTGCTACAGTTCTCTTTTTTTTTTTGGTTAGCATGGCCCACAAAATATCAGCAGGACCCGCGTTTTGTAAGTCATACATTGCCAGCATATTTCTCTTACCAAACTGAAGAGAGAAAAGAAAAAAAAATCAATACATTTTTCTATGCTGTAATTTGGCTTTTCTAATCACCTTTTCAAGAGCAGGAGAGATTAAATCAGTTCTGAGTCTCAGCTGTCACAACTGTAGCATTCAGGGAGGCCGTGACTGGTAGTTTAATTACGCCTATTTATAGGTTCATCAGTTTATATTTCTCATCTTTTTTCAGTCTCCCTCACAAGTTACAATTTAAAGTTCTGAGCAGAATATGAGGATCAGTCCCAGCAATGAGGAAGTCTGCAAGTGTTTCCAAAAGGTGACTTGTATACTTGCTCCAATCAGTGGGTAGCAACATTCAGAAAACCCACTATACACCAGAGATCCTCCATGTGCTTCAGGAGACCCCAAACCCAACTGTGACTATAAATGGGCAGGGACTGAAAAGCAACCTATCTAGCTTCAACCATCTCAAGCAGAACAAGAAAGAGGACAAGCCAGCGTTGAAGAAGTTATACTTTAATAGGTATTATTTAAAAAGATGTATCAAATTTCAGAATAGGTATGTTAGATTTTAATATATTTCTCCTTTTTATGATAGTAATTCTTCTTAAATCCAACATTTAACTTAATCTCTCAGTCCAAAAGGGACTGGTAAAATAAGGCAAACATCAAAACACATTAAGGACAGTGAGAAGCTACAACAAAGAAAACAGATTCAATTCTTTATCATCCTGACTTTGCAACACCACAAGGGTTTGAAATTAGACCGAATGCTGCTAATACACTGAGAGCCCAGACCAGGTCAGCTTGCGAGCCCTCGTTTTAAAGTTGGCTGATGTTTTAGTTTCAGTAACGTTATTAGCGCTGGACTACCCACAGCAGTGCGACCCTCCCCGGCCTCAGGTACCGGATCGAGTGGGTTGCCACACAAAATTCATCTCTCGGCTCCGGTTCAACGCACCCATGGACGCAGCGGGACTCGCCTGAAGCCCCCCACACGCTCACACACAGCCAAGGCTAGTGCAGCAGCTCGGGCTCTGCCGCGGGGGCCGGTGGAGCCCCGGGCCGGGCAGCCCCCTCGCCCCCCCGGGGACAGCGAGGGGAGGCGCGGGTGGGGAGCGAGCCGGGAACCGAGGAGGGAGGGAGGCGGGAGCGGGGCTGGGGCGCGGGAGGCGTTGCCCGGCTGCGGGGAGGAGGCGAGGCCCGGCCCGGGGACCCCCCCAAAAGCGGGCACCGAGGGACCCGGGCCCTACCCGCCCCCCCCCCCCCCGCCCGGCTCGCTCCCGCCTCACCTCCGCGATGTCATTTTCTCCCGTGGCACCGGAGGGTCGCGGTGCGCCCAGCCGCCCCCACGCCTCAACAGCCGCTTCTTACATGGGGTTGGTTTTGTTTTGGGTTTTTTTTGGGGGGAGGGAGGGGGGGTGTCCCCCGGCGCGGGCCGCGGCCTAGGGGCGCCCAGGAGGGAGCGTGAACAACGGCCGCCTCAGGCCCCGCAGCGCGGCGCGGCCCGCCCTGCGTCACCCGCCCGCTGCGTCACCAGGCTGCGACACTGTCCCGCCTCAAAAGCGGGGGAAAAAAAAAAAAAAAAAAGAAAAAAGAGAAAAAGGGCCGTGGGGCTCTCCCCAGGAGCGGGCGCCGGTAGCACCCAGCCACGGGAGGAGCGCAGCTTCATCGCCGTGAAGCCGGGCTGGGCGTTGGCGCGGAGCCTTACCTCCGCCGTGCCCCGAGCCCCGCTTGCGGAGCCGCCGGCCGCCCACGCAGCCCCCCCGGGCCGGAGTGCCGGAGGCCGGTGTTCCCTCCACGGGTGACCGGGGATCGCGCCGGATCCGCCGGGACTACAAGTCCCAGCGTGCCCTGCGGGCGGCGCGGTGACGCCAGACGCCACGTTCCCTTTAGGCCGCTTGTACCCGGATGTGAGTTCCTTTTCCATCCCGGAAGGTGAGAATGGCGGAGCGGCTGCGGGCAGGGCCGGGGCCCGGTGGGCGCCATCCGCCGCCATCCGCCCTCGGGTGGCTGTGCCGGGCTTATGGGCCCGGCCCAGCGCCCTCAGGGAGGTGGCGATGAGGCCCTGGGGGCGATGTGGGAGCGGGGGTGGAGCGGGAGGTTGAGCTGCCTGTGGCCGGGCCAGGCCGCCGCTGGCTGCGGGGACCGCGCTGGGCCGGGACCGGGGGTCTCCTCGGGGCTAAGCGGTAGCCCGGTGAAAGCCGCTGTAGCCCCGCGGTGTGGCACGGGCCGAGGGGAACCCTGAGCGGCGGCGACTGCAGCCTCGGCGAGTCTTTGCCCTTTCCTGGGCCTGGGATGCGCTCGGCGGGTTGGTACCGGCGGCGCGGGCGCGGAGGAGCGGTTCGCGATACGGCTCTTGGCTTTGCGGTGTCTCGGTTAGCCGCGGCTGCAGGAGGTGGCTGACAGCTGTTAGAGTAGTGCAAACCATCAAATTCCGATCCTTTTATTTCTGCAACTTAGACGCTTCTCTATACGCCTTGTAATAAATAATAATTTCTGTTTTACTTGGCTCCTCAGATGGCGGGCGAGAAGGCGGCCGGTGAGAAAAAGCCAGGAGAGAAGGCAGCCGGTGAGAAAAAGCCTGGCAAGAAAAAGACAGGTGAGAAGGCACCGGCTGAGCAGAAGGGAAGCCAGAAGGAAGCAGGTGAGAAGAAAAAGAAGGTTAAGAAGCATCATGCCAGCCGTAACCCAGTCCTGGCCCGGGGCATTGGGAGGTATTCCCGGTCAGCCATGTATGCCAGAAAAGCACTGTACAAGCGCAAGTACACTGCTCCGGAAACAAAGGTAGGTCAGTACAGACTGTGTTTGAATAATCACAGTGAATTTGGATTGAAGCGTGACACGTTTTCTCTTTTCTTTGCCTACAGATAGAAAAGAAAAAGAAAGAAAAGCCCCGCGCGACCATCATCAAGCCAGTGGGTGGAGACAAGAATGGAGGCAGCCGTGTGGTTAAAATCCGCAAAATGGTAAGAAGCAGGAGAGGGGTGCTCACCGTTCGGGGCTGTCACGCGGAACTTTTTGAAGAGATAATGCGCTTCTTGTTGGCCCACTGAGCTGCCGGCGGTGAGCTCCTCGAGGCGGGTCAGTAGGCAGGAGTGGGTCCTGCTCTGCCATTTGTGTCGCTGGGCTGAGTCGGAAGCACACACAGAAATAGAGAGCTGGCCTCAATTTTTGCAGTTGCGTGATTGTAGAGAAAATACTTAGCGTGTTCCTGAAATGCTGGTTGAAGCAGAAAAAAGTCTTTTAGAATGGTCATCTTTAGGGAAATAGTATTTCCTACGAAAGGAAGAGCTGTAGTGAAAGCTTTCTGTCCTGTGGAACAAAGGGTGGTACAATGTTTTGCTGCTCTTTCTCTAGCCTAGATACTACCCCACTGAAGATGTTCCTCGCAAGCTTTTGAGTCACGGCAAGAAGCCCTTCTGCCAGCACAAGAGGAGGCTGCGGGCCTCTATTACTCCAGGAACTGTCCTCATCCTTCTGACCGGGCGTCACAGAGGGAAGGTAATCCCAGGCTTCTTCCCGTTGGCTCTCACTGAGGCTTCGCGGCATTTCTGTGCTGAAACCATTTGCACTGAGCAGAGGTGTCGGGAATTTACCAGCTGATGGCAGGGAGCACTGCTCAGCCTCAGAGATGCAAATCTGGTTTTCTGTGAATTCTGTCTAGATGCTTTCTCTCATCCTGCCTTTAGGGGAAATGGTCTTTAAATAAGCATTCTACATAGAGCTGGAAGTAAAACAGGCTAGTCCAGTTGCTTAGACAAAATGAAGGGAGCCTTGCTGCAATGCAGAAAAGTGCGTGGATTCATGTTGTGCTAACTTTGCGCTGCAGAAGGGCAGGGCTGATGCCTCTGTGTTACTGTTGCAGTGAGGATGAAACTTTGTCTTGGACTAGCTATAGAACAGGAAGAATTAGACTTCCATTCTTAATCTAATTATCAAGGTAGCACTGGATTGTTATATTGAGCTGTGTTCTTCATTTTAATGATGTTTACTAACAGGTCTTAACTGGCATCCTTTGTTTTCTTGAATTCTTTGGCTTCAATTCATGTTACTTAAAAGAATGCTGTTCAGAGAAGGTAAACTTGACCAGAAAGAACAAAATGCAACTGGGGGTGGCTCTGACTGTGTGATATGTTGTGGTGCCCTTCTGGTCCTTATTTAGTCTCTCCCTTTAACTCGTACAAAGAACAGGGTTGGCGGGATGGCTGCCTCACCATCCTGTAGAACAGGCAAAGATTAAAAAAACGTACTGGTGGCTTTGCTCAGCCTCGCACGATGGAGCATGCGGAGAGTCGCGACCTGTTGTAGATGAGGTACCTGGCAAAGCCTTACTCAGAGAAAGTTGATAGCCTGGCTTGTGTGGTGGTTACTTCTCGAGTCGCACGGTTGTGCCCGTACCGGGGTGCTTTGTCGGTGCTTGTACCGGTAACACGGGCCAAGCGCAGGTGTGGTCCCAGTTCGGTTGCGGTATTTCAGAGTGCTGGGACATGAGGACTGATGTCTCATCTCTTCTCTTTTCAGCGTGTTGTCTTCTTGAAGCAGCTTGCTACTGGCCTTTTGCTTGTTACAGGTAAAAAACTTATGTAAAAGTGTGATGATTTTTTGTTTGTTTTGGGGGGGGTTGAGTGGGCTTAAGTTAAGCTTTGTCCCTGGGGTCAGGGGTGCTACAGATCTGCATGCGGGTGGTTACACTATGTGGAATCATGTTTTGTGACTTTCTGGGGAGGTGGAGTAGAGCTTCAGTACCTGACTGCCTGGAAGAGATCAGGGAACATTTTTTGGCTTTTCTAGGGGCTGTGGGGAAGGGCTTCGTTGATTGTTCAGATTTTAACTGTAGGCATTTCTGAAGAAACTAGTAATCTCCTACTACAAAAATTCAACTTAAAAACAGTGGTTGTTGCCAGGAAAGCTAACCTTATTCTTCTGCTTTTAGGACCCTTGGTTATCAATCGTGTCCCCCTGCGTCGGGCCCATCAGAAATTCGTTATTGCTACATCTACAAAGGTTGATATCTCTGGAGTGAAAATTCCCAAGCATCTCACGGATGCATACTTCAAGAAGAAGAGGCTGCGTAAGCCTAAGCACCAGGAAGGAGAGATCTTTGACACTGAAAAAGAAGTAAGGAACATGATTATTCACTCCTCCTGAATGCCCTTGTTACTTAAAGCCAGGCTGGAAAGGGAAATAGCATGACTGGACAATTGAATTTTAAGTGGTCCTCAATGAAGTGTGGCAGTGCCATTAAAATTAATTAATACAGCAGCATTGAGATAACCCCTTTTTACCTTTGGGGATTCTTTTCTGCTTCTACCTTAGCAGAACAGCAGCAATGTTTATTCTAGTTAAATGGTTTTTTTGACCAAGAAACACCCTCACTGTTTTGATACTGCCAACAGCATGCTGCTGGCTCTGATATCTGCAACGTAAGCCAAATGGTGGCTTCAGTTCTCTGCCACCTCCGGTCTCCTGCCACCTTTCCTGTATTTAGACCAAATGGAGAAAAGATTTCCTGAAAATGCCAGAACTCAGGGTTTGCCCTGAATTTTCTCGTTTCCACAGAAAAGTCTGAAGTCACTCTGCAGGATTTTAATGTTATTCTTGGTACTTTCTAGAAATACGAGATAACGGAGCAACGCAAGTCAGACCAGAAGGCAGTGGATTCACAGATCCTTGCACGAATCAAGAAGGTGCCTCAGCTCCGTGGGTACCTGCGTTCTACATTCTGTCTCTCAAATGGAGTCTATCCTCACAAATTGGTGTTTTAACTGTTCTGAAAGCACCACATTAAATTTGAAGGGAAAAAAGCAAGGATTTCTGATGTCTTCATTGCAATCCATAATAGAATGTGTTGTGCAAACCTTGCAATGCGTGTTATGTAATGGATAGGAAAACTGCTTGTGGCATGAAATTCTGAGGGACTATGTAGATGACTAGAATTTTGAATGCATAAGGGTAAGGGGGTTTTGGTTGGGGTTAGCTGGGTTTGGG
This sequence comes from Tyto alba, assembly GCF_018691265.1. NCBI lineage: Eukaryota > Metazoa > Chordata > Aves > Strigiformes > Tytonidae > Tyto > Tyto alba. Next base: position 2,467,915 of record NW_024881320.1, read on the forward strand.
TTTTCCCTGTGTAGTGTAAGTAGAAAGGAATCAGCACTTGAATTTCAGCTTTCTTAACTATGAATGAGTTGGAGATGGGGAAACTGCTTCAGGTATCTTTTGTGAAGAACCAGGTCCTGACAGCAATCACTGCCAGGTAACTCATTAGCATTTTAAAGCTTGTGTACAGCTTTGTTGAGATGGTATTTCTGACAAACTGCTTTGATCCATCAATCACCACACAAACCTCAGCAAATATAGCAACTTTTTAGAGCCATTTCAGGAGCTATGCCTTTCATTTTGAAAGAAGTCCAGAGATTTCCAGGGTGACTTAATCCTGGAACCACAACAAAATTTGGAATGTATGTCCCTTCCCAAATCCTGTATTTTTTTTCCCGTTCCTTTTTTTATGCATGTGGGATGTACCACTTTTACTTAGGAAGAATACCACCTGCTTAGATCAAAAAGCAAAAGCATGAGCCTTAATTATGTAGAATCAGGAATGAGTTAAAAAAACAGAAACTGTTTCTGTGGAAGGCAAGTATTTTTCTATCCTGGGAGACTTCTGGAGTCTCAACAATTTTTCCTATCTCAAAAACTGGCAGAAGGTGATTTGAGAAAGTTAGTGCTGTCTGTTTTCTTTATCTGTTGAGGTCAGTTACCAGATATCTGGAAGAGGATGCTTGGGTAGCAATAGCTCTGCTCTTAGAAAAAATGAGGATGTACATATTAACAAATCTGGCACGCTTGAGCTCTTTCTTAGCCAGACTTAGGCAGGAAACGAGGCTTATATAACTGCACCATCTGTCTTCCCATTAATTCTTAGCTGAAAGTAGCCAATGGGGTCAAACTTGATGGGGAGCAGAGATTTCATGAAATTCATACAAGCTTCAGGAAAAGGGGATAGAAAAGGGAGTCATACAGCCCTCACTGAGGCAGAAGCCTGCAACATTTCACATTCACAGGGAAGGAGGAATTGGGCTTCAAGTGTTCTAGGGCTGATGAAAAAACCTCAAGAATACCTGGCTCAGTGAATTCTTGCACTGAGGGATTATGATCACCTTTATAGCTGGTGCTAAGAGTAGGGAGGTATATAGCACTGGTTACTCTTCCACCGTCTTCCTCTCAATACATGAAATATTAGTGGGGTTCAGCAGAGGGAGCCAGTGACCAAGCTGTGCTCAAATGCAGACCTGGCTGGGTGCGTGTCACAGGGCTTGGTGCTGCCCAGTGGTGCTCCAGGATGTTCTTTATTTTTCAGTGTTACTGGAACTACATCTGTGATGAGTTACATCTTCTGTTGTATGTGGTTTGGTGGGTAACAGGTACAGTCAAAGGTTTGTTCAGTTGACGTGAGATTTTACTGCAGTGATTGGGCTGGCCTGTTTACATAAATCAACTCTTAAAAAGATACAGAAGTGTTGCACGCATCACTGCTAGTACTAAGTTTACTGATACTACCAAAGAAAGATCTTAACCCAATATGCTTAGAAAGCTCACTTAAAGTAAAAGCTATATGTGGGAACACTTAAACGGGAAAAGTCCAAAACCTGTGAGTAGATGTCTTGATCAAAATAGTTTGTAGCAGTATATGGTATCACAAAGGCTGTAAATGCAGATTCAGTCACACAGCTGCAGTCAAAGAGAATGCTTCAGAGGCACTAGGGCTTTGGTCATCGCCTTCTCTGGGGGTGAGGAAGTTGTAGTAACAAAATGGCCCTAGGGGCTAGTCTTAAGAATAACCAGGCATTTAGATACAATGGTATTTTCTGTAATTATTGATTACTCTGACACATTCCTCATTTATGTATCAGAAGACATGAAATGATACTTGGAACCATTAACTTCTTTTACTGAATGGGGAGATTTTTGACTCCCAGTGTGCTGTCAGGAAGTGATGTGGTAATATAATTCAGTTGTCTTAATAGGTCCTGGTACGGAGAAACGGTCTCACGTGCTGCCGTTGCCTCCCTCGCCCCAGTCCTGTCACTTGTCTGACTAGGTGGTGACCAGTAACAGCCCTGCAAGGTGGGGAGAGACAGGGAGGACTTGATATTTTCATGCCAGTTTAGATCCCTGAACTGAGTCACTGTGGGACCAGATGAATGCCGGTATCAGCACAACGGGGCGTGGGAGTGGCCCTGCTTCTGGGGGTGCTAGCTGTTAAGTGAAATTTCAACACCAAATCATGCTGTCATAGGGTGAGCAGCGCAGAAGATGAAGACTGCAAAACACTCATAGGGCACGACAGCCAATGGACAGCTGTGATTTGTCTCTCTCTCAGCCTCTAAAATATTTTCCTCGAGTTCTGTGAAATCTGCCTTTTTTCTGAAATGCTCTGGGGTGGGGGATGAAAAAGAAGAGAAACAAGGACTGTATAGATGACCAACACAGAAATAAAGTGAATATTTAGAAGGATTTTTCAGTCTAGATAATACTGTCCACCACCTGAAAGATACTTCCACCACATAAAGAGCTTTTGTGTGTGTTCTCGCTGTCCCACAGCTTTTCTCATTCTGAGCATGTAAACAGTTCTGCAGTCCTGGCTCGCTGAGTCATTGCTTTCCACCGAGCATCCCCCACAGAAGAAGCTAGAGACATCCAAAGCCTCCGTCACCCAATCAAAAGTGCTGGAGATGTGCAGGTCCAAAAATAGTGACAGACAACCACAGCAGCACTTCATTAGCATCAAATGTGCTCTTTGCTTCAGCTGCCTAATAAAGTGATATGTAATTATAATAAAGCATCCTTTTGAGAGGAAAGATAGAGGGATGTTGGCTTTCTCAGGGAATTGGTAATAAGATGCAATGCCTTATTATCTACAGGCACCTATTTTTATCTATTAGCTGTCTCTGTGAAATGACCCGGTGGATTCAGTCCAGCCCAGAGAGGCTGTCCTGCTGATGTGCTGGCCGGCAGTCTCGGCGAGGCAGACACTACCTTCGTTTCTGGGACTAAGAGCTGCAGGAGAAACTTAGGCTTATTTACAAGGCAGAGTAGTTTCCAGGGCCAGGTTTGTAGAAAACATGGCCTTTGGTATTTCAGGTGTGACACTTGGTTTTAAGCTTAAGAGAAGATGCTGTGGCTGGAGCGTGAAGGCGCTTTTACAGGACTGACCCCCATACAATTTTGGCCAGGTGTTGAGGAAAATATGCCAAATGCACAGCTGTCCAGCAATCAGCTACTCTGAACACCTGTGCTATAAGATACCTATAGGATGTGCCTTGTCATGCAGGGGCAGCTGAACCTTATTCCACCAGCATATTTCCACCTGATCCCTGCCCTTCCTCTCCTCGTAGTTCACAGAACTGTTGCCACATTTCTGAAAAAAGTCACTCTGGATCTCCCCACGAGCTCAAGAAAGAATAAATAGACTTTGGGGACAGTTCCTCTGTCTTTATCACCTGAAAGAGGCTCTGCTTTAGCCTCAGAAAATGTAGGCAAGATCATCTGAGAAACCATTCATAGAGAAGAGCTGGCCCAGGCAATCTTCCTCTAGCAAATGCTAGATAACTCCTCCAAATGCTGATTCCCATCTCATTTTCAATGATTCAAGCATTAGAAACCCCATCCAAATGGATTTTACTAACAGAATTTGTTCCAGATTCTCTGTATATTTTTATTGCAGTACATTTTGTTTCTTGTCTTTCAGTGCAGAGGGCTTCCTCATCTCTCCTTATTAAAATCAATTGGTTTTTAAGATCAGAACTTTTTTACAGTTTCCTAACTCCAGGCAAGCAATTACCTTGCTCGGTTTGAAACTGGACAGCGGAGTTCTGCCCTGTCCCTGGCTCACTGAAGGCTGTGTTACTGAGGTCTCTTAAAGTTCCATCAGGATAAGAGACCACACCATTTTCCTGTGCTGTTTAGGGGATTAAGCTGCATACCAATCTATAAATATCACTCACTCCTATGATTTTATCAGCTCTGTTACAAGACGGATACATGGGCAGCTTAGTCTAAGAGATCTAGAACCACACAGGAGGGTCATGTAAACTCCACTACGCTTTCCTTCATCGTTATTGTCTTGAAGTAGCAAGTCACATAAATGACATAATCATATGGGTACAGGATTAAGAGCTCCTGCTCCTATTCTGGTTTGGAGACAGCATCTGAAGTTCCCAGTGACTTGTGTGGGAATGTGAGGATGCAGGAAAAGGGCAACTATTTACCTGTTAATTTGATTTCCCCAGTTCTCCTGCATTACAGTCTGCACTAAGTGCTTGACAACTCATTGTTTAAGCAATTAGAGCAATTAAATCCATATTTTTGTAAGGTTCTTATTCATAATAGCTCTTGCTATTTTTTTTCCTCATTGTTCAGGAAGCCACTAATTGAACAAAGCAAGCCAGTCCCACTGGCTATAATCAACATCTGCACTGAGTCATGCAGGAGAGCTGGTCTGTGACTGTTACAGGTGGAATTCAACATGCCTGCCAATAAGCAACCATGACATTTCTTACTTGATGCTTTTGCATTGTTTGTTTGTTGTTTGGGGTTTTTTTAGATCAGACCAGTTTTGACCTTCTTGCAGATGAAGAGTCAAAAACTATTTTTGCCAGCAGACTGCCTTTTTCGGCTCATTTTATCCTGGTTTTCCCCCCATTATTTCAATGTTTCTCTTTCTCAGTGGAAATGACTTTACATGATAGATTGTACACACAGCAAACAACTTCTATGACCTAACCATGGTTCACGCTATACCAGACATAAATACTTATTAGTAGTAATAAGGATAAGGAGAGAGGAAGCATGATAGTCAAAATATTACTTGAGATTAATTTTTTTTTTTTTTTCTCAGCCCTATTGATTTTCTGTGTGACCCTGAGCAAGTAACTTAATTTCAGCGAGGTCAGTGTTCACATAGCTGCAGAACAGCAGCAATACTTTCTCATATTGGGTCTCAAGAAGGGTTTTAAACTACTGCAGACATACAATTTATGACAATGCTCTAGAGTATGTAAAAGAATAAAAAAGTCTATGCTTGGATGACACTAAGGAGGGAATCTGATCCATTATTCCAATCTTCCCCTACTGAGATCATATCAACATTTAATACTAAAAAATAAAAACACTGTGTGGTGAAAACTGGCACAGGTGATATGAAAAATAAATGTTTTCATATTCTTATTTATCAGTTGTAATGTCATTTTTTGCAGAATTCAGTCCATTATATTTGTACAGAACAGTACAGCTAAAAGCTTTAGTCTCTGATGACATTTTGTGTTTCTGCATTTTGCCCAATTAGCAGTTCCTAGCACTTTGCCTACAGAATTTTTTTAATGATAATAATAAACAACTTCTCATACTTTACATACACTGAGCACATTGGCCTTGTGATACCCAGCAGAGGCAAAAACTGCCATTATAACACCAAGAAACTGTACACAAAGGTAAAATTATTTATTCAGTCCATTGGAGCAAGTCAGTGGGATGCAGAGAACCACACCAAGTTGCCCTAGGAAAGACTTTGAACCTCATGAAGAAAATAGGAGACTAAACCAAAAGCAATTACGTCTTCATCCACTTTGTCAGTCCCGCTTGATCTAGAGGTTTTTCACTCGGTTGACAGATGCACTTACGGTGTAATTGTTTTTAAAATTAAGGCTTTCAGATATCACCATGTGCTATACATGGTATCCTATTGTTCAAAACGCCCATTTTCACATGAGGAAATAAAACACAAAGATAAAATGTACAAAAACAGTCCTAGGCAGCAAACTTATGTCCTTCATTTGCAAGGGAGGAAGGCTATTTTTTAGAACAAGGAACTATGAAGGCCCTACAAAGAACGCTGCTTCCTCAAAATGTTTCATTGGAGATGTTTAGGGAAAATTCAAGTGACCGGTGTGAATGTCCTAGTAAGCTGGAATGAAGGGCCATTTCATGGAATTTCACAGAAATTGGTGGGTAACCATAACTGTTCCTTAAAATAAGCACAAAAAAAAAAAAATAAATGCCCCTCTAGAATTAGAGAACTGAAACAACAGCAACTATTATGCAAATGACAGGCACATGACAAAGCTTCTGTACATTGCACATTATCCGTATGGCTTCCCTCCGGACTGACACAGAAGGTGCAAAAAGGGCATTTGAAATCTGGACCTTTGTGTTTGTGTGAGAGGAAAAAAAAACCAAACCAAAACAAAACAAAACAATCACATGCACATACTAGGGACACAGAGGGAGAAAAAGGAAAACTGCATTTTGAGACTGCTGATGCAAGAGAAAACTTTGAGAGTGCTTTTTTTTTTTTCTGTCAAAATACTGACTTTGGTCAAAGCACTACACACAAAAATCTGTGGTTTACTTAATCCAGCACTTTAGGAAAAAGACACTTTTTCATGCTCTGTAAATAAACAGAACTTCATCAAGGCAATGTCTAGCATCATCGTGTAACTGCCTTCTAACACAGGCAATCCATTCATCTCCACACTGGCTAACAGCCTGAGTCAAAGAAATTAAAATAACGCAAATAACACCACAAATTATGTGGCTTGGGCTGCCTTGAAATAACAGCTGATTCCACAAGTACCTGAGAAGGGTGTCCCAGCATGAGCCAGTCAGGGCAGCTGTCTCCTGGGGATTTATAAGAATATTCATCAGAATTTCTATCATTCTTCCCACCAAGTCACCCTGAGCTGCAACTTTTCATGTCAGTCAATTGGCCACTGCACCAAGCCTGCAGAGACTGGATAATCAAGCCTAAGAAATAGCTTTTTTATGCCTTTGTCACACACAATCAATAGCCATATCACAGCAAACTGGAAAAATGAAGGAATGAGCACAATACACGTAATATGGTCACTGTATTGCATGTGAAAGGCTGGGCTGATGCTATTTGTGAACCAATAAGCTAATGAAGGTGGTGATGCTGGTATAGTCCTCCAAATAGTTAGTTGGCTTTGGATGACTGACAGGTAGTGCTGCTCTCAGTTCTTCTGTTGATTGATTGCTCATGGAGTTATTTTAGTTGAAGGGCAATTAACTGTTCTTCATGGTTTATCTGTAGGCTGCTTGTGATGTTGTTCTTTTTAAAGAAACTCTGCTATGTTGATAAGCATCAAGTCAAGAGTTTATAAAACAATTCCAGAAAAGACTGACTTTTACCTGTCAAGACCAGGATTTTATTAGCACTTGATATTCCACTGCAGCATTCATAAACTCAGCTCTACAATATTACAAATGAAGAAACTGTCCTACCTGTATCAGCATGAAAAGATTTTCAGTCATTCTTGCTTCATCTGGGGGCCAGCCCATCACAAGCCTGTGGAATGATGAATTATTTGGCCTTTGCTGGTTTATGCCATCTGGCTGTAAGGAACAGAGGGAAAAACAGGTGAGTCATAGTGAGCATAGGAAGACTGCACCTCTCACAGAAATCAGCAACATTCCTTCACTAACAAAACCATAGTAGACATCTATATCCTTTTTTGTTTATCTCTCACATTTATATCCCATCAAGTTGTTCACTTGCTGTGACTTTAGGGCATAACAGTTCTTACTCTTCCTTTAAAAGTAGATTATTGTCTAGAAATTATAGGAAAGAGATACTGGAAAGAACAGGAGAAATGCTTCAAGAAAGAAAGGAAGGGGAGGTAGGCACTATGGGAAGAGCACCTTTGGAGATGTGGGCACTTAGAGCTGCAAAACACCACCACGCAGAGGGCAAAATTGTTCTCCCCAGAGGAAAAGGCATTCCAATTTGCGCTGCATGGTTTCAGTTCTCAATTAGTGGCTTTCAGTTTTAAGTTTGTTTTGAATGCCTGTCACCATTGAAGAGAAAATCAGTACAGACTATAGCATTTTCTCAGTCCAGGTATTCACTGACCTGGCTTCCTTTCCTTAGGGAAAAGGGTAGTTAGTGCTGCAGTGACTGTGAAAACCTGCTAATTAAGACTTCACAGGATCTTGGAACTGATTTGTGAATTTCATGTAAAAGACAAGAATAAGAAAAGTTCAAAAGCCATCTCATTTAAAATCCTGCTTTGACTCTTTTATTCGGTGTCATGTTGTTTCATACTCGCTAGTCACTATCATATCTTTTATAACACCCTCACAAGTCATCCTTACTTAGAGATGTGCTTATGAAAGGCAAGTAATTTTTGGATGAATAACATGTAATGAGTTGTGTGGTTTATTCCCAATATTGCTACCCCAGCATGGGCAACTGATTAGATGTTTTTGTCAGGATTGACATACCTTTATCTAAAACTTATACAAAGACCCAGCTCCAGCCTTTTGTAGTAAACAGCTGCCTCAGGCCTTTCATTCTGGATGACACCTACAAAACATGGCTGATGGAAGCAAGCTGGCAAAATCCTGTTTCTTGCCAGCCTTGAGTAATTCCCCCATCATTGCCTCCATCACTACCTCTCGCTGTGGACAAGCTATTGCTTGACATTCCCAAAGCTGCTTTTTTTTTTTTGTCTTTTTCCTTCCTACAGGTCCTTCTGCTTTCTCCTTGCCATTGTTATGAAAATTATTTAGAACAGAATACAGCAAATAGCAAAGAGACTATGAAAACCATCTAATCCTGCACCATGAGATCAGCTAAATCCCCATCAGGCCCAACAGACACTTGCCCAGGTGTTGCCAAAGCCCTCCACTAGCAGAGATCCCACATCTGCAGAAGGCAATCCAGTCCCCCGCTGAATATGCTGTATCAATGGGAAATGTTTCCTGATGTCTGCTCTGGATCTCCCCAGCTGCAGTTCAAGACCATCACTTTTTGTCCCATCAACAGCAGCTTACTGCTGCTCTCTCTGCTTCAGCCTTTCACACATTTGCTACCATGTCTCCTCTCTGTCTTCTCTTCTCGAGACTGAACATACCAAATCCTTTTGAGCTTTCCTCATAGGCGATGTTTTCAAGATGCCTGATTGCTCTCATCAAGACTTTCCCCAGCCCATCCATGGGCTTCTTGAAACACAGGGATCAATTCCAAATGCAGCTATCCAGGTGGTGCTTCATGCTTTACTCTTCAGCAGTTCTGTTCTGTGTCTGTAAAACATCACAGTAAGATTTTGTTTTTGAATGAAGCTTACAGCCACTACAGAATCATAGATAACAAGAAAAAAATAGTATAGACAAATTCTTGCCAGTCATAGTAATCCCTGCCATCCACCCACTTACCTATTCATCCATTTCGTTTTACTGTATTTATTATATGTATTTTAAACTCTTAATGTCAAAATATTCCTAACCTTGCTGTATGATGGATTTAGACTGAAATATATGAATGAAATTAAACTATCCTCATATTTACAAGTTTTCCTAGATAGTTTGACTTTCTGGTACTCTAAAAAGCCATGAAAATTTATAAGTTATTTTACTCCTAAAATTTTTTCAGTCACAAATGAAGACTTTTATCAACAAGAAATTAAAAAGCCAAGATGCCCTCATTTCAATTTTTCTACTAGTTCTGCTTTGTCACAGAGGAAAAGCATCCTTATTTGTGAAGAGTAGCTCCTAAATTGGAACAGTCTGAAATCCGGTCAGGGTAGGTTCATTATTACTGTAGCAGAAAAACACTGAAGCCTGATGCAAATATTTAGACATGAGACAAACAGATATGATGGGATATTTATGTAAGAAATATAAGTTACAGAATACCCATAGTAGATAATTCACATGTTTCTTGACCTGACCTCTACAGTTCATGGGAAATATATCTTCCCACTAGCATACAAATGATATGAGCACACTGGTCTACCCATCCATTCTTCTGACTTTTCATTCACTTCCAATTACCGGTTCAGTTCAGTTCAGTGAGGCATTGTTGACAATGTTAAAATTAAAAGAAAAAGAAGGAAAAAAAAAAAGGAAAAAAAGAAGGTGCAGAACTGTCTAGTCTTAGTGTCTGTCAGAATTAAGGAAATTCAGATGGAGTAGATGCCTTCACAACTCAATACAATCCTCCCCATACTCATGGCTTTGTGCCAGTGCAGACCAACCATCCCAAGGTAAGAGCAAAAGAAAAATGCTGTACTGGGAAGCTTCTCCCAGGAATTTTTATTTGTGGTTCTGATAGGAAGACTGGAATGTAAAAAGGATGTTAAAAAAAGGTAATGGAATGTATGTACTATAATTAAAAGATCTCTTCCATTGCCAATAATGATATAAATAAGGATAAATAAATTGTAAATAAAATATAAGCTCCTGTAGACGTCACAACAATATTTTTCTGCAACACTCCATAGACTGTCCTTAAGACAGTTTTAATGATATGGGAGATTTTAAGAAAATGTACGTTGGCAGAAAATTTGCCAGTAATTGAAATCAACTCATCCTGTGAATGAGTCATATTTAACAAAGCTTCAATAATGTACAATGCTAAAACAGATTTTGGCAATTTTCATTTCAATATTAATTTTATTCAGCATCAAAATTATGAAGAAATTATATAAAATAAAAATAAATTAAAACAACATACAGATTTTTTAAAAATCTTACATAATATAAAGTAAAATTGGAATAAAAAGAAAACTGAAATAAGTTAATTGTCCTGAAATGTACTTTTTCCCCTGAAATGTTACATTGCAAGTGTCAATATTTCAGCTTTTTATTCTGATTGGGATCAAACATTTTTTATAAAACTTTGCCCAGATCTCAGTCAGCTTTAAAACAATGTCTGCGTAGGGCCATCCTGATGGGGGTAGAGAACTCATTTCTCCCAGAGATGTAAGTTCTGTAGAATATAGATCTTGTCCCTTACAGCTCTCATTCAATGCAAAGTGACAAGAACCTAGCCTCCCCACCTGCACCATGAAGTGAGCCAGCTAGTTAACCAGCCAGCCAGTTAACCAGGGGCAGACTTCCCACGGCAGAGCGGTGGTGGCCCGGCCACAGGGAGCTCCTCCCCTCCTCAGCACCTGCAAGCACAAGGCAGGATGCTTCCCCGCCTTGAGATGAAGCTGCAGCTACTACCTCCTTGCTTCACATTTCCACCAGGCGTTGGTGATGTGAAAATCCCTATCCTCCCCCGGGAAGTGTGATGGCAGGTTTGACAACATGCTTCAATCAACGCTGAATGAACCTTGCAGGGGGACTAATGAATCAGACACAAAGCCCCGCAGATCACCGCACCCACCTCCTGTGGGAGTCCTGGACTGGGACTCGACCCCCCGTTTGCCTGGAGGTGCACAGGGGCCCTGCGCTGGGGCAGCAGCATGATCCAGAGGTTAATGCACCTCATTTTCTGTATGAGGTACTGAGGATGAATTTACATTGTAATTCCCCTTAAAATACAGGTGTGAAGTGTTCATACTATTTAATGTAAAGGAGGAAAATATATTTAACCTAAAGATGAGAGGGCTTTAACATATTTAACTGATCCATTCTAATTTTTTAACTATCAGAAATTTAAAATAATGATATAGGGTGGTGACTCCAAGTGGGACTTTCACTGATCTTACTAAAATTAAAGCTGAGGTCTTTTAACACAAAATAGCAAAAAATGGACATTTTAGATGTCTGCCTTGGAACAAAGGACATCTTTGAGTAACAAGGCAATGCTCCTAGAAGTAAAAACAAAAGTCTATATGTTCTGTGTCAGTAACTGGAATACTTTCTTGTTATCAATTAATAGTTCTCAAACACAGACATTTGACAGATTAGAATTTCAACCAATTTACTTGGGAAACTCTGGAAAATTACTGAAATACAAATGTATAAACTCTATTTCTTGATAGTCTAATAGAAAACCAGCTTATGACACTTTTTCAGGAGTTTTAAATAAAACTTTATGTAAAATATGGGGTAAATATGAAGCTAGAAATAGTTCTGATTAAAGATATATTTTGTATTTATGTCTAAGGATCAGCCCCATCTCTCTGCTGACCACTTTCAGCATTCCAATAGCATTGACAAGCAGTCCTCCTCTCTTTTACGAGAGGAAGAAAACACTGCCAGTCTTGAAGCACACACTGATCCAAAAAGTCTACCATTTTTGTAACTCATTCTTGAGAACTAATTTTAAAATCCTCAGATCTCATCCAAGCTATTAGGGATTTTGTCAGTTTAACATTACAAACCCTGAGAAACACTTTATAAAGTGGACCTTGTAATAACTTGTATGAATTCTATAAATTCACCATGTTGCATTTATATTTTGACAATACTGAGAAGGATATTGTAGCAGACCTTTTTTTATTTTTTTTTTTTCCTCATTTTTCTGCACCATTTTTCAGGGAGGTTGAATTTTAAAACAGTACCGAATAGCTGTATTTAAAACCTACCTATTTTTGGATATTAATAATGAGTCTTTTGAGACATTAGAGATTCAGAAATTCAGGACAACCACTAAGGGATCTGTTCAGCTCCCAACCACTCTTCCTCATTGATGGGCAGCATTTAAATACTTCCCTCCATAAAAGGCTACTTGTGTTAAATTCTTGAATAAGAAAATGAGACAAGAGATTACCGAGAGTAATGCTAAATGCCAGCTTGCTTTGTTTCTGCATGTGAAATACCACAAACAGAATAGAAGCATAAATTGGTATTTCATGTACAAGCCCAGTATGAGTCAACAGTATCATACAGCTGCACAGAGAGCAAAGATGACACTGAGACACTGGAGTATTACATAGAAGACACAGGAATCTGTCTAAACCTTTTCACACTGGTAAGGCTTCATGTAAAGTACCAGTAGCTCAAGAGAGATGTGGACAAGTTGGAGGAAATCCCAAAGAGCAGAAGAATGATCAGAGTTGTGGAGTATGGGGCCTACAGAGAAAGCTTGAAAGGACGGGGATTATTTAGTGCAGACATGATGGAGAGGAATTGTGGTCACAGCCTTCACACATCAAAAAGACTGCACATAAGAGGAAGGAAATAAACTGTTCTCAGTGCCTACAAAGCTGAAAAAAATGACAAGGCTTAAATTACAGTAACACAAGTTCAATTAAGCATTAGGAAACTCCCCAACTGTAATGACAATTCAACAATGGAGGAGACAGATTGCAGGTGGAGTCTCCATCACACTAAATGGGACAAGTATGTGTCACGAGTAGTGTAGTTACAGCTTGGGTCACAGTGCTGGATTAGGTTGCCTCTAAGAAAACATTCCAGCATTTTTATTCTGATTATATAATTTACATTTATCTCATGTCCAATTTAACTAAGGCTATGTTTGCAAGTAGGTGATTCATTCTCATGTTTCCTATAATAAAATTGTCCTTATTAATTTTATTAAAAATCTCCTTTTATTTGATCTTCCTTCCTCAAGCCTACCTTGGTATCAGTCAGAGCCTTCTTCAGAGATTATTGCTAACATATCCAAATGAGAAAAATGTGAATAATTTTCCTTTGCAATTAAAATACATTTCTGAAGTTTGAAATTATTTTATTTCACTGTCTAGCTCATTCTTTCTCCTCTGTCGAATACTGATTTTTTTCCACTTCAGTCTTTCTAAGTGTTACTTGGAGAAAAATTAAGAAACTGTATTTTCTAATCACAGTTACTGTGCCAAGAAATGCCAGTATTCCTTGCATAGTGGCCTTATTAATGATGGCATTTGGGCTGTCTAAATAACACGTACTAGGCAGAGGAGCCAGGATTCAGGGTATGGAAATCTGGTTATTACAGACCACACAAAAATAGCAACTGTTTCTTCTGTTTCACACATTTCTCAGTGCCACAATGGTCATTAAAACTGAAACTGCCATTTCTAAATTAACAGAAAGATGTACAGCAAAGCCTTAGGATGAAAGGAATTTCTACCATATGTTATAGCTGTTAATATAAAATTAAACTGGAGGGTGAGACAATGTTCCTTTAAATTCCATTACATAATGGGCAAATGGTCAATTCGAAGCATAAATAGTGAATTTCCATTTTCAGCTCACAAGACTGAATTTTTGCTCACAGACCACGAGCATCTTCTGCCAAATCTCAGTAACCAGGATGCGCAGGGAAGCACAAGGGCACATTCTGCTGCAGGACCTGCCCGTAAAGCAGCTGATTCCGGAATCCGGCCACCAGAGGCAGAGCGACCACAGCCACAGCTGTAGGCTGCTGACCCATCTGCTCCAGAATAATTAAAGACTGATTTTCTGTACGGGCCTATTTACAAGTTAAGGGTTTTATTTCTTCTGCTTGATGATTGGTGTCACCAAGTTATTCTAGTCTGGTTTTTAAGTCACACCACCTCCCATAACATCGTACAAGACTTCTTTGTTGTTATTGCAGTACATCTCTGAATACTACATTAAAGTTACAGTGGCTGATGTTTTCTAGTGACATGCAGAATAAAATTTTTTTTTTTTTTCATTATATTGTACAACATCTTCTGCAGCAGTTGCCAGACAAACTGCATTACATCTGCTGAATTCATTGCAGGATTAGGGCCCTAATACTGAAAATTTCATGTAGAGACCTATGTCAGCATTCCATGCTATGCAAGCTTATAGATTGTACCACATAGTGTTAATTCCTGAATGGTGTGTCGGGCACCTAAAATAATTTAGTATAGCTTACATTTACTAGTTATTATTTTATTTATCTGCACTGAGGCAGGACAGGACATATTTCTCAGTGTTACAGCACTAGATTAATTCAATAACTGATTTTTAACTTTGAATTGTCAAATCAATACAATTCAGCAGAACTCTGAGTAAGCAAATAAATAACTATAAAATGGTAAACATCCCTGTGTTCAGCTGGGGATGTCGTCACACAAATACAGCTAAAAAGGATTTCTAAAACGTCTGCACAATCTCCAATTCACAGTTAAGTGGCCTGCTTTTCACTCAGGGGCAGCTCAGGTTACTTACCACACAAAACCACATGTATTAGGATCCTTGCAGTAAGAAATTTTGCCAACCCCCAGCCAAATGACAAAGCACAGCCGCTGGCCAGTATATAATTCTGCCATGCATCTCCTCCTGTGCTTAGCCTGCTCTGAATGCATCCAGAGTTACACATACCTCTCTCTAGCTCTGAGTCAGCTCCTTATTCGAATACAAGGCCTTGGTTTGTATTTCAAAGCAATTAGGGGATTGAATCGACAGCTATATCAAACCACGATTCTCCATCTGGGAGCTACTGTGACAACCATATTCCTCTGGGACAAAGCAGACCAGAAGGCCTTGGAAAGGGCACGTGAAAGCTGGAGACAATCAATTTTCAGGCTGCGGGGTTACCCAGCCTATAAAACAGTCCTTTGGAGAACAAGATACATCCAAAACTCAGCCACTTCTACAAAACACTGCAAATCCTTTCTGTTGACAAGCCTTCCTGGCATGAGTGTTGCTTGTGAACTGCACATCCCATTTTACTCCCAGCTCTGATATTTGTATCAACTTTGTGGAAGATATTCAACTAGTACCATGATAGTATTACAAAATTTAAAAGCAGAATTTTTTTCAGTGTTACTCCCACTAAAATGTATACACACTTTGTGTTTCTCTTCCTCTATTCCTGTCTCATGTGAATGAATAAAAACAATGTAAAACCCCTACTCTGTAACAAAACAATAACACCAGTGACTATCTTGCAATTAAATATTGTGACTAATCTAACCTCAGCAGCCCTCCCATTCCTCCAAGGAGACCTTGTGAGCACAGCTTATCTCAACTGACAGAACTCAGCTGCTACGTCCCACCTGCCATAAAATCCTCAAAACTCAGCATTCTCTCTCTTCTGAGCACTAGCAGGGCCCCCACAGGAGGATCAGGGTGGATTTCATATCTATGGATATGTCCATCTGCAGCCGTTGTTCTCTGTGTCATGTCTTGACCAAAAATAACAGATGCTCATGAATGGTCTCTCCCTCACGAAAACCCTTGATACCAGCTCTCCATACTCCCCCTGTTCAAAAATTACACTCTCTAGCGCAGAGGCAAATAATACCTATTTCTATAATAAAACCAAGCTTGGAGACTCTTCTGCTCTCCAATACATGAATGACAGTGATATCCTACCAAATACAGTGTACTGAGCTATCACACAGATCTGTAAACAACTGCCCATATGAACTTACCTGAACCCTATGTTGCCTGAACTGGCCTCAAAGACAAACTATGCAATTGTGTGAATGCTCACGCTGCTCAATCAGTGACACAAAGACACTTTGTGTGGGTCCTAAGTTGAGCAGTAGTTGATCACATGGGAAAAATGCTTCTTTCCAAATTTTACAGGACATAAAGCACTGGCGGTAGATCTCATTTTACTACAGCTTTGAATACACTTTTCCTCCAATACCACAGCACATTTGTTATAACGCACTAATATATTAAATAATTTAATCTGATCAAACAGGTAAATAAATCTGTAGCATTCCATCTCTGTTCTGTTGTGCACACAGTTTCATGAAAAGCAGCCACTTGCAATAGGAATCCCCACAGTAATTATACACTAAAAATACTTAACATTTATCACCATGTCTTTCTCAGTAACATGATTTGTCTCACAAGCACTTTCTTTACTGAACAGTCAGGTACAGCTGCCTGTGACACTTCGTGCCTCTCTGAACAGGCACGGGTGGAGGTCTGAAGCAAATGCATGTGAAATTAGACTGATGGAAAATGGGGAAGGTTACATGACGCTGCCTAAAAGAGAGACAGAGAGAGAAGAGTCAATTTTTCTTTGGATCACCTTTTTTCCACACACACTGTGGTGTTGCGAACCTTTTGCATCACATCCTCTGGCATCATCATTACAGAGATAAATCTAGAGGTATGGATTTTAAGGGACATACCTGGTTGCTCACAAGTCCTTCAGGGAAAGGCTGAGAGGTGACAGGATTCCTTCAAGGAGGTGACAGAGGGGTGGACATAGAAGGGAGAACGGGAGGTCATTCTGGAAAGAGAGGGGAGCAGACAAAAAAGGGGTGACCATAGGTGTCAGGAAGGGAGAAACTACCCTGTGAGGAATGTGAGGCACCAAAAGGGATCAGTCCTTGAGGGAAAAGGGTAGTTGCAGAGGGGCCCT
Source organism: Tyto alba (assembly GCF_018691265.1). NCBI lineage: Eukaryota > Metazoa > Chordata > Aves > Strigiformes > Tytonidae > Tyto > Tyto alba. Next base: position 2,484,827 of record NW_024881320.1, read on the forward strand.
GACTAGCCATGGTGGTGAGGCTGAAGAGGGAAACTGAGAATGGCCTCACCTTTGGGATAAGTTGCTGAGGGAGCAGCTCTCGGACAACAGCGAGAGGAAAGGAGCCTTTGGGTGGAGGGAGGTGAGGTGCTGAGGGGAGCGGCCATTGCATGAGGGGCTGAGGGGAGAGGCGCTGAGGGGAGCGGCCATTGCGTGCGTGAGGGGCTGAGGGAAGAGGCGCTAAGGTGAGGCACTGAGGGGAGCGGCCATTATGTGAGGGGCTGAGGTGCTGAGGTGAGGTGCTGAGGGGAGCAGCTGTTGTGTGAGGGGCAGAGGGGAGAGGTGCTGAGGCAAGGGGCTGAGGGGAGCGGCCATTGCATGAAGGGCTGAGGGGAGAGGCGTTGAGGGGAGCAACCGCTGCGTGAGGGGCCAAGGGGAGAGGCGCTAAGGTGAGCGGCCATTGCACGAAGGGCTGAGGGGAGAGGCGCTAAGGTGAGGCACTGAGGGGAGCGGCCATTATGTGAGGGGCTGAGGTGCTGAGGTGAGGTGCTGAGGGGAGCAGCTGTTGCGTGAGGGGCAGAGGGGAGAGGTGCTGAGGCAAGGGGCTGAGGGGAGCGGCCATTGCATGAAGGGCTGAGGGGAGAGGCGTTGAGGGGAGCAACCGCTGCGTGAGGGGCTAAGGGGAGAGGCGCTAAGGTGAGCGGCCATTGCACGAAGGGCTGAGGGGAGAGGCGCTGAGGGGAGCAACCGTTGCGTGAGGGGCTAAGGGGAGAGGCGCTAAGGTGAGCGGCCATAGTGTGAAGGGCTGAGGCAAGGCGCTTAGGGGAGCGGCCATTGTGTGAGCCGCTGAGGTGAGGTGCTGAGGGGAGCAGCCGCTGCGTGAGGGGCTGAGGGGAGAGGTGCTGAGGGAAGAGGCACTGAGGCGAGGAGCTGAGGGGAGCGGCCATTGCGTGAGGAGTTAAGGGGAGAGGCCATTGCGTGAAGAGCTGAGGGGAGAGGCCACTACGTGAGGGGCTGAGGGGAGTGGCTATTGCCCGAGGGGCTGAGGCGCTGCGAGTAGCGGCCTGGGGGGCGGCGGGGCGGGGCGAAGAGCGGTGGGCACCGCCCTTGGGGGCGGGGCGTGGGGGGGGCGGGGCCAGATCCCGGGGGGCGGCACCGAGAGGCGCTGGGGGGGAGGGCCCGGCGGGGGAGGGGCGCGGCAGGGGGCGGGGCCCCACGGGGCTGGGAGGGGGGGAGGGTTTATTGTTCCTCGCGCGGTGCATGCCGGGCCCGCCTCAGCCCCCAACATGGCGTCGCGCTGTCACCTGTGTGTGTGAGGAGGGAGCGGGACGTGGCGGCTGCGGGCGGGCACGGCGGCTCCCGGGGGTCCCCGCTCCTCTGGCGCCGTGGTGGCAACGCGCCGCTCCTCGCTGCTGCCCACCGCGCTCCGGCTGTCCGGCACCCAGGCCGCCGGGGACCCCCCTGCCCCCGCCCTGCCCCCGCCATGGGGGGGTAGCGGGACCCGCCTCGCCTCAGCACCGCGGAGCCCCCCCGCCGTCCGCGCCATGGGGTCCCCGGCGAGCGCCTCGGCGGCGGCGGCCACCGACTCGGCCCAGTGGCTGTCGGTGAAGGAGGAGACCATCTTCCTGCACGACGGGCTGATCCGGGTCACCGACCTGGCCGAGCTGCCCAGCGAGATCATCGGGGTGGCCGAGCCCGGCGACACCGAGCTGGAGGTGAGCCGGGACTGCGGCCCCCCCCGAGCTGAGGGGAGGGACGGGGGTGTTGAGGAGGGTGCCCCCGGGGGAGGGGAGACAGTGGCAGGGAGGGCCTGAGGCGTGGAGGAGGATGGTGTTGGAGGGGGGGACCTGCAGGGAGGATGACTAGGGGAGGATGGGGGTGCCGGGGTGGAGAACGGTGGATGCGGATACAGGGTGAAGGATTTGGGGTATGGAGCTAACTGGAATTGAGGCAGTCTACTTGTTTTCAGTCCATCTAATTTATCTCAAATAATGCTGGAAGTGGAGCTGGACAAGAGGGTAGTGAGGTGCTAATGAAGATGGAGGGTGAAGTATTGGTGCTGCCTCCTTGTTTTGAATCGGTAGGGTTTGTTAATGTGAACCACGCTCATGTATTTCGAGGTGGCCTTTGGCTCACATTTATTTATGGTTTTGTATCTTTTTGCTGTTACTTTTAGCTGGTTTGTAATTAATCAGCCTTACAATAAGATGCGTAGGGTACTGGGGTGTCTGGGTGTTTTATTTAGGCTGTTGACAGTGATCATTATTAAAGAGCCAGGAGCACAGCTGAGATTTTAATTCCAGCTTTTTACCTCCTCAAAACTGCTGGGATTTTGGCTGCAGGCAGATGGTACAGCTGGTTTATGAGGCGACAGTGAAGGACTGAATGTCACGGATTGTAGGTTGCATCTATTTTGTAGACTGCATTTTTTTTTTTTCCTTCCTGTGTGCCTCCCTTCTCTTCTTTCACCCCGCCCTCTTCTCCAGCAATGTGGCTTGCAATGACACAGGGTCTTTGTCAGAGAAGCTGAGTGGTGTGAGCTGAGAGGGGATGGTTCAGCAGGCGGTTTATCTGTGTGCTATGTTAGTTCACAAGCATTTAGGCCGCAAAAGCCTTTAGTGAAGCTTTGGCTGCAAACTGGGGTGTTGCTAAGATGAACCCATGAGCCAGGCTTGCAGTTCTGAGAACATCATTGTTCACCTTGTGAAGTCTTTACGGTATTTATGAAAACTTCCCACAGCTTTATCTAAGGAAAGATATTTTTTGCTGAACATGCATTTTCTTCTCTGTGCGATGTGACACTGGGGATTGGGATGGGAACATTAGCTGCTCCCATGAAATGGATGTTGGCAAATATCACATGAACAGGAAGGGAGAGACTTCTAAGGTGGATGTCTTATCTTTATGTGTATAAACATGGAATAAGGCTCCCTTGTGATCAGAGTCCACTCTGGCATTCAGTGCAGCTTGTATTCAAGAAAATATTTTGATTCCATTCCATACTTTTAGAACCAGCATCAAGTCTTAATAACTGCATTAGAAAAATATATGCTCCTACAGCATTATTTGTGTTATATCATAATAAAGGAAGATATCCTTTAAAAAATAAACCAAAACCCAAACCAAACCTTATTTTTTAAGATCTTGCAAGCTAGACCAGAAGTATGTTCCAGCATGAAATTTGACACACAGCTTCACTTAACAAACACCTTAGCTCTGGAGAATTTTTGTTAGTGCTAGGAATGTCTGTAACACTACAGTTGTTTGGGGGAGATAGGGATGGAATTAGTGTTACTGTGTCCTGCTCTTTATGACACTCATTATAGTGTTTCAGCAATCCAGTGCTACTGATTCATATAATTTTTCCTGTTTCAGAGATTTATTTTTCTTTGTTATGCATGTTTGCAGTGTGAAACTTGAAAATAAATAATACTTTTTGCAGTGGTACTTATTTTGCTCTATAGTCTTTAACCATGGAATATGGAAGCATTTGATTTCATTCCACTGAAAGAATTGATGACCACAAGTGACTTATTTTTCAGATCTTGTTTGTAAAATGGTTTATAGTTTTTGGTACTGAGGGGGGAGGGTTAAAAAAGAGTGAAATTTCACATGGTCTAAATGTAAATTATTTAGCTCATAACTTTGCCTTTTTTTTAATGTTTTTTTTAAAATAAAGGGCTACCTTGGTAAACTGGAGTGACTTTGAGGAGCCATTTTGTGGAAATAGGTGCATGCATCTTACTGAAGTGTGGCCACGTAATCGGCTAATACACTGAATGGCTCATTTACACTGTTTCTACTCCTACTTTTGCAATGTAATAGATATATTTGAAAATGGTCCAAATAGAAATCTCTTGGGATATGTTATTGGACAAGGGTAGGAGATGCTGCAGCTGCTGCTTTGATTAGTAAACTTCCTAATATACTACTTGTGCTTCATCAGTGGTGGTCAGAACCCTGACTGAATTTATGGTATGATGTGCTTAATTAAAAGATGTAGTATACTTAAATGGGTGGGTGGGTTGTTTGGGTTTTTTTTGGGGGGGACAGGGGAAAGAGGAGTATCATTCTGGTCTATTTTGCTTAAATAGCCCTTTAAAGAGTTTATTGGTGAATAATGTCAATGTTTTTGCATATGTTTCCTTTGTCCTTCTGTTCAAAGGTTTTGTCTAATTATAAAAAGAGGAAAAAATGTTACGGTACTGGTATTATGCCAATAAAAGCTTATGAAAATTTATTATTTTGTTGTTTTGACTCCCAGACTTCTACTTATTTTTAATATATTTTTATATATATGTGTGTGTATATATATATTTTTTTTTTTCCTTAATGGTAGGTTATGAAAGTGTTACCATTCTCTTTCATGTGAAGGTAACTTGTTCTAGGAGTATCTTTAGGTTTAAAGAGTATGGAGGTTTTTGTTTCATTTTCAGTTTTTATGTAATGTAAATATGTATGCCAACTTCTTAGACTGTGTATCAGCATATTTACGAGGAATATATATTACCAAAAAGAAAGGGGGCAGTTTTATTTGATAGAATTTTGTAATAATGTGCATATAAAAGCTGTTCCTGCTATGGTTTCCCAATAAAATCTTCTAGTCAAGAGACCTAGATTAGTTAGCAATTATGTGAGCCTTTGCACCCTTATTTTAAAGCCTTTCATACAGAGAAATGACTTTCAGAGTGCAAAGTCTTCTGCTTCTTGGAGACAACCTTATGTGACTAACCACTGAAGCTGTTGCCATGACATTTTGTCCGGTCTCTGCCCTGGATGTCAATGCCTGCACAGGAGGGACAGCTTAATGGAAGATGAGCTGTTCTTTAATGTGCCACAATGGAAACTGCAGACCATCCAAAATCCTCCCAGTCAAACATCTTTCACAGAGGCAGTAGCCCCTGGAAGCAGGGCAAGAAGCATGTCTGAAGGTAGCGGTCCCTCAAACCACATGGTTTTAATCTGCCATTACACCATAGTCAGTGTGCTGCAACTTATGAGAGTGCCAGCAATATAAATTGATGTGTTAACCCGTGGCAACTTAAGGAGGACGCTACTGAACGGTGGTTGTGCATGTTGACTACAACATAGCCATCTGATGGCAAAAAAGCATTCACTTGTAGCTAGGCAGTTTAGTCTGGTTGCCATACGTTACTGTTGTAATCCTTCCATTTGAGGAGGCCTTTCTGATCTTCAAATTTGTGGCTGGTATTTTCATTAGTTTTAAATTTGCAGTATCGGCAATGTTTCAGCTAACTAGTGGTAGGCTCAGTTATTTTTTTCCACAAGGAAATAAGTGGGAAGAAAGACAAATCTTCAGTGTATATAGTCACAGTATAAAGTAGAACAACCTTATGTGTCACTCCACTTAACTCGTAAGCACTCTGTTTTACATAACAGCCTAACAGTAATTTGGAATAATCGTTTGGATATCTGTTCTTGCTGCTTTCCTGCATAGTCTGGAAAAGTTCTAAATACTTGGTTTATGTTTTTTTTCTTTAGTATATTTTTAAGATGGAGCTAGAAGTATAGCTCTTCCCTCAGTAGCTGTCTGGATCATGTATGTATCTGTCCTTGTCTGATGTTTTGACTCTTATCAAGCTCTGTTGAACAAAGTATGAGATGCCACTGGGCAGCTGTCGCTCTGCACTGCAGATATGTATTTTTAATCAAATGTAAGTGTAAAAAATCAAAATAAAAATAATTTTAAAAGGTGTTATCCTTTCCTCTTCCCCTTAGTATGGTCTGGGCTAGCCCTCTAGGGAGAAGTTGTTCAACTGAAGTCCAGTGCTGTTTTAGCAGCATGTGTCGGTCTTGTGAATAATTTGTGTTTTCTGTCAAAATGAGTTAGACTTGAAGGTATCTGCTAAACTTGAAGCTTTCACCCATTTTCCTCATAGACTAGAAGAAACATTTTGTCACTTTTCCCAGATTGCTGAATGAGAGAGTAGTTCTCTCCTAATTATCTAGGTCAGAGTTTCCCGAATCTTTCTGGTTGTGACCTTACTTCCATCTATAAGTTTCACCTCTGTCAAGATAAAAAGCCCTAATACCAGCATAAAGAATTAATTGACTTTTTACTAAGTGGATGACCCTTCTTGGGGTTACGACCTCTGGCTTGGAAACAGCTGATCCAGGCGTGTATGTCAGGTTTATAACTTTCCTAGTCCTGCCTTTTGCATCCCCTTCTACTTCAAATACTCCAGTATTCCCCTTTGAGAATGTTTATAGTTTTCAGAGTAACACCAGATTAAGTTAATTCTTGAAGTTAATGCTGCACAGGAAGATAACCATACAAATGTGAGCCTTGGCTGTTACTTCTGCACAGGAGTTGATGGCGTTCTTTGAGGCATCACTGTAAGTCTCTGTCTTGCCTAGTGAGAGGACTTGTAAATCTTTGTCACTTTCCTTTTAAGCTCACTTTCATTAGATGATTGTGTAAACCACCGATACAGTGTGATTTAATTTCCAGCAGAGTTGCTGTTGTTATCATCCATTGTCGTAAAATGACCTGTTTGAATTTATCAAACTTTGAGAATATGGACTACCATGCCCCTTGGCTTTTTCTTTTTCAAGTCATGTTTTAGTTACCCTAGTAGAGAAATATTAGAAAATTTCTTTTTTGATTTTGCAAATATGTTTCCCAAATATAGTTCTTATTACCAATTGCAGTTGATTAGTTTAGTCATCTGCACTGTCAGATGCTTAAATGACAAAGATTTATCTTTACCTTTCACAGACATTTTAATCTGCGACTTAAGAGCCAAAGAACTATTTTAATAAACAAATGAAGCCATAAAGAAACAATGCTTTCTTTTACAGCATTTTTGTGTGTGTGTTTACAGCTTGCCTGCACTCTGCAATTCATCTCAGGTATCAAGGCTATTTGGTAAATTTGTACAGTTGAAAAAAAATTGTTTGGTACAATGTTGTGCGTGCAGTAGAAGATACGGGTTTCTTAGTACTTATTTCTGAGTAAGTAATAAGATTTCTCATGCTTTCACACGGAAAATATCTCATAGTTTTAGCTGAGTTGTTAAAAAGCTGTGCTGCTAGATATACAGGTTTATGAATCAGTAGAGGCTTTGAACAAGGTGATATGGTTAAAATTTCTTGGAGCAGAAAAATTCAGAACAATCTTGAAACTTAGTTTTCAGCTGCAACACTAAAAGCATAATGTAAATTATGCAGCACCTACTAAGAACCTATAAAATTTCAATACCTCAAACTTCAGGATGAAAATGTTTGCACATATTTATATATTTTACAAACACACAGGCACATCAAACAAAAAGCCTTATAGAAGGTTTAGAAAAATGTCTTAAAAGAAATCAAAGCAGTGTTTGCACTAAGATCGCTTCCTACTGTGTGTCTTCAGAAATTGCTGTAAGCAGAAATGCTGCTACCCAGCAGAGCAACAGAAAGTGGAAGACTAGGAGTTATGTATACAGTTGTTTATGGGAGCAGTTTAAATTTGGATGTGTATTTCAGTTTTCAGTGTACCTTTAAAACTGTCAATTCTGGTATTTCTCTTACAGAATAATCTATAAATCTTGTAATTCAGTCTTTTTTACATGATTTTATTTGTATTTCTGGAGACAAAAGAGAGCCAAGTAAACAAATGGTGCTCCCTATATTTTAACTCTGCGGTATAAGAGGAATGACCTTATAGCTGTAACATGGTATTGGAAGTAAAATTTTTTTCATGCTGCTGTTAAAGATACCTTATGATTATGAGAATGTTTTCGTTTTTCTGTATGGTTTGTTCCTTCTCTGAGATGGGAATAATACTTGTTTAATATTCAGGGGGGTATTACAGATCTAATTGATACTGGGAAATCTACCACCATCTTCAGGAAGTTCTTGTCTTTGTATGTGAAGTTCAGCCAATTTAATTATGTAGAGAAAGAATTAAATACTCTTTTGGAGATCTAAAGACTTTCGCTTGGAATATGTAACTTTAGGAAAAAATACACCTTAGTGAACGGCTTCATTGCTCATCAATTAATTCCCTGTGTAGTAGAATTAAAATTCATCAATGAAAGCAGCATGTTCAGCCCAAGACCGCTACTTAGCTAGCGTGCTGGGAGCGCTGTTACAGAAGGTCCTTGTTCACATCTCTCATTGGCCGTACAGTTTCTTCTTTCCTCTCCATTCTACTTCTTTCCATTCTATCTGCTGTTCCGCACCAGGGAACTGGTCTAAACCAAAAATCTAGCTTAAAAAACAAAACAAAACAAAACCAAACAAAACAACAGCAAAAAAAAAACCTCACAAAAAACAAACAAACAGAAATCCCTCACAGGCACTATAGGCAGCACCAGGGAAAGCATGAGGGGCAGGAATTTTAGCCTGAGGAGAAAGCTGCCTTTTAGTGGCAGCTCACTTTTAAATTTACTTAATGTGGTCATAAAACCTCAGGCTAAAACTCTTCATGTAGATTATCATGTCTTAATTGTTGTACATCCGGTATGTACTATCAATAGAGAAACACGTTACCCTAAGAATAGAGAATGGCAGTGACTGCTTTCTGGAGCAGTACTGGCAAAAATATTGTTTAATGGGAAGAAATATTTGGTTAAGGTCACATAGTAGGATGAAACAGGACAAAAATTGGATATGACAGGAAAGATGACATCTTCTCCATAGTTGATGATCTGAGATTAAATACCAACTCAATGTTGAAGATGATGTCAGCAACCAATTAGAGAGATTGAACTTTGGATCAAGCATTTTCTAATTAAAATATTTATTAAAATTCATTTAAAATATTTTTAAGGACAAGATTCGGCAAAATTAGAATAGTGACAATTAAACTTTTTACTAACACAGTTCTTAATTATATGTAACTTCAGGCTGTTAAGCGTGAGACTTTAAAAATCAGAACTTTTCAAATGTAGTCTTTACAAAATAAAAGTAGACAAAGTTGGCAAATAGGTAATGATCACAGTCACAGTGTATGAACAGATTTCAGAGTGACTGAACAGTAGGTTTCTCATTTGCAAAAAGCGTCAATGTGATGTTTATCCTACTTGCAAAATCAGATACGGAAAAAGATCTTAAAAAGTGATGTTTTATTTCTTCCTCTAATTCTAGTGTCTTGGTTACTCTAGAATTTATACTAGAATTACTTGGTTATATTAGCATTACACTTTTTACACTTGATGCTGCTTGTTTTTCTTGTTCATGAGAAGTTTCTCTTTAAACCTTTACATTCCTGTTATAAAGATTTTTTTTTTAATATTATCGATTGTTCCTAAGAAAAGTTAATATGTCTTATCTAAAAGCAGAAAAAGGACTATTTTAACATTACCGATGTACGTAAGGTAGACAGACTTTAAATGTTCTCTCAATTCTCTTCACGTTTTAACCGCTACTGAGCATCTTAAGTTTTTCATGTCCTTGTTTTCATAGTGTTATTTTTGTAGCTTGGTTAGTTATCTTTTGCTAATTCTGATTATAATCTGTACATTTAGATTTTGTTTAGTATTCTTCCCTTAAGCTTATGTTTGTGTTTTTAACTTGATGGTGTTAAGCTGCTATTTCTGTTTGTTTGATTGTCTTTTGAGTAACTTGTTTTACGGCACAGCAATGTGAATATTACATCCTTTTCATCCTCCTAGATTCTGTTTAAACCTTGTTAGTCAAAAATGATCAGTGTTGTGAAGTGCCTGATTATTTACTGGTTCAGGTGACTACTTATGATGTGCTAGCTTTTGGTTGTCTGCTTCTGACACATCCCCAAGGGTTGTATATGGAGGCAAGGTGCCCAGATACACTAAGAAAAGGATGCTGGAAATCAGTCCTAAATCAGAGCTCAAACTTGAGTGTAAATACTGAGGCATCGAGGAGATGGGGGGAAAGGGAGTTTTACCTCTTGCTGAGTAGTTATTTGGTCAGTGAAGTGTTGGAGAGGACAGCTTGAGTAACAGACATGTGCATCTGCAGGGAAATGAGCCCGTGCTTAATTTAACAAAGAGAAGGGTCGGTTCTTCTGGTTAGGAAGAGAATAAACTAATCTGGGGGAGAAGGATTAAATTTTGCTGGGGGATTTAAAAAGGGAGATTTGACAGAGTACACCAGCTTTTATAACCTGAAGAAATCCTCTGTAGTGGGTGCAGCCTCAGGCAAAAGGTGTTCAGAATGGCAGCCGCCGACAGCCGTGTGCCAAGGCAGCCTGTGGGAAATGGGCTGGGAAGGGATGGGGAAGGCCCTTTTGATTCAGTCTTAGTACAAGCCACTTCAGCATAGATTTGCTGTTTCCTTTCTTCACCTGTGTCTTTTATAAAGTCAGGTAGTTGTATTGTCTATTTCAAGAATTTGTGAATAAATGTGGAGGGGTTTTTTCTTGCATTTTATTTTAACTTGTTTTGACTTCAGATAGCTTCAAGATAACAAGCTTTGCCTGAAGATATGAGAAAACTGTAGTCGGTGTGCGGAGGAAACCTTGGCAAGGGCTGTGATTCCTTTGTGAAGCCTTTAGACTATCCAAAGGGAAACAGTGTCAGTGGCATGGACCAAGTGACACTCTGTCATTAGCGTTGGGTTAGGAAGAGGTGTATTTTGCTAACCAGTGAGAACCAGAATGGTTCCCTCATGTGCAGTGAGACCTTAGGAGTGTGTCTGAACCCTGAAAGATCCCAGGTTGTTTGTCACAGCCAGTCAGTCTGAAAATTTGGTCTTGAAGCTCCTTTTTGGAGGTACCTCTGAGTGCTTACTTCTAGTCAGTAGAATGTCTTTTGAGGGGAACAGATTTTAACAAAAATTTCCAAAGACTGCTGTATAGTAGGTGACCTTATACCTGTCTCCTAATATCCTGTTATTTCCTGGAAGTGCAAATGCCTACTGTAGACTTTCAGATGACATTGAATGGTTAAGTTTTTTCACTGGTTCCATAAGCTGTGCATGAAAACTAGATGATGTAAATTGCTTTATTTTCAAAAATCTGCAAGTCCCATTTTGGAATCTAGGATGCTTCATATATCGTTAACCTAAATTAGTGGGTATTTCCTTTCTGAAGGGCCAAAGCAAAACATTCTTAGCAGTTCTGGGCAGACCATACTATACTTATAAAACAAACTGTGAAATCAGTGAGAAAATAAAACTTGAGTAGGGAAAGGCTTTTCATCAGCGTATCAACAAATATTTGACACTGACTTCTTGTCTTCATTTATACGGAGCAGACTCAGACCTGTAGAGCAATATCAAAGACAATCCATCTTCCTGCTAAACTGTGGGAGCTGAGAAACAAGAACGTGTAACATAGTGTGACTAGTTTTTGTAAGTGTCCTTCAGCTGGACCCTAAGGAATGACAAAATTTGCAAGGTTAAATTATATCCAAACCATAGACCTGTCAGCAACAATTTGATTACAGTTTTGTTGATGAGAACCCACCAAACATAACGTGAAACTGGAAAAAATGTTCATCAGTTGCAGTTGGAACTGGGTCTTTGGTTGCCTTTGCAATTCAGTTGAAATAAAGCAATTCTCATGTGTTTGACTATTTAAACCTTCTGCATGTTATTACATACTGGGTACAGATTTGGCTCAGAGTCCACCTGAGGTTGTACAAAGTTTGTGAATTAACATAGTGGTATAATTTAGGTGGCCACAACTTTCTGAAATATCTGGCATGAATTGCAGGTTTCCACTATGTTTATAGGAAGGGGAGAAGACCATAGGCAGCTCCCCCTGCCATGGAAGTATAATCTAAAAGGGAAGGCCAACTGAGCGTACCACAACTTGGTCTTTGTGGTGTCTTTGTTATCAGTAGAGCCAAAGACCATAGACCTGTTTTCTTTATCATGTAATTCTCAAGATGAGAACATTAGTTCTCTTTTTTCCTCCATTTCTGCAACTTGTTATCACTTAGTTGATCCATCATGTACTTAGTTTAGTTCAAGAAAGTCAAAAGCAAACTGGTTTAAAAAGTGATTGCATCTGTAACGGGAAACAATTAAACTTATTTTTGAGACAATAGAACACACAACATGAGGTAGTTATTTTAAATGTATATGTGATTTAGGGATTAATATTCTTAATCTCTTTGAGGAAATTAATTACAAGAGGTTCATTAGTTTTAGGAAGCTCAAAATTCAAGTGTAATTATTATGTGAATTACTTTAAAGTGAACTTTTCACGACTCTAATGATAAACGTTCTACTGAAACGCTGTTTCATTGACTTTAGTAAGGGTGTTTGTAGCAATGACAGATGTGATTTGTCCTGAAGCATTTTATCAAGCTGTTCAAAATTCTACAATTAGGCATAAACATCTATTTCATATTCTGTATGACTATTGCCTACAATTAAAAAAAAAAAAAAGGCAACAACCCGGTATGAAATTACCCATTACATCTCTTAATATCTCACATTCTTTTTCTTTTTTATTGTTGTTGGGTTTTTTTGTTTTGTTTTTTTAATTAAATGAGGAAAGGATAGCTTTACAGCATAAAGGTGGGCCAAAGAGAGTGTGTTTGGGGGTGGATGAGACCAGGCCGTGTGGCACACAGGTGGAAGCCCTTTGGACACTGGATCCTGAGTATCAGAAAATGTTTGACTCTGCTTTCCTTGGGGCTGCCATAGCTCATGTGACTTTGCTGACCTCAGCTGTTGGTGTATGCTGTAGGGAAAAAAGCCGCCTGTAAATTACTTAACATTCTGAGTTCTTTCAAGTACTGGTCTGGGTACTAACCTATAAATATGTTTTTCTCTCATGGTTTACTTGTTTTCTGTTTTCTGGCTTTGTCTCCAGTGTTACGTAGAAGTGCCAAAAAGGCCTCTTTCTTCTGTCTGAAATGATGATGATGATGAGGCTTTTAAGTTTTTAAACTATGGCAGCAACTGGAAATATTTTGAGAAAGGTGTAGCAAAGTGCAATATGATAATATTGAGGGGGGGAAAAAGCCATGGGAGGGACATCTTATAACAAAACTCCTGGTTCATTTTAGAGAACTAGTCTGTTTGTTTGGAAAGCTCTAAAACTAGAACATACACATTCTTATTACAAAATATTGTTGACCTATTAGTTTCCATAGAAGGGCTCTAAACTCAGCCCCTGGGACCCTCCACCCCCTCAGTCCTTTTGAAGTTCTTGGCAAAATTGCCTTGATTGCAAAAAAAAATTATTCAGGGGAGGTGAGTTTTTATTTTCAGAGATAGTATTTGTGTGTATTTTTCTTTAAAATCTATATTACTTTTGGATTAGCATCCCGATTGAGAGTTTAAAAATCTGTCAGCAACCCCCAAGCCCAGGCTTCAGTGCCAATGCTGACTCAACAATAACAGACTCCGTACCGCTTGCGTGCTCTTTGACCTCCAAGGTAACTTTATTCATGCCCAGAAGTTTAAAAAAAAAAGGAAATCATCCCACAATGTGTTGTAAAGGACAGCTGATCTAGAAATTGTACTGTGGGCATATGTTACTTTTTTTTTTTTTTTTTTAGAAAAAGAAAACCTATATAAATACCAACTTTTCCCTCCTTTCAGATACTAACGTTTGAGACCAAGAATCCGACGGAGTTGGCTGAGCGCTTACGATCTGTGTGTGGAAACCAGAGCAATGCTTATGCTCGGCTGCTGGAGTACCGACTAAATGCTTTGCGGGGACTCTGGAATGCCCAGCGCCAGCTCGCCTTGGAGGAACAGCATGACCGGGAGAGCTCGGGGGATGAAGAAGCATTGGCCTTGCTCAAGCGTCAAGGCTTACTACAGCAGCCTGAACAGGCACCATTTACTTCACGAATGGGGCTTCTCTTGGTCTTTCCCCTCATTCAGTCTCAAAGTAGAACAGACCCTTCTCTCTGTAACATAACTGCTGAGGTGCTATTGAATTGCCTTCGAGACTGCCAGCCTTTGAGTTTGACCAAGGAACCAGCTGACTGTCTCAATGGGATAGAGTCTTTGCTGTGCTCCTGGCTGGAAGACACTTCTGCTTCAGGCCAACAGATTCCATATAAGCAAAAAGAAAATGCTGCTGCTGCCCTAGTTGCCTTGGCTTGTGCAAGGTAAGGAAGCTGTGCTGGAACAACGTGTTGTGGTTGATATTGGTAGTAAGTGTTTATATTTAAACACAAGAATCAAAAATGGTATGACCATGCTGTTGATACTAATTTTTTGGTTTACAGTAGTCATTTTCTTTCTAATATTTAAATATTGGTTTGGAAAGGGTGAAACTGATAAGCTAAGCATTTATTTTCTGCATGTGTTTAGCATATGTAAAAACAGAAGGATCTAGGTTAGAAATGCCTCTTGTGCATATTGCTGCTTCTACTGCAGTGATCTATTCTAGGAATGGTTCCAAATGTTTTTATCATGGAGGAAAGTTGTCTCACTTTTCCTTATGTACTGCCCCTTTAATCCTGTAGTTTGTACCTTCATTTGGCTGTAGAAGGCATTACTGCCAAGTTTCAGGGCAGTTTGTTGCAGAATTCAGTGTTGCATGTGAAACATCTGGAGGCATTTTTTTATTTTGTTGCTAGTGAAGGGTTTACCCAGTGTAGGTTGAACTATCCTGTGCCATCAGGTGATTGAGGACAAAGTGACCATAATTGCTTTTAATAAAAACTTGTTTTTTTTAGGGGATGAGGCTTGGGGAGATGGGGAGGAGTATACAGAACTTAGCTTCTGCAAAGCCGTATGAATGTGGGTCTAAGTCACTAGTAGCCTTTTGAAATTCTTGTCTTTAATGTTTTTCAGATTGCAGCCTTGTCTGTCAAATTTAACTCTGATTTAAAATGTTGAAGTTCTCAGGCGATGTCATGATTTGCTTTAGAAAAAGGTTTATTCAGATGAAGAACACTTAATTTCTAGTATACTTGTTCTAATGAAGTCAATTTCAAATCTACTGTTTGTGGCAACTCTTCTGCACTGACAACTGCCTTATCTAAAAGGCAATGTACTTGAACATAGCTTAGACAGTGTTCAGGAAATCCAATTTATCTCATTTATTTTTTTTCCAGATGTCAATTTTCAGAAGGTATGAGATATTCTTTTGCAGCTGAATTTGTAAAAGAGCTAAATTTCAAATACACTTTTTGAAATGAAGGTTGATCTTACATTTTCTTTGCAAATCTGTGTTGCATTGCTTACAGAGTTGTAATACCCTGACATGCTTTGTTCACCTATGAAAGCCTTGCATTTTTCCTTTAAGTATGTAAGTTGTGTTGGGTGCCCTTATGAATAAGAAGCCTTCAAAATTAGGCATTATTGAGATTCCTAGTTGTAATCTTGGGTGCTTCATATTGCTAAGAATAAAACAACACAGTAAATATTGCTTTAAATAAGTAATTGAAGTGATTTCAAGTATTCAATGTTGGTTTTCTCCAAGCTGAGATTTATCAGTGAAAGCATATAGCTGAAAAGGACAGTGCGGGGGAAAACAGGGTTTTTGTGGCATGGAGGAGGAAGGTTAAGGAGCTAAGACTGACCATGTGTGACTGAAAGCAGAAGGCTATATTCAGCAGAGAGCATGGAAAGGATCTCTCCAATTGATCAGTCATGCTTCTGAAGAAATCAATTCATGACTGGCTACTATCACACCTCAGATGCAGTCAAGTTTCTCCTATTTAGGCAGGCTATTATTCCTGGAAACAAAGCCACCACATCTTTAAGAAAATAACTTCTTCCCAATACCCTGACCTTTAAAACAGAAACTGTAAAATACTTCTTATTTTTTTTTAAAAGACCTCTCTATTTCTTTATTTCTACAAAAACCAGGTGTTTTCCACTATATTAATGTACAGGGTTTGTAGATTCTCAAAAAAAGTATTCAACTTAAAAATGAACAAGAATTATAATTAGAGTTACAAACTCTGTATGTTTGCAAATAGCATAATAAAATCCTAAAGCAACATGCTTTCAAACAAGATTAGAAACCGCTTCTACTTCGGTTTAATTTTGTTTTCAGAAGTATTTAGTCCTTATATACACTTAAATGCATCACTTCAGAAGGGGAAAAGTAATCAGAATCTTGATAATTAATTAGTCTGGGCTTTTCTGTTTTAGTCAAGAAATCTATCACTAGCTATGTCTGCAGCAGCTCTTAGTAATACTTTGGCTCAGCCCCAACAAGACCCACAGATTTTATCTGAAGATCTAAATATGATTAATCAGCTATAGGAAATATTGAAAGTAGCTGTCTGTAATAGATGCAAGATGGAGGTATTTTATCATGTGCCTGGATTGCCTTTACTGTACGTGTTGCTTATGACACAGCCCATGGTTGCCGATCTCCCTACCTGCCTGGTGTGTCATCCTCTTTCGAAAAGAGTGTGATTTAGACTGGCAGTTCACCAGCATTCTTCCTTTATGTTACCCTCTCTTCCTCTTTTCACTTCCTCCACAAAAGAATGAAAATCATCCAGAAAAGAAATGCAAATTAAAAAAGAGGCTTGATGACATATCTTAGATAGTCTTTCTTTATGGTACTGGATATTATATTCTGCATAGATGTTATTCTCTGTGTCTATTCAGTCTTGTTTCAATTGACATCTTCAATTCATGTTTTTCTTATCCTTTTAGAGGGTCGCTGAAAACCTTTGTTCATACAGTGCATCTGTTACAGAAACAGACTGATCTAGGATCCTTGCCTGTGGCTGATGTATTGTACAGGTTTGTAGTGACTTTTCTAATTGTAGCACTTACACATTTTCAGAGCTGATGTAGAAGTGCATTTAAAGATAAATGTCTTTAAATGTCATTAAAAGGCTTTAGAATTATTGAATGCTCTATGAAGGATCAAAGTTTATTCAATTTCATAAGGAAGACATTAGTGAAATCTAAAAGGATCTATTAACTGTTTTTTTGGGTGTTAAGGTTTTTTTTTTTTTTTAATTAAAGATTGAGAATTCCTTTAAGTGGCTTATGAACTCTGACAGAATAATTACTTGAACTGTATCTTCATCTTTTGATTTAGCTGGTTTTTGCTATCACTGTTCTCTATGCATCATATTTTATTTTCTGCTTAAAGGTTGTTGCTTTTGGAGGGAGGACCTGGCTCACCCTCTTGTTTGCTTGGAGGAAAGCATATAGTGTCTTGGGGCTTTGAAGACATGCTACCTGCACCTGATGCCAACAGTAGTTCCAGCAGCGAAAATAAAGGTGAATTATTTCATGACTGTCAATAGTAGCAGGGGAGGACAAGATTCCTTTAGTAGTGATAATTGATTAAAAAATCATGTGAGGCTTTAGAATTGGAAAGGGTTTCTCCTTTTCTGTTGAAAGTAATGTAAAAGCAAGTACAGTACATATCAAATAACTGAAAGTTGAAGGGCTTAGAAGGACCATCTGGAAAAAGAACTGGGCATCCCAGGAGTGTCTCGAAGCCTGATACACAATGAGAGGGGAAGGGCAGCAACTCTCTGGGCGCTTTGTCTTAGTCTGTGCATTCAAAACTGATATTTTGAAAACATGGACATAATTTAGAGGAGTACTAAATTGTTTACATTGTTTGCCTTACCATACCTATTCTTAAGTTAATCTAACTAGATATGTAAATGATGTGTTTGCTTTTTTTAAAGTTGATTTTGGGATCAGTTAGAAAACATTCTGTTTTTATGTTAAAATTAAGATGCTAAATCTCAAGTCTGGTGTGTTAATGATAGTAGGATATATAATTTCTTCAAAATACAATGTAATGGGGTTCAGCAAACATTGCTTTTCAGTTGCTGAAGATCAGATGCTATTTTAAATTGTCTAGTAATCAGGTTGTAGGAAACAATCAAAAGCAGTAGATACAGTGACCCTCCCTGACTTCAGTGGGAGTTTTGCAGAGGTCAAACTGAGTTAACCACTCGTTAATCTCTTGGTAAGTGTAATTTATTTGTCCTGTGTAGTATCACTGTGTTCAGTAGCTAGCTAGCTATCATTGGCAGAGCATGTTTATTTTTAGAAGTACAAGTTCATTGCTTTTTTTTCCCTCTTTTTCTATTCTACTTTTGTTTCTGTCCAATCTGTTTTGTAAGGGGTTTTTTATGCTTTCTCTTGTATTTTTTCCCTTGAATTAATTCTCAGATTTTACTGCTTTGCTTGCTTCCTATTTTTGCACTAAATGAGAGAGTTCATATTGCTTCAGAAATATTAGTTCAAGCTTTGATGACATTTCATTACGTTTAATGCAAGCCATAGAAATTTACAAAGCTGAGTTGTCATTTCAGGCTATCTGCAAATTTAATGAAGACATCTATATTTTGAAAAGGTTTTCTTGCTATGAGAGTGATTAGATTCTCCCCTCCCCCCCCCCCCCCCCCCCCCCAGCTGACTGTTCAGATTCTGTGAACTTAAATAGGTTGACTGGACTGGTTTATTGACATCCCTATTGCAAGGCTTTGCCTTGTGTTGACCTTGTTGATTGTTTGTTCATAATTACTACTTTGTGAGTGAGAAAGTTATGTTTGAAATACATTTTGCCTTAGTTTAACAGTGGTCAGAGGTAGAAGGGTCTGCTTACTAGCTTTAAGAGAAGCACAAAGTTGTACCAGCAATTAGATCAAGGCTCAGTATTAGATTATTCCTTCCTCAAACAGTATGTCATACCAGCAGTCCTGAGCAGAAAGGCTTGCAGAGTCATAAGCCTTGCTTGTATTTTATGTTGCTGCCATTTCTGAATTCTGAACAGCATTACCTGTTGTAAAATCGGAAGAGAATGGTCATCTTCTCCTTTGCGTCATTCTGAAGGCATTTAATAGCAAATACTCAAGTTGTTTATGTTTAAGTAAAGGAATTTTCCACTTGACATGAGTTGGTTGAATAGTCCTCTATTCCTAAGCATAGTTGGGTATGCTAGTCTAGTTCTTACTGTGTGTAAAGTTTTGAACAGTGTGCAGAAAAAGGAAGTTCAGACTTACTGGCTTTTTTTACAGCAGCTTGGGCCATAACACCCAAAGACAGGTCTTCAACACTGAGATGAGAACACAACACAGAAAAAAGAAATTATAGATAAATGGATGATGTACATTTGAATCATGAAAAAACAGCGTGGATGTCATTTATCATCTCAAAAGAGAAGCATAGCAACCAGCACCTAATTATTGAAAAGTTTATTTGGCAACAGCAGAAGATTTCAATAGCCCTAGTATTTGTGTGTGTGAGTGAGGTGTAATCTGGGCACCTCCATAAGGCCTGAAAGAAATGTAAAGAAACTACTGTAAAAAGACTGGACTTTGACTATGTTACAGTAGCTCTTAGAACACTGAATAATAAATTCAGTATTAAAAAAAATGGTTCTCACCTGTTGGTAATGCCCTGTCATGAGCATCTGTTGGTTTTCAGTTGCTGTGGTAGCTGCCACAGAAGTGTAATGACCATGGAGAATTTCCAGGTTTGAATGTTACAGAGGAGGTCTCTGCTCTATTCTTTCTCCCCGATTCAGATGCAGACTTAGGGCGCTGTCTTGCAGCAGATGGGCTCTATCTTTATACAACGAATTCAGTGGGCAGAGGAATAAGCAAATTAGGATCTGGATTACATGGTACTTTGCGGTAAGTGACAGTTGAATATTTGCTATTCTGCAGATCTGGGTTGTTTTAAACAGTAAGTTAGTGTTCTGGTAAACCTCTCTGGGATGTTAGGTATAACAAGACTAGAGCATATTATGCATTTTCATTAAATGCTATTTTAATATTTTGGTTTTCTCATCTGAAATTCTTCTTGAGTGTGTTTTCTCTAGAACTGTAGCATAATTTAGGTTGAAAGGGATCTCTGGAGACCATCTAGTCCAACCTCCTGTTAAAACGTATAATAGCAGAACAGCTACTATTTTAGATTTCATTTTTTTTTAATGTTTAGTAAGTTGGTTTATTCATTGCTGAGAGGGATATACTGTAGACTGGCTCTGCGATCTTTGTAGTTGTACAGTTGCTGAATTTGTAAGTATTTGTTTTCTAATTATGTCATTATATAAGTGATTAGTGCAGATGTGACTCACTGTGCCTTCTTGCTTTATTGCTTGGAAGTCATGAGGCTGCTTATGCCTTAGGTCTTTTACAATAAAAATTACTGACTTGAATTCAAGTTCAAAGTTCAAGAATGTGTTTGCGAGTTGTTCTTAGGAAAAAAAAAAAATAGGACAGGGTTTTAAAGAGTTTAATATACTGCTTTTTTGCCAGAGGTTTTGTGTACTGCCGTAATGAGGAGCTGGAGACTGGGTGGGTTGCTTTTGGCAACAGCAAACTTCTTCATCGGCCCGCCTCTTTTGATAATAAACCTCACTCCCTTTTCCAGGTTGTGGATCAGCATACCCTTCAGGTAAAAGGAACAGTTCATTGAACTTATAGTAGAGTAAGAAAATGTTCTTAACTAATGACAGTCATTTTTAGGTTTCACTAGTTTTGTCCTTGAAGTTTCTTATTTTTGCTTTGTGAAACTGCCTTTTTATAAACCCCAGTTGAAAGCATTGCATGATAGAACTTGTAAGTTCTGTTACAGATATTACTCCATTTCCATGTGCTAGTGTGTGTGTGTATGTGTATATATATATATACACATGTGTATATATATGAGTGTATATACACATATATGTATATGCATATACGGACTTATGCTGTACTATATTACAGTAGTATTGTTAAGAGCTAGCATATAGTATGGTCACATTATAAAACTATCAAACAATAGCAAAATGGACTTTGACTTAAACTGAAAACATAATCTTCCTGAACAGCTCATTATTATTCTACTGTAACAAAATTCAGGTATTGTTTCTGATCTAATTGTGTTTTGTAGGTAAACAACTGTCATCCTTTGTAAAAAATGGATAGTTTGTCTACTTTGAGGGTTTTCTTGCTGAGGTTTTAAGGATGGATATGCATATTTATGTCCAGTGTGTTTCCTGAAACTGAGACTGTTTAGATTCCCATTTTCTTCCAAAGTTTTGAGTAACATTTCAGAGAAGTTGCAGAAAGTGGATAACTCTTTAGCATGTCTCTTTTCCTTATGGTACTGTGCGTATGCTCTCAATCATTAGAGAGATGATACTTTTATTTTTAGATATGTTAAATATTTAGATAGATAAGCTGTTTTGTATGTAGTAGATCCATTTAGCAAATGTTATAGAACAGCTCTTTGTAACAAATAAATGTAATAGTACTATTATGTCCAATAATAAACCTCTTCTGAACTAACTGCACTTGAACCTAATTTATTTATTTTTAAGTACACTGTTAATACTCATAAGAACAGACTTCAAAATAAGAACTGTTAAGATGCTTTCCTTCTCGTAGGTATGTCAAATAATCCCAATGCCAGTAAATCACTTCCCGGTTGGCAGTACTATGACTACCGTGCATCTTTCTTCAGATGGTACATATTTCTACTGGATTTGGTCTCCTGCAAGCCTCAATGAAAAAACACCAAAAGGCCACTCTGTCTTTATGGATATTTTTGAAATTATAGTAAGAAAATTATGTGTTTTCTATGACTCTGCGGTTGGTAGCATGCCTACTGCTTAATTAAGTATCATCATTTTCAAATCACCATATTAGGTTTGAATATTGATATGCGTAATCTGAATAGCTGCTTGTGATGTGTTTATGAAATAACTTTTAACAGAACAGTAGGCATATTGTTCAGTTCTCTCTTCAGAGGACGTATGACTATCATACTCCAGCAGTATGAATTGTCTTGTAATGTAAAATGTTTTATTATAATTAACAGTTAAGTTTTATGCTGGGACAGTAATTCAACGTGTTAGGATTTAAAGCACTGTTTACTGTGGATTTGCTTCATTGTGTTAAAAGCCAATCAAATCCCCCAAGTTACAAATACATTTGTTTTGTCTACACAGCATTTTATAGCCTACTCTTTTTTTTTTTAATGTTGTATGATAGTCATTGGTTTTGGTGTAAAACCAAATGCATTTCAAAATATTAAGTCTAGAGAACTGTATCAGTTGTTTGAACTACCTTTTCTTTCAACAACGTATATAACTGTATATATACATATATATTCTTGCATTTGTATATGTGTGTGTGTTTTAATTTGACAATGAAGCACTTCAGTCCAAAACAATACTAATTTGTATAGCAGAGTTTACAGCAATTCATAGGTCTCTAGTATTGAGAATTGAAATTGTACGAGGATTTTGCTTTGCTGGAGTACTTTGGGTCCAACGTCTGTATATCTGCTCGGCTAGAAGCTTAATGCTGTAATCAGATCTTATCTTCATTAAGGGATGCGTTCTTTATCCCCTGAAGATTATGGTCTAAGAAAATCATTGCTTACACTTTTTGGCTGGCAAATGATTTAAAGGCCTCTTTTACAAAACTTGCCACTGAAACTTCATTAAGGATAGAGGGAGGTTAAATATTTTTAAGTAGAGTTCCATAAATAAACTTAAGGTTATGACTAGAAGCTCTGACTTGGAGGACAGACAAAAGAGAAGATATTTAACCCCAAAGTCGCAATCAAAACAAATACTCATCTATCTAGCTTTTAGAACACTTTTTTGTAAGGAATTCTGCCAGCAGGGTTTAAGTTTGTATCCCTACTTGATAGTTTGTATCCCTACTTGATATATTGTATTGTTCAATTTTACCTTTCAGTTAAGATAATCAGTCTTCTATAGATTTTAATATCTAAAAGTATTTTTTTCTCCATTTTAATAGGTAGAAAATGGTGTATGTATAGCAAATCCTCTACAGGAACGAATTATATTAATGAGAAAAGAGGGTGAATCTGCAAAGAGTATAAATGAGATGCTTTTGAGTAGGCTGTCTAGGTATAGAGCCTCCCCATCAGCAACGCTGGCTGCTCTCACTGGCTCTACAATCTCCAATACGTTGAAAGAGGACCAAGCAGGTCAGAAGAGATTTTACTGACTCTCAATATTTTTTCATGGTTTGTTTCTTAACATCTATAGGATCAGTTCTAGTAATTACTTATCTCTTAGGACATATTAAAAAAAAAAAAGTATGCTTTTTTTTTCCCCAAAAAATGTTTGAAATATATATGCGGATTTCCTTAATGCTTGAACTACAAGTTCCTTTGCTAAATTAGGCATTGATTTTGAGAAACATTTGAGAATGAGAACCAGGAAGAATACTTGTAGTACCCTTTTTTCCCTATGTACTCAATTATAGGGCTGGTTTAAGCCACTTTTCATCAAACTGATAATTGCATTTCTCTGATAGCAGTTCATCTGGACTTCTAATTGTTATGTAAAAATGGACTGCAGTTTAGAAAATGAAACTATTGTTTCACCAGTAAGTTGAATATTATAAATTGGAGGTAGTTTTGCTTTTTTGAGGTAATTTGCACAATGTTTGGGTATTCTTTTTATGGGCTTGCTGAAACTACCCAAGTTAGTTAGGGAATCTTGAATGAACAGCATTGATGGCTTTCAGCATGATCTGGAGCTTTGTAAGATTTGTCTCAGATATTATTCAGTTTATCCTGAATTACTTCTCTTCTTCCTTCATGTGTACATGAGTATTTTTTCTTCCGTTTTAAACAATTAAAGATATTTCCATAAAAATAAATTAATACAGGAAGTAGATATGCTTACAGGGAAATTGGCAGTGAGTTAGCTTGAAGGGCTATTTTTAAGTTTGTGTTTTGCCAGTTAACAACTAGAGTGCTACAGAAGAAGAAGAAGAAGTGGTTATTCTTAGATAATTCTTTAGTCAGTGCTCAGAAAAGTGTTGATCAGCTGTGGCAGGAGCTAGATCATTATGACTGTATACGTTTCATGTAGAGCAGGAGAACTTAAAATAGTAAATGCGTAGTGAATCTCAAATGATCCCTTTATGCTAAAATATTCTTTGGCTCCAAGATAGTGCTTTCAATATGTTTATCAGCATACAATTCTTAACAGTTTTGTTTATACTTAAATTTTAGCCTCCTAATTTTCCTGGTTTGGAAACTAGAGATTGCTGGTTTTTTGGTTTTGGGTTTTTTTTTAATTGTTAAGTTGTTCTCTTTAGTTAAATAGCATGTGAAACTGTTTGTATGCTTCTGGGGATTGATGCTGAATGTGTGGAATCGAGGCCACCACTACATACAGCTTCTTAAAGCAACTTCTGAATACTGCAAAATGTAGCTTAAATTAATTTCCATATTGATTTATTTGAAGCTAATAGAAATCTGCCTTTAAATAGATTTCTCTAAATAGAAATCTGCCTTGTTACGTTTTTGTTTTTTTTTTTTTTTTTTTAATGTTACGAATAAATACATGTTTGTGTTCTATTTTTCTGTTTAATATTTCAGCTGCAAACACTAGCTGTGGGCTGCCACTGAAAATGTTAAGGAAGACTCCGATATACACATGTGGAACGTACTTGGTGATGTTGGTCCCACCCCCAGGTGGATCAGGCAGTTCGGCAACACGCTCGCTCTTTGGAGGAACCAGTGCTTTGTCATCTCTAAAAAGTAAGTCGGATACGTTTGTGGTAGATTTTAAGTCCTTGGTTTTCTGGAATACAATAAACTTCTCAGAAATTTATTGGAGACTTTTTTTCTATGTAGTTCTTGCTTCAAGCTTGGTGTTTAATATTTCGGATGGACAGTTCACAAGTCGAGCAGATCTCATTGATGCTGCGGGAAGTTCACTTGGGCGTGGTGCTCTAGTTCCAGGACTTGGTAAGAATTAGATCTCTCTTTCTGGGAATATTTCAGAACTAGACATATCCAACCCTTAGATTCTAAACAGTCTATTAGAATTTTAATCTGCACTAAGCAACTCTGCAGTTGGTGGGGTTTCATATCTCAGGTGAATTTTTGTAAATTTAACATTTTTGGAAGTTCACAATTCCCTGAAGGAATTTCTAGTATCTTGCTTTGGCAGTTTCAGCTGCACACAAGAAAAGTGCTTTCTGTAGCAGAATAGTATCTTGAAAGAAGTCTGATTTTTATACCCTGCTTATGTTGTAAGGTGCTACGAAGTTCTGAGTACCTTATTTCTATATTTTATAATACATTACTGCATCTTAGCTGGAAAGATGTAGGTGTTTCTGATTTCCTTACTGCTTCATGAGTGTTTTCTTTAAGGCTTTTTTTTATCTCCCTGCCCAAACCTGCTTGGTATAATAAAATACTCTTCTGAGCAGTGTCCATGCTACTTCACTACTTAAACACTGCATATCATTGATATCATTTTAATAAGCATTGGTTTTGTTACCTAAGAAAGAATGTATTTCTTTAAGATGTTTGAAATAAATAGTTTTAAATAATATTCTAAATGCTGGGATGCATAGATAGGTGTAATTTTATATTAACCCATTAGCAACTGTTAATGGAGATTTACCTCAGTCATTTGAAACATGTAGACAAATAGGTTATTTCTGAACTTAGTGTGGTAAATGCCTCTATTGTAGAACAGTTGTGTCTCTAATCCGCTCATCCCTCTCCTTCCACTATTTTGGACCTGCTTGTGTTTGTAGGCTTTAAGATTTTCAGGAGAGGAGTCCCTAAGCTTAAAATTTTTTTTAACAGTTGCACTGTGCAAACTGTCAGTTTTATCAAAGCTATTATACTTTTACCACAAGGCCTTTAAAACAAATTCTAAGGTTCTTAATTGTCTATAGCGGTAGTAAAATAAATCTGGAACTTTTTCCCCTCTACTTTTTCTAGAAGTTACTAGATGCCAGACTCCGCTATTTTTAGTTTACGCACTGTGGCAGTGTGTGATAAGTTTGTGGAAGAATGGTATATGTTACGTACTTATAAATAATGAGTGCTGGAGTAATTTCCTGAAATGGATGCTGTTGTACATTTATGTGAAACATCAGAAGGGATGTGCATTTGCTAATTCCTATGTTAAGAAATCTCCTTTTAGTATTTTTCATTCCAATGCATTGTTACTAATTTGCTGTCACATGACAGAACTTTTAAAGCAAATAATTTGGATTTATATCTGCTATAAAAATACTTTGGTCTGGTTTTCTAACATACATTCTAAATTTTGATGTGCAAAATATTTTCCTTTTCTTAGGTGCCTGTTATGATACTATGAATAACATGATATGGACATGCTCTAATGATTATATTGATCAGTGGTGTAATCCTGGGAACCAGGCCTTCCACTGTGTCTGTCAGAGACTGGGAGTGAGCCATGTCATTACAGAGCCCAAAGGTGAGGTAAAACCTGCAAGTCACCATTTTGTACAAAGTGGAAGTGAAATGTATGATTATCATAGAATAAATATACAGAAACTACCTTCTGAAACTTCCTCTTAAAAGTTGAGTTCATTCTTGAGAAGTTGTTTATAAATATTGGTCATGGTTTATCTTTGCTTTAAGAAAGGAAGAAGCCAAAAGTGAGATGTGTTTGGAAGTTTCCAGATTCTTGCTATCTTTAGCATGTTAAAAGTGATGTGGGTAGTTCTTTTGTTTATCGTGTGGGTGGGTGTCCTGAAGGTAGAGACGATGACGATATATTGCATTTTAGAAGCAAATCCTAATGCTATAATCTGTGTTTGGAGACATCATTTGAACTGCTTTTCTTCTAGGGGACGCAACGACCACAAACGAGGTTATTAACCAGTTACTGCACCATGTTGGTGCCATGTGTATCCACCAACTCAACCTGCTTGCAGCCAGCAACAATCTCCCAATAACAAATTTTTTGGGCAAGCAACATCCAATTGAAGCACATCATCTCAGCAGTATTTGTGACATTATGGAAAAAGCTATGGTGAATGGAGATACTTGTATAATACGCTGCATCCTTGTTGTCTTTCAGGTACAAGGGCATCTTAAATGTACTTCACAATAAACATCAACAGAGGAAAAAAAAAAAGTTGTTATAGAATGTAGGCAACCACTTGATTTTATTAGGGTTTGTTATTTCCTCCATTGCATTCAATTTAATAAAGATTGACTTAGCAGTGTCTTTGCAGTATCTTACATGTCCATTTAAGAGTCCTAATATAAATGTAATTGCTACCTTTGCAGATTAAAATACAATCCAGAAAGGTTACTACTTGTTTATTTCTTTTTTTTTACCTTGATCCAAAGTCAGTTTCTGACTCGGATTTCTAGTGACTTAGAGAAATAGTTTGAGAAACTGACTGCAGAAGAAGAGTTAATGTGAACAGTGTTTAAGTTTTTAATATTGTTGTGTTTAATTTTTCTTAGGTGGTTTTTAAATTTTTCTTCAGCCCACAAACTGAAAGAAACAGAGATATTGTTAGAAGGTCTGGCCTATTACTTTGGCAGCTACTGATGGCACCAAGGGATCAGATTTGCTCTGAAATTCAGAAGGAGGTTTGTCTAGCTATTAGGTAAATATCTGTTTTGTCAAATTAAACTTAGACTTTAGATTATTTAAAAATGTTGTAGCAGGTGAACATTCATATTGTTTTCAGCAGTTTAATATGGTAACATTTAGATCAACGTTGGATGATAAAATTATTACCATTTATATCTGTGACAGAAGGGAAATACAATGTGTTTGTCATGCTGACAGTGAAATTACAGATAGTAATTATTTTATGTACTTCTTTCAATTTGTTGCTTTTTATTGGCTTTCTTGAGCTTTTTTTTTAGTGTTTATTATAATACAGCTGCTAAATTCAAGCAAAGTTTTCTTCATTTCAGTGATGGCTAAAATGACTTCCATATTTAGCTTATACAGTTTATTGGTGTTCTGGAATAGGCAAAGCTAATGTTGTCAGCTGTTATACCAGTGTTTCAAGTGGCAGTACTGAAATTCTCCTAAACAAAAGGAATGTAAGAGGAAGCAGAATGAGTAATACTTGAGGAATGTGGTAAGATTAAAGGCCGAGGGAAAAACACAGGCAGGGTAGTAAGACTGTCTTGAGAAAGTCAGGTTTATGTTTTGAAAACAGGACCTTCTTTCGGTAGAAGGGTGGGCATTATGTCTCTGCTGGTACACCAGGTGATCAAACACTTAAGCAGGATGGTTGCTTTAGCTCCACATCATATTAGCTACTGCATGTCTTGAACCTGATGCTGTGTAATTTCCTTTCTCTGACTTGTCAAAATAGCAGAATGACTAAGCACAAGGAAGTGAGCAAAAAGTGTGGTTGTGTATCACAAAAACAAGATAATGTAAATCTCTAGGACAAGGAATGCTGTCTCAAACGTCCTAAGTACAAATATAATCTGCTTTCAAGTGGGAAGTGCTCCAAAGGTTGAGAACAAAATCTTCTGAAGATCAACCTGCATTTTTTTTCGTGTGAATCACGACATTCCAAATTTCAGTGGCTTTATGCAACTCTGTGAGCAAAGAAGAATAGTGTATCTTTAGTTGTGAATAGCTAGCATTTGCAGGTTCTTACTTTTTGACAGGGAAAAGTGTATCCTGTCAACTGTATGGACAGCTCCTGCATTTTTGCCTTCTTTAATCCTGTATCCTCCAATGACTTATTAAAACAACAAACAAACCAACAAAAAAAAAAAATCCAAAAACAAAACAAAAAAAAAAAAAACAAAAAAAAAAAAAACCAACCAAAACAAAATATCTGAGGTGGGAATTAAGTAATATCTACTTCCTCATGTTTTCTCACTGAAGGATTCTGATACCAATGGAAACCTCAAACTTAGCTTGCGACGTATGGTGACTTTTCCTGATGTTTGTAGCACAATTTGGTCATCATGAGCCGGAGGGAGGGAAGCTGCTACAGTCTCTGTGTGAAGCTGAAAAACATACCAGTTTTCTATGAGAGTGTTATTTAAAAATGAAAAGGAAAAGAAAAAGTCTGCATAATAATGTCAACACTTTAGACAGTCACGAAGTACTCGTTTTAACTTACTGTGATCTTTTATCTTGATTTGGTAATTCATGTAGAAAGGACAAAGCTCATCACTAGTTAGAGGGGGAGAAATATCTCCAGAAGGAGTATTTATGCATAGCTGTGTTGTTTCTGAAATGCTAGTTCTAGAATCCTCTGCTTATCTAGGAGTCAGTCTTTAATAAGTATAAAACTATAATGGTAGTGACTTCTTAATTACTGTCTTTTGCTTCTTCATTGTTCTTATCACAGATAAGCTACAGCTCTTACCCCATCACCAGAGTTGTCTGAGTCGTCCTCTAAGCCATCATCCATTTTTTTTTTCTGACATCTGTCTGTTTCTTGAAAAAAAAGAATGTGCTGTCATGTATACAAGTGATTAATGTAGAGTTTCTCAGAGGGAAGCAAATAGCTCTTGAAGCAGCTTTGGGACCTAAACAATAAAATATAGTTGATTACAAGAGATTTCTGGAGAAAGCAGCTGCTTATTTTATGACCAATATAAATGTAAAAATATGGAGGATGCCTTTCTAAGTTGGAAGAAGCTATTACAGTTATTCTAGATGTTACATCAGATACTTAGCTGAGATTCTGTGATGTCATTTTTCACATGTCCATTGAAATTATTTTTTTCACTTTTAAATACATTAAGTAATACATGGTTCTATTTTTTCTTTAGCTCCGGTTTAAATATACTGTATCCTGGAGAAGCAGAAATCAATAATTTATTGAAATTGGTCTTAACTGAAGGTGAGAATGTCTTATTGACAGGTAGGAGTGTTTGAAAACAGTGAAAATACTTCTCAGCCTCTGGAGGGAGAGCAGTTCAGAATATTGAGTACTAGTCTGCTTTAAACCCATCCTATTCTAGGAAGTTAGAAAATGCTTTAAATTCTGAAGCTGCCTTCTGAGTGGCTCCATGTTCAAGTGTATGTTAGGTGTAGAAACTGAAAATTTGTCTCAGTCAGACAGCTGTTTGAAATGGAAAAGCATTAAAGTTCTCTTTTGTCACTATTGGTATTGTTTCTTGTCCAGGTTGTATTTTAGAATATCTAGTTAGAAGGTAGTTACCCATGGCAGTTACACAATAACAGAGGTAATTTTTGTCCTTTGTGAAAGAGTAATAATCTACTTGCATTCACCATGTAATGGGGGTCTGCCCTTAGAAGCAGCTGATGCACAGTAATTTGTTACTTCATGGGAACGTGTTTGTGCGTCTTCAGAACTTAAAAAGGTGCTATGTGCAGAGTACATTTTAACAGTCTGTAATATCAACCTGGAATTGGGTTACACTATAAATATAGTAACTTTTGAGAAGTAGCATATATATTAAGCAAGATATCTGAGGAAATGAAAATATATTAATTCTGTAAAACACTGTTTTGTAAAAGTTTTTGCATTCCATTTTAGGAGAAAGAAATAGTGGTCTCTCTCAACTTCGCGACGTCATCCTGACTAATTTAGCTGAACAGCTTCAGAACAACAGATTTGGAAGTGAAGATGATGATCATTATAGGTAAAATGCAACAATATACTTCCCCTCCTCCCATTTATAATGGATGTTTCTATTACTTGCTTTAGGTAAACTTGCATAAAATTCTGCTGAAATTGCTTGTTATCTTACTGGTTGTGTGACCTGAAATACTACCTTTGTGTCTGTAGTGGGTAGAATTTCAGTAGGACAAGGGGGAGAGAGGTTTGACATTTTAGGGGAAACTGCACGCTTCTGTACGCAGATTTAGTTTTGGATTCCCTGCTACTTACCATGTATATGGTAACTGTGGATGATAATTCCTAAGTGCGGTATTGTGACACTGCTCTCCATATCACTATGTTAGGTGATGTGTCAGCAGTAAAATTGTCAATCTCAAGCACCTGTTCAAGTTAGGAGGAGTCTCTTTTTAAGAGTCATTAGAAGTCGTCAATTTATATCAGTGCAGTGCAGGAAATCACTCGTAATCTGTTGCATTGATTGTTGTTAAACATTTCTTTGTGTCTGAATCTCTGAAATTGAACAGGTATTTGTTTTGATTTCGCATAATTTGTGATATAGCTTGCAGACACTTTTGAGATGGGCTACACAAAATGCACCATAATTACACTGTTAACATTATGTCTGTCTTGCATTTTTTGAAGACTAAATGATGAGCTGTTGCACTACATTCTCAAGATTGTTGTCCGAGAATCTTGTGTCTTAATCACCAAGTGCCAAACTGTATCTAAAGATGATTTTCAAAGGCTTCTTTCAACTGTGCCTGTAAGTAAAATGTATTTTGATAAAAGTGTATTTGCTTTTGGTTGCTTTTCCTCCTTAAATCCATCATTTTCTCAGTATATAGAGGTGAAACTGCTATAGTTGTATGTCTTAATAAATACAGGAAAAGAATGTGTTTTGTGTATGCTGTGCAGGGAAGGAAGAAGCAATTTCTTACAGCAAAGTAAATAGTACAATAATGCTGTAACAGGCTTATATGGGGATATATTTTCCAGTTGCTCTGGTAGCTGTTTCATCTTAAAGGAAGTTTGTGTATCTGAGTCTTGAAAGTCTTGCAACAACTTAAAAAATAAAACAAACTCTTTCTACAGTTGTGTATAATGATTCATACAAGCAGAATGGATTATCAGTTACAGACAAGAATGAGTGAAAGTTGACATTATTTAATGGTAGGGGTATGATGTGGATGTTTTCAGCAGGATCAGCTCCCTGATCTGGCTGATGGCCAAGGTAGGTGAGCTGGCATGCAAACCCTGGGGAGGGAAGAGGGAGTCGTGGCCTGTGCTGCAGGGGGATGGGAAAGGGGCAGTAACATGGAGCCACCACCTTCAGGAACATGAATTAAATTTAGCTCTATGGTGGCATTATCTTTTAAGAAGTAGTTAATGTTACGGTACTTGAATATTACTATAATGTTACATACTTAAATAAAATTATATGGCTTCTTTGTATGTCTTGCAAGTTATTTCACAAAATTGAGTGTTTTGCAACCAGTTTCTTCTCTGAAATACATATTAACTATCTTGCGCTAAATCAGGAAAAAAAATTTCTATTCAAGGGAAATTATTTTTTGCTTTTGCTTGTCCTCACCCTCAGCTTTTTTCCTCTTTCATATTTCAAAGTAAAAGGATTGCCTGATTCAAGGTTGATTAAAGACTTTAGATAATGTGAAGTGTACTTATTTATGTTAAAGGCTGCATCTTCGTGTTTGCGGTATCTGATGGCCGTACAGAACCACCTCCTCAGTAACACTATTTTGATTAAACCTGATGAAAATGATGACAGTGACAGCTCCTTGCAGGGAGAGACATTGAAGGTACAGGTAAACACCAAGTTTTATTCTGGTATGGCTCTCTACAGTCAGTGTTCCTGTGACACCTCTTGTTTCTGCAGTGCATTCTACCTACACCGTTTTGTTGGTTCTTTTCCTCTTAATATGGTTAAATTACTGTAGACAGTTTTTTCCTATTCTCCAGTTAAATTACAACACAGTTGTTTTGTGTTCAGTATTCCAGCTCGGGTTCTATATTGTTAATGAGAGCAGACACTTCCTTCTCTAAATATATGTACAAAGAGGTTTAAAATGTATTTTAATTAGTATGTGCTAGTAAGAAAATTCATGTGCCAGGAGTCCTTTCTAGACACATTTTCCCCCCCCCTTTCTCTTCTCCATATCACTTAGGTGTGGTCCTTGAAAAAATATTTTTCAGATTTAAACAGAAAAAATTCTTATTTTCTCAATTCGCCTTGCCTGGATTGTTCCTTTTTGCAGTTTTAACTTTTAAAGCTTATGTAGAACCACCTCCATCTGTTGTCTGAAATAACATGAATAATGTTTGTGGCAAGGAAACTGTTAGAGGATGAGATTTGTGGGCAGTGGTTGTTTTGTTGGTATAAGGCTTATTAAAATGGTGTCATTTCATATTACTGCTGGAATAGTCTTGAATGAACTCATAGAAGCCAGATTTGTCCCAGCACTCAGGCTGTCTTGTCATAATAATTTTTGTAACAGTAACAATTCTATAATTGTATGGACTTCTGAATTTCTGGTATTATTAATCTGGCTTTGTCTGCTACTCTTTGAGACTTTGTGTGCTTGTAATCTGCTGCGGTTGAAAGTTATTTGTTCAGGCTCATAGAGTAAATGCTAAATATCGTAGTACTTCTCTTGTCTCGCTATTCACCCATGTTTTCATTGTTCAGTTTCTCTCTCTACAGTGATCCTCATACCTGCTAGGACATTCTGTCACCAATGCTGTACCTTGGCTAGCTAACAGCTCTCTCTCCTGTGCTGGACTTGGGGATTCCTTCCCTCTAGAAACTGGATGTGCATCCTGTAAAACATGCACCTAGTTTCTCCCAGCACTTTGGGGCTTAGCATTAATCAAATTTAAGTCTTGGATGAGTCTACTGCTGCAGGCCTGCCAGGTCACATTATCATTATTTTAATTTGGAAATCCATCGTTTTGTTCTGTTGTCCTTTTTTAATATCCTCTAATAATTTAAGTATCCTATAACTCTCTTTGTACCTAGGAGCTAAAGACCAGCATTTTGTCTCTTGCTACACAAATTCTGACAGGATGTGATGAAGTCTTAGAAATGCTGCAACAAGTCACTACAGCACTAATAAACAGTGACATTTCTGATAGAGAGCAAAGGTAAGAAAAGTATGAGCATGCCAACTTGAAAACAGTAAACTTGCTTTTTGTGACTTTATTGTACAAGCACAGTTAGCATTACTTATTCTTTATAACTTCATACTTGAGCTTTGAATGTATGGCAACTGTTTCTTACTATGGCATTTGCTTAGCAGTTATCTTTTGAAGAATTTAGAATCAGACTCTCCATGTCAGTACTACTAGCTTGATAATCTCTAGAAACTTCAATTCAGTAAGGTGTTAGACAGTTACAATGGTATTTGTGAGCAGGGTAACTGGAAACAAACTGTAGTTAGTCAGCTGGGAATATTTCTATAAGCCAGAGCAATTTTTTTACTTTCAAATTCCTGACTATTACATCTCTAGTAGCTGGACTAGATATTTTATCCATGACAGCTCTTGGATGTTGTTGTGATATCCTTCATGTTTCATCAGATAGCATCACCTGGCCCTTCCTTGTCTCCCCTCCACTTAAAAATATATGTTGGGAGTGGGATGTAAACAAAAGCAGTAAACCTTTTCTCTCATTAAGCAAACACTTCCCTCTCCAACTTGTGTTTCAGGTTTCAGTTTCTATGCTTTTCTCTGCCTGCAAGACTAGTTTTGTTTATTGACAATACACAATTCCTTTGAGATATTTTCAGATGGATGTCATGCTCAGATGTATTTTTGTAGATACAGGTTCTTTTAAAGTGCTTTGAGCTGCATGTGCTAGGAGCCTGCTATACATACTGAACAAATACATTTGTGTTGAATGTGGATTTTCATCCTGTGCCCATGGGAGCTTATAATTTTCGAAGTAATTATTAAGCTCTTGATTTTCTTCTTGTCTATCATTGCTTAGTAAGAATTGATAGCAAAGACTAAGACACTAACATTTCGGGGAAGTTGTAATGTTTTCAAAATACTAAGCTTTTGGTTTGTTTTTTTTTGTTTTGGTTTGTTTTTTTTTTTAATGCAAATGTTCTCTTCTGAATTTTGAATCATCTGCTTGTGCAGTCCGCTACAGGATTAAACAGATGATTTAAAATAGTGATACTTAATGAAAATAGTTGTTACTATGTAAACATTAACTCTCCTTACAGATTAAAAGGCCTGGAGCAAATTACAAAGGCTACTATGCTTGGTCATCTGCTTCCTGTCCTACTGACATCTCTGATGCATCCAAATTTGCAAACTCTAACTATGGCTGATGCCTTGATGCCTCAGCTGGTGCAGCTGGTTCTTTACACAAGTCAGGTATGGTCTTTGTGTCAGCAGTTGACTACAAAGAAAAAAAGATGTCATGCATGTTCTAAAATGCTGTAGATCTTAGTCAACTTTCTGCAGAAAGTGATCTGCAGATCATAGATTAGGAATTCCTCAACAGCTATAAAAGCAGGTAATGCTGAACATTAAATTTGACTTGGTACAACTACTACTAAGTAATGATTTATTATCATTAACAACATACAGTATGATTGTTAAGGTATTTCAGTAACGAGATCTTAAAATTATTTACTGTTTGCATGTTTCTAACACTATATATTTTGTGCTGCAGACTGCACTGCTGCTTAAAACTCAGTCTCCGGTTTTCTCAGAACTGAACAGTTCCCCCAGTGGTGCATCAGAACAGAAAGGGAAGCTGTTACCTGATGAGAGGTGATTTTTCTTTACATTTCGGTCTTCTCATGGGATAAAATATCTTAGCTGTAATGTTCATTCGACTATTGCTGTAGGATAAATCTTAACACAGCAATTTTAAATTTTTTTTTTAAGGCAAAGCTGTAATGACTTGTAAGGCTGTCTTAGAGATATATAAGCCCTTACAAAAGGCAATTAGTTCTATAATTTTTTTTGCATATAGAATTAAATTAGTAATATCTTCAGGTTGTTTGCACCAGGGTATGTTTTGTTTTGATTTTTTTCCCTTGCCTTAAGCATTGAGAATTAATTCTAAATGTTCCTCTTACAATAAATTAGGCTAAGGAAGACCATCATGAGAAAATGTAAATTGCTCTGGCAGCCTGAGATACAGTATTAAAACCATTGGAAATATATTAAATAGTTTTATTTAGACATAGAAATTTAATGGGTTTAAGTCCTGGATTTAAATACTGTGTCTCAGCTCAAAGTTATACAACTTCTGCTTAGAAACAGAAACATGCAGCTACGTTAAATAAAAAATGCTTATCATAGCTATTTTGCAGTGTTGCAGAATTTGTAGTGTTAAACAACTTGTAATAATGTGTTAAAACTGTGAAGAATTTACTTTCATTCCTCCTTGAAATTCTAAGCCTCAGTGAAATATTAGGCATATTGTTTTATGACAGTATAATTTTTATTTTTTTAATACAGTTTTGGGTGCTGTCCCAGGAGGAAAGTCATTTTTTATGCTACCAATTGTGTGTTAGAATCCATGTATAGTACTATTTACTTTTTTATGGTGCTACTCAGCTTGTTTACCATAATTTGGAAATTTGAAATCAAAGGGAGAAGTTCAGATTTTACATGTTAGAGATTGGCATAGTTATTTCTAATGTATAGAGTTCATGCTATTTAAGTTTTGTGTGTTCCCTGAATATGCCTCAGTTATGCCTACAATGAGGAGTCAATACTTTGTGTTGATATGTATCAATACTGAGAGGTGATTTGAAGTACTTCATAGTTTGTTTGAATATATAGTAGAAATCAGTGTGTTGCACTTTAGGACTAATTTTTCACTCTAATTTCAGAATGCTGGAAGAGAAAGAAGAACCAGGTTTTCTTACGGGTTTGAAGATCCCTGCTCCGTGGGCTGCTGGGAAGACTGTAGAAACAGTTCATCCCGTCAGGGATAACTATAAATTTAAAGAAACTGTACATATTCCAGGAGCCCGCTGTTTATATCTTAGATTTGACAACAGATGTTCTTCACAGTATGATTACGATAAGGTAAGCAAAGGCCATTTTAGAAATTTGCTCTTTTGTGTATATTTCTGTCAGCAGCAGTTCCCATTTTCATCTTTTCAGTCCCTTGTCTTTCATGGCACCTTATTTCCAGTGATCAGGATAATGCAGGAGGTTTTTATTGATAGGAGTTTATTAGTGTACAATGTAATGTCACAGTCTACTTCAAGGCTGTAAAGTACAGGGATGCAGAGGTCATTTCTTGTGTGGGATGAGTGTGAATAACTTTTTCAAAACAATTTTGGAGTTTCATCTTAAGGCTAGGCTTGACAAAATGATAGAAAAGGTACAAAGAGTTGTTGACATGAAAAGGCAGGAAGATGAAGATAAATGGTTTGTGTTTAATTTCTATTTTTCTGGAAGAAACAATCCAAAAAGAATATATGCTTAATTCTTCTTGTGTATTGTTTCAGAACATAATATCCAGTGATTGTTTCAATGTTTAAAACCTATCAGTTATGAGGATCTTTTCTTAAGAGTGAGAGTCTGTAATTGAGCAGTTTCCTGAAAAGATGTCAAAAGTAGTGATACTTATGAAATAGGAGAAATATGGTAGGCTCCAGAGATATCAGGTTTGGAGAGGGGGGAGGGGGTCTTTGTTTTTTCTCCTTTAGAAATTCATGCCAACTCTTTTTTTTAAAGTTCATTTCATGATGGCTCAGATTGTCAAAGTTTTACTTCCTTCTCATTTTTACTGTTTTCCTTATTTCTCAAATTTTAATCTAGCAGCCTACTTTGTAGACCAGCTGGAACTGGAAAAGTTACTTGTTTTTTCCCCTGATAAATGGCTTGTTTACGTGGATTAATATGAACAAGTATTTTCAATTTCAAGAACACAACTAATAGTAGTTATTTATTTTGTATAATCAAAAAGCTACTTGTGCTGCTTACTAATTGTTGACATAGATTCTTTAACATAGAGCAAGTCCTGTGATACTCACTCCCATTAGT
Source organism: Tyto alba (assembly GCF_018691265.1). Lineage (NCBI taxonomy): Eukaryota > Metazoa > Chordata > Aves > Strigiformes > Tytonidae > Tyto > Tyto alba. The sequence continues at coordinate 2,522,026 of NW_024881320.1, forward strand.
TATTTATAAGTGTCTCTAATGTTGATGTCACCCATTACTGGTTAAACTCCTCCAGAAATCTTTGGGTCTCGTCATGTTCCCACAGAAGTCACTGACAAAATACTAACTCTGGGAGCAGGACCAATCCATTTATTCATAGAGAGGCAATATGTTCTAGTTAGCTCAGCACAAGGACTGGAAGTTAGGATTTCTCCTGATTTCTGCTCCCAGTTCTGCTGCTGACTTTCTGTGTGACCTCGGGGGCAAGTCACTCGATTTTTTTCCTCTCTGCCTCAGTTTCCCCATCTGTAAAATGGGGATAATAATACTTGCCTACTCACCTCACAGGGCTGTTGTGAGGATTTGTTAATGTTGATAAAGCGCTTTGAAAATATAAAGCGCGGTGTAAGTGCTAAGTATTATTATTATTATTAGATTTTCTTGTTTTTCTCTTACAGTCTAACAGTGTATTTTATGTTTTGAAGTTGGTGATCTATGCTGGTCCTAACACAAACAGTAGGAAGGTTGCTGAGTATGGAGGCAATACACTGGGATATGGCAGCCGTAGTGTCTTAGGAACTGGTTGGCCGAAAGACTTAGTAAAGGTACAGTATTATAATCCAACAATATTTCACATAGAAAAATCCCCTTTGGAAATCATGTCGAGTCCATTTTAACCCTTATAGCAATGAAGTCCAAGCTTTTAAGTGTATGGTTTTCAATGATGAGATCGCTTCTTAAGTGGGCTGTTATGTCCTTGGGGAATAACTTTAAACTCAACTGTGTGTTACGTGTGATACTTCTCTTTTGAGCTTATCTTGTTTGTTATGTCTTACTGGAATTCATTATTGGTGTGTTTCAGTCCTGAAGTCTCTAATGGCACTGTTCTCACAAGTATATCTTCCTAGGAGACATTCTTGCACAGTCTGAGACTGTGCATATTTTCTTAAGGTCTGTGGGCATGACTGCATTTTTTTAACAGTAACCCACAAACATAACAAGTAGTAAGTGTAGCAACTCTCCAGCCATTTGTGTTGGGTTTTAAAGATGCATTGGATGCTTTTGTCAGTAAAACTAAGACAGAAAAATCGCTCAAACTTCTTAAAACTTTAGTATTTCAGGAATTTTGCAGTATGTTTTCTCAGACTGTGTGCAGTACGATTTTTTTTTTTTCTTATGTGTTTGTGCTGCTACATTGTCGCACATTAAAACTGGGCTTATATACTTAACAAAAAATAATTTGAAAAACCAAACCAAGAAGTAATAAACTGGAAAGCAATTTCAGACAAGCGCTCCATTGTTCACAATTAATGGAATTTCATTTATTATTCAGACATAGGTTTTTATACTGCTTTTTTAGCAAACTCTTCTATTAATGTGTTGACATTCTTCTTGAAGAGCTTGTCTATCTTCCTTCAGGAAGAACTGTTGATTATTGCATAGTTTCTTGCAGACAAATAATTAAAGCATTTTGATGAAAATCAAGGCCAAGTAACACAGACTGATAAATTCTACTTATGATTCTACAACTCTGGTGGTTTGGGTTTTTGTTTTCCTATAGTTAGCCAGCAGCAAAATTCAAATCAAATTGTCCACTGAAAGATATCCTTACAAAAAGGGAAGAATCTTAAATTGGAGTATATAATTGGAGATAGAAATAATGCTTACATAACTGTCATTAAAAAGATTAATCCATAAAATCAGCCGCGTTTATGAAAAGCCTGTTTGTTTGCCTCAATTCTTAAATGTATCTTCTTTCTTTTTTTTTCCCCTCCTCCCCATCAAAATTTTAAGGTGGAAGGAGATACAGTCACCTTCTCCTTTGAAATGCGGAGTGGTCGTGAGCACAACACTCCAGACAAAGCTATGTGGGGCTTTGCTTGCACTGTTCGAGCACAGGTACTCAAACGTGACAGATTCCCTGGGATAGGTTCAGCTTCGATTTATCTTCTGTCTGTTACACACTTTGGATCAAATAGAAATGCACTTCAAAGCTGGAAGTTAACATTTGGAATTTAAAACAGTAATAGCTTACTTATTTTGGCAATAAGACAAATCATCTTTTTACAGTGTAAAGGACCTAAATTTTAGACGTTTGGCTTCCTTTAGCTAGAGATACCCTGTGGCATGGTCTGTAGCATGCTTAGGGTTTTATGAAGATAGTTATTAGTAAATATGTCTTACCTGTCTCTTGGCATTGACACTGGACTTGGATGAAGTCACTTTAATACCTCTTGCTGCTTGTAGATCAGGATTTCTTTGGAGAGATGGGTATCTTGTAACAACCTGGAAAGCGGAGGTTTGATGAGGGAATAATGATTCCAGCCTATAAAGAAGAGAGGGGAGGGACACTGGGATCAAACAAAAGGAAACTTGAATCCCACTACCAGGAAGCTAGGACTAGGCCTGTGAGATGACAGATCTGCAGGCCCAAGAGTGCCTGAACCAAAAATAACTTTACCTTTTCTTTTCTTTCTTGGTTCAGGAAAAAAATGTTTAAATCCATTGTTTCTTGCTTTGAGTTGTTCTTATATATTGCTTTTAATTGTTAAGCATTTTTTCAGTATACCTCTGTGTAAGAGATGTATGATTTATATATATATATATATATATATATATATATATCTTTTATATAAAAGATTATATATAAAAATATAAAATCTCCTATCTTGAAATATGTTGGGGAAGGCCTTAATGGTTGATTGATTAGTGCAACTTATCACTATTCCTACTACAGGAGTCTTCAGAGGATGTGTCAGGAGGCTTGCCATTCTTAGTTGACCTGGCACTTGGCCTTTCTGTGTTAGCTTGTTCTATGCTGCGAATATTATACAATGGACCAGAAATTACCAAAGATGAAGAAACCTGTCAAGAGCTCTTAAGATCTAAGCTATTACAAAGGTAAAACCCCCCAAAATTATCTGAGTTCCCTTGTGGGCTTTTTCTGAGGGAAGGTGAATTTTGTAGTTGTGCTCGTCTCGTGTGTTAAGGTGGTGTTTTGATAATTTTTCCTGTAGAGTTTGTTCAGCACTTCTGTGTTGCCTAAAACTAAGAGAATATTCTCTAGAATAGAGGTTTTCTTTAGAGTAAGTAGAGGAGAATTGGGCTATATTTGGTACAAGCCACACCTTAATATGTGTACCTTAATAATGTGTAGTTTGTCTTTGTAGTGTGTTGTTAACTAATCCGTCTTTCTGAATGGGGGGGAGAGGGAATGAAAATCTTTCATCTGTTTTTTATTTATTTTTTCCAGGTGCCAGTGGCAAGTGGAAGCTAATGGTGTAATATCTCCAGCCCTTACACCAAGTCCTTCTCCGTTGCCTCTTACTATAGATGAAGATAGAGAGTTTACATATCCTTCTGATGTTCTAGTGCCTCCCGTTGGACACTATTTTGATCTGCCTAGGATTAGGCTGCCTCCAGGAATCATGATAAAGCTCAGGGAAATTTCTGGACGTGCTCGGCCTCAATTTAGACCTAGTATAAAGTAAGTAGTCATTGTTTCACACTATTTTTCGAACTTGACTTCTATTGTTTGAAATGTTTGGTGCCAAAATAAGTGAGCTAAAAAAACTATGATGAGGATGCGGCATGCCTGTCATGTACAATGGTATGCATTTAATATTTTGTAAATTCTTGTTTGTGAGTGCAGGATCTGGCCAATTGTAAATATGAATTATCAAAGTTTGTCTGTTATTCTTGCTTAATCAGTTGGGCTTTACCTGTAACCCTAGGGAAGTGATTCAGCCGGAAGTAATGGAGGAGATGGTAGTTTCATGTGTGATTAAACATTTGAATTTGGTTGATGCACTCCAGTCACTGATAAATTTCCAGTACCAGGAAGAACATGCTGAAGAATATGATTTACTTTGTAAAATTATGGGAGAGACCTTTAAGAAGCTAAATGCCATGGAGAGACAACTGCAGGTAAAAATAAAAGTACATAAAAACCGAAAAGGCCTTTTTTGAGAATAAAGGTCTATTAACAACATTTTAGAAACAGAAATACAAAATATACTCCAATTTATTCTTTTAAGATCTCTTTTACTCCTTAAGATGAACAACTGCAGTAAGTGTTATTTTTGTCTCTTTATTAGAGTGTGGCCGAGCTGGAGCAGAAATGGCAGAATGAGGTAGATGACGCCATGCATGGGAAGCTGGAGAACAATGTCCCATTCTTTTATGATTATCACTTCAATGAGGTAAGCATTGTGGCTGCTGTGTGGACTCATGCTTCTTGCTGCTCTCTCGATACATGTTCATCCTTTTCCTTCACTTTGTTTAGAGCAAGATGAAAGAACTAGAACTATTGTGTTCAATGAAGGAAGTTTCTTTTGATGGAAGTGATCTTGAGAATGTGGTCCTGGCATTAAGGTTAGTAGCTGTTTGTGGAGTGTACCATTTAGGCAACTTTAAGCAGCTGTGGAATTTCAGTGAGTTCCAAAAGTAATTACGTAGGGTTAAAGTTGCAAACATACATAAGCTCTTACTGAAGTAGGCAATTGAATCTCATTGTACTCCATGACACTTAATGATGTGAAACAGACGTTGCCACTAAACGTTTCAAAAACATTGTATGTCTAATTCCATTAAAAGCTGATAGACCTATAGAGAGAAAACAATACTTGGGAGCAGGAGTATTCAGATGAACTTCTAAACAGGGATGCAAATACTTTGAAACTTAATTTTCCTGTCTGTCTAGCAATGTCTGCTAAAATTGTTAGAAACATTTGTACTAAATATATTAATATTAGTACCTACAATTACTTGTACTTACTAGCAAATCACTTGTTTATTTCTTTAATTTTTTCTTTTTTCTCCTTTGTTGGCATGGAATAGATTTATGCTATGTATCTTTAAAATTACCTTTCTCACAATAGCACTTTATTTCAGAAGGCATTAAAGCATAATTGAGTTTGCTTCTTTTATTTTTCTTTCATAATCTTAGGGAGAAGTTTTTTCAAGAAGTGAATTCACTGATACAGAAGACCTCTCATCCCCTAGCAAAAACAAAAACATTAGTTAAGAGCTTGATGAACAGAGCAGAGCTGTTACTCCATGTCACTATTGCAGCACAGTCTGGTATCACAAGAAGTATATCTGGTACCCCGGCAGAGACTCCAGGTATGTATTTCTTTACCAGCCTCGTACTTTCTTTTTTTTTCTTTTTTTCTAAAGATATAATTTATTCTGTTTGTCTTATTCTCCCTCTTTCATTTAAATTAACTAACCATTTTTTTTCCACTTCTTCAAAGTAATTTTTTTTACAATAAATTGAGTCTTTAATTTACCATCATTATGATAATGAGAAAACAAAGTCTGAGTAGTAATATGTAGAATTTAAACTTTAGTCTCCTGAATTATTGGGGAAAAAATGCTTAGCCTAATCAGGACAAAACTAACTTGAAACAGTATCTGAAAACAGGAAAATCCTCAAAACTGAGTTGCAAGTTCTTGCTCAGATGGTTTTCCCCACCCCATGTTATAACTTTTGCTGGAGCGTCCACAATGATTTTAAAAACACTTTATGAATAACCTCCTACACCAAGAGTGACATTCTTTCATATTGTATAATACTGCAGCCTGTAAATCAGCATCTGAAACAAAAGTGATATCTCACGCAGTCCGCCAGCCCGTCTTCCTTCGCAGTATGTCAGCACCATCTGACTTAGAAATGATTGGGAACGAAGATATCGAGTTTGCGAGATCAAGTCAAAGGTATACAAGGGCTCATTCCACTAAGCTGCTTCACAATAGTGTGGCCTGTGTTGTTAAAATCATAATAAACTTTGCAAGCCTAGCACGTTTGTTTTTTTTCCATTGGATCAGTTTGCTGCTGCCAGGTGTAATTATCCTGTATTCTCACAGGCGCCGCCACGTTACCAGCCACAGAAGTAGCTCTTTCACTCTTCTCCAGTCACTGACCATCGAGGACAGCAGAGATAAACCCACGTACAGTGTCCTACTGGGACAACTGTTCGCTTTCATCGGAACAAATCCTGACCAAGCGGTATGCCATTTTAAATCTGCTAAATCATTATATTTTCAAATTCAGACTTTCACAAAGGGAGGTGTTTTGCTTGTGGCTCATTAACAAACCCAAACCAAATCTCACAGGTGTCCAGCAGCAGTTTTCTGCTAGCTGCTCAGACGAGGTGGCGGCGCGGGAATACAAGGAAGCAAGCGCTAGTGCATATGAGAGAGTTGCTGACGGCAGCTGTTCGGGTCGGAGGTGTGACACATCTTGTAGGCCCAGTGACCATGGTACTTCAGGGGGGACCAAGGTTTGTTTATTTCTCTGAAAATAATTAAATGTTTTGGCCTCTGTAGAAGATAGTAAATTGCTTTGCACAAAGAAAAACTGTGAGAAGTGACCTAGCTGTGAGGGCTAAAGTTTGCAGAACAAAGCTTGCAACAACCACTTTGGCCCTTGTAGGGTAAAAAGGCAGAAATTTCTAAGAAATACTTCTATTTGGCAGTAGATGAACTTTCCTTTCATACTGGGATGATGTGTCCACAGATAGGTATCTAGATAATCTTATTCTCCTGACTTAATTTTAATTTCATGTCAATTAGCTATTAGTGGTAAATTTAGCTGATACCAATACTGTCCTCTAAATTTGATAAACACTTTGCAAGTATTTTGTTTGTAGTCAAATTTCAATCATGTCTGAGGTAAAACTACCATACTGTCTTGCTTACGTATGTTTCATATTAAAACATTAAATCATTTGCAGTTTTGCTTCTAAATCTTCCTTAAGTAATGCTTAATACATGCTGATAGTTTTTTTTTTCTTTAAAGCTGTATTTGGAAGCCTGCTCGTTTTCTTTAACCTAGAAAGCTTACCGTTTCAAATATCTAACTACCAACAGAATTGAAGAACTCACATGTGGTGGGATGGTGGAACAAGTCCAGGAGGCTTTTGGAGAGACTATGACCTCTGTGGTCTCATTGTGTGCTCGCTACCCCATTGCTTGTGCAAATAGCATTGGCCTGTTATGCACTATACCTTACACAAGGTAAGAAAATATTTCACTCAGAAAGGGCAGGAGGGCATCCACAGCTTACTAGGTTTTGCCTTAAGGAGAAGCATTACATAGCGTAAATGTACACCTCTCTTCATAATGAGGAGTATCTGAGAACATCCTATTAAATTTTCTCAGAATACAAAATTTCATCTAGGGAGGACAGGGGAGAGACAGAACCTTCTTTCTGCAAAATGAAGTAATTAATTGCTGAATTAACAGCAAGTTCTGGATTTTGATTGTGTCTGTTGTTAGTGATGGAAAAGTTACTTAAGTAAAATCTGAATTTCTCTTCTCATGTAGGAGTGAAGAAAAGTGTTTGGTACGTAGTGGCCTGGTACAGCTTATGGACCGGCTTTGCAGTTTAAGCAGCCAGACAGAATCCAGTTCAAATGAAAAACAGACTAAGAAACAGAAGGTGGCCACCATGGCTTGGGCTGCCTTCCAGGTGCTAGCCAATCGGTGTGTTGAATGGGAGAAAGAAGAAGGTAGGAACACTGCCAAATATATTTCTACTGTGCTCTTTTGAATTGCCCAAGTGCCTGGGAAGTGGTGTAAATGTATTTAAAATAGGGCATTCACTCACCATGACTTCAGTACTGTGTGGGTTCTTTAGAAAACACAAGTGGATACAAAAATAAGTTGATTTTCTTCTTGTTGTTTTTTTACTTCTAGCTGCTTTTCCTCCTCAAGGGAGTGTTTATGTTGCAGAGAATTTGAAGTCTGCCACTTGGTTCTGTGTAGACATAACCAGGGAATGCAGATACCCTGAGTGATCACTCTCACATTTCTGCTGTGATAGGTTTCACCCATAACATAGATAAACTTAGACATGTGGCTGTTGGCTAATGAGACACAGATGTTGTATCGGGTTTTATTTTTACTTAAAGACATTTTACATGTAAAAGTTTTGCTATAGCAAAACAAAAGTATTTTTTTACTATTTTAAGCTTATGGGTAAGGAATCTGTAGATGTGTACATTCATTTTTGTTAATTCCAATTGTGTATTCTTGCATTACTTTTAAAGGTGGTTCAACAGAAGCTGTTCACTCTGGTCTGGCTCGTCAGGTCTCCAGCCTTCTTACCAACCACCTCGCACGAGCCACGGAATGTTGTGGCAATCAAGCTGCAGGAAATGATGCACTTCAAGATGTTCTTAGTCTTCTTAATGACCTGTCAAGGTACTAGGCCTTTGTCTCTGGAGTTTTTTTCCTATATATGAAAGCAGGTGGGAGTTCTTTTGGGTTTTTTTCCTTCTTTTTTTTTTTTTTTTTTTTTTTTTTTGCAGTAGTGAAGGTAAGAGAACTTTCAAAACCATTCTAAAACTTGATTGTAAACTGACACCTAATCTTAGTGTTTAATCAGTGCTATCAGGTTACACAAGAACTGTTGCAGTTAAGGTTTCATAAGACACTGAATTTTTTTAATTACATCTTGTAAATAATAAATTAACTTGTTTTTAATTCCAAGAGCAGCATCATACAATCAATTTCTTTTTGGAAAAAAAAAATGAAAAATAGCAGCTACCTGTTTTTTCTCCCTTTCAGGAGTCACATTGGTAAAGCAATCCTCAGCCAGCCAGCCTGTGTGTCCAAGCTTCTGTCACTGCTCTTGGATCAGCGTCCCTCTCCAAAGTTGGTCCTTATAATCCTCCAGTTGTGTCGTGCTGCACTGCCTCTCATGAGTGTTGAGGACTGTGGAAATGTGGAATTGCCTCCCTGGAGTTACTCAGTACCCTCTCTGAACAGTGAACAGGATGATCCCAGTGACCCAGCCTCCAAGATTGCCTCTCTGCTGTTAGCAAAGCTGGCGGATTATGTAGTACCAGGTATCACCATCTTTTTTGATGTCGTGCTAATTTGAGAAATTGCCAAGCAAGTCATGTTTCTGCAAGGAGCTTTTGTATTGACAGAAAGTTCAAGTAGGAAAAGGTATGTGATGTGTCAGTGTCAGAAGACAGGCTATTTCTGTGACCTTCCATCTGCCTCTTAATTTAACTGTTCTCAGACTAAGGCGTGCATCGCAGTGATGTTTTAGACGTATCTCGGGTGTGTGAGCATTATTTTTGAGGGCAAGGAAGTTTGTTGATGGAGCTCATGTTTGTGTGTTTTAATTTGTTCTGTTTTTTTCCTTTCTACTTCAAGGATGTCAGACAGTTCTTTCTCCAACTGCCTCTGAGCCGGATACTACTTTGGCAAAAGCCAGCCCTAAAAATTCCATTAAAGGTGATAAAGATCCTGGAGAAGAAAGTGAGGCAGTGGATGGTAAACTTTCCATTTTTATTCATAAGCGGGAAGATCAGTCATCCCATGAAGTTCTTCAGCCATTATTAAGGTAATCTTAACTCACTGGATTAGAATTAGCAACCAATTCCATTTCTCTTCTTTTTTTAGTGCTACAGCTGTAGAAAAATGCATCCTAGACACAATAGTAATTGGGAAAGCAAAATGTCTTGCCAATTTATTGTGTTTACTGGCAAAATAATAGTGCAAAAATGGTTTATAGGACTGATGCTTAACATGCTGTGACCTGGACTAAAATGCATACCACTATAGTGCATTTGTGGTGATGCAGCAGCAGAAAGAATATAAATCCCAATGCTTCCTGGACTTGCATGTTTTGCAGAAGACTATTTAGCAATGATGAGAGCAGCAGAGCTGAAATGGAGCAGCCATACAGATGTATAAAAGGTGGAGTGGGATACGTTTTGGTTTGCTTACAAGCCATGTAAGCCACTAGCAAAGGAACATAAAAGTATCTTAATCTGTCTGAAAACAGTCACGTGAAGGATTAGCCACTTAAATGATACTCCATCAGAAAAGTTGAATGTGTCTTGTTATGGTATTACAGCCTACGTAGGACTGACAAATAGAACTATCAGAGCAAAACGGCTTTAAAAGCTTCGCTTTTAATAATGCATACTCTGGATAATAATTTGCTATTGCAGCTTCTTTAGTATTCTTAGTACTCATCTGGATTTTTAGACCTCTGAATGTCAAACAGACAACACTATCACCTCTTGTATTTTGTACTATTTGTTTCCTCTTCCCCCACTGCAAGTTAGTTTTGAACCCATGGCCTAAAAATTATACTAAAAGGTACAGCTGTTGGGAGCTCTTAGGTGAAGGGTTAACTCAGGGCCCTCAGGCATTTGTGTTCAGTAAAAGCCAATTTCATGATGCTTCTTTTTGTAAATTACAATGCAGTTGGATATGTCTTTAAGTATCAAGTATTTCTATTACTGTTGAGCAATTTGGGTGCAAGGGTTGCTCTCAAATAATTTAAAGCCATGCATAATATATTAAATTAGACTGTATAGTTCAGCTATCTCTTCCACCAATGAAAACAAAGCTCATGTGTTTTGTTTTCACTTCAATAGTAGCTCAGAAGGTCGTCCATTCCGACTGGGAACTGGAGCCAATATGGAGAAAGTGGTGAAAATGGATCGAGACATGACAAAAGTAAGAAAAGAAGTAACTGAAGAGTTATTCAACATTATAAAAATCAGTGGCCAGTTAGAATTCTTTTTTCTATCGATGTTAAATCGATAAATTTTAACATTTAAATTTAAATTTGTTAAATGTTGCTTAGTTTACAGAACTGTTCAGAAAGATAACTTTATATGTAGTAGTAGCATTATATAGTTACTGATGTATATACAGGGGTAAATGACGAAGAAGAATTTCAGCTAGCACTCCCTCCCACCATCGTAAGTCATGTTTGAGCCCCTTTAATACTCTTTTTCCAGAAGTGTTTAATGCACATTGATAGTACAAATTTTAAACCACATATTTTAATTAAATTTTCATGTATATTTTTCAAACATGTTCTTGAGTATTTGCACCAGAAATATTTGTGTGGCTTTTTGATTGGGGAAGAGAAATGATATTGTTAAGAATGGAATATTAAAGGCAGTGATCCATGTTGATCTCCGATCTCTTTGTAGAAGAGAAAAGGCAACAGAAAGAATTTGTCTTATGACTGTGACTAATACACACACAGGAGGATGTTTTGATGTGTACTTTTACATATGCAGAGGGAGGAGAGTTAAATGCATCACGTAGTCTGGCCAAATAGAGCTAACATTAGTATTTGTCTTATATGGCAATTTTATTTTCAGAGTGGCTGCTGTGAAGTTATTACAGAAGAAGCCGCTGCAGCTCTTCGGAAGGCAACTAAGTGGGCACAGTCTGGTCTGATAGTTAGTGTTGGGCCACCCATAGAAACTGTCAATCCAGAAACTACTAGTGGGTTGTCCACTGGGGACAAAAAGAAGACTGCACAAACATCTATTTGCAGAGAGAGGAATTCTGAGCTTGCCAGGTCAGTCACTTGGATTCTATACTGAGTCTACATTCTGCTTTTATGTATACCAGTACTGGGAGTGCTCTGAAAAATAATCTGTGTGTTCATAAACGTCCCTTTTTTGTGCTGTATATTGTTGCTGATGATTGAAGCTTCTTTTCCTTCTCTTATTTTGAAATGAACGGGCAAATTGCTTTCTTCTCCCGTACAGGACTGATCCTGTGAGGCCATTCATTAGTGGTCATGTTGCAAACAGCATGGCAGCAGAGGTGATTGCTTTGCTACATAGCTTGCTGATGGCACCGGAATCAAATGCAGCTCAGATATGGACAACAACTGCTGAAAAAGTAAGCAAACAGAAAAGATCTACACCAAACGTGTATTGAGTAGTTAAGAGAACTTTATTAGCAATTTTCTAATCTAGTCCTTTCCAATTTACTGTTTCTAACACTTCAAACTGAGATGTGTAACTACTTAGCAGCAGCCGTTTCTAGCAGGTGGTATCTATCTCATGTCTTAGGGTAGAATAAATGATCAAAAATCATCCAGCGTTAGAGAATGTGTTGTCATTCTGTAATTCACCAGTGATTCTTTTCAGTAATTAATAATGCTGTTTGTTTAGGGAGTTACTTTGCCTTTGCCAGGTAGTTATTCTATCTTTGCTATTCAGGGCTCTTTCCCATGATCTCCAAGTGTCTAAAGTGCTGGCTGGAAAGCGTAGCACACGGGGTTTATGTTCCTCTGAATCCTGTAGCACCTAATCCATTGCTTAGGCTAAATCCTTGAGTGAAGACTTTTGCTAAGATTATGTATGTAACTCTGTGATTCTAAAAGTTATTAGGGAACAGAGCCAGCTTTGATGGTGTTCACACTTCGGAGAACTTAGAATATTCTGAGTTATATAATTCTCTTCAAGAACAAAAATAATTCTTCAGAGACTGTGTGTGGGCTGGAGGCTTGAGGCATTGGTTTTTGTTTGAATTGTCCTTTGAAGTCATTCTCTGGTATTTTTGCTTCTGTCTTCAGGTTCTGTCTCGGGCTCTGATGTACATTCCACAACTTGGGAAATATGCAGAGAGTATTTTGGAGAATGGGAGTAGCAGTGGAAGGAAACTTGCTAAACTTCAAAGAATTGCTCGGCAGGCAGTAGCTGCCCTTTGTGCTCTGGGTGGCTTTAAGGAGACGATTAAAATAGGTTCTGAAGTTCAGGTAATTTAGTGCCGTTCACATTTTATATCTTAAATCAAAATTGGTGCTTTTAATGATGTTCTGCCTGCACTGGCTTACTTGTGAAGCAGTGTGCAGATTGCCTGCGCTTATGAAGCAGTTGCAAAAACACTTGTGGAGATTGCTATTGTGTGTATTCCTGTTTCCTAAAATACCCAGCTCTAGTTGTGTGCTGAGTTGGTGTGTGATGTTTCTTGTTTGTAAAGTCTTAAATCTTATGCAGACCTTCTTTGGTTGTAGGTTTTAGGTAAAGGAATAGCAGGAAGCATTGGAGTTGTGGCATCTATTAATGAACAAGAAGGTATAGCAACGGTCAAATTTCCACCTACAAGTATAGACAGTAGAAAGACCTCACAAGCATCAGACACATTAACTATTCCATTATCTAGGCTCTGTGTTCCAAGATCTGAGGTACGGTAGTTTTAAGAATCCAATACTAAGTATAATATCAATTATTTATACTTTTGTCACAGCATATTGGCAATTAATCTATAGCATGTAAAAAGTCTGTTTCATCTTTGATTAAGTATTATTTGTAAAGTTTGCCTCATTATTTTAAATATACCTTAACTATCTGTATTTAAGTTCTCATTCAAGTAACATCAATATTCATCTTTCGGTGCTTAAAGATGTTCCATTGCATACTCTGTTGCCTTTTTGGTTTTGTTTCTCTTTTTTCTTTTTTTTTTTTTTTTACTGCTGTTTGGTGCTGATTTTGTGATAGTACAAAATAAGAATTAACTCCAGGTAATAAAACACCCTCATTTCTTAGAAACTAACTACTTGAATTTAACTTTTTACCGTGCCCCCCCACCATCAGGCATTGCCTCTTCATAAACTGTCCATTACTGAGAAGGTAGTACAGGCAGTCCAGTCCATGTTGCTTCCTCAGGAGGGAAGTCTATCTATTCACACCTCACTTCCTGCAACAGGAGATGGCTCAACTCCAGTAATGGCAGTGGTCCGGCTTCTTGCTGAAATAAGAACCAGGTGAGTCGCTGGCTTTTGTGCAGCACCTCAGTCTGTTTTGATACCATACACAAATATTCAGGAAAATTTCATGGGTTCTTGTTTTCTTCCTCTGTGGGTATTATATAACAGCAGGGGATGATGCAAAAATTCCTGTTTGCTTCCTTAAGTCCATTTAGTTGTCTGGATGTTGTTGAAACAAGCACCAAAAATAGAGTGCCCCCTGTAACACTGCCAGTGCACTGAGCAAATGCATTATAAAAGTAAATGTTACGAAGCAGGGGGAAGCTGTCATTGTGGAAGCTGCAACAGATAGCTAAGCAAGCAGATAATGAAATAGATCAGTCAGCGTGCTGTCTTTTAAAGTACTCTTGAATTCAATACATGTAAAGACAACTTTGAATTCAGCGTACACTTCTGTAATGCTTTAAATGTATTCTTTTTCCATTAAGAGCATGCCTGGTGATGGCTCAGCTGTTAGAAGACAGCTCATTCTGTGAAGAATTCATTCAACAGTGTCCAGCTGCTGTAGAAGTTCTTAATTTAGTAGCACAGGAGTGCAGCCCTGGTAGGTATTGAACACGTTCGTGCAGCTTCATTGTCATATTCAGTTCAGAGACATAACAGCTCTTAAAATCATTTCAGTGTTTTGTCCTCCAGCCACTTCGAGTTTGATAACTAGCACAGTACAGCATGTCTTGTCACAGCTGCAGAGCTGTTAATGTAAGAGGAACTAATAATCAGACTAAATATTTTTAAACATTAGGCATAAAGTTTAGGCCAGAACATGATTATCCTGTGGATCGCAGAAGATGCAAGTCCTGGAACTAGTTCCGCTACTGTGCTTCTGAACCCTTTCCAGTTTTCTTGTTTCCACTGTAACCTACTCTGTATTTCTTGACACTATCATTTATATGTTTTCTTTTTACGGCCTTTTTGCTGTTTTTTACAATGCTTTCTTATATTCCTTATTATTTAGTTCTCGGTTTCTTTCCCTCTTGTTTAAGGATAAGCAGGGGGCCCAGCAGAAGTCTTAGTTCAAGGGCAAGTTTTAGGACCATGTCAGAGCCTTTCACTGGAGGGATGGCTGAAGCAAAAGCTGTTAGGATGGGAACCAAGTGGATTTCAGTATGATCTCCAGTGTAAAAGGGAACATCCTGATTTTTTTGATAGTGGGCATAAATTCTTTTGACTTCCTGCTTTTGCTGGGTCATAAAATTACTCACTAAAATGAACTTTATATCTTAATTAACATAACAATGTCTTTGCTAACCAAATAGAAATTAAACATGAGGAAAATGTTTGTTTATATACATTAGGTTTTTGTTGATTAGGTGAGACTATTTGATCAGATCTCTTAAAAGGCAAATGTCTTATTTGTTTCTGTTTACCAGTATTAAGATTGCATTGTCGGACTTGGGTAACTAGCTTTGCTTGGAAGCTCCTGACTTGATTTGGTTTGTTGTTGCAGGGGAGAGGCTCCTTGTTGTAGAAATGCAGTGTGAAAGGTTACGAATGTTGTATCGTGACTGTGCTCGACCTCCCCCTCCTCCACTCCAAGCAGACAGAAGACAGGTAAGCACAGAAACAGTGCTGAGTCTTCTGCCCCTTGCAAATGAAGCCAGGCACTGAGAGCAGAGGGTCTGCCTCTGGTGTTCGAGCCAAACTGGTTGGATTCTTATTTAAACATTTCATTTAACACGAATTTCTGTAGTGGGATGTGATTTGCTGTGGCTGCAGCTGTGGTAGTCGCGTGTGTTGTATTAAATGTGCACTACATAAAAGAATGCGTCGCTGGATTTCTGTAGATTACTTCAACTGTAATTGTTAGAATAAAATGCTCTGTTCCTGTTTGTAGCCCAAAGAAATCACTTGGAGCCCATCGAGAGTGTTTCCTCCTGTGCGAGCATGCATGTTTTCATCGCATCTCACAGCTGTGACCTTTTTGGCTGATCCTAGCGCAGGTGGGGGACTTCCTCGGGGCACATTTATCTATGCCACTTCACCAGTTCCTGTACAGGTGAGAACTCACAATTCTACAGCAGTTTGTGTCATTTAATGTGCAATAGCTCATGAAAAGGAAAAGACATAATATTTTCTATTTTACCTATGTTTTGTAAATAACTTCAAAAAAATTATTAATATTTCTAGGCACCCTCATTCTACTGGGAAATCGAAATAGTTTCCTATGGAGATACAGATGATGACACTGGACCAATAGTTTCATTTGGATTTGCTACAGAAGCTGAAAAACGGGATGGTGCTTGGACAAACCCAGTGGGCACCTGTCTTTTTCACAAGTACGTTGGAGAAGCACATCAAAAATCATGGTCCTGCTCAGTACATTTGTATGCTCATTAGGGAGAAGTGTTGTGAGCACACTGTAGTAGGCAACATGTATGTTTTAACTGAAATGTTAAAATTATGAACTAGAATATCTCCTTAACAAAATAAGGAGAGTTGAGTTGCCTTTAGGCAGCTGTGATACTGACAAGACTTCAGCTGGCAGCGAGTTGTAATCCTTATTTGTTTCAGGGCTCTTTTTAATTTTCTTCTTGTGTCACTTCTCAGCAATGGGCGAGCAGTGCATTACAATGGGTCCAGCTTGCTGCAGTGGAAGAGTGTTAGATTGGATGTGACTCTTTCTCCTGGTATGTAAGAGTATGGCTAACTTGCTTGTTTGGTAAATCAGAAAATCCTCTAAGCATAAGGGGAATGGTGTCTGAGAAAACAGATTAAATCCATGTTGTTCTTTTGATGATTATATTTTTCTACAGGTGATGTAGCAGGAATTGGATGGGAAAGAACAGAAGGAACTCCACCCCCTCCAGGGCAGCCAGCTAAAGGCAGAGTTTATTTTACGTACTGTGGGCAGCGGCTTGGGCCGTATCTAGAAGATGTCTCTGGTGGAATGTGGCCAGTTGTCCACATTCAGAAAAAGGCAAGTTTTTAACAGAAGTATGTTGCTTGATACATATTCTTTCAGAAGCATTAAAAGCATAGAGAAAGTATGGAGCCTGCTTACCTATCTATACAAAAGTAGAGTGATAGTTTTTACTTTTATTGAGTTAGGTTGAGGTATTCCATTACCCTTCCCAGGTGCTTTGTCATTGTCATTGCATGTTTTGTCATTATTTTTAACTACTTCTGCCCATTTGGACACTAATGAGCAGCTGGCTTGATGAGATGTCCTTATTCTATTCTAGTAGCCTTTCTATTAATATTCCTTCTCAGCAGTGACCTTACTTCAAAGTATACTAGCTAAGCATGCTGTATCTTGAAGCTAGAAAACAGGCAAGTTCGAAGTTTGTGTTTAGAAGCTTAATACTTTCCCTTCTACATCCAGTTTTATAGCTAGTGATGCTGGGCAAACTGTACGGCATGGAGGTGCGATCAGCTTATCCCTTTGGCTGAGTTTTTTGAAAAGAGCAAAGAGGAGGATCAAAACAATCCACAACTGATCTTAATGCTTTTATGTGTGTCTTCTTTCAGAACACGAAGGTCCGTGCTAACTTTGGATCTCGCCAGTTTGCCTATGCTGAAGGACAGGCTCACAGGAACGCTGCCGATCTGTGTATTGACCTAGCTGAAGAAATAAGCGCCAACTTTGAAGCGTTGCCTTTTGCCATGGCTTCTGATAGTGATAACGATGCTGGCACCAGCATAGCTTCTGATCCTGGGAACCATGGACCTCCTTGTAGAATTGCTGCTGTTGCTACAGCTCAACAACGTAAAGTGATGATTAACTTTTTTTTAAATCTTTTTTGGGAGAAATTACAATCAGTTAAATAGGATTTAAGCACATCCTGGCTTCAGTCCTTAGGTGCTGCCTATTTAGGTAAAGCAGTACAACAAGCATTGTCAAATACATGAGAAGACAATTAAAAAAAAAAATCTTACTTTGGTCTTTGTTTATATTGTCAATTATTCTCAATTAATACAACCTGGTTGAGAAATTATCTTCTTAGAGCTTTGAATGCAATAAGATGATATAGTTGATTGAATCAGCCAATTGATTATGCTGTGTCAAAATGCATCCCGTTTCCCCAGACAGTGAAATGCAATATACCTGAGACCTTGTGGAATGTTTTCTCATGCCTTCTGGTGCGTTACGATCTCCTTATTTCCGTATGTGTTTTGCAGAGTACGACAGTGACACATCTTGCCACTATAAAATGGAACTAAGCTATGAGAACTTCATCACATCAGGCCCCGATCCTCATCCCCCTCCCATTGCAGATGATGAAAGTGATGATGACGATGACGACGATATTCCCCGGGTGAGGACCGTGACAAGATTTTCCTGCTATAACTTGTAGTCTAAATACAGATCTTGTAATTCAGATTTTTAAGCTTTGCCACACAAGGATTTTTCCCTGCTTCCTTAAGGAAAATATAGCTGTGTTTTAACTTTTCTTCCTTCTTGGTGTTCTTAAATAAGTTTTGTCTTTGTAGGAGGATCACTATGCCCTGTTGGTTAAAGCCTGGGAAACAAAAGTTTTCCCTACAATCAGAAGAAGGTTCCGTAATGAAGCTGAGAGGAAGTCTGGGTTGGATCAGATTAAAGGAGCTTTACAGTTAGGTATGGCTATGTTTATTTCCATCCACGTTGTTTTATATGATGTGCAATGTGTGAAGACAACACCTGTGTTTCATGTTTTACTGTATTCGGGGCTGGAAAATTTAAATTAAAGAAAAAAATGTTTCCCTTGCTGTTTTTGTCAAGTGCTTAGAATTTGGGTTGGAGTCCTGATTTTTCTTTAACACATAAAAATTACAAAAAAATGTAATCTGGAATATTTAAATAGGGAAAATGGCTTTAGAAATGGTGGCAGAACTTGCGATGTGGATGCAGAAATACTTTGGAATAATAGTTTGAGAAGAATTACCTATGTTCATTTTCTGTCTATGACTATTTTAAGGCAAAAACTTTTGAGGAACTTTTTAATAAGGGGGGATTTGTAAATGAATACAGTTCTGGCAAGATGACTTGTTTGTGGGAAAGCCACAGTAAGAGCAAAGTAAGAAGTCTGAGGCCTAATGAGAAGAATGCAAGTTTATCTCAGGAAAACTCTATCAGCCTGACTGAAAGAATATTTAAGTAATTAGCTCATCTGCTTATGACATTAATGAGAATAAGAACTTACTTCAGGTGGCTGGGGACAATAACTAGCATGCCCTTCTCTTCTACCAGGAATGGTTGATATAGCACGACAAACTGTAGAATTCCTCTACGAGGAAAATGGTGGCATCCCAAGAGACCTCTACCTTCCTACTATCGAGGATATCAAAGATGAAGCAAACAAATTTACCATTGATAAAGTACGAAAAGGTAAGGTCAGCAAAAAGTAGCTTGAGGGGCAAATAAAAGCTAAGTGGCTCTGGTACTTGGGACCTACCGCATAAACTGTGAGTCAGAGGAAAATGCTGTACCTCAAAAATTGCGTTGTCCCTTTCTGCCCAGGTCTCACGGTGGTGACTCGCTCTCCTGACAGTAACAACGTTACCAGTAGTGCTGTTGGAACAGCTTTACCCAAATTCGCTATTCGTGGGATGCTGAAGACATTTGGTCTTCATGGTGTTGTTCTGGATGTTGATTCAGTGAGTAAAGATACATTGGGAGGGCTTTTCATGTATCAGCATCACCCCTCTGTGAGAAAATATGGTGAAGTGTACTTTGAATGAGGATTTGGTGCCCTTTTTGAAGGAAACAGATATTATCATTTACTGTGTTTATTGACAGTGTTGATTTTGGTGTTCCAGGTAAATGAGTTGGTACAAGTAGAGACGTATCTCAGAAGTGAAGGAGTTCTGGTAAGATACTGGTATCCTATTGACATGTTAGAAAGGCCGCCAGCTGGTTATAGGAGGACTGCAACCAATGGCTTGGTTACCTTGGATAATACCAATATCCAAATCCACAGGTAAAAAAAAAAGAAATGTAGTTAGAAGGCATTTGTATAATCTGACTGAATTTATAGCATTTCTTATAGTACAATTATCTACCGCAGCCTTGTTTTGAGCAGTAGTAAATTTCTGAATCTTATTGCAGCTGTTGTACTAAAGCTGACAAAGATTCATTAAATCTTCATGTTTTAATGGGTAGTGGGGTTTTAGTTTGGGGTTTTTCATTTGTAATAAAGGAAATTTATTCTTCTTGTTGAAAGAATTTTCCCTAGTCATGTGAAAGTGTTTTTATACATGCTCATCTAACAGGTACCTTTCTTGAGGCTTGGGTTTGTTTCACCATCAGTCAGTTGCTCTCTAAAAGCTCGAGAACTCTTGACTGACCTTGTGGAGAGTTGGCTTCTAATTCAGATGCCTTAATTTGATACCAGAATTACATGGGCTGAGTGCTATCTTAAGTGAATAAGAAGGATTTGAGTCTACCTAAACCTTTTAAATAAGAATAAATCAGGCATATATGTCTGAATTCAAGGGCAGGTTGCTGGTTATGACTTAAGTACGGTGAAGCAATTTTACGTTTTGATGTTTGTGTTTTCTAGAGAGCTTTTGCGAAGTGAAGCTTCTCTGGCCAAGCTGTACTGCCGCATGGCTCTCCTCAATATTTTTGCCCCCAAATCTCCACACATGTTTACTCGTCTGTTCCATATTCCTGCTATCCGTGATATCACTCTGGAGCACCTGCAGTTGCTATCCAACCAGCTTCTTGCACCACCTCTTCCTGGTAAACACTAATTTTTGTCAGAGCCCTTTTTTGGTACTATAGTTTTCTGGGGACAAAAAAAAAAAAAAATCTAATTAATTTGGTACTTACTGATTAATTAGTTCATAATTATGAGATTTAAAAAAATGTCTCAATGGACTCCTGACCTTAGTGATAGGGTACTAAACTGAAATTTATGCTAATCATCTAATTAAAAGTGTTCAAGAGAGTTCAGAGTCCCTCCTAAGACTCCATTCACTGTGCCTCTGTCCCTTCATCATTGGTGATCTGTTTGGGGAGGGAGGGAAGTATCCATATGGGGTACTTGTAAGGAGCTGAGAACATATTCTAGTTTGAATCCAGGGTAGTAAAACTAAATGCCAGTTGGGTCTCAGTTTGCAAAATTCAACTCTTCTTCATTTCACAAAGTGGTTTGTCCTTTTCCTACTGGAATCACAGATCTGATTAGAGAATGTATGTGCTGAATCATGGAAAAGAATCTTTGGCTAATTCAAGTGAGTGTTAACAAAGATGATTATCGTGACAAAGCTATTGTGCATGCAAAGAAATGTGTGTAACGTGGCTGGAGCATAAAGAGGAAGTCGGAAGTGCTAAATATAGGCTATTAATAACTGAAAGTAATTATTTACCGTTGGAAAGAATCCTGTTCCCTCCTCCAATTACTTTGGAACTTGGCTACCTCTAACAGATGCCGCATTGTAAAAGATCCTTTTGCAGAGTACAGCACTACTTTGCATGGCTTTGAGAATAATTTTACAAGCTTTTATTTTGTTTTTCCTCTTTAAAACATGCCTAATTCAAGTTCTGCTAATATATACGGTTCCCAAACTGGCATTTTGGTGAATTGTCCGCTCCTTTGTGCACTGCACTTTGTTTTCCTTTGACTTCTCCCATTAGCTCCAGAATGACAGCCATGAAAGCTATCTTGTTCATATATGGGGAAAGGTTAAGAACAAATAAAGCCGCTTTCACCTCATCTAGAACAAGCGGGGAGGAGAGGGCCCCTGGTCACTTGTCCTCATTGTACTTAGGCAGTAAATTCAAATATGCCTGCCTTTCTACATGGGTCGAAATGAGGCAGCTGTGAACCCACAGCTCTGTGTACCTCTGGCAGGCATCCCTCGGGGTTGGCTTAAGGCAGGTGAAGAACACAGCTGGCATTTAGAGGGTCACCCCGTCTGCAACCAACTACAGCAGGGCTGCAAGTCTAGTCTTGGGTGGATCCTTTCTACTGCTGACCTTTGGGAGGAGTTTTGCACTTGCTCAGGAGTGAAAATAGAGGCTTGTAATCTTCCAAGTGTTTTAAAACTTCTCATTCCACTGCCTGTTTCACAGGCTACATAAACATGTTGAAGTGATCTCCAACTTTGTCTTATCTTGTTATTACAGATGGAACAATCAGTTCAAGTTCTATTCTTTTGGCCCAGTCCCTGCAACACTGCGTCCATTCCCAGAACTGTGCTGCCACAGATCTCTTCTACCAGGGCAATTCACAAGCCATCAGAGAGTGGCTTACTGTTGCCATTACTCGGACACTCCATCAAGGAGAGGAGAGTCTGTTAGACCTCACTAAACAGATCTGCTCCTTTTTGCAGGTAAAATATTTAATAATGTTGTATGAGCAGAGTTGT
Organism: Tyto alba; assembly: GCF_018691265.1. Lineage (NCBI taxonomy): Eukaryota > Metazoa > Chordata > Aves > Strigiformes > Tytonidae > Tyto > Tyto alba. The sequence continues at coordinate 2,543,852 of NW_024881320.1, forward strand.
TTTTCTTTCTAAGGAGCCCTTGCTTTGCGTGATTCTAACTTCCATAATACTGTCCCTCACACTGGACTTTCTCTGGATAGACTGTATTCCTGTTCTGATCATAGTGGGCACACCAAAACCACAAGCAATAGCAATACTCTGGATCACGTTAAAGTGGCTTCACACTATGTCGTTATTTAAAATGCTATATTTTATTTGAAAAAAGAGGAGGGAGATGGTTTGCTGCTGCATGGGGGCTGTCATTATGCAATGTTATGTTACAGACGGCACCAGAACAGTTTCCTGCTGAAGAATTCCCAATTTCAGAATCCAAAGTCAATATGGATGTTAATTTTCCTGGGGCTGCATTTGTAATTGTGTCCTGTAAGGAAAGTCAGTCTGGATTCCGCAAAGAGTAAGTAATTGAGGGACCAAGAGTGACAAAGATTAAACATGTGCTGCTTGAGCCTCTGTGAACACTGAGTATGTAGTTGCTCACTTTTTTTTAAAAGATTTTTCTCCTCTCAGAGCCTCATTTTCTGGGTGGCAGGGTAAATACCGCAGCGTGTTTCATCTTTCTGTGATTGGGCTGGGGTTTTGAGCAGCTAGTTACTGTCTAACCGAACTGTCCTTGCTCTCTTCTCAGTTCATCCCTGTACAAAGCTCCTTGGGCTCGAGTGCTTGTCTATGGGCTTGGGCATAAAGTCAAGAGGAATGGTCAGTTAAACCTGATCGAAGCAGTGTGCTATCCTCGAGATGCCTCTCCAACCAACACAGGCCTAACACCTCCCCCAACGACCAATCAGTACCCTTCGGTGATCACCCCTACGGACAAGGTCCACATCAAACTAGGTAAAAAAAAAAACAACAACCAACCAAACAGAAACCCCCACCTTTTTAACTGTATTTTCAGAAGTGAGACAAGTATCATTGCCTCTGTGCAGGAGCTTCCTATATTGTCACCAGTCCTAATATTGGTTGTGACAGTATTTTTGTACAAGGCATTAAGAAATGTGTCCTAGCAGAAATATGCAATCATTCTTAAGCAAGAAAATATGGTTTTATAAACATTGGAAGCCATTTGCCTTTGATTTTGTTAGTTCTGTTACATCTGTCAGAATCTGCATTTCTTTTTTTCTGACTTTTGTCTTCCATGAGTTCACAAATTGAATATGTCTGCAGTGTTCAAGTTGGTGCTATTGCTGTTTGAGATGCTGTGTTGCAGATAGACTTTTTGTTGTTGTTGTTTTTCTAGGTGATTGTAGGACCCTTTAATATGAAGAATAATATATATGCAGTATAGTAATACGTAGGTCATCCCAGCTTCTCGAGCAAGAGCAATCATTAATATTCTTTCTACTCTTCCAGCCTAAAGGAGAGACAGGGTGATTTATTTAGAGCAGTGAAGGTGACTGAGCTGCAGTAAGCTCTTAAAACTTTCAGTTGGAGGTCCTTAAGTTCTTTTGCTGAACTATAGCATCTCTGTTTTTATCAATACTGATCACACTACAAAGAAATGGCTTTGTAAAAGTCCTGTATGTATTTAGATATGAACTAGGACTATTTTTAGTACATATGTCCTGTAAACAAAATGTTGACTGTACTTTTATAGATTCTACCAACACATCCTTATAAATAAACATTCCTGTTTGTGTATTACGAGGTACTTAATAGAGAGAACTCTCACTTAGCATAAATTTAGCCTCAAAATTACCCTAAAAGATATGGTACTGCTCTTACTTTACAGATGCCTAAAGTTATGATAAGTATTTTCTTTGACCTTTTTGCTTAGGAGTATCTCCTCCCCCTGGAGCTGTGTTGGTCTTGCATTCTCTTCCTCTTGAATTCCCCCTGGCAATGGCATTCGCAGAACAGCTGTTAACTTGGAAATTGGAAGATGGGGATGGAAAATCAGAAGATGAGCTGGATACCATTCCTGCTTCAGTTCTCTTGCAAGTAGTGGAATTTTTAGGTGAGAATGCAGTATTTATTTAGTAATGAGCACCAATGATGTGCTGGATCAGATGAAGAGTTTAGGAAAAAAAATGAAAAAAAAAAAACCTGCAGTCACAAAGCATTTCTGAGCTCTTCCATTATACTGACATTTTCTTCAAACTCCAGAAATTTTCTGTTGATATGCATTTTTTGGAATAGCCTTCCTGTCTGTCTTCCTGCTGACATGCAGCCATATGAAATGACCTTTTCTTGTGCTTTTTTTTTTTTTATGTTACTGTTGCAACTCCTGTAATAAAGCTACTAACAGTGAAATGCCGCTGACTCATGTCTTGCCTTCCACACGCAGGGAACTTTCTCTGGACAACTGACATGGCAGCATGTGTGAAGGAATTAATATTTCATCTCCTGGCTGAGTTGCTTCGCAAAATTCACAATCTGGAGCAGAAAAAAAATCCAGCAGGACTGTCATCTTCTATTGCCCTTCAGCTAAATCCCTGTCTAGCTATGCTTATGGCCCTGCAGTCGGAACTTCACAAGTTGTATGATGAAGAAACACAAAACTGGGTGTCCGGAAATGCGTGCGGTGGTTCTGGTGTTGGAGGGGCTGACCAAGGAAGATTTTCAACGTACTTTCATGCTCTGATGGAAGTCTGCCTTGCTGTAGCAGAAGTAACCTTACCTATCAATATGAGTGTGACAGCTACTGTGATGTCTTCAACAAGTGCCCCAAATCTTAGTGACTCTTCGTCCTCATCTTCATCTTCTCCGGGACAGACGCCGCAGAGTCCTAGCTTGCTGTCAAAGAGGAAGAAAGTCAAAATGAAGCGGGAAAAGACATCGTCTTCAGGCAAACGGTCTTCATCCAGAGCAGCTGAAACAGATGCTGCAATACTCAGTATAGGAGGAAGCAAGCCCGAGGACATGTTATGGTTTCATAGAGCACTGACTCTGCTTATAATTCTCAGACACCTAACTAAAAAGGATCCGCAAGGATTGGGTGTGACAAACGATGCTGTGGCAGATGCGTGTCAAGCGCTAGTAGGTCCCACAGCTCACAGCCGCCTGCTTGTCATTTCTGGAATACCGACACACTTGGAGGAGGGCACTGTCAGAAGTGCGATCAGAAAGGCATGTAATGCACATGGTGGAGTCTTCAAAGATGAGATCTACATCCCTCTGCAGGAAGAGGACCCCAAAAAAATCAAGGACAAAGCGGAAGGAGGAGAATGCAGAACTGAGCTGGAAAAACCAACTGTTTCAAGTAGCGCGGACAGTTTGGATATCAGCAGCTCTAGCAGTGTCACACCTGCCATGAGCGTTAGTGCTTCAGCATCTACAAGCCAGGCTTCCCTCTGCAGCTCACAGGGTATATCTCGGACCGTTAGCGATATCTCAGTTGACCAGTATCAAGCTGGACTGGAACTGCCCATCCCACCGGGCCTGCTGGAACCACATGTTGTTTCCAGCCAGGAGAGTTTGGATCTTTCACACTGCAGTACTGGAAGCCTCGGCAGTCTTGGCAGCCTCGGGGAACCACTCGACAATGTAGAAACGGCGTCTGTGTCTGATGTCGGGTCAATGTACACAGTCACATCTCTGGACAACCAGCCGCTTCTGTCACGGCCAATCAAAGGTTTTGCTGTAGTGGAGGTAATAGCCTTCAATCAGGAAAGGGTGCCTTTTCCATCATTTTTTTTTTTCTGAAAAAGTGAGGTCTGATGCTAGTACCTATTTTAATCTCTGACTTTGACAAATATTGTACTTAATGTGGTTTGTGTGGAGCAGCATGATCCAACTGTTAAGGAAAAAGTGTGCTATATGGATTTGGGGTGTTTTTTTTTGTAAAGATTCTTTTGCTTGACCGAGGCCACGGCTTGCATGATGGAGAGTGGATGGTTCTGTTAGCAAGGTCTAGCTCAGCATAGGTCACGGGTGTGGAATAAACATGCACGTGAGACTGAGGAGACTAAGAGTTCTCAGCTTGGGCAGGATGGCTGAGGAACACAGAGTTTTATTCTCCAGTGAGTCTCACTGTACCATTCACGGTCTTAGAAGCATTCGCTGTCTCTCAAAGGGCAGAGGGGACCTGGCAGTGGGGTGGTCAAGTAGCAGTTTTAAAACAGAAGGAAGTACTCTTGTGTGTTCCAAGTTGTAGAGCCACAAGGTGTTGCGGAAGTCAAGAGTGTAAATGAATTTGTAAGGGATTAAGTTCACTGAAGATGTGCAAATTGGTAGCTATTAAGCACAGCAGTCAAAGCAGCCTTCAGTTTAGGAAATCTTTTAAACTGCTGATTTCTAGAGGCTGAGAGAATATGTGGAAGAAAAGATCTGTTCATTTATTCTTTCATGTAACTTTCTTCAAAGATTTGCTACTGGCCACTGCCAGAGATAAATTTAGAGATAGGTGGCCCTTTGGTTTGACCCACAAGGCAATGTTTAATGACTACATTTTCACATATTTTAAATCATCTACAGATTCTTCTACACGGTTACTTTAGAAGAGATGGTAAATTTTGTTGCTATCTGGTACCAAATTAATGTTTAAAAGCATTGTAGGTGGCTGCCATTGATGCCAGATCGCTCCAGGTTTTCAGCTGTGCACGAGAACCCTTACCCTCTGCTGTTACACTAACTGAATGCTGCAGATTTATCAGGAGCTTGCAAAAGCACAGCCATTTCAGATAGCTTGTGCATGTAGAGAGACGTTTTTGCATAGTCTGGGATTGTATCAGTTTCCCTTTTCAGAAGAAAATCAGCTTATTCAGATAGAAAATCTTCAGTTGCTATTCTTAAGCTATTAATTGACGTGAAGACACCAGAGTTGAAATAAACTATAAAGTGTGTACAGAAAGCTGTCAGCGTATTCACATCGAAACCTACGCCAAGTCTGTAGCTGCTCTGATAATGATGCATGGTGGTTATTCTTGGAATCAAAGGAAGTTATTGTTCCTGTTCCCAGTTTGTGTAGCTGAGACTTCAAGGCCTGTGCTAATTTAGATATATTTTTCTAAATGGAGAATGGAAGCAAGGACAGCAGAGTTGCAAATAATGACAGGTTACCTATCTGAAACTTTCAGCTTCTTATCTGATATTTCTAAAGGCTGTCTCTAGACTAAGAAACTGAATAGCTGGTTCAGAACTGTGCCTGATTAACTCACAGCATGGTGATTTCAGTGGCCAGACGTTCTTAGAAAGGATGTTTTCTAGGCTGAACCTGAATTATGAACCTGAATGGTATCAAATTATTGATGTAGAACAACGCTAGAAGAGATGCTGTCGTGATTATCTTCACGGAGCAGGGAGAAAGCTTAAGACCTGAATTCATATAAATGGAAGTTAATTTGTTTTGTCAGAATTCCTGTTAACTAATTTCATTATTTGTACAGATAAGGTCAAGAGCTAAAATAGAGAAAATCCGAGCCAGTCTATTTAACAGTAGTGATCTCATTGGTTTGTCAAGTCTGGATGGTGAAGATGAACTGATGGAAATGTCAACTGAAGAGATTTTAACTGTTTCTACTGTAAATCAGAGTCTATTTGACACACAAGGGAGCCCAGCACTAGAAGATTATTTCAATGATAAGTCAATAAAAGGTATGTGGTTTTCATAATGACAAATATCTCACTTGTATTGTGCATTTTTGGGGGGACATACAGAGTTCAGGTTCTCCTTGTTGGTGTACATTCACTATGACTCACTAATTGATGGGTGACAATGAGAGGGAGCCAGGGAGTAATTTCAAAGCAAGTTTCTTCCTTCTTGTCAGTTGGCAAGCAGCTATTTGTAATCTGAACATTGTTCAACTGTTCTCACAGCTAATCAAACAATAAAAAAAAAAAAAAAAAACAAAAACAAAAACAAAAAAAAAAAAACAACCAAACAAAAAAACATAGAAAACCCCCAAACACCGAAAAAACCCAACCCACAAAATAGTCCCCACCAACCCCAAAAAACCTAGAGTTCTTTAGTGACTTTTTTGAGAAAATAGCCACTGTAGTCATTTACCATTGTTAGACACAGCATAATTTTTAGAGTAGAAACTGTTCAAGCAGAACTGGTAGTAATTTGTATTTTCCAGCAATGTGAAAGCTATACAGACCCTAATACACGGGGACAGGGGAGGATAATACGTGGAGGGAGTTCAGCTGACTGCTAGTTCAATTGATACGTGTCAGTGTGTACCTACACAACATAATCTTTATACTGGCATCATAAATCTAGTTTTTTTCATAACCACTACAGTCGTTCAAATAATAATCACAGTATGTGGCTAAAACAGGCGAAGGCATTCAGTTCTCTATTACGAAGGGGGCATTAGAGCACAGAAAGGTCACAATCTGCTAGTAGAGTTTTTCTAAGTGATTTTTCTCTCTGAGAGGAAGTGGCATGTGATACAATATTTTAACTGAATGAAAAAGTTTTTCCATGTTTCAAATTCTAAACAGTTGTCATGGTATATCGTACCATATTGCTTGCTTCTTTTATTAGGTGAGAAATTAGTCCCAGGTGCTCGGGAAGTCCTCACAGAAATATTTAAAAGCTGCATCCATTCTGAGCAAATGCTGAGCCTAACTCCAGCGAAACCCATTAAGGTTGCTGATATCTATCTTAGTAAAGAGCAGATAAATTCTCAGACTCCTGGCAACCTTCTTCATGTGTTCTTCACGAATGTCCGCCCTCCAAAGAAAGTGCTAGAGGACCAGCTTACTCAGGTAGTGCTTTGAAAACTATTTTCAGCACCTTTGTGTAACTTGAAGGCATTGGGTAATTATTCACTTTCTGTGTTGGAAGATTTTAAGGAAATACGGCGTGCCCAAGCCGAAATTTGACAAGAGCAAGTACAACAAGGCGGGCAAAGAACAGCATCCAGTGAAAGTTGTGAGCACCAAGCGCCCAGTTACTAAACCACCTACAAAGGAAAAGTCTATGCTCAATAGCGTCAGGTCGGTGTCTTCAGCCTTTTGACCGTTACAAAATACTTGATTTCTCTTTAGGAATACAGATTTTTATTCCCCTTTCCCTCTGTGTTTCCATGTATGGATTGGAAGAAGGAAATGCGACTTTGAGATTATAAAAGATTATAAAACTTTGAGACCTTCAAGGAATGTTTTGGTTTCTTGAACAGACAAAAGAAAACTTTTATTCTAACGTTCACTTTGTCCCTTAGCCGAACAGCCTTAAGTGAGAAGAAACCTACTGTAAAGCCAAAATCTCCTGAGAAGAGCAAACCTGAAGAGAAGGACCCAGAAAAGTCTCCGACAAAGAAACAGGAAGGTAGTAGCTTTATAGCATTTTTCTGTAGTATTACATTGTAGAAAAGAAATACATTTTTTGTATTGGCATGCTTATGTGATGTTATGATAGATTTGGTTTGTCTTGGTTTTTAATGAGGCCAACTAGATATTATTTTTTTTTAAATAGTGATTTAAAATGCTGCTTTTATTTGTATGTCTTTAAGCCTGGACTCAGCAGTGTAAGTGAGAGCAAACCATGCTCTTGCAATTCCTGCAATGGTGTGCATAGGCCATATGCATATACTGGGTAGAGAAGCTGACTTTCTAAGAGGTATACTTTCAAGGTTTTTTCTGTACAGTGTGAAATTAGGATATTACGGGGTTGAACTAGATGGTCTTAAATGGTGTTTCTCAACTTAAGTAGGAAAATATACTGAGTTACAAGAGGAAAATTGAACCAGGAGAAAGCTGGCAGGTAGCCACCACAGTGACCGTTTTCCTGTGTGGTGTGTAGACTTTATAAGAAGTCTTTAACTATTTGATGGTTGTATCTTTGCTCAGTTCCTGAGGAAAAGTATTTGACGCTGGATGGATTTCACAGATTTGTGGTTGACCGATCTAAACAGGATATCCGTAGTGTGTGGAGAGCTATTCTGTCCTGTGGCTATGATCTACATTTTGAAAGGTACATTTTGCAAATCTTTTGTAAAGGTGATACTGATTAATTGCGCTCACTTTAAAAAAAAAAAGGTTCGCTCCCAAGTGTTCCTGCTCCAGGTAGCTTTAACCAGAGTGTTAGCCATGGATAGAAGTTTGCATGTTACCACAAGCCTCAGAAGATTGTTGGTTATTGTCTTAAAACATGCTTTAAAAGAGTCACTGTGCTGTCAAAACGCAGGCTCCTGACTTTCTTGTACACAGCATAGCTAAAAAAAATCACATTTCATACTGTCCTTTATAGCTTTCAAACTGCATAATAAGCTGGCCTGATGAGAATTGTAGATCCGTCTGGCTGTCTCTGGTTTCCTTTCACAGCAGCTTTCTCTTCTGTGCACTGAGCAGTTGTTTAAACTGACAGTGTTGTTACTGAGTCAGTAGTAGTGTAGAAGTGGGAACAGTTACTTCCTTGTTAATACTGTACAGGAAGAAAGTTCCTTAAATGAATCCTCCTTATCACCCTGTGTCAAGCCATAAGCTAATTGCCACATCCCCTTCTCCTATATCCACTTCAGATCATAAAGAAGATAGTGCAGTATGTAAGCTTAACAGGCAGTTCCTTTTTTTGGCTTATTATTTAATCAGTGAGGCAAGGTAGGTAATAAATCAGTTCTTACTCTCAAAGTGGAGTTTTTATAATGAAGCAGCTCTGCTTAAGAAAAGAGGAGAGAAGTAGAACAAGCTACCCAATGGTGTGCTCAGCATGCTCTTAGTAAGTAGTATCACACTTAAATTTCAATAGGTCTTATGCCTTTTACATTTCAGGTGTGCCTGCATTGATGCAAGACATGCTCAAAAAGCGTCCCGGAAATGGACACTGGAAATGGATGTAGCCCTTGTCCAGTATATTAACAGGCTTTGTCGTCACCTTGCAATTACACCAGCACGACTCCATCCCCATGAAGTTTATTTGGATCCAGCTGATGCAGCAGATCCCCGAATTTCCTGTCTGTTGAGTATGTATAGATTGTTTGCCTGGAGGCTTTCTGCAGTGGAAGAGCTGGGTAGTGCTCCTGCGCAGCCTGGCTGTCGCCCAGGTCCTTGGAACGTTCCTTTGGAGGTTGCAGACTGGAGCCTCTCTGGGCTCAGGGAACACCAAGTCTAGGTTTTCTCTCCTGGGGTGTGCTCGGGCACCACGGTGCCTTTGGCAGCTTGGTTAGAAATGTGCTGCAACTGTTCTCTGCTCTCCGAGCCCACCTCCTTGAGCAGGCTGGAGCAGGAAGATAGCTGCTGAGCTTAGCTTGCAGGGGGAAGGAAGGCTGGATTTCAATCCTGGACCTAGGCAGACTTTAGTCACCTAAATCCTGTTCCAAGTTCCTTCAAGAGGGTCTCCAGACAATGCAAATTCAGTGATGATAACAGATACTGGGCTCAGGGACCTGGAGACTGGAGATCCAGGCAAGAACATCACAGATCACCACTGTTCCTGCACCTCTGGCCCTCTTGTTGATGCACAGGGACCGGGAGGGGCTGCTTTGGAAGGAAGCTCGTGTGGCTCCTGGGCTGAATCTGCTGGGAAGATGGACTGTGCGTTAGGCAGGGATCTCTCTGTCTCTCTGACTGGATGTTTCCCACCTCAGATGTTCCCGTCGAAAGTCTACGCCTGCGGTTTGCGCTGCTTCAGTCTCTCAATACAACGTTGGAGACCTTCTTCTTGCCGCTGGTGGAGCTTCGGCAGACCGAGATGTACGCTAATAGCATTGCTGCGCTGCTGCAGGAGGCCAAAGGTCAGCTTCTTGGGGAGCACGGGGGTTGCCCTGGAAGGGGGGCACCGTGCACCACATGGAATTCCTTTGGATATTTTGCAGAAGGTTTTAATGCATGTGTACGGGTGACAGAAAGAGGAACGTGGAGGGGAGAGGGAAAGCGAGATCGGGCGTGGTTCCAGTGCGCTAACAAAGGCTTATTGGCTTCATTCTCAGCCCGATAAGCCCACGCACGGTCTGAGGTGACAGCCGAAACTCGGCGTTAACCCAAGGGCACTTCTCAGTGTGGGAGTTGTTCTTTTCCTTGGTTTGTTTTTTAAAGGCGAGGGGGATTATTCTTGCAAGTAATTAATAGACACTCTGCACCTTTCTTGACCATGGAGGGAGCTGGCCCATCTTTTCTGTCTGTGGGTGGCCCTTCAATGTGCCTTTATCTTCTTGGGCATATCCATAAATGAAAATTCTTTGTTATCAGGCAAGCAACAGATCAGGTGAAAGTCCCAGGATATGTTGGCATCCTCGTTGTCACTGAAGTTGTAGAATTAGAGAGATCAAGAGAACACCATGCATTTAAATGGTTTTTACAAGACTTCATTAGACAACAAACAAAATGGTGACTTAGGTCATTACATTTCCCAAACTTGTTTTCTTCTGAAGACAATGATACAGAATTCACCAAAGGTGTCAATATGTGCAAGTAGGCTTTTATATTGGCCCAGATAGAAAAAAAAAAAAAAAAAAAAAGTAATCTCAGTATGAGGAAGTGAAGGATCTTCAGAGATTTGTCTTTATAAAGCCCATATTTTTGGTGCAATGTGAGAGCCCTATTTTTTATCATGTTTTCTTGCCTCTAGCATTACTGTCAAAACATCTCAGATTTCTGAAAGCTATTTGGCAAAGTGCTTCTGATTTAAAGATTCTGGTGGAGTTGCTAGGGTCTATTTGTATAACATTGGAATTGCATTCATCAGTGCTCTAACCTGCTGCACTTCTTCCAGTAAACTTTAGTAACAAATACTTTCCAAAAAAAAGTGGAGTAGCCATATCTTACCTACCTAGTGCAGGTGGAATTATTATTCTACTGTTGTCCATTAGAGAATTTCAGAAAATAGGATTGCAGGAGGATAGAGCAACTATACTGAAATCTGTTTTTTTTATTTAGGTCTAATCTTTTATGACACAAAAGTAACTGTAATGAACAGAGTGCTGAACGCCACCGTCCAAAGAACTGCTGATCACGCAGCCCCAGAGATCACCCTGGATCCCTTGGAAATCGTTGGAGGTGAGGGAAACACTGATCCTTTTCAAAATCCATTTTAATCCGTTGCAATAGGTCAGATCTGTTTTAACCAAGCTCAGATGCTTATTAACGTAAAATACTCGGAGTGTGGGGCTTTTATTTTTTTTTCTTTGGTTTTTAAATAGGGGAGATCCGTTCTTCAGAAAATTCCTATTTCTGCCAGGCAGCGAGACAGCTGGCCTGTGTGCCCTCCTCGCAGCTCTGTGTTAAACTTGCCAGTGGCGGAGACCCTACGTACGCTTTCAACATTCGGTTCACAGGGGAGGAGGTTCATGGAACAAGTAAGTCGGGATCACAGAGTTGCCAGCGGGGGTGACACCGGGTACAGTTGTGAGAACTTACCCCGGGTGGAATCCCAGGTTTTCACCGGAACGTGGCTCGCGTTAACCTGAGGGAGCAGCGTTACCTCCGTGGTGCTTGTAGTCCTGCAGATGGAAGAGAATGAAGCTTCCAAGAATTAAGCAAGCCAGATGGTTAATTTTCATATTTCAGCTAATACAGCAGGAAGGATGTGTGCCTGGGCGTGCGACTTTGCTAACTACAGCAAGTAAATAAAGTAATGATAAGTTGTTTGAAGCACGGGGAGAGAATTTAGTAAGGATGTCTCTCAGGTTGTTTTGGTGCTCGGCCACGGTAAACCCAGACTGTGCTGATAACCAGGACTTGAAGTGCTTGTTAGTAATGAGCTGGGTAACGCTACTGTGGTTTTTATTGTTAAAGTGATGTGAGATTATATAGCAAATAGGTTAAGGTACCATTAAATACTAGTATAGGATGCATTATCAAACATAGCTGTCAGGGAATACACAAGTGTTAATTTAAAATGGTCGTGCTCAAGTGAGGTGGTTTTGAGAATTGTTTTCAACTTGCCATCAGATGTATGACCTTCAGCTTGTCCTGGCCAAGCTGAAGAGATGGTGAGCACGATAAGGTTTTCTTGCTTTAAAAAGTGTCCTTAACTTTTGTGGTAAATAATATTAAAATTGCATCTTCCTCTTTTTTTTTGAGGAGACTTTTATAATATTTCTTGTAATCATTTTAATAATTTTCATGTGACTGGTGAAAAGAATGAACCTCATAGAGGAATAAGCATTGAAGTGTTCTGACTGCACCTAGCCAGTACAGAGACGGAGTCCTCGCGACACAGGAGCACTGCTTTTCCACAGAAAGTGTTAAGCAATAATCTTTCTTTAACAAACAAGGCTATTATGCCTTCTCTTCTCTTGACACGGTGTTTTAACGTCTGAGGTTTCATTTTGTAAGATCATCTTTATGTGGATGCTGCCCAGCCCCATTTGGATACTGGCTTTCTTTGGGGGTGCTGGCTCCGGGGGCTGCTGCGTGGGTTGCGTGTACTCCAGGAGGAGACTTGATTTAAACAAGAGCCAAGAAAAGCTTGCTTTGCAGATCTGTTGAATAATTGATAGGGTATCAAGGCAAATATCAACTATGTGTCAAAGAAGATGGATTGCTGCTATCTAAATTAATGCAGTCTCTGTACTGATTGTACTAGGTCCTTTTTGGAGATTCATGGGGGTATATGGAGGTAGAAAAGAAAAGCCCCAAAGGTGCTTCTCGTATTTCCAGCTGGTGTTGGGATCTATCAAATTGTGTAAAGGAAAATTCTTGTCAGTGTACACCTATTAGCTGAACAAAGGGCTCCTTGATTCTTTCTCTCAAGGAGAACTCTTTTCTTCTTGAGGTCTGTGGTGGTTACTGACAGTATCTATAGAGAGATAAGTGTTATGGCCACAGCTCAGCATCTGTAATGGTTTCTGATGCGTTGCCTCGCTGCTTTCAGCTGTGGAAATGCTCCGTCGTTATGAAGACAGCACCATTCATCTTCTGATCAAGTAACAAATTCCATTTGCAGGCCAGCTGGAGTAACAAAGGTGTGTGCTAGGCTTACACACAGAGTTCTGGAAGACAAAGCAGCACTTAGGAATTCAGCAGGAAGCAATTCATAGTTCCCTGCATGTAATTAAACTATTTAAATGTGGACTTGCACATGAATAGTAGCCTGGCATGGCTGGCATCTACCCCACCCTTGTTTAAGCCACGTGTCTGTGCAGTCAGAGGGGTTAAGCGTGTGAACTAAGGTATGAAACATGATTTCAAGGAGAACAGCAAATTCTGGATAAAAGGCAGTGGTAAGAAGCCTCAGAGGACATTTCATTATTTTGCCCCTCTCTTTTTCAGGTGGATCTTTCCGTCACTTCCTTTGGCAAGTTTGTAAAGAGTTACAGAGCTCCTCGCTCTCCCTTCTCCTGTTGTGCCCGAGCTCTGCAGTCAATAAGAATAAGGTGGGATATCTTAGCGCAAGAAATGAAGTTGCTTTTCTCTTTTTGAATGCATGTGTTTGGCCAGGGGTAGAACACACTCAGTTAGCGATACCGAGAGAAGCTTCAGATCAACAGCCCCTGCTGGCACATCTGAGCAGCCGGATCTCACGTGCCTGAGAACTGGAAATGACTGCTGCTGAATCCCCTCTTGCACCGCAAGTGACTCTGCGGGTACTTGGAGTAGCCAGGTGGTCCAAACAGCAAAATGTAGCAGAATGAAGACTCCTGGTCAAAGTTCACTTTGAGTGAATCTGATTCAGGTCGGATTTAGAGATTGTTCATCTCAAACCAGTGAAGTCAGAGTCTGCTGGTATTTCTCCAGCAATGACACCAGGAGGCTCAGTGCATTGGTAGTAGAATAAGATGCTCCATCCATGCTATTTAATGCATATTTAGCATCCTCCTATTTTGTGCAGTAGATGTATTATAGAAACAAGATAAAGCTTGTGGCCTGGAGAATTTACAGTGGTTGAGGTGTAGTTCCTTCCTAGGAATATTGACAGGGTGGGAAAACAGGTCATTTCCCACAACTTAAGACCAACTCCAGAGCAAACCTGGCTTTGCATACCCAGCCCGTTTCAGAAACATCTCACAGCTGAAAGGTTTAGGTACCGAGCTACTAATACACATGCAGAAGAGTCCTGTGATTAACAGAGCTTGTGAAAGCAGGGCTCTCAAGGGAACCAGCATGATGGTATTGCTGTTGATCATGAAGTGATAAGCTAATGTGATATAATATCACTGTGTAATATATGCAGACTCCATGCCACGCTCGAGCCATCCTTTTGTAGCCAACAGTGTTCGTCACGTTCAAATCGGTATTTTCACAAACCTGTGAACTTGCGGACCCACAGAGTATGCATCGAATGTTAAATACTGGTTTGTGTGCTCTCTTCTGTGTTTTTTCTTCAAAAGGGGAAGTATATTTTGACGCCTAGCCCTATAACCTACGCAGAGGAGCAGTTATTCCATTTCTTTGGGCAGCTCTTGGGTATTGCAATTCGAGCAGATGTTCCTTTGCCGCTTGACCTCCTGCCCTCCTTCTGGAAGACCCTGGTAGGAGAGCCACTGGATCCTGACGTTGATCTGCAGGAGGCTGACATCCTCACCTACAACTACGTCAAAAAATTTGAAAATGTAAGTAACCTTTTTTACCTTTCCCCCCTTTTTTTTTTTTTTTTCCCAGGGTTTCCCCCACAAGCATGTTGTTCTAGTAGCAGCTAAACTGCCTGCCCTAAACAGTAGTGGTTGGCTTCACAGCTAGCAGATGTTTTTCATGTGAGCAGGGTCGTGAAGTGTTTTGACTCATCTTGGCTGCAGGATTTTACATCCTGATGGCTTGGAAAAGCTGCTCAGTCTCCTGTGCTGCCAGGCACAGTGGAATTAAGGCTTCTGAAATGTTTACTGGAGCTTGGCAGTGCTAACCCAGAAAATAACCCACCAAAGCAATTATTGACTTTCACTGTCTGTGATGTCTCCAGATGATAGAATGAGCAAGCTTTGTGATGATACCTTAAGTGAGTCACAAGAATGACCCAGTACGACATGCTGGTCTTGCATTTCGTGACAGATAAATGATGAGACAGAACTGGAAGCTCTTTGTGCAGAAATTGCTTCTCAGCATCTAGCAACAGAGAGCCCTGACTGTCCTAACAAGCCATGCTGCAAATTCACCTACCTGACCATGACAGGGGAGGAGGTGGAGCTCTGTCCCAGAGGCAGACACATTCCAGTGGGGTAAGTAACAGCCGTCTTGGCCGGACTTTGCACTGGGTCACATGGGAAGGAAGCAGCTCTGGAATCATTTTCCAAGCACCAGGCTCTCCAGAGATGCTTTTGTAACAAGCTGAAGGCTGGAAAGATCTGGGAAGGCTTTACATTGGTTGGCAGGAACTTGGAATCGCTGGTGCCATTTACTGCCTTTTGTTCTGTCAGAAATGGAGAGCTGAGGAGCCGTGCTTATCGGCTGTTTGCTGGCTTCAGTAAACCTCCACAATTAGGAGGCTTGTGAATAAATGGGGAAAGTGTGAGGGGGAAGAGGAGGAAGCTGAGGAAAGTGGAATTAAGTTGGGAAGCATCGGAACTAAGAGTGAGAATTAAGCAAATAGTTTATTGCTCACTCTGGGTTATTCAAAAGCGGAATGTCCCCGTGAAACCCTCTGTATGTTAACGGTCTGGGGAAGGGCAAGGGGGCTCTTCTACACTCTCCTTTTTTTGTCCTGAATCTTTGCCCTTGCAGATGGGAGAACAAGGACGTGTATGCAACAGCGATCCGGAGCTTGAGGATGCGTGAGCTGCAGACACCAGAGTGCATGACTGCAGTGCGTGCTGGACTTGGCTCTATCATTCCCCTGCAGCTCCTGACTACGCTGACCCCTCTGGAGATGGAGCTGAGGACTTGTGGGCTTCCGTACATCAACCTGGAGTTTCTCAAGGTGCGAAGAACCGCAGCTTCCGTGGCAAAACTGACCTGGCTGACACGTAGAGGAGAGAACCCTCCCATGGGGGAGGTGTTAGGGGAGAATCTTCTGCTTGTGGTACAGGCAGGACGGTCCCTGGGGAACACTGGCCTGTACCTGGACACCACCCCCTTTGCCCCCAGCGAAGTTTTTTTTTAAGATTTCACTGGATTCAGGAAGTAATGAATGGGGCTTGTGCCAGAGAGAAATAATGAATTTAGGTTTTAACATCAAATTTTAAATCTCTCTCCATTTTCTTGAGCTTTAGTCAATATTTGCTGCTCGAGCTAAAGGCTGAGAGAGCAATTGCCCTTATTTTAAATTGCAAAGTCTCTGAAAATCTAAAATGAATCTGTTACAGATAACCTCTGGTCCTAAATACTTCCACTTCATTACCGTAAGAATTGTGCCATAAGAAGAACTGCTCTCTTGTGTCAGAAGTTGTAGAATATGCTCGGCCGTGGGCGTTGTTTGCCTTATCCAGCAGCACTGCTGAGCTGCCCCGGCCCCGCGGGTTGAACTAAACACTAGGACAAGGCTCTGACAGAAGCTGATGGGCAAAAATGATCCAAACCCACGTGTGTTAACACTCTCCCCTGGCTGGATTTCCTGATTTCTTTGAAAAGGCGGGAGAAGCTGGGGAGGTGTTGCTACCCTCCCCTTCTAGCCTCTCCCAGGGCAAGCGGGGCAGTTTTCTGTGGGGAGGCAGAAGCAGCAGCGGACATCGGGCTCTCTTTTCCCGCAGGCACACACCATGTACCAGGTGGGCTTGATGGAAACGGATCAGCACATCGAGTTCTTCTGGAGCGCGCTGGAGGTGTTCACTCAGGAGGAGCTCTGCAAGTTCATTAAGTTCGCCTGTAACCAGGAACGAATCCCCTTCACCTGCCCCTGCAAAGACGGAGGCCCCGATACCGCCCACGTCCCGCCGTACCCCATGAAAATCGCTCCCCCCGACGGGGCCGCAGGTCTGTTTGCTCTCGGACTCCTGAGGCAAAGAAAAGCAGTTGCGCTCGCGTGGTGGTTCTGTCAGTTCCCCTTTTTCTAATTTAAACTTGTATTTTATGCACAGAGGATGACAAGTGAGAGGCAGGTAGTGATGGCTGTAAATAAGGGGAGGGGGGACTTGTTTTTAAACCGTGTCAAAACAAAAATAGAAGCGAACCGCTTGAAACATTGCCCCCGAGAGACAATAAGAGACTTTGTATAATATTTGGCTCGTGTGCTTTTGAAATGAGAGGGCTATCAGAAAAACACCACCCTGAGGACTGACGGAGAAGCGCAGCAGTGTGTGAGGTTCAGGAGGCGCGTGACAGGCAGGAATTTTTTTATTTCACCACTACTTAGTACGGGGCGTGGGGGAAGGATGCTTTTGGAGACTGAGGTGAGGAGCGGCGGGCACGTTCAAACCCTTTGTGGCTCCTCTTCCCCTGCAGGTTCTCCAGACTCGCGGTACATCCGTGTCGAAACGTGCATGTTTATGATCAAACTGCCTCAGTACTCCTCGCTGGACATAATGCTGGAGAAGCTGCGATACGCCATCCACTACCGGGAGGATCCGCTCAGCGGCTGAGGGGGAGAGGGGATGCCTCGGGGGGACGGTCGGGATCGTTTCGTGACTCCGCTAACATTGGAAACCCTTCAGTTCACGTCAGAATACCTCCTGTAACACTGTGTGACGAGCTGGAGGTTAATTTATTTTCTGAACTTTTGTTCCTGTTACAATAATTACTGGACAACTTACATTTTGTATTCGTAGACTTTGTGGTGGACTGGTTATTTTGCTGCCTTGTTTGTGGAATATTTGTAGGATAGTTTAGTAAAGACCAGTTTGTGTATAATTTAATTTTGAAAAACCTTTCAACATGTACATTTCTAATTTTGTAATTTAGAATTCTATTACCCATGCAAACACAACAAAAGCGAGGGCGTTCGGAGTTCAGGAGCACCTGGAGGTGAAGGTTTGTAGATCGCTCTCCCCTGAAACATTTTTGAGTACAAAAATGGAAAGAATCGGGTGTGGGGAGGGAGTCGCTGCAGGAACAGAGCACGGTACCTCTTCTGTCGCAGGCAGAGGTCGTGCAGAATTGCTGGCACTTGCTTGAGTTTTACAGCAGAAAAATGTGCTGCCAAACTGCATGTTGACGTTTCCACCGTTTTCTTGTAACTTTTTAAACTCTGCGCAAGCACACGAGGCGCTGCCACAGTTAATCTGGGGTTTCAGCTCGACACTTTTCACTTTTGATTCTGGAGATTTGTAATTGAAGGAACAGTGAAAGGGTTGTAATTCGGTTGGGTTCTTGCCCCAGATGTTCTGGAATGTCTGCTTGGCTTAGTAACAAAATCATTTATTGTAATTAAAATGCTAGCAGAAACAAAATGGCTTCTCTCTGTATGGTGTAAGATACCACAGTTCAAGCTTCTGATCTGTGACTTTATCCTATTTCCGACTGAGCTTTCAGAATAATCAGTGCGTGGTTAAACACCCGTAAACTCATCTTTGTACTCAAAAATGATCTTTGATCTAGGAGGAAATTATCCAAGAAATGTGACACCTGCAAGGAGGATGAGGCGTGAAGATAAAGCTGCTGTTTTCTATGGAAAGACGGTAGCAGGCTGGGGAGAGAGAACAAATCTCCGAGTTTAACTTTTGTACGTTGTGAAATACTTCCTGGGGTGGTTTCGAAACGCCGCGCCAGCGCCTGCATCTTCCTTTACTCCTGTAAAAGCCGTCGCCCTGCGCCGGGTGCGTTCAGAAGCGCGGGCGTCGCTTTGTTAATCCCTCGGAAGCCGGAGGATTCCCCGCGTGCTGACGGAGGGACGAGAAGAGCCCGGGAGCGCCGCGGGCCGGATTCCCCTTCCGGCGAGGAAGTCTACACCGGGGTGTAACTGTACCTTAAGGTTGGTATTAGGTGTCTTTAGAAGACGGCATACGCTAATTCGGCTTGTCGGTGGTAATGGGAATTGAAAAAGCTGTATTTATTGTATATTATTGTGAATATTGGGAATGATGAGTGTGTGGTACTTGGAAGATAAGATGTGAGTAAGAGAGAACAGCCTAAACCAGTGTGTATATTCTTGTTCTTCTGTGAGCGAATGGAAAAACGTGTGTGCAACAGTTGTAGAGGTAGTTGTTGGCATACAGAGTCTCCAAATCCCGTGGTGAGGGACGCTGTGTTACCCCTCTCTTGCATATTGCCCTTTCAAAGGAACAGATACTTGTCGGAAGAATATTTACTCTTGCAGCTTGTCCATTTCCTGGTAGAAGCGTAGACGTAGCGGCGGGAGCGCAAAGCCGTGGAGTTCACAAAGCCCGGGGGGAGGAGGAAGCGGGAGGGAGGGCTGGGGCCGTGCCGCAGGGAACGGCGCGGAAGGGCGGCTGCATTTAGGGGCAGAACCGCCGCTCCCGGGTTGGTTTGGGGTTGAAATGGCCCATTTCAGGCCCTTAATGCTTTGGGCGGACTCGCGGGGGTTGGAGAACTCGCTATGCCAACGGCTTCCAAGGCTGTTGATCACGGCTGTGAGTCCGGAACTGCTGCTACTGTCTGTCTGCTCCTTCCAGAGCACACTGGAGTGGAACGTATCTGCAGCTTGGCCCTGACAAGTGTGCTGTAAAGTTACTTGATACATATTTATTACAATTAATTATTTATGATTACAGATAACAAACTTCTAGTCAATGCTGTTTACACCTCGCTGTGTAAATGAAGCTTCTTATACAAGAAAAATGTCACACCAATAAATAACCTTCATCCACTTTGTTTTTTTTCTGAGGAATGTCCTGCAAGAGAAGTTGTGGCGGGGCTGGGCTTTTTTTTTTTTTTTTTCCCACATGACTAGGAAGGAAGTGCTGCAGCGCTTTGACTGTAGCTCAAATGGCCTTTTAATTAAAGCTTTTCTAATCATCACTACTTCCTTGTGCTTTAAATGAACTTGACATTGTCTGTAATAGGCTTGTTTGTCAAAGCAAAGATTGGTTTGTGATTTTTTTTTTTTTTTTTTTTTTTTAAATATCTATTCATTCAGAATGTAACATTATACTAAACAATGGAAAAACTCTGGAGCTGGGTATTAGTTCTAGCTTGGTGTGTGTCCATCTCGGTGCCGTACACAGCATTAACCTGTTAAGTGCTCTTGGCCATAGAGTGTACACTTGCATAAAGGAGATTCTTAACATCCCTTTAGATGTATCGTGTCCTTCTTTGGGGCTGGAACAAATGCCACAAATCCTCCGCTGCAGAAGCTGCGCCGAGGCGGAGGATTGGAGCTGCTCGCAGGGACGGTGCAGGTTATCTGCTTTTCAATTCCCACTTCTAGGGGTTAATACACTGTAATTTGTATTTACTTGGAACAGAACTGTAAATATTTTGTACAAAAGGGAAAGCAAGCACAAGGACTGCTCACACGCAGTCTGGTGGGTGCCTGAGCCCTCCCGCAGCCTCAGCTGCTGCCTCTGCTCCCAGGGGAGTTATTTTCCTACTAATGCTCTCTGGGAGCCGGCCCTGGCACCCCCTTCACTCGCTGACCTGGCCCCAGCCCTTCTCCCCAGCAATGCCAGTGCAAGGTTGGTTGCCACCTCTTTTTAAAATACCTTTATTCTGCTTTTCTTGTACAAATAAATGCTTACATTTGGTGGAAGTGGCTGGCAAATGTCTTTATTTGAGAAGCAGGATCGCTTCAGCCCCTCCTTGGCTGTCCCTGCTGCAGGCTGGGGCTGGCAGCAGAGCCCAGGCCCAGCCCTGCCCCAGGAGGCTGCTGGGCTAATTAGCCCTGCTAATGCCATCTGCCCTACCCGCTTAATTAGGCTGATGCCCCCACTTGTTCTCTCAGCTCTGCATTGCCCCTTCCCCAAGCCCCTGGGATGCAAATTAACCAAGACCAACTGCAGGCAAAAACCTAGCATCCCCTGCCTCATGGAATGCAGCTGCACCCCACCAGTGCTTGGGAGGGCGGTAGATAAATTTTATTACAAGGAATTTAAAAAGCGTGGACTAAGCCAGCATTAAAAAGCGTTTTACAAGGCAGCCAGGGGCTTGGAGCTTATCCCCTGACAGCTCTAATCCCCCTCCCTGGGTGCTGGGCGCAGGCGCTGACACCCAAGGACACAGAGCAGGGTCAGGGCCCTCCCACCCCGGCAGCTTTAGGAGGGGGTTCAGCTGCTCCCCACTCCCTCCAGCTCCTGCTGCCCCTGGGCCGAGCCTCGTCTGCTCTGGGGGGTTTCTGGTTTTCATCTGGTGCTGGTGGGAGAAAGGGGCGAGCCCGGGAGCAGCAGCACCAGGAGAGAGGCTGGAAATTCCCTTACTGGGTGTCCCAAAGAGCCACCACAGCCACAGAACCTCCCCAGGGCACGGGGAAGGGGGTTTGCTGCCTCGGGACAGCACTTGTATCAATCACCAAAGTAAAAACCTGTAGTATACTCTCATGAATCAAAAATACATATATATATATATATATATATATATAAAATGATCGCTGCCTGTAAAAATTTAAACTCATAGAAAGTCTTCAATGACACAGCAATCTAGGAATTTACTTGCGCTCAGATAAAGCAGCAGTGCAGAGTGAAGGCGGAGAGTGCTGAACGTGTTTTCCGTAAGCAGTAGATCACTCCTCCTCAGGCTGGCCAGGTGCTGAGCTCGGGGCTTTTGCCTCAAGAAGGGGGAAAGAAAAAAGTAAAAATGCTGTTTTCAAAGTGTAGTTGGTAAAAAGGAATTGACAGAGACCTCCCTGAGGTGGGCAGGCCTGTGCAATCAGCTTGTGGTTGTGGCACAACCCTCACCTTGGCGTTCCTGCGCCGGAGGGTGACAGGACCATCTGCCAGTGCCGGGCGCCTTCCTGTGGCGTGACTGCTGCTGGGGAAGAGGAAGAGGAAGGACGGTGTCAGGGGAAACAGGCCCATCCCCCCCCCACTCCCACTGGTGAACGCACACAGGCCCGTCAGAGCGGGGAGGCCGGGGGAGAAGCCTGTCCCATGCCTGAGCCCCGACACTGTTATTTTTGTAGCAGAAGAACCAGATCCTGTTCGAAGCAAAAAGCTGAGCACACTGCACTGGACAGAGACCAAGGCTTTATCCTACATTTCCTCCCTGTGACACTTTGTCCGTTCTGTTTTGATACAAAAGCCTCTGGTGGCTGTTTGAAACTCAGAGACGCACCAGCCCAATTAAACCCGAGTGAAACCCTTCCAGCCCCAGGCAAAGACAAGGGAATCCAGATTTCCCCCCAAGGAAAGGAGGCAGAAGGCGGGTTGGGAAGTGAGAAGGTGCCAGCCCAGCACAAACAGCCCTCTGACCGTGCCACCGCTCCTCATGCTGGGAGATAAAGGCGTTACCTGGGCTGGGCTGGAGCACTTCTGGAGAAGGCGGGGGCCAAGGCTTCTGCCTGGGAGCTCCGAGCAGGTCGTGTCCCGCCTGCAGAGCCGCTTGCTCCCCTGTTCCTGGGCCTCCCCTCGCTGCCTGCCGCCCTCCCGGCCTTCCCGCCCAGGGCGGGAGCGTCGCGCGGCGCGAGGGGCAGCGGCACCTTCCGGGCGTTCGCCGGGTCGCTCGGCGACTCGGTGCCTCGTGCCGGAGAGCTGAGGCGCTGCTGCCCAAAGCCTTCCCGGCACCAAGGAGAAACATCCCCTGCAGGGACAAGAACGTAGTGTTTAGCAGGAAAAACAAACACGGCAAGAGACACGAGAGACCGTTCAGGTAACAAAACCAGACCCCATTTCCATTCCAGCAGCGCACAGCTTCATAACCAAGATCTTTAAGGATATCGAGTTTTGGTGATTTAATTTTTTTTTTTTTGCATAAAAGTAGAGGACTGAAGTTTTTTTAGAGACCACCACCGATTCACCTTGGAAGATTCAAAGGAAGAGCGCGTGCGCAGGGCTGTGTTTTACCCGCACCTTGACGCCTGGTTCGTCTCCGAGCCAGCTCTGGCGAGTCTCTTCTCTCGCCGCCGGGCCGAGGCGGCGGCAGCTGCCGCGATGGAAAGCTGGCGGCCGGGCTGGCCGGGCGCAGGTCGCAGTGGTGCTGAAGCAAAACATACATTTAGCTGCTGAAATGACAGCTCCGTCAGTCCCGTAAAGCACTGCAGAGCAGCACCCCCCCCCGAAAGACGAAGGTCAGGGGGGAATTGTTTTTAGGAACAGGCAGATGCTGCTGCCGACACCCCCATCTCCTCTCACACAGGCTATCCTGCTTATAAAGTCATGTTCTTCTGCAGGTTAATTACATCAAGGAACAACAAAATAAGATGACAGAAACCCACCTGACACAAAACAGAAATACAAACTAAAAAGGAAAACACTGTTTTACCTTTTTTAGATACCAGGAATACTATGTGGAACACAAAACTTTAAATGCAGGGTGTCCTTTTCCTGGTTTGTAACCAAATGCTATTGTTGCAACTCAGCTCCCGTAACTAATTCTCAACAAGTCCTGATTATTGTACACCAACTTCACCAAAAGTATGAGAAGCTGGTAGATAAAGTGGCCTTTGCATTCTGCATTTCCAAAATAGTTAGACAGGGTGAGGGGTCAAAAAAAAAAGCCTTCCAACAGCTAAGTGTAATAGGAAGTAGATGGGACTTCTCCTCAGTGTCAAGCATGACTATTTAGCAAAAGATAAGCTTTAAAATTTTATCAGATCTCATTTCTATTAATACTGATTTTACTACCACCTAGGAGAGGAAAGGCCCAGAAAAACAAACAAGCAAAACACAGCTTCACTGGTTTGTTAGCTAGGACTAAGAATGTGAAAGAGCCGTGAAACAGAAAATGAGCAAGTTCAGCGTTTTCATAAATTGTCTGTAACACGGCAAGTTCCAGAGGACTCGCTCTTCCACATGCACCCCACTCCCTGGCTCTGCTCCGGGGGCGTACGGAGGCATTAAAGCACCAAGTGGTCCAGCTGGTATCTGCCCAGCATCCCTGAGAAGCAGCAACAGCTCCAGCAGTACCAAGACCTGGTGTTTTCCGTGTGAGAAGCATTCGCAGCGATGCCTGGGAGATGCGGAACACCCCAGCAAGCTCCCCGCAGCACCCACCACTTCTTCCTCAGGCTGAGCTTCCGATGCATTCCTGCTCTTACCCTTTTTCTCTCTCTTGACATCTACCCTCCGAGACATTCCTCCATCTCCTAGATTTGTAGTCTCTTCTCTCCTACCAACACAAGTTATACGCTCAGGCTCCTCTCCCACCTTAGCTGAGTCATACATCCTGGTTTCAACACGACCTTTATGGATAAGTCAGACCTTTATATTGTGCAATTTCAGGGCCTTTTGTTTTCATTAAAAGAGCTTTCAAAATAATTGTTATTTTTTAGTAAAAGCCTCAGCATACCACAACATTTCAGATGGGACCCAAGAGGCTTTGTTGAGGAAGATGTGACACAGGGGACAGGTACTGGAATTCCTGAAATGAGCCACAACAAGGGGCTGCAGGACTTGGTGCAGTTCTCAAACAACTGGATGTGACACAGCAAATCAAGTTCTGTTTAGTACCTGATGATGAAAGAGCGTCTCCTCCTCTAGCTGGATGCCACAAAATTCACATGGAATCATAATGTTTCCTTCTGCCTGGACAGCTTGGGGCTGGTATGAAGAGAGAGATCTCCAGCTTTTGGACCCAATGGCACGCAGACCATCATTTTCTCGTGGATTTGGGGAAGAACTTCTTTTACTGAACGAGGCAAAGGCACTTGCTGGGTTACAACCTGTCTGTTATGCAAGCAACACGGAAAAATTAGCTTTCCTACTGAGCACAGATGGACTTTCAAAACCATGCTTTGCAAATACCAAACTGCTGGAGTTCTCACTCAGTACCACCGAGTGAAGGCTGCACCCTTTGTCAGTCACAGCAACGGAAAAAGGCCTTTACCACAAACCCATAGATACAATACAAGAAAGTACTACACCTGGTGAAGAATCAGATCTTCAGCAGGGTAAAGTTCCTCGCAAAATTCACACGGCAGCATGATGATCTCATCGCCTGCAAAGTAAGTAACAGTTATATCCTCTACCACAGAGAAGTTTGATGCAGTTGGACCAACTTATCTTCAAAATCCCTAAGCAATAGGCTTCTGTTCTGTGCCGCAGGACGGCAACTTGAGCAAATGCTAAGGAAACACTCTAGGTCCACTTGCCGAATGTCACATAAGAAATTCACGTCACCCAGAGTGAGAACAGTGTCTTGGGGTCAAAGATATATCGAAAGGTCTGGTAAAAAAGCCTATTACTGCTTTCAATAAACCCTTTAGTCCCATTTCTCCTTTCAAAATAAGCTGGCATGTCAGATTTCCCCCAGTTCCTCCCTTCCTATCATGTTTACTTCAGCAAGAAAGCTCTCACCCACCCAGTTGTTACGAAGCTCTCACCACATACCAAGGTCATTATGGCTTTTATTTCTTCTTGTCTTGTTTCAGCAACAGCTCTTTGAAAGCAACTACTGTAAACAATAATATTGCTAAGTTTTGAGGGAACAGAAGATAAAATTGAAGAAAGGAAGGAAGAATGGTACTCGTGGAGAGTCTAATCTCCTGTGTATTCATTATCTAAAAATGATTTAGAGGGAGTCTCAAAGACACTCATTTTAAAACACCTAGATAATCTCTAACGTTCCCAATCCAAGAATCCTCTCTTTTCTTCTCCCTTCCCTCAAACATTAAGGAAAAAGCCACCACCACAACAGCATTTATACTTACTTTTTATGCGGTTTGGTGTGCTAAAAGACACGAAGGAGTCACAGGAGAAGATATCTGATGAGTCTGTTTCATCAAGACAGGCAGATGGCACAGACTCTTTGGTGTAGTAGTTTTGCCAGAAGTCACTGGGAATTTCAGCTGCAGTATTATTGTGAGGATTATTCTCATTTTGTAGACTAAGAGCCAACACATAGTCTAAATCGGCATTCCACTCTTCATAAAGTGAAGAATTAGCGTTTTCTTTCCTCTCCAACTGCTCCAGTTCATCCTCTTCAAAAACATAAATATCATAAATTTGAGAGAACGTTAAGCCTGCAACAAGCAGTTCCCCCTTCTGGACACCAAACTAGCTCAGCCACGAGGGGTTCACGTGCACATGTGGACACTCATCGAGTTCAGCGTTCAAAGCCTAAAAGAACACCTGCATCAAATCCAGGAGGAAGGAAAACAGTCGTCCTATTTTTGTTTGTAACAAGCAAAAAAGGAGAAAAACAACAAAGTCGTTCCTCTTATTCCAAAAACTTGAACTTAAGTTTCTTGGAAGCTTTACAAAGTCACTGAGGAACCGTTGGTGACCTGCACTGTGAACAAGGCCCAATAATATACTGTACTCTCATCCCTTTTACAAGGCTGAAACACTTCAGCTTCATTTTTCAGTATAACAATGGGAAAACAAATTCCTTTTAATGCTACTACATTTGACAACAGTAGAAATTATACACGTAGAGAAGAAAACCATGATATGGTTTCTGGTAGCAAAGCTACGCTGAAAAGAAAACCAGGGTTACAGAAAAGGGCACAAGACTCAACTGCTGATGCCTAAAGACAGGCAAAGTGCTCCTTGCCCATGCTGGCTCTTTCGAATCGCTCTGATACTTCGTTTGTACTGATTACACAAGAATTTTAAACAAAGCTTCCACGTGCATAAAAATACCACTTGTGAGCACTCTTTGGAAGTCAGTGTAAGCAACCTACAAGTTACAGCTCTCCAGATTATTCAGTTTTATTAACTAAGCCCAGAAGTTATTTCCACAAGCCGGGCAGTTTTCTACAGCAAAGACTGTCATTCAGAATTCTGCAATGTTAAATCCTCTGAGTGGCCCATGGCATGAAGTAGAGCACAGACTGAGCTGAGAGCCCATGAAAAGGTTATGTCTTAAGCGTGACATGACCCCCTGCACATGGAGGTGAGAGATTAGAGGCTTAGGAAAAAGCAGAGGCATGGGTAATAGTCTCAGCTATGTCCAAACAGGATCTCACCACAGAAATGCTCAGCAGTACATATGTGAAACCCCATCCAGATCTTACCCACCCTTCTACTTAAGTAAAGAGGAGTGCAGTTGCTAAACAAAACCAGACAGAATTTGCTTTTACCAAACAACTCCAATTTCATTTTTAAGCCTGACACTTTGAGACAAAAGAACGGGCAGTGGACTGGGCTTTCACACCAGATACCTCAGCAGTCCTCTGTTCAGCCGGCTTATGCCTTCGCAGTTCTGTTCCATGGTAAAACAGCCCCACTCACAGTGCTTCTGGAGCTTTCATTATTCAGTATTTTCACAGAAAGCAATTACCTTATACTTGGATCAGCTGCCAAATACCAAATTAGAAGCCAATTACTGCTCTTCTTTATACCCTACCTCGCTTTTGATTTCTTTGTACTGCTGAAACATCTCTCCTGCTAATGTCCTGAAGGGTTTTGTCTCCTACACAGCTGCTATAAATCTGCTTTTCTAGCACCTCAGGCATTCTCCACAAAGGCCCAGCACAGTTACCTGATCGTAGCCGGTTTCTAATGTCTCGAAGGGTGTGCAAATCTGCCTCCTCATCCTCAAAGCGAGGCACTGTTCTGCTTCCTCTTCCTTGTTTCACCTCTTGCCCGCACACTCGAGGATGCCCTTTCAGATCTTTCACCATGATGTTATGGCCACACCCACCACACGTCTCAGTCCTAGCTCCGCAGTAGATTTCGTGGTCCTGGAGCTTGCTGAAGGCGAGCTGTATGTCACAGTACTGGCAGAGGGCAGGACGCAGAGGGCATGCTGACGCCTGGAAAAAGAAAAGAGGGATTATTCTTCACATATGGAAGACTGAGGCAAAGGTGGAGGGAGGTTCTCAGTTTCCTTAAGAGTTGAACGGTCTATTGTTTCTTTAGCCAGATACAAAGCTACACTAAAGAATAGCCGGGAATAAGATACTACGTGAGAAATGCAAGAACAACGTGTTGTATAACCTGTGTAGTCATAAACATGCCAGCTGGAGCACTCCAAATACTCAGAACAATTTTTTGTAAATCTGTAATGCTTGGACAGCAGATCCATATAGTGCTTTTCGAAGTCAGCTTTTAGATACAGCCTTGAAATCCAGTTCTAATCAAACTTAACTGAGTGATAAAAAACATGTTAGTATGTGTTTTATTAGGGAACAGATTTACATCTCATTTACTACTTGACAAGAATTGCTGGCATATGTTTTTTACCCTACACTGAATGACAGGTAAATTGCCCTTCAAAAGGGGTTAAACATAGGAAAAAAACACGTTAGACTTGCAGATGCTGCAAAAATACATCATCATTTGTTTTACAAACAGAACTGAAAGCACTATACACAAACATGCAGGATAAACTACTTCTAGGGCTTTGAACTGGATATACCTTCGAAGAAAATCCTCTTTTCTATTTTTCTATTTTCCCTTTTTTCCTCAGCCATAAGCAGACTTAGGTGGCACTTCCAGAGATGACTTTACATGAGCCCATAGGAAGGAAAGGTACTGACATTTATAACAAGATTGCCTGTGATAGCAACCAACTGGATTCAGAAACTCAGAAAAATCCCACTGTGTCCCACTTTAGGTTTTTTTTTACAACCTATTTTAAAAGTTTGTTTGAACATAATGAGTTATTAAAACTCACATAATGACTGCAGCAGAGTCAGGAATGCATAACGTTAAAGGGATGAAGAAAGTCAAGTTAATCATATTCGGTACTTTTGGAATAGCATACCATTTTTCATCTTCATCAGCACTAAGGACAAAATCACCAACTATCACAGATACCCCTTTGGTATGAAGACTTGAGCAGGCTCCACCACTTTACAGTAGTTTCCAACCACCTTCTCTCAGAGGGTGTGAATTTAAGAAAGCATGGTTCAATAAAAAGGATGCATAAATCACAGGTTGGAATCCAGGTCTTGGCTGACAGAAAGGCTCCAGAATCAGTGCCTAGAAATACCACAGAGTATTTTCCATGCGACTAATAATATAACGTCCACCCACCTCATGATCCTTCAAGAGACTGTTTTCTATCTTCATTCTACACTTGCAGGTAACCTACAATAAACAGGCTTCGTTAGATTAATAGCCACAGAAGTCAGCAATTTTAGAGGAGAAATTTGTTTCTCACCTGCCCGTGTTCAGACTCAATATGGGTCTTCATTTCAGACTTTGGGATTGATTCGCTGCAGTAGCGGCATACTTCAATATTTCTGCTACAGTGAATTTCATGAATGATGAAATTAACAGCAGGAATATCCTTTTTGCTATGAGAAAGTCACAGAGGTTACTTTGCAGAAAATACACTGACAACAATTTCAAGCAGTTCTTCATAACAAAAAAAAAAAATCCTAAGAAAGCTTTCTATGAATTCATGCTTTAGAGAACTAACTAAAGCGAAAGGCAAGCCCAACCAGGCCTCAATATTCCTTTATAGGTGGAATATTAACGTATATAGCATGCAAAATCCACAATTTTCACACTGCTTTAAGATAAAATCAAGGCAGATTTATTTTTTTATATGAAAGACAAATTTTGAAGTTATCACCAGGTTCAAGTTAATAAACTAATGAACTAATCCAAGAAGGTAAAAGTTTCTTCCTGAAAATAACTTGGCTATCAGAGGTCGAACAGTACTCTGCTTGGAAAAAAATAAGTAACAGACCCTGTTAGGCCAGATCTGTTCTGTGAAGGATAGCAGCAACATATTACTCTGTAGCCAAAACTCCCTAACTCACCTCGTATCTAAGATATTAATTTTTTTATCCTGAGGAGGATGCAAGATTTGCAAACACAAAAGGTCCAAAAAGAACTCGGGCAGTAAGAGCTTAGCCCTTGTTCCTGCCTCAAGCAGTCAGCATCATTTCTAGATGGGTGTACCATTCCTCCCCTCTCCTCCCAAGAAATCAGCCTTCAAAACACGAAAATTTTATAACCTATTGCTTAGTGCCCTCCATGTCATAAAAGGAAAAACACTAAAGCTGTTCAGTTGCCAGATCCCAAACAGCCAACAGCCTGGCAAAGCAACAAAGTCCAACAGCAGTGTCTGAACAGCACAGACTGGCTGCCTCCAAACAAACTAGCCTGATGTTGCAAGATTCTGATGCCTCATTGAGGGGGAAAAAAAAAAAAAAAAAAAAAAAAAAAATGGTTAATTTCTTTAGCTGCTTGTATTCAAGATGGAACTTCTGAAATTACATCATTATCAGTAAATGCATTACCAACACCAGAACATCTTAAGGAAGAGGTCTGATAGCAAAGAGAAACAACTGCCACAACAATATGTGCCCATTGATTCTACTCTTACATCTCTGCTTCTGAGCCACACAGCTGCTAAAGAAAAACTTGCGATCACGTACTTCACGCGTACCTCACTGAAAATCAAGTCTTTATCTCTACTGGAACACTCTGGTTTCTATCTGGTTGCCCGTTAAGTCAGGAAATTGAGTAAAGGCGGAAGAAAATTGTTAAGACGGTAATACTTAACAAAGTAAAACCCAAACATTTCTAAAATGATAGCAGGTTCGTTATTAATTTGCAGCTCCCAGTATTTCACAGCATTTCAGGGAAATATGTTCTGCTTATTTGCCTGCCTGCCCCAAGGCCAGGCACCCACCCAGAGACACTCCGGACAAACATTCGCTTTCATTTCTTACCAGTTGCCACACAGCCGGGTTTCCGCCTCGGGAACTGCAGCTATAGCCATTTCTTTTCTGGTCTGAGGTCTCGAAGAGCGGGCCCCCTACACCCCTTCAGCCCCTCAGCGACGGGGGGTACCCGCGCCCCGCGGGAGAGACGCGCCCGCTCCCTCAGCCGGGGGCGGCGGCGCCTGAGGGGAGCGGCGGGGAGACGACGCTCCCCAGCGCGGGGAGGGCGGTTGAAAGACGGGGAGGAGTGGGGGAGGGGGAAATTAAAAAAAAAAATAAAAAAGAAAAAAAATCAACCCAGCACCGAGAAAGAGAAGCCCTGTCCCCGCTGCCCCGGCTCCTCGGGAGCCCAACGGCCGCCCCGCCCCGCCCCGCGCTCCTTCCCCCCCCGCCCCCGGGCCGGCCGGGCCGGCGGCTGCGCACTGCGGATCTGCGCTCTCATCATGGCGGCGCGGGGCCATGTGCAGGACCCCAACGACCGGCGCCTGCGGCCCATCTACGGTACGGCCCCCCCCCCACCGCGGTCCCCCGCCCCGGCCCCCGCTCCCCCGGCCCGCCCCGCCGCCGCGGGCTCGGCTCAGCCGGCTCGGCGGTGCCTGGGGACGGCGCGGAGGGGCCCGCGGGGCGGCCCGGCCCGGTGAGCGCCGGCTGGCCGGCCCCTCCGCCCGCCCCGACCCCCGCGCCTCCGCCCGCCGTGGGGAAGCTCTCGGCCTCCCGCCTCCCACGGGCGCCGTTGCCGCGGTCAGCCCGCGGAGGGGGGGTATGCGAGGAGCTCCCGCGAAGCCCGTCCCCGGCTCCCCGGGCTGGAAGCGGGAGGTTTGGTTTTTGGATTTGTTTTTGTGGGGTTTTTCTGGGGGGAGGGGAGGGTGTGGGGGGGTGTCTCCCCGCTGGCAGCGGCGTTTTCCGCAGAGCCCCCCCGCCCCAGCTGCCCGGCCGCGGGGTCTCCCCGCCCGGAGCCCCCCACCCGCGTCCCGGAGCAGGCGTGGGGGGCCGGCCAGCCCCTCTCCCCACGGGCGGCCGTGGTCTCCGTGCCGCCGTCTTTCGGGTACGGTCAACTTCGGTCGGCGTTTGTGTTGTGCTGCGGAGAAGTTCGAAATGGATTAATTCATAGAAAGGGCAAGAGCAGTCCCGGAAACTTTTAAAGTTGCGTGTTGAAGTGTTGTGGCACAGACTAATTACGGTGTTAGGAAAATTAATGGGGAGATGAGAGTGAAGTAGTTAGAGGAAGCCTCGTTAAGAAACCTCTTGTATTAAGGCGTCCCCAAATATTTCTAAGAGTATTACGTGCAGTTGGGATTGCTTCAGAGATTGTAGACAAGCGTGTCTC
The DNA here is from genome assembly GCF_018691265.1 of Tyto alba. Lineage (NCBI taxonomy): Eukaryota > Metazoa > Chordata > Aves > Strigiformes > Tytonidae > Tyto > Tyto alba. The sequence goes on from NW_024881320.1 coordinate 2,575,477, forward strand.
TGTTTATGCAAATACAGAAAAAGAGAAAATAAAAACACTTCCCCAGGCTACGGTATCGTTTCGTCCCTAAAATTGAAGAACAGAGATTTTGGAAAATGTTCTCAGCTTTTTCAACACTAGGGAAAAAAAAACCTTTCCCTACAAACATGTGGAGACCTGCCTTTATTTTGGGGTGAATGTGTTTGGGGAATGTCCTTTGCCACTCGTGTAGGGAGGACGGTGTGGTACAGGCTTGCATCCGTGATGGGCTCCAGTGAAATGGAGGGAGATAGTTTTGTGGGATTAAAAGTGTAAACACACAGCTGTCTTAAAGTTCATTGCGCAGTTATGAGTGCAGCAGTGCAGTTTGTCTTTATGTAATAATTTTGAGTTCTTTCCTTAGTTTTCTGTACATGCTGTGATTGCCATTCTTATTAATATGCAGTTATTTGTGTTATGACCTGTATAACATCTTAAATGTTCTTCAAAGAAAAAGCTTGGTAAATACAACTGCTGTTAAAGCAGATGATGTTGGGATGTATTTTCCTGTATTAATTTCAGAGAGTATAGCTATTAGGGAGAAAGCTTTAAAATAGCTTTCTGTTGGTTCTAGAAAGGGTTATCTGTGGTGTAAGATTTGAATTCAGGCTTTGGTGTTGCAGAACCTGAAATAAAGTGCATGTCCTTAGAGGTGAATACACAGCTTCACAAAAGTCACAAACTGGAGATGTGCAGCATGAGGTCGAAGGTCTGATCCTTGACTTAAACCAGTGCTTTTCAGTGCACACCGTGTGCCTTGGTTACTTGGGGTTCCTTGACAGCTATGTTTATCTTTCATCTTGATTTGTTCTCCCTTCACCTGAAGGTTCACGTGTTGCATTTCCAGCCGCTGAACATCTCCACCTACAGACTTGCAATTAATGCAGGCTTAAGTTTTTTTTCCTTTAGGTTGAATTCCTTTGGAAGTTGCCAGCTACTTTGGCTTCCGACAGACTTACTTGTTGTTAGCAAAATACATTCTTTTTATTCTACTGCAGTTTAGAGACGTTTGTGGTTTATTTGATTTACTTTAGGAGACCTAAAGCGGAGATCTTATCAGCACAGTTGTTAAACAATCCAAGGCAGGCAGTGCAGCGTGGCAGATAATCTCTGTGTAAGTGAACCGTGCAACACAGATTCTTAAATCAAGAAGTCTCTGCTGATGAATGAAGAGAGTTTTGAAACCTTTTCACTGAGAAATCTGTGCCTAAGTTTTAATATTAAAGGTGATGCACGGGTTTTCATAAGTTAAAACAGCCATCTAACCCATGTAAAGGCAATGTATTACAGTTTCAAACTGTATTTTATGCAGCAACATTTTGTTTTGGTTAGCATGGGCAGGCTGCCTCATTTGAGGTTTTGTCTGTATGGTCTCAGGAGTCCAATTAGCTTTACTTCAAATCTGCAGCACTTACTTGGCCATGGAAGCAAATGTTAAAGCTGCCCAATATAAATCTCATTAGTATAGATGCACACTTTGTATCACATACCAGGGAATTACTAAAGGTCACCTCTCTACTCTGTGTAAGAGTTCTCTCTCATAATGAGAGCTGCAGTCTCAAGGAATAAAAGATGTGAAGCATAATTTCAATTAACTGGCATTAACTCTGATCCCAGTTTGGTGGGGGAGAGGCCAGAACAGTGGGAGCAGAGACCCTTCCCTCTTGGCATGTCAGGTGCAGCTAAACTTTTCTTCTAGGTGTTGGTTAGTAAGTATTAATGTTTGAGGGAGGAGAAGCATAGAGGGGTCATGGTCTAATTTAAAATTACTTGTTCGTAATTGTCTCATGATGATGCACAGTAGGTGAAGCTGAAAACTATTACTGAGCTGAAAATAGGAGAACAGGGTCTAGAGACAGGGGTTTTCTACAGCTGAAGTTTTACTAGATAGTGGGATATCCCCCTGGGAAATAGTTTTGTCTTTAAAACTAGTCTGGTGAAAGCATAGTGATACTCTGTTAGGGGACAGATTTGCTCTGCCTGAAGTATGGATCGTGTGGACAAGCAGGTCTTCTCACTTAATGCTTTGATAGATTGTGAGGGCTTAGTTTCTTACCTACTGCCTGTTAAAAGTCATTGAAAGTCTCCCAAAGGCACAGCAAATTAATTTCTACTTTTACTGAAGCAAAGAGCCTAAGCTCCATTGCTAGCAAAGAGCTGTTGCTGCAGAACCTGCTCTATTATGTCTCTTTTGTTGCTCTAATGATCTATGTGGAGTAATTACAAAAGCTTGTTTGTTTGAATGAGTAAAACTAGTACAGCGAGATGAATACTTCATCTACAAAATGACATGTTTCCTGAACGTTTGGCTTAGTAGTAATTGTACAAGGAAAATGTGGTTTGCACTACTGGCCTAATGGCACATACTCCACAGTAAAATTAGACATAGCTTTCCAGAATGGTCTTGTGTTCTGTTATAATTCTATATATGTTCTTCTTATGCAGATTATCTTGATAATGGCAATAATAAAATGGCAATCCAGCAGGCGGATAAACTGCTCAAAAAACACAAGGATCTTCACTGTGCAAAGGTAAGTGTGATTCTGGTGTACTGGCCTCGTTTGGTGGGCATAGCTCCAGGGCTTGGAGTATTTTGCTGTGCATTTCCAGCAGTGTCCCTGGTCTTCCAGAGACCATGGTGTTTTCTGAACTCTCTGGAACATCCCAAGTTGTTCAAATTCATGCAATATTGTGTTTGCCTGAGAACTTGCACAGGTCCTCTTGGTCAGGTGTGTCTAACGACTAGAGTGTAATTGGTTACACCTGAGCAAATTACCTCCCTGACAGAGCCGCTGCAAGCAACCTTGGAAGATGGGCTGGACCTTAAAAATGCCTCTCTTAGACCTTAGGTTGAGGTACCTATCCAGAGTGGTTTGGACCAAAATGTTTCCTTGAGAGGTGTAGTCCTTAGTAAAGCATAACAAGGTGGTTTTGGCGGCATTTGCTTTTCTGCCTCTCGTTTGCTGCCTTCCTTGCCATGCCCCTGTTGAAGCGAAAGGAGTTCTGTTCCTCAGTTTTCTGAACATGTGACTATCTTTCTACTTTTCTCTTTTCCCTGTGGGTTTTTCTACAGTTCGTACTGCTGCATTTTGAAAGCTTCCCAAGCCGAAGCGAGTGTCGTTGACCCGCATCTCATTTATGTCACTCCTCTCTGGCCAGTTATTGAAAGAAAAGAAACTAAAATTGGCAGGACTGGTTAGTCTGCAGGTAGGGAAAACTGAGTGGCAGCTGATGCCTCGGAGCAGCCTGCACATTTAAGAAAGCAAAGCCACACTATTTGATGCAGCTTGCATTTGGAAGTTTTCCTCCACAGCCATATGGATTAGAGGCTTAATAAAACCTGAACTTCTGTAGAAGTAATGAGGTGGTTGGGCAAAGCCTCTCCTCACCAGGAATGAGAGGATTTTCACTGGTAACTGCCAACTGTGTTTCTAACAGCTGCCTCTCTGTTGTGTCAATAGGTTCTAAAGGCAATTGGCTTACAGAGAACTGGCAAGCAAGATGAAGCGTATGCTCTGGCACAAGAAGTAGCAGCACTTGAACCCACAGATGATAATTCCTTGCAAGCACTAACTATTCTTTACCGGGAAATGCATAGACGTAAGCTTTTTCCTTTGCCTCTCTTAAAAATCACAATTATTAACCTTATACCAGAATTTTGTGACCCACAGTTTCATGGAAAAAAATGCAAAGTCCAGGGTTTGTGTACAGGTGCCCTAAGAGAGTCAGAGAATTTAAATTATGCCTGTTATAAATGCCTCCAAGGCTCTAGTGATCACCATAAAGCAAAGAATCTTGTTTGGGCTTCTCTCATTAACATAATATATTGTCTACACAGTTCCTAAATGAATGGCGTGCTAAATAATCATCCCTCACGATTAAACCTATGAGCTCACTTTTTTTTTTTTTTTTTTTTAATTAAAGCTACTGGAATTTGTTGTCAGTATATGTGGTAGAGATGACAAATCACATGGTCTGTGGTTTGGAGTGTGCTTAACGCTGCGAGACTGTAGTCAGGGGGTTCACGCCTCAAGAAGCTGTGTGACAAACAGAAGGGAAATCCTGTCCTCTCAATGTGACAGAGTTAGCTTCTTTTTAGTACAGTTCCTTGTAGTGATACAGTATTTTAAAATACTAAATCATTAATATTTGAATGATGGAATAAAATTTCACGTACTTTTCTGAAAGAAGCCAGACCTTATATACTGCTTATCTACAGCTCGACACAGTTGTTTTTTCTGGCAGTTTTTTGTGGTTCTTGGTGCTGGTAGCAATATTTATTGTTGAATTGCTGGAGCAATGGCAATGCGGTGAAAAAACTTTTGTAGAAATAGATATTCAGTATCAGTCTGCAATATAGCAATTGCTTATGATCTCCTAGTTTTCCTTTCTACATGTCTGTGTATATGTACATGTGGAGTTAAAGCATCATTTCTTGATTGACAAAATTTTTGTGTGTATGTGTGGCTTCAACATAAACTCCTGAAAATGTCAGAAGCCTTTCTGTGATTGTGAACAACTTGCATAAGCATTAAGCTCAGATTCCTAACTTTTAGGTTTATAACTCGGAAAGGAAATAGTGGGTGTTGGGCATTTCCACTTTTAGTCCTGCAAGAAAATTGTAATTAGATGGTTTATGTATGTGTTGAGAATATGTAAACTATGTGAAAGACAAATTACATTTAGCTTTCTAATACTACACTGAGATATGGTTGTATGTGCAAGGAAGAAAAATCTGGAAGGATAAAAATGTAAGGTTTTGCATATTATAAGTATTTAGTCATTATAGACCTATCATTAAAAAGTACAGTGTGAAGTATTTTACTTGTTAAGAGTACTAAATTAGACAATTGGGAAATGACAGGATATGACTAAGATAAATAACCCTGGGATAAGAGTAAGTGTTCTGTATTTTGATACATCGTTCATGTGGAGCGGTCATTCTGCCGGCAGCAGAAATCTTCATTCAGTTTAGGGCTCCAAAATAGATCAACTTTCATAAGAAAAAGACTTAACTGAACTGAGTTGTTCAGTTGTTGCTATTAACTCTATTTTGAGGTTTGTTTGTTTGGGTTTTTTTAAGCACTTTCCCCCTTTGACTAATGTTTGTAGTGCTTGGGGTCTTGGGGGGAGGGAACACCATTTCTGTGGTTGATGAGTGAAATCAGATTACTGTTCAGAGTATTGCTGATGCTATCTTGAGGTAGCTGTGCTTTAAAATTATTCCCAAATTTGTCTTAACTCAAGCATCTGGTTTTGGTTTAGCGGAACTGGTAACTAAACTTTATGAGGCAGCTGTAAAGAAGGTTCCCAACAGTGAAGAGTATCACTCTCATCTCTTCATGGCCTATGCCAGGGTCGGAGAATACAAGAAGATGCAACAGGTACAATTAACAATTTGTGTCCTGGTCATCTTAAGGTGTCTTTTTCTATATATCTTTCTGTTAATGCCTTTTCGTATTACATGTAATCTTCCTGAATGCTCAGATGGGTTAATGCAGAAGTTATACTCTATGTTAGTTTTTACAGAAAGGCCTAAAAGATCATTATTTAGGAGGTGGGTTATCTGAAGACATTCTTTCTTTTCCTTTGGACAAATGTATCTGTTGTGTGCCTATCCGGTCTGATAGAATATGTTGGTTATTTTGGGAGGTTTTTGTCAATCTGTCTGGAACAGTATGGTGGTTATATACGCGGAGGTGTATTATACAGGAATTGTGGGATAGATAGAGATCTAGCAAGCTCTTCTGATCTGTGTTTAGAAACTTGCTTTACTCCTTAATTTGTTGTTGTCTTGGAAGAAAAAAGTAATCGTGCTTATGCTCTTATGTCTGGAATCTAACATATGACTAGGTTTGTATTGGTTGCTTTTTAGTTTTTCTTCACTTAATTACACTTCCTTTAAGTACATCATCTCAGTCGGCAGAACAGTGTCATGCTGGTTAGTTTTGTTTTCATCCCTTCCAAATTAGGTGCCTGGAGAATGCCTATAAATGGAAGATTCTTTTCAAAGCATGCGCGCTCGCTCTTCTGTATAAAAAAGCACAGACAGCCAAGTAAATGAGTCCTAAACTCCCTCTCATTCCCACTGTGTTAAGGTGACTTGAATTTTTGTGCGAGTTTGGTTTTGCTATCTAAAAGAATATATTGAGCAGAAGAATATATTGTGTGCTGTTTGAGTTCAAGCTGTAGATAGGGATTAATTTATTAACATATATGAAATTACAAGCCGCATATGACAATCTAAACTTCAGAAAGGTGACTGTGTGTTAATTGTACTCCTGTCTACTACCACAAGTGGAAAAGATCCCAGTCTTACACAGACAAGAATATTTAACTTTTATGTGACCATCTGTATGCTTAAAATGTCATACAAACATGTATCTAGTTAAGTTATCCAGACGTGGTCAGAGAGTAGGGTGTTTGATTGGCCTGTGCATTCTACCTAAGGACTTGGACATGCAAAGATTGCATGGGTGGTGACTGATTGGAGAGTGACAAAATAAACCCCAGCGTCCTGTGTTCTGGGATATTTCAGCTGAAAGTAACAGAAAATGCAAACTGAAACTGCAGTCAGAAAATTGGCCCAAAAGTCCATCTGTGGTGGGAGACTGTATTGTAGTTTCTTAAAGATTTTGTATGGTTAGATGTGTTATCCTTCATTACATACAGGCACTGGAAATCTGTGAGAGAATTGTGTGAATAACTGTTTGTGTTAGGCTAGAAAATCTGGAATACTTTGGCTCTGCTTTGATACAGGCAAGCTTTCAGCTCGACCTTTGCTTAACCACTGCTTTGCACGTATAGGTGACCTCATGTTTCAGGTATCTGAGTGTGTATGTATGAAATGAGTGTTGAAGGGCAGTTGCTTACATGAGGGAGGCATGTGCTTTGGTGTGCCTTTTAGCGCGAAGCATGCTAGTGAAAATCAGCACTGGAAATATCCCACTGGCTCCCAAAGAAAAAGTCTTCTGCTTCCTGGTGTAGTTGCCACTTCTAATTAAAACTGTCATCTGTTTAGGTAATTGTACATGCGCCTGCTCATTGCTGTTTCTTGTCAGTCTTACGCAAAGTACTTGATCTTTGCACATTTTCACGTTTTCCTCTTTAGCAACGTGTGTTAGGATGGAAGGGCTCAAGGGTTGATAAAAGTCTTCCCATCTAGTTGCTAATTCTGTGTTGTCATCTGCTGTTGTTGCTGCTTAGCTTGTGTTGTCTGTCATGAGAGCTTACAAACAGATATGTGTCAGGAATGATGAAACTTTGTCTTATATTTTTCAGGCTGGAATGGCACTTTATAAGATTGTACCCAAAAATCCTTACTATTTTTGGTCTGTGATGAGCCTGATTATGCAGGTGTGTACGGTGTTGCAAATGAGTTTGACTTTCTCTGCAGATATAATGCAAATATTAGAGATTATTTTAAGTAAAATGTATGTTTGAACTGTTTCTGTATGATGCTGGGAGAAGGACTGAGCCTTCCTTAAGTAGCACTATTGATGTGGTCCAGAATGAATGCTGTAGTGTTTTTGTAATGCAGCTTAACTGGTCTGCCTTACCATGTTTAGACAGCTTGAGTTATTCTCTCATCTGGACTAGTAGCCTACTGTCTTTTTAGTTAAAAAGCTAATGAATAAAACCTCAAATATCTGCAGCTCCTTAGGCGGAACTGTTTTTCTCTAACTAGGTTATAAAGGCTCTAGGAGGAAGTAAATGAGAGCTCTGGACTTACCATGTCTTTAAGACTGCAAAAAGTCTGCAGGAATAGACAGCAGATCAGCTGTGCTGCTGTTGAGATCGCAGATTCAGGCTCTAATCAGACAATCTGACAGAGTGTTAGCCAAACAAGAAATAAGCAAGGAGGCATTAATCATGTTTTCTAAAACACTGTGCCATGGCAAACACAAATGTGTTCTTGCTGCATGTTATTTGCCATGGGTATTGTGTGCCTAGATGCACGAGCTTCTGGACAATGTAATCAAGAGTGAGCTTCTGGACAATGTAATCAAGAGTGAGCTTCTCTGTGTATGACTAGTTTTCTTGCTGCCTTTTAACAGGGCATATGGCAGCTCTGTGGTTTTGGATGGGGGGGATTGAAGCACCTGAGGTATTTTTTTCTTCCTCTTCTAATGTGAAGAAAAGCAGTGGGTGGGATAACACAAAAAGTTGATGAGCTGTTACAATAATTCTTCTCTTCCTCAGTCTATTTCAGCACAGGATGAAAACCTCTCAAAGACGATGTTCTTGCCGCTAGCGGAAAGAATGGTGGAAAAAATGGTGAAAGAGGATAAGATTGAAGCTGAGGCTGAAGTAAGGCTTGCAGATACTTTCAGCTTGATTTGATCATTATTCAGACAAGGAATGCACTGTGAAAGGAAGTTAATTATTTTAACAGTTTTCCGAGATAATATTGAGTAGTGTTCTGGAAGTAAATGTGAATGTAGGTGGGACAGAAGGAAAACCAAAAGCAGAGGGCTGAGGGGGGTTTGGAATCGTGTGGCCAAGGAAATTTTTTGGCATTTGATTTGACTGATGAAGTACTTGGTTTTGCTCCCTGGGAGGCCCCAAGAGAAACTTCAGGGCTGAGAATGGAAAAAAGACCTAAATTCCTGAATGCTCTACCCTCTGGGATGCTAAAGATAGCTTTGCAGGCCTGGCTATCTCCTATTTCTAATGACAGTAACACAAGCCACTTTATTTCTTGGCACACCTGTGTATTGTTTTACTAGCAAATTTCATTGCAGTCTGATCTTTCTTTTAAGGTCGAACTGTACTACATGATTCTGGAACGTTTGGAGAAGTATAAGGAAGCCTTAGATGTTGTGAGAGGAAAACTAGGAGGTAACTTACTCTGTCAATAATCACAGTTGTGTGGAGAACACAGCAGTTCTCCTTTTCTTCTGACTTGTCCATTGGTTCCAAAAAAAAGACTAAGAAGCCTGACTCTTACAACCAGTTTCAAACATTGGTGCAAGCTGCGGCGGTGCTCTTGTGCAAGCTGTTTTTACCCACCTGTTTATGATATTTCACCGTTACTCAGTGATGCACTTTGCAGCAGTATGCTTAGCAGTAGTAAATCAACAGCACATTAGTTTGTTGTAGCTGCCATCTTAAAAAAAATACATTTCTTAATATCCTGCATTTTTGAGGAGTCTTTCTGGCAATTAAAATGCACTTGCAGTTTTAAGGAATTGGGATATCTATAGGAAATCTGTCCTTTGAGGGCCTCTCTTCTCTTCTCTTACACTTACTGTTTTGCATCCTGGGCTATAATCAGCTTTATGCAGAAAGTGAAGAAGGAAATGCATTGATTAAATAAACTTGCCCTTCTGTTTTTATTTAGAGAAGCTGACAAGTGAGCTCCAAAGCCGTGAGAACAAGTGTATGGCAATGTACAAGAAGCTGTGTAGGTGGCCAGAGTGCAATGCGCTGTCAAGAAGGCTGCTGCTGAAAAAGTGAGATTATATTTCTGCAGTCCTACTGAAAAACTGAAGAAAAATTCCTGGCTGGTTGTGAATTGCCTTGTTTAGTGGCTTTTATAAATGGTGGTTAAAATACAAGAACATCAGAAGATCTCAGAGTATTTCCAAACTCCACACTTCAGCACTCCAGAGCCTGAGGAAAAGGGCAGCAGAATGGAATGTGCAAGGGACATGGTGAAGGTCACAGGGAGAGTCAGTGTCAGGACCGCATTTGCTTCTTTTCAAAGGCTGACTTTAGCAACACATTAGTACAATAAAATGTTGTTTACCTCCTTATTTCTAAAGGCTGTGCTGATTGTCCATCTCTAACTGTCATGGTAGGAGAGGAGGAGAACTGCATTTACATTTAATTTTCTGAAACTTCATTTCTCTTACTTGGCCAGATTTCATACTGGGAAATGCATGTAATGCTTTGAACGAATGCCTCAGAAGAGAGCATACTCATGCGATCAAATCTGTCTCTTGGAACTGTCAAGAGATTTGTTGTTTGCTTTTTTTGTATTTAGCTGCACCCTAATCTTAAATATAAGTTAAATACAGAGGAGAAACTTCCGCTTTAACATTTTGTGGGAATATTAATGAGCTCTGATTGGAATGTAAATGTTAAGAGAATAATTTGTAGCTTGCCTCAATTCTTTATTGAAATTGTTTCCTTTAAAATATTTCAAGAAATTCAGGATGATGACATTCTTTAAGATGTGAGAACTTTTCAAGGCGAAATTATTCTTATTACAGTGGGTTTTTTCTGTAATGTGAATATGTGCTATTCCTTAAATTCATTTTTTGTAAGGCAGTTTCAGAAGTGAGTTACTGTTTTGGCAATTCCCTAAACTTTGTTCTGTGCCTGATTTTTGTTTCAGCTCAGATGATTGGCAGTTTTATATAACTTACTTTGATTCAGTGTTTCAACTCATTGATGAATCCTGGACACCTCCACCAGAAGAAGAGCAGTAAGTTAACAGTTTTGCAGTGGATTTGTTTTTCCTTTGTGCTGTGGCAAACTGTTTGCATTCATATATTCCATACAGCACTGTCTGCATCTTTGGGTGATTTCTTGACATCAGAGCCCAAACGATGTGTTCTCCCTACTTTGTTTTGGAGGCTGGCAATAGATTATTTGAAACAGCTGTATAAATAGTGGCTTGTATGCTATAGAACTCTTCCAGTTTATATTTTTCATGGTAATTGGGTTAAAGAATCCATTATGTCAGATTTCCTTAAGAGTATCCTGGGAGTACTCTGAGCTTGTGTTATCAATGCCCTTGCAAGGGGAAAAATCAAAGAACCTTTTGTCTCTTTAATTGTGCAGCTCTTTGGAAGGAGAGGTACACTATTCTATAGAGCAAGCTGTGAAATTTATAGAAGAGAGGATAACAGAAGAATCTAAGAGCTCTCGGCCACTTCGGGGACCATATTTAGCTAAACTGGAGCTGATTAGACGTTTGCGATACAGAGGTTGTAATGATGAATATAAACTAGGTAAGAGCCACTAACTGGATGATGAATTAATCTTTTGGAGAGAGAACACAAACCTGGAACGAGCTCTTTGCTAAATGACTGAGTTAATTACAATGCCTGTTACAAACATCTATGTGCTGTTGTCTATATGTAAAAAATTTGGAAAGCATTAGTAGATGAGTCTTGAAGAAAGGCAGGTAGTTCCAGACTACTTCTTACTATGCTGTAATCTCTGGGTGGTTTTTCATTTCAGTTTTTTGGCGGTAGTGCCAGATTTTGCTTTTTGAAAACTTGCATTTTAAAATCGCGTTTAGGGAATCGGTGAAGGCCAGAATGTTATTGGAGCAACATATGTGCTACTTACTAGTTCCTTTTGTATTGCCATCCAAAAATAAGTTACTGTTAGGTAAGCGGAGGCTGTGTATGTGTCATGGTTTAACCCCAGCCAGCAACTAAGCATCACATAGCTGCTTGCTCACTCCTCCCCTGTCCCAGTGGAATGGGGAGGAGAATCAAGGGTAAAAAAATTTGTGGGTTGAAATAAGAACAGGTCAATAGCCAAAATAAAATATAATAATAACATCAGTAATAAAATACAATAATAATTATAAAGAAAGGGACAGTAACAAAAAGAGAAATAAAACCTGAGAAAAGACAAGTGATGCACAATGCAGTTGCTCACCACCTGCTCACCAATGCCCAAGCAGCAATCCACCCTCCAGGCAACTCCCCCCAGTTTATATACTGGGCATGAAGTCCCATGGTATGAAATAGCCCTTTGGCTTGGTGGGGTCAGCTGTCCTGGCCATGCTCTCTCCCAGCTTCTTGTACACCTGCTTGCTGCTGAGCATGGGAAACGAAAAATCCTTAACTTGGGATAAGTGCCCTTTGGCAACAGCTAAAACATCAGTGTGTTATCAACGTTATTCTCACACTAAATCCAAAACACAGCACCCTACCAGCTACTAGGAAGAAAATTTAACTCCATCCCAGACAAAACCAGAACAGTATGCATGCCTGTTATGCTGAGCTCTTATCTGTCAGAGTAGCTTGAATGAAGCTCTTGGGTTTTTTTTAATGTGTCCTTGGTTACGAAAGACATTGAGCCTCTGTTAAAATCTGCAGTAGCGCAGCTATCCGTTTTCTAAATAGCTATGTAATCTCGAAGCGGGGGGGGTGGGCGGGGAAAAGCAGCATTACCAAAGATTTCTCATTAAAGATTCAACTTTTGATGGAGCGTATTAAAAGATGAACTGGCCTTTTTCCTAGGTGATCCAGAAGAACTAATGTTCCAATACTTCAAAAAATTTGGGGACAAACCCTGCTGTTTTACTGATCTCAAAGTATTTGTTGATCTCCTCCCACCCAGCCAATACACAAAGGTAAGGAAAGATAAAGAAGTGGTGGCAGGAACTGCAGTGCGTGTTTGCACTCTGATGCCTTTATCTTAAAATACCTGTGGATCATATGAAAAGATTGGAAATATCAAATTTTTACCTTCTGTTTGGAATTCAGAAAACCCTCTGCACTGTAGAAAATACAACAAATATCTGGATACACTGAGCAATTTCATTCAGAGGATTTTTATTTGAGACTAAAAACTAAGTTTGGTCCTGCAGAATCTCAAACCCAGATTAGTATTCATTTGGCTTTTTTATTACCATCTCAGGGTGTCAGGATACTTTGAGAGGGTCTTTGTTGAATTCTTGTATTGAAAATGAAAAGCTCGTAATGCTGATGGAAGTGTCAAGATACGAGCTCATAATGAAAAGCTCCCTAGGAATTGTAGTTCAATTGAGAAGGTACCTGATTAGCTCACTTTTAAATGAGTAATCTCTCACCGCTTTTGTTTATAGATTACAGCTTACAAAATGCAGTATTAGAACACTACAGAAAGACCACCCTGTTCATTTGCAGTTCTCACTGCTGTATACTGTAACTTTTGTTTTACAAAGACATTCTCCTCTTTCCCTTCCCACCCATCGCTTGTTTTTCCCATTAAAGTTACATGTTTAATGGGGGAAAAAGCCTTCTCCCTCATCCGATGCAGGGAGGGCGTTGCATAGATGTTTTGCTTGGCTCTGCTGCGATGCTAAAGAATTACACATTGCTACTGATCAAGGGGTGACCGAGAGACCTATGGCCACTTTTCCAGAATGTCTTTCTGAAACAAGCTCTCTCTAACTGAAAAGAGTATTTGTGCAGAGTCATGAGCAGCTCGTTAAATGACTTCAGCAGCTGGGAATCCTGTCACTCACCCCATTGTTTTTCTAAGCCATTGTGTAAAATTATCAGAGCAAGGGAGAGCTAGACAGAGAATCCTAGATCAGCCAAAGGCTGTTGATAAAATGTTTGTAAACAAAGTAGAGGTAGTGTTGTTAAAATATTTTTCAACTGCTAATGCAAGCTCTTCCCACAGCCCCACTACTAATGAGAATGGTGGCCCTGGCATGTATGGGTTGGTGCTGATGTTTTATGTTAAAAGGTGTGGGTTAACCCCACTGGCAAGAGGTGATACCATTGCAAGGTAACCCTGAAGTACTGAACAGGTTTAATCCTAACTTTCCAGGAAGCAAATTCTAAACCCAGAACAGGGGGAATGATATTTAATAATAATAGTTTAGGCTACACTTTTGTGGCAGTGCTTTATAAAGCCATGACTTTGAATAAATTCTCTAAAATTTTGTGATGGGCCTTAAAACTGCTGCTGATTCAGTGAATATATCATATTGTATTATACTGACATATTAGAAGGTCTTCCCAGCGTATGGCTGTCTTCTGGCTGGCATCTCTGAAGCATGCAACTGCAGCAGTTTTAAGTCGGTCAAGGAGACGTGTAGCTGAGGAGGTTTAGTGGTGCTGAAATGCTGATGACTTTTTGAAATCTGAGAATTTAAGTTACTTAAAATATTTATAGATTGTCTTAGATTTATTCTTGTTTCACAGCAAAAGATGCTGAAGGTGGTTGTATCTGAGGTAAAGTAGCAGGGTCACACTGAGGCTATGTACAGCTGAGGGGGGGGAGGAGTCTTTTCTTTTTCTCTCTTTTTTAAAAAAAAAAAAAAAAAAGAGTTCTGAATAGCTTTAAAGTTCAGTAGCTGAGAAATTGGTGATCTTGCTGTCCCACTAGACACACGGGATATTCCAAAAATAATCGTCATGACATCGATTTTGACTTTCTAGAGGTGTAAATCGGAGTATGCAGCCTAGTGATTTCATTGACCTCGCTCAACTTGGCAAAATCTCAAACTGCAAAGATTTGTCAGCACAGTCTTCATCAAAGTCTATGGGAAAACTGGAATTTGTGTGCGTGGTGCTATGTGTTACTCCTGTCTGTCATGCTTTTTTCCTCAAGGCATGCATTTGATGCAGCTCTTGCATTTCAAGACCAAGTGTAGTAAAGCTGAATTAATTGGCTTTTAGCTCAGTTTTAAGTTTGTAAACACTGTTGGATTTTAGGGCAGCAAGGATCTGCTGTCCAGCCCTGACTGTGTGTTGTGAGAAGTCTGCTGTCTCTCATTAAAATTGTAAACAGTGAGGCTGCTTTTCATACAACTTAATTCAACAAATAAGTCATTAATCGAAGATGATGACCTCACTGAGCACAGCGCATTACTTCAGAGTTGAGAGAAAAATGTAATAGCTAGTACAAAACCACTATCTCCTGGAAGTGCACTGTGAAGCCTTTCAGTAACTAATTATTTTAATTGCATATGTTACTACTGTGAGTGTTAACAGGTACTTGAACTCCCTTGTGTGTCAACATATTGGAAGTCTGCATCTGATATCTATTTTTTTCCATCTGTTTGGAACTTACTAAAAGCTATTGAGTGCAACCAGAACTGTGTGCTCACCACCTTTCCAAAAAATAAAAAATTTTGAAGCCAGCTCTTTAAGCACTGATTTCAGTGTTATATCAGGGTTGATGCTGACATTCCCATCTTGCTTTTCTTTTTTCTTGATTTGAGGGAGGAAATGATGGCTTCGCTTTGTGCAGTCCCAGATGCCCTGCAAAATTTAAGAATGGTGTTTCTCTTTCAGTTCATCAGTCAATTGCTGGAAGTAATCCCTCTGTCAGCAACAGCAGAGAGTGACATCGCACTGCCAGCCGATATCAAAGCTCTGCAACAACATTTGTGTGTGGTGCAGCTCTCAAGATTGCTCGGTATCTATCACGCCATGGATAAGAAGCAAAAGCTGACTGTGGTCCAGGAGTTGATGTTAAGATACCGTCATGGATTGGAGTTTGGTGAGGAAAACCTTGAAATGAATGTTGCAGTTCACTTGCAGCTTTTTAAGAGGGGGCAGAACAAAACAAACTCTGGCAAATATCAGTATCGGTGCACAGCACCCATTGTGCTGCTAGATAATACTACTGTTTTCTCCTTTATGATGACATCCTTGGGCAAACCCGAATCATCCGTTTCATTTCAGTTTTGTTTCTTTTCAACTGAGTATTTTAAAGATAAGTGAGACATTCCTGGGTAGTTCAGGCAGTACATTTATCTGTTTGCAAAATTGCTTGTGCCTTTAAGCAAAGCCAGGCTTTATCACTGTGTATATAGAACAAATACAGGGGCAATAATGTTGATTTGTAAATCTTGCAGTTGTAGGAGAGTCTGTTCTTCTTCAGCAGATATCAGTGTATGAGGTGGCCCAAAGTCCACTTGTGTGATGAGTAAATGCAGCATGTGTACAGTTGTTTCAGTTTTTAAGACAACTCTGGATTTTATAAATTAAGCTGTGGTTATCATCTGCCAGATAGCAGTGTCATTTGATAATGCTGACAGTGTGAGAAGCAACAGACAGCACTGTTAGTAATTCAGGGGTAACCTTTTTTTTTTTTTCTGTTTAGGGAAATCTTGTTTGAAAACTGAATTGCAGTTTTCAGATTATTACTGCCTGCTTGCAGTTCACCTGCTGCTTGATTTGTGGCTAGAAGGTATGTTCCTAAAATTGTGTCTTGCTTTTAATACCACCCTGGATGGTTGTGATAAGGAGACCGTGTCCCTGTGACCTGTGGCATGGCTTGTTAGGCTCATAGCTTTCTGGGTTTTTTCTCAATATAAGGTATTTCAGGAAGCCCCTCTGCTCAGTTGGTGTTTGATCTGAGTCTCACTGACCTCTAAAGGGATTTAATTTTTCTGATTAATCCTTGTAAGTCCTGGCAGAGCTTTGTTGATGACTCACAGCTCAGTGCTGTCTGTCTTCAGAAGCTTGCTCCAAGTTTCCCATGTAGGTAATGTTTTCTCTCCTTTTGCACGAGTTTTGCTGACAACTCCTTTCTGGTATCAGAAGTGCTTTGAGAGCATTTTTTTCCCTCCCTGACATACTTTTTCTTTTGGATCCCTTGCTTCTAAACCTTCTGCTGAGACCTGTCCCCCTATCTTGAGTATTCCTGTATGCCACATCTGCTCTGCCTGTGAATCTCCTAATCCTACAGTGTCAGTATCCAGTGGTGGCTGTCCATAGGCAGTGTTTCTATTCCTGCCCTTCAGTGTAGCTGTCAGTTATGCCTTTGTCTTTCCCAAGGAAAATTTAGTCTTTAACTTGAATAAATCCATCGTCAGGTTCCTGGCTGGTCACCGGAGGAGCGTGGGCTCTTAAATTCCTGGCTCTGTGCTGCTCTTTTGCATAATGCTTGGGAGCGCTCTGTACATAGAAGCTAGAAATCCTGAACAGTCCAGGACTCATCGGGGAAGGTCACTTCTGCAGTGTGCTCGTGTGTGAGGGCTGTGCTCTGTGCAGATGTGAGCTAGATATTCCATGTGAAGAATTATGCCTCCACTTTTCCCTCAGAACAGTTATAATGCTGGGGTGGGTGTTAACGTTTTAAGGTCAGCGGCGTGGCTGATGAATGTCATCTGCATGTTTAAATGCATGGGTCCCTTTTGAGAGGTGCAACGTAAGAAGACTTCAGTGCCAAAGTGAACTATGCTGTCAGCATCCAGTGCCTCTCTCTGACTACACCTGTCTGTGTGTTTTGTCTTTGTCACCAGGTGAAGAGACGGCTGTGTGGCAGTGCCTAACTCTCTTAGAAGAAGGATTATCTCATAGTCCTTCTAATGCTCAGTTTAAATTGCTGCTCATTCGAATCTACTGCAGGCTTGGTGCATTTGAACCTGTTGCAGAGCTCTATTCCAGCCTTGATGCAAAACACATACAGCACGACACCATCGGGTGGGTAGTATATACTGAGAATAATTGGTGATGGTGACCCTCCAGTACCCAGTCCCAAGATCTTCAGTTTCTTTGGCTACTGGAAATTAGCAGATGATCAGATTTTCATATGGTGTTGTGTAAAAGCATTTTGGAATTTTGAGACGCATCTACTGTAGTATGGTCACCTTCTTGTGGAATCTTTCCTGTGTGATTCTGATCTGTTTTGTGTTTTCAGAGTATTAACTAGGGGAAATCTGAAAGCAGCTTGTGAAATGTATATCTTGATGGCAGTCGTAGCTTGATTTTCCAGCTTGTGTTATTGCTCAGCAAAGCTTGTAAAGCAAACACACCAAATTGCTTTGCCTTAGTGTGTTTGTGGGTATCTAGGTAAAGTTCTTGCACAATGGACAAGGTGGACAGAGGAACTCTGAGCCTCCACATACTGTGTTTAAATAAGAATTCTTTCCATTACTTCTAAAAGCCTAAATTTTAGTATGAATGTTGTGAATGCCCTCTGTTAATCCTCCAGTCTTTTAAAGCTGGGCTGTGCTGCAGTTCCCTGTTGAGAGCTGTGTTTGTAATTCAGGTTTCCTCGGGTTGTGTGCTGATATTTGACTTGTGCTGTGTTGTGTTGCAGCTATCTTCTGACGCGCTATGCAGAGTCACTGGGCCATTACGCTGCTGCATCCCAATCCTGCAATTTTGCACTCAGGTTTTTCCACTCCAACCAGAAAGATGTAAGTTGAAAGAAACCTCTGTGTCTGTGTAACAGAGCAGTATGACAAGATGCCTCACAGAAGTCTGTGCCCTGTGTGTGGGCTTACAGAAATGTAGTGGTTGATAATACGATGACTACATGATAACAAAGAGGAATAATACATGTTTGTAGTAAAAGTTGCCTCGACCTGTGTTTCTCATTACAAGAATTTGTAACTTACTGTTATATGGGGTTTTGCTTTAGCTTTCTAGATATAAAAGCCAGTTCTAATGCTGCTCAGAAAACGGGTATGATTACTTCTAAATTAATGAATTGTGATTTTTTTATGCAATAATTTAAGTGAAATGTCATGTGGCAAATAAGTCCTGGTGTCATTTAACTTCTAGCATTTTGGAAGGTCATACAGTAGCCAGGGATGGTGGGTCAAGGTGGCAGTGTCATACTTATGAATCCTTTATATGACAGTCACCGAAGCAGCATGTTTTAGTGATGTCTGTCGTGGGCACACAGGGATGGTGAGGAATGCACATCATTTTAAAAGGTAGGTAAGGCAGAAGGAACAAGGTGGGAGGATTTCAGAAGGGAAAAACTGAGTCTTGAAGTCTCAGCTTTGCTGAAGGCGGAGCAGAGCCCATGATGAACTGAGTTATTTTGAAATGATAGGGATCGAACTGCAAAACCTGGTCCTGTGCTAATGAGAACTACCTGTTTCATTCAGTTCACCCCTAAAAGCAATGTGAATGAAAAGGTGTCTTGAATGAGAGTCTTGGGGCTGGAATGGAGGAGATGGTGAGAGGGAAGCTGAATTCCTCCAGAGATCAGGTGCTTCCTAAAATGCACACCATACCCTAGGCATCTAGCATGCTTGTAGCTTGCTGATTAGTAACTGTACTTGTT
Source organism: Tyto alba (assembly GCF_018691265.1). NCBI lineage: Eukaryota > Metazoa > Chordata > Aves > Strigiformes > Tytonidae > Tyto > Tyto alba. The sequence continues at coordinate 2,594,212 of NW_024881320.1, forward strand.
GATAATCTTACTTGAAAAGTACACTCTGCTGTATATTCTGATACATTCATAGGGAAAATATAAATTCCATTTCAGAATTCTCATGGAATCCATGAAAAATGGGCTAGGTAGGAGAACAATGGAACAATACATTTTTGAAGTCTTGGAGAAAATATATCGGGCAAATAGGAACAGAAATAGTCCAGAATTGTGGCAGGAAAGTGTATGCATGTCAGTCTGTCTCCCTAAAACTTGCAAGGCAGTCCAATTCTGAGAAGTGGGAATACATCCTCTATATTTATATTTTACAGTTGGATCATTGTTGAGAGGTAGGTGAAGGAAAATTATTTTTACTTTACTTCATAAGACATAAAGGTGCAGTCCAGTCATAACTCTTTCAGTCAGCTGCTGGCTGTTGGCTCCAAAGGCTCTGCAGTCCTACAGTGTGCCTTCCCACTAGCCCAGCAATAGATAAAACCACAGGAATTGTCTGTACTGAATAGTGAAGCTGCTAAAGATGTTCACACAGTAATCCCTCAGAAAAAGTACACTTGCTCTGTTGGCATCCCAGGTTGTTCCTGTGTATGAGAAACCAGTTGTCATTTACCTGTGCCTGGAAAGTAGATGCTGTGTAACTGCCCTGTGTCTGACACAGAAGTTGCACTGGAGGGAGCAGAGTGCACAGAGGAGCACGCGGATTGTATGATGGGAGCTCGCTCTTGCCTGCTTCCCTCATTTGCTCATTGTTTAAGCACTGATTCTACTTGTTAAGAGTCTTTGGATTCCTGGGTACAATGTTTTGTGGTGCAGTGAAGCCCTGGATCCAGACAGTTTTCTCCTGTATGTCTATTGTTGGTAGTGGCGGCTTTTTTTTTTTTAATGAGGAGTAACTTGTTCAGTCTTGTTTAAAAGTAATTTGGTGGATTTTAATGAAAAGCGTATACTAATCTGTCTGAATAAAACGTGTGACTGATGAGTGACGGGGAAAAAGTGAACTGAAAAAGCTTTTCAGATGTGATTTGCTTGGGAACACTTCATTGTAAAGCATCAAGAAATGATCTTTTTCTGGAAAACAATCTGAAGTAACATCAGATGTGGTTACCTTGCAAGAAGGTTATTCTCTTTGGCATGAATGATGAAGGTGCTTGCAGCAGAGAAGAGCTGATTGTCTCCAGTAGCTCAACATCTGTAGACGGACGAAGACAGCCACGTTCCAAGTGCAGTTGCCAGGAAAATGTTACTCAGCTCGTGTTCCAGAAATGCTGACAAGGCAGTGCCTGAATGGTTCAACATGCATCACTACTGCACCTTAAAAGGTTGAAATTGAAAGAGGGGCGAAAGTGGTACAATGAGCATTTTACAGTTCTTCGCGCTACAAGATAAGGATGTGACTCTGGAACCCACTCGCATCCTGTCCTGTCTTGGAGACAGTGTTGCAACCAAAGGTCCATGAGCTGTTGTTGATCTCAGGTAGCCAAATCTCTTGTGTGTTCTGGACACTTCCAGCGGGTTATCACCTTAGGATCCTTTTAGTTGAGAAACGTATCAAAAGCTGTGCTAGTTTGCAAGTAGCAACTGCCCTTTAAGCCAACTTTAAGGTGCAAATTGCAGGAGATGAAGGCTCAATTCAGGGTGCTGTTCACCTAGGATGATGGCATGACAAGAGTGGAGATGAAAAAAGGGATTCCTTTTCATAAGACATGTCCCAAGTGTCACAAGGTCTGAATCTGCTACCCGTTTCTGTGCTGCTGTGGTTGGTTCTGCAGGGGTTGCCCCCTCGTACTCAGGGTCCCGATACCAGCTTCCCATTCGAGTCCCGTAACAGCATCTAACTGCAATGTTAAAGGAGGACTATCCTTTGAAAGTTACCTTTTTATGTGATTTCAGATACTGCCTCCTCCTCTCTAGGTTGGCGTTTAAGATAGCTAGCATGTCTGCTACAGCACAGGGAACGTGTCCTGCAGCACACTGTGTGTGGGACTCTGCATAGAACAGGAAGTGTGGGATATAAACCAAGTGATCTGGCATAAAAATATAGCTACTGATTCAGACTGATTGCTTTGGATAAATATGTTTTCCTTCTGACTTGCTGAACTTAACAGCCTGAAGTGAATCCTGTTTAAGAGTGGGTCCCATGAGTAACAGCCATCTAGGATGCTGTGCAGTCCTGACATAGTATTTCTGCTGTGGGAGAGGATGGCAAGGACAGGGAGGAGAGAGAAGGCAGTATTGCTATATTTGGCCAAAACTAAAAAGGCAACTTTATCCTTTTCAAGATAGTCCGCCTTTAAATATGCAGAATCACAAGTAATCTCTCTAATTTTCTTGTGTCCGTCCGTCTTTAATTTCTCCAGATACTGCAGGCAAACAGAACACCAACGTGTCCTATGGGGATTTAAAAACCACGTCGATGCAGTTGAATTAGCACCCATAGCGCAATCCCGCAGCCTGACAATGAACTCTGCAAGGCTGTTTATCAGAGGGTATGTTGTTGAATATTTGGCATATTTTTTTCATACAGTGCAAATAACCAAATTTCTTAGGGGGGAAAAAAAAAAGACAGAGCTACTGAGAGGATGTTTCTTATTTTGGAGGGGAAGAAAAAAAAGGTGGCTTTCATCTGTGAGTGCTAGCTTCTAGTCTCTCAGAGCCTTCCAGACAGGTTGAGTCTGTTAGTACCATATAAAGTGCAGTTAACCAGAGGCCTTTTTTGAAGCCTCTCATCTTCAGTGCATTTCATAATCTTGTTCAGAAGAAAATACTTGTTTTGCCAAAATTTCTCAATTGTGGAATAATTCTGATGTGAAAAATAACAGCTGTTTGTCTTGAGTGGGAACATAAATAGTTCACTGTCTTTACAGTTATATAATGCTTTTTCGGGGCTCCTTCATCATATAAATCTCCCTCTGGAGATTGCTTGGACTGATACGAAATATTAGTTGTGTGCCTTGTATTTATTGCTGCATTGCATCAGAGGAGAAGCAGACTATTCTATGGACCCTGACAGTTTCCTTTGGTGTTTAGATTGTATTGTAATGTGTATACACTGCGTGATATCATCTTGTGATACTGTATTCAAAAATTTAATAAAAAAAAGAAACAACAAAATGTGTGAGTAATTTTTTTAATCTATGTTGCGGTAATATGTGATGCACATCCAAGTCAGTTCCAGAAAAATCTGGGATATATTTATTTTGCCTGAAAGTACTTCTCTCAGTGAAACAATGATTTGCTAATTTGAATAATGCATCTTAAAAAGAAAAAAAAATTAAAAAAAAAGGGGGGGGGGGAAAGCCTTCCAAAATCATCTCTCCCCTCTATTTCTCGGTTTCAGTGGTGACAGCAAAATCATGTTTCTTAGTGTTGGTTTGGTTATTAAATCACACTGCCCAGTGGCACATCTGAGCATTCTGAAATACAGGTAGTAAACTGCTGGGGTGACTTGGACCCACAAAAGTGCAAGCTTCTGCCAGGGATTCAGTACCTCTGGGTTAATGAAAACCACAGAAATTCAATTTCTCGGCAGTGACATTGTTAAACACTGATTATTCTGAATCTATGGAAGTAACTAATGCAGAGACGGTGTGTGTTTTCTTCCAGACCTCAGAATATATCATTCAAGCCTACAAGTACGGTGCATTTGAGAAGATCCCAGAATTCATTGCATTTAGAAATAGGCTGAACTCTTCCCTTCACTTTGCACAAGTTCGCACAGAACGGATGTTGTTAGACCTCTTACTTGAAGCAAATATGTAAGTACAGCAGCAATAAGAGCAGCACCTCGCATATGAAAAAAATTGGAGATTTGTGCATAGGCAGAACACTGACCAGGTGAGACCAAGTGAGTTGCACTTGCAGCTCTTTGGCAGAAACCTGGGAGCTATGTGTCTCTGCTTCTAATTCTTCAGTATCCTTGTCAGTACCATGCATGTGTAACATTTCTGATGTCAGAAGAGTTGAACAGTGGAGAGAATGTGGTCTGTTACTGAGCTGTGTTTTCTGTTTCCAGTGATCAAATGTTTGAGATAATGTTGCTTGTTCTTGTGTACAGATCAACCAGTTTAGAAGAAAGTATAAAGTCCATGAGTCTGAGCCCAGAGGAAGATGACATTCCGTGGAAAGATTTGCGTGACAACAGAGACCTGACAGTCCTGTTTAACTGGGATCCAAAAGACAGGTGAGTAGAAATGCCCTCAACTGTAGAGTCACACCTTTTACCTACAGTGCACACAGCAAAGAAAATACTTTCAGGGCAACTGCCATATTTAAATGTTCTCTAGGCTGGCTAACTGCAAACTTAACAAGCGTCATTCATCACTTCTAGCAGTGCTGCCTTTTTACATATTAATACAGTTTTCTGAATTTCTGACCACTCCTTCCTTTTCATACAGTATTTGACAACCTTGGGTAGGCTTTTGTAGCTGAGCGAAGCTTGCTACTTTGCAGAATCAAAGCATTTGCCTGAAAACATTTGGTGCCTTTCTCTAGGGACATTTCCGAAGAACATAGGAAACTCTCCCTGGAAGAAGAAACTATGTGGTTGCGAATCCGGTCTTTAACATTAAGGCTAGTAAGCGGACTCCCAACTCTTAGTCACACTATTCAACCAAAGAACTCTGAAAAGACTGCAGAGAACGGCGTTTCATCCAAGATTGATACAATTCGATCCCTGCTTCAGCAGCTGGAAGCGGCAGTGGATTCAGGGAAGAAGTTTCTAGAACAAAAAATTCAGGTACCCGTTAAGGAAAAAACTATCCCCAAATATTAAGTGAACGTGAATGCAAGCAGAGAAACTGAATGCATCTTGTAACGTCCAGCAGGCTGCAGAATGCACTTAACTGACCCTGAGTTTGTAGTGTATGAATCTGACTGAGAGATGTGCCAGAGACAAACACTGTGTTCTGGATAAGGAAAAGCTGCAACACCTTTGTCTTTTTCTTTGCTTCTTGCCTAGTATCCTGTCCTTGGCCCTCCTCCTACCCGAATGGCTGGCTTCTTCAGTAATGGCAGCTGTCAGTGCCAGACTAGCTTGTTTTATCTTGTTAGTGATATTTATGAACTAGATACCAATGGCTTAGGTAAGTGTTTGAAGGGCAGGGGTTTAACCAGATTGTCGTGATGTGTGGTGGGAGGGAGCGAGATGGGCCTCCATTTAGTTTGGAAACTACTAGGTATTGGATGATATGGACCCAGACTGTGTTACTTGTGTGTTAATTTTTTTGAATGACACTGTTATCTGGGAGGCAATGCCTTAATTTAATGTTTTATATGAGTCTTCATTTTTGTACAGTATATGTTGATACAGTACTGGATCCTCTTGGAAAGCAGTTGCATTTGCTTTTAACTGCTAACACTAAATTTCATTTAAATGCCTCTTGGTTTTCTGGAAGCAGAAAATACACAAACTTGTAGTTTATCACTACTTTTTTTTTCTTTCAGAAGATTCAGCAGAAATCCAGGAGAGGATAGGGAATAGTTTCAAGTCTTTGATAGAACGACTAACAGGTAAATGGTAACTCAAGAATAAACACTAGTAGCTAAGGTAGAGCTTCACGGTGGATGTGCTGCTGAGTGTGCTGCAATTATGGGGAGTGTGTTAATGCATCTGCACACCCCTTTGAAAGATACTTGAGATCAAGGCCGAGGCTCCCCGTGGCTTGTCTGATCATGAAGCTGTTGCACGCCATGGAATGTCGTTATGTCCCATCGTTTCACTACCTGGCAGCCTAATCTTAGCAACTGTTGTCTCCCTGGTACTGGGTCGAAGTGTCCTAATAAACAGTGTGGAAATACTGCTTGTAATGAAATACAGTTTGGAGGAAACTTCAGAGCTGGGCCTTCTCAAGAGGCTTTGGCCAAATTCATCATTAACTGCTTAGTGGTCAGTCCTCTGACAGCTTTGCACATTACACTGAGATACATACTGTACAGAAAATACTCATTTAAGTTGATCTCTGTGTCCTGAATAAGGCTCCTCTTTTCTCTTTTCAGAATTGTTCAATAAATGTAAAGGTGATTTGATTGAAGTCAGAGATGGCACCTTGAAAACTCATCCAAACCTGTTAGAAAACCTAGTCTTCTTTGTTGAGGTATTTTTTTTTTCTTTGAAAACTGGAAATTTTGGTGTATGTTAGGGTAGAAATGATGGGACTATAAAACACAGTGGTAAAGAAGTTCTTTGATCTCAGTCACTCATGAAAGCAGAGGTGTTTTTTGCTGCATATTCTAACTACTCTGAGTCTTACCAGCAGGAACACTAAAACAATTTTAGAAGCTTCCTTTAAATGCAACTTGTAACATACTTGTACCTTTTTTCCAGACGATCTCCATTGCCCTGTGGGTATCAAGTTACTGTGACAGTGTCCTCCGACCTTTTAAATCCAACCTGCAAAAAAAGAAGAAGAAAAAAAAAGAAAGCAGTGTAGCTATGGTAGAGACAACATTCCTTTTTTTCCCCCCCCCGTCAGTCCAACAGCATATTTATAATGAAAGAAAAATGAGGATAGATTAACACATTAGTAAACTGTTTTACATAAACTTTGCCTTGTAGAGGCTGATGTGGTTTAGCGATTACTCAGTAATTTTTGAAACACCTTTTCTATTTAAAATCAAATGGTGACGTGCCACATCTCTGACATCATGTGACAGGCCTTCCTGTCTAGAACACGCTACAGTAAACTTGTTAACTGGTAGTGTTTATCTGGGTAGGTAGAGTATAGCTTAGCACTGGGGGGAAGGAATAGAATGATAGACATTACAAAGTGAGTTGTCATATGGAATAGTCATTTGAATAGGCATTACTATGTGTCTATAAATTAAAAATATGTATTTGTTTTTGTAGCCACCGGTATTTACACATTTTCTGGATTATGTTACTGAACTACAGACGTTAACTTCCAATGTAATAGATCACATCAAAGGGCTTGAAATGATTCTGACTGCACTAAAACTTGAAGAGCTGTCCCTCAAGGACACTCTGCTTTTACAGGTAAGAACTTGTGGCGTTATTTGTGTGCTCTGTACATTTGTGTGTGACTGATAAGAACCTGGATGTACATGTTTACGGGATACCTTTGTGAAAGCTGCTTTTCACCAAAATGTCTTACTGGAAGGGAAGAAAAAGGAAAACAAACAAAACCACCTGTTAAAATAGTTAATTGCTTTTAACCAGAGGTTAGGGACCAGACTGCTAGAAAGCTTAGTTTTAGACTGGTGTATTAGGTTTTGGTTTTTTTTCTATCGTGACACAGTATCTTTACCTCAACTGATCAGCTCCAGCTCACTGCACAAATTAATCAAAAAATGAGATCTCAATACAGGAATTTTAAAATATTTTCATTTTGTGTGACATATTAGTGAAGAAAAACTTAATATTTTAACATAATTTTGTTGTATGTGATACAACTTATTCTGTTACCTGTATTTTATATGCCATAATGAATGCAAAATACTTATTCCAGGAAACATTTGAGATTCACCTACTGCTGATTAGTCACCTCCCTGGAAACAATTAGTTGATCCTTACAGAAAAGCAAGTGGCAACTTCCCCACCATCACCCCCCCTTAGCTATATAGGGGAAACCAAAGGCAGAAGTAATAAGCATTACACATGCCAAACCTCGTGCCACATATGTGCCACTAAATAAACACACATGTGAAACATGAGCCTAATGAGGAAGCTTAGCTTAAGACATTGCAATTAGATGAGAGTTAAACTTTGTGATAGACAAATTAATGTTACTGTTGTAAGGGATCTTCTGACAGTTCAGTACTTACTATGAATGTGTTTATTTAAAACAGTGGTTGAGATCCTGAAAGTATCTTTGAAATATGTCAGAGCCCAGCTAAAAAGCCTTGAGGTGACTGAAAGCATAGAATTGGAATTTCCTTTATGGTTCTCTTGAAACACAGGTGGGGTTAAAAGGTACAACATAGCAGAGTGGTGGAATAGACATCATCTTTTGATACACAGGGGAGAGGGGCTGAGGGAGTGGTGAGTCATGCTCCATGTCAAAGGAGGATTGTAGATTACAGGAGAAAGGTTTAAGAGGGTAAATTCATTTAGGGGGTGGGAGAGACTGAGTGGGAAAAAGCACAGGCAGAAGTTGTGTTACCCAGGACCCCCATAAATTCAATTTGGAATCTGCATTTAAGACAAAACCAGGTCTCCAGTATGTTACCTAAAATGGGAAATTTGGCCTACAAGGCATTGGAGTTCAGGTTTGTCTAGGTGGGAGATATGAAGGCTTTTGAATTGTGAAGGATTTAAAAGCTGTACCCATCTATTTCAGAACTGCATTTCTGTCTACATAAGCTGCTGTTAGCCAGCTTGTATTTTTTTCAGTTACTGTCATGTTCATTTCATAGCACATTATTTAACATTGCCCGTGTCTTGTTGCTGTATGAGGCTGATGTAGAAGTATCGCAAATATATATTAAAAAAAGATACTGCAAAAACTGATAGCAAGGAAATTCCTTGGACTGTAATTAATGCAAATTTGAATAAAAGCTAGAAAGTACGTTTTCTTAATATCATCAAAGAATTTTCACTTTAGAGGGATAAGACACTTTCAGGTAATTGTTGATCTTTGTAATTTTTCTGGTTCCTCACTGAGTTGGCAAATTCCTCCATCTTCCCTTTGATGCAGGGCATCAAATCACTACACAAGGCAGATCTGGAAAAAATTACCATTAACACATGGATTTGAGCAGAAGCATCTGTGGGAGTCTGCAGCTTTTCCTGTGTTTGTTCATGATGTTTGCTATTCTGTTTGTTGCTTGGCATTGCTGCAGTAAATCCTGATAAATGCAGTCTGTATAGCTCTGCTCAGACTTGGAGCTGTGTTTGCAGCTCTGTGTTTAGAGTTTTTGAAAAAGTTCTAATAATTAGTAAAAATTCTGTGCTTTGGAATTTGATGTAAGAGTCTCTTAGCTGGTCAGCATTCATTTGCTGTTTGACTTCACTTTTCTGTATAAGAAAATCTCTACTTTAATAAATGCTGACTAAAGTAAAATGCTACATACACTCTCAATTTCAGCCACAAATACTTTTCAAAACTTCGGGAAACATCCTTGTGCAGAAATGTTGATGTGCTACCAGCCCTGTCTTGGCAATACCAGTGTCTGCAGGAATTATTGGTGCTGAGCAGGTGCTGCTTATTCTGTGCTGATGACATTCACTTTGTAAACTTACACTGTGGTCCTCATGAATTTCTTATCAGTGTTTGAGATGGTGGGGGAAATTTGCTGGGAGGATTTAAACAATCGCAGTGGAGTGAATGATTTCTCTTGCATTTTGCAGGAAGAAAAAAAGTTTACAAAGACTGTGCAAGGGAAGGTCCAGAGCAGTTACCATCACTCGGTTCAGGAAATTGGAGAGCTGCTGAAAAAGAGACTCGATACCATTAAAAAACTAAAGATTTGAGAAATGCATCCTTGACTGGCTCCACAGGGGAGTGACACCAGAGTCCCAGACAGAAGCAACATCCAATATACCATCACTTTAATCCCGAACTTCCTCATAATGCATGAAGGACTTAAAATCATAAAACAATTTTTTTAGGTATTACAGATGTATTGAGCTGATTTAAATTATTGTACATAAACGAGAAGCAGGGACCCTTATCGGGGCTTGACCACTTTTTATACATGTTCATAAGTATATTGCAACAGGAGAAAATTAACTTTCTTCCCTTTTGATCTCTAGAAACAACTGGAGATGGTCTTTAGAAGCAGCAATAGAAATCCAGTGTAAAGCATATATCTCAAAGGAATTGTATTTTCATCACCATACAGTGTTTATAATTTTTGTATGGTCCTTGCCTTAGAAATGCAGAAATTGTAGATGCCCGCATTCAGCCACCTCCAGTGAAGTGAGCCGTTTTGGAGTTGCCTATTTTGTCTGCAAGCCACCTGGTCCCACTGAATTAATTCCATGTGTTGGTCCAGCAGGGAGAGGGGAGGCTGCGCTGGAGGAACACCCTCATCATCCAGCCTTCCAGCAGAGCCCAGCCCTCCAGCGCAGGGGGGAAGAGGTGGTGGTTTCAGTGTACACACAGGTTGTTTTCACCGTTCAGAGAAAATACAAACTTGATGAGGAGCAAACTTGGCTGTTAAGCTTTAGAGAGAGAGATGGGAATCAGTGTTTCAGCAAAAAAAGACAAACTGAGAGACCTTGTGTATATAATAGGTGCAGTGAAGTCTGACACTGCAGTCTGGTTTCATGTCAGTTTAATGTAAAACAGCAATCATCATGACTTTTAAAAAGTGTATTTAGATTACTGAAACTTTAAGACTTAAATATTTTAATAGAAATTAAATCCTATTGGCTTTGGTTTTAAGTTGGCAGAGGTAACTTTTGCTTCCGCTGTGGTATGAGGCTGAGAATACTTTTTGTAACTGTATGCTTGCTTTTTGCAGTTGATCTTTCATTATTCAAGTACTAGCTCATTAGGCATTTTGTTAGAAAGTGCAGTCGCATCATCTGCCCCCACTCACTGAATCTGCATTTCTGCTGGGTTTTTTTGTTTTGAAGGAGTAATGCAGCCTAAAATTGGGAGGCAAAAAAAGGTACATGTACCTGCAATACAAGGGACAGGTCAGACTTTACAGATTCCTCATCTTCTGATATAAAGCAGCTAGTATCTCAAGTCTATATTTAAAGTTTTAAGAGAGCTGACAATCTTACCTTTGTCATCTCTTCTATGTTTTGTTAGTAATGCTAGAATGTTGATGAGAGTATTTTTTTAAAATAAATCCCCTGTATAAAAAAAAAAAAAAAAAAAAAAAAAGCTGCTCTTGCTGGATTTAGTTTTACTTTGTCCCATCCTGAAAGGGAAAGAAGAATGTCTGCAAATTGTCCAAATTGTAATGGATGTCCTGATGGTTTAATTGCAGTGTCTGGTAAGTGCTCTGGGCTGGAGGAATACTGAAATGTGTTAAGTCTGTTTTATAGTAATACTTTTCCTGGAAAAGAAAAAGAGAAAAAAGAAAAAAAAAAGAATGAACTCTTCTATGTTGTATAGAAATACTTTTTTTGGAAGAAAGGTGTGCTCCTTAAATTAAAGCAAGACTGATGACTGAGTTGATGCTTTAAAGTGTGTAGGGTAAGTGGAAACAGTCCCATTGCTGAGGTGATGCCATTCACAGAGAAGCACTGAGCCAGAAATCTGCACTGTCCCTTCTCATTCAAGGAAGCAAATGGCTGTTGCTGATGTTCCTATCCCCTCCCTCCCCCGGCACTGCTAACTCGAGGGAGCTTCGCCCAAACACCAGCATTGGACGTAAAGTTGATGGAGCACCCTCATCCAGAGGGGACAGTCCAGGGGCTGATTTATGCTGGAGTTTCTTTCCACTGCTGCTACAACAGGTTGAACTCAACCAGTCGTATCAATAAGCAATGGTGAAAATGTAAGTGTAAGGTTAATGTAACCAAGCTTTTTAAATCCTCCCATGTGCCTGAAAGCAGAACTTGCTTTAAAAAAAGGTTTTCTGCATCAGCTCCCTTAAAAGCAGAATTGAAACTGCTGCGGGGGGATTGTGGACATGTGTCATCTGAAGCAAAGTCTGAGAAGGGATGGAACCATGACTTGTTCTTGCTTCCCATCGCAGCATTTGACACGGTGCAGGCACAGCGTGGGCCGGTCACTCAAACCATCCCCGTGCCAGCACAGAGGAATAGACTGCTTCTCAGTGCTAGCTGCTGTCCCGTTTCCAGTTCCAGCCACTGGCAAATGATAAGCTTGTCAAACAATTTTTGGATTACTCAGTGTTTTATAAAACCAGATGCCATCTCTTCCTGAGCTGTAGTTTCTCTATAGGAGGAAACTGTACAAAAATGATTGTGTACTGATTGTTTTGGGGCTTGGGTGAGGGAGAACTTCTCTCCCCCTATAAATTGTGTACAGTTAAATATATATTTCTTACGAAAGAGCATTTCCCTTCCAGAATATGTCCCACAGGAACCTGGTAAGAAATTCAAGCTATAACCCGTTGCTGCTGTTCCCCCTCTTCTGATCTTGGGATTTGTTTTTGTTTCAGATTTTTTTTTTTTTTGGTGATGAATTGAAAAACATACTTAGAAGAAGCTACCAAGACTACTGTTTACAGACTGAAAAAATACTGCTTTTATACTACTGGGATCATGAGCCACGATCCTTTTACAGGTTTCCTCAACTCCTCTTTGCTCAAAATCAGTGTCTGATGTAGATCAAAGTCAGAAGTCTCCTACCCTGCTTTGTCTACATCCAGGACAAAATGTACAACGCGTTTGTGTTGCCCATCATTTTTGTACATTTTAACTGTTCAAAAATTGCATTTATATTTTGCAATCATTGATAATCATGACTTTATTTTAACCGCTAGTAATCTTAGAGGGGTTTTTTTTGTTGTTGTATCTGCAGCCTTATTTGAACTTTCTCTTCCTTGACTATTCATTGTTAATTTATGACTGTAGAAGAGATGTATGCCTCAGCCTTCTACGGACTTAAGTGACACAACTGCACCTGATCTGCTTTAAACTGGATGGGTTTATAATTTATATAAAAGTCAGTTTCGTTACAAATCAGTATTGCTGCCTCTCATTTTTCTGTCTGGGTGGTTTGGAAGTGATTGAGGTGCAGACCTACGCTGTATACCTTCACCAGCCCCTTGGTGAAGCCAGATTATCCTGGTGCAGGGCAAGAAGAAACTGAAGTTACCTGCAAAGAGGAAAGGCGGGGGGGAAACGCTCATTGCTTTCCACAGGTGGTCTGGGTTCAGAATTATGTCTGCTGGGGGCTGGCGCTTGGATGTGTCTGTTCTTTGACATGATCATCTCTCAACCTGCTTGTTCAGGCTTTGGGCGTTGCTTGCTTGCGCTTCAACCTGGCTTTCCGCGATCATCACAGGGCTGGCAGTGCGCAAGAGCTCTCCTCCGGCAACACAAGTGGCAAAGCGAGGGCAGCGGCCACCCTGCCTGGCGTGCCGCTGTCTATAAACACAGAGATTTAGACACCAGCCGGTCTCTGCTCCTCCCTGCCTGGCCCGATCCCGCACCAGCCCTTCCACCTGCCTTCATCTTCCTCTCAATTTGCAGCTGAGCGAGGGACGCGGCGGGTTGCGCGGCGTAAAAGCACCTCGCGTTATCTCCGCGGACCCGCCCCACCCCCGGGGCGGGGCGAGCCCCCGTGGTCACGTGGCCGCGGCCTCCCCGCTCCATCCGCGCTCCGCCATGGCTGCGGCGGCTGCCGCCGGCTCCCTCCTCCTCCTCTGCCTGCTCGGCCTGGCGCTGCCCGGCGGCAGCACCGCGCTGCACACCAAGGGCTCCGTGCCCCTCGACTCCATCACCTTCTTCAAGGTACGGCCTGCGCCGCTGAGGCGCTCCCGGGGTTTGTGGAGCGCTTGGGGGGGGGGGGGGGGGTGGCGGACGGCCGCTGCGGGAGCGCGGCGGCCATGTGCACCGCCACGGTGTAGCGACCAGCGGGCAGCCTCGGAACGCTGGGGGGGAGACAGGGCGGGGGGACACCGGAGGTAACGAGCGGCCGCCCCCGCTCCCCCTTCCATTTCCCTCATCCACCGGCCCCGCGGAGCGCCGGCGGAGTGGCCGAGGAGGCGGGCCCGCCGCGCCGCAGCCAGTAGGAGAGCGGCAGGCGCGGCGGGCAGCCAATCGGCGCGGTCCAAGTGGAGCCGGGGCAGCTCTGCGGAGGGGGGGGCCCCGGGCCAGGCCGGCTCCCCGCGGCTCAGCGGGCGGGGGCACTGCCTGTTGCCGGTGAGCCCGGGCAGCCCCGCGGCAGCGCTCTCAGCTCGGGCCGGTCTCTTTTTATTCACGACAGACAGAGCAACAAGCATCTCCCAGACTTTCTCGCACTGTTTGTTTGGTTTTTTTTTTTTTTTTTTTTGTTTTTTTTTTTTTTTTTTCCCCTCTACATCACTTAGAAAAGAAGGTGTCTGCCTGGCAGGATTTTGATGTCGGGAGCAACTAGTGCTGCGACGGGCGCCGAGGCCCAGCCCGAGGCAGATGGCGAGGTGCCTGTCGCAAGGGTCTGGTGGTATGGCAGGATTAAATTGTGTGCTGCATCAGGGTGAGCTGAAGAGACAACAGTCGGCCGAGCTGTTGGAAAAGTATCTGCCCTAAGCAAACTGCTCAGGTGTGAGCAAGGATTTCTTGCTACATGCCAGCCCCCTGCTTGATTTTTCTGCTGTGACAGAGTACAACCCTCAGGAGTTTCCAACTCTGCAGTAAGAAGAATTTGAAGTAATTGGCAGAACGCTGCAAGAGGGACTTTAAAAGACCAGCAGAAATGCCAAAGCTGGAACACTTGCCATGCTCACTTCTTACCAGGACAGTAAATAATATGATCGGCTGCCCAGGACTGAAGGCTTCTGTTGACTGTTGCAACCAGTTGTTGTGTCAGTGCCTGAGCAGTGCTGGCGCTGCACTTTGTAGGTTGGGACCTGTGTTGCAACATGGCCCTGTTCCCTAGAAAAAAAAGGTTTTGCAAGGTCTTCTCCTGGAGGGAGAAAAAAAATTAAAAAAAAAAATCCCAAACCAGGTGACAGATTCCATTTCCAAGCTCACTTGATAGGACGTCAGCTGAGCAGAGCAAAATTCAGAAGCAACGGCACGAGTGAAGAGGAATCGATGAAAACAGGAATTCTCCATTCCCTGAAACAGTAGAGCACCTCCAGCACCTCTGCTCCCTCCCCTGGCAGCGAAGAGCTCATGCTGGGGCGCATCCGAATCACATTAGATTTGGCCTCTCTCTTAATGTCCCACTGGAAATTGTTTAGCAGACTTCACTCCAAGATGCTAATCAGATTTACAATAAGCAAATCGTATATAATTAAAGGCATTATCAGATCCCCCAAACCTACCACGTACCATCTTTATCATCTAGTGTAGGAACACATACACCCAAAGCTCAGTCTTTCCTCCACACTGCAGTGAGTCATTTCTGAAAGGCCATAATTATAAAATTTCCACTCTCCCTCTGCATCTACTCATTGCACAGGAAAAGAACAAGCTAAAGCAATCTTAGGTGACTTGTGGATTGCTCAAACTTGAAATGTTAAAGTTTTATCTTTTTTTTTGTTGTTGTTCTTCTTGTTTTAGGTAGTTCCAAAGCATAAATTTGTCCTTGTGAAATTTGATACACAATATCCGTATGGCGAGAAACAAGATGAGTTTAAAAAGCTGGCAGAGAGCTCAGGCTCCAGTGATGATCTTCTGGTGGCTGAAGTGGGAATATCAGGTGAGGAACTCTGGGAATATTAGCGCAGTGTGGGTTGGTGGAGGGAATAAACATCGCTGCAGTTTCTGATAAAAAGAGGCTCTGAGGTAATTCTGATAGTGAGAAATGAGATGGGCCCAGCCCTGTCAGATCAAAGCACGTGCTCTGGCTGGGGGCAGAGCTCTGCCACTGTGCCTCCTGCCACGAGCGTAGGAGTGCTGCTGATCTCCTTTTGGCGGGCGGGCGGGTTAATGAAGCGAGTCAGCCCACACTGCTAAACTGGATGCCATCCTCCTCATTCATAGCACTTTTTGTCTTTATGGTTTTTCTTTCCTTGCTGAGAGAAACCTTTTCGTCCTTTTCTAGGGAACAGGCTTTACAAGAATTGTTCTTTAGCCACAAACCTGGTCAAACAAAGCATATGTAATACGATTAATTAATTGTAGCAAACCCTCTGTTTATTGCTGGTGAAGCACAGAAAGTGGTCCTTGCACTATGGCTGGTGGAACTTGTCCTTGCAATTGGCTTCAAGAGAAAAGCAGTGAAGAATGGATCACTGTCACCTTACTCACTCTTGCAATTGGCTTCAAGAGAAAAGCAGTGAAGAATGGATCACTGTCACCTTACTCGCTCTTGCTTTGTAGGTAGAGTTAAGAATTTAAGCTTAGAGGAATTGTCAAACGGGAAACTTTCACCCACACTGACATCTCTAAACACACATGGCTAAATAGTATAGTTGAAATCTCTTAGGTACATGTTTTCTGTCCTCAAGAATAAAGGCAATTTATGTAAGATGAGAAAATATCTTGTAGCTTGGCACGCTGTCAGAACTAAAACATGTTAGTGCACACTCTCTGCACATAGAAATGAATGGATAGATCAAAATGAGGGAACAAAAGGCAATTTCCCACAAGGAGGGCAGGGTGTGTACGTAGAGGTCCTGCCAGTTACGCTATCACAGTCACATCAAATCACCATTAGAACCTTGTATTTTTCTTTGGAAAACCTGATGGTTTGCCTTGCATGAGTGATTTTCTGGGGTGTTTTTGTTTCAGTGTATGGCATTTTGTGCCAAAGAGGTTATTAGGACATGTTAAAACTTTGGAGACGAATATTTGTTGGTTTGTATAGGAGAGAATCCTAAATTAATTTTTTCTTTTGATTAACATACTGTGCATTTCTGTGTTTCATTTTCTCATGACAGATTATGGTGATAAACTGAACACTGAGCTGGGAGAAAAGTACAAGCTGGATAAGGAGAAATTTCCAGTTTTTTACTTGTTCCAGGATGGTGACTTCGACAATCCCTTACCTTACAGTGGCCACATCAAGGCCGGGGCTATTCAGCGCTGGCTGAAGAGTAACGGCATCTATCTGGGGATGCCAGGCTGCCTGAAAGAGTACGACATGCTGGCCAGCAAGTTTGTGAGCACCACTGAGAAATCAGAACGCCAGTCCCTCCTGAAGAAGGGGCAAGAGAGTTTAGAAAAAACAAAGGAAACTGAGAAGAAGTCAGCTGAGCAGTACTTGAAAATTATGAGCAAGATACTGGAGCAGGGAGAGGAGTTTGCTGCTAATGAAGTCGTCCGAATCACAAAACTGATTGAGAAGAACAAAATGAGTGATGGAAAAAAGGAAGAGCTCCAGAAGAGCCTCAATATCCTTGCTTCTTTCATGAAGAAGAATAATGAAAAAGATGAGCTCTAATATGTTGGAGAACTTTGTACAAGCTGTGAAACACTGTCAAGAGTCCTAACCAGTTCTCCTTATGCAAACAAACTTCCCGCTGACTTCAAGAGAGCAGCAGATTTCCTTCTGGTATTCTCAGTTTAGAAGACAAAGAGGAAGACATTCCTTAAAAACACAGTATTCTAAATGTTGGAAAAACCACCTCAAAGCAAGACACCAGTGTTGTATAATACTATTCAATAACAGTGTTAAAGTAGACAGAAAAAAAAAAAAAAAACAAGCACTAGATTGGCCTGAAGCACATTCCTGGTGGTTTTTACAGCCGTTCCCTGGCAAACAAACAACAAAATTCACTCTTGCATTCCATCCTACATGTTGTAAAAGGTACAGATAGGGTGCCCCTCACATCCCTGCCTTTCCCTGTTCTTAGTGTTCTTGGGTTTTATGCTCATTAATCTACCCCTCCTCCTAGCTTTTGTTTTACCAATAGGGCTCCTTCTCTGAGTCTTGTTCTCCTTACCTGTTGTTGACTAAGAGACATGGAGTTTCGGTTTTCTGCCTTCTTCAGTGGCTCCTGTCTCTGTTTGGCTTGGGTATTGGCCAAATGCTGGGAGGCATAGTGAAGACAGGTCCTCCACGTATCAGAACTTGTCCCTCATCTTCTGTCTGGAGCAGCCATTTCAGCAAACGTTCTCCTGAAATCTTTTGTGGTACCCTGACAGAGCGAGAGATTTATGTTCTGAGCAAGGGCAGAGTCTTCCTCAGGTGCTATTACACTTAGTGTTACCAGTTTGTGCAAAAACCTGTTTTTTCAGAGGTAAAGTTGGGTGAGTTCTCATGGTTGAAGAGCACATGCAGCGCCTGTGCATTTTGCCTGTCCTTCTCATTCAAGCTTCATTTTCCAGGTTTAAAATAAGGGGGAAGGTGAGACCAGTAAGGACATCTGAAAGTGTCAAGCCATAGTTAAGATGAACAAAAGATTTTCTCCAGCATCTTCTTAAGAAGCAACTGACACTGTCAAGCTAAATCTTCATCAGCATTTGGTAGTTTTAAGTATTTGAAAATGAGGTCTTATAACAGGAAGCACAAGTATTTGTGCCCCTAGAAGTTCCATCTGTGCAATTTAGAGATACCTGGCCCAGAGATCAGCTCAGTCCTCAAAACTTGATGCTGCATGTGCTGTTCACGATGTGTGGAATTCAAATGCTGTACATCTGACCAGGGTTATAGAGTTGAAAAGAAAAACACCTGAATGTTTTACCTTAAGACAATGCTTTAAGCTAAGCAAAACTGGTTTCTGTGGGAGCTTTGCTGCCTTTTGAATCCTGGCGTGGGTACAAGGAGCAGATACTGCTGCGAGATAAAATGTATTAATAATGCTATAATAAAAAAAAATAAGTGGTTCCAGTTAAAGCTGCTTCTTAAACTGCTTCCTAGAGAAACTGGTGCAGGTTTCTGCGGTTAGAGGGGAAGGAAAGGCTGATGCTGATGCCCCTGAGAAGCAAAAGACATGGCCCGGCAGTGAAGGGTTTACACGAAGCGGTGAGACGGTGCCCTGGCGCCTTCTCCCCGTTATCTGGGGAGGCAGGCCCCCGGGCAGGCCGGGAGTTGAAGGACACTCTTCCCGCGGGCCGGGCGAAGGCGCTTCCCGCCTCAGCCCCTGAGGAGAGAGGCGCTGCCTCGCGCCGGCCCCCTCAGAGGCGCCGCGGGGCGTGGCGTCACCAAGGGGGCGGAGCCGCTGGAGAGATGGGGACGCCGGTGCTGATTCGCCGCGCGGGGGTAGCTAAGCAGGGTCGTTTCGGGACGGCGCCTGGAGGGGTGACTTGCGGCCAGGGCCTGGGACTGGGCCGCGTTCCGCACACCCGGTGGGGATGCGCGGGTCGTCGGTTCCTGGGACGCTAACCCCGCTGTTTCCCCCGAGGCTCCAGCCCCTCTCGCTGTCGGCTCCGCCGGCGGGGGGCTGGCCGTGGGGCGGGCCGGGCGCGGGGTGGCCCTGGGGCGGAGCCCGTAGCCCCGGGAGCGGTGCAGCGGCGGTGGCGGCGGCGGGGACCCATGGCCCTCCCGGCGGAGGCGGCCCGGCTGGACGGGGGCTGGCAGGAGGTGAGCGAGCCCCGCCGGCACCGGGACCCCCGGGGGCAGCGGCTGTTCCCTCTGCCGGCACCCTGCCCGGCCCTTCCACCCTCCTTCGCCCCCCGGTCTGTACCTGTCCGTGGGCGGCTCCCGGCCCTGCGTGGGGCCGCGTCGCGCTGAGCTCCCACCCGCTTTTTCCCCCAGGTCTACTCGGCTCTCCAGTGGATACAGTTCACCATGGCCATGCTCAGGTACAACGCGCTGCCCAACCCGTGGCCCCGGGGATGGAGTTATGATGACGATTTTCTCCAGAAAAAGAGAAATCGCTTATCCTAGCGAGGCAGATGTGCTCCTGTTCCAACCTGTGCTTTGTTTTCTCAGTGTAATAGGTTCCAGCTCAATTATTGCCTACGCTGTCTTTCAAAATGCAGTGCGCTCCCCCGAGGTAAGGTCTGAGCCTCCCTTTCTCTCCCTAAGCCGTGGCATTGGCACCTTGCAGATGGGTCACACATGTAGCAAAGACCCGCGTGGGTCAGGCGCTCTGCTAGGAGCAACTGCAGGTCTTGGGCTTAGGTGGTTAAACCTCCTTTAGCAACTGGGAGGCAAAGGGCTTGCCAAGAATTTGGCACTTTGTGATAGGAGTTGGAGGGACTAACCTTGAACTGTACCCACACAGGGAGAAGCAGGTTCCTTAGCCCTGCGCTTTCTGCCGCTTTGGGGAAATCCTCCAGTCATTCCTGAGAACAGGGATTTTTTAGCGTGACCTCTTCTGTGGGGCGAAACGCCTGGAGGGCTGAGGAGCTGCTTACGAGACCGCTGAAGTGCAAATTGGAA
Source organism: Tyto alba (assembly GCF_018691265.1). Lineage (NCBI taxonomy): Eukaryota > Metazoa > Chordata > Aves > Strigiformes > Tytonidae > Tyto > Tyto alba. The sequence continues at coordinate 2,613,993 of NW_024881320.1, forward strand.
ATGCCCTTGTAGGAAATGTATTTACAGGTGTTGGTGTTTGGGCATGTCTGAGTAGTTTTTGCAGGCAGGTGCGCTGCTAAAATGATAAAACTCAAAGGTGCTGCAAAGTTCAGACAGAAAGAGGCCAGGCTTAAAAGCAGTTTGCTGTGCAAGCCTCCGCAGTGGGGCTTTGGAAGATTCACCCTGGTCGCACCCAGGAGCCACAAACATTTCTAATGCTGAAGCCGCGGTACCCGGGTGCAAACGTCCCTCGGGGTGGGACTGTCTGTGCGTGCAGTGCAGATCTGATGGGAACACACATCCCAAGAGCATCACACATGCAGGGAGCCCCGTGTGCCTGGGGTAGATCGGAGGTGCCGAGCAGACAGCACGTGCACGGTAGCCATGGACCTCCAGCCCAAGCCTGACAGGCTTTTGCTGTCCACACGCAGTCCCTCTGTCTGTCCAGGACTTTGGGGATCTATGTGAAGCTGGAGGTCGTTGTCCAGGATTTGCAGGTGTCTGGCAGCCCAGTCAGTGGACCACGCAGATAGCAGGTTACTGCTAAGAGCAGTAGGACTGTAGAGCTGGCAGCTATGTTATAACAAAGCTGTATTTGTACTTCCCTCATCTTCAATGTTCTTTGTACATCGTGGGTTTGATCTGTAGCCGAGAACAAGACTTCAAGGGAATGCAGTGAGTTATCCTCAAGGAAGGAAGGCATGTAGTCAAGCTAACAACTGACACATTGTTGGCTGAAGCCAGGTGGGGAGGAGAACATGAGTCCAGGTTTGCAGGGCAAATTTGCACCCCCTTACAACATGCAGGGCAGTCTTGCTCCCAGGCAGCCAGCCTCCTGGAAATGCTCTGCCCAGCACATGGAGAATGGGCTGTGGAAATGTATGTGTGTTCCCAGGGAGAAATGACAGCTAGAACTTGACCTTAGTGCTGGGATGGAAAACCTGCATGACCTTGTGCTGCACAAGGTGCATATCAAAGGCTTCCTCTACCACATCTCCTGCACCTGGAGACCTCCAGGCACGGTTGTCTCCTGGGGTCCTCCAATCTGGTGTGATATGGATCTGGGTTTGGCAGGTGTCCTGGTGTGACTTGCAGCCTTGGCCCGTTTACTTCCACGGCTAGAAGTCTGCATTACTCAGGAGCCCTTGTGCTATTAGTCATATGATGTGGCTGTGGCTGGGGAGCCACACATGGCTCCAGGGCACAAATGGATTCTTCCTGCTTGAGAGAGTCCAGATGTTTCTGCTCAGATTATTTCTGCAAATCCGGATAGGAGGGATGGATACCAGCTGGAGTGATTTGTCTGCATCAGCCTTGTTTTGCAGCCGGGGAGATCCATTGCTGGTGTTTTAAAAGCAGCAAAATCTTCAGTAGCTTCCCCATTGACTTGTCCCCATGTTTCTGGTCTTAAGTAGAAATTTGTAAACAAAGGGGTTGGAAGAGATCCATATCAAAGATTGCTACAAACAGCTTATTCTGTGAGTCATGAGGCTCCAGAGTAAAATGTTTAAAAATAAACAACTCTGGAGGCTGGGAGGAGAACAATGTTGTAAACACTTCCCCTCCTGCCCCCAGCCTAGGAAATCAAATATTGCATTCTTGAAGCTTGCTTTCTGTCTCTATGGGGTCAATAAAACTCTTCAGCCTGAGGTGAATCATTCAGAAGAGATGATGGCAAGCAACAAACTAAGAATTTCCTCTGTCATGTCAGTAGGTTTTGTGCAGGCAGATGTTCCTGGGCAATGGCCAGACAGAGCTAAATCAACATGTATGCTCCAGCCTGGCAGCCCCTCTGAATTGTTATGTCTTTACATTCCCTTCCTCTATTTTATAAATACCATTTGTTTTTTTTTTTTTTCTTTTTCCTTTTGCAAGAAAGAACCATGCTGCCTTTCACTTACTACTATGTCACCTACTTCTTTATTTAGGCCTGTGCCAAAATAGCTCCTCAACCAACCAGTGGTGCCTCGCTCCAAGGACAATTCTTGCTAGAGAAAGGGGTCACCTGTTTGATTGCAAAAGTTGCTTCTTTGCTTATTTGAGCTGTTTGGTTTTGACCTGCTGTGCTTGCAAACTGGATGATGTCTCCAGCCTGTCATGCCTGCCTGGGCTTCAATTCTGCATCGGAACCCTAGTTAAAAAGACATTTGTAAATGCAATGACACAAACTACCTCCAGATATTTAGTTAGCAACAGCAGTTTGATTTACCGTGTTGTTGGGTTGGATGGTACAAATACAGAACTGGAGGGACAAGAATGTTTGAGGAGACACATCCTGTGGAAGGCAGAGGACCTGCCACGCTGCTGGATGGCAGTGGGGGGCCCGGGAAGGCATGAGGCAGATCACCCTCAAACTATGCCATAAGGACAGATCTGGTTCAATCAGCTCTATTTTGCCATCTTACCAATCTTACTAAGCTCTTTCTTGTTGCTCACAGGAACAAGACAAGTATCACACAATGAACTGGGTGGCAAACATTTACTTAAAGGACAATATTGAGGCAAATCTCACCAAAATCTCAGTTCCATGAAAAAAAAAATCTTAAAATCAAGGACTCCTGAAATGTTTCCGTGCTGTGTTTAGCGTTATAATTTCCTGTAGGGTGGGGGGAAAAAAAAAAAAAAAGCCATCATTTTGTCTGTAGGATGCTGAAAATTAGGTACAAGAGACTACAATTAAGAATCTAGATAATTAGACTGCTTTTCCAGAGTGTCTGCTCTCCCACTAACAACTTAAATGTTGGCCAGAATCTTGCACAAATGTTTGTGTACAGTGTTTACAGTCCTTTTGGCCAGTGCATGCAAACTGGAAATGGGCTGGAAACTGCCATTAGAGGAGACGCGACTCTGTTCCAGCAAGATGAGGTGTGCAGCAGAGAGACTCATACTGAAAATTAATCTGGCATGTAAAATAGTCTCAGCCTTAGTCACCAACTGAAATGACATGAAACGCATAGGAGAAATGTCTGTTTCAAGTTATTTCAGACCTGAAGAAATGTTTGTGTTTACCAAAAGTTTGATTTCGCTACCAATTGATTTAACAAATAACATGCTTCTCCCTGCCAACCTGTCCCATTCTGCCAAACTGTAACATTCTGGACCTTTGAGATATTTTCTGTAAGAGTTGATAGTGGCAGAAAGGGTGATTAGAGCAGGATATCTGCATTGAAACAGCTCCTGAGAGCCAGAATCAGCATGGGATTTGTGTACCAGAAGAGCTGAGGGACAAAAGCATATTTAGATAATGGGGTAAAAGAGCTGCTGTAGGTGGCCGTGGGAGTGTTGTGACCACCGCTCAAATCTGCTGACCAATTTCACTTTTCCCAGATTCGTCCACTTTTCTACCTGAGCCTCTCCGACCTGTTTCTGGGCATGTGCTGGCTCGCTGGAGCACTTCTGTATAGCACACCAACCTCCAAGCAGGATCTCATCTGCTATAACCTGCAGGCAACAGGACAAGTGAGTAGCCTTGGCATTGCCATTCGTGCTCTTCCTGTGCACCCTTTGTGGTAATTAGCCTCACTGGTGGTCGGAAAGTGACCATGGGGGACTGTTTCTAGACAGGCTCTGGCAGAGACTCCCCATGTGACCCTGACTTATCAGGTTTCTTCGCCTCGTGTGTAAAACTGAGATAACGATGCTCAGGTTTAGGTACGTCTGGTTTGTGAGAGGCAATGAGGAAGGCAAAGAGAGCATGGGATTTTGTGGTTGCTTGTGTAAAGTGAGTAGATGGGTCTTAATCTATTTCCTGTTGGAGCCGTGCCAACAATGATCTCTGTGCCTCTTGCTTGGCAGCTTCTCTTTTTCTCTTCATGCTTCCTCCATCCTGGACAGGAACAGACACATTCTGCGATTTGCATGAGCTCAGACTTACAACATTACTCATACAAACAGCCCTGCTCTTGCTGATCTGGCCCTATCATCTCTCAAACAATCCCAAGGATGCTCAGGGACTGCTCCATCAGCACAAGCTCAGCCCCATGCCCCAGTGATTCGGCTGCTTTCCAGCTGATTCTGTGTGCTGGAGACTAATTGGAGTGAGTGAAATACCATTATCCTGTCAGTTTGCTTTTGTCTCACCAAGTTCCCACTTCAGCATCAGGCTTTGTAAATCATTGCTCTCAAAAAACTCTGCGGGATGTGGCCAAGCTTGGACCAAAGCGGTGGTTCACAAGCGGTGATCTCCGGGCTTAACAGTTTTCTTTTAAAGGACCACAAAAATGTGGCTGGGAAGAGCAAGTGGCTGTTGGGAGCCTTGATGTGTGTTGTGGGCTTGGGCAGCTCCCTGAGAGCGTGATGGTACCCACAGATGGGAACTGAAACATCCTTGCTGAGTGGCAGCATCTGAAGCTGGAGAGGCTCTCCAGGAACCTCGGAGAGGGCAAGGAAGGAGTTGGGTGTGTGGTATGGAAGTGTTCATGCTGTTGTGTGTTTGCAGCCTGGGCTTGTTTCAACAGCTGTTCTTGTGGGTAAAACTGTAATAGTCATGATGGTTAAGAGCAGCTGTTCCACTGCTGGCTTACCTCCGGTTTCTCTAGCTCCACTGTGGAAGCACCTCAGTGTGTTCATGTTGAGAGAGGGAACGGTGGGATGTGGGTAACTTGGCCACTTGGGAACGATACAGAGCAGCATTAAAGATGGTATTTAGATGATAGTACAGAGGACAATGAGAAGACACAAGCCATGACAACTTGGGAGAGGTTTTTCGGATCTGGAAAGTGGAAGGAGCATGCAGGACTGAAGGCATGTATGTCTGAGATGTTTCCGTTGCAGCTTTGCCTGGAGAACACTTCTTAATGTTGATGATGTCCTGGAGAAGACAGGCTGCACCACTGGAGGAGAAGCTGGATATAGACAATAAGCCATCATTTCTCAGCAAAGACACTGGGAGCATGCTATGCTCCCATGCATTTCTGGCTCTTTTTTTGCCCTTGCTTTTCCAGCCTGTGGCTGTGCAAGGGATGAGGGCAAGGTGGGACCAGTACTTTCATACTGGGAAAGGCAGAGTGGGTAGGCAGAGCTGGTCTTAGGCCCCCCTGGGGGACAGTCAGGGGGCTGTGGTGGAGTGTGCAGGGCGTGGGTCACATCCTGACCTCAGCCACAGGGTCACCGGGCTTCTCTCCTGCGTGCCACCCACAGACCAGCCCCTGCCAGGATGGCAGAGCCAGCTTGGGTCTGGCAAGAGCTGTCGCTGCTGTTTGCTCTGGAAGAAATTAAAACAAACGGAGCACTTGCCACGGCAACCGTGTCCGCATGGTGCACGTGACAGGGTGCAGGACACCTCCTTGCTAAACACCCCAGCAATGCCCTTGTGTGGTGGGAACACCTTGTGCATAAGTAAGAGCTGGTAACAGGTTTAACCAGCAGCTTCTGCAGAGCACAAGTGATCTGTAACCAAATGAAATGAGTAAATGTCTCCTGGCCCCATTCTGCCCATGCAGAGCGGGGAAGTCTCGCAAGGGTTGCGTTCCTGGGCGTCTCCTACACACACGCAGCTTTTTTGCGCACAAACACGTAGGAGGTGGAAAATGCACTGAAGGACAAGGCTCAGGGCTGCTCAGCGGTGGTGTTTGCAGGTGGCAGCCCTTGGAGAGACTCAGGCCACAGTCCCTGTGATGTGGTTGTCTCAAGGGATTGCCTTAGGAGCTGGATAACATTTTGCCTTATTCAGCCTGTTTATCATCACTTTATCACTAAGGGCTAACGTTACAGCAGATGGAACTCCCCTAACATCCATACTGTGTCGTAAAGAAGGAGATTGCTTTGTTTCTTGGACTTTCTCTGTTTCAGCCCCAGACTCTTGGTTGATATTAAATGTAAATACTGCTCCCTTCTGATGGCCGTTGACTTTGTTCTCTCCTCCTCCTTGCCTTGCCTTTGCATTACAATAATAGAGTCCAGAACAGAGATTGTGGTTATAATTGCACAATTCCCCCCACATTCTTCCAGTTCAGTTCCAGTGGCCTAATAATGTCCTAGCGGGCTCCGCTCACGCTGGCGAGCACAATGGGGAGCCACAGAAGTGCTATAATGAGAGACTCTCGTGTCTCCCAGCTCCTGCTTTGCCTTCTCCTGGGGAGCACTGCAGGGCTGTCCACAGCCCCAAAGCTGGGGTTCAGGAGAGCAGAACTCCCTTCGCTTTCTGCTGGCAACTTTACAAGTGGCTTTTGGTTCCCTCTTCCAAAAAACGAAGGTGGTGCTACACATTTTGTGAGCCTCTCTCAGGCGTTTTGAAGTGCAAGAGGACAATCTTTGTGAGCTGTTTTGATGGCCTTCTTTGGAAGCAACTGAAGAAGGGCAACAAACCCTCATTAAACCTGGTCTAATGAGCTGGAAAGCCACCGTAATGTTCCTGCTGCAATGTAGCAGCCCCTTGGACTCAGCCAGCAGCATTTGCAACCTCAGTGAAGGGGACCAAGCTTATTTAATAACTGCTTTCCCAGACTTGGATGATAACAGGGTGGCAAACTTGTGTTCCATGCCTCTTTGGCAAAGGATAGCAAATCCACAGAAAAAACTCACTTCTCCAGCCCTTCCTCTTTGCCACTGAAGCATGTGTTTCCTGTAACAAACACAGCACACGCATATATATATATAGTATGATTAGGCAGCACTGTTTATACTTGACTGCCTGGAGCAACCATGGATTCAGTAAGAAATGCCAGAAAGATTTGAGGGTTTTTTTCTTAACAGGAGATTTTAGATACTTATTCTCACCTCAAGCTGAAATCAAGGACTGGGAAGTTTTGTGGGAAACAGCATTCTGTATCTCTTCTTTCCTCCTTTTCCCTGTGAAAATGACTCTCAAGATGTTAACTCAGGCTTAGTGCAGGTATTCTCTGCCCTCACTTTCCTCATTAAATATACTATTGTTTTCTGTTTCCGTGAATTCACTGTGTAGTGAGCTCATTATGTGACAAGCAAATCTAAGTGCTGCATCTGTGTTGTGTTTCCTAATGGATGTAGCACAGAAAGGGTCCAAGTGTCTTTGAACTATTTGTTGTCAGTATTTGGGCCAAAAAATGAGCCGAATCACAAAGATTTGTATTTTTAAGACAGTTTGCTGTCATTAGTTCTCCTGTCCCTGGTTTGGGGCCAAAATGAAGCTGCCTTTGTGCGGTCTAAGGTGGGAAGCCCTCCTCTATCCGGCTCTTCCCAGTTGGTGTCCCACTGCAACCCAGTAGACATGAACACAGGGGCTGTACAGGGACCCTCACCTTTGGCAGTCCCCTACGCTGTTTGGCATCCTGCCTCTGGCCCACGGGCTTTGGGTTCATCAGCGATGAACTGAAAGTACTACAGGAACTATTATTATAGGACTGAAATACTGTCTGTTTGTATTTCTCAGATATTCTACGTGGCCTCTTTTCTATACACTGTCAACTACACCTGGCACCTGTACATGGATCTAAAGATGAAATACAATCAGAACCTTTTCAGGATCGCACCCCAGGTGAGTAGGACTGACGTGCAACAACTGTTGGGTACCAAGGTCTAACTGTGGGCTTGTGGTGAGGTTTAGGAGGTGCCTGTGTAACAGTCTATCTCGCCACAAGGACTTTGAAGGTCCTTCAGCCCCACTACTGTATGAATTGATGTATCTTGCCCACTGAGGTCAGCAGAGTTACTGCTGGGTCTGCTGTAGCGTCTCAGTGGAAGATTAGGCTTGCAAGACTAAAGCAGACAAAGGCCGATGGCAGCGTATGTCTCAGAGCAGAGAAAGCTCAGGCCTGGGTGTTGGTGAAGTCCTTCTGCAGTTAGAACAGCAATTTGCACCAGCTGAGTGACTGGTTTGTTGCTGTCACTGCCTTCTGCCAGTGCATGGCAGAGGGGATAAGAAAGCAGGGGGTGCCTGGACAGCCTGGGACTGAGAACTGACAATTTCTGTCCTTCCCAGGTGTCATACAGCGTTCAAGAGCATCAGTAAGTATTGTAAGAATTTGAGATAGGAGGTGTGACGGAAATGAGCTAGTGATTAAAGGACCCGTTGGCTCTGTGAACAGTGGCCAATCCTCACTTCATCATCGCTGGCCTTTACAAAAGCCCTTTGGGGAACCGGCGTAATCACTGGGAACCGAGGAACAAGGACATAGTACTCAGAAAAATACTCCTAATGTTGCAGGCTAAACAAACACTTCACATACCGTGTGACCAAAATCTCTCCTTGCAGTTGTTTCATTCCTCACTCCTTGCTAAGCAGTGAGGCACTGCCATTGGTGTTGCTCCCGATGTATTGCTGCAAGATGACAAATTCCTTGTGCAGCTCTTCCCATTGAACCCAGCAGTCCCATTTCTTCCCCAGACATTTGCTGTGCACAGCAAATTTTGCATCCCAGATATTTCACCCAGTGGTTCGGGAACAGCAGGCTGAGCAGATCACTCTACATTTCAAGGGTTCTTGTCCACAGGGTTTGGATCCATTTGTAGGGCTGGTTTCCTTCTTGCTGGACTCCCATTCCGAACAGACCACCTACCATAATTCCCCACCACTACAGCTGTGCCCATGTTGTATTGTCATAGCTGGTATGTGGATGCCAGCTGCCAAAGTACATTTTCTGGTGAACAAAGACCCAGACACTCCAACTTACCTGCATTTCTTCACCAGAACATGAAGTTTCTGAGGAACAGAGCCAGGTTAAGTGAGTAAACAGTGCAAAAAAAATGAGTAAGTTACACCAGAGAGCTCATCCAATGTCTGCTCCTTGTCCAGTTCCAAGTTCCCTTCTCAAATCCTTTAGTCTTGAAGGAGAGCAAGGCAGTAAGCGGGTAGAAGCATCAGTTGTTTCTGGTGCAAATAGGCACAGACTGAACTCAGCGGTGTTGATTCAGTGCAAAGTGGAAACAAACATTTGTGCTTGGTCTGGGGATTAATCAGCATTTGAAGAGCCCTCAGCTGCTGAAGTGTTCCCTGGGAGCTGGTTCATGTGAACCAGTGACCATATGGAAATGATAATTTCATTAAACTCTTTGAATTTTGCAGGTTGTAGATTATGCTAGTTGCATTGGCCGAATAGCAACGATCTCGTCTAGGTAAGATTTAATTCTCTCTGGCAGAATGATACAGTTTTGGTTAACTGTAGCGTGCTGATCTTTGCTTCCTATTCTATTTTGAAGCAAGTTTTACTAAAACCTGTAAAGCTTATCAGTAACAGCAGAGTGACTGAACAAGCTCGGAGTAAGAGGTTTTGGATGTAAGGACCTTTGTCCAACCATGTTACTTATAACTCTATTAACTACATGTAGTTTTTCAGAAAGTGCTCCCTTTACCATGTGTTGCCTGCAGGAATTAAAGTGCAGAATTTAGTAAAGCTGATAAAATACTCTTCCAGAGCACTGTCAGTAAAAACAATTTTTAAGTCCTCTATAGTGACAGGATTAAAAACAAGTAGTGTTTATTTGAAGATGGGAGCAGTGCAGTGCAATAGCTAACAACTGTGCTCTTGTCCTTTCTCCTCTTAGCCTGATCCCTTTCCTTCTCATGGTGCCTGTGTTTTGCCTGGGCAACAGCAGTAATTGCTACCAGAACTTCAGCCAGAAGCACGGGTAAGCTTCTCGCATCTCTGAAACAGCCCCACTGCTTATGAGTCGCGGCAGGAGCTCAGGCTCTTCCCTTTCTCCCCGCAGATGTCTCTTGATGCACACGGAAATAGCCATGCCCACCAACGAGCTGCAAACCCTGAGTGGCTCTGTTTGCCGTGCGATGCATTTCTATGGCATTGGGGTCTTCCTCATTTCCTTTCTGATCAGCTTCATAGCCATTCTGGTAAGAAACGTAGTCCTTCCACGCTAGCTGTTGATGGTCAGTGTGAGATTTTTCTCCTTTTTATCTTTACATCTTTGCTTAGATGGTACCAGAGGCCAGGCAATGTCAGGGGAAGAACTGTGTGGTGCTGCTTCCCTTTTGGAAGGAGTGGGAGGGGAGAGAAATATCTTTGCCACCATATAAATCCATTTGGAGTCCTGTGTTCTGTGAACCCCCTCCAAAAAGGATTTAGCAGGTAGAAAGGCTCAGAGCATGGCAGCAGAGATCACCTATGGCATGGGTCAACAAGAGCCCAAATCAATTCAGAGTCTTCAGTTCAGAAAAGGTCATGTTCAAAGCAACTGCTCGCCCCCAGGGAGCACACTGTTGCATGAAAAGGTTTGATGGATTGAAATGAGATACTCTGTCCTAGATGGACAAGTGAGATCGGAGCACGTGCACAAAATGCAAACAGTGATGTATGCTTGTTCTTTTTTAGGTTATACTCAGTCGAGCCCGAGGTTTGTACAAAAGGTTTGTAAATGCCACAGGATTCCTGGGGGATCAGCAGTGGGCCATGATTAAGACGGTAGAACAACGGGTGGTGTTTTACCCCATCGCATTCTTCTGCTGCTGGGCCCCAGGTTAGCAGAGAGCTGAGTTACTCTCACAGTATTCCCCTAGGACATAGTGCCTGGTGAGGAAACTCAGAAGAGGTGGGGTTAAATCAACACCCTCTTGTCCATCCCTGTTCACAGCTGTCCTCCTTGGAATACTGAAGCTGACTGTTTCAACAAACAGCAAAATCTACATGGCTCTTCTGATTCTACAGGTAAACGTCTTCCTCTGCAATCTCCTGTTTTGCCTTCTCTGCTTGAACAGGCGTATTAGTGTTTGCCTGCTTCTAGTCTCTGCTGGAAGCTAGAAGCAAGCTTCTAGCCATAGAGATCACTGGTCTAGGAGTCTAAGTCTGATTTATGCTTTTGGTTGGCAAAGATCTTTCTTAGTCATTTTATGTTTTTCACAGGCTTGAAAAGGTCTCAGTAACCAAAATCACAGCATCATGGAAACTGTAGAAAATAGGACTAGAAAGGATCCCCAGAAATCAGTTGTTTTTTTTTTTTTTTCTCTTTCTGTGAAAGTCTCCAAATGCAATTCCTTCACAACACTTGTCCAGCTCCTTGCTGTGCCAGAGGCAGCATTTAGCAAATATTATTAAAATAGCTGCAAGATTCCTATATCACACAGGGATGCAGACAGATAAAGTCATGCTGGAAGTGGGAGGCTTGGCATAATGTGCCGGGTTTGACAGCGGGGTAGGGAGCCACGGGGTGCCGTGCAGCGCTGGCTGACAAGAGAGCCCTCATCTCCCCCGTGGTCTCCCGCAGGCTCTGACAGCAGCTTCCCAGGGGCTTCTGAACTGCATCGTGTACGGCTGGACCCAGCACGTCTTCCTCTCCCTCAAACGCAACGCCTGCCGGGACGTTGACACTCAGACTCCTCTCTTGCGCTCCCAGAAGAAATTCTACGCCAGCACGTTCCCCGCCAGCCCGCCGGATGCGGAGGGCTCCACGTCCACCCTGCTCTGATGAATCCCTGTGTCAAAGGAGGACAGGCAGCGTCCTAACGAGGCCTCGTCGTGTTTTAGCAACGTCAGCCAGACCCGGCATTGGGCTGTCTGCTGCGAACAGTCTTGCCAGCAGCAAAGTTAGTTGTAGTGCTGGAGGAGCCTGAGCAGCTCTGTCGGAGACAGACACTTTGATGAAGATAGTTATTTATTTTACAGGTTTGTATGGACTGTAAATCTATTCTTTAAACATGGGAAATCTTTAGTACAGACTTTCTCCTTATGGAAATATCTCTAGAAATGCAAAAAATTATATGTAACAGCTCAGAGACCTGGTACAGCTCCTTTGAGGGTAGGTGGTCAAAGGATGTTTTACTTCTCTCAGTATTTGCCATTACAAATTAACAGTAAAGCAAAGGTGAATATTTTTCAATCTCTGACTTTTCATTCACTATAAAAACAAGAACATGTACCATACTAATAGCCAACTGCAAGGAATGAAAAATTGCAAAGTAGCATAAGAAGATCACTTCTGTGCCTTGGCTTTTTGCACGTTCCCCTTCTGTTCTTCGTGCAAACTCCTGCTCAGCTGCAATACTCAGAAAAATAAGTTGCTTTGACTGGGTGGAGCATCTCTCATGAACCAGGTGAGCAGGACTTGGCATGAATCTGTCTATACTCTTCTAGATTCTCAAGTGAATTATTTACTAAGGTCCCACCGTTCTATAGAAAATAAAACAGATCTTTAGCTGCATTGAAAACAACTCCCTAAGTTTTACACTATTTATTTTTCTAACAGCTTAATTTTTTGGGTCCAACCCAAATTTATTTATATGATAGGTAATACAAGAAGAGGAAATACTCAAGTTTTGTGTAATTAACTTTCATACAGTTTGCACAGTTACATTGTGTAACTCACTGTGGAAGATCTCCTGGAACTAGCAGTCCAGCTTCAGGGACATAACCAAGGGCCTGTAGTCCTTTCCAAACCTTAGCTGGTGGGTTTCCTACTGCTTTCATGGTTTTTTTTAAACATCATCTTCTTGTTCCATATTCTGCTCCTCATCTGTAGGAGACTCACTTCTCTCTGTGGCCAAACTTGTACAGAAAAATGCAGCTATTGCCTTTCTGTATTTGGTTACAGCAATTAGGAGAGCAATCAGAATGAGGGCAATGGGAACTGTGAGCCCAATTACTGTCCCGAACACTTTATTTTGGATAGCCTCCACCATGGACATCATGAGAGGTGGTGGAGGGCCACTGTCAATGCTCCCTCCCAGGCCGTGGAACTGACAGTCCGGAGGAGCCCAGCCAGCTTCACAGTGGCAGTGTTCGAGGTTGTTGCAAACCCCTTTCCCCCAGCACAAAGCCTTCCCATTGCACTGTGTCCTGACCGTGGCATCTGTGCATGTCTTGTTAATACAGATCTTTTTTGGCCCACATCTGGTGCCATCGAGCCCTCCTCCGATATCAGGTGTTTCAATGCTGGCATGGTAGGCTGTGCCCCAGCACAAATCCTCAGGTCCTGGCGTCTGAATGATGGTTTCAGACCCCCCCAGAACAGGTATTCTCTTCACGTTGACACACTGCAGCCTTCCACACAGAGCGTTTTGGGGTTTACATCTCACAAAAGCAACTTTGGTCCCATCGCCGCCACAGTTGCCAAATCGATCCCCTTTCACATTCTGCTTTTTGAAGCAACTTTCTGGAGCACCCCGAGCTTCCTTCCCAAAGACTTTTTGGCACAGGTTGTCATAGGTCGCGCATTTCCCATGGTAGCAGTAGCCGTTGTCACTGCATGGCGTCCCATCGTGCACGTGAAAATCCTCCGGGCACCACGCAGAAGTCCCGTTGCAATATTCAGGTAAGTCACACTCATCCGCCTCCGACCTGCACTTGTGTCCTGCAGCACGAAAGTGGCATTTCTGACAGCATTGCCCAACAGAGCAGACAGCTCCTGGCTTCAGCCTGCAGTTTTGGTGACAGCAGGGATTGCCTTGGCAGTCCCGTGACCCACCACAGTCACACTGCTCTCCCTCCTCGATCACCTTGTTGCCACAGTGTTTAAAATGGAAGAGTCTGTGGGGCTCTGGGATGTTGTACAAGCAGTCACCATCCCCTCTGCTGATCAGGTCTAAGTAACTCTGCCTGCTGCAGTTGCTGAAAGCCTTGGCACCGTCGAGCGAGTCTCCTGTCATGTAGCACTTGGTGGCTTTTCCGCACACACACTCTTTTTTGTCGTGCTCCATCCCCAGGTTGTGACCCAGCTCATGAGTAAAAATTAATGAAAAGGTTATGAAGTCTCCCCGTATATGTGATACAATGCCTGATTGATAACCAGGGTAGCAGATGCTACCTACATATGCCAGCCCAACAATTAATCCGAAGTCCATGTAAGTAAATAAATATGCAATGTCATATTCCATCCTCTGAGATAGATCCCTATTTCCCCAGTCGTTAAAATTTGTAAGAACTTCTTCTATATCCTGGCTGTACCTGATGAAGTTGCTGTGCGTCCAGATCTCCAGCCCAATCAGGCAGATGCGAATATTCAGAGGATAGTAGTATGTTTCGGCTAAATTGATCGTATCTGTAACCAGAATCATCACAGAGGTCTCATTGCTTCCTTGGAAGGAAAACAGGTAGTTGTCCACCACAACAGCTATCTCAACATACTTGGTGTGCTTCAGTCTGTGAGACAAGTCGTACTTTCCTAAGGCTGTTTTAGATCCCATGCCACCCTGTTGGTTTTGGATCACCTCATCCGTCAATCCGCACATCGAGGGCTTGTTCTGGGTCTTCTCTCGCCGATAGAGAAGGTGCTGGAAGGTGAGGGACCCCGGCACAGGTTCGATGCCGTAGCTCAGGTTCCCAATTTCCAGCTGCCCCTTCAGACCTGAGCAGGTGCTCAGCGTGGCGAGGGAGCCTGGGCTGCCCTCCACGTAGCCCAGGTAGAAGCACTCCTTGGGGACATGGGGCTGTTCCACCACCCTTGTCCCTCTGGGGCTGTATGTGATGACCGGCAGGTTTTTCACCAGAAATCCCCTCTTCTGTGTGAGGTGGATGACACGGTTCTCCCCCTCCACCCTGAGGACGTAGGACACGTCTTCCTCTGTGGTTTTTCCCACCCTGGGGGCCAGTTTCCTTGGCCGGACTATCTCATGGACAGCGTAGCCCGCCGGTGGATGATGGCTGTTGGCCCTGAGGAGGAGAGATGACATCAATGCTGCCCAGACCCCCAGCCGGAGGAGCAGGACTTTCCCTCGGCCGCCATGATGTGTCTGGAGCCATCTCATCACCAACGCCTTCAAAATGGCGGTAAGCCGCCTCAGGGAGGCTCCTGCCAACCCTCGCACAGACATCTTGACCCTCTCTCCCTTGAGGTGCTCAGGCAGCGGCTGTGCTAGAGTTGTCCCCTCAGGGCTGGCACGGGACCCAACATAGGTGCGTGCCGTCCTCCTTCCCCGAGGGGCGGCCATTCCCCTCAATGTCCCCTGAGAATGTTCTGGAAGCGCCGCCGCCCCTCCCAGCCATGTTGTCAGCCTGTGGCTGTGACATAAGGCCGGGGTGGAGCGAGGCCGTGGCATGGGGGTTCCTGTGAGGTGACAGGGACGGAGGGCACCCATCCCCGCTCTGCTGCCTTCACTGGGGCTCTGCAGGGTGGCTCTCGCGGCCAGGGAGTTGCGGTTGATCTTCAGAGCCGCTCCCTTGCTGCTCGGTGCAATTTGGGGAGCTACGGGTCCTCACCACCCCCTTTTCCTCCTCCCCCAAGGGGGGATCCCTGCCCAAACATTGCTTGTGGACCATGAATTTGAGAATTAACCACAGTAACACTCCTCACAGCAAATTAACTTTACAAAAGTTGATGCCCCTTAGCCACCACCTCCCTTCCTTTACCAGCCTGTAAACCAGACAATTTTCTTAATCACACACCTCTCTCAGTAAAAATATTCTGAGCATCCACCCCTAATATACACATATTTAGTTATTTATAACTTATATGCCTGTAGTACTGACGTTCTATTCTTTTCTTCGGAGACCCCTGCTGTAAACACCACCCACGTGGCAGCAGCCGGTGGTTATCCCCGCATGTCTGGCCCGTGCCTGTCAGATGTCAGGCGCAGCTTTTTATACACAGAAAAACATATCACACAAACACATGAGCGCCAGCAGACAGCAACGTCTGAATTTATCATTAACCAGGTCTACCTGGAGATCAGCAATAGCCCATAACAGTGGGGTAAATTCCCTCTTCTAGCACGAAATGCTCCTGCTCCCCAGCATTTATCTGCTTCTTTGGGAAGTGCTGAAATAAGTTTGTTTTTTGTTCTGTTTTTTCTTGGGTTTTTTTTTTTTTTGCACCATCCCTATTCTGCTTCAGAGCCGCTCCTGTACACACTGCTTCCACCTCTCACAGACACCTCCACAGCAGCCTGGCTTTTTTGTCAGCTCAGCCTGGCAGAGAGTGGATGCTGCTGACAGTTTCTTTACCTACTCAAAGCCTTCCTACAACCTCCTGTCCAAATGATCCTGCCAGCTTTGTACTCTTCACAGAGGCCACTGACGTGAGCAATAATGGTCTTTTTTTTTTCCTTTCCTCATTTCTTTTCAGATATATTCTACATCTTTTTCTCCTGTAATCAAGCCTCAGAGCCCTTTCTTCCCTCCTCCTGTCTCCCACTTAATGCTGCCTGATGTTTTCAGCAGCTCACATTTGTTCCTGGGCTTTAGTGCTGCAGAGTTGGTGCTCAGGTGTGCCCAGGAGGGGCTCAAAGCTGGTCACGCTGCCTGGACCCCCGGCTCTGCAGGAGGTGGCTATAGAGTGTGGAGACAGAGTCTTATACGGTGGTGTGGACAGTTCCTCAGGGGACGGTGTTGGGCCCGGCGCTGTTTAACATATTTGTTGGTGACATGGACAGTGGGATCAAGTGCACCCTCAGCAAATTCGCACATGACACTGAGCTGTGTAGTGCGGTGACACACGGGAGGGAAGGGATGCCATCCCGAGGGATCTGGACAGGGTGGAGAGGTGGGCCCAGGTAAACTTCTTGAAGTTCAACAAGGCCAAGTGCAAGGTCCTGTGCATGGGTCAGGGTAATCCAAAGCACAAATCCAGGCTGGGTGAGGAGTGGGTTGAGAGCAGCCCTACGGGGAAGGACTTGGGGGTACTATTGGATGGAAAACTGCCTGGGAGCCAGCAATGTGTGCTCACAGCCCAGAAAGCCACCCATGCCCTGGGCTGCATCAAGAGCAGGGTGGGCAGCAGGGCCAGGGAGGGGATTCTCCCCCTCTGCTCCGCTCTGGGGAGACACCCCTGCAGTGCTGGGGCCAGCTCGGGGGCCCCCAACAGCAGAAGGACACGGAGCTGCTCAAGCGGGGCCAGAGGAGGCCACAAAGATGCTCGGGGGGCTGGAGCAGCTCCCCTGGGAGGCCAGGCTGAGAGAGTTGGGGGGGTTCAGCCTGGAGAAGAGAAGGCTCTGGGGAGCCCTTCGAGCAGCCTCCCAAGGCTTAAAGGGGGGACAGGAAAGGTGGGGAGGGACTCTTGATCAGGGGGTGGGGATAGGACAAGGGGTGACTGTTTTAAACTGGCAGAGGGCAGATTTAGATGAGATCTAAGGCAGAAATTCTTCCCTGTGCAGGTGGTAAGGCGCTGGCCCAGGGTGCCCAGAGGAGCTGTGGCTGCCCCATCCCTGGAAGGGTTCAAGGCCAGGTTGGATGGGGCTGGGAGCACCCTGGGCTGGGGGAAGGAACCCTGGGGGAGTTGGAATTGGATGGGTTTTAAGGTCCCTTCCAACCCAAACCCTTGTATCACTCTGCAAACCCCTTCCTGAGCCACAGTGGAGGGTCTGTGACCCAAGTTCCTTCACTCGGAGGTAAGAGCAGGTGTCCTGTGGAGAGTGCATAGTTAGTGGAGAGAGGGATCTCGCTGCTGCAGCCCCCCATGCTCTAAGATGAGAGACAACTGTTGCTCTTGCCTTGCAAGAGGCTCTGCCTCAGCCACCCTGGGATCCTCCTTGCTCAACCTGTGTCTGTCAGTGTAAAGCAGCAGGCAGATTTTAAATTAACCTGAGCACCCCTGTCATTTTTGTCAATGATTTTTTTTTTCTTCTACAGAGTGAGGTCAAGCAAAACAATTTAATTTGCTATTCTACAGAATAAAAACTAGATCCCCTAACGCTACACTTGCATCTAGATCAATTTTAAATGAGTCCAGCACAGCTGGAATCTGACTCTAGTGACTGACTCAGTCCAGCTTTCCGCTGTTGCCACGTGAAGTCCTACACAGGGGAGTTTTGACTTTCAGTTGGTTTTGAGCCATCTCCTTCCACCTGGACCTCTGCATTCTCCTCAGGAGCCTGTTCTCTAGCCCCAAAGCATCCAACTAGTCTGTTTAACGCTTGGGTTACTCTGAGCTTTCTCATATGCAGAATGACAAGTGCTGCAAACACCAGAACAGCAACAGTTATTACAGTAATCCTGAAGACGAACCTAAAAAGGCCTTTTTTAGTGACCGGTGCAGGGCCACTGTCGACGCTTCCTCCGAAGCCAATAAACTGGCAGTTGGGAGGTGCCCAGCCATTGTCACAGTGGCAGTTTCCTCTAGTGTTGCAGACACCTTTTCCTCTGCAGGTTCTGTTGGCAGAACAGTGGGATGCGAAGTACTTCTCCTCCGGGACACACGTCCGATTAATGCAGATCTTCTTCTCACCGCACTGCATGCCATCCTTAATGACACCAGCATCCAAAATGTTCACACCCAAGTGGTAGTCTGTGCCCCAACACCAGATATCGCCCACCGGGGTTTGAATGATGGTTGTGTGATCTTCCAGCTGAGGCAGATGTCTAACATTTGTACACTGCAACCTCCCACACTGGATATTTTCCAGCTCACATTTCTGAAAGTTGATATCTGCCCCATCTCCCCAGCAATTGCCAAACCGATCCCCTTTCATGTTCACCTCCTGGAAACATGGGAGTGGAGCAGGTTTTGCTTCCTTGCCGAAGATACTCATACACTGTAACGTGCGAGATTGGCATTTCCCTGAATAACAGTACCCATCCTCAGCACACACAGTTCCATCTTGCTTGGCCACATCTGCTGGGCAATGCTCAGATGTCCCATTGCAATACTCAGGCAAGTCACACGGACCAGCGCTCTCCCTGCACACTTCTCCTTCTGGAAGAGGTTTGCAATTCTTACAGCAGCCTCCGGAAGTGCAAATGGCTCCTTTTTTTTTTTTGACAGGTATTTTCACAGCAAGGGTCCAACTTACACTGCGCTTCTGAGCCACAGTTGCACTTCACCCCAAACTTCAGGGCACCACTCCTGCAGCGCTGCCGTGCAAATGACATCACTGGTTCTGGGGCGTTATTAAGGCAGAATCCTTTTCCTAATGTTATAAAATCAAAATAGTGCTTTTTGCTGCAGTTGCTGAATTGATAGTTCGCTATGCTGTGTGGGCTCATGATGCATTTTGAGGTGTTTCCACATCTGCAGGAGCTGTCATCGTGCTCCATGCCAAGGACATATCCTAACACACGAGCAACATGGACAGCAGTGTCCATGTAAGGCTGTTTTGCAAACGATATGACAGCAGAGGCACGTTTTCTATCACAGGCACTGGCAAAGTTGGATTTGCCACTCCTGTGCAACGCTCTTGTACCGTGACTAAAGTCCATTGAGGCAAACAGACACCCCACATCATGCATGGCATATGTAAGGCCTTGCTGCTCCCGCCACAGATTAAAATTATGAAGGACCTCAGTTAGGTTTTTGGTAACTCTGACAGGGTTCTTCACCCAAACCTCTAGTGCAGTTAGCAAAACACGAAGGCGGAAAGAATAAAACAGCCCATCCACCAGATTGATTATTTCAATAACTTCCAGTGTCACATTAGTTATACTTCTACCAAAGGCATCAAAACCTTCCTTGTCCACCACCACAAGGAGCTCCAAATACCGCGTGTGCCTCCGGGGCCGGAACTCCCCTGTTGCTGTACCAGGACCTGGAAATTGTCCACCTCCATTGGGCATTTGGTACATCACCATTCCAGGAACCATCTCCCCTCTCTGCAACAGAAGATGCTCAGCCGTGGTAGAAGCTGCCAGGGGCTCGATGCTGTAGCTTGAGTTTCCAATCTGCAGCAGTCCTCTGAGCCCAGAGCAGGTAGTCAGAGTCACCGCGGAGTCCAGGATTCCTTCCACGTAGCCGTGGTAATAGCAATCTGCTGGCACATGGGGCTGTTTGGCCATGATTTCCCCTTGGGAGTCACGAGTGAATACAGGGAAGTTTTTAATTACAAAGTCTTTTTGCCTGAGGTGAATTGCATAATTTACCCCCTGAATGTTGATGATATAGGACACTTCGCCCTGGCTGCCCTTCCCTGCCTCAGGGCCAAGTTTTCTTGGGATGACTATCTCATAGGCCGCGTAGCCCCAGGAGGGCTGGGGGCCGCAGTCTGTGCAGGGCAGCAGGAGCCCCTGGAGCAGGAAGGAGAGGCCCAGTCCGAGAAGGAGAACCCCTCTGTCTGTTGGGGTGCACCTCAGCTGTGCCTGGCTTGGAGCCATGGTCCTTGCCTCCCAGGCTTGAGGAACAAGAGGAAAATGTGGATGACGAGACAACAGAAAAGCTGCCTTTAACTCAGCAGCAAAGATCCCTTCTCACCATCAGGACGCCTTCCCTCAGGGTCTGTCACCTTCAGCCAGGTTCAAGCAGCCTGTACCCATCATCCAACGGGCCTTTTCTTAACTCTTCCTCAGCTGCCTGTTTAGCAGAGAGGTAGGACACACCGGGAGGGAGCCAGCCTGCCACCCAACTGCAACAGAGCAAAGCAGCACAGGGCAAAACTTGGCATGGGCTGGGGAAGCCGGCGGAGAGCTGCTCCTGGGGCTGCAACGGAAGGGCTCGGGGTGTGACCGTTTCTCCAGCCCCACTTCAAACACTAACATTCCATGGGGACCATGGGACCCCTGACACCAGCACAGGCAGGAGCAGGCAGCACATTAAATATGCCCCATCTCATCTCTGAAAGCTTGCCGCACCTTACTTGGGCTGACCCCGTTTGCCAAGAGCTTGACAAGCCAGTGCTGTTACAGCAATTTGTTTAAAAGGGGATTAAGCGTTTGCAAGTGGAAAGCAATAGAAGATTACCAGGGAAACAACGATTTGGTTGCTAATGGGACCTTCAGCTGCAGCAGTGAGAGCTTTCAGTGTCTGTTGACAGATCCTTGCAGGGCTCCTCACTCAGCCAAGCACGTGTCACTGAATGTTTTAACTATTTGAGGGGAGTTTTCTTGCTGGAAAGGGAGAGGCATTCTTTGGGCCACCCATCCTTGTATTGGTAGGGGAGTCTTTTCTTGTGCCACTTTTATAGAGCAGTTGCAGTTGGTTTGGTTGCCTTAAATACTCCCAGGATGCCTGGAAATTGTTCTCTCACTGCCCTTCCCAATACTATGGATGCTCTGATGGTCACTCACTATCCAATACACTATTAACTTCTCAAAAGTACCAAGCAGATGGATCTTAACTCTTACAAAGAAGGGGGTCTGGGGGACACAGGCACTCTCAGTCATCCCACTGCCTTTTTTCAGCGCCACTTTTGCTCTGAAATGCTCATGTGACAAAGCTCTATCTGCTTGCTGTCAACAAGCCAGTCAAACCATAAAAACATTTTCCAGAGCCAGGAAGTGTACAAGTGCCTAAGAGGCGAGAAGAAGCACTCCAGCGCTCCCTGGCAAAGTGTGCTGCCAGCCTGAACAAAGGTGACCTGTTTCTCATCTACCCGGGTCTCCCACGCTGGCAGTCCTGCCAGCAGTCCCCGCAGGGCTCTGCTTCGGCCACCTTCAGCGAAGCACACCATCCTGCAAAGATCCATACCCTAAAGAAACTGATTCCTAATTCCTCCCTCAAAGAACACGTGTGGCAAAACGGAGGAGCCGTAAGATCTGACAAGGGAAACGTCACTGAATGCAGAACAACTCATCCCTCTGCCCAAAGTCATATTATAAGAAGAATCCTATAGACCTTGGGGGGTTAACTGGTAGCACTGGGCACATACTGCTGCCATCTAAAGGAAAGCAAGGGCTTAACAGAGGTGATTTCAGGTTGTGTTGCCAGGCAGAGCACACGATTTTCTAGGGCTTTATCCAGCCTATGATACCTCAGTCATTCTTTCATCTTAAAGCCTCACGGTACTCCTGAAAAATATAAAGCAAAGTGTTTATTCACATTTGTAAGGCAGGTGGGTCAGGGGACTAAGCATGGCCGGACAGGTCTGGGGGTGGCAGGAGAAGCGGGGTGCTGTTCCCTCTGGGCCACAGCTGCCCTTCCTCCCTTCTGTACCAAGGGGACTTGGGAACCAAACAAAAGCAGCCAGTAGCTTTTAAGTTTAGTAAAATCATTTATATACACCAATGCATAATATTTACAATATAATACTGATCCAAAATAAACTAACATATTACAGGTAACACTGAAAAGGAGAAATGAAAACATTTTAATACACAGAAGTTAAACATGGCATATGAGAACAGACTCAATTTCCAAAAGAAAAACCTGAAGTAATGACAGCAAAACTCTGACATGTTGCTATTTCCAATCGAAAACTCTTTCGCCTAGTCAAGTTCTTCTAACTTTGTAATATCTATATATATAGCTTAAAAAAATCAAGTCACAGAAGTCAGTTATACATAAAATTTTGAAAAGGTCAAATGATTTCAGAGTTTTTTCTCTTAAATAAAATTATAAAAAAAAAAACCAACCAAAAAACCTAGAGCTTTCCCATATCCTTTTAGTGTTTGTACAAAGAGTGTCTTCTCTAATCCCACACAACCCTTCCACCTCAAGATATTTACAGTATTCACAGTCTGCTATAAAGGGTCAGTAGATTCGTTACCAAGTAAAACCTTACATAATCAAGACAGGGTATCTTGCATTTATGTCAACTGAAAAAAATAAAAAACATAGGAAGGAGAAAGTAAAATACTACTTCAAAATGTATAAATGAATACATTAAAGTGTATTTAGTTTTGAAATTTAAAATATAACCTTTTAATAGTAAAAAAAAAAAAAAAAAAAAAAATCAAACTTTCTCATAGAAATAAAACCATTTGACCTTGCATCTTCAAATTGTGTTTTCTTAATCTGTCCCTCCCTACCTCCATTTTAGATCAGGCCACTCTTATCACAAATAAAATCTACAGTAAATCCATAAAAAGCAGTTCCTTATCACAAAAGCCCTTAGGAATTTGACTTCCCTCCAGACACCTAAAACCCTTCACAGTCAGTCGCAAACGTACCCACCTCACTCAGCAGCAGCTTGGAATTATTCTGTTGTGTAAGTGAAGGGACCATGAAGAGAGGCAGGACCCTCCATGCACACCCAGAGCCCATCTCTTCTTTCTGAGCTGCCCTGGATGTCAGCGAGCAGCAGTTGCTCTCACACCCCAAGGCACTCTCCATTATACCCCCCACCCCCTAGTACTGCAGGAACAGGCTGAAGCCATCTCCTACAGACCGTTACACAACCGCACACGAGCCTTGCTGCTGTCATCTTTAACACTAGAGAACCTGACAGAAAATAAAAATTACACTCTGCACTGCTCACAAGGTGCTTGGATCATATCAGGCTGTGGGGTGGCAGCAGTCTCTGCCGAGTGCACTGTGCATTGACCACAAGAATAGCTACAATCTGATCCATTTTTCTGCTAACGAGTTCTGGCTCCCAAGAAACTGCCCGAGTATCTTCCTCCTCAGAGGGCAGAGTTGCAAAGTGCTTTTGTAGGGAATTTTTTGTACTCCCATTCAAACAAACGTGATTTCCTTCTTTATTTCTCTATTTGCCATACTTAAAAGTTCCAATACAATGAGATTTCCCAGAAAAAAAATATGGATTTGAAGTTGAAAGGAAATACCTATTACGTTTAAAGATTGTGTGGATGTTGACATAACCTAGAATTTAGGGCAAGGACAAAAATGCATATAATAGGGCCTGCAAGCTTGTTGATACTACCAAGAAATGACAAATACTCTTGTCTCTAGCTAATTCTCTACAGTTGTCATCGATACATGTCAGTGCACAAATATTCCATGTAGTGTCAGAGGTACAATTCTGGCTTACACAAAAACTCCCTGTTTCCATCAGAGAAAGTGATGGTTAAGTAGGAACTGTGGTTCTTACTCTGCAATAAATCAGGCTTTGGAAAACCGTCAACAAGATTAAAAGAAAGCTGACAAGGTGCTGACGAAGAATGGGAAATGAAGTATCTCCTTCATGTAGAAAAACTAAGTAACTGTTACAAAATTTTATAGAAAGAGTCAGACATTGGTTTGCCATCCAAGCTAAAGGTTGCAAGGAATTCTGGTATAGAAAAAAGACAAAAAAAGAACAAGGCTGGATTGCCATAAGAGTAAATCGGGAGATCCATGGCTCAGGTTTGTAAATGTAAACCCAAAATTAATGAGCTATGAAATATAACAATAATGTTCAAGAGTCATTACTAATAGCCCTGAATTGGCACTTCAGTCTGCAGACCAAACTCATTCAACGT
Source organism: Tyto alba (assembly GCF_018691265.1). Lineage (NCBI taxonomy): Eukaryota > Metazoa > Chordata > Aves > Strigiformes > Tytonidae > Tyto > Tyto alba. Next base: position 2,637,851 of record NW_024881320.1, read on the forward strand.
CTGCACAGGTTTAGTACCAAAATATCTCTATAAAAAGCCTTCGACCGGTCTCAAAAGAAAAAGCATCAGAAGGTAGAAAACTAGAAATATGTACAGATTCTTTTCATTTGTTTGTTTAATTAAGATTAAAAAAGCAGCTTTTGGAGCCAATGTTCCAGACTAGTGTTAAGAATCTGCCCTGGGCAGCTTCATGGTCCAGGCAGCGTGAGGACATGTGGCAAGGAGCAGCCCTGCATCTGTTGCTCCCCAGGAGGAGCTCGAAGGCATCAAAGAGATGAGGAGCTTGGACTCCAGAGGGTGACACAAGAGAAGGATCACCGGTGGATTCACACAGCAGCACTATGACCCTTGCCAGGATGATCTATTTCAAACAAGAGGACAAGTCTGAAACCAAGTGTTGGATCTTCTACAAAAGAAAGAACGGAGTACATGGGTGGAACACACACAACTTCTGATCTGGGGGTGAAGCAAACAAACCCCACACTTATTTTTGTCCGTAGAAGATCCCACCGTGAAAATAAAAATAACTTGCACATAAGTAACTAGAACATTCTTCTGTTCTGCTGTTGAACAACATGATAAAAAGAGAAGTCTTATGCTGAATGGCCAATTCAGCTTTAAAAAGGGGCTGAGGAAGATGGGGAAGAAGAAAGAAAGAGGGCTAAACCTTAAAGAAGGTCTGAAGATGATGAAGAAGAAAAAAAAAAGAGGGCTACTGATCAGAACTAAAAAAATACAGCAAGCACGTGGACTGAGGTGCCCTTGGCAAGGCCAAGCATGGCTCGCAGGTCATTTAGCGAAACAGAAGGCTATTTAGGTGCCTCTATAAACTCGGAATTTAGGCGCAAAGGGTAGCTATGAAGTTTGTTTCACAGCACTTGCTTCAAGTACTTACTGAGAAAGTGTTGAGAAACTGTGGCTGTCTCGTTCACATACATAGTCATTGCAGCTGGCTGTATGTATAGCAGATGGAAGGCAGCTTCTGCAACTGGTTAAGAAAAAGAATGGTCTTTAACAATATAATTTGCCCCATCTGGGGGACTCATTAACAGTACATAAGTGATCATATATACCTCAAGGAACTGAGTTTTAAAAAAATATTACAGTACCAATGATTTTTTTTTTTATCTACAACTATACAGCATTTTCAAGCAGTATGGAAATTTAATGAAATAATTATGATTTATTAATTTACATAAAAATACTTTTTACAGTTAAAGAATAAATCTTAAATGGTAAAAAAAATAAGATTAAGAAGCTCCGGCTATTGAGAGTCATGGGAGTTTGTCTGCTCTTCAATAACTTGTTTTACTATTTCTGCCAGTTTTAGTCGATCCACTTTATCTGTGAATCCTCTGCCTGAAAGGAAAAGAAAAGGTAGTCAGCTGGTGCTGGGCATAAGGAGGAAAGCAATCATGGCTGGAATTACACACTGACTGAACACAAAACAATGCTTCCCACAGAAACTTAGGACAACATTTGCAAGGGAACCAAAATGAGTTACGATCTCTAGTTGCATTGAAAAAATTGAGCATTTAACCTAAATTAAAACCAACCAACCAAAACAGAATGAGGGAAGAGGCACGACCAAGCCCTTGCGAACCCGGCTGATGCCCCTGGTCCCCCCTTCTATTCATCAGCACCCACTCCTGAGGGCTGACACTTCTGCCACCCTGTTTTGCCAAGGAGCCATCTGATCGCTCCCAAGGCAGTTGGCCTAGTTTAATTCTGTTTCATACCCAAACCAAGCAGAAGAGATGTTGTGCTGACATAGATGAGGGCAGCAGCCTCCAGCGCAAAGAGGTCAATAAACAGCTGGAAGGAAACCAGCTCAAAACAGCTGAAGCGGTTTCTAAAGTGACAATCCATTTGTGCTGTTATGTTCCCACATGACTTTGGTGCCTTTGGAAACTCTACCCCCAAACCTCAAATAGAAATTTTAAAGCAGACCTTTCAACCTCATTTTTAGAGCACCCATGCTGGCAGAAGGGCTGAAACAATGTCAAAGCCTAAATCAGTTTGGCACAAATTCAATAAATTTGGTTTTATTTCCACATAAGGTCACTGCTTCCCTTCTTTCACCCGGCATTAGCACCATTCTCCGTGCAAGAGAAGGAATTCCTCACCATTCCAGCTGAAGCTCTGAAGAGTGTCTCGCAGCAACTTACACTCTCGATTATACTTCCACGCCTCCTGCATCACTTCATTCAGCTTCTCATCTTCATTCTCTCCTATTTAGGAGAACAATGATAAAAGGAGGTTTGTCACTCTGCCTCGCAGCAACATTCAGAGCTTTAGTAAACAGTATGTGCAGTTATTCCTCCTCGCCTCACACAAACTAGGAAATCAGTTTGAAAGCAGACACTCCTGTCTGAAAGTTATTTTAGCAGCTCTGCGTGTCACTGGTGACACTAATATTACGCATGCACCAAAATTACAGTCCACAGAAAAGACTTTCCTCTCAAGATTGACTAGGACAATAGGAGTTCTGTTTATCCTTCCTCACCACTGACACAGACTGATGCTGAGGCAGAGGAAAAAGTCAGTGTCTCACATGTTTAGGAATGTAACTTTCTTAAAAGTGGCAACCTTTACCAGCCTGTGGTAGAATGCACTGAGCGATCACATCTCTGAGCTTTTCCAGAGCCACGTTGGAGTCGTTACTGCCATTCTCAGGGTCGTGGATATAAACACCATCCTTTGGCTTAGTGCTGCAAAAGAACAAGGAGGAAACAATTACAATTTGAATGCAACTCAAGTTTGTTACTCGCTGCATAACTGCACCGGTATAATGTGCTCTTTCACTCTCTGGAAAGCAGGGACTGGGAGCTAGATGTAACTAATTATAATGATGTTCTATATCATGAGACCACTTTAAGTATGAAGAAAAATGTTCCTTTAAATTAATTCAAGTAAGGGTAATCCTAAAATGCATTATCCTATTTTTTCAGATAGGTAGATTGAACAAAGAGAGAGAGACTACCTGACTTTTTCAGTAAATAAGTGTCAGGATCAGAAAAAAAATATTGGAATTCTTTCTCCCAGTTTGTCTTACCTTACTCAAGATGTGACCCATCTTCTCATTAGGGACCTGTTCTGCTGCCTGTATAATACAATAACACTATCCAACCTCCTTCCTGCCCTCACTGGCCTATCTTGGAAGACACAGCATATTGTGCAAATATTACTTGACTCCAACTACCCACTTCAGCATGAAGAGTGTGTCAACCAAATCAGAAATTCAGGAGCACGATTACAATTCAATGAACCCGCAACATGTTTAAAACCATTCTCCAGGCATCATGGCTGCCTACACTTTGATCTTTCAAAAACAGATTTAGAGAGTTACCCCAGCAATTTCCTTTTGCGCAGGATTGGGTTGTTGACGGAGTGAAGGGGTTTGAGACTGACTTTGAGGTCTTGGATTCTCATGTTCGCAAGCTGTTCTGCATGAGCCTGTTGTATCCCTGCAACCATTGCCTGGAATGAAAAGAGGTGCACTTGATGTTTTAATGAGCTTCTTTGTGAATTAAAGAACAATATATTGACAATGTTAGATATAGACACAAAAAAAAAGATGCACCAAAATCCTATTTATGTCAGAGATGCTTAACGAAAATCAGGTTTGCATTATGAAAGACATGATCAGAACTACAGTCATTGACTGTGGGACAATATATCCCGACTCACAGGGGCTGAAGAGGACAAAGGATCACCTCTACTTCTCATGTTCACAAACTTAAGAGTGCTGACTGAACTCTTCTCTGAGGAGAGTTTAAAGGAAGCAAGAAGGGCTATTCATTTGCGGAGAATTAGTAATGTCACAGCTGTAGTCAGGTATAAAACATGGGGGGAAAAAAAAAGAAAAGACCTACAGAAGAGTCCTCACGCACATTTACTGCCATACTCTGTTCTCTATTTGTTAGCACGTGGCTGCTCTTTACCGCCAATCTTGGAGCATCTTCTCCTAGCCCAAACTTCAAATGGAACTGTTTCCATTTTATTACAAAGATCTCAGGCTCTCATGAAGGCAGAAGGGGAGCTCTTTCTCTGCATAACACCATGTGAAAGAAAACACTCAAACCACCTGAGAGCTAACAGCTCTCCTATGCAACATTCTTGCTAAAATAAAATGTTGTTTAGACCTTGTCCATCATCAGCTGGGCAGAGGGAAGGATGTTATCAAGTGCCTCGGTGGAGTTGAGCCAGGGATGGTCCAGCACACCTTCAATGGTCAGCCGTTCCTCAGGTTTGACCTTCAGCAGCCTGTGAGAAGAATCAATCAGTCCATAAAGAGCTCTTTGTTGATTTACAACGTGCTGCTCTGTCTGGGATCAGAGTGCCTGGCAATCTCTGAGCATCAGAAGGGCCAAAAAACGAAACTCCTCCTAAAGCACTAAGCTGACCCAAAAGCAGTCAGACTTTCTACCAGCTTCACTGACCCTTGCTGTGGTGATATTTTAACGCTATCACAGCTTATCCAGTTATATTCAGCAACTCAGTGTAAAAGAGAGGTGAAGGCCATTTTAATAATACCTGTGTACTGCTGAACTCTAGATTCACATTGTCCCAGATGGGAAATTATCTTCCAGATGAACTGAAGATGATCCCGACCAACACTCCCTGGAAATGCACATCTAAAGCTCATCCACATAATGCTCTATGCTCATACCAGGGACTCTGGGCATGATGAAGAAAGGCAAAGTTTCAAAGATGGAAACCTGTTTCATGAATTAACTGCTTTCACCATGCGACTCCTTAGGCTTTCTCCCTCTGCAAAAGCCTTGAGTAATGGACACTTTGGTAGGTTACAGCACCACAAAATAAGAAGTAACTTTATTCTGCAGCCTCTGAAAACTCCATGGAATTAAATTTTACTAGGATGAAACCCTGGAAAAAGATTTTGCAGATAAACTCAAGTTCTCATAATAATCACAACTGTTTAATAGAAAAGTAAAATTTCACACAAAGTGCTGACAATTTATCCCAAGAGTCTGAATTAGAAACAGAATGACTTGATGAATTTGTCACACTTTCTTAGACAATACTCTAAATCAACTTCCTGGCTGCAAGGCAGAATTGTTCAATGTACCAAGAAAGTGGAAATCACTTTTACAAAATGTCAGCAGGACCACAGGCTAGCTTATAAATTCCACTTGCAAGGCCATGCTGCCAAACAGGTCGTAAGTTCAGTTTTGATGCAAGACCCAAGACACATGCATTCCTTTCCCGTAGGCTTTCAAAGTCCTAACCTATTATCAAGCACTCCAGCTCATAAAGCTTGAGGTCAGAAATCAGTTCGACATGCTTGAAAGGAAGCAGCTGCTTGAATGCAAAATATGACCTCCAGAAGCAAGACTCTGTATGAATAGCAGTCTACATAAATAAAATGTAAACTTATCCAGAATTATATAAAGTCTAAATGTATTCCTGCACCATAAACACCGATTCAGACTGACTGGCTGGAAAAGACAGGAGAGGGAGTCCTGATAACATAAGTGAGAAAATTAAGTGAACTGAATCCAAGTATCAACATGCTGTGAGCTGTTTCATGGCCATTTTAAAAGACAATGAAACCTATTGACTGTGGAGCTCCTGAGTGAGAATAAGGAGTTGACCTTGGTATAAATAGAAGTTTCACTGCAACATAATCTGCAGTTTATCTGGGGGAAAGTTGTGGGCTCCCCTGCACTGCTGTAAACAGGTCCCAGAACCCTTTCCAAACAATGCTAAGTCCTTGGAGATTTTACAGCACATCAGAGGAGACAGTGACAGTTTAAAATTAACCAAGTGATTTTTTTTCTATTTATGTTGCTTCTATCCTTCCAGTTCCTCTGGTACTACAACCAAAGGCAGTAAGTCCCTCTCACATTTTAAAAAAATAAATGAGGTCAAGACCTAATCAATGCCACATTCTTGCTTTCAAACAGGACCACGGGATCCCAGTCTTCGAAATGTTTGCAATTGAGGGGTGTGCACTGCATGAAAAACAGTTTCCATTAGCATTTAGAATAAAATATCAATGAAAAACCCTCTCAGTCTGACACCTTGTGACAGATCTTAACACCCCTTTCCATGCCCTTCTCTTGACTCTTTTTAGACTGTGTATTATGTGCACAGCGTTCTACGGGACAGATCTACCAGACCCTATTACACCACCTAAATGCCCCCTGATTTTAGCAGGGGTTTAAACATCATCACAGGAGATATGTGCCTAGATGTATCTCACTTGCAGATGTGGCAGCCAGTTGTCTACATTGTTCTGAAGCAAGTTAGTGTACCCGTTCCCCTTAAAGACTAAACGCACAAAGCACTCTAGTAACTTCAGAGACAGGAGGCATCAAAAATTGAACACAACAGTTGGGGAGGAAAAAGAGAGGGAAAGAAAAATATTTACCAGACTTCATTTGTGCTGAATATGATAGAAAATTTTTCAGCTGTATGTGCTACAGACAATTCCCCCCGCCTTTGGAAAAAATAAGCCCTTTGTGATAATGCACTTTCAAGTGATTTTCCAGTTTCTTAATATAAGCAAAGAGCAATACAACATTTTCCTCAACTGACTCACTTTCGCACAATGTCTTTCGCCATTTCTGAGATCTGGCTCCACTCTTCCTCTGGAAATTCAAAACTTCCTGTCATGATCTTTTTCCGCATGTCCTTTGGAATTGTCCGACTGTGGTGTTTGGAGTAAAACGGAGGGTATCCACACAGCATCACGTAAATAATGACACCCAGGGACCACAAGTCACAGCTCTGAAAGCAAGGAAACGATCACTTTTGGGCGCAATTTGCAGCAAGCAGTGGTGTAGCTATGTTAAAAGTTCTATGTGATTCCCTAAGAAAACAGGAACATAGTTCAGCTTCCTCCCAAAGGTCCATCTGAGGACCTTCATGGATAAATATGGCAAATATGTAGGCACATGCTGCCAAGCTAAACTACTTCCAGTACCCAAAAGTAGCTTGTTTTCAGAAAGTGAGCCTGTAACTGCACTATGCAACGGTAAATTGTATGGAAACAGCCAGAGCATCAGAGGCGTGAGCACACTGCGCATTTATTGCATCTCTCGGGATAATTGAATCCTAGTCTCTCAATACAGAACATAAACCAGAATACAGTCATTTTTTAGAATGTGAGACTAAAAAAAAAGAAACACTATTGAACAAATGAGCTAGCAGAGATACCTAATCAGAGATGTCTGTGATGAAAAACATGTCTTGAAAGCCACGGAGATGAAGAAGCTTCAGAAAGCCAGGAGCATTTCAGGGCCACTTACGCCGTGCTCCCTCCCGCCCCTGCCCTTGCACTAGTGCTACTGCTGATGGGATACAGACCAAGTTCACCCAGGAGATGGATCCAGCCGAAAACCAGCTCAGTAAAGAAGCTGAAAGCCAGATCTACTCCCCACCTGGATCACTCTGCGTTCAGGCAACACACTACTTGGGAAGAAGGAAGAGGACCGTTAACAGCCTAGACTTCAATTCACGTTTCCGTTGGACCATATCCTTAAGGATGCAACTCTATTATCATCTGCTTATGGCATGGTGCAGGCTGGGGCTCATAGGACCTGCTCTGACCCTGGCTATCCATTTCCAGTATCTCTTTTGTGCCAACACCAGCACTTGTACAGCTGATTAGTTCTTTTTCTAGCTTGGTTTCCAGCCCTACCAGTCCTCCAGGGGACTCCCAAAGGTTTATGCCAGCACAAGGACGGACAGGAAGGAACATGCAGCCAAGCGTAAGCAGAAGCCTGAACTCCAGCCAGGTTCAGGTGACTGTGAAAAGACACTCAAGGGCAGATTTGGGGAACTGGGGAGGTTCTGCCATGGGTTTACACAGACAGAAGTCTGCACAGCTGCCAAGTGAAGCAACCTCAGCACCACCCTGTCTGCCCCAGACTGTATATTCCACTGCCTACTCTAGGACGGCACCGGCGTTCATGACACTGCACAGATGAACTCCACAAACACAGAATCCCTGACTCCAGTAACTGTTTTTTGACTGGATCAACTCTGACCCAGGAAGGGGCCCTCAAAGTTGAGGCTGTTTCCTTCTGGAGGGAATACACTTAGATCAGACCATACTGATCATTACGTTAAACCCTTGGATTTTGGCTTTTACAAAACACATGGATGCTAATAATGAAAGAAATTCCAAGGAGTTACCCCACATACATATGCTTTTCAGCAAGTTAAGTCAATCTCAGATGGCTCTAGAAGTCTAAAGTTCTATTTAGGTACCTAAATTCTCATAATTTTTCCACTGACCAGAGATAATTTCTAATTAAATCAATGGGACTTTAGGCATGTAAGTAGGAAACGAGTGTCAATTCTTCATGGATACGGTTCTCAGATCGTATTTCTCAGAGTCAACCCCCTCCAGGCATGACACACAGACACATATTTGATCCAATACACACACAACTTAATAAAAATACTCAGGTTTCAAAGATGTGTTTTTTCCTCCAATTTAAATCTCTGGGATAGCGCTGCTGATCATGAAGGTGGATCTCAGGCATTTCCACTCGGGCTCTGAATTGCTGTGGAAGGACAGTGTACCTGGGATTTTAGCACACTCTATTCTGGGGAACTAGGCATATGCCAGATGCTGCTTTAGCAGTGAGTCACACTTGGCAGGTAAGGATGAGGCCGCTTCTCTCAGCAGCCTTTCCCATTAGTGCCACCAGTTCAGAGTGACCCATCAATTCTTTAAACGAAACATGAAAACAAAATCGCTGTTATCGCATTATAAATGCCATCAGATCAAGGCAGCTGAACCTTCTCAGAACATGAGTCAACTTCAGTTGGTATCTGTTTTCAATTCTGTACAAGAGTACGACCCACACTTCAGGTGCCACGGCCAGGGCTCTTTGGTTCATTAAAACAACAAAACAGTGGTCAAACTGTTACCAACATGAACAGTGAGCAAACACTTCTAGGTGTCTCTAGAACTGCAACTGCTCCCTTGGAGAGGGCTATTACTGAAGAGTAAATCTGCTTCAATTCACAGAAGTGGAATTCTTGACCCTGCCTTGTGAAACTTTCAAAATTTATAAAAAACAACTTTCTCTGTGATGGGGTTCACACAAGAAAGGGCAGAAGAAACTGTATTGAAAAGACTATTGGCACCTGTCTAAGAACTCTTTTTATAAGAGTCTGGCTTCAAGCAATCTGTTCCTCCAGGATGGAGGAGAGATTATCATAACCCTGAAGAAGGCAGATTTATGATTAGGAAACCCATGTAGACTAATTCTGTGAAAATTACCCCATCTTTGCTTTAGGTCTCCATGGAAGACTACTAATACATAACACCATATATCAAACTACCCCCTCTAGCATGTGGTGGGTTTAACAACCATCCATGAAGCTGGAATCAGCGTAGATACTTAGCACTGCAATCAGAAACCAGCTAACTTTAATCAAAATTGACACTCTGAAAGAGTACTCAGTAGTTCAAACACTGCTAAGCCAGCAGGAGACAGCAAAGAGAATATGGAGGAAAATGTTTTGGAATGACCGAACAGGAGTACAACCTTCCAGGACACGTTCTGTCATAACTTTGCCAAGACTCTAGCAGCAGTTGTTACTGCCCATGGCTACTGCTACAGACACCACAATACACTACTGGACATTTTGCAGAAAATCCCCAATACAGACAAGGTACCACCACAGCTGCCTGAACAAGATAGCCTAAATAGTGCATTGCACATCCAGAAACTCTGGCTGACAGCAGAAAACAGGTTTATTTTGAACCAGCCTCCTGTGGAGGAGAAAGAACTTCCCACATAGTCACACTCCAGCAGAATCATTCTACTCTACAAAATCTTGTTAAAATTTAGTGCTCCTTTAACAGTGCTTGTATATTTCTCCTTTAATCAGAGGATCAGTAATTAGGCTTGGACCAAGTGTGCACTTCATTAGTCGCTCTATCAGAAAGAACACAGAGCCAGCAGTGCCTTTTAGCGTGTCACTTCCAAACGGAGAAAGACAGCTACCTGCACAGATCACTATCTTCTAATTTGCCAGTTCAACTGAATGAAACCTGGTCTGAACCTAATACATTTAGGGGAGAAATACCACTGTATACCTGGTCACTCCTTGTAGAAAAGCCAAAGGAACTGCACTTCTGAGAAATACAGCCCCAAGGATACTACTTCCTTACAGCTGAAAACATATATGTACACGAAATAACAAGCACCATGACATTTCCCTACTGTTTCCTGTAGATCCTGCTTTTTACTCAGTGTGAGACATTTGGCTAGCTAGACGTACTCCTGTCACAGAGATCAGAACAACTTTATTGCTCCTGGCCATAAGTGTGTAATTTCAGGGCCATAAAGTTTATTGCCCTGGGTGATAAACCATGTTTATAGACTACTTCTACAGAAGATACATCGGGGGGTAGGGAAGACACTGTGCTCTAATGACTGGTGGACTGTTTCAGAGCTTACCTTGTTGTAAGTGTAAGGTGTTGGAGAGGTGGGGATAATACCAGATTTTTCTTTCTGATGCCGTCTTTGTGCCTCCAATACCTGTTGCCATGAGAGGGGGGGAAAAAAAAAAAGGCAGAAATACATCTCATCTACAGGCACCACAAACAGCAATGCTCACGCCAAAGATGCCTGGTGCTCTTCTATTTGGTGGACTTAGTCCAGCTACTGAAGACTCTGCCAAACTCAAACTATTCTTCCTAAGACAGACTGGAACCTTCTACATGGGGAAATTTGCAGCTAAAACATTTTGCTGCTTTGGATGAAAACTCCCGTTTTGCCTGAATTAAAGCAATTGCTCACACCTCTCTTGTTCAAAACCTCCAGCACCTCCATGCTTTGGAACAAGAATCTAAAGCGTGTTTGAAGTGTAACCCTAGCTCCAGAGATGTCCCTTTTTGCCTCTCCCAGGAACAAATCACATCAAATTTGTGCCTTGTTGATCAAATCTGGGTTTCCGGGTTTCTACAAAAATCCCAGTTTAAATATGCTCAGGAAAAGCTTTCTACAGATTTGGTAGTTCACCTGTTTTATAAATCCTGTCTGCAGCACGCATGGCCCTTCACCAGCAGGCTCCACTTGAGGAGGCATTTTCAGGGCACTCAACTGTGGCTGCATGGTCTGATCTCTGTAATTGCTCTTCCTAGTCATTAAAGGCTGCCGACATGCCCAGTACTGCAATTAAATATCTATCTGCAGTTTCCTTTTAATTTTCTTCAGGACAAAGCACAACAGAGAGTGGCGAAAGCAGCACTACAAAACCCAGCCTGTCTGTAATTATAGATTATGTCTTAATGCATACTGACAAGAGAGACAAGCCAGGGTGAACAGGTAACCCCCTGGCACTGCCCTCTTAAGCAACTGCTGTTACAGAACCTTTTGGTTTCAGCACAGTCCTTTTTAATGTAATCTTGAATGAGCCTGAGCTGGAAGGATTGCAAAGCAGGGACTCTTCCAAACCAACTGCTTTAATACAGTTAAAGGCCAACTGTCAAAATCCTGGACTAGTCTCACTGGTGGGAGTTGGGCCTGGGACAGTCAGGAGGCAGCAGTAATCAGTCAGTGCTAAGAACACAGGCTGGGAAATTTGCCTCACGATCTCCTGCTGTAACCAATAGATCACTGCAGCACTCCACCCTGACAGGCAGCTACTACACAATTACTCAAAATTCCTGTGCCCAGAAGCCCTTAACAGGAAAGCAAAGGCTTTTAAAATTACATGGTTATGGAGGCACAGGCAATAAAGATCACGATTCCCCTTTAGCCCAGAACTGGAATCGTTTGTTACCTGAGGTGCTACGTAATATGGAGTGAACTGTGGTGTCATCAAGTCACCTTGGTCTACTTTGGCAAATCCAAAGTCACACAATTTAACAGGTGCATCCTAAAACAAGGAGAAGAGGCTTCATTACAAAATCTCATTGTTACCAGCTTTTCTAATACACATTTCTCACCTTGTATCATTATTACCTTTACTACAAGTACTCCTCTTTTGTGTTTATACCCTTACCATTCCACGAAGCAGCTAAAAGGTCACAAACTGATCTTTGAAACAACCATTTTTGTTTTCCTGGGTGCTCTGGGTCAAAAGCAGTCACCTGCTCAGATTTGGAAAGCACTAAGCATGTTGTAGGGGGGTCACATATGCAGGGTGGTTATGAGCAAGAGAAGAAAGAAACAGGCGAGTGCTTGAATGCATCAAAGCACCTATAATGCATGTTAGAACATCCTGATGACACTTAGGGAGGAAGTATGGCAGAGCAGATCATCTCCTCAAAGCAGGATTCTATGTTGAAGTGAGAACCTGACCCGTATTTAACAGCAGCAGCATGGAGAGCCTGTGCTCCAAGGAGATCAGAGTATGGAAAAGCATGAAGCCAAAATGGGTCATTAATTTTCGTCACCAAAACATTGTATTAATGTCATTTTACAACTATTCTGAAAATCACCATTGAGTCATTTTACAGAATTCAGCAGTAAACAAAGAATACCAAGTCTTCATCTTACCAGAGAGTTATCCTTGAAGAGGAGATTCTCAGGCTTGAGGTCTCTATGTGCAATGTTTAGTGAGTGGCAATGCTGCAAAGCCAAAGCTATCTGAAAAAGGGCACAATAAATCACCCACAATTACAGAACTTCTCCTTTAGCCTGGACAGTTATTTCAGCTTAAAAAAGGACATTGCCAACATAGCTTAGGCCCCAAACATTTACACTCCACTTGGGTACAATTCTGAGTTAAGACAAGCCTGGACACACTGTGCAATAGTGCAGTAAAGCAACGATTAGGACATAAAACGTACCAAGCTATTCAGTTTGCATTTCACTCAAAGAAAACAGAAAAGAAAAGCTAAGTTGCACTGGGCTTCCCAGCCAACTTAGTTTGACTAATTCAGGGCATTATTAGCCCCCCAGAACTGAAACAGATCACGACAGTGTCCTTTTATATGCTGTGCTAGGCCTATAAGGTCACTGCTCTTGCCGGTATGCTCTCCAGCAATTACATTCTGTTTAGCAGTCATCAGCAAGTTCTTGCTTCAATATCTCAGTGAATATTTTATTGCATTTGTTACTGACTTGAGAGTCAACATTCGGGCAGTTTTATTCTTTAATCCTTGAGGGTACTGCCAGCACTTTAATCATTTAATGGGATATTACGCAGAAATATATTACTTGATTCTTTCAGAGACACTGCAATGGTTTAGAAACCTGTAACCCAGTCATGAAAGCTCTACAGATTGTACATTTGAAAGTGCAATTCATTTAAAGAAAAACAAAGCATAAATACTTGAACAGCATTACTGAAACAAAAGGCCACACGACCCTTATTTGAAAGTATTCCTATTGGCTTCTGTAGGATCCTACCCACACAATACCCTGGGTGAAATGCTGAGTCCTTAGAAGACTGCAAATTACTGTGATAAGAGAACTTCAATGTTAACTTAGCTCAGAAACAAATACAAACACATTCCTAGAGAAAATGAGGTAGCTTTGTGACAAGTTTTGATCTATTACTGGTTACACGGAACTAAGACCTGTAGTTCAAGAGGGAGAACCACTAGATGAAAGAGTAACATTGTTTTCAAACTTAATTTGTATAAACATTAAAGCAAAGAGTTATTTGGGACATGAATAACCCAAGTGTACACACAGTCAAAATTCAATTCAAAGTCTTGTCTTTTGGTATAGTTTTAAAAGAGTTTCCCAACATGCTAATTCTGGAGACTGCCTTGCATTGTCAAAATCAAATGGTCCAAAGGACATGAAAACACTGTCAAGAATAATTCTGTACTTCAACCTAATTTCTTGGTTGGATAAAACTAAATAGGTAACAGCACAATTAGCATTTCATTAGAAACAAGTCAAAGCACAAGACAGAAAGAAAGATTAAATGACTTGGCCCCCCTTTCGCCTCAGTACCAAACATTATCTCCCCAACTTAGGGGGAAGCAAGTGATCAGGATATGGATATATTCATAAACAGTCATGTCCATTTACAACAAGTGCTGTAATATCATCTCATGTATTCTTTCCTTTATTCACCACAGTGATCACTGGTGTGGGAGCAGGACATTTACTGATGCGTATCTCCTGTATAGCCTCTCACCTACAGTTCTTATATCTTCTGTCTGGAATGCCAATATAACCTCTGCAAGAAGCAAACAATGGCAACTCCAGCACTTGGCTTTGTGCCGTGGTGCCAAATCCCACACAGAAGAGCTCAACCGTTTTGACTGCAAGATCCTTCTGCCTTGTGGTTCCTTACAGCAACCCGCTAGTCTCCTGCTGTGGCTCCCTAGAAAAGCTATCACAATATACACCCATACCATCTTTCCTGCAACCCTCTCATTAAGCCAAGCCTTCTGACTGGGCACCACAGGTCATACAACAGCTTGGAAGTGAAAGGGAACAAGTTCACCCCAGAACTGAGGGGAACTGACACTGGGGTTCCCCTCATTGAATCCCACGGACGCCCCTCTGCTTTGTCATCCTGCCTACTCCAGCAGGGTGTAAGCTAGTCACACTAGATGCGCTGCTAAACAACAAAGAGCCCGATGGACACCAAAACCTCTAGTAATAAATACCGTGGAAGGTACAAAACACAACGTTCAAGAGTGAGTTGCGTAGAGAAATGGAGAGGGAAAAATGACATTGGAACAAACAGCACAGAAAACATGAACTATAGTGGTTAATTCCTCTTGTTATCTTCCATGATAGGCAGAACTTCCAGAAAACCAAATAGAAAACCCAGCTTGAAAACCACTGGCCCAGGACACATGTACGTTTTTGTCCGCTACCCTGCCCAAGAGGCGAGAGAAACGCCAAGTCTGTGTCATGGCCGAGAGCGATTCTCAAACTGGAGCTCAGGAGCCACGTGGGGTCTGGTGAGAGCCTGTGGACTGTTGGAGGTAACACTTCTAGAACAACAGCGAAGGATACAGCAGGAAGATTGTGCAAGAAAAGAGCTCTCTTTAGTGAAGGGTTCTGTAGACCAGGTTAGGAAAAACATTGCTAAGGACAGCAGAGACACCAGGGTCCCAACCCAGAAGAACTAGCCCACACCTTCCAATTATTTGCTTCTATTAAAACTTTGGCATTGTCAGGTTATAACAAAGCAGGCAATGATCATCGGATCAGAACTGAGGATTATTTTAGCTTCCTTTTTTCCCACCCCCCCACCCCAAGAAATTGTTAAATACTTTAGCCATTATCATTCATGGATTTGCTTATACATGGGTGTTAACTTGCCTGCTTTGTTACTTGGCTTGCTTGCTTCTCAGTAAAGTGCCGGTGCTGGCTGATTCTGTGAAATAGCTCTCCCCCTTCCATCATCTCCATTACAATTAGGAGCCGAGCCCTGTTCAAAAGCATTTCATTTTGTTATATTAAAAATAATCAAAAAATAACAGAATTGCTAAGCTAATAATGCATACTTCATTTCTATTGACGCAGGCCAAAAGAGAGACATATACTTGCTTCTCCTACAGTTGTTAGAACTATTTTGGTTCCGTAATTTTGCCTTCAAGCATATAAACTGCAGGATTTTCTGGCTCCCTGCACAATCTGACTCACTGATTGTCAGCCAGGCATCTACAGTTTGCTCTTCATGTTGGGCTCCCACATCCAGCTGGAAAAAACGCCATGGACATGTCTATGTGAATGCATTCAGAGACATGCAAGCTCCACCCACACTTTCCACCAGCAAGCCAGTTTGGACCTGGAAGCCCTTTAGACACATCAATGTGTAACTCTTCCCTCAAAGAATAATACAGCCCGTAGAGTCTTGCATCAAACGGGCTAAAGAGCTTCCAGGCTGGAGCGGGCTTAGAGCGCAGCATACCCCTGTCTGCACTCATCCTTGCAGGTGTGTTGATCTGCCTAGCTGTCTGCCTCAGCGCTAAAGATGTTCATGGCAACTTAGAAGCAGAAGTTTGAGGAATTATCTTTAATGTTTTTGAGTCTGGATACTCTGTGGTACCTCATGTTTTTAAATTTACAGTTTTATTGCCATAATTATGAAGGACAATGAATAGAAAGTGTGGAGATCAGGACTGCTAGATCCTCAAGAAACTAACTTCTAGTTCTTCTCACCACACAGCAAAATCAGACATGTCAGAGGCTAAGACAGGTCTCAGCTCTTTAATTCTCCCAGCTGTATTTTTTTTTTCCTCAACTAACATCCAATTAGAAGACAGCATTTTTCTCCCAAGCAATATTAACGTATGAAAAACAGTAAGTCTGCTTCATGTCTTGCTGTGTTCATTTTAAGCAGGAAAATGTATTGAGAGTTTACAGGCAAGAACCTAGTATTTTTAGAAACAATTCTTTCCTCCTCTTTTTTTTTTTTTTTACATGAAGACTGGCACTCTGAGTTTCCCAGTGGCTCACAGGCATCACCATCATGGAAAAGGATCTCACTTAGGATTCCAAGTAGCAACAAAAGCCACAACTCCAATCCTGCTTTAACAGTTCTTTGAAAGCAGAGGGGTGCTCAAAGGTTACAATTCAATTCAAGCTACTAAAGCAATATCAAAGCAGGACAGAAGCTAGAAGCTAATATACTCTCTCAGACAATGCAGGTATCACAGACTGAATCAATGAAAAACCTAAGAAATGAAGATGTATTCAAAACCAGTAATGAAGGACGCAAATTCATTTAAATGTGCAAAGGGCTGGGCATTGAGAGGGGAAAAAGCAAGTGTTGCTTAGTTTGAAGTACAAATATATCTGGAACCCCCTTAAAATACTGATTGTGGTCACACTGTGACTAAAAAAAAAAAAAAAAGCAGACTCCACTATACCTTGGCCTAAACATGGAAAGCAAGCTGTGGGAATGAATCACCCTATGTAATCTTACCTTGGGCTGGATTCATGTGGGAACTGCACACTGTTAGCATAAACTTCAATAATTTGAACAATATTTGGATGTGTTGCACACATCATGTGCAGACGTACCTTGAAGAGAAGGGAAGAAACGTTACTGTAGACAGTGACACACACTTGACCAGTTCTGCTCCTCCCTCTGCCCCAAGACCACTGCACACACAAGCCTGGGCGCTGCCAGCCATGCTCAGCACCAGTCACACCCAATTTAAAATTATTCAAAAAACCATGAAATGTCTACAAATGTTTATACAAATGACCAACACTACTTAGATCAAGTAAGACAAAAAGATCATACATTGCCAACCTGTTTGCTACAGACCACGTAATCAAACCCAGCAGAGTTCCACAAAAAGCCCAACCTTTGATTTCTTTGGGTTTTAGAAATAAGTTTAAAGTTAGAACTAGCTTTAAAGTAGCAATAGAGATATGACTGAAACAAAAAAATTAATGAATAAAGCCTGAAATTCCATGATCCGGATTCTTTTATGGCCTGATGATCTAGCACTCAACATGTGAAAACCTCACCTCCTGTTCCAACTTTCTAGAACAGGCACCTACGGAACTTTCCCCAGCTTAAAGCTACCTGGACTGCTAAATCAAGCCAAGGCCTGATGCCCTTTGTAAACAGATTACTTTTCCCTAGGAATTTTAAATGAGAATTTCCTCAGTAACAAGAAATGGAAGCTGCCTAAACTTTGAGGACGATTAACGCTTCTTTCACTTTCGTGACAACTTGACTGACTGCCCATCATTTTCAACAGACTGACAGTTTGGTACCTTGGCACGGTCTTGCCAGACACAGTAAATCACAAATGGTATCAGTAAGCTTATTTAGTTTCTTGTACACAGATAAAACCATACCATTTAGAGCACAACTTGAAGCATTCTTGGCAATTCTTAGAGTAGTGACATCCAAGAGTGAGATTGTAGGGAAACAAAATTCATTCTAAACTATTCATGTTACATTACATGGGATGGAGGGAGAACAGCAGCTTTAAAATGCAGGTCTATAAATTACACTTGTACATATACAGCCAGCACCCACAGCAAACTCAGTTAGAAAGACCCTCTGCTTCACCCACCACCTCATCCTATAGGAACTGAGCACAGCAAGGCTAGAGAATCCAACCTAAGGAATCTTGCATAGCAAGATCTGCAGAACACATGCTTGTTTTTTGGCTTTTTTGTTTTGTTTTGTTGTGGGTTTTTTTTAAAACCACTGTAACAATTCACCAAAAAGGCGAGACTTTGTGGTGCATCAGAAGGCAGACAGTATAAACAGGAACTATACCTCATTTCTAGCTTTTGGACGATCGAGAAGAATTTTCAGTGCAAAGCGTTCTTGAGAGGATTTTTTCACGCAGACTCTGGTATTACAGCAATAAAATCATTCAGTCAGCAAGAATGTTAAAGAGACACTTCAAGCAATTGATCTGCAGTTATGAGTTTGCTCTCCACATGGGAATTAACAGGAATGCCCGCAATCTGGAATATACAGGGCACCTGTCACCACATACCAGCTTGAAAGCTTCAGTTTTCAGCCTTCCACAGCAATCAAATAGGTTATGTAGAAACACCTCACACAAAATTGTATTTTCAGCAATGCAGAAAAAATACTTTAGAGCAATGGGTAACTGCAGACAAGCAAAACATATTCTACACGTTCAGCCTGAAGAGACATTTTTGATGAAAAAAACCCAAACCACACAGTGGCAGCCTGAACATCTCCAACTGAGGGTGTAGTCTGCAATAAATAAAGTGTTTGTGAATGGAAATCCTTGTTTTGGCAAGGCCACCAACTGTGCCACACACGTTTTTTCTCTCTTTCCCCCATTTAGCATTAACAATTGAACTGCGTCAGAGGGAAGGGCCCACATATTAACAGGCAGCTAAAAGAATAAAGCACAAAGGGATATTTTAATAAAGATCAGAGGCAACACAGCAACACAAAATGGATGAGGAGAAACCAATTGCCTGGACAGGAAGATAAATGGTGGCAAAAGACAATTGTCCTGTCAAACGCCCAGCAACAGAGAGGCGCAGACATTTGTTTTCCAGCGCTTGTGCACAAATTCCTGCTCCCAAACGGGAGGGTGCTTGTTGAAAAGGGAACATATGTTTTGCTTTACAGAAAGCACCCAGTTCCTGCAGGGGTTAGAAATGCACGACGGGCAAGTCTGGTTTGAGATGCAGAGCCCATGGCACTATCTGCTTTGGCCTCACATGATGATCTGAAAAAAAAGAGCTGGTAAAAATAGCTAACAGGCACGCAGTGCTGATGCCCCAAGTGATGATACCGTAGACGGGAGCAGCGACCTTTGCACCACGCTGACACTAGTTTCAAAAGGACAAAGGTGTTTGAGGAGAATTTTCTGCCACCACCATTTCACAATCGACTCCTGCTCCCACTTTGCTTCAGGAACAGTGCAGTGAGATGGGGACAAGGCAGAGAGGTGGGAGAGTGTTTACTTCAAACATACTCCATAAAAGACAATACCTGGCTTGCACATCAGCTATGACCCACGTGGAGTAGAGACATTTATGTTTATAAAAACAGTCTTCCACATATCACATCGCTCTGCTGTTAACATGCTTTACATACATACTCACTTCTCCACAGCTAAGGAAACGGGCTGAGATTACATACAAATCCGCAGGTGTATTGTCTTACCTAACAGGACCACTGATCCCAGCTCCCAGCTTCTGAGTCCAGTTAATGTTGTACTCCTCTAAAATGGAGGTTTCCTAGTCAAGAAGGAGCAGGGGGAGGGGGGGAAAAAAAAAAAAGGAAAAAAAAAAATTACTATATCCCTTCCAAAAAGAACCAGCTCAGCAGACCTGATTTGCATGATACCTGAACAGAGAAAGAACCTGCTTTGGAGTTTTGTTTCACCTAGGAAAATTAAACATAAATACAGATGCTCACATAATAATACATCTCAGTTTAAAATTATTTCTGTGCAGCTGAAACTGCTCACTCTGGCATTTTGAAACAGGATTATTGAGAACAGTAAATGGGATCTTGTGCCTTTAACAGAGAAAGCATACAAAGGGCACTTCCCCCCCTCCCCTCCACCCCTGACTCTTAAATCCATCTTCCTACCTATAAATGATGGATCACAGCTGAACACAAAGGCCCAATTTCAGCATTATCATGTATTTTTTGGTCATACAGTACAATGGAAAATTACTTTTCTGCTTTCTTAGGGTTTTCAAACCTTTGGATTCATTATACTGTAAATTAAACCCTGCCTGACTAGTTTTAGCTTGTCTGATAATGAACCAGGCTCATGTTTATAATCCTTTTGTCCAAATCCATATAAACAGGGTTTGGGCTTGTTATGACACAGCTCGGGTGCTATCATGCTTAAACATGTCACAAGGCGGGATGTAAACGCAGCTCCAGCGCGCAGCGTTTTGATTAACGCCGCTGCCCTGTGCGGCGACACAGATGGGATCTGACAACAGAGCAGGGCTGAACGCTGCAAACGTCGTGTGCAAACTCAAGTCACCAAGTAATACACGCCATAAAATTCTGCTTTTGCTCTTTTATGAACTCTGCTACCCATATTCAGGGACATCTTTCAAAAAGCCATACTTTCTGATAAATTGCAAGAAAAAGAGCCGGTAACAAAAGCTAACACCGGAGAAGCTAAAATACTTCCCAAATGCACTGAAAACAAATGGGAGAGTCCACTGCTTGCAAAGCAACTTTATTCTGATCAGATTTTCCCCTTCTGTTAACTTCCATTCAAAACCTGCAGCATTTCAGGATTCGCTCGTGCTACAAATTACGAGAAAAGCGAGAACACTCGTGCTCTCAGCTAAGGTATTGAAAATGGTAGTCCCTAACCTGGGATCGCTGGCCTCTGCTGCAATAGTCATGGATGAACGCTACGGCCAGGCTGGAGCCAGACCTCAAGCCACATGGACTGAAAACAAAGCAAGAGAGGAAAGCTGATATTTAAGGCAAGATTTGAAGGGATTAAAGAGTGAAAAAGCCATATATGAAAGAAAAAAATGCCTTTTAACAGTCTGGAATGGGTATCACATAAATCACAGATGACTAGCCTGAAAGGTATAAAGAAAAAAGTGAAAGTTAACATTGAACTGGAGATTTTATGAAGGGCTTTAAAAGAAAGGGGAAGAAGAGCATAGTGGATCGGTGTTTTCAATTAGAAGCACAAAGAAGCCTTCTTACCAATTTAACTAACATAAACTTCACTCTTGAGAAACACTATTAGGGAAAAGCTAATTTAATTTTCCTGATATTCAGATACAGAGAAACAAAGACATCATAGGTGGAACGAAACCACAATTTTAGAAAAGCATTAATGAGCAGAGAAGGGGTTTCTCTGAACTGGGGAACACCTCCTCAGCACGTGCTTTCAAGATCACACTCAGTGTCTAAGTTGTGAAGTCAAACCACTGAAATGGAGAAGCAAACGCTGAAGTACTCCAGAGCAACAGCGTGATTAAGTGATAACAATTCTTCATTACTATTTTTCATAGCGCTTTGAAGTCTGCTGCTCCTGTTCCAAAACCAAAGAAGGGCCTCTCTGCCCCAAAACTTACCTAACACTTTCAACTGCACAGATTGGTCTAGAAAGAGAGATTGTCTCCACATACAAGCCCAGTCTTGACTAAACAGTTTTGCTACCTGCTGCCACTTCTGTGATGGCACAGAGACCATTTGCTTCATTTCAGCTGAGTAACCGGAACAGAGGAGCTGATTAGGAGTTGGAGAAATCTCTGATTTATGAATCAAATGAAGTGAGAATAAAATCTGATGGTTCTCAACTCCTGAAGGACAACTTCAAACTACAAATAAGTTAATTTTTAATAAAAGTTTCTTTCCTCTTGCATATTCTGCATATTTACAATTGTTTTAACTAAAAAAGCCAACATTTTTGTTTTCTGTATTTTTATTTGGATTCCAATCTTCATTCCAAAGCAGCTTTACAACTTAGAAGTAAAAATTAATAATCTAATGATCAAGAAACACTATTCACCATCTCCTACCGATATGAAATGCAGTATTTGAGAACTCTGATGTCCATCAACGTACAGAATGGATGACATCTCCTTCTAGTTCAAGAACAGGAGCTCCACATCAAGCGCCAGAACTACGCAGCTGCACATCAACACAAGTTCATAACCTACAAACGGCGTGAAATGTTTAAAATGTACAGATATAAATCTGCCCTCAGAAAATATCAAAATCTATTTCAAGTGGTAAGCCTAAATGACTTGCCTCTTCACTGAGATTAATGTGCCGTGGATGCAGGCAGCAGAGGGTACAGTATCCTCTACTTAGCTCCACATCTGGCGAACGCAACGCCTGACAGTAGCACTGCTGCACAGCCCTGAACTCGTAGACTGGCTGACAGGTCAGCTGGAACTAATCTGCTACGGCTGGGAGCAGAGGAGGCAGAAGAGTGCCTGAGAGAGTGCTTCCAACAAAAATCTGCAGTGGTGCAATTTCCTACAATAAACCTTTTTGCTCCCACTGTTAAAGGAATGTTAAACTTCTGATCGCTCCTTACATTAATTTCCAGTGGGCAAAGGGAATAAACTAATTTGAAATGTATTTAATTACAAAAAAGTTTCACACGAATTTTGAAGAGCTGAGTTCTCTTCAATAGCACAATTCCCTTTCAGCAAGCTCAGGGTACCTAAAACAACGGTTGGAGCATCCTCCCATGCAGAGTCAGCAGTCTGGGATGCCAACAGCTAGGAAAGGCAGGACTGAGATTTCTCTCAGCTTGATCTCCAACAAGCTGCTTTTAGACAGGGCTAGGCATGCATCGGGACTGCTCGGGGGAAAGCTCAGGTGCTTCTCAGTTTCTACTGAACAGCAAGGGGAAAAGGTTTGCAATAAGGTACTTTAAAAATAACGCACACTCACTACAGTCAACTGAAAGTATACAGACTGCTGCTTGGACAAACTCCACGTATTGAACAAGTGAAATGCCAACAACCAGCGTAAATCCACCTCCACTGCTCCAACAAGCGGCCTTTCAACTTCAGCTAGGGTGCCTTAAACAGCGATCGCTATCTTGAATCACAGACCTTAAGCCTGCAGACGCAGGTGAAACCCAATCAATCAGTCTTAAACAATAACCAATTTGAGAAGCAGAGAAATCAGCATAATGTGTAAAAGTACTAAATTATATTTTAGCTTCAGACAATGCCTATAACCCATAAGATTTGCCCAGAAGCCGTTGTTGGTAAGAACCCCTCCAAACTGAGAGGGGCAGGAGGCAGATACAGAACTGTCTCTATACCTACACCACTGCTTCAGCTTTTTTGGTTTGTGTTTAACCCCCAAGAACTCTGATGTAGATCTTTACCTTCACAAGAAATACCACAGAAATCCTTGAAAATCCTTCTTTTTGAAAACCTTCTGGACAGCTACTTCACCTGCACTGTGCCAAGGCTGATAATGAACAGGAAGAAACAGACTACAATTTCGATACTTGATCTCATAGTTTAATTACAGTCTGGATTGTTGGACACAGTGCTTAGACTTTCTTCTACTTTGCACTTCTTTAGCTCAAAAGGCAAGACCCATAAATTTTAAATCAATCCAGATCTCAGCAACACAAGACTGTGTTGCTACTTCTCTTCCATTGACTTTTGCCCCCAATGAGCTTTGTAAAGACAAATCCCACCGTGGCAGATAACAGGGCTGAAGAAAGAAGACAACTGACAATACATTGGGTCTTTTAGTCTGCTTCTTTAAGGAATTCATTCATCTTATTAAAATAAGCATTTATTAAGCATCCAGAATCAGTGACAACAAATGCTTTGCACAAGGTAAAGAACCTGCTGACAGTCTTTAAAACGTTGCTTTATTGTCACTTTATCTCAAAAGGGTTTCCCCAGCTTCTTCAGGAAATCCGCTCAGCCAGGTCACAGAAGGACTCCCCGGGAAGCGCTAAGCTCACACACTGATTCTCGCTGTAAAAAAAGAAATCCTGAATCTGCTCAGCTCCTCTACCGCCACTTGAAACACAAACATCCCACACGCCAGATTTGTTTTCACAACAGCATCCGAACAGGAACTCAGAGATGGATCGAGGCAACAGCACTGCCTCTGCAGCCGGGGTCTGCTGTCAGGCAGAGACCACAGCTCCTCGAGCAGCCCCAGCTCTGCCCCCCACACCCTCAGCATTACACCACCAACCTCCCCCAGGGCCGGATCTCGTGGAAGCCGCCTGCCTGAGGCTCCTCTTTCCTTGCCCGGCGCCTGGAGCGCTACAGGGGATGAGGCTGAGAAGCGAGGAGCAGAGCCGCAGACGTTAAGAGAAGCGGGGACCGGGACCCACAGGGCCCTGCCGGGGCTGCCCACCGCCCCTCGCAGGGCTAGGGGCGAGCGGGGGCCGGTAGCGGGGAGACCCGGAGCGCTGCTGCCTCCCCCTTACCTTGATCATCTTGTCCATCTCGTGATCCTCCGACATCCTCCCGCGGGGCCGCGAGTGGCTGAAGGCGGGGAGGAGGGGGAACCGCCGTCCCGGCCGCAGCGAGGCAGGAGGGAGCGAAGGAGGAAGGCGGCGGGGGGGGGTGGGGGCGGCGCTGGGCCGCGCTAAGCAACGGGCAGCCCCGGAGGAGCCTTTGTGCCACCGCCGCACCGCCTCATCCCCGGCCAGCTAGCCCGGGGCGGGGAGGCTGGGACCCCCTTGGGAAGCGAGGGAGAGCGGCGGGGAGGGCGCGGCCCGGCGCGGAGCCGCCGCTCAGCCCGGGAGACGCCGCCGCCGCCCGGCAGCCAGGCATCGCCGGCACCCTGCGCCGGGCACACCCGCCGGACGGCGCACCCCGCCGCCGCGCTGCCCCCCGCCCCGCGCCCCGCGCGGGATGGCGGCCCGCGCCCCCCGGTCCCCCTCCGCTCCCCCGGGGGAATTTTTTCGGAGCCACCGCCGCCGCGGCGGCGGCGGTGCGGTTTTACAGGCGGCCGAACGCCAGCCCTCCTAGGAGCGCGACGCCGCCATCAAAGCCCTCAGAGGACTTTCGAGGCGCCGGGGGCGCCTTCTGATGACATCACGGGGGCCAGGGCGATTCGGCCCCGCCCCCTCGCCGGTGAGCGGCGCGAAGCCTCGCGAGATCTGGGCGCGCGGCTCGCTGAGGGGAGGCGGTGGCGTGGCAGGGGGTGGCGGGTGGGGAGCGGCGCCTCGCACCCCCCTACTCCTGAAGGGGAGTTTTCCCCTCCCCACACCTAATAAAGGTGTCTCCCACCGCCGCTCCCTGAGGCACAGGTCACCCTCAGATCCGCACGGCTCTGTTGTTGAGGGGCGGGCAGCTCTTGCTTTGTTGGGGACAGGCTGCAGATGTAGGGCTTTCTTTATGGTTAAGGCAACATGGGGAAAGTGGGCTGTGCAAAAAGTCAGCGAAAAGCTTGGTAATTACCCAAGGTGCAGCGGATGCGTGGAAGAAAATTTGTGTGAGCACGTGGGTCACAAATACAAACTGCTCCAACAATGGCAGGATTAACTTCATTAATACAAATGTTTATTGTGAGTAGATACAAGGAGAGCCGGCAGGAGCAGCCGAGAACAAATTTTTACCTCATAGATTCAGGCTGAGAGGTTTTTCTCCTGCTCCGTTACACAACTGAACCTCTGTTCAATTTGCTTACAGAAGAGGGGGGTACGTGTTAGGTGGAAAGGACAAGGAGTGTAGAGCGAGCTGTGTAAGCCAACAAAGAATTATTAAAAAACCTACTGCAGACTTGACAAGCCTTTAAATGATTTCTAGAAAAAAAAGCATATTCATCAGGTAGAGTTGCAACAAGAGTACACCCCTGTAATGCATTAGTACTCAGCTGACTGTATTTAGTATTTTAAAAATATAAAGCCAAGTAACATTTTCTAACAAAAGCTCCTTCAGGCACCTTCTAAAGAAACATTTCTTAATGTAGAGTTACATATTTGCCGCCCAAGTTTTGCGTGTGTTAAGAAGGGGTTTCCTTGCTTTAGAGCTCATGAAGCTGCACAAGTGTCTCCAAACGCCTGGAGAGGCTGCTGTCCTTTAAGAGTTTTTCTGTGGAATTTTGATTGTCACCTAGGAGAAAAAAAAAAAAAAAACAAAAAACAAATAAACAAACAAAAAAAAAAGTCACAAGTTATTTTCCTGGAGACAGCGTTCAGTTATATGCACTTGAAGGCCAAGAAGCAGCAGCATCCTGCAGAAAAGAACCAAAACCAGAGGACAGTACATCCCAGTCAGACTGGGACCACCTTGGTCTGGAGACCTATTGGGAAGGCTCGAAGAGAGGGAAGAGAGGGGGAAACTCGGAGGCTGGGCCACAGCATCTCTCCAGAGATTCTGCTGCTCCTTGATGGTGGGACAGCCCTTCTGCCTTGTCTTACAGGACATTACTCAGCCTTCGGTGACTGGATTACCTAATACCAGGAACCTTGGTCTCATGGACCTGGGGGCATATCAATTCGGGTTGAGTGGCATTAAGTGCTGGTGATCACTGCTCACATTCCTGCTTTTGAGTGAATGGGCCGAGCACCCCCAGCACATGCTCTTCCTGTTCTCCATAAAACAAACTCAGGGAGAAGTCTGCACACTTACATTCTTTACAGTGAGGAACAGCTCAACAGTGCCGAGCGGTGCAGGGAATCGGTAATGTTAGGTCACATATCCTTGTTCTCCTCAGCAGTATAAAGCAAGGCTAGCTTTCTGTTTTAAATACAGTTACGTGGAGTTGTGTTTGTGCTTACTTCAGATGGGCAACTCCAGTTTTGTTTTTAGAAGGAAGAATTGCAACTCGTAGGCCAGCCTACACCAACAAGCACAAATACAATCTGGAGCTATGGCAGGGGGTTGGGAAGTCCGTGGACACACAGATACTCACATTTTTCACCTCTATATATGCCTCCAGACCATATTCTCCCAGCTCTCGCCCATTCCCAGAAGCTTTGTAGCCACCGAATGGGGCTTGTGCACCAAACACATCATAGCAGTTTATCCTGAAATGGAAACCAAGAATTAAGCACTTCTAGTTTCACAACTGTTTCATGGGAGAGCCCTTTCGCAGCAAATGGGCATCTCAGCTGTTTACAGCACAGGGACAGCTGAATTTCTAGGCAGGATTTCCGTATTTCTCAGTTCTCTCAGCCAATTCATCAATACTGAAACCTTATCACCCAGGAAACAGAACATCATCAAATCGATTCATGTCTCTTGTTATGACAGGACCAAGCATCCAAGTTGCCACCCACACCACAGATATCAAAAGCACCTACTTGTTCACTCAGTACCATTAAAAAAAAAAAGATAGTAAGATACTGGATCTTCAAAATCTCTTGTGCTAAAACAGTAAACTGGTGTTTGGTGTTGCCCTCAGCACAGCCTCAGAGCACAGAGGAACATCCACCACAGCAGCCGAGACCACACAGACGTGCTCAGTGATCTGATGGCTTCTGGCCCTACAGCGGGAGCATGGAAGTTTAACAGACCTAAATTCCTAAATTTTACCAACAGTTAGCATTACAGTTGAAGGTCTGACACTACATTCAGTGAAGTACATGTAAAATTGGATCCAAAGTAGGGACAAGCTATCAAAGAGCAAGCTTAATGAGAAATGGCAGCACACAAGGAAGCGTCCAGCAGCTCAGGGAGAAGGAAGCTCACCAGACTGTTCCAGCTCGCAGGCCGTGTGACACATAGTTTGCTTTGTCAAGATCCTTTGTAAAGACTGCTGCTGCAAGGCCGTACTTGGAGTCATTTGCTCTTTCAATGACTTCCTCAATTGTTTTGAATTTCAGAATCTGCATGACTGGCCCAAATATCTGCAAAATCCAAACACAGAATGTGAAAATTGGCATAAATTGATCGCAGGGGAGGCTGTGGTTGACGCTGGAGTTACACGCGTACGCTAGAAGACACACAGGACATCAAATTCAAAGTATCACTTCCTGCATTACGAAGTGCCCAGGATGTAATCTGGAGGGAAGTTTAATGTGGTAACTTTCTAAGAAGCAGCAAGTTTTGCAGCTCACGAACATCCAGTGCTTGCAGACCCGTGGTTTTTTGCATCAGAAGGGAGAAAATGATGAAGAAGCAAGAAGCTGACAGACATGACGGCGCTGCGGGTCTCACCTCCTCTCTGGCAATCGTCATGTTGTCCTGCACATCGCCAAAGACTGTTGGCTGGATGAAATAGCCTCTGTCTGCAGCAGGGTTGCCACCACACAGCAGTTTGGCTCCTTCACGCTTCCCAGTACTAATGTACCCGAGGATCTTCTTAAACTGTTCTTCATCTACCTAAGAGCCACGGGGACAGACAGATCAGCTTCGCTTTTACTGGGGGTAAAAAAAGATTCAGCTGCAACCTGCTGTGCATGAGACTGTGCTCTAGCAACTCCTCATTTCACCAGACTGCCAAGCTAGCTTCAAAGGGAGGTGATAATTTTTAAATGCCAGCATCAAGTGGAGGTTTTGGAATAATCAAAACTGGTAATTAACTTCTCCCTCCTGCACAAGCAAGGAGATAATGGGCACAGTTTGAATGAGATTAGGCTGAGAGAGTTGGGGGGGTTCAGCCTGGAGAAAAGAAGGCTCTGGGGAGACCTTCGAGCGGCCTCCCAGGGCTTAAAGGAGGGACAGGAAAGGTGGGGAGGGACTCTTGATCAGTGGGTGGGGATAGGATGAGGGTTTTAAACTGGCAGAGGGCAGATTTAGATTAGATTTAAGACAGAAATTCTTCCCTGTGCAGGGGGTGAGGCGCTGGCCCAGGGTGCCCAGAGAAGCTGTGGCTGCCCCCTCCCTGGAAGGGTTCAAGGCCAGGTTGGACGGGGCTGGGGGAAGGTGTCCTTGCCTGGGACAAGGGGTGGCACTCGGGAGGCTTTAAGGTCCCTTCCAACCCAAACCCAAATTCTATGATTCTATGACTCTATGATTAATCAAGAGACTGAAGGATACCTTTAATTCTAGTCTACTGATGCACAATGACCCAGGACTGGGACTATTTAATGAAATAACAGTTCAGGACATTTCTTGCTCTTACCTGAGGCCCCTGTTCAGTTTTAAAGTCAAACGGGTTTCCAACCACCCTGGACTTCGCCTTCTCAACACTCCTCTCCACAAACTCGTGATATATATCTTCCTGGACATATGTTCGGGACCCAGCACAGCAACACTGCCCTTGGTTGAAGAAGAGGGCAAAATGGGCTTGATCCACAGCCCAGTCCACTAAGAATGGGGAGAGGAGAGAAAACAAATATATAAACAAAACCAACCAGAGTCAGTAAGTGACTTCTTCTGAAGAAGTATCATGCAGACTGCCACAGTATCAGTGATACAAAGTCCTTTCAGTTGACAGGCTTTTTCCATGCTTTGGTAGGGCAGAAGTTACGTACAGATTTAATTAGTATGAGGGTCTATCAGAGCACACCATACTAGAGGAAAAAAATCTAATCTGAGGCAGATTACAGTTCTCATTTGAAATTATCAGGTGGTTAAGGACAAGTTATTTTAGATCTAGAGGTATTTCCTTCCTTATTGCCATATAAAAGCGTGTGTGTTGGCTCATCAAGATCAAAAATGAGTCTATATGCAAGAGATGAGGGAACCAGAACTTCGTAAGACTGGCAAAAGGTGGTACACACTAAGAGAAAGAGAAAGAAATGAGAACAAAAAGTGGAACTAAGACTGGAGATACTGAAACAATTCTAATTTGTAAATAACTGAACTTCTTCGCAGCCCTGGGAAAGAAGTAGGAGTGAAGAAGTGCCAATACACAAACAGGGCAGCTGCAGCAGGAGGCAGAGAGACCTCACTGGGTGGGACCAGCCAGCTGGTGTCAGAGCTGGAGCCTCACACAACACGGCAGAGGTTTCCTTTCCCCCCACAGCTCTGCGTGCAGCAAGCCAGCGTAAAAGGTACAGATCAAATACTACGCTAGCAGGCGCTTACTGTCTGCATCAGACATGATTATATTTGGACTCTTCCCTCCAAGCTCCAGTGTCACCCTCTTTAGGTTACTCTCTGCTGCAGCCTTCTGGATCAGATGCCCAACCTGCATCACAAGAAGAACGAGTATTAGGAATTAAGCCCTTCATACAGCAACACCTGGCAGGGCAGCTGGTTTTAGATCTCAGTCAGCAGTTAATAATTATCCCCTCGTTGTCAGGGCTTCAAGGGAACAACTGAAGTCCGTCCAGAGTTTCACCCCTAGTAAAAAGCAGCTCAAGGGAAACAATATGAAGTATTCTAAAGAGAGCACCTAAAAAGAGTCTTATGTAAAGTAAGAATAGATGTCACGCTCTGAATTCAGCTGTTGCGTTTAAAAAAACCTGCAGAAGGCAAGGCACCTCTGGGATTTTACACAGAAAAGGTATTACAGCAATGGGAGATCCCAGGAGCCAAAAGGTTAAGGTACTCCCTTACCTCCGTGGAGCCGGTGAAGGCCACTTTATCTACATCCATGTGGGACGAGATGGCAGCCCCCGCAGTGGGCCCGTAGCCGGGGATGATGTTCACCACACCTGGTGGGAATCCAGCCTGCCGGTTCACAGCAGGAGACAGCAACGTTACTCCTTTTAGAAATCACAGATTTCACCCACCCTCGCTTGTTAGTAACCCTTCAGTAGGCCTTCCTTTTCTACTTCCTTTTAATTTCCCAGGTGTTTATAGTTTTAATGTCCTGGTTATTGTGAACCATACAACTCCTCTCCCCACCCCACATCCTAAGCATAGTTTGGGGCTAGGTACGTTAGCTTTCTCATCACCCTAAAGTCTGTTATTTAACTGAACCTCAAAGAGTCCTTTCCTAATCAAGATTTATGTCCTCTGCATACGCATTTGTAAGGAGAAGGGAGGTTTTTTTGCTAAACCAAATGCTAAGATAGCCAAGACAATCCAGCCTTTCTTCAGATCAGACAGCTCTTCTCTGTCCCTGCCACACACCCTCTGCAGCTCCCCAGTTTGGCTGTACCACACCGCGCTCCAGCAGCGACAGCGAGGCAGCGGATGCCAGCCCGGCCTTTTCGCTCACCTCTTTGATCAAATTAGCCACATAGAGAGCACTCAGCGGGGTTTGCTCTGCCACTTTCATCACAACCACGTTGCCGGTAGCCAGGGCAGGCCCCAGTTTCCATGCTTGCATCAGCAGTGGGAAGTTCCACTGAAAAACAAGGAGGCATTTGCTGCTCTGGACTTGAAAGTTTCCGATTAATCAGTAAGTAACCACCGAGCTTCATTCAAACCAGCTGCAGCACCCATGGGAGCAGCCTTTGATCCTTCCCTAGCTGCTCTGCAACATTGGGCTCTTTTTCAAGCACCGCCTTCCGTCTGTCCAGGAAAACCATACGCTGAAGTGTGAGGTCTCTCAGTACCACTGCAAAACCCCACCTTTTTTGGTAATTCATCTTTACTGTCAAGTTTAGCCATTAAATGTTCTTTTTGAGGCATTCTGAAAGAAAGCCTGTTTGCAATGACAGGGCAGTGCACACAGGCCAGTGAGGCATTTACATTCAGGTCTTGCTCAATGCAAGTATGAAAAACGTGCAAATACTGTATGCAACAATCAGCATCCAGCTACTCCTATAAAGAGGTCACACAGATCATTGTATAAATATTGTTCTTGACAAACCCCCTTGCTACGCTTGCAGTTACCCAAATAAGATCATGTACATATCGCTGAATTTTGCACGCTAGCTCTCTATTTCCTCATCACACAGAATTTGGGTTTTAATGCTAGGTAGTAATTTAAACTTAATTGTGGTTCTGAGACAGATAACTCCTATAAAGGTGTTTAAAATCTATTTTTTTTTTTAATCAGCATATACAAAGTAAATCTTCCACAGAGCCCATGAAATCAACAGGTAGTTCAATACTGCCAGAGCAAAGTAACAGCCTGCCCAGCTGATGCAAGCATAACTTTCTTTACCACTGGAAGGAAGTAGTGGTTAGCAACAGATAATACCTTGCATTTTAAGACAACTCTTCATGGTAACACTGAATTCTTGAAAAGCTGCAGGAACTACTGATACATTTTACTCACCGGGATTATCTGTCCACAAACTCCCACTGGCTCATGTCTTGTGTAACAGAAGAAGTCTCCATCTAACGGGATGGTTTTGCCGTGGAATTTATCTGACCAGCCTGCAAAGTATCTAGCAACAATAAAGTTTTGGTCACTGAATTTCAAATAACAAGTCTCCTGTCAACAGAAAATAAGAGATACGTCCTCCAGCTATTTGCTTTCCTCTCTTCTTCAGTCACTCCATAAAACACATACCAATACAAGTATTTCCCAAACAGGTGATTTGAAGAATGGGCAGTAAATACAAACATTTGTCTCTCCCGCCATTGCCAGCACTTTGCATAATATAAATTCTGTCATTCCTGTGCTGCAACACAGGTCACCTCTATTAGTGCGAGTCCTGTATATAGCAAGAAAGAAACATATATAACAAAAATCCTTTGGGAAGTCGCAGGAGTTACAGCCTTATTCACAGCAAAAAAATAAAAATAGAGGAAAACAAGGTGCCTGACCCTGCTGCGGGGTGAATGAAACCATCCAGGCCTGTCACCCCAGCGCTCGCATCGGAGCCGTTTGGTCTCTGCGCGAGCAGAGGTTTGGCTACCCCGCGCCAGCTGAGGACACGCATGAAGCAGGGAGCGTTACTGCATCATCACTGCAGCCTCCGCCCCTACCTGAGACATTTGACTACCATGTCCAAATCCACCAGGTAGGAGATGGAGTACGGTTTGCCATTATCCAACGTCTCCAGCGCCTGCAAAAGACAATGAGAATGCCTGAAGAGCAACGCGGGGAAAGTCACATGTATAGATTTAGATGCAACTCTCCGTTTGCGACTCAGATCGGTTCTGCACGTTGGCCATTTTGCTTTCAGCTTCCCCAAAATGACTTCCCCATCCTTCGTAGCGCTCTCTCACGGTTTTAGCTGTGGCTACAGTCCCCCCCCCACCCGACAGGCCCAAACCCCCGTGTCTGCAGTCAGGGACCGCGGCAGAGAGCTGCGCCGCAGAGCGCGATACGCACCGCCAGGTAAGCCCGGTCCCTCTCGATCAGGTCAGCAAGACGATTCAGCAGCTTCCCCCGATGAGAAGCATCCATCCTCCTCCAAGGCGAGCCCAGCTGGAAAGCCGCCCTGGCTGCCTTAACGGCCTTGTCCACATCTGCCTGCAGAGGATTCCACACAGGAGGGTGAGAAAGCAGTACCCAGCCCCACTTCAGTCTCTCCCAGTACAGCTGAAGCCCTCCCCAGTCTCCAGGAGAAAACCGCCTCCAGCCAGACGGCCCAAGCAGCTGCTCCAGCCAGCTTTTCCGGGGGCAAGAACTCGCAGCCTGCGCCCACGGGGAAGAGGGAGCAGAAGCAGCAGTGAGACAGACGAGTGCAGCAGCTGTGCAGCCTCCACCTCTGCCTGCACTTGTGCTCCCTGGTATTTCAGCTATGCAGGATGCAAATATTGTCAGGTTATTTCCACAGTGTCACCTGCCGGGGATATAATTGCATCCTAGAACAAGGCATAGAAAAAGCTCTAGAAGGGTGCTTTTGACATTCTTTCAGGACTTGATTTCGCCTAAAGCAGTTTCTTCCTCGATCAGATATCTCCAATTTTGTCCAGTCAGGGCACTTACTGGTTTCTAGCTGGTTCTCTGTTCTGGCTTGCTGTAATGGTCCTGCCAGGACAAGCAAACAACTAAGGGTTTCCCTCACTCACCCCTCCCTTGGGGAACACAAACAAGTTTTGAGGCTGTAGGAAGAACCCAAAATGGTGGGAAACCCCACCTCAGCTCTGCCACGGACTCCTAGGAGGGCCTTGCGCAAGGCATGGGATGGTTACATGACTCTATTCTCCACCATCTCTTTCTCTTTTTTTAATTTCCTAGGGCTGGGGACGGACTCCCACTGCATGTGTACAGCAGGAGGGGGCTGTTGAGAGGAATCCTGACCATTTGTCTCTGGGTCACTCCACCAGCACAGCACCCACAAGACCACGAAGGACAAGTAGTCAAAGAAGAACATAAGCATCACTCGCTGTGGTATTTGGACAGGTCAGACACTTACTACTGCAAACAGGGCACTCAGCAGAGCTGCCGTAGTGAGAGATGAGTTAGTGTCTGCCTCTGCGACCCCCGTGTACCTGCTCATGCAGAAAACCACCCAATCTCATCAAGAGAACATTTTACCTTATCGCCCTCAGCAACGTGGCAGATAACTTCTCCTGTTGCTGGATTGATAGAAGGGAAGGTTTTCTTACTGACAGCATCGTGCCATTCATTATTTATGAAAATCTGCAATGAAAAAAGCAAAACAGTGTTAAGGTTCAGAGCCAGGCTTAGGGGAAATCAGTAAGAGCTGTACTTGTTTGATGGCATCCTGGCAGGCTGTTTAATTAAAGGCTCCAAAACTGCACCGATATGAAGCAGATATTTAGCCTAAAAGTACACAGCAAAAGACACAGCCTCAAGTTAATAAGAAGAATTCACATCTCAGCAAACGGCTCGTGAACTGGAGGCAGTTCCTGTCCCAGTAGGTCCCTGGAAGCCTGGCTGGAGCTGCGCAGGGACACCGGAAGCCTGAGGAGACCCAACAGCAAGAAAATGCTCCAGGCACAGACGATACAGTTGATTTCATACACAGCACTGGAGTTTTTGCAACATTTCCCTCATTAACTGATTTTAGGTTCCCTGTGTGCCATTCCAAAACGGAACCAGGTGCCAACAGCAGCTTTTCACCACCTCTGTTTTTTTTTTTTTCCTCAGTAAGGGCAATTTTTTTTTTTTTGGGTCTGGTCCAAGAGAGGGTCAGTGCAAAGATCGTGGTGCTGGCCCAACGCTCCGCCAACCACCAGCAGCCTTGTCACACTGGGGAGAGGAATGCCAGATCCTCCACCAGCACCTCGAACAGATGATCGGACGGTGTTTTCCCCAGGGCTGCTGAGCAAGGAGCACAGGGTCTAACCTCTGCAGACAACGGCACCTTCCCCTCCCTTCACACGCCTTCTCAAGTGGTTTTCTCCTGGGGTTGGTTCTCCGGATGGCTGCGGTTAGCTGAAACACCCGCCGCGTTCAGGATAACGCCCGACCGCTGCAGGACACCCGCCTTGTGCCTCACCCCGGCTGCTGCACTCAGACTTGCTTTTTTTCCAAGCAGATTTCCTACAACGCAAGGCTTTGGGCCCAAACCTCCAGCTGCTCCGGGGCCTGCCCGCCTCCGCATTAAAGCGGGGTGTCCTCAGCCCTTGCACCCCACCATCCCGGCGGTCTGGACAACCCACCCGAGCCGGGGACCCCCACGCCCAGCTGGTTCCCGGGGAAGCCCCCGCCGGGGCTGCCCGTGGGCTCCGGCCCCCCGGGAACGGCCTTACCTTGTTGCAGGCGATATCGGGGTGCGGGTTGGGCGCCGGGATGGGGGAAGCGGCGGCCGAGAAGGGGGCACCGAGCCGGGCCGGGCCTCGGCAGAGCCAGGAAGCGTTCAGCGCCGCCCGCAACATTCCGCCCTGCGCTGCGGCGGGCAGCGGGCACGGCCCCCGCTGCTCCGGGCCGGCCCCGCCCCGCCCCCGCTCCGCCCCGCCACGCCTGGGCTCGGTTCTGCCTGCAACAGCCTGGGCCGGGTCTAAGCGGCTTGGCCCAACTCGCTTGAGATCGAATTGGTTCGGTTCAGCTCCGTTCGGGCCCTGCAGCTCGGTGCCGTTCGGAGCAGCTTTGCCGTGGCTCAGCTGGGAACAGCTCAGATCAGCCCTGCTCGGGTGGGCGCAGCCCGGCTCAGTTAGGATTACATTGGCACGGTTTGCTTTGGCACGCCAGGGATGCCTCATGGGTGTCCAGCACCGGCACTGACTGCCCCTGCTCCTCTCCCTGTCCGTGCCCAGGGAATTTTGTACAGGCTACAAGGAGGAGAAAGGCAAGGAAAACCAGAAATATCTCCATTGCGCTTGTTAGTTTTGCAGGGAAGGTGGTGTGACGAGGTAAACGGTCGGGGACCCCTGGTTACCTGGACATGCTGCTGTTAGCATGCACACAGGAGTCTAAAAAAGAAACCACTGTGTGTAGGGGGAGCGGAGCAAAGCCAGCAAAGTACTTGCACAACAGGAACACTACTCGGTGCTTACAAATGAGAGGCTCCATAAAATTGCTCCCGACAATGGCTAAAGGCCTTTTCTGCTTGTTTGCTTAAGAGACGTGCAACTTCAGCGTGCCAAAGTGCAGATTCACATGCAGGGAACAGCGCTGCTCTCCAGTTATCATCGTCATCACTGAGGAAGCCACAGACCAAAAATACAAAGAGTTTTTAACCTCCAAAGTAAACCTGTGGGTAATTACCCTGGATCTGACAGCACCTCTTTGGCTCCTTCAGTGATGGGTCTCTGAAGGGTAACTGGGGGTAGATGGCTCTGGTTTACTAAAGGCGCCAGAAAAATTGTAGAATATGCCAATTCAAAAATAGTTTAACCTGCTGTCCAGGAAGACCCAGGGGGGTAGCACAGTGGTAGTTCCTGCATCTGCAGTTCTGCAGGCATTTCACTCAGGAGGGGAATATCAGCCCCGTTTTGCAGGGAGGAACCAGCAGAGAAGCAAAGCGACTGCCCAAGGTTATCCAGCAGGACTCAGATTAGGCTGCGTGCTTCCTAAATCAGCTGAAAAGAAATCCTCTTGCGCTGGATCTCAGCCTCTCTCGTCCTTGGCTGCCCATACTCCCTGGAGGGTGCTCGATTCCCCGTTGGTGCCCCAGACAGCGGGTCCTGGGCAGCCCCTGGGGAGGTGGCACTCATGGGGACCGCTTGTTCCAACACGTTCTCCCTCCTATTGCAGACCTGCATGTGTTAAACCACTTTTGGGAGATGCCAGAAAGACCTGTTTTACCTGCAGAGACGAGCCTGTGTGCGGTGGATCTCCCAGAGGGACCGGGCCAGGATGCCTGTCCACAGGGCACGTCTCAGAGCTGAGCTCTCCACCCCGGCCTTGCTCCAGCCTAAGCTCCCATAGCACGTCCTGTGTGTCTCCTGCTGATACCCAGAGGGACAACCAATGATTTTAAGCATTAGCCCTGTGCTAATGCTTTTACTCCCCTTGAGCAGGACCCTTCCCTTCCCTGGGGTTTAGCAGGCAAACCCAGCAGCACTACAATCACGTGCAACGGAGGAAACACCTTCATGGCAAACTCAACTCTCAACCTCAAACTCTCAACCCTGCAAAAACAGGCTGGGATTAAGCCTGCCTGAAAAATGAGACGGTGGGAGGCGCAAAGGCCAGGTGTCTGCTAGGAAATCATCCCAACTGTGTGGGCTGGGCAGATCCAGGCTCAGACAGTCTCCCTCCCCCTTTGCAGCAAAGCCAAGCGAGACAGAATTTCACCCTGGAGCCTGGGAGAAATGAAAGCTCAAATTACAAGGCTTCCCGACAGCTCTGTGGCACAGCCCCAGCAGATGGACGTGGCTTTGTGAAAGTGAAGCTGTGAGGCGGCGCCTGCGCTGGAGAAGCTGGAACAGAACTCAGAGAAGTGTGCCCATCACTTTAATATTGAATTAATACTAGATTATACGTAAAGAGCCCAGGAATTACCATGATTGTTCCCACATTTCTCCCCTTGGTGCTGGCCTGTGTGAAGCACTGACAGCCCCCATTGATTCAGTCTGCGTCCTTCATGGTCCCCAAAGAAACCCAGAGAGATCCACCACAGTCAGGGGACCATGGAGTCCTCCCAGTCCCTCCCAGCTCCAGGGGCCAGGCATTGCCTCAGCTCCGGAGCCTCCCCTGAAATCCTTGAGGAGCTGATTCAATTCCCCTCACCACTGACTGTAGTCCTTCTAGCATCTGCAGATAGCGTGCTGAAGGAGGAGAGACACCCTGCTCCATTCTCTTTATTCCCCAAACAAAACCCTGCACCACCACCCACTCATTCCTGACCCCAAGGCTGGTATTGACTGCCTGCAGCCCCATGATCCAGGGACAGATTTTGCTCCACACCTGTGAAGCCTGGCAATAAAGGCACTGAGTCCACAAACGAGATAACAGCAAACAGCTCTGAAATCCAGAAGCTCTCAGGCTGCTGTTAGCACGATCTCTCCTGTGCCAGAGTGGCTGGTTTAGTCTCATGTCCAAGGCTCCCTGGCGCAGCAGCTAGTGGCTCAGCTCTGGTTTGGAGAGCACTGTGCTGTGAAGTACGCGGGACCTTCCGCCAGACGTGGAGCTTGGGTCAGAGTGAAGCACCGGGCTGGGGTCTGCGCTGCTGAGATGCTCTGCTCCAGAGACCTGTGTGAGGGTGAGATCAAAGCCCACACAGGGTAAGTCAGGGGCTGCAGGACCAGGGAAGGACAGCAGCAAATACCCCAGCCCCTTCCAAATGCCCTGAGGAACGCAGTGCTGGGAAAACGTCCTCCCCTGGGATACCATAACAGGAAAAATCACCCCTTGTGCTCACGGGCCCTAGCCTGCAATGCCTCATTCCTGGTGTGGAGGACACCCCAGAAGGGATGTGTCACTGTCTTGCTTTATTTGGGCCAGCGAAGGGTCAGATGTTAGGTGCATGTGTCTGCTCACTGGGCTATACTGATCCATGGCCTGTACAATCATTGTCAGAGCTGCTGCTTTGGTCCTGGCACTCTCTGCCTGATGGAAGAGGACAAGGCACATTATATCCTCCTACATCCCCCTACCCTGGTGCTGGCCCCTTCCGATTGTTCCTCCCCAGGCCCGACGCTGGTAGTGCCGCTGTGTGCCCAGTGCTTTGCCCAGAAGCCCTTCTGCTCAATCTGAAAGAGAAACTGAGCTTTGCCCTGCTCCTCTGGAGAGGATCTCCCCAGAGAACCGTGGGGACGGGCAGCCTGGGGGACCAGCGTGCAAAGCCTGCTGGCTCCCCACGTGGGACGTGGCAGGGGCAGCCCAGACGCCGCCCTGGCCAGCAGAGAGTGCCTCAGCCAAGGGCATCTCTCTGCCAAGCTCACTGGGATGAACCTTCCTCACCCCAGCCGTGCCAGCTGGCGCAAGGCAGGCTCACCCTTTCCCTTGGCCCTTGCCGAGCTTTTGAGCACCTTAACAGTCCCAGGCCAGGGCTACTTAGCTGTTTTAACACTCCACTGCATTATCTTTCTGCTGCCGGCAGCAAAACTCCTCCCCTGGATTTCACAACATGCTTCCACAGCAAAGGTTGACAGTGCAGGGATGATGCCAAGGGAAAGAGCAGTGGGATGGACGGGGAGATGGCAGGGATGAGGGGGCTCTGTGGTCCCCCAGACAAGAAGCAGTGTCTCCACCACAATCCCAAAGCATGGAGTAGAGAGAGAGTGGCAATCCTGATGTCTGTGGACTTGGCAGCTCTCTCCCCATCTGAACAAGAGCGCTTCGAAGAAGGGCAAGGAGATCTGCTCATCTCAGCACCTCCAAATTCCCCAGAGCCGCTGCTTCCCCTCCCTTTCCACCTTCTCAGTGGATCAGCTGCTAAGCACCCTGAAATGCTGGGGTTTGCTGGTTTCTGCCAGAGCGCAAGGAAATACTTTTGAAGGGCTGAAAAACAGATGGGATTTTTTTTTTTTTTGGCAGCTAAAAGGCAGTTAA
Source organism: Tyto alba (assembly GCF_018691265.1). Classification (NCBI taxonomy): domain Eukaryota; kingdom Metazoa; phylum Chordata; class Aves; order Strigiformes; family Tytonidae; genus Tyto; species Tyto alba. Next base: position 2,677,262 of record NW_024881320.1, read on the forward strand.
GTAACCCACTAGAATTCCATAATGTCACTAGAATACATTACGAATATAATCTCAGTAGCAACCCAAGGATAGAGATGTTTGCTTTCCTGACACACTCTGTGAATGATTACTTATGACACCACTCCCGGAAAATCTTTTTGCAACACCAGCCAGCCCAGAGCCATGGGTTCACTGAGCCGTGCCGTGGCCACCAACAGCACAGGGAACTGGAAGCAGAGAGAAACCAGACAGTTTGCAGAGCCTGGGCAGGGAACTCCGGTGTCCTGATACCTGCACATTGACCCGACCCGCCTTGCGCTGGCAGAAGGAAGAGACGTGCAGTTAAAACTTTGAGAGCTGATGCTGTTCCCATCTCTGCCACTGAGCCACCCCGGGACCGTGGGCAAGCCGCTTTGGCAGCTGGTTTCTGCTTCCTCGCCACCAGACCAGGAATAACCAGTGCCCCTCCATTTTGAGGGTTTAGGGCTGCAGCAGCAGCTGCGCTGCATGGGAGGGCCCGGGATGGTGGCAGGGCCAAAGTCCAAGTGGCATCTCAGAGCCTGCACTGCCAAGGGCCTGGTCACACCGGACTTATCACTGGGCAGGTGACTTTGCTGACGGGGATGTCTGCAGGACCAGACCCTGCCAGGAAGAGGAGGATAAAAGAACACAAGGGAGGAAATGAAGCTGTGAAGGTGCAAGCCGCTCCCTGCCCTGCCTGAAGGATCTCCCAAGGAAGTCCCAAGAGGGACTGTTACAAAGAGAATTAACTTATCCTTTCCCACACAGGCAGCAGCGAGGCTTTGCCTGACAGGGGAAGGGAATGAGCAAGTGCTGGACTGGCAGATGTAGAAAAGCCCAAGCCCAGCCAAGCTCTTGGGACCCCATCAGCACTGATGGCAGGACCTCAGTGGAGAGGCACCAGCAATTACAGCTGGGCTGGCATTCATCTGCTCATCTTGGGTGTGCCAGCTCCTGAAATTGCTGCTTCCCAGAATATGAACTCCGTTACTCGAACGTAGCCAGCACTGGGAGCCTGGCCCCCTTTCTCCAAGCCACTGGTCTCTCTGAATGCCAAATGTCTGACATGATATATAGTGAGGGCACTCAGAGGCATGGCACAATCCCCCAGCCTGGTGCAGGAGCAGCAAAGCAACTTTAGGGAGGAAGTCATCTCACCTTCTGTTCTAGAAGAGGACATGGAGCCCATCTGGGCTGGGAAATCAGAAAAGCCCACTGGATGGCCGTGATCTTTTCCAGCTTGCAGTAAAGACCCTGGGCCACCCCCAGCAGGCTGGTGGGGGGAGTGACCAGGGGGACTTTGGGCACAGGAGCTGCCGCAGGACGTGGGCAGGTAGCACAGCCCCTGCTGAGGAATGGCCCTCGCCTGGCCCAGGTACTGTAACGTCGTGTGAGAGGCTTTGTGGTGGGGAGGCTGTCAAACACCCGGAATCCTTCTTTTATGGCAAACTCCCAAGCCAGGTCAGCCACAAACTCTGCATCCTCCGAGCTGCTTTCACCTGGGGCTGGCCTCTCTGGGGACAAAAGAATAGGACAGTTTTGTTTGAAAGAGCTCACGCTATGGAGTCACATCCCAAACAGTGCCACGTGCCCTTGTCTGGGCCAGCCCAGCAGGACTCGGGGAGGCTCCTCTCTAAGGAATATGAAAATAACATCTTGTTTTTCTCTGATAAAGACTCTCAGGCCAGACCTGACGTATGCAGATAAACAGCACTGAGAGTTCACACCACCTCCCTGCTTCCAAGTCTTTCTGCCAAGGCTGGTGCTTAGTTTGGAGGTCTGAGAGCTCCACCTGTAGGACACGGCTCTGAGCTCTGAACTCTGGCCTCTGCTCAGTTCTCCCATGAAAGAAAAGAGACCACACAGCAACCTCCGATCAACACAAACAGCAAACGGGAACAGACCTGACCTTGCATCAAGCAAAAAGCAGCCGCTGGGGAAGTTCCCCACATGTGCTTCCCCTTCTTTCTGTTTGCAGGACGCAGCTTGACCACCCAGTGCAGCCTGTCTGAGAGGTTACAGCAGCCTCACACCCTCCAGAGCCTGCGTGGCAGCAGGGAGGGAGTTCTGTCCTTTACAGGACACTCTAGTCCCATCCCTCTTGTCTACACACAGCAATAACTCGCTGGACGATTGCTTCCAGGTCACTCATATCCAAATGTAGAGATGAAACAAGATCGCTCATTTCGAGCCCTTATTTCCCATAACAGCTCTATGCTGAAAGCACAGGACTGCCAGACAAGCCACGTTTTGCTGTAGCACCTGAAATTTTGGAGCTCTCAAGATTCACAGCCAGGAATGCCCAAACCCTGAAGCACGTGCTGCCGGTTTGGCCTCTCCTGATTCAGTGTGAGAGCTCTCCCCACGCTGGCGCTCGTGTGTCTGTGCTCTGGCTGGAGACCTGTGCAGAGCAGAGCTGCTGTGGCCAGGTCCCTCACCTGCCAGGGAGCGTTTGTAGAGTCCCTGCAGCATTGCAGCCAGTCGGAAAAAGGCAAAGGCCATGTAGAAATTCCAGTTCTCAGGGTGCTCCACTCCCATGTGGCCATAGTACATCTGGGAATATTCCTCTGCCGTGGGGACCCCCAGGTGCCCCAGATTGCACTTCCTCAAGCCTGGAAAACATGAAGAGGTGACAGTGAAGTAGCAGACAGTGAGGAGCGAGGAGCTTTCTAGGGATGCCATGAGGCTTGTGGAGCAGCGGAGACACCTGCACCCATCCAACACCTGCACTGCTGCCATGCTGTTTCCATACGTAATGATGGGGGTTTGGCACCAACCCACGTAGCTGAAATGCATACGGGGCAGTTTTCTTCACTGGGGTGAGATTGTGAAAGCTGATGGATCTGATGGATCTTCCTCCTAAACAATGGAGTAATTTTCCTCCCTGTTTACCCCTATATTGTTCTTTTAAACAAGCGTATAACTTTGTGGGCAAACCCCTTCTGGGCTGGTCTAGTTCACAGCTTTTCACCCCAAAATTATCACCGGCTTGACAACTGAAGTGAGAGGGAAAATAATCCAAAATAATTTTTAAACACAGTTTGGCAAGCTGTGAAGCAGGGCCCTTCTCTCTGGGGCCATCCCTGACATGAGTGCTAACAAAGATCCAAGTGCATGAAGAGGGTGACCATTCCAACCAGGCCAGGGAGCGCATGGCAGAGCATCTGCCAAATGGGTGGCAGGTACGAAACAAACCGGGGATGGGGCAACCATGGCACAGTGATAACTGCACGTGCAGAAAGATGTTTCTACCCTGGAGGGATGGAAGGTTCTTCAGGGAGGGGAGAAAGGGCAGAGCAGGGAATATGGTATGAGACCCACAGCCCTTTGCAGCTGCAATGAGCCCAGCTGTCAGCTGAGCTCTCTGGGCAGGAGCTAATCTGGTTTTGAACTCTGGTTCCTCTCTCCGTGTGTCAAACGTGACTTTGCCCCTCTCTGTACCTCTCAGTGCATTAAAGTGAGGTGGCAGGAAGTAGGCCATACAGTTATTCGCCAAATCAGAGATGGGATCTCCTAGAGTCGAAAGCTTCCAGCCAAGGACAGCAAGGACTTCTGGCCTGTCTGGATGAAAGACCAGGTTGTCCATCCTGTATCAGAGGGAAAAACAAATCAGAGAAGTTTCAAGCAGGGGAAAAAAAATCCCAATGCTCAGCAGCAGCATGTGGTTTCCAGTGCTCTTCACTCTGAAAAAATTGCTGAGCCTTTGGGAGGCTACAAAAGTGAAAAATTAATTTCTGCAAGCATAGGTCAGAGGACTAAGGTTACTGAATAGTGAACTCCCTGATTAATTATGAATTGAATTGTGCTTTGAAGAATGAAACAGTTATTCAGGGCCTCAGATCATTAACAGATGTTACAGGAGAGGCCAGCCAAAAAGTGGAGCAGGCAAGTCACTGTACAGAGGGATCTTCTGGTCATTTCAAATGTACATAACTCCAGGCCCTGCACTGTCATGTGCTGTAGATTATACATCATACAGTCTTCATGAGCCCCAGGAGAGAGCAGCAGCCTACTAAGGAGGAAACAGAGAGGGCAGCCATCCTGCCAGGGTGCAAAGAGCTCGCCAGCTTCCAGTCACGCTGGAACTGTGTGCACTAAACCTTGTGGGAAGGAGCCTTGGCAGACAGGGTCTGGCAACGCAGAAGTAGCTCTCAGCATCCCTCACCTCTGTCCCCAGCTACCACGCTCCTGTGTGACCTCGCCCGTGACACTGGCAGGTTTTGCCATATATCCCACCAGCCACCTAAACTCTTTAAGCACCAAATACCATTAAGAAGATGGACCAGGACTGATTTCTGAGTATTGAAAAACCAGCTGATGATCCTCCGGTGTTAGACCAGTGATTGCAGTGGTTGAGTGAAGAAACTGAAACACCAGTGAGGCAGCAAACTTGGAACTGGGTATCAGGAGTCCTGGCTTTCAGTTCCTGCCCCTAGTTGCCCAGATTTCAAATGGGCACTGCTTTAAACTGCTACAGATCAGTAGGCAGATGAACGCTGGGGAAAATGCAAGAGCTCTGGGTGAAAGACAGCACCAGTCAGGGCTCTTGGGATATGTTTCTTGTGGAAGATGTGAAGGGCTTCTGGCCCTCTAGATCTCTTTACCTGGGGGGATGCTGAACTTGACCCAGAGCCCAGCTTTTGGACTGCTCTGAACCTGCTGCACCAGCCCAGCTCAGCACCTCTGTGGAGTTTGCATACTGCTTTACACTTTCTCTGCCTTTCTACTGCCTGAGATGTGCTCCTGGCCAGTGCTGTCAGCCAGGCAGTACCTGAAATCACCATGCACAACTGTCGTCTTCTGAGATTCAGGAAAATGCAGAGGCAGCCACTCAATGAGTCTCTCCATTGCTGGGATAACATGAGTTTCCATCACTCGATACTGTTTTGTCCAGGTCTCAACTTGCTGCTGAATGTAATTACCTGTAGCAGAGGAACAAAGGCTCTCAGGGAAAGGGACTGGCACAAAGAGGCTTCAAAAGAGGTGCACAAAAGCTGCATGCAGAACGAGTCAAACAGCCAAGCAGATCTCAGTCCAGCACCCTGAGATAGGCTCCAAGAGTTTAACTGTGGTTTTCAGGGGTCTCATACATTCTTAACTGGGCACTGGAGCTGATATTCTGGTGGAAGTAATCAGATCCTGCACAAAATGTAACTTTTCCACCAATTCCAAGAAGCTGAGATAGCTCTGCAGAGAGACTGGATGAGCTGAGGAAGTTTGGTCAGAGATGGCAGTAAACTAGTTACTCCCGCACCCACAGTGCAGCTCTTGCTCATGGCAGGAAGCTCAGGGGACTACTAGTAGGAAACACAGACCTGGAGGATCTAAAGCAGCTCTCCACACCCTCCCACCACGCTTGGGGATTCAGACATCTTGCTGCCCATCTTCATTTTCCCAATTGTCCCCCAAGTTTGGCCCGAGTCCTGTACCTGAGCCTATCTTTTGAAATGCTGATACACAGGAGAAAAAAACAGTGATAGAGGATACATAGCCTTCTCTCACCATGCTCCCCGAGGTCCTCCAGCTCGGCTGCTCTGAGATCTACACTGTGGATCTTGGAGAGGGCTTGACTCATGGCAGCATAAATAGCCCTGCGCTGGCTAGGCTGCAGTGCGGGGAGGGATGCGTCGCTGTAGACAGGGCCAGCACAGTACTCCATCAGGTAGAAAGGCGTGCCAAGGGTGCTGGTGGAACCGGTGGGTCTGAGGTGAATCCTGCTCCCTCCCACCCCGCAAATCTCCCCCCACACCTCCAACGTGTCCCCGGGCCTGACCTGCACGGTGAAGAGCATCCCCAACAGCACTTGAGTGCTCAGAACCAGCTGTGGCTGGGGCTCCAGCCCAGCTCAGGCTGCCAGGTGATGGCACATGGCTGTGGCAGGATCAGTCCCGGCCCCTCCAGCCCCAGGAAGCTGAAATTGGGGCCAGGCTACACCACCAACCACCCCCCTGCCTGCCCTGCCACGGGCTCTGAAGCCAGGCTGCACAAACACCATGAGCAGCAGGCGCGCATTTAGCTGCAGTGCAGAGACTTTATCGACTTTATCTGAGCGAGGCGGTGCTGACTGCAGGCTACGCAGGGTGTCCTGGTCACAGACTTGCTGCTATTGCAGCTGTAGATCTTGGGGCAAGTCTGAGGTCTGGCAGTGAGAAAAATCACCTCCTTGTTGGAAACCAGAGCATAGTGAGTCAGCGGGAAGCCCTATAACACTGTTTTATAGCAGCTTTTCAAAGGAAGATAGCATTTTGATTAATTGTTAAAATAAGGACACACCTAAAATGAGCCAAATAAAACTGTTACTGTCCTTTGAACTACTAGAGGCTCCTCTAGCCTGAGATTGGGCAAACACTAATTACACCAGTGCACTTTGTGAGGTCTGGCTCCTTCTTCTCTTCTCTCCTTGCCTTTGGGGAAATCTGGCTGCAGTTGTCAAGCAGAGTGAAAACTGAGGGACAAGATTACCTTCTGTCCTCGCAGAGAGCAAGTACAGTGGGAACAGGAACACCAGCCTTAGAGAGTGCCTTCAGTAGCCTGCCAAGGCGAGTTAGAGCCGTGTCAGCACAGAAAGGCATTAGGGAATTGATACTGGAACTGCGTTGTTGCTAGGCAGACACACAATATTAGACTCCTGCGCTCAGTTTTAAATACACTAAAATAACATGGTTGTGGGTAGGGGAAAGAAGCACACCGAAATCTTCAAATGGCTCAGAGCCCCGAGGCTTATCTGACACACTCTGGAAAACCCAGGGGAGATCACAGCTGCTCCCCCACAAGCGTCCTTTTGCTCCGCTGCTGAGGCAGAGACCTCTGGCACAGCAAACTGGGGACAGCGTGACCCCTCCAGCATGGGGCTGGCCCTTAGCTCGGCTCCTCGCTGCCCAGCTGCAACGTCTCTCCCACCTAAAGTGCCAGATGCAACAGCAAGCTCCTGCGTCTCTCAGCACTCTGGGAGAGCTGCGGTGTGCTCCGTGGGTTGGAAGGATCACCACGCAGGAGTGGGGAGGTACGTTTTTCACAGGCACAGGGTCCTACCAGCACGCTCAGCGCCAGCTGCAGGGCTGTTGCACAGCCTTGTCTCTCAGCCGGGACTGCTCACGCGAGTCGTAGCAAACAGATCACAGATTGGGATACGGAGCTGAGCAAAATGCAGGGGATGGCAATGTGGGAGCCAGGTATGTGTGATGGGGGAACAGAAAAGCCAAGGCTGGAATAGAGCACTGTCCCTAGGACAGGGTTATTTGGGATCTCCTACCACTCCTTCCCCAGTCGGCTGGCATGAGGAGCACAGATGTCTTCTCACCTGTATTCCCTTCTGACAGCAGGGCCTGGGGGACACAGGCTGTCAGAGGGCTCCTTCTTCAGCACTAACAAGCGATCTCCAAACTTGATGAAATAGGTCCGGGAAGACTGTCCGTGGCCAATCTGCTGTAACACTAGCGGGCCTGAAGTGTTGAGAGCAGAGGGTCAGCAGACAGAAGCGTGAGCTGGGATTATTTCTCACCACTTCCCCAAGATTTTACTTCCCCTTCCTGCTCCTGGGTCTGAAATCTCACTTGCAGCAATTGGCAACCTACATCTTGCTCCTATATCCTAAATCCCTGGGGAGTGTGGCAATAGCTCATAGATTGCTCACAGGCCAGGAATATTCCTGGCATCTCTTTGGAAACTTCTACACAATCCCTCACAAATGAGGAAGTCCTAAAATGTTGTTTCCCATTTCTGGGAAACCTGAATGGCTGCAACATTTGCTTGGAGATAAGGAGCCTTTAATTAATAATATTTTTCAATCCATCTGTTATATGATGGAAAGATCCAATGGCTCCAGAATATGCAAGCTGCAAAGCAAATAGCCCTGTGATACCTGTTGCGTGGTCACTGAGAACATTTCCAAGGTACTTTTGCAGATGTTCTTTTGAGATTTCCATGCTTGGTCTCACTGATTGAGTATATGGAACAAACCTTTGCAAAGGAAAACCCAGACAGGCTTTGAGCTCTTTGAGTGCTACTTCTGGATCATCGACCTGAAAGCAGGAGGGAGAGAGTAACACTAGGTGATAGTTAAAAGATAAAATTGCCTAGGGAAGAAAGAGCTCTGCAATGCGTTTATCTGTGAGCCCAATGGCACTGATCTAAGACACACAGGAATTCACAGATCATCCCCTGCCAACACGGAGCCCATTACCATGACCAGTATTTGCTGAGCCTCCCACCTTGGTCTCTGTCCTGGAGATGTACCTGTTACGGTGGCAGGGGCACTGTGAGCTTGGTCTGGGCTAAGAGCTGGAACTCCCTGTGCGCAGTCCAGGGGAGCAGAGTTCACTCTTCCCACTAGTACCATGCTTGTCCTTCCCCCAGTGGTCCCGACTGAAGTAAAACCCCCCATGCTCACTATCTCCAAAGCTGAGGGGTTAACCAGTCAGTTCCCAGCTGACAGATTCATGAAGCCCCAGAGCTTATAGAAATTTAATAAATATGTCTTATTTTCTCACATCAGGTGTATGTGGTTGTCTCAACCACATGGTTAGGATGGTTTAATAGGAAACAGAGGTTCGTAAAGAAGTGACTTTTCTGAGGTTACACTGGCTGTAGGTTTAGAGCCATGAATGAAACAGGGCCAGTGCAGATTTTGCCAGTAATCCTCCCCTCTAACCCCTCCATGTCCTGTAGGAATAAGGACAGGCTGAAACCAAAGGCTTGGCAACACTAATCCATCAGTGCCATTTGAAAATCCGGGGCCATTCACGTCAAACACAGCTTCTGGACTTAAAAACCACACGCAAAGCCGTCCCTGGTTGCACTGCTTTGTACCTTCACTGTTTTAATGCCAAGCTGGGCTGCTGTTTTTAGGTTCTGGCTGCTGTTGTCGAGGAAGATGGATTCCTGGGGCTGAACGCCCAAGCGCTCCAAGCACAGCTTGTAGATACAAGGATCTGGCTTGCGCATTCCTTCCCGATAAGGTTCAAACATCTACAGCAACAACAAATGGATTATGCATGAGTCTACTGTGACCACAAACATCTGTGCAGTGTTGGAAGTGGAGGATGGGAGGGTGGGAAAGAGACTGACAGCCTAATTAACGTGTGAAATAAAGGACATGGGGAACGGAGGGCGGAGAGAGCTGGGTAGGAAGTGATTCAAGTGACTGCATGGGTTGCCAATTGCCTTGGCTGTGGCTCTGTCAGCTCAAATAAGCTAAACAGGACCAGCCAGTCCTCATATGGAAGATATCCAACGAGATGTCACGATGTGGGAGGCTCGCTGGATGTCCCAGACCATGCTGAACCAATTGCTCAATGCTGTCCAAGAAAGCCTGGGATTGCACCACCTTCCAAATGATCTGGAAAAGCGGTGTCCTGGCCACATCTGTCAACCACACCAAGCTATCTGCACAGCAGCAGAGATGTTGACCATAACCATCTGCCCAAATTTGGATCTTAAGTCAGTGTCTGAATACTCACATTGCCCTCAAAACCATTAAAAATTCCAGCAGTATTTCACCCTTGCACTGATAGACACTCTAGGAATAGAAATGAATCTATTAGATAGATATAAATGCCAATGCTAATGGAAATCCACATTGAATTAATTTTTTTTTTCCCACTAATTACTGTGCAGTGCTGTTGCCTGCTGTTACAGAAGAGCTGTGCTGTATGAGTGATGACACCAGATAGGCCATGGTTATTAAAGTGCTTTGAAACAGTCTGGGATGAAAGTTACCACAGAGCATCACAAAAGAGCATCACTCCCCTAAGAGAACTTCATAGGCACTGGTGTCACTAGTATAATGCATAGAAAGCCGAGTCGATAATGATATAATGTTGACAAGATGACTTTAAACAGTCCCAGGTTTTAAATGTATTGATACACCTCTTCTTCACATATTTTACTGTCTCAAACAAAGCTATAAGACCAACTTAGGTCATGAATAAACTCCTGAAATTCAAAAACATGTGTTGGGACACACAAAACAAATTTTCTGTCATGCTGAGCCGAGTCCTCATAGCTGCCTGTTAAAGTGAAGCCACTCAAACCAGCCTCGAGGTTCGTGGCTAATCTTCTGCTCCATCTTCGAAAAGCGAAGCGTGCTGGGAAAGGGATCTCCGCCTGCTTGTCAGCTCAGACTGATCAGCATGGTGGGTTTTTTTGTAGCATAGAGGATACTTTGCAATTCTTTGGGATGAAACAAGCTTAAAAGAGTAAGGACTAAGGATAAAGCGGGCAGGGGCACTGGGAAATAACATTTATTTTTCTTGTATAGTGTCCCAGCTTCTAAGTCCTCTACCGACATCGCTACCTATGCCTGTTACACGTATACTTGTGGTTGTGTGGTCATTTTGCAATGAATTTTCAAAGCCATAAGTACCTGCCACTCACTCAGACCCTCTTCAAGGCCCTGTCACTATAATGAATTATGCCAGGAAACATTTTCACAGACTGTTAAGTTTATGTCTACTAACAGGTGCTGCTTGTTGCCATTCATTTGGTACCCGCACGTAAAGAATTTCAGTTGCTGCTTTCTACAGATTTAGGCACAGAAATGCATTTTGGAATTCATCCAGGCTTACCACATCAAAGTGCTTTCTCCAAAGAAAGCTCTCTCCATTCGGCAGGCAGAAGGTGCTTAGAAGAGCTGTCTTAAGACCTTCTGCACGGATACACTGTGCTGCTTCTGCCATTATGGGGAGCTGTTTTATCATCTCATTTCTGATTAAGTCCGAGAGAAAAGAGTCCACTGGAACACAGACATTTGCCTAAGAAACCAGAGAAACACCAAGAATGATAATTAGTCATAAATGGTTTTTAAGCAGGGAGGAAAATAAGAGTGTTTGGGTAGGCAGGTTGCCTGATCATCTCATCTTGCTGTCCTACTTCCTTTGGCAGCAGAAGGCAGTCAGTGAATCTCCCAGCTAAATTGCTTAGACCAAATAAACAACTGTTCTCACATTACTAACTCCACAGAAGCAGCAGCAGGCATAAAGGGCTGATTTGGGGAAAAAGAAATGTACTGGGCCTGTGCCTGCCATGGAATCAAGGCAGGTTAGAGGCAAATACTGCTTTACCATTCAGAAGGCAGGAAAGGAATCTGCATTTTAGGCTGAGCTGTTTCAAAAGGACCTCATCAAAAGGAGGATTCTTGCACTGTGTTCGCAGAGGGGCTTCTACTGATCTTAAGATCTTAAGGACCCTCCCCAGAGACCATGGTCTCCATCCATCCAGCATGTCCATGTACGAACTAACAGCAAAGGCCTTTCAGCTGGTCTCTGACTCTCTGACTTCTCATCTCAGCTGATCCTAAAGGTGTCTTAAAAAAAAAAAAAAGTTATGAAATATGCAGGAAGAGGCTGGTGAAGTGAAGGCAAATTCAGCTGACCATCCTGCCTGGGTACCAGAATGATGACAGCAGTGAAAAGTCTGCCTTGATCAGACAGCAATGCTTCCTAGATGGCAAATCCAGACCATTCCATCAAAGGATTTCTTTTAAAAGCTCCTCTTTCCTCACTGAACCATTACATTGCAAGATCCTATTTCCCTGCAGTCAGGAAGCACAAAGCGGGGGGGAGGAGAGGGGGATTGGGGCTGGCTTACAATCTCAAAGCACTGCTGTCCCAATTCCCGCAAAAACTCCACAGTCGTCAGCTCTCCTCTTGTGTACTTCAGAGAAAGACTATTTTCTCCTCCAGAGAGTATAGCTTGCTGGACGGTGCCGGCTGGAATACATTTCTGGGCCTCCCAATCTACACCAAGAAAATTAGGAAAGCCAAGAGAAAGCACATATGGCATCATCAAAACTGGGAAATTAGCTTGAAATTCTGCTGAGGTCTGATACGTTGACCAGCACTCATGAGAACTGACGTGCTGGACTGGGGGAATTTACCCAAACATGGAGAGAAGAAGTTTGGGCATTTCCCCAACTGAAGCACCTCACTTCTATTTTTGGTGCAGTGCCCTTGGGGTGAAAACACGCAGTTCTTGAAACATGCTGAAGGACTGTACCAATGTTGGGTGCTACCTGCTGGTGTCACTACAGGACAGTTTCATTACCAGGTGGGTTCCAGCCCTGACCTGGAGCTGTCAACACAGTTGCTGGTTGCTGCCAGTTCTAGTACTTCTGATGGCACAATGGCGGAACACCATTGTCACAAGTTTTTTAATATCTTACCAGAACCAGAGGCAGCTGACAGGGACACCTGAAGCTTATTTTCCCTCCATGCACAGAAACAATGGGAGCAGATGAGAAATGAGAATACACACCCATGGCTGTCTTGTAAGGGGACGGGAGGAGCACTCCGCTTGCATCAAAGATCACGGCTTTGTAGCGGCGCCATCCAGAACTACTCTGCCGGATTAATCCCTGCAGGTGCTGCCCAACCCCAGCAAAGAGCAGGTAAGGGCTGCGGGCAACGCTCCTCGGGTACATGGTGCAAACTGTGCGGAGGGTGTTAGGAAAATTCACAACTGGCCCATGCCAACTGGGGAGGGAGGCTAGGACAAAAAGTATAGAATTACAAAGAGTAAATATTTATTCATGTGCATGAAGCATCCCCGACAAATCAGGGCACCCCGAATGTGGTTTTACATGGGGTCTTTACGCCCTTCAAACATTCAGGTACAACACAATTTGACTAATCAGCAACAGGCACGCTGCTGTTCACTAATCATAGCAAAACGGCACAAAGCCACTGTATTTTTGCAATGTTCTTGTTGCTCTCCTATTGATCCAGATGTCCATGGAGTCAGTCTTGCTAGAGTTACTTATCTATGATGCCAGACAATACTAGAAGGGTTTCAAAGATGTGTTAGAGAGGCTATAGGATGCTGGTGTTATCTTGGCTACGCAGGGGTATTCTTCATCCTTCACAGACAGCCCTATGCCATGAAGCAAAGTCCTTATTTCCCAGGCTAGGCTGTGTTTTAGTTTCTTTTACTTAAGCATAAACCATACCAAAGCCGGGCACAGCCCTGAGCGGCAAGACACTGGCGTGGTGAGTGTGGGAGAAAAGGAAGAAAGAGTGTTTGTTTTTTGGGGGAGTTTTTGGGGGGAGGACACTTCGGCCTAAGGGGAGGTGGCCTGGTCCGGCCAGCTTGGCTGCGTTGCCACGGTAACAGGGCCTGTGAGTGGCACAAGCCTGCCTAGGCAGGACTGTCACCACCCCACCACCCCCCGTCAGTGTCCCAACCCTCCTCTCAGCCCTGAAGCCACCCTCGGGGACGCCGGGGCGCGGAGGTGCCTCCCGGGACCCCCCCAGGGCCTAGTCCGGGCCGGGCCTTGCCAGGAAGAGGGCAGGCTTCACCGTGCCATTTGACCCCCAGCCCCCTCCTCGCTCCCCAAGTCTCGCGAGAAAGCACCTGGAAGCATCGCGGGAAAGCAGCTGGAAATCTCGCGAAGCGTAGCCGGGCGCCGCTCGCAGCCCCCTTCCTGCGCCGCTCTCCCCGGCCGCCGGCTTTACGTCATCGCGCCGCTTTTACGTCACCGTGACCTCCGGCGGGGTCGGAGGGGAAAGGGCGCGGGAGGCGGAAGCGGCAGCGGCGCGGTGTGGTTCGGTTCGTCGGCGTTGGGTTCCCCGGAGCGCGGCGGTGCCCGGGCCCATGAGCGTGTCTCTGGTGGTGATCCGGCTGGAGCTGGCCGAGCACTCGCCGCTGCCCGCGGGCTTCGCTTACAGCGCGGCCGGTCAGTCGCTCCGCTTCCCTTATACCGGAGGGGGGCCGCGCTGCCCTCTCCGCAGGCGCCCGGGGAAGGGGAGGAGAAGGGGGGGGGCGTCCCGGTGTCGCCGGGAGCTCCCGGTACTGGGACTCCGCTCCCACCCCCTTGCCCCAACGCCTCGTGTTTTCCCTTGCGCAGCTCCGGAGATGGCTGCGGAGAGCACCGGGGCGGCCCCGCCGGCCTGTTTGGAAGGGAAAGGCCCTGGCGAGCGGGCGGCCATCCTCCACCAGCACCTCGGCCGCAGGGAAATGACCGACGTGATCATCGAGACCCTCCAGCCGCGGCCAGGTACCGGCCCCGGGGGGGGGGGGCGAGTAACTTTCTTTTTTTTGGGTCTTTGCCTCTTTTTTGGGTCGGTGGTTAGCCCCCTCGTTGTGGCAGGGCAGCGCGGTGTTCCGCGGGCGCCGGTGACAGCGGTCAGTCAGTGCGGGGAGGGCTGGGTTTGCCGGTCTTGACTTAAGCGGGCAGTTTGGAAAACAAAAAAGTCAAGGAGAGTGCGTTGGGGGTGTGGGTAGGAGAGCTGGTTATTCCTAGCAAACGTTTCCCACTCTAAAGGGTTAATTTATTTTTGGCTCTGCCACAGCCTGGTCATTGTTTTGCTTGCCAGTATTGCTGGTCTGTAGCAATGACACCAGTCAGTTCTGCAGGTGTTTCAATTCCCCGAATGGGGGGAAGTTTAAAGATGGTAACACTTTGAGTCTTGTCAAACATCTGAGGTGCAGGCGGAGCAGCATGGGAGGAGCAGCCTGCTCCTCACCCCTGCTCAGCACACCTGGCCCAGTTGCTTTGTGTTGATACTGGTGCCTGTTGGGGTGTTACTGGGCATGGTACAAAACTCTCCTGGCTTGATCTGCAGAACCAGGGGCTCCCGGTGGGTGTCTGGCAGCTCTGGAGTTTTCCCTGGGACAACAAAGGTGAGAGGTGTCTTGTTCTGCTGCCTTCCAGGGTTGTAATTTGACTTCTCGGGGTGCTGTTTGTGTACGTGCAGGCTGTGCTTAGGGAACAGCAGATGTTTCTGATGCGCCGTTAGTAACGTGGAAACTTTTGATTTGTAAAAGATGAAACAAAAGCTGCCATGGAAGGAAGAAAATCTTCAGAGGCTGTGTCTGCTGAGGACAAAAATAAACATGACGATCAAAGTAAAGAGCGCGAGGCTGCTCCAGACTCACCTTCAAAACAGCTCCCTGACCAGATTTCCTTCTTCAGCGGGAACCCCTCAGTTGAAATTGTTCATGGCATTATGCATCTGTACAAAACAAAGTAAGAATGCTTGACTAATTGTAGCTCTAGTGGGAACAGTGCTCTTGAATAATGCTGCCACCCGGAAGAGTGAGTCTGTCCCCCCGGGGCTGTGGCTCCTCAGCTGGGACAAACAGGAAGGGTGACTCGCACCGGGAGGGCAAGTCCTTGTGGTAATGGTAGAGTGTGAGTCTGGCCTGGGTCCTGCAGCTGCAGGTGAGGCTGCTTTGGGTGGAGAGTGCTTGTCCCAGGAGCTGTAATAGCATAAAACAATTGTGGGTTCCTAAAAAATGACATTTGAAAGCAGCTTCTCAAGGGATTCCACAATTAAATTGTGATCTCTGGGGTCTTGGCGGCAGGCCTGAGGAGCTGTCTGAGGAGCTTTCATCCCGTGTTTCAGGGATTACAGTTCCACACCGTTCTCCTATAATTGTGTGAGAATTTCCATTTCAGGTCTTCCTGAAAAACCTATCAGGAGGCACCAAATGGGCATTTGAAATAGTAACGAACATTGGTTGCTTGTTTTAGGAATAGTTCTGAGCATCTGTGGCTTGCCAACTTCAACTGTTTTTATGGAAAAACAGATGTCAAATTATTCCTGATCAAACTTGTTTATTAGAGCTGCTCAGTTTAATCCTTTGCTAAAGAGTAATAGTTTTGCACGGGTACGTTGGACGCTTACTGCAGCCCCTTGCTTCTCTTTCTTAATATCTACAAATGTGCAAAAGAGGAGTAAGATTGACAACAAAGTTATTGTAGTAACTGCAGCTGTTAAAATGTGATGTGTCCAGCTGTGCCTTTGTCCCCTCTGAAACGAGATGAAGTTGTGTCACTGTTGTTTATCAGCAAGATGACCTCTTTAAAAGAAGACGTAAGGCGCAGCGCCATGCTGTGTATCCTCACGGTCCCTGCTACGATGACCAGCCATGACCTGATGAAGTTCGTGGCCTCCTTCTATGAAGTAATCGAGCACATGAAAATCATCCGAGATTCCACTCCAAACCAGTACATGGTGCTGATAAAGTTTAGCTCGCAGGTAAGAGCTGGAAGTTCCTTTGCTGTTGAAGGGACTGCACTGTCATGTAGAGCTTTTGTTGAGGAGTGCTGTCTGGCTTCAGCAGCCAGCTGTTAGCCAAGGCTGCGCTTCACCCTCAGAGAAACAGTCCTGTCCTACTGCCCAGTGCTTTCCCAAGGCTGCTGACTAGGATTAGTCCCACACCTTGACCTGGAGGCAAGTGTCTGCCATGTTCTAGCTGTTCTATTTCTTGTTGGCAGGATATTTTAAAAAAATAGTGAGGATACACAGATCTCTGCTGTCTCAAAGCATATTAAAAAGAGTGGGGTGTGTGCTGTGCTGAACAGAAAGGACCCAGCCAGTGGGGCTTCATTTGCATTTTAGGAAAGACTTGCTCTGCTTTTCTGAGGAGCTGGGTGGTTTCACGGCCACTGCCAGTACAGTGTGAAAAGGACAGTTGCCCCCAAAACCGAGAGCTTAGGGGGTGAGTTGATAACCAGATAACAGAATTTGCTGCTTACAAGTCGTCTTGAGCTATGTAGCTTTAAGCCTTCCCCCCTGCCAATTCTTCTGTGAACCCTCCCACCTGTACCTTCTCTTATCTCAACTGCAAATGACTTATTTTGGGGTTTGGGGAGAGGTTCCCCCCAGCTGTGAATGCTGTGTGAGATATTTCCCATGCCTATTGTACAAATGCAGTATTTGTGTGCATTTTATGCTATTTGCAGTAGTTGCAAAGATGCATTTTATATATCGGTTTGTCAAATTACGTGAGCAAATACCTAGTGCTAAACAGCTTTGCAGCAAATCCACCCGCTTGGATTCAACTCAGCCTGAAATTCCTGTTTCTTAGGAAATTCCCTGCAGCCCTGTTCCCCAGTGACCTCTAATGGTTGTGTCTGCAGGTAGCAAAAGCAAATCTCAGGGGCCTTTGTGCTTCTGGCTGGAGTGACCAGGAATATGGAAATATGGCCTTCAGCTAATTTGCCTCATTCTGGTGTGATCGTTTGCAAGAGAAAGGGTTTGGGGAGGTTGCTGAGAGAAAGTGGATGATGTATTTGACAGGTTTTGTTTTGATTCTGTCTCTTTGCAAGTGACACTCAAGCACGGTTCAGAGCGTGCCTGAATTGTGACCAGTGAAATGGATTCTTTCCCACAGTTAAATTGTTGTTCCTTTCCCTGATGAGTATCAGTGTCCTGCGACGTGGCCCTCTTAAATTTTTGCAGAGACCAAATTTGCTTTGCAAATGCACTGAAATTGCTGACAAAGGGCAAATTGGATGCTGAAGGGAAATCCCTTATTCCTGCTGAATGCTCAAATATCAGAGTAGCTGTCACTGCTGTGAACTTCACTTCTTGTCTTCAAGTGGTAATGCTAAACCCAGCGCCAAAATGCAGTGCCTGCTGGCAGGAGCTGACTGTCTGAAATATCTCCTCTGGTATTATGGGGCTTGGAGGGGAGAAGAGAGGATATACCAGATTTCTCCTCCTCTTCCTTGGTTGTATCAGCTGTGAATTTTCTCTTTTTCCTTTGTTTTGTGTACAGGCTGATGCAGACAGCTTTTATATGGCATGCAATGGCCGTCAGTTTAACTCTATAGAGGAGGATGTTTGCCAGCTGGTGTACGTGGAAAGGGCTGAAGTCCTCAAATCAGAAGATGTAAGTTTGTTTTGGTTAGTCTTTGTATTGTTTTCCTTGCACTTCAAAGAATTTGAACAGGATGGTTGGGACTGGGCAGAACGCAGCAAGAACTGCTTTACTGCATCCACCCAAACCCTGTTTGCCATTCCAGTGCTACTTGGGAGAGTTTGTTTGGTGACTTTGTGGGCTTCATGCCTCACCACTGCAGCATCTCTGACTTAAACCTGCTGTGGGCAGTAGATTGGGTGAATCCAGAAAACAGAACGGGGCTGGTTGCAGATGCAGCAGCTGCGCTGAGCCCATGCTGTGATGAGGATCCAGGCTGTAGTCTGTTGAATTTTGTGGATCGCGTTTTGTTTTTTTTTTTTTTTCTTCTAAATTTCTAACCACTGTGTAGACTCACAGGATCACTTTGTGGTGTTTTTGTACTCTAGTGCCATCACTAATGGGAGAGAAGTTTAACATTTTCTTATGTGGGTGATTAATTTGTGGTGATTGGAAGGTGCTGAGCAATTTGTCTCTGCTTGTTCTTTTGAAGGGGGCCAGCCTGCCTGTGATGGATCTGACAGAGCTCCCGAAGTGCACAGTGTGCCTGGAGAGGATGGATGAGTCCGTGAATGGGATCCTTACCACACTGTGTAACCACAGCTTTCATAGCCAGTGTCTGCAGCGGTGGGAGGACACCACGTAAGAGGCTTTTCTTTATTTCTATATCTAAAACTCTGTTTTCACTGCGGTGGTTACATGCTGTCAAGACTGGTTCTGCTTCTCAGAATGTGGGGGCAGGAATTACTGCAAGTTCTAATGCTCTTTTCTTCCCATTAAGGGACTCCCAGAGAGAAATCTCCCCGCCAAAAGTAATTGAACAATGCTTCCCATGGGCCTCGCTGCTAAGGCAGGAAGGAAGTTGTACAGTAGTGCTGCTTCTCTTAAAATAGTATAGGATAAAAATACTGGGGCAAACAGCATTGTATGCACGCACAGCCCTGTTTCACTCAGTCTTGTGTGTCTGTTCAGTCCTTGGTTTCCTCGGCATAGCTGAGGCAGTGCTGTAGGCAGATGTGCACATCTGGCTGGAGCTCAGAGTCCTTCTGGGAGCCCTGCAGTCTTGCTGTCTCACTTAGATGCTGGGAGAGGCTGAGGAAGAGCTGGGTAAGAGCAGGTGTGCGGGCGGGACAGGACTGGAAAATGAGACAGAAGGGAGGTGGGAAAGGAAGGGACAATGACAAGATCACGCAGTAAATTGGGAAGGGGAGGCAGCTCCTCTAGATGGGCTGTACTGTTTGGGGCTGGGTGTTGAGAGTCTGTGTCCCTGCTCCAGGGACCCCCCCGCCATGGCACTGGGCAGGGCTGGGGGTCAGACCCGTACTGTCCCTAAAGCAGCTCTTCTTTTCAGTACTGCTAACCCTTCCCTGTTCTTGCTCCTACCATCTTCCACATCCCTGCAGATGGGGATTTCGGTGCATCTGAGCTCCTGACTGCAGAGCCCCTGGCTGACACCCAGGTGCTATCGGTCGTGCGTATTTTGCATTCTTCTGGACACTGTTTTGCTGCACATCAGGCAGTCATAGATACTGCAGCAGAAGGCTGCCAGTCTGCACTGTATTTTCTTCTCTGTCACCAGTACCTCTGGTTGCCCGACTCTCTGATGGAGGGCAAGAAAAATTTTAGCCCTCTGTATACCATTTAAAAGCCAAAGTAACAGAACCCCAGTAAGACTAATCAGGTTTGTAGCTATTCATGTTTATGGGCTGCCTTGCTCCATAAATCAAAACCAGTTTAAATTTGAAGCAGCAGAGCTCAGCCAGTGTAGGAGCAAGATCCAAACCGGCACTTAAATATCTAATACACAATTTAAGCAGAACTGATGCTCCCAGTCTAGAAGAACGATAAAAGAAAATCCCTGTCCACTTTGCTTAGGCGCCATGGAGGCTGTAAGTGCCTGTATTTGTATAAAAAGCTGACTGCAATCCAATTGTCTCCTCCCTTGAATATTACTGTAGCTTATCCAGGAGCTAATGAAAAATACATAAACAGTCCTGACAACAGGATGCACAGCCTCAGTTACTCTGCTTCCTAGCTGAGCTTCTAGAGCTTAGGGTCTGGACAAAGGTACCTTCTAGTCTTGGGTCTTCCGTCTTTCTGGCAGCACAGTGGTATAGTTTCAAAAGAAACGATAGCAGGGTGCCTGCTGCTGATTCTTTGATGGTGTGGCTATGGGATATTCCTCCTGGAAAGGCTGAGACTGAGTCTGTTGGGTTGGGGTGAAATTGAAGCATCTCCTTAGGGTTGTTTTAAGTCCTAAGGTATGTTTTCAAAGTGTGGGTACCTCCCCCTGTTACTTGGCTGTCCTCAGCAGTGTGTAGTTGTGGCATCCTTCCACAACAGCGTGTAGCTGCTGTGTGACACCCTGCAGGAGGTGGAGAACTGAAGATACCCACTGGCAGCAGTCTGGAGGAGCAGTGTTCAGAGATGTGTAACACCTCCATACAAGTGCTTCTTGCAACGTTTATGGCTGAGGCAGGGAAGTGTTTCTTGACCTCAGTAATGGCTTTTTTGCTTGCCGGCAGAGGCTGATGTTGCTGGCAGCCCCACTGATGCTCTTGGTTGCAGATGTTCTCTACTTGGACTGCAGCAAGACCAGATCAAGCTGAGACTGTGTAGTGGCTTTGGAAGAATTGTTCTGTGTTATTCTGTCACTTGCTGGCTTAAAAACAGTAGCCTTGTGTTGAATGGAGGCAAATTTGAGTGGGGTAAATGTGAGCTGAAGAGATGCGTGCACAGAGGGATCATCCCACTGCATAAGTCATACTTTGAGCTCTCTGGATCTCTTTTTAATTACTGTAATATTAAGATGGAGCTCCTTGTGTCTAATCATGATGCTTATTGCCCTCCAGGTGTCCTGTCTGCAGATACTGCCAAACGCCTGAGCCAGTGGAAGAGAACAAGTGTTTTGAGTGTGGAGTTCAAGAAGTAAGTAGGTGGGTGGATGGTGAGTGAAATCTAGACTAGATCTGACTGCACAGCTGCTCTAGTTGCTTTTGGGGTTAATTCTGTGGCTGCTTTTGGGTTGATTTTACCAGACAGTGGTGTATCTGCTTTCCTTCTGAGCACCTCCCAGGTTTCCTGTTCTGACAAATCCTTCTGGTTCTTAGAAGGAAGTATTAGCATATAAGCTGATCAGCGTGTGCGTGATGAGTACGACAGCAAGCAGCTAAACTAATGCTGAACTTGGTGGTCCCTTCTAGTCTGTGCTCTTCAGAGCTTGCTTTTGTAGTCCTGCTGAGGTGCCTCGTTCGTTAGTCAAGTCCATTCTTCCATCTGTGCTTCTGGTCATCCATCACCATGCCCAGCACCTGCAGGCTTGTAATGAGCAGGTGCCTCCTTTGCTTTAGCTGTCCAGCTGAGCAGAGCTTCAAAGAAGGAGGGGGTAGGGAAAATCTCTTCACTTTCTAAGGAAGTGCCTGGATGTACACAGCATCAACGGGCCATCGGTGTCTGATCACCCTTTCTCAAAGCGCCGATACCGCCACTTGACAGGGCTGTATGTACAGAGCTTTCTTACTCTCTTGACAGAACCTTTGGATCTGTTTAATATGTGGGCACATAGGCTGTGGCCGCTATGTGAGTCGACACGCTTACAAACACTTTGAGGAGACCCAGCACACCTATGCAATGCAGTTGACCAACCACAGAGTCTGGGACTATGCTGGAGGTAAGCACTCTCTCTTCCCCTCTTGTAAGATGACCTTGTTTGCAAAATGGCTTTCGGGACCCTTTAGTGAGAGTACTTGTGGTAGAGTTTGCTTGGAGATTAAGGGGTTTGCATCTGTACTAATACCTTGTCTTCTGGGAACATCCATCTCCTCTCTAATAGCCGTTTTTGTGGGTCTGTAGCAGATGGAGGAGGGAGAACATGATTCTGTAATGAACCGGGGCGGTCCTGTACTCTCCGTGGAATGTGTTTGTTACTCCCTTTCCATCAATTTGCCCTGAGGTATGGGAATGGGCTGTTGTAATAAATATCCTGTAAGGTGTCTGTGCGAAGTCTGCTAAATAACAAATACATCTGTTGTTGGCTTTCTGCCTTGCTAATATGCTGTTGCAGCAGTCTGCATGGTTAATTGTGCTGCATAAAGTATTTCCACTCGTGTCAACCTGGGTGTTCTTAAGCTCAAACTCCCTGTGGTTGAATTTTCTCTCTTCAGATAACTACGTCCATCGACTGGTTGCAAGTAAAACCGATGGGAAGATAGTTCAGTATGAGTGTGAGGGAGATATGTGTCAGGAAGAGAAAATCGATGCCTTACAATTAGAGGTAAATATTTTGGCTTGTTGGACTCTGCATTGTGCTGCTGTGTGGAAGTGTTTCAAACCCAGATACGACTACAGGAAAATTCCATCAGCTTATGCAGCAGACCTGCTCCCTGCATGTAGGCAATCATCTTCAGGCAGAAGCAGGATGTTTTTACAGCTTTTTTTTTTTTTTTTAAACCTCTTTTTGGCTCTGCAGAGCTGATGCAGCTAAGTGTAAGCTGGCTGCAGTTTCGTCCTGTGTTCACCAGTAGATTGAAGGTTAGCTGGTTATGCTGCTACAAACACTCAGGTCAGTGGAGAAACAAATGGGTCTGAATGCCCAGACTCATTCGCCAAACCCTTCCCAGTGGATCTGTGGCTTGGTTTAAGAGCCAGGATGCGTATGGAGCTGTCAATTTGAGTAGTTTAGCTTGTAAACTGAACGAGTATGTAGGAATCCATAGCTGCGTGCTTACCTTGGCTAACAAAGAAAGCCAAGAGACTGATAGCAGCCCTGTTCTGCACCCTTTGCTTGAACAGATAATGATTTTCTTCTTCCTTTGTACTTGTTGGCCACCTTCTTCTATCTTAACTAGAAGGGTAAAGGAGAGAAACTCAAAATTACTGCTCCACTGAGCAAATATACTGCAGCATGATTTCAGCTGCATTAGACACAAGGGTATCTGAGGAAGAACAGCCCATAGAGACCAGGCTTTGTAATCTTATTGCTCAAATAAATATTTGGTTGCTTTTCCGTGAATTTTCTGAGTAACCCTTAGATGCTAACCATCTTATTTTAAACCTTTTTATTCTGGGAGATTGGTGCTTCAGGTATGCAAGACCCTTCTACCTAGCTTATGAAATTTAAATATTTCTAGAGAGAATGAATTTGGCAGTGTATTTTGACACTCAGATATTACTAAGAGTGTTCAGGGCTTTTTGCACAGGTTTAATTCTGTAATGAATGCCTAATTTGGTGCTTATTAGCCTGGTGATAAGAAATGATCACATTTTCCAACCTTGTCATAACTCATTTGCAGAACCAGAAGGGAAAAGAAGGGATGTAAGGCATATATCCTTTTTCAGATGTTCAGATAACATTGGAATGGGCTGTATGTGTTGGAGAACAATAATTGTGAATAGTTATACACAGCTGAGGACGCTTTCCCAGAGATGTTCCTACAGTGAAGTTAGATGTGTGCATTTACCCTTCTGCCTTGGGTTTTGGTCTGTGAATGGGCAGCAGCTCAGCCTTTGGGATCTCAGACTCTCGTGACAGGGATAGTTGATGCTTCATTTTCCCGTGGAATGTAAAGGTTGATGAGATTTACTGCTCCTACAATGAAAAATCTGGTTTTTTTCTTTAAAAAGTTCTTGGCATGATACTGGGTACGGTTTGGCAGAACTTTTACTTGATCCTCGCTGTTGTGCTCTAAAGGCTTTCCTTGACTTCAAGTGATTTAATTTTTGAAATCAAATTGGTGAAACACATCTGCTGGATCTGCAGTTTGCACATATGTTCAGAATGTCCTGTATGCTCAATTTCATCTGATTAAATTGATTTGTATATTGGAGCCCTTTGGGCTTCTTAATCAGCGTAGCCATCCTTATGGAAAAGCTGACCGTTCCGTGTGTATCTTCTGTGTTTATAGTACTCATATTTGCTAACAAGCCAGCTGGAGTCACAGCGAATCTATTGGGAGAACAAGATTGTCCGAATAGAAAAGGATACGGCTGAAGAGGTGAGCTCTGCTCTGGGCATGTGTGAAACTCTGCTGAAACAGGCCCCTGGACACTGTTAAGTGGGAGATGGAGCTGCTCAGTCTCTCCTACAGCCTGGATGTTGCGTGACGTGGCCTCACATAGCCTGTTTCACTACCAGCTGAGAAAATTGGCTCCGAGATGTATCCCTTATCTCGATGCTCAGATCTAGCAATTTGCTGCTCAGCGGTGCAGAAGTGGGTAGATTGCCACCTAGATTGAAGGTTGATTTAAACGTGCTGCTCGGGAAACTGCAGCAGTGGTGAAAACAAGTCTGTGCTGCTGCAGGATCCCTGCTTGCCGATGCCATCCGTCTCGCACTGACGGGTATCTCTAGGGAAGGTTAGTGTAGCATAGACAATATGACTTTAATTTGCTCGGCTGCAGAAAGTGGAAGCTGTCTTTCTGCTCCAAATGCATATTGATTTGCCCTTTCTTTTTGATCCCCTATCTCTCCTCATCACCCTTTGGGAAAAGTTCAGAGTCTCCTCCTATAAAGCATCCTGTAGGCAGGACTGCTTCAAAATGTCACAAGCAAAAAATCTAGTGAGAATATTTTAATGCCTTTCATTCTATGTAGATCCTTTAAACTAGGTTTAAAGTGAGTCAGGATTTAGGATCGAGTCCTGAACTGAACTTTCTACATGACTTCTAATTAACCATTTAGTATCTGGAGATAAGAGGCATCTTAAATGTAGAAACTGTGACCATTGAAATAGTGGTCATTGACCTTGGTCTAAAGAACAGTCCCAGAAATCTCATGGCAGGCCCTATAACAGGAAAAGGTACAGCAAAAATCATCTTACGCGTGACCACGAAGCATGATCCATGAAGCAACTTCAGAGTGAAGTGCCTGTGATACATGTCCCAAACGTGGTTGAATTTTTAAGGATCCTTACAGTTTTATTCGTGGCACTTGCTCCATGTGTCTTGTCTGGATCAGTGCCACTATGCAGTGTATTCCATTACCAGCGCTCAGGCTACTTCCCCAAATTAACCATCAGCTGCATAAACATTCAGTGATTAAGGCCGGAAGGCTTAAAACCTGCTCTGCATCAACTCTGGCATCAGTGAAGGCACCATGTGTGCTGACACTGACATTTATCCAGATTGCTCCTCCAGGAAAGCATTTTTCCTTTAAATTCCTGCCTCCCTTACATTCAAGCATGCTTTTGACCCTAATACAGGGGAAACAAGTATTTCTGTCTATAAATGTCCTGCAAGTCTTATGTTAGAAGTTTTGACGCGTTCTGTGCAGTGCCTAGAGAACGAGAGCTTGGTTTTCCTCAGCAGTAGGAGTCTCGAGTTGTGAAGCAGAGGGGAAGAGGAAGCCAATGTATGTGTGTTTCTGTTTGCATTTTGTATGAGTAAGATATTCGTGTCAGTAGGTCACTGCCTTATGACAGCAAGCTGCTGAGTCAGTGCTGAGCAAAGTAGCATGTTAATTTTCAGACTTTGACTATACTTATTTGAGGTTTAGTTTAAAATGAGCAAAAGCCTGGCATTGTAAAGCCTTAAGATGGAAATTTAAGTTTGCTGACCAGTACAAAAACGTCTGAGAGAATGGCTAAATGAATGCTGAACTGCAGTCAATCAGAAGTTAAGGATTAGATGCAGCTTTTGCTTGAATGGGGTGCCTGGCACAGATTCATGGCCTGAGTTGCTGTTCTGTGTGAGCAGCTTCCACGGCAACGTGGTTCCTTGTTGGGGTACTGCGAAGTGTAACGCAGGGGGTCTTCATCGAAATTAAGCCTTTTCTTGACTCAGAGCTTTTGCTCACCGGGATAGAGTCACTGGTCAAAGTCTAGAAACCACTCCAGAAAAATCGAACGTCATAATGAAAGTGCAGAGGACTTTGATCTGTTTGAAATGCCTGTGTGTTTGTTTTTACAGATTAACAACATGAAGACCAAATTTAAAGAGACCATTGAGAAGTGTGACAGTCTGGAACAGAGGCTGAATGACTTGCTCAAAGAAAAGCAGTCTGTCGAAAGGAAGTGGGTACCACTGCCAGGTTTAGTTCTGTGCAGCCATTAAAGCTCCATGCACTGACATCCAAAAAAGAAAAAAATCATGCTATTCCTGGGCAATTTTGAGCTATTTAAACCCGTGTACTGAGAACACAGCTTATTTTAAAAAAAGCTCTCATTTCTGTAGGTGTTCACAAATTGAAAGTGCCTGTTGAGTGGAACGCAGCTTTTGGGCTCTTGGCTCTTTTTACACGGGCTGCATATTTAGCATTCAGTAATCCTTCCTCTGCCTGCTCAGAAGTAGACGCCAGGCTGTTTTGCAATTGGCGGATACATCCAAAGAGAAGAAAGGCAACTCAGCAGAGGCATCTCACCCAGCACAGAGAAAAATCTTAGGAAGTGCCTAGATGAAAGATGTCAAGCCTGGGGACTGTGCTGCATCTCCCTAGGTGGGACTGCGTGCTCGGCTCCTCCGGGCCCCCCCGGCAGTCCTGCCTGGAGCAGGGAACCAGGCTCGTGCGCTGTGGCTCCTGCAGCTCACCTTGCTGAGTGGAAAGGAGCCTGGGTATGATGCTAGAAAACTTTGAGGGCAGAAGCGCCGAGTTGTTAGGAGCAGGGAGGTATGTTCTGTGAACCATGAGGCTGCTGATATCCTTGTGGAAGCATCTTGCTTCTGAGTGAAGTGGTATCTTCAGCGTCTCATACTCGGAGCGTGGCGGGAGCCAACAGCTGGGAATCCCTGACTGCCTTCAGCTCGCTCAGGACCCCGTGTAATCTCTCTGCCCTTTTCTCTGTGCCTGTTCCGTAAGTTGCAGATGCATGTTCAAGGTTACAGCCCCGTGCTCCCAAACACACCCTGCCTGTTGGCGTTTGGTACGAGATGGAATTGCCCAGTTTGCAAGGGAAGGGATTCTCCTGGGTTATGCAGTTTGAGGGATGCAGGAAGGGATTCGGCTTCACCACATCCTATTCCATGTGCAGGTAACACCGTGCAGGCAAACGTGCTAGCAAGCCTTAAGCTGGGTAGGAAATCCAGAGGGGATTCCAGAATCCTCTTGTGTTTCCTTCCCTTGACCATCTTTTGCCAGAAAACCAAATTCCAGGTGGTCTTGGTGGGGCTGGGGACAGCTGGGTGTCGGTTGCCCTAGGGATTGGAAATAAAAAGGATGCAGTAGTGTTTGATCTAGATGTAGCGCACTGCTTTCCTGACCTGTGCTTCTATTTGTAAGGTGTTCTCAGCTGAATAACAAAGTGGCTAAACTTTCCAATGAGCTGAAGGAGGAGCAGGAACTGAATAAGTGTTTGCGAGCGAATCAAGCCTTGCTTCAGAACAAACTAAAGGAGGAGGAGAGAGTGTTAAAGGAAACCTGTGAACAGAAGGACCTGCAGATCTCTGAGATCCAGGAGCAGTTGCGGGATGTCATGTTCTACTTAGAGACACAACAGAAAATCAATCACCTCCCAGCTGAGACCCGGCAGGAGATTCAGGAAGGACAGATCAACATTGCAGTGGCATCTTCCGCCAGCTCCTCCACGGGGGGCACAGGCAAACCTTCTTCCAGGAGAGGCCGTGGCAAGAGGGGCAAATGAAAATCAGAATGCCTTGTTCTCCCATCCTGGAACTGGCCGTGCTGGTGGTAGGCTAGGCTCACCTCTCGGGACTCCGGCTGGGAACACCCAGTTCACTAAAGCTCAGCTAGAAATTGTCTTCAGAGCTGCTCATAAAACTAGCTGCCAGTCAATGGAGGTGTCTGTGGTATTTAAAAGCATTTCACTGCACTATTTAGCTATTTTTAGGCAGATCTTAATGACCATTTTGCCTTCCTACCTTTTCAAAGCCCCTCCTATCATGCATTTGACTTTCTTCTTGGAGAGTGTCCTGTTTTGGGGTGGGTGGGTGTGTACATGTTAAGCATTGCATTCCCTAAGGGGGATGCTGTAGAGTAGGCCCAGTGTGTAAGGCTCTTCCAGTTCTTCTCCTGGATTAAAAGTATTCTCAATTAAGAAATTATTTTATTTAATAAGCTGTAAATTAGATTATATACATCTCCTTTTAGTACGTGCAGTCCCGACACTGCTGAACTGCTAGTGCAGGAGTAGAACTGCAGTTTGGAAATCAAAAGGTGTGGAAAATAAACCATCTTAGTGGTGTAAGAAACTGAACGAGTCCTAAAGGCGTGTAATGAAGGATATTAAACACTTTAAGGGACTTCGCTACTATCTGTTTCTTCATTTTAAAGACGGCCTTCGAAAGGCCAGCCCTTGGCGCCTTTGGGGCGGAAAGTGTGAAAGTTTGATATTCTGGTTTAATGTGGTTATTTTACAGGGATTTCTACCAAGCAAATAGAGGCACGTTTGCGCAGGGCGCCTGTGCCCTATCGCCGTCCCGACCCCCGGGAGGGGGCTGCACGTGTGTGTGTGTGTGTGTGTGTGTGTCTCTGTCCCCCTCAGCCACGAGCTGCTGCGCTGGGGGCACGTTGGCCTGAGCGCCGGTGCCGCTGCCCTCCGAGCGAGGCGAGGGGGGACGCGTTTGAAACCCTCTCCTCCTTGCGGGGGCTGCGGCGGGGCGGCGCGCGCTGCCCCACCGCGGGACCCTCGCCGTTAGATGCGGCTGGGCTTGCCAGTTCCCGGCATCACTCCGCGCTGCCCCTTCGCCTCCGAAACGTGGCACTGTCCAAAATCTCCGCTGGCAAAACTGTTGGGTGATTTGCCCCAAGGGGATGTGGATCCCATAAAGGAAATCTGAGGACAAATCTGGGTTGTTTGGGGTTTGCTGTTTTTTTGTGGTGGTTTTTTTTTTTTTTTTTGGTTGGTTTTCAGACTTAATGCTCTGAGGTGGAAAGGGTTTTACCCTGGTTGGAGAAGCGACTGTCGTGGTTGCTGTGTTGCGCTCAGCAGACTGAGCATTTAACGGCTAATCCTTTATTAAAAATGGCTGGGGGAGTCCCGCAGTTGTCTTTTCAGACCATAGTATGATCCTTTTCTGTTCGAGCTGCAGGGACAGCCGTGATCTTAGTCTGTAACGTTGAAAACACAGCTCTGACTTACCAGCTCCAAACTGGAACAAAGAAATAAAACAGCTAGTCCTTTATTGCTAGAAGTTGTTCTTTTTGGCCAATTGAAAGGAACGAGTTACAATAAATAGAATGACTCTCGGAAGGCGAGACGTTATCATCGGCTTCCTGACTTTACGGACTGGAAGTGTTGAACTTCCTCACTCTGAAATACAGGGCGCTTGTTAGTGCACTCGTTGCATCCACCGCTTGGGTTTGGAGATTTGCCCCAATCATCTGGAACTTCTACCTTTTCTAACTTTGTAGCATGAATGTACACTAACTCTTTTCTAGCATGTGGATTGTACAACCAGGCCTCTGCCTTCTGTAAATGATTCTAAGGACCTAGAGATGTACAACACAGCTTGCTCTCCTATAGAAACTATTTTATTTAAGATATATTTTTACACCACCTAAGATCCTCTGACCTTTTGCTGAAAGCTTGCTTTGTGTAGAACACTAAGATGCTGTACTGTATCTTGGAATTCGTTTTCAAAAAATGTGATGGAAAATTAAAACAGCGTGCAGTATTTCTGTTTGTGTATTCAACTGGAAGTGGAGGGAGGAGACGGCAGGGAGAACAACAAAACATGTGACTTATTCTTTTTGAAGTTGACTTTTTAACTTGAAGGCAAAGCTGTCCAAAGGAGCTCTTTTTCATATTTGGGTTGGGGGGAAGTTTGGTTCCGCTGAGCTGATAAGAGGAGATAAGGCAGGGTAATTATCTCTGGCTCCTAAGAGGTGGGCAGCTCGTGCAGAAAAAGCGCGGGTCGTTGAATAATGTTGCGTTAAACCAAATTACCCTCAGTCCTTGAGGCTCCTCCAGCTTCTAAAATCATCCCAGGTGATGAGGCAACCTCTAGTCTCCGTCTGGGCGTTTATTCCCCACTGGAGATCAAGTGGGCTCCCCCCGGGCTGAGGACACCTCCCTCGTGAGACTTCCCCCACGGGAAGAACCGGCGCTGATGCGACTCTTGGGGAAGGGAAAAGCCCCAGCGAAGGCTGGCCCGTGACTCTTCCCGACCCATCATCCAGACACCTGAGTACCTGGGAAAAAAAAAAAAAAAAAGCAGTGGTGCTCAGATCCCTCCAGTCTAGGGTCAAGTTTTGACATCTGCAACTCGAACAACAGGTCAGCTTTGTGGCTGATGACTCAATATCACCACAGCAGAAGGCTGCAGCAGCATAAAACTTCCCCCAAGCACTGGACAGCTGAGATTGGCCAAGCTTCTGCTATGATTAAAGACCTTTAAATAAAACCTAAATAATAAAAAAAAAATCCTTTAAATAAAAACCTAAAAAAAAACCCCAACAACTTTTTTTTTTTTTTTTTTAATCATGAAAGAAACACACATTCTCCCTGATGAACAGCAAAGGGGTTTTACTCTCTGCTGGTGCTGTGTTGGGTGGCTGGAGGGGTGTCACAGCCCTAGGAAAAAGCCTGCCTTGGCACTTGCCATGTGGGCTACGTGGCAGTAATGGAGAGGAGATGGTCCAGCAGGAGCAAGAAAGGGGGGAACCTGCTCCCCCCCAAAGGGCACATTCTGTGAACTTCACTGGATCCTGCTGTTCCCTCTCTGCAAAAGGTCCCCGATTCACAGGCAGGCAGAGAGGGAACAGAACAGCAAAACGACTCGTGATTCTGCATCCGTGGGCAGGACGGTAAACGGCAAAAATGCCCAAGGCAGCCCGGGAGGTTCCGCTGTCAGCTCTGCACCCCTGCACCCCTGTGGCGAAAGCACCCCCCTGCTCCAGAGAGGGGCTCACCGGGGACCGCAGGAAAGGCAACGGGATTTAAAATGGCCAGGGAGAAACACAGATGGAGCGGAGCGACAGCCAGAAGTCACACAAAGCTTGGCAGAGCCCTCTGCGCTTTGAGGATGCTGAAATGATTCACTCCAGCAGCTGCTCCCCAGCGAGCGGCGGGGAGAGGCGGTTAGACGGCGTGACGGGTCGGCACGGCTTCTCCTCAGCAGGGACAGAAAGGGCTGTGCCCCCCTGCTTGGAAGGGAAATGTAGGGCAGCTCAGGGCGAGCTGGGGCTCAGCGGTCGCTGCTTCACGCCAGGGATGTTCCCCAGAAGCAAATGGCAAAGTCCAGCTTGGCAGGAGGCAAAAGCAGCTGGGCCGCAAGGTGGGCTTCTCACCCACCGCCTCTGGCACCCCCAGGGCATGTGCCCAAGCTCTGGGAGGGGAACGCAGCACCCCTGAGACCTCAGGGGCCACCCAAACTCCAGCACCCCCCTCGGGGAATCTCTGCTGAGGGGTTTCCATGAGCCTTTCGGGGCCAGCCCACCAGCAGCCTTAGGAGCAGCCTGGCTGGCCACAGGTACCGCAGCTTGGGGTGAGACATTTGGCTGGCATCGCTCCATTTCACATGGTTCTACGGCCTCATTAATTTTTTGGTGGGCTAACTGGCCCCTTAAGAACCCATCCCTTAACACCAATTAATCCCCTCTGTGACGTTGGTTCTGTTCTTTTAGGAGCCGAGGTCCTGGGTGAGATCACGGCTCTCTGGTTTGCGCCCTAGAAAAACGGAGTCACCCCACGGGCAAATGTCCACGTCCATCTGTCCAAGCAGCCGGAGCACCCCACGGCCGTGCTGTGCACCCTGCGCCCGCGCCGCAGCCAGCCCAGGCCCCTGCACCCGCTCTCTGCTCCATTTACCTTTTCACCTGAGCCCCATTCCCTAAGGCCCCACGGAAAATTCCTGCCTTGATCTGCACCAACCGACTTGTCCGTTCTCGTTTGAGCTCTGAGAAATTCACATCCCCTTCTCCTAGGCTTTTCCTCCTCCCACCTCCTCTTTTTACCTAAATGGGCATTTTGGTCTAATAATTGTATTTTAAAGGCAGACACATCCAGCCAGTCCACAGCAGGTCCTACATCAGGACAGTCGGCAGTGTTTGGAGGGGAGTTTTGCAGCATGGGAGGGACATTTGTATATTCATTCCCCAGCCTGAATTCCTGCAGTTTCCCAAGGCATGAGCCAGCAGTGTGCGCTGGTTCACTTCAGCCTCTGAGGGGCAACAGTAAAACAGAGGCAGGTTTGCTTGAAGCAGGAAGCAATTCATGATATTTGCTTTCATTTCAAGCCCAAGTTAAAACCCCACACCTA
Source organism: Tyto alba (assembly GCF_018691265.1). Classification (NCBI taxonomy): domain Eukaryota; kingdom Metazoa; phylum Chordata; class Aves; order Strigiformes; family Tytonidae; genus Tyto; species Tyto alba. The sequence goes on from NW_024881320.1 coordinate 2,709,056, forward strand.
ACACTTCCTGCTCTTGCACCACCCTTGAGCAAACATTATTTATAGCAGCAAGCAGCATTTATAGCTTTGCCCCTTCTTGACCTGGAAGTAATTGGTTAATTGAGTTAGACAACAAACCTCAAGACACTTGTATGGTTTCCTTCCACCTTCTCCCAGGGAGCTGGAGAATCAAACTCCTTCCATCCCAAGCTGGTTAAAAACATCAAACACCTCAGAGAGAACAATGTTTACTTCCCCACCAGGAAATTGGTCCCTGTTGAACCTTCTTCAGGGCTAACAGCTCTCATAAAGCTGCTGCACCTGGGGGGGGTTGCTGCCTTGTTGGAGCAGGCTCTGGGGTAGGTGGGGGCTCTCTGTGGAGGGTTTCCTGAGCTCACCCAGGCTGGGAAGTGGTGGAAAACTTTGCTGCTTGCTGGTGGGGGGGGTTGTGCTCTGAGCAGAGGCGTCTGAGCTCACCAGGAGCCTGAGATTTTGGTCTTTTGTGCAGGTTTAGTAACGCGATGGTTTTGCGGTTGCAGAGGTTTTCTGGGTTTGTTGGCTTGAGGAGAGGGGGTGAGGATGAGCTACTGTCTGGCTTGCGCTGTGTTAAGGCTGTGCTTTATTCCCAACCTTAGACCCCTGGGGCTGCGCTGGTCTCCGGTGCGGGGCCCTGCACGTTCCTCGTTATCTGAAGGTGACAATTCAGTGGCAGCGCTTCTCCCCTGCGTGCTGCCGAAGGGGTTGTGCTCTCAGAGGTGCTTAAGCTGAGCTGTGAAGCCCCCGTGTTTGTGCTCAGGGGTGTGCAGGAGCCCACACTGGACAGGGAGCTATAGGTGCTCCGCCTAACGCTGGTAGAGGTTGCAAAATATTCACCAAACCCACCCTGCTGCCCCAGCCCGAGCAGTCAGGCTGCCCTCCTGCACTTAAGGAGGGCTTTTCCTGGAGGTAAACTGCAACTTCACCACTCTTCTTGTCTATTATCGGTGTCCCTATGTGGTGGCAATGGCCTTGGAGGACAATGTCAGTGTGGGACATATCTTGGTTTTCTGGATGCAAAGATGATGGTTTTTGACAGCTGCTTACATGTCTCTGCCTCCCAGTCTCCCTCTTCCCTCACATCTCTATTTATATGTGACTTTATGATATTTATTAGTCTCTATTGATGTGTGATGCTCTTAGATGAAGCGCAACCTCTTGACGTGTAAAGCAGAGGGGTTTAAGCATGTGAAAGAAACCCACCTTGGTGGGCTCCTTCTCTCTGGGGTGCTGGGAGAACCCCACAACATAGTGTGAGCAAGGTCGCAAGGCAACTTTGTGATCCAAGCTCTGTAAACCCAAAATAAAACTACAGTAAATTCCTTTAGCATATAAAATGGGACTAGATCTCCTAGCACAATCCCTCTACACTACTGGTAATCTTAGTCCAAGCAGAATCAATGTGGGCTGGAGAAACTCCTAGTGCTGTTGGCTTGAATCCATGGTCTGCGTGAAGTCCCAGTTGGAAAACCTTCTGCGAGGGCTGGAGGAGCAGAGTGGGAGACGCAGCCGAGCGGAGCTGGGTGAGCTGGAGTCATCCACAGGAGACAGAGATGCTGCTGCAGCCCACGGCCCCGCGCCGACGGAGGGGGAGCCGGCCGGTCTTGTCCAAGCACAGCCGTGCCAAGAGTTTCCCTCTGCAAGTGCAGGGCTTGCATGAGGAGGAAAGAAGCCTTTTTCCAAGCAGTTCTCCTTGGCAGCTTTCGAGTGTGCTCTGGCTTCCCTGGAGCAAAGAAGAAATCCCAACTGGATCCTGCCTGCTCAGTGAAGGAGAACCAAGAGCTGAGCACAGCCCTGGGACCTGGGAGCTCCTGGCCTCCACCCCTCGCTGACATACCCCTGCAGCTTTGTTGCAAGGAGCCAGACACCTACTCCTCCTTCCAAGAAGTCAACAAGGAGGAACGAATAGTGGTGTAAAAGCCGAGGTTTATAGGCAGCCGGGTGGGAATGCAGGCAGCGCGCTGAAATCACCGCACTTTCCTCTGCAGCGATCGGAGTCAAACTGCAGAAGCAGTTAAGAGGATTAGATATTTTTGATCATATTTGCAGCTGCGCTAGTTGTAACCGAGAGGAGAAAGCCAAATGCTTCGTCTTGGGAAGTGACTCTGAGCCTGGAAGGGAACGCTCCCTCGGGACCCCGCATCTGGGTATGTGCTCAGCGCCGGCTGTTTTACAGAGCTCCGAGGAGCTGTCGTTCCTACGGCTGAAGTAGTGACGCTTGGCTCCCTTGAAGACCCAGGCTCCTGTGGAAAACTTGCTGCGAGCCAGCCCGGATGTAGGGCTCCGAGCTGCAATAACGTCTCCAAAATGTCAGCTCCCACGCAGAAGGCCTGAGCCTCCCAAGTGCCACAGCCTAAATGAAGAACACTTTAGAAGCCCTGCCAGGTTTAGACCCAGATGTGAGAGGGGAGATCCCTCCCTGGACATCGCTGAGAGGATTTCTTTAACAGTTGTCTTAGTACTGCAGTGTCTTCAGCAAGGAAAATGAACTTCACTGTACGGTTAAGTTTCAGTGTCTAGTTCTCATGCATTTAGCACTGTAACAGTCCAAATAAAAATACCTGACCGTTCCCTCCGAAGCTCAACCCTGCAGAGATGCTGGTGATGCGCTGTCAGCACGTAGTAGGAAGCTCCCCTGCTCTTCCCGAGGACCCCTCCAACAAGCCCTTGGCCCCCACCACAGGCAGGATGGGCTGAGGGGGAGTATGGAATCCATTAAGCTGTTTTTCCAATCTTAAATAAAAACGTGGCGTCGTAACCGAGGAAGAAGACATCACTCCTTGACACACGTGTGTTTGCTGGAAGCGCTTGGCCCTGCTCGCAGAGGCTGCCTGGGCTTCCCGTGTGGAGGGGTGGGAGTCCTTTCCCCACGGATGGAGCCTCAGATGATGCTCCTGGCTGGGGCAGGCAGGTTCCTCCTGAAGCCAAAATCCCAGATCTAAGCCCTGGGAGTAATGTGTCAGAGGAGGGGAAAAGCTCCACATCTCACTTCCAATTTGCCTGATGATTTTAGCATGGAGTCTTAGCGAACAAGGGAAAGAGTGCCAGAGGTAACAAATTCAACCCGTTCCAAATGTGGTCATGTGGTAGTCATCTGCCAAAAACATAAAACAAGATCATAATCCTAAATTTGTCCTTTGAATGTACCTGTGCCTGTTCTGTAGTTGTTTCCTTCTAATCCCCAGGGATTAATACTGAAGTGCATCGAAACATCTGAGGTGAAGGGACACAGAGGAAATTCCTTGTGGGCTGGTAATAATAACTGAAAGTGGCTCTGTGAAGCAAACCTGAGGCTGACTTGGTTTTTAATGGACATCTGTCTGTAGGGGGAAAAAATGCCATGGCAACTGGCTTTCTTGTTGGCATGCCTGTCTCAGCGAAGGGATGGGGAGAGGATGGGTATTGGTGGGTCTGTGTAGCTGTGCTTGGGAAATGTGGAGGTACGGCCCAACAAGGCTGTGAGGAAAAGGTTGTTTATGCTCTGTGAGCACCAGATCTTGAGGGATTTAAGAGCTAAATCTTGGCATAACGATTGCTTTGTGTGCTGCTGCTTAGCAGGAGCTAGGCTGGGTTCCCCCCTCCCTTTTGTAAAACTGTCAAATCTAAAAGCATAAAGTGCTCAGCTGAAGATTGCCTGGCAGTTTTCTGGGCAGAGTTGGTGTCTCACTGTTTGAAGTTCCATCCCAAAACAATTGCTACAGAGCTAGAGCATCGCCGTACAGGTCCCAGAGCTTTGCCTTCCAGGAAGGAAAAGTTCAGTGTCTGAGGCCAATGGAAACTGAGAGCAAGGTTTATTAAAATGTTGTTTATAGGTAAAATGAGCTCTGGCACTTCTGGACCTCTCTCCTGGGCTCTGTGGATGTTCGTGTTTCCCCTCATCTCCAGTTGGTTGCAGGAGAAGCCGCTAGCACACACGGCTCAGCGGGCACCTCTGTCTGAACTTCATCAGACTGAACTGAGCTGGAGGGGGATGCCGGTGGGCTGAGAGAAATGGCTATAAAAGTGCAAAAGCAGCTCAAAACCTGTTTCTGATGGGAGCTGGTCTCTGCTTGGAACTGAGCTGTGAATTCGAGGGGCTGCAGGCAAGGAAAGACCCTAAACAGAGAGCAGGGTGGGGAGGAAAGGCAGAGGTTGGCAGTGGTTGTCCCGCCTGGTCAGTTTGGAGCTTGGGCTTTGGTTTCGCTCGTTGTCATGTACGTACCTCTTTCTGTTTCAGCCAGTGGTGTGTTAATCAGTTAAAACTGGTGGCAGCTTTGCTGACGAGCCAATATTGTATCTCTGGGAAGTGCTTCTTATGTGTTGGAGTACCTGATTTGTTCTCCTAATGTCTGAGTGTTTAGAGATCCCTGTGCCCATAGCGCTGGTCACAAAGCTTCAGGCTCCAAGAGGAGGGTTAGGGATAATGAGACTAAATAGCAGTAGTTTTCAGGGAAGAGAAAACACTTGTAGAAATGCACAGTTCTGTGAGCTTCACTAGCAGCTGATTTTGCTTAAAATAAATGCTGAGTGCCTGTGTCGGTCATTCCTCCGTTGGCGTTCATGTTTCATCTTGTTGAATGCTGTTGAGGATCACCCTGGATAGCTCAAGGAAGAGAGCACACCACCTAACAGCAGGTTAGATCAAGGAAATGTTACATCACGTAGCACTTCCTGGTAAGTAATGATATTATCAGACTCATTCATCTTCCTATGCAAATACTGCCTGCACATGTAGTCACAAATCTGAATGAAAATAGTAGTCTTGAAAAAGAGCAGCTCTAACCTGGAACGTGGACAGAAAGGGCAAAACAGGACATGATTCTCCATTAGAAATTGTTGCTTTTCTTTTTTGCCCATGGAGCAGGCGACTTTGAATCCTGAATGTTTCTACAACTAGATCACTGCATCCGCTGTTGGCCTTCCTTTGCCACAACCTCATTTGCAACCAAATTGGTGGCTATAATGGTAGGGAATAGCAAAAAAGTGGGAAATTGATCAAGCTGAACCATAAAGGAATAAATACAGAATACTGGGAATGGTAGGTTATCAAAGAAGAGCGTATGCAGGTAGAAGTAAAGGGGATGATGTGCTGTAATGGCAGGATAATCCCATTATGCTGGAAATTTGGGTAGTGTGCTGCAGACGTGCGCTCACAACAGAAAGGTGAGGAGCAGTGTCGGTGCCGGTGAAGCAGCCAGCTGCCACTGGAAACCAGCCTGCAGGTTCTCTGGTGGCCAGTGCTGCCGGAGCTATTTTAGTTTGGTCACTCCTGTATTTACTCTTAATGTGTCTTTTTTTACAAAGATGCTTGACAAATTAAAAAAAGGGAGGGCACAATGAAAGCCAAACAGAGCTAAACAAAACAAAGAATACATTGAAGGAGAAAACAAGTCAAACTGCAACTGCACTTGAGTCATTACTGCAGACGTGAACACGAGTCTTATTCATACACTGCTTTCCAAGCATGTAATGCCACCTCAGAATGTAGTTTAGTATGTTTATATCATGTCTTAGTTCCATGGGCAAAGCTAGTTTCTTATTTCTGTGTTTCTGACATCCTTGAATATCAGGGGCTCCATCTTCGCCAGCAGACCTCACAGCATGGCTGCCACTTCAAAACACTGCAGGCTCTTTAATAGTTCTTAACCTTTAGCCACATAAATAATGACTAATTGCTGTGCACCGTAAACATTCTTAGCTGAAAAAGCATTGAAGTAATGTCCTTTAAAAATTAAAAAAAAAAAAATCAAACCCAACTATTAAGCTACCTGGATATGTTATACTCAGTCTCTTATCAGACTTCCTTGTGTTTTTTTTTGGTAACTTTCTTTTAAAATGCAAAGCACACTGATGAAACACACCATTAAGTAATCTTTGCTAGCTGGAGCTGACTTGAATTAGTTTCAAGTCATATTTTGTCAAGTTGGTTGTTCAGGGGACCCTCTGCTTGAGGTCCAGTAGGACCAACCAAAAGATATAGAAGACCTTATAAATGGTACACAAAAGAATTTGGTTAAATGTCGACTTCTGCTTTTACAGTAAATGGTCCTAAAATTTGTGCCAGCAGTAGTGCGAACTCTCTTCAGCTCTGCAGGTGCTGTGTCTCCTACAGAAGCTCTTGGTCTGCAGAAATCCTCAATACCCTTTTCTCGGTTGATGGCTGTGAAACAGCAAAGTGTGTTGTGTGTTCACTAAAGTGATTGAAATACGTAGTTTCCTTAAGACCGCTGGCTCTGTTTAGAGCAAGTATTTTCAACGGAAAAATTCTTTGTGCTGAGAGCCCATTTTGGCTCCTGTCATCTAGCTAATAATGTGTTAACAACAAGGTTATCTGGGCCTGTAAAGTAAAACAAGCAGCGTAACCGTCAAAAGTGTAGGGAAAAATTCTAATTTAAGAAAGCTGTTAAATATTTGTTATCTTTTTATCATTGTGTGTTGCCACCCACAACTCTTCCAACTGCATGGGAAAGCTGTTGCTTTATAAGCAAGGTGTATAAATAATGCCTGCCTAAGAGCACCGCTCCTTTTTATTACATTTGAATCCTGTGGGATTTCTAGAGCATTTCTATGAATAGATTAAACTCTGAGCGTTTTGAGTAACCATGGCTATAAATCAATTTAGCTCTTGGTTTTTCAAGTTACATCTGCTCTTACCAATCCTGTATGTACATAGATTTTTAACAGGACAGACCAGGCTTTATTTTTATATAGTGGTATGAGCTGGTGAAGCCACCACTCTGTTTGAAGCAGGTACCAACAACATGGCAGAGCCGAATAGTAGCTGCACCTTAGATTTCTGCAGGAAGCCTGGTGATGACAGATAGGTAGCAACATGGAGCGATGGCAGAACTGGCGTCTCAGGCTCAAATACTCCCTCAGTGCAGCGAAAATTTTAATTTCTTTGGACTGCAGTGATTTGGGGGGGGGGGGGGGGGAGAACCCTCCCAGAAATCTGTAATATGGAGGGGTTGTCAAGAAGGAACGTGGCAATGCCCTCGGCCCCATCTTGCTTTGCTGTAGCTGGCTCCAGGAGGGCAGCAGGATGCGTTTGCTGGTGGCGGTGAAAGGCAAAGAGCCGGGCTGCAGCTTGGCGAGCGAGCGCAGGGGGTTCTCCATTTCGCCTTTCACAGCTAGTCAGCGGCTCGGCCATTTTTTTTTTTTTTTTTTTTTTTTTTCTTCCTTTCTCTGAATTTCGGTGTCTCTCCACGTCCGGTTTCTTTTGAACGAGGCGCTGCCGTGCCGAGCCCGCCGCCCTCCCGCTGGCCCCCGGGGAGATGTGGGGATGGGGGGGGGGAACGATCGCGGCCTCCGCGGGCAGCGGAAGGCCCGGGCGGGGCCGGCCAGGCCTCGGCCTGCGGGTCGGCCCGGTGAGGAGGCCGCAACCCCTGGCCCAACCCCACTGGGGAACGCTCCCCGGTGTGGGGTGAGGCGGCGGGGGGGGGGGGGCCCTGCGGGTCGCCCTCCCGCAGCGGGTGTCTGGCACCGGCTCCGGTTTGCCCTTGTGGTTACGGCGGGTGGAAAAGGGATCTGTGTGTATGTGGTGACGGGGGGCGGTGGTGTGTGAAGGAGCGGGCGGGCTGTGAGGGGTGGCGGTGCGGCCGCGGGGGCCTCACGGTGGGGCCGGGCCCGACCCGTCCCCTCAGCGGGGCTGCGGCGGGAGCTGCCGCCGTCCCGCGCCGCCGCCTCACGTGTCCCCCCCCTCCTCCCCTCAACCCCCCCCCTCCGCCTCCCGCCTCCGCCCCTTCACCTGCCGCATCACCGCCGCGGCGCCCTCCGACTTCCCGTAAAGAGTCCGCGGGCCCGCCGCCCGTCCGGCCGCTTCCCCCCCACCTCCGTTATCCCACCCCACCACCTCACCGCCGCAGGGGTGCCCGAGAGGCGGCTGGGGAGGGTCCACCGCCTCGTCGCGGCGTTCCCCTCGCCGACCCGCTCCAGCATTTCCACCCCACCCCCCCCCCCTTCTCCTCCTCTCTCCTTCTCCCTCCGCGGATCCCTCCGCGCCGCGCTCCGCTCCCTCCGCCCCGCTCGCACTGTTTGGGAGCAACCGGCCGAGCCAGCGGCACCCCGGCCCCGCCACCGCAGCGAGGCCCCCGCGGACCGGCCCCTCGCCCAGCCCCGGCGCTCACCCCCCCCACCCCCTCCCGGTCCCCTTTTCCCCTTCCCCCACCCCCCTCCTTCTTCTCCCTCCCGCCTCTCGTCATGTCCCTCAAGCAAGCGGCGGCGGCGGCGCAGGCCGCCGGCAACAACCGCAAACCCCCCGGCGGCGGCCCCGGCCTCCCGTCAGCCGCGGGCGGCGGGAGGCAGAACATGGGCAGGTGGGTGCGCGGCGTGTGGCGGGGCCCCGGGTGGGTGCCGCTCTCCGCCCCCCCCCCCCCCCCCCCCGCCCCGGCCTCCATGGGCGGCGGCGGCGCGGCCGGGAGGGGGGAGCGGGGCCTGGCTGCATGGCGGGGGGCCGCGGCCCGGCGCGGGCGGCTCCGCCCGGTGGGGCGGGAGCCGGCATGGCGGCGGGCGGGGCGCACGCCTCGGAGGCCCCCGCCGAAGGGCCCCCGCCGTGTTCCGCAGTGCCGCCGGGGCGAGGCCGCCAGGCCAGGGCCGCGGCCGGTGCCCTTCGGGGGAGAGGGGACGGCGGAGGGCACGGAGGAACCTCCATTTTCCGCCGACGGGGTGGAGGGCGAAGCCCCCCGCGGGTTGGCGGGGCCTGCGGCGGGGGCGAGGGGCACCGCTTCCCCCCGGGCCAACGTGACCCGCCTGCTGAGGAGGAGGAGGAGGCGGGGGCGAGGCGCCGTAGCCGGCGGCCGCACGTGCGCGGGGGAACGGCGGCGGCGGCGGGAAGGTGCCGGCCGCGATGGCGGCGGGGGGGGGGGGGGGGGGGGCGGCGGCGGCGGCGGGGCCTCCCCAGAACACCGCCGTTTGTTTCTATTGATTTTAATATAGATATATATATGTATATCTTTTTTTAAAAAAATTATTTAAAAAATTTTTTTTTTTCAATAAAATCCTCGCGGGAATGGAGGCCGCAGGAGCGCTCCTTGGCCTCGTCGGTGGATGGTGGTTCCAATCACGGCTTCGCTTTTTCACAGATTTTGGGGGGGGGGTGGGGGGTGGCAAGGAAGGGCGGGGGGCTGTTTCGAAGCAGGCTCAGATTCCCCTCATCGCATCGCCCCCCTCCCCACGCTTGCTGCGGAGGCCCTGCTGTCTCATAGCGCCTTTGGAAGATTGCTCCTGCTCAGAGAGCAGTAGCTATACAAATTCACACATATTTGAGGGAGAAGAAGGGAAAAAAAACCCCCCAAACTTTATAGTGTTGTGGATTTTTCCAATGCTGTGGGGGACATAACAAACAATCAAAGCCGGACGGTAACAGTTTTGAAGGTCATAGTCACTCAGAGCAGTTTCATTTCAAGTTTTATTCATCTTGATCTTTAGCTTGACTTTTATTCCTGCTCAGCTTTGTGCATTGGCAACAAAACAGAATTTACGGTGGTCCCATTGTTGGACATCACTGGAAAGAGGGTTTTACTTTGTTACCAGTCTCTGGAGCTGGAAGCAGAAAAGCTTTGGTAGGGTTGAAAATGACAAAATAAACTTAAATAATAACAATAATACCTCAGCGCTTCATCACAATGCTTTAATAGTTTTTACATACGGCTGTTTAGATTGAGCATGATGTTTACTGTGCTTTGCTAAACGGTTATCCCTGCCAACACACAGTGGCACTGTAGAGGTTAACGTGAAGGGCAACAAAACCTACAGCTTTTTTTTTTTTTTTTTAAATTCAGTATGGTGGTAAGCACTAATCTGTAGATTAGGGGGTATGAGCTTCAGTTTTGCTCCCAACTTTTAATAATAAAGCCACTGGATTTCTCCTACCAGTTTTGCCTTTCTAGTTTTGTTGGAGAAATCCCACTTCAGAACTCCTTAGGGAAACCTAGTGGGGCTGCTAAACAACTGACATGTTCCCTCAGAGGTATTCACACCCTTTTTTTTTGTTGTTGTTGTTAATCAATTTTTCAAGTTATTTTTGAATGAAGGGTCTGTAAAATCACAGTCCCTGGGTTGATGGAGCCCCATGGAACTCCTTCAGAGAACTTCTATTGCTGTCCTAAAGAAGTGTCTTGTCTTCTTGGGAGTACAAATTCAAAGACGGTTCATGCTGCAAATCTCTTCATGTAAATGAAAAGCTAAGTGGCTTTTCTGTTCAAAAAATCAAATTGTTTTTTAGCTGGCCTGCATCTTGGTTTCAATTTGCAGTATTATATTTAATAGAAACTTAAACATCTCCAGTTTATGCCAAGCTTTCTTCCTAGCAGCTCATTTCCCTGCAGCACTAGTATCCTCTTTCTGATCTTCTTGAGCTGCAAAAGAATGTTAGTTTTCATGGCTAAGTTGCTCTCAAAGCCTTAGGTTTGGGTAGAAACCTCATTGATAGTTAACTGTCCTGGACCTAATTTTCTGCTGTGTGTTTATTACTGTAAGACTTAACTGGGCTAAGCACCTGGTCCTGCTAGGACTGATAGTGAATGGAGGGCCAGCTTCGCTCACTACATTTGTTTCCATGGTTTCATAATGATGGATAAATGTATTTCATATTAGAAAAGGTAAAATCTTGGGTGAACAAACAAGACATTTCAGTATTTGTTTTTGTGATTAATTATTTTTACATAAGGGGAAAAATCACAAATGAAGGTACCTTTAGAAGCCTTCAAGAAAAATAAGGAGGATTGATATCTTTTTATGTAAAGAAGCACTAAGTGAAATGCTACGTTTGTTTAATAGCAACTGCATGTGCAATATGGCAGATGGGAAGTCGGGCTGTAGGGGGGATGCCAATAGCAGGTTGAACTGTAATTGGAGAAAATGTAGACTTCATACACAAACCTGCTTTGCTGTGTTAGTCAAAACATTATCTAATATCTACTTACTGTGGTTTCGTTCCATTTTGCCCTTACACAAGCACAGGAAGGTTAGCTGTCCTGTGATCGAAAGTTGCATCTGTCCCAGCATTCCTCCAAGCATTGCATCTTTTTTTGTTATCAGTTTTTCCCCATTGTTTTGTCTGAAGGCAAAGCATCTGAAACTCGGGTTTTGGATAGTTACGTGTCTAGTTACAATTGTGGCAGATGGTCTTTTTCCTTTTTATTTTGTAACTTTCTTGCCTAACTGGACTTGGGAATCCTTGAAGAATGCTCTTAAGTTGCTGTCTTTTATAAATGGCTTTGCCCATTAAAAAGTTAAAACTGAAATGATGCCATGTTGTGTAGCTTGCTTTTGGGACTTAACACTTCTCACCTGCTCTTATTTTCCTTTTTCTGTGACATCCTCTCTTACTAGTCTAACTAAAGGCTTAGGTAAAGAGCAGAAGAGTGTGTCCATCCTGTTCAGACAAATAATGGGGAATATTGAGTGCGGAGGGGCTCTGACAGAATGGAAGTGACTGTTCTGGAGGTTCGATCACACATGCCATTCGGAGTTTCTCTAGTTTGTTCCAACATCTTTGTGTGTGTCAGTTTTAATGCATCCGTGCTAAACTGCTAAGCAAAATGAATAGATAACTGGCAAGTCTTTTTCCTTATTGCTGCTAATGCACTTTGGTATCATATTATATACCTGATTTTAAGTTTCAATTCAACAGCTGATTTGTGGCAGTGTATATGAAGAGGGTTCATCAACGACTAAGTCCATCAACAGGTTGCAGATGCGCACTGGATCAGTCTTGAGTCAGGTCACTTACATATTCAGACACTACAGAATTCATCTTGCAAGAAGACAGGAGTTGACATTATGGATGTTAGTATTGGGGAAAAACTACAGAAAACAATTGTGCAGGATTTCTGTAATCTTAATTTGACAGCTTCGATTCATTTGGCCTCTATAGACAAATACTGCACTTAAATAAAACTTTGTGCTTCTGATTTCTCCCTTAGAAGAGGGCTTTACCAGGTCTCTGCACTTGTAATGAAAGTTCTTTAGAGTACCCTGTATTTGTTTTCAAAGCTCTAGTAATGTCAGTCAGTGCTCCAGAAATATCTGTTCACTGTTAAATTCAACAGTCTTTGTCGTTGCACTTCGGCTGTAGACATTAATTGCAGTATGGTTGCATTTGTTTCTTAGTCTCAAAGTGAAGATGCTGCTGGAGAGAAAACCCAAGACTTTCTTTCACATCCTGGAAAGACTTGTCCCCTTTGCATGAGTTTTCACTTAACTGGAAAAATATAAATGTGTGACCTTGTTTTGCTTATACAAATGCTCTACTTGGCAAGTAAACATTAGGGTGGGAGGTGAGGGATACTAAGGAATAGGATTGTAAAAGCTCATAAAAATAGAAAAAAATTTGCAAGTTGCTGCAGAGGAAAAATGTTTATTGTGTAGCATTTGGTATTAAGCCCACATGGAGACTTTTATGGTATGGCTGCTGGCCTGCAATGAGTTGGCCACTAAGTTTAATTGCTTGGTTGTTACTTTTGTCTGGTGCAGTATTCTTCTGACTTTGCGACTTTGCTACCCCAAAGCAAAGGATTTACAAGTTGGATTTGCCAAGCTGCTGTGCCTTCTCCCAGGCTTACCTTTAACCACATTTCTGCAATATGAAATGTTTGGGGTGGTTTTGTTTTGCTTTTTTTTTTTTTTTTTTTTAATTTACCATACTTACTGTAAGATATAGTTTTTGGTAGCAGTGCCAAATTGCTAGTGACCCTTCTAGTTTCCCCCACCTCTATTTCTTAGTGTTACTCTCCTGTTTTAAATTGTAAACTTCCAACAAAGGCCATCTATGTTCTGGTTTTGTAAAGGTCCTAGGTTTTTTCATATGAGACATCAAAGATGTGTCAAAGGGTAGTTTGATCTTCAGTCTTCACCTGTTGGAATATAAACCTCGAGTTGATGGCCTTGGTTTTAGCGGAAGATAGACAGTTTTGATTGAATTGTAGCATTGACAGAATTGGTGATTATCTGTCTTTTTTCATCTTGGTGAACGTCTTTTTTCTAATGGTTTGTGTTTAACAGATGTAGCTGGAAAACAAGATGTTGGATCTGTAAAGAGATCTGTTAGATCAGAATAGCATACAGAATTTCTGCAGTTAGCTTAACTCTAGGTCCGATGTAGAAGTTAGGACCTCTTGCCAATGTGGATGTGCACAGTCAGATTGTTTCTTAAAGAAATGTGGGTAGAAACGGTAATTTTGCAAATGTGATAATAGATGGAAAATCTAGAACACTTAGGCTCATGCTTGAAGGGAATACTCCAAACTTTCTGACCAGTCTAACAATCGAGTTCTTTGAGTTCTAAGAACACTTGTCACTAAAACTGGGGAGTGCTTTTCTATTTCAGAGACCCCAAACTCTTCCAGTTTTGACCATTGCTATAGCTGATGTGGGAAGGAGTATCTTCTAAAATCTTTGAGACCAACAGAGGGAACTGGTGACATTGTTTGACTTTGGCAGCATTCTTTGAAAGACTGTGTTGTTGATGCTTTTCATTCTAATAAAAGGAGAAATCAGAACTGGACTGCACCTCTATTTAGGTGTTTCACATCTGGTGAAATGACTTTCAGACAGAGGAGGATCATTCATCTGAGCTTTATGCAAAAATTATGTTCCAGATTCATGAAGGACTCACTTCAGCACCGTGCTATAGGTAGCCATTTGACAAACAGCAGACTTAGTAAATGGTGAGACTTGCTTGTCTCCAGAGCAAGCCTGAAGTTGTGCAGCTGCCTTATGGAAAGTTAGGGCTGATAGGTAATTAAATGAAGGCTATTTGCATTAGGGTTTTTTCGTGAGATTAGTACTCTGCAAGTATTCTGAAAATGTCAGCTAGACATCCAAAATCTGCAGTTATTGCCAATCAGCAAATGTCATCAGTGTGCGTGATGCTGTATGAGACTACATTTCTGTTTCAGAAGCTTGTTTTCTTAAGTCAGGTGATAGTTTAGTGGGTTTTCATTTTCTCCTCATTAAGGCCTTTTATGGTTCTCTGATGGACTTGCTTATTTCTGCAGAATTTATTTGAGGGATATTTATGTTCATTGGGAGAAGTTCCTTTGATTTCCTGGCTAACTCATGAGCCCTATTTATAAGGGCATGTTTTGAGAGCAAGGTTGTATTCAACCACAGTATAGTGTTTTCAAAAGCAATTGAATGCAGTTGACATTAAGTTGTATTTAGATTTCAGTGTTGTTTGGATGTTTTGATATGTAGACATGATTCTTTGAGTCTCTTTAATTAAATGGTTGTGCATCGGTAAGGTGGGTCTAAGTAAAAAAAAAATTTTTTTTTTTTTTTTTAAATAGAACAGAAGACTTCGTTTTGCCTCGCGTTACACTGTGCATTCCTGAAGTAATTGTAATACAAATCTAAATCACTATGACAAATATTTGAAAGTAGGACTTCTTGGTACAAGGAAGTAAGTTTGAAAGCAGGCCCACCAGCGGAGTTGAAGAACTGTAGCTGTTGTGGACTTGCTAGCTGCAGGGACTTTATTGGGACTTAAATGTCTGAAGTGGAGGGCACAGAGTGTTACATCTCAATTTGAAAGGTATTAAGAGCATAGAGGTTAATTTAAAAGCTTTTTTCAAGTGTCCTATTGGCAGATTTGCATTAAAAGTAGTTAGTGTTTTTGAAGGGATGGACAGACTTAATTAGGTTCACCTGCTGGGCTGTGATAGTAGTTATAAACAACCTCTGTGGGTAGGGCCTTGAAATTGGGGTGCCTCTGAAGCTTCAGCATGGGTCAGTTGTTTGGGTGGCCCTTTTTAAGACAGACAGTGACGATGTACTGAGCCTCTAGTCGTAAAGAAAGGACCCTGTGCTAAGCAGGAATTAGAAGTGGGGTTTGGCTTTGTGTGCCAGTAAGTTTTGGAATTTGCTTTAGTTACTCTCTCTTAAGCAGAATCCTGTATTTTTGGATTTTTATAATGGCATAGGCTTAGTATTTTCTCAATTTTGTCCTTTAATTTTTATTGTAGGTAACGCTCATGCTCACTAACCAATGTTACTTGCTTGTAGGCAAGTAGATGGAGGATAAATACTGTGGCCCCTGTAGGTGTCAAGTTCTGCTCTAGGGGAGTGCTGTTTTATTCTGATCCCATTCTCAACACTAAATTAAGATGGGGTTTTGAATTCTTAGTTGTTAAGAAATGTACCGGTTTGGGCTATTCTTTTAATTGTATCCCATGTATGTATTTAATTTCAGAGGCCGCAGCAGTGGCAAAGGACCGCCTCAGCCTACGGTAAGTGTATGTTTTTTCCTCATTGTATCACTTCTAGATACGAGGAAACAACTTTTTTACAGTGAACCTAAGTATCCATGTAAGAATAGCAGATACTGAAATATTCTCTCAATGTTTTTCCTTTGAATACCACGATGAGTATTCTAGACTGAGATAGATACGCTTTTATAAAGATGTAGCATCTTGCATTCATTTGAGTCTCCTGGGAGGGTGAAGGGAGGAAGGCTCACTTAAATTTTTGACTACGTTAATATAAATTTTACGCATTTTCTTGCAACTACAGTTGTAGATGTGGGTAACT
The DNA here is from genome assembly GCF_018691265.1 of Tyto alba. Taxonomy (NCBI): domain Eukaryota; kingdom Metazoa; phylum Chordata; class Aves; order Strigiformes; family Tytonidae; genus Tyto; species Tyto alba. The sequence goes on from NW_024881320.1 coordinate 2,724,578, forward strand.
TTTAACTTAAGGCAATGCTTTTGAATTAGTTCCTATCTGAAAATTTTAACATTAGCTTCTCCCTTAAACAGATGACAGTAAGACAGCGTTTAGTTAAATAAAAATTAACAGTTTTGTTTAGCTTTACTGTAAAATAGCCAAGCCGGTATTATGAGTAACCTGCATGTGTGGCTTGAGTTATTTTCGAGTCTATATATTGTCAAAGCATAAGTGTGGCTTGACTTGTAGAACATAGTTTTATCAGAGCTAAAGATGCGGATCTCAGTTTAAAGAGTGGATTTTTGAACCGCACTGATCAAATATTTGCTAATTTGTTATTGGCCTGGTTTTCAAGGATGACTAATTTTGGGGAATGGGGCAGAAGTAGGAAGGTTTAAAATGACTACAGTTTACTTACATAAATGTTTGTTGAAGATATCAAGACTCTTCAGTAAAAATAAAGAAGTTTTGAGGAAGAGTGGTGAAAAAGGTCATATGTAAACACTAAAAATCATAAAAGAGTTAGTCTTTACATCCTCTGTACTGAGTGTTGAGCCTACGAGCATCCTTCAGCATGTCTTTCCAGACCAGGGAGGTGGCTAACATACAGGAGTAAGTGGATTAAGTAGCTGATAGTGTAAAAGATATGTTGTCAGTTAAAAAGCTCACAATTATGGTGAGGGCCTTGTGTGTTTCAGCATCTCTTGTTTCACAAGCATGAAGTTGACAGGGAGAGATTGTGGATGTTGCAACAAAACACAGACATCCTCGCCACTTCATGCATGCTTATGCAAGCATGTCATCTAGCAACCTGAGTGATACTTGGTCAACTCTCCTAGTGTAGGATCTTGGATTCTGATACTACAGTGAATTCCTTCTGACTAATTTTATAATGGGTTTTGTAGCTCTTTGGTGCTTCATGATTTGATGACTTTAGCTTCTCTTAATGCATGTAATCAGGTCCGTTAGATGAAAAGATGTAGTTCAGCAAGTCCTGAAAGCACCTTTTTACTTCTCCAGCAGTTGAAGTACCTTAGGCTGTTGATGGCTTTTAAACCAGAGAGGGATGTTAGCAGGGCTTTTTCAGTTAGGAGTCTGTGCATATGAGCTTCACCCAACCAGCAAGAGAATTTCCTTATTGGGTGACGTTAGGGGCACTTCATGGTGTTTATCTGGTTTGGAAGGCTTTTCATATCTTTAATGATCAGAGAAAGGGCTGAGGGTCCTCTGGAAATCTCATGTGACTGAAGTTCTTTGTATATTGACTGAGTAAGGTTTTGGACCAGTGTTTCTAGGAACTAGTATGTGCTGATGAAAGCGTGCATTATTTTTGGCACACTGGCTTTTTGAATTGTTACAGGTGTTTCATACATTCATGACATCTTTCTTATTTTTCAGATTTCTTTCGATGGCATCTATGCAAACATGAGAATGGTTCACATACTTACATCAGTTGTTGTAAGTCTTCATATTTGGAAGGAGGATAAACAGTTTCTATAGTGACATAGAATTGTTAACTAGTCCACTCATTGTAATATAATGAAGTGAATATTAAACTTTAAGAGTAGTCATCTTTTGCCAAGATTGAACTTTAAAGAATCACAGTAATAGCTATTCTGTATTTTTGGCTTGGAAAGATTCAAATAAAATTTGCAGACACATAGCAAATTTATTAGGTGCACTGGTCATATTTTGAATTTTCTGTCTTCAGAGTGGTTATGGATAAATAAAATGAGTCTGCGTGCACAAAATGGAAGCCTTTCTCCCCAGATTTTAAGGGAAGTCCTGACATGCCAAAATTAAGTAAGGCAGACTGTCCCATATCTGCTTGAGTCCAGGATAAGTCTTCATCCCTATTTGTACCCACACATATGCACAGCTCTTGGTTTTGCACAAAAACTTGTTTGTGTGCATAACTGGTCAGAGGTCTTGCGAGTACCAAATAGGCTTCTGGGAGTATCTTTAAATCCTTTCAGAACACATGTTGGTATGCACTGTGTAGCATGTTTATAAATTGGCAAATGTTGAATTAATAGATTTGACTAAAAACTGAGCTGGATTTTTATATGTTGTGATTCTGTGAAAAATAGAACTTTGAGAAAAACACTCAAATGCCATTTATCAGGCTGGTAGAAAGCTGTATTTTCATTTTTCTTGCATTCTAGGGATCCAAATGTGAAGTACAGGTGAAAAATGGTGGTATATATGAAGGAGTTTTTAAAACCTACAGTCCTAAGGTAATTTTTTTCATTTTGACTCTTCCCTATTTTAAAAGATCCTAATGCTGAATAATCAAATTTTGATTAACATTTGAATATTTACTATGAATTATTTTGACTGTTCATGTCTAGGTTTACACAAGCAGATTAATTTTTGCAAATTATTGTAAATGGTTTTTGGAAGTGTGTGAAGTTACCCGAGTAGCTTATTGTGCATTAAGTTAGTGTATTCTTTTTATGTCTCTCAATAGTGTGATTTAGTGCTTGATGCTGCTCATCGGAAGACTGCAGAATCCAGTTTGGGGCCAAAACGTGAAGATATACTAGAGAGTATCTTGTTCAAGTCTTCAGATTTTGTTATGGTGCATTTTAAGGATATGGATACCAATTATGCGAGAAGAGGTATACTTGTTTTTAAAGTTGTCTGTATCTTAGATCGTAAGTCAAGATTTTCAAAGTAGATGCTTTAGGATCCAAAACCTAAAGTTCTCATGTAGACTGTTAGCTCATAATGAGTGCAGAACATCCAAATGTCCCATTAAAGTCAATGGAAAGAGCAGATGCGCAGCATGTCCTGAAGTCAGAAATTTATCAAAATTTAAAAAATAGATTGCAGAACTTTTGTGAGGGCATACTGTTTTAGGAAGCTGTTTTAAGTGTCTGGAAAACAAATCCTTAGTGGTGTTACAAAACATTTTACAGATTTTGTGGGAGGTTGGGTGTGGTGTTTTTTTTTGGTAAATGTCTTTCTAAATTAGTGTGTTAAATGTTATATGAGAATCTATGAATATTTGAATTCTTTATAAAAAGATTATTGTTCAGACTTGGTGTATATAGAAGTCTATATTTATTTAAGTAACTTTTGTCTATAAACATGCATTCGTATAAATATTCTTAAAATATACTGCAAACAGAGTTAACAGTTCTTAGAGAATCTACCATTTGTGTTTTTAATTTCTGCTTTACTACATGTAGATATGTAAGTAAGGCTCTCCAAAAGACAGAAGAACCTAGTGAGATGGCAGGCAAGTGGAGTCTTAAAGTCTTGAAGACATGGCTTGAAACTGTCAGAATTTTAAATTTGACCTCCGTGACCCTAAGTTTTCTGAAACCTAAGAGGCTCATAAGCCAGCCAGCTCTGGTTTCTTTGCAGATTTTGTTTTTTTTTTTGGGCAGCAAATCTCAAAGGGTTTTATGCTCATGTTTCTGATTTGTTGGGCTAAGGAATAAAAGCAAATACATAGCTTTCTGTGCTATGGAGTGAAACTGCATATGTGTATGTGTTGATCAATAACTGTCACTGGGAGCCAAGTGGTTATTGTAACACACATGCTTTATTCCCCTGTAGTAGTGATTTAGAGATGTGTGGGGACTGGTGGACATCTAATGAGATCTTTCTCTTTTTACCTGGTGTTTGTACATGCGTATGTTCTTGCCTGTTTTAAAGCTGAAGAATGAGGGGCTTGTTGTTTCAAGGAATTTGCTTTTCCCAAAAGAAGATGCATAATGTCAGAGCAAATGTGGCATTGAAATGCAGATAAGTTCCAGGTTCTGGATGGGACTATGAATTTAAATTACATGAGAGCTGTTTTATAATGTGTTTGCTATGAACATCACTTTAACGTAAATGCAAACTGGGTTGTCTGTTACTCAATCTTTATAGTTTTTGAGCAGACGGAATGAAAAATATAGTACTACTTCTAGGAATAATTAGTCAGTGGAAGTTTTTTAGAAGAAAATGACTGTTTCAGGTTGAACAGTCACTCGGTTTGCTTTATTAGGTGGAATGTCTTTGAATTTATATCTCTTAAGTAGTTGGAGAGGAGAGCTGAAGTAAAACTGTAGAGACTTGAAGAAACATAAACTGGAAGGCTGCAAAACTCAATAACTTGTAGGTAAATTAATCTGCTTTCCATTTTGTCTCAAAAATGTATTATCTTAAAACTACACTTGGAAGTCTAAGTCAGTCTCTGATCACACCTGCAAATTAGAGCAGTAAAGGGCTTTCTGCTTCTTGGAAAATTAAATGAGCAAGTATTCAAAAGAATGGAAGTGTATGAACATGCATGCAGGAACTGCTGGCCTTTTGTTCTTACAAATAAACCTAAATCTTCATGGTACTGAGTCAGATAAGCCTGTGTGATTCACAGTAAAAACTGAGTCTGAACTCGTAGGTGAGGAGATGGTGCTCCTTGCTGCATTTGTGTTGGGAAAGGTTACTGTCTGGTGCCTGGAGAAGGTTGACAGTGTTGCACTTATCCAGGATCAAATATTTTTAAATTGCCTAGCTCTCAGTGTTTCTTGGCTTTCACAGACAAGTTAGCAGACAATTTGGACATATTTGGTTGGAAAGGCAGCTTGCTCTCGCTTCTCTAAAAATGTAGTCGAACAAAAAGGCACTTCACAAGCATTCTGTTGCTGTCAGAGAGGCTTACCAGGAGTAGGGTTTGTTGAGGTCTCTGTATGTAGTTTCTATCCCTTAGGACTCTACTAGACTTTTGAGGAGGCCTTGAAGTAAACTTAATTTCTGCAAAAGGTACTGTTTGGGAAGTTTTCGTGCATCCTGGTTTCCTGGTTTAGTGTAAGTATCTGGAGTTCTGTGGATTTTTATTCTGGCATTTGCTTCTCTGGCTAGCTGGAGAAGTGTGGACAAATGGTGATCATGGCTGTGAGTCTTGATCTGACTTATCCTCAGACTTGAATAGCAGAGATGTTAGCTGCGTTGCCTACCTGTCTGACCAAGTCAGACAGAAGAGACTGGAAGAGTACTGGAAAAGAGCAGCAGGTGGGGAGAAAGGGAATGGGCTGGATTCTTCTTTCAGAAGAATGGAAAATACTGTTGTGTCTGAAAGAACCATCTGAAATAATCTGCAAAGCGCCTTTCATGGCTATCATACTTGTGCAGCTTTGGAGCAGTGAGCTGATAATTCGTCCTGCAGCTACGTCAGTGGTGTGAGTGCAGGGGAGGTAACGACAGTAGAGGCTTGGGGTGGGTGAAACCACCCGGTTCGGAAGCAGCAGTCTTAGATCTGCTTGTGCCAAGCATGACATTGCACCTTTAGATGCACCAGTGGAGAGAGTGTGGTGCCTGCCCAGATTTCAGAAATTGGCAGGGTTGGAATTAAAAGTTTTGGATCTGTGTAGGTAGGGGCATTGTAACAGTTTATGTTTAAAAAATAAATCTCTCCCTACTTCCTAGACCTTTATTTGCAACTCTGTCAGCCTGCATAGACCTTTGTGCTTCTGTAGATTCCTGTTAGGCTTCAGAAGGAATGGAAAGGAGTCACCTCAGGGTGTCTCTCTGTGAAATTAAGGCTTTCTGCAGTACAGGCAGGCTGATGAATGATACATGCATTGGAAAACTCAGGTGAAATTGTATTATATTCATCATCCCTGTTTCAAACTATTCTGTCTGCATTTAAAGAGGGACAGGCACTGTCTTTTGCATGTGGCAGTGGAAATCGACTGCTCTGCTGTGCAAGCTGAAATCCTTGGCTGTATGTTAGCATGGAGTATCTTTCTGCCTCACCTTCTGAGGTGAAGGTGAAGTGCCTAGATCGTGTAGTTGCTAGATGACTCAGGCTGCATTGTTGAAATAGGAGGGTATATTTCTGTGTTCTACAGAACGAACTCCCAGCAGTGTTTCCTGTTGTCTTAAACACTGATCAGTCAACAGTGCTGGTTTGCATATGATTCAAATTGGAGTAAGGCTTCAGAGTTGCCTTCTTGGCTTCTCTTTAAAGACAATTCAGCATCATAACTACTGTTAAAGCAAAAGGTTTCTACAATGTTTGTATTGGGTTTTTGGCACCATTACCATACTCTGAGAAAAATACTACAAATCCAGTGAAAAAAGGCAAAAGAGAATTGGCTATTTAAGTTTTGCCTTGAATTAGCGCTGAAAGTGGCATCCTTCCAGAGAAAGTGTTGCAAGGGGAATAGCAGTAGGCATATTATGAACAAAGGAAGGAAATGTTGGCTCTGCAAAGCTGGTGGTAACTGGTTTTAATGTTTCAAATCACTAGTAAGTAGTTACAAAACAAATGAGAGTTTACTGTTGAAACCTTTAAGATGAAACCTCAGTTTACTTTGGGCCATGCTAAACTTGCTCAAAGCTAGCAGTGTGCTGCATGAACACCTTTGGCACATAATGCCAGTTGGTTTAATAGCATTTGAACTGCAGAGTTTCACTTAATTGCATATTTGTGTTCTTCACCATTACTAGCTCAAAATATGTTTGCGAAAACAAGCATATTAAACATGGAAATTAATTAAACCTGGACTCTTAATTGCTTTATTCTGGCAATTTTTTCTTTAACTCATTTAATAGCACATACTTGAAGAATTTGCCCAAGCCGAGTTTTTCTCAGAATTTGTATATTTAATTTGACTTGACTTAATGTGAATTTCTGTTGAGTAGAATTATCCTTGGGATTTCTTTTTTTTTTTTTTTTTTTTTTTTTTTTTTTCTTTTTTTCCCTGGTTAGCAGGCTTTAAAACAAGAAGCAAGGTCTTTGATATCAAACCTCTTTGCTTAGGAGATGTCACATTAAGGAAGTACAGAAGCAGTGGGGGCTAATTGAGTGTTAAAGCTCAGGCTCTTTCTTTGACCAGTTTTCATTTGATCTTGGGTTTTACTATGTAGAAAAGGAATTGATTAAAAATTTGGCCATGTCAAGGTGTCGTATGAATTGCTCCTTCAACAGCGCAGAGATACGAGACACCAGATAAGGGGGAGGCTGAGCCTGTGCAGTCAGTATTTTGTCTGTTATTACTGTGCCAGTCGGCACTTGTATCAGCAGTTCATGTTTTAGCTTCTACTTGACTCATAAGCAGTATTTTTGGTTTGGAAACAATAATTTGTAGAATTTTTTACATATGTTCTCAATTTTGTTGCTCATTAATTTTGGTAAAGTCTTGTTTGACTTGCTGCATTTTTAATCTTTGTGTCCCTTGTGCCTGCCTAGCTGTTTGTTCCAGGAAAATAGTGATCTGTGCCTTGAGGTACCATTCCGCTACATTTAAACTTTGCCTGGATGCTCCTGAGACCATATTGTCTGACTAGAAGTCTGCCTTTGTAGCTTTAATTTCTCCTAACTCTGGATTTTCTTTGAGTTGTAGAGGTTGAGCTGATGTTGCAGTCTCACTTGTGACTTTAATTCTAAAGTGAGAGAGAAATGAAGAGTCGTGAAGCTTCCTGTGCCTCATGATGTCCTGGATTCTACTGGGAAATTTAGCATTGACTGTACACGTCTTACTCAGATCTGTAGCATTCATTAGACAGTGGAGTTTTTGTTTTGACTTGGGTTATGTTTTTTCCCTCAGTTCATCTGTATCATTATAATTTTTAACAGCACTCTGCTGAATGTTTATGTGGCTTTTAAAATAAGAAAATTAGTGGGTTGAGTAGATGTCTTGTTAAACTAGTATTTTATTCACAGCATCCAAAATGTCACAGTTGTGTATGGAGTTTGTCTGAAGTAATTTAACAGAAATTAAGGAAACACTCTTCTTGAAATATAACAGATTACCTCCATCAGGTGCTGTCATCAGTCCTCCTAACTCATATTTATCTAATCCTATTGGAGAAGAGTTCTCTCCCAGTGAAGTAACATAGAAGCAAATTTCAGTTTCCTAAGTGACATAAGCAGCCTCCAACTTGCATTTGGTGTAAAATGTCTAATCTGAGAAACAAACGTGAAACAGTGAATTAATGATGTTTGGCACAGAAGCAGCACTGGTCTGTCTGGGTTATGGCAGTGTTGGCTACGGGGTATTGATAAGGTAAATGCAGAGTTTCCAAATACAAGTGCCTTACTTTTGCCTCCCTGTCAAATGTGCTCTTTAGTTACTACTTAACTGTGGATTGAGGTAGCACTGTGTTACTGTTTAGTTTCAGATGACATTTAGACATATCTTCTGTTGTTTTTAAAAGTTGTTTGTGTGAAGGGAGACTGAGAGACATTTTCTTTCAAGTTGGTTTACCTTAGAAATCTGTAGGCTATTCGGAGGGGGGGTTTATTTAAGCAAAATGGGGACATACATGGGGCTGTTAATAGGTGGGAACATTGCTGAGGTTTTACTGTGGAAATGATCTTTGCAAGGTGGGAGATGTATAATCAGTTTGAACATGTCTGTGAGAGGGACTGAGTTTAGCTTTGCCTGAATTCAGCCATATAATGTGAAAAAATCCACCTGTATTTATATCTGATGTCTTCCAATTTTTTCTCTCTCCATATCTGTTGTAGTTCCTTCAGAAACAGGTAACTTTTTTGGCAGTCACTCTGTCTCTGCATCTTGCCTTTCATAATGCTTTTGTTACCATAATATATAACGGAAACTTAATATCTTTGCTCGCACATTTATGGCACTATAAAACATGCATGCGTAACTTCACAGAATCATTTAGAGTATCTTGCAGTTAGTTGATGACTTCTATTCTCACCCTTGATTTTTACTTATTCTGAACAGTTGAAAATGCAACGATTGAAATTTTGCATCAGCACATAGGTAGTACAATGAAATAATGATTCTGTTTCAGAACAGTTTACAAGTAATCCTAGAACATGCCTGCTAAAGGCACTGCATTTAGTGACAAGCTAAAAAAATATAATGTCACTTGAAAGTGTTAACCTCCAGCTGCGTTGGTGCTGTCACAGCTTTGGTTGGCAGACTGTGACATCTCGCAAGGTGATTGATGCAGGTTTTTGCAATTTCACGTGAGCCCTAACAGTGGTATGCCTCGTTAGGTGTCTGTCTTTCATTTGGCTTTCTTTTCTTATTTTACTGATTCCTTTATATTTTAAATGAATGTTTAGCTAATAAACTTCTCTTATTTTTCATGTATCTTCTATAACATTTTGTTTCATATAAGCTTATTAACAATGCTTAATTGCTCACCCATAGTTCCTTTGATCCTTGTGTACGAGTTGAGCGAGCATTTCATGAGATAGCGCTAAACGTTATTAGACTAAGCACAGTTAACTATTATGACAGATCATACCAATAGATGTGCAGAACTTCACTGTGAAATTGGGTAAAACAGGAATAACATGTCAACGTAATAATAATAATAATAACTGGATTAATGTCAGCAGTGTGTTTAAAAAAATTTTCAGTGATTGTTTAAAAACTGTAACATCAGTGGCCAACTTCGTATGTTGTGAATTCTTCTCATGATGGCTTAAAAGTTCATTTTTCTCAGTAAGATTTCAAATCTTGCCAAAAGTTAATTTAAGCCACATTCTTCCATATCTGGCACTGGCTGGTGGTTTGATCTCACCTTTTATCAAGGTCTGAAATGTTTGCTCCTTGTTTTATCAGTAGAATGATAATAGGAAATTCTATACTGAAGGCTTATTTATTTATTTATAAGCTTATAACAAGCTTATTTTATTTTTTTAAAGTTCCTTCTGTTTAAGTATGGCAGCTCTGAGATCTAGTTGCTTACAAATATAAAAGCTTGGCTTCCCTGATGAATGGCTTTGTACATTTTTTTACAGCACTTCAATATTCTAGTATTATTCCTTCTTAAGTCTGGCTGAAATGAAAGATGAACAAGTGAAAATAAAAGCTCATGATCTTTATTTTTTTTAAAAAATATGTTTTTATAATTTTTGTAAACAATAGCAGATCATTACTGCTTGCTTATTTTCATATGTTGTTGAGAACAAGAGGTAGAGAGTTTCTAAATCTTGCTGTGTGATTTCGGTAAACTGCTGCTTGAAAAAGCTCTCACAGGAAGCAAGACAGCTCCGTTCCTGTCTCAGTGAACGCGTGCACCACGCTAATGGGTAATTGAGTTACACTGCAAAGGGAGTAAAAGTGTTTGCGTGCATGCTGGTGTATTGAAGAGTTGTGGAAATAAAAGCAACTCAGATATTTGAAGGGAAACTCGTATTTTGCCCATTTAGGGGACATGGTTGGGTTGCATTCATGCTTTTTTGATATTTGCATAATATGTTAGTGTGCAGTTGTGTGGGCTGTTTGGAAAAGCATGTTACACAAGTCTTGGGTTTTCTAGAGAAATGGGGATCCTCAGGTAGTCCTTTTTTTTTTTTTTTTTTTTTTTTTTTTCCCCCCAAACAGCATATGTCTAGTTTGTGTAAAATATTTTGACATAACTGAAAGTAATTACTGCTGTTTGATATGTTAGAAGCTAGTCTGTACTTTTGTAGTTACTCTAAGTATGAGGTATGCACCTTTCTAATGTAGTGCTATTGAATACAACAACTGCAAGAGAAAGTGAATGAAATTTAATGTGCCTGTGATTCAGATTAATTTGGTTGTTCCTCAGATAAACTAGTGTGTACATCTTCCTGTACTTAACCAAAGTGATTTTATCCCCATCCCTCCCCACTCCATTGTAGACGCTTTTACTGACTCAGCCATCAGTGCTAAAGTAAATGGTGAACACAAGGAAAAGGATCTTGAACCATGGGATGGAGGAGAGACCACTGCTACTGAGGAGCTTGAGGCATTAGAGACAGATGTGGTAAGTAAAGCTTTTTTATCATCTATGACAGTTGGTAGAAAATAAGCTTTTCTCTGGACATGCCTTGCAACAATTCCTTAGTTTTAATCTAATAAAGAACTTCTGACTAGAATTGCTGGCCTACATTGAATGGGTGTATGTTCAGTCTTTGCTAGCAGCTGCCACAGTACCTTCTTACAATTTGAATAAGAATAGCTGGATTTCAAATGCCACTTCTGGCAAATATTGACAAATGGCAGCTGCTGTGGCAAGAGATGTGTTTGACTCATGGACTGTCTGAAAGAGGAGCTCTTATTAAGGACTCCAAATTCAGCAATACATGGAAGTGATTTATGTTTAATCAGAGCATTCCTGTCTGACTATCATTGCATTTGGAAATTATGGTGAAATTGTCCTTAGCTAACTGTCACTGAGCTAAGATGAAGGAAATTGATGGAAGTTTGACCCATGACTTAATAAGCACAGATAGAATTTCAGTAGACTGTGAATCATTAGAGGAAGAGTATGGTCTCAAATGACGTTCCTTTATATATCATAGCAGTCAGCTTTTACTCAACCATGCATTCATTTTAGTAAGGTATTCAGACTGCAATATGTTAAAGAAGATAATATTGCTGATTAGGGAGAATCTAGTCATGTTACTGTGGAGCGTATTAACTTTGTCTGGGTAGAACAGTTATCCTGTCAATTTTAGTGTACATATTCTACAGCTGAGATTTATTAGAGTACTGAATACTGTCAGTGCTTTTATAAAACATTCAAAACGTTTATCATTGTGCTTGAGTGCTGTAATACAGATTTTACTCAAGTGGGGAAATTGTAGAGATCAACAGGGGTCTTCTGCCTGTGGTGTGTGTGTTTCGGATAATTGCATTAGTAGTGCATTTGAAAAGTTTCAGCACTTGCCACAGCAAGGGGCACTTTGATGTTCAGAAGTGTCAATTTGTACTTTTTGGAAAAGGCATTCATGTATGTATTTCTTGCTAGCCAGCAATCTTCTAGTATGGAGTGGGCATGGTACTTAAAAAAAACAACCAAAAAACAACAACAACAAAAAAAACACACACACACAAAAAAAAACAAAAAACAAAAAACAAAACAAAAACACCAAACTCATAAAAATAACATGAATTCATACAGGAAACAAAAAACTGGCTTTTGAAGGTAAATCTGTGTATCTGATGAACAAAGTTCCCTGAAATAAATTGTGGCTTTAGTAACTTTGTTACCTAGACAGTGAATTCATAGGCCCAGGAAAAAGGGCAAAAGGTTTAACTTCTGCTGTCGGCCCTTAATTTTAAGGGAATGTGTTTCCAGTGTCATTTTGAAAAACAAGCATCATTTTCTTCTAGTCTAATGGATGGGATCCCAATGACATGTTTCGTTACAATGAAGAAAATTATGGTGTAGTATCAACTTATGACAGCAGTTTATCTTCTTATACGTAAGTTCCAAAATATTTTGTTATTAGATTTGTATTTACTGTTCTCCCTGGTTTGTCAAACTTTATATTATGAAGATAATTTTACATACTTTATGAACTTGTGGAATCAAATAACTGAAAAAGCAATGAATGAATAGTGCTTAAGAAACCTTGCCAGTGTTCTGTGACTAGTTAGATGTAGTAATTATTATATATTCCCTTAAATGGACACAGTTAATTCCCATTACAACATTTTCTGAATTTAGGCATGCAATAATGCTTATTTCTTACAAAAACCTTTATCAGTCGGGTGGAAAGTACCAATTTGTTGAACTGTCTTTACATAGCTGCTATACCTATAGTTTTTGTTTAACCTAGCAGAACATTTTGACTAAATCTTAATTTAATTGAGACAATTGAGCTGGCAGATACTGGAATGTTGAACTGTTGCTGATAACTAAGCGGGGGCGTTGTGGCTGTGGATGACTTGTTTAGCAGACTTGTCCAAATCTGAACTAAAGTTTTAGTTACAGTATAATAACAACTTGAATATAGAAGTGGTATAAAGCCTGCTCTGACTACTTTGGCAGCATGGACCTGTTGCCAATAGTCTGCAGCTGTAATGGTAACTGCAAAATGAATCAATTGCAGATGTTGAACGGCCCCTGTGAAATGTCTTTAATGTTTTCCCACTCTTTTAACCCCCAAAATGTACACTTACTTTTGAATGCCAAGGAATTGCAGTGAATACTTTGATTTTTGTATGTGGCATTGGAGCACTTGTCTTCAGGTCTCTGGTTCAACAATTTTATTTTTACTGTTTTGTTAAAGTAGGCCTGTAACATGGTGATAATCAAAGTGTCTTAATCGGCTTACATTTGAATCCTGGAGAAGCTGTTCTTTCGTATACTTCACTGCTCTAAGTACTTTTTGTACTTTTGAACTTTAGTCTTCCATCTTCCTGCTTTACGGATATTAATGGAAACAGATTAAAAACATGAAGGTGGCTTTAAATTGCCAGAGACAAATTTCACTGTTTCTTAGTCAAGCAACTTGCTTTGCCTATCAGTCTGCTAAACTGGGAAACTTTCCCTGATTCTCCCAGGTATGTGATGAGCAGTAGTGTAGCTAAATGCTTTTACGTGCAACTGAAGGATTGTAAAGGATTGTTTGATTGTTTTCTTTTCCTGGAGCTAAGCGTTAGCAAGTATAGTTTGTCAAACTGCATAAAGATACAAGTTTGTGTTCTAGCACATGTACTGCATTAGTATGTTGATCAGCTGCTGTATGTGCTTCTCTCATCACCGGGTTCTGAACAGTGTCATCTTGTCCATCCCCTTGTTTCAAATCTTTAGTGGCCTTTTCTCTGTTAGAAAATATAAAAATCATTCTCTTGCTTCTTTAGGTTCCTATCAGTGCTACTGCATACATCCCTTCATTTTTTTTTTTTTTTTAATGACGTTAAATAAATGAGGATGTATTGGGTGTTATCCTTTTTTGTGTGTATAGTTAATACCCAGGGTAAGCGAGGCCCATGACTTCAGGTTTGTATGCGTTGTGTTCATGTGTATCTTACTTGAGCCAAAGCTTTACGCTGAAGGGTAAGGTTTTTATTTAACATTCTTGCAGTTACTATTGATAAGGCCAGTAGATGTCTCGACTGGCGAAAAATGTGTGTGTGGGGAAAAACTTGTGATGCAGTAGCTGAGTGCTGGCTTGGAATTTGGCAAAGCCACTTGTTTTCCTAGTTCTGCCACCAACACTTGAGTAATCTTGCATATATTGTTTCATGCTTGGCTTGTATCTCCACCTACTTCCTTTGTTCTTCTTTTTTATATTATTCAAAATATGTGCAGTAGTGATTATATAATGCCCAGTGCAGCATGGTCCAAGCCTCAACTGTGTCCTGTATTTTTATGTAGCTTATTCTAAAGTAAGGTTGGATGAAACAATATTTGGAACTCAAAATTAGAACCAGGAGCAAAGCACAAAGTTGTTTTATAAAACCTGATACTTTAACAGAAATTAGGACAGGTAAAAACCAACACCATGGGTGGACAGAAGGAAGTGCCAGGTCTGATGTCCATCTCTGGTTCTCTCTTAGCATTTCGTTGCTCATGTATTGAATTCTTACTTGGTGGCTTTCCTCAGGGAGCTACATAGGCTTTTTTCAATACACTGTTACCTAACATAGATACACAGAATGAATGGTTTTGAGGTCCTCAGACATGGCAAATGAGTCATGGGTTTCTGGTCCCATGCTCTAATGTATTGCATTCATCTTTTCTGCAGTTATTCATAACAGGAAGAGCTGTAATTCTGTGGCTGGAATTATCAAAGGATTAAGCATGTAACTCTTTAATTTCAGTAGGACTGGGGACTCTTGTGTCTGTTGGGAATGTGTAAATAGCTAAAGAAATTCAAATTTGATCTCTTACGCTGAGTTTCTATCTAAACAACAGACTAAAGCTTTTTATTACTAATGTACTCAGCTGTATTACAAGCTAGAGCCTTTGCATAGCTTTAAGGACTGAGGATTTTGCAAGTCATATGGAAAAGCTCTGCACCCTGACCTCAGCTCCCTAGGCAGGTAGAAGACACAAAATTTTCACGTAATATCAAACCGGTCCAGGAATATTGACGTACTTACACTAAAAAAGACAGCAAGTCTGCTGGCCTAAAAGCAAGGGTTTTTACTCTGACTTGGTTAGAATTAGCACTATGCAATTTTTGTAGTTCCTTTGTGCTTTTGAATGCATTTCAGAGATTCTTTTCCTTTTCATTGTCTTTTAGGGTGCCATTAGAAAGAGATAATTCAGAAGAGTTTTTAAAACGGGAAGCCAGAGCAACTCAATTAGCAGAGGAAATTGAATCAAGTGCCCAATACAAAGCTCGGGTTGCCTTGGAAAATGATGAAAGAACAGAAGAAGAAAAATATACTGCTGTTCAGAGAAATGCTAATGAACGAGAAGGTCATGGTGTGAACACTAGGTACTTGCATACGCTACGAATAGTATTTTTATTTAAATGATGTACATATTTTGATACAGTAGCAATTTACTCATTGAAACTGTGCTTTTTTCAGCAGGGCTGATTAGGTTAAGAACCTTGTGTAAACAATCATGCACTGTTTTTGACACACTAACTTGTACACCTCTGTCTGGCCCTGTATTATTTCTGTAGTGGAACAGACTTCCCCATTTTGATATGTCACTGGTGAATTCATAACACATTACAGGGAAGGGCAGTGGTTTCAGTATGTCATGGAGAATTTCAGGCATTAGTACTAAATCATTCCATGTCTGTGGGCTCATAGAAAGTGGACTGTGTGGTCAGTATCAAAAGCCAATTCATGAGGTGAATATTAGGTCAACATCTGATAGTATTTAGAATTTTCCCTTAGCTTTATTTGAGAAAGATAGAAAATATCAGCAGAGTACTTGGATCGGGTACTTCTCATTACTTTTCAGTTCTATCTTAACACTGATAGAAATTTTCTTTGTTTCAGAGAAAATAAATACATTCCACCTGGACAGAGGAATAGAGATGTCCTGTCCTGGGGAGGTGGAAGACAAAACTCACCAAGGATGGGCCAATCTGGATCAGGCCCACCAATTTCGAGGTCTGGATCCCATACTTCAGAATTCAGTCCTAACTCTGGAGGAGATCAAAGAGTAGTTAACGGAGGCAAGTATCTGAAGTCTAAATGAATGTGCCTTATAAAATTGCAGTCAATTATCTAATTACGTTGAAACCGCATATGGTGTGGTCTTAGGATACGTATTTCATACGCTAGGTTAGCATTCATCATTTAACACAGAGGTGGTGATTTTGATTTGAGTTTAACTTACTCATAATGGAACGTGCATTTGACTGCACTGTATCTACTTTTGTGGAGCAGAAATGTTACTTGTTTTCCTTCTCAAAACACCTTTGTCTTAGATGATGGTGCAGTATGCGGTTTTAAAGATTAAAAATTGCTTTATGTGTTGCTACTCTGTGTGGAGGAGTAGCAATGCTGACACCTAGTGAAAGGGAGGTGGCAGCCCAGGAAGCATCACTCTTCCTTTCTGGTGCATGGATCAACTCTGTTTCTCATGAAAAAGAATAAAGCAACTCACTGACTTTATGATGATGTGGGGGGGAAAAAAAAAATAATTGTTGGGAAAGTAAGAGAAGTGTTATGGGAAAAAGAATCAAAAAAGCCTTCTCTCCAAATAGCTGTGTGAGTATTTTCTGCTATACAGATGCATAATATTTATACAGACATCACTAGGCACTGTAGGAATCCGGTGTTTCATAAATCGAACACCATTTTTTGAGATGGATTTCAGCAGTAGCCTATCCTTGAGGCATTATTTTTATAAGTTAAAAATGCTCTTATATGAGATTACTGTGAGTAAATGAAAAATGTATAATACTCAAGTGCCTCTATCTGGAGAGGAAGTCTGAGAAACATCTAAAGGTAAGTGAGACTTCCTTGTGGGATACAGAGTCAGTTGTATAAAGGATGTACAACTGAGTCGTGCCCAAACAATGCTAACCTTGAAATTTGTTTGTAATATTTGTGGTTTCTGTCATCTCATTACTCTGCTGAATGAACATCATATACCTAAAATACTCAGAATGGCTTGTGAATTCAGTTTCTTTTTTTTTTGGAAACAGTGAACACTATATCCTAGATTAAAATACTACATTAATACTTCAGATAACTGGTAAAGGCATAAATGTCAGGATTCAGACACTGAACACCGCTGTTTTTTGTAAAGATACAGTTCCTAGATTTGATATTGCTCATCATTTGGTTTGAAAGTAGCAGTTTGTATAGTCAATACTATATGTGAAACGCTGTTTGAGAACCTCTGGTAGCTATTTAAGGACCTTGTCAAGAGTGATGCATACTGTAGAACATATATATGATAGGCTAACAGATCAAACTTTACTGTCTATTCCTTAGTAGTATTTGTAGATCCTAATTAACCCTTTGGGGAGTTTGTGACATTCAGATGTTAAATTTGACCTGAAGTGGAGGAACTAACCTTGCAGAGACTATTTTATTGATTGCAGAAATAAACTAATCTATCCCCAAAGGGTTAAACATGAAAAATCATTTTGTCATATTTTACTTTTTTTTTCTGTTGACCTTTTTCCCCATAATTTTTCTTTAGTTTTTATACTTTCCTTCATATCATTTGTTCTGTCAGGTGTTCCCTGGCCATCGCCTTGCCCATCTCCTTCCTCTCGCCCACCTTCTCGCTACCAGTCAGGTCCCAACTCTCTTCCACCTCGGGCAGCCACCCCTACACGGCCGCCCTCCAGGCCCCCCTCGCGGCCCTCCAGGCCCCCGTCTCACCCCTCTGCTCATGGTTCTCCAGCTCCTGTCTCTACTATGCCTAAACGCATGTCTTCAGAAGGTACAATACCACGATTTGTTCATGTTTTTGTTTGTCTTTGTTTAACTCCTTTGTGAGTTTAATTACAAAATTGTTTTTCCTCTTCATTACTTAACCTATAATTTGTGTTTAACTTTAGTTTATCAGACTATTTCTATTAACCTTTTTATTTGAAGAACTTTACAAAAACAAAATAAAGCTGTGTAATTTCCCAAGTTGGTATGAAATAAACTCAGCTTTGTAAACGCTGCTCAGTGTCTTAACCAACAGCAACATACAGGACCTGATCACTTTATAGGATGTT
This sequence comes from Tyto alba, assembly GCF_018691265.1. Lineage (NCBI taxonomy): Eukaryota > Metazoa > Chordata > Aves > Strigiformes > Tytonidae > Tyto > Tyto alba. Next base: position 2,742,390 of record NW_024881320.1, read on the forward strand.
TTTAGGAAGATAAATTTATATAAAATATCAAATATTTTAATAGTTGTTCCATAAAAAGCAGTTTCAAATTTAACTAAGTCATTGAGTTACTATCTGTAAAAAAAACCAAACCAAAACAAACAAACAAAACAAAAAACAAAACACAAAACCAAATAGTAATAAAAATGCTCTATTCAGAGAAGTGCACTGTGGAATGAGAATAGTATAAGCTGCTTCAAAGGTGAATCTGTAGAAAACTTAAGATCTTTTTGCATTGAGGCAGAACAATAAGTCAGCTCCTTAGCAGGCAGTAGTATGCAGAGAAGGGCTAACCTGTAAATCTTTGGTAACTGCATGCAGAAGTATCAGAACTAAATTTGTTTGTCCTCTGAGGGTACAGTAGGGAACATATTTTAAAATTTTTATTTTCTTTAAGTGCACTTCAAAACTAGCCTCCACAACATGATCTAGCAAGCCTGGAAAAATGTAAACTGGTTATATTAAACTCACTGGAAACTTGCAGTCTCTGCTGTAGCTGGCTCCACTGGAGCCGTGGGGGAGAGAACAGTCGTCCCGCTAATTGAATCAGTAACACTGCAGCTTGCCTGATAAATGCTCAAGATGGTCCATAACCAGAAAGTGGATGGTAGTAGGCATGTCTGTAAGGTGTGCTACTGTCAATTTACCAATGTGAGCTTTTTTAATGTAGTGAGATACTGAGAATCCACATGAAAATTCAGTTCTTTTTTAGCACTTGCGATTGATTTGTCAGGCACGCAGTGGACTGCTGCTTAACCGCAACATTTAATTTCTACTACTAGAAGAGAATTACTGGAAATGTGTATTCTTTAAAATACTTGCCTGTATGTAATTTGGATTAAGTCTGCTTTAGCATCACGGTTAAAATAGAGGCTGACACGTAAAGATTTCTGTAACCAGAAGAGGTACTTGATATTTTAGGACTTTATCTGAAACCAGAAAGCCATTGTCTGAACTTTTCTCTATTACTGACCTATGTTAAAAATGAACTGTAATCAGCCAGATTGTCTTCTGTTCATACAGTTTTTTCCTTTTGAAGTATCAACAGTTAAGTCTGATCTTGTAAAGAAAATGTTTGTTAAGATGTAGAAACCGTATTGCTGTTTAGGCTTGAGCCATAACTCTTCTGTGGCAGCTGTATAAACTGTTCAGAATTACTGTATTCACTTATAACATTAGTCTCTGGCATTAAACATGCATGACTTGAACCTTGGGATAACAATAACTTGTTTAGTTGCAATTTTGCTGACTTGTAAATGAATTGTGACCTGCTGCAGGCAATTTAGCCTCAGTGCAGAATGCTCTGCTGAAATTCCCCAAGAGCATTGGTCAGCCAGCAGTGACTACTCTGTAAATAAATGTTTGGTATCACTAACCACCTAACAAAAATGATGGAAATTTTTTCTTTTCTGGAGAATGTTTGATAGCCTGGAACTGTGCTTATCTAGAGGGACCTGGGCCACTGGCCTTTTTGGCTTGTCTTGCAGTAAGCAATATTGGATACTTGGATTCAAGTATTTTAAATCCAGGACTTGCATGCCTGTTTCAATTCTGATAATCTTCTAAATATCAATGAACGTGAGCTGTCATAGCAAGGTGTTGAGTGTGTTGGTAGTCTGGCTGGACCAATGGCTTGGCCTTTTTAGTCTTGTGGATCCCTGGTTCTAGTCGATGTCAGTATAAATTGCTCGACTGTATTACTGCATTATTGAGAGTTAGGTTAAATCCACTTTTAAAAACAGATAGTATGTTTGGGTACTCTTAGTGACGGACGTTAAGTACTTATTGTGTGGGGTTGTCTTCTTTTTCTCAGGGCCTCCACGGATGTCTCCTAAGGCACAACGGCACCCTCGAGGTCACAGAGTCTCTACTGGTAGGGGTACAATTTCAAGTGGCTTAGAATTTGTATCTCATAATGCACCAGGGGAAGCATCTACTACTGCAGTGGCCCGAGGCAGCCCTTCAGGTGGGACGTGGTCATCAGTTGTCAGTGGGGGTAGGTAAAGCTTGGCTTATTGCAGATGGCTTGCCAGGGGTACTTTAGAGTGTGAATGCTAAGCAGAATACTGTGTTTCTAGACAATTCAGGCTCTGAATAAACACTGGTCTGCTAACTTAGCTTGTTTAGATGAAGTGGGAGAAGGATGTTCCCGGATAGCTTAGTAAAATAGTTGGTGAGTCGGTCCTTCAAGTGCAATATTGTCCTAACTGTAGAGAGGTTAAGTCAGATGTTGTATGAAGGGAAGAGAAAGAAGAATGTGGGAATTAGTTGTTGAAAGAAGCAATTTTCAGGGAAGTATTGAAGGAGACAGGTAAAGTTACATATGTTCCATTGCATCACTGAATTTGGTTAATGGTGGTGTAACTGGGTTGTGGTTTACAAATGAAGGTTTACAAATGTTTGGATAGAGGAAGGTTGGTGATAAAAGAGAACGTGAAATGATACTCAAGTTTAAGTTGGATATATTTTTCCTTTAAAAATTATGCAGGTTTTAAGTGGTCATTTTGTGTTTGTCTAAGTACTGTAGTAGCAGATGTAGTCAGTGTCTTCTTTTTTGAATCAGTTAACATCTTTTTTTAATATTTGACTTCAAATTTAAAGCTCAGTCTTGTGACACAGGCCCTCGTCTTCAGCTTTTGTATTTGAGGCTGTGTTCTAGTGAGTTGTCAGCAGCTGGACGCTTTCTTCAATCAGAAGGCAAGTGAGCAACAGTTTGAATAGTTTGAAGTCTGATACTTTTTAGCAGAACTAGAATTCTAGAGGAGTGTAGTGGGAATGCATTTTTCAGAAAGAAGGTATGAATTAGACCCCCATAGACCTGTTGCCTTGTGGAAAATATTTAAACTCTTCTGTTCTGGCATTATCTCTGATTCATCTTCCCTCCCCACCCCTCTATATATTATTAACATGCAAGTAGGACTGTTAAACAACTTCATCTCTCTTTCTTCTCGCTCACTTGAAGTTAATATGTGACATAAAGCAACTAACTAGCCACAGTGGGATGAGCAGGAAGCAGGAGGTACAACTTACCATTTACAGAATATACATCTTCCCTTGCTGCTTTAACACAGGCACAAAAATATACATCAAATAATCTTCTTTCAAGAGGATATGTTGTTTTTTTTTCCAGCTGGCAAGCCTCCAAAAGAGAACGCTGTAAAATGGATGTGTTTTTTCAGCCCTTTTAAAAATGTTTTACATCTGTTTGTATGGAGACTTTGACCACCTTTTCTGTTCTGCCTGAAACTGTTAGTGTGAGCTGTTGTAGTTGTACTGCTGGGGGGCTGGGGAGCATATTGCAGTTTCATGGTAGGACTACAGGGCAGTGATATGTATTAGGGGACAATCTGCAGAAAAATCTCACCACGTATCTGAAATGCTGCGTTGTAAAGAACTAGATGTACCTGAAAGGTAAACAGGTTTTCAATTACTATATAATGTTCTACTAAGTATTTTAAAGCACGTGTTTAGTCATTTTAAAAATAAGCAAACTGCTGAGCAGATAAGGAAACTTACCCTATAACTATTTTTTCCTGTTTGTTTCTAGTTCCAAGATTATCCCCTAAAACACACAGGCCTAGGTCTCCGAGGCAGAGCAGCACTCCCACGGGACCAGCTCTGCCTTCTCCTCAGCCTGGTACTATTCCCACTGAATCTGTTGCCATGCCTGTTCCAGCTGCCTCTCCTACACCTGCCAGCCCTGCATCCAACAGAGCAGTTACCCCTTCCAGCGAAGGTAAGGTACCTTTGCTAGCTTGCAAATGCCCCCTTTCCCTAATCCCTGACAATGAATATGCCTGTACAAGAGCAAAGCTGCTTTCTAAATGATGGGAAAACTTCTCATGCATTTAATTTTACTGTGTAGTGAGCTCCTCTTTTCTCATGATGCTAGCTTTAAGCTAAGGTTGGAGAGAGGCTTTTTGATAAGTCTGTATGCTTAATTTCTTCCGTCCTTTAAGGAGTATGGGTTTATAGGTTTTTGACTTAATTGTGGATTTTTTGTTTTCAAACTGAGTGCCTGGCAGTTTTCTAATTTAAAGAAACATAGGCCACTGGTTTCAAATAATATTTTGAGCATAGCAAAAGGAAGGGGGGCGGGGAAGCATTCAAGAGCACAGTCAAATGTCTAAGAACTCTCATATCTTTGTAGCATTCTGTATGAAGAGCTTGGACTATTGAAAATAATTTGGTCACTTTATCGTTTTTTTCAGGCTAGTTAAGGTTTTGTGTATGATGAGAGGGATGTGTTTGACTGGGACTTTTTCATTTGGTTTGAAGACAGTAGGGTGGGGAAGGGGGGAGGATAATCCTCCAGGCCCTAATTAGGTAGCAGAAAGTGTGTAGCTTAGGGTTTTTATTTTGTAAGCTAAACATGGTTAAATCTCTCTTCTGTTTCTGTGTTGCCATCTCTCTTCGGTCAGGTTAAGTTGTGTGCAAGAGAATGACTTTGGCAATTTCTTTTCTAGCTAAAGATACTAGGCTTCAGGACCAGAGGCAAAATTCTGCAACTGGAAACAAGGAGAATATAAAGCCAAGTGACACTTCTCCTAGTTTTCCTAAACCCGAAAACAAAGGTTTGTTTCAAAAGCTTTCATATATACTTGAGTAATGTAGGAATTCCAACCACTAAACCTTGCTATCTTGACTGCTTTAGTTAGCATTTTAAGGAAGACTTGGAGGCAATCTGGCTTGGGTGTTCTGCAGCAAAAATTTGGTCACGCAGTTGTGAAGTGGCAGGCCTACAATTTTAAATGTTGTTCTTGAGTCATTTCATCAACACAAAGTATAGAGATGCTCATGTGGATGATGTGATTTCTTTTTACTTGTTTTTTTCTTCTCCCCCCCCCCCCTTTTTTTTTCCCCTGCTCACAAAGCTGTTTTTATATCTCTCTTTGGACTGAACAAGTGTTTCTGCTTAGAGCTATGAGCACAATACATCTGAGCACTGCGGTCAGCATAGTTTTTTATAACTGTGCTTCTTCCTGTTATGCCTTAAACTTGTCTCTCTCTGCAGCATTGCTTGTTCATTCAGTTCTCCAAAAAGAATCTTTTCGAGTTGTTGAACTTGATCAGCATTTCACCTTTAATTGCGGTGTCTTGGAAATGCTGGCATGTTATGTTTTGAGAGGTTTATTGGATGATTCTTTGTGTTCAGCTGAGTTCTGCAATCCCTGCACCTCAGGGCTTCTGTCTTGGTGTGATGGGTTAGAACTATAGATACGTTAGTTACATAATGCCATGGTTTCACAGAGTATTTTTGTGTGCTCATACACGTAGGTCATGGAACTATCCCAAATTACCGATAAAATGATAGCACTGTATTTCATTTTTAGGTATGTAAACATTACCTTTATGCAAATTTAGAAATGTAAGGGTTGTATATAAAACTTGTACAAGAAATGCATGGACAGTGTTGATCTTCTGTTTGGCAGGTGTATCTCCAATTGTTTCGGAACATAGAAAACAGATTGATGATTTAAAGAAATTTAAGAATGACTTTAGGGTAAGTTTCTTTGTATGCTAACTTAATAGTATCATAGTTCTTATGTTCATTCCACATTATTTTAATGAATTGAGTAAATGGCATATGTTAAAAGGAAAACAGGTCCTTACTACACATACTTAATTTATGAAAATATCTATAAGAATTCATGCTAGATATTATAAAATCAATGCTGACTCCTGCTGATACAGTTGCCTAATGCATGTAAATGTGCATATTGACTGTGCACTGAAAATAGTACTTGAAACCTGTTTGATCGTTAGGTACAAATAATTATCACATTTGTGCTCCATATGGAAGAGCTGTTTCAAAGTTAAATAAAAGGTTTTGCTGAGGAAGATTGAAGAATTCATATTACTTATTTCGTGGTTATAACGGTTTATTAAATCAGGTTAGCTTTTCAAGTGTTACTGTTAAATCACACAGGGGCATGAACCCAGAGGGTCATCTTAAGCTTTTCTGTCACTTCCTACTCAACATATAGGTCACTTGAGTCGCTGAATAGCTTCTTTCACAGTGTAGACTTAAAACATTGTCAATGTTCATAGATTTCTGTTCTAGTAGAATGGAAATGTATGTTTTTAAAGGTCATTTCCAGATGATTGAGGCCTGTAGGACTGTATTTTACTCTGTGTATGTGATAGCATTAGATTGTCTCTCCCTCATTCTGTATATCAAGTTACTGAATATAATTCCTTGGGTTTTTTTCAGTTACAGTCGAGTTCTTCTTCAGATGCAGTGGATCAGCTGCTAAACAAAACCCGAGAAGGTGAAAAATCAAGAGATGTAGTTAAAGAAAAAACTGAATCAACCCCTAAAGAATCTATCATAGAAACTGGCAGTAATGCTAACTCTAATGGTGGCAGTAGCAAACCTAATAGTCCAAGTATTTCTCCTTCAATAAGTAATAGTTCTGAGCAAAAGCGAGGGCCTGAGGTAACTTCACAAGGTGTACAGACATCTGGGCCTGGAAGTAAACAAGATAAAGAGGATAAAGAGGAGAAGAAAGATACTTCTGAGTGAGTAATTATGCCTTTTAGAATAAGCACATCTGTTAGTAGCATTTAACTATTTGTAGAAAAAGCTATTATGCATGTGTAATATCTTACTGTTTATATGGCCAATGCAAGTACTCTTTGTTACACAGAGAAAGAGGTGAAGTGACTGTTCTGAATGTAATCTCATGAGTCAGTGGAAGAGCTGCATATAGGACTCTGGTCCTGTTGATGCCTAATGTATATCTAAATGCTTATTTAAATGTTTTTCTGGCTCATGTGAGCTGTAGTATCAACAGCAGGAAAACTTTTTTATGGATAAGGATAAGAGTACTGTCAGTAAGAGTGGCTTTTTGCATGCCATGTGTTGTTTGAGTTCTCAGAAATCTGACTCACAGATGGAAATGAGGTATTTCATCTCTCTAAATATTTAATTGCTAGGGAGTTCTGCAGATATGCACGTAAAAGAATAACACTGAACATCGTCTTTTGTTTTTTATGCTTAGGCAAGTTAGAAAATCAACACTTAATCCTAATGCAAAAGAGTTCAACCCTCGATCTTTTGCTCAAGTAAGTTGTTTGATACTATTTAACACTGCCTTTGAGTAGATCTTTATAAGCAAACCTTTTACTTGGAGGATAATCAAGCTAATCTTGCGTATGCATTGCTGAACTCTGTTTGTAGCCGAAACCTTCTACTACACCAACCTCCCCTCGTCCGCAAGCTCAACCTAGCCCCTCCATGGTGGGTCATCAGCAGCCAACCCCAGTGTACACTCAGCCTGTTTGTTTTGCACCAAATATGATGTACCCGGTTCCAGTGAGTCCAGGCGTGCAGGTAAAGTGCAGCATATGCTGCTGTTAACACTTTTCAGGCGATTGTCAGCAAGTTGAGGAGACTTAGGAGATCCAAGTTAAAACAGTAAAATGATACAGCTTGTATTACTGTGGTAAATATGGGCACAATTACATCGTTGTTAAGTTTTAGCTATATAAATACTGACTTTTCCCAGTGATTCCTCAACCTAGATCATTCTGATAGTCTCAAACACTTGTAAATTCCAGGAGCTCTTACTCACATTTACTGTGAATCTGTGCAGGCTTCCTCCCCAGTCCTCCAAGCATAGCCTTTTAAGTTTTAAGCAACTGTTTCTTCGTCCTTAACTTCCAGATGTGTCGCACTAGTTTCTGGTCATTGTAGGGATTGCTAGGATTTCAAATCTGTTACAGAGCTGTCTGATTTAGTACATTGCTCGAAGTAGCAGTAGTAGCATTACTCGACTGGTTGTTGCAAACCATATGGTCTTAGTTGTTTGTACATGCAGACTTAATCACAGTGATCCAAGAAAATATCATAGGTTAGGCAGAGTTCACTAAACCATGTAACATAAAAGAGTAAAACACATCAAAGCTGAGTGAGACCCCCACCTAGGCACACACTGGCTTTTAAAAGAAATATCATAGCTTCAATTCCTCCTTCTTTTTCAGCCTTTGTATCCTATTCCCATGACGCCCATGCCAGTGAACCAAGCCAAGACATATAGAGCAGGTAAAGGTGAGAATAATACTGCCTGTTTGGTTCTTAGTCTGCATGCAGCATGAATAAATGACAAATGTTTGTGTATTTTCTAATCCATGTTAATTTGTTTTTAATTTATATTTTAAATGCTATTTTTAATAAAGGGAAGTAAGTGGAAATAGTAATGCATTTCTAGGTAAACTAATTCAGCCAGAACATAAGTTTGAGTAATGGGGAGTTGCTTGGTTTGGAATCTGACTTGACAAATGGGAAGATATCTCTGTTACTCGGAGAGTTGGGGTAAGCTGATCATCTATATTTCATAAATGCTACTGGTTTGTTTAAAGGGAACTTTCTGTACTGGTTTACAGCAGAGCCCTGAGTGGTGCTTTAATAAAGATTTTTTTTGTCAACAAGCAAAATTACTATTTCTTCAGAAAGAGTATGCTATGCTACTCGTCTGGAAAAAGCTTACTGCTGGTTCCAGTTTGTTCTTTTGCATTCCTTCTGCACCTGTAACTGAGCAGCTGGACTAACAATACCATGTTTTTAACAAGTGACACCTGTGGCTGTGGAGACAAGACCATGTGTGGTGAGATGCTCTCTCTTCTGTGCAGTGCAGTGAAGGAGCAGAAAAATGATGGTCTTGTTTTTATAGTCATGTTTCAGATAATGCTCTAATTCTACACAGGGCATGCTTTCTTGCAGTTTTGCACAGTGGTTCATGATGAGAGGTTCCAGTGCTGCAGCTCCAGTCACTGGAGGAGGAAATTGTTTAAAAGAGCAGTTCTGCTGTTTAGAAAGAAACAAGTAGCCTTTATGAATGTAGGGAAGACAAAAACCTGCAATGTCTTTCTATTTTAAAACACACTGACTTTCCTGTGGCCTGACCCATGAAATTTTTTGGTTGGTAATACTGATTGTTTTATTCAGAAATGTACTGCTGTGTTCTCATGAGCTGTGTGAGGCCACTCTCCTATTCTGAATTCCTTTTTAAAGTTTCATTATTTTCTGTGTGCGGCGTAGTCCTGAAGGAGCTGCGTGGGTTAAAGTTCAGTGCCTTTATGCTATTTGAATTGTGTCCTGTATTTACTTTTTCGTATTGTTGATTTGCAGTGTAAATACAATCATCAAGTGAATTTACTGACATCTTCAACATTTCCCTCCTTTCCTCTCTCTTAAGGGGTCTGTCTACATTGCATACTGCAGTGGAGTTTACAGGTGCTTGAGTTAGCATAGTTACTAGTAGCAGCCTCACTGCAGCAGGCTGGGGCTCACCTTGAACTCTGATGCCCTGTTGCTTAGTAGGCTGAATTAGTTTGTTCTGAATGCATTACTGCTGTGCTTCGGTCGGTTGTCTTGCCAGGATAGCTCAGGTGGTCCCACACTACAGTGCTCTGCTCTCCTCATCTTTCTTCCCTCTAACTATTCCTACTCCTTCCTATAGGTTGACTTGTCCCCTTCAGTGTTGTGACCTGCAAGGTTGCTTTCTGTTATCCTGAGGGGTTAGCACAGAGCTTAAAAAGATGTGAATACCTCAAACTGCAGCTGTGTGTGGAGACCTTTATTCTGCTCTCCTCAGCCATGAGCACAAGTAATTTTAACAGACTCAGCTTTCCAGATGATGGAACAGTTGCTGAGTAGCTCCCATAGAGGGTGAATTAAGCCTTCTGAAGGGGACAGGATCAAAACTGATTAATGTAGTTATCCTGATATAACCTTTCTCTTCCATTACTGATTTTGTAAATCTTTCTCCCCACCTTTCTTCCTTCCTTCCTTCACAAAAAAAGCAGGCCAGGTTTGTGGCTGTATACATGGCTCAAAGGCAGTGATGAAAATCACATGTTTCGTGCAGAAACTCCTCTTGCTGTTCCTTTTTGATAGAGCTCTAATACTTGGTTAAAGGTGAGGGGTGAGGCTACTCCACTTGGTTGCAGTGACATTTTAATGTAAAACCTTTCAGGAAGATCATCATTCTTTGTCCTTTGTTTCTAATGTGAGACACTCTTTGCTTTGTAGTACCAAATATGCCACAGCAACGGCAAGACCAGCATCATCAGAGCACCATGATGCATCCTGCCTCAGCAGCAGGCCCTCCAATTGTAGCTACGCCACCTGCTTATTCAACACAATATGTCGCATATAGTCCCCAACAGTTTCCTAATCAGCCTCTTGTGCAGCATGTGCCACACTACCAATCTCAGGTAAGGGTCCTGTTAGTCTACGTGATAAATCAAAACAGAAATAATTAAGTGGCTCAGTCCTGAATACCCTGTTGTCTCCAGTCATAAGAAGTCACTCTGCACAGTTTCTGTGTTCTGGAGCATACTTGGTGGTGTTGTAATGTGCCTCAAAGCCTGTAACAGATTTAAAGGTCAGTTTAGAAGCTGGCGTTTATGGTTGATACTACCTTTTTAGCTGTTTGAAGAATACATTTCAGGTTATGGCCAGGACATCTCCTAGTTACGTGTTCTAAAAATAAACCATTCGGTGTACTCCTTTTCCTTCAAAGGCTTTTAAATACACATACGTAATCAGATAGATACGTAACTACATATATAAGCTTACTACCTTATTAGAGTGGCAAAAATAAGATATACCAGTGTTTTTTGTCAGTTTCTAGCCCACTGCAGAAAATGTCCTTACGTTTTTAGAAACAATTGGGATAATTGTGATAGTATGATAGTTTGCTCTGCATTTTTAGTAAGGCCAAGCTATTATAAATCTTCGAAGTACATAATTACTGTTTAGATGACACTAGTCTCTTTGTAATAGCACTCCAATTAACTGTCTGTTTTCTTATTTCTGTTGAATGCAGCATCCTCATGTTTATAGCCCTGTAATACAGGGCAACGCTAGAATGATGGCACCACCAACACACGCACAGCCTGGTTTAGTATCTTCTTCTGCAACACAGTATGGTGCGCATGAACAGACGCATGCTATGTATGGTAGGAAACGTTTTGTGTTATATGTAACTTTTTAAGTTCTTATGTTGTGCAGGGATGTATTTAATCTCAAGCTTCAAACGTGGGTATCATTCAGATTACACCAGTAGATGTGGTTTATATTTCATAAGATGATGAGCAGAGCATTGAAAACTGAGCCACCTGGTTAAAATGAAAACTCAAGTATGCTGATTTCAATAGGATGCCAGTGACCAAGATGAAATTTCAACCTGGGAGCTGCTAAAGAATATCTACTGAAAGAAGTTTGTTCAAGTTCTCTTGATGCTCTTGACACAACATCCCCTGATTGTTTCTTGATTATAATTAGGACTTGTTTTATTGCAAGGCTATGACCTCAGTTTCAAAACTTGACTTTAGTTCTGACAACTAGTGAAATGCTGTCTTTATGATACTACTAGCATTATTAACAGTATGAACACTGCTGTTTAAGCAAAATAAAACATGTGTTGCTTACCTTTCTTTTTTGGTAAGTCAAGAAAGTATATGAAACAGCTCATGTATTGCTCTGACTTTGACAATTAGTCTCCAGCATTACCAGATGGGCATATTTCACTTTACAGTGAAGTGCTGAAAATGTGGGTTACCTTGTTAACAAAATGTGAAAGAACTTCTAAAGCGTTATAAATGTATGATAAATCAATGCCCAATTCAGAGGAAAAAACTCACTGCAAAACATGCTATTGAAAGAGGTAGAATCAAGGTTGCTAGATGACTTGGAAATTGTCATAAAATGTCAAAACAGCAGATGGTCTCTTGAAAACGTGGCATTTCAATACTTGTTATAGCATCTGAGGAAGACTTTTATTGGGTCACGTATATTATTGACTTAGATTCTAATAAAAGATTTTCTGTACCTTTAGACATCTTTGTATGTTTTCCGGTGCCTAGTTTTACACTGCTACTTAATGGAAGTCCATGATGTGTCATGAAAACCTAAAAGGCTAAAAATCTGAAGTTTAGTGTGAAATTAATCCTGATTTTAAAAAGTCTGTGTCTTACTCATCTGAAAACATCCTGTCAGATCTCTGCAGTGGTATGGTAACATTGCTAAGAAACAAAAATAATAGAGAAACCTTTTTTGACACTTGGAGGAAGAATGTTTCAGCTCATTTGTGCTGAAGCTGAAATGGAAGTTACTTGTAGAGATTAAGTCTTTCTCTCACAGGTCCTTGCTAATTGTATTACTTTGATCTTTTCAACTCTTGTGCTTGAGGTGTCCATGTAAACAGATCCTCTGTTTGCTTTTTCATTAGATTAAATAGAATTCCGATAAAGTGAATGATCAAAGGCTTTCAGACCTTTACTGGTGAAAACTCTCCTCTCAAATCCTAATTAAAATAAAACCAAACATGAGATAATCCGAGATTTGATTCAAAATGGTTTCATGTGACTTCGTAGCAATTTCCCATTGTGCACCATCCTTATCTTCTGTAACCAGTGGGTTCTACAGCACTGAAGTACAAGCCTGTTCCCTTGGTTGGCTTTGATCAGATGTCTGTATAGTTTTTTCACTGATACTCTAACTTACAACTGTTAGATCTAATTTTGCGTTGGTTTTGCAACTTGTCTGTTGTAGGTATGTGACTACCTACCAGTGCAAACAACTAAATTGGGTCAAACTTGAGAGTTCTTTGGTATTTCCTGCCATGTAATTAAATACTACTTTTCCAAGAGCACCTAAGTTAACAGAAATTGCATGACCTCCTGTGTTCTTTCAAGTAGCTACTTGGTGACTCTTCTAAATATTCTCCCACCTTCCCAGTAAATGATCAAGTGCTTGAAATTCTTGTTACTGAAACCATTCAACCCAGCTGGATCAGGAACTCCATGAGACATTTTTTAAGAGTATGTTCTTGCCATGTGCAGACGTGTTTATTGCCTAGTGAACATGAATTGGCTCAGATGTACCCTTAACTTACAAAGTTTACAGTTAGCTACACATGAAATGACTTCTGATGTAGCACAGCACTGTCTCAATTCAGATTTTTGCAAGTCTTCCATGTGCTCAGTACTTGAAGACCTTGCCTAGATGGATTGTGGTCCCTCAAAATGTGTCCATCTGTAACGTATTTACTTCAGCTTCCATTTATTGATATGTGAATGCTTGGAACAAATGTAGAAATGCCTAAGGCGATAAATATAAGCTGCTTATGGAGTACATTGCTAAAGAACAGCGTGCTGGAATCATTCACATCTGATTGACTATAAGAAAGTATCCATAACTTATGTTCTGTATTTTGGGAATTTTAAGTTTACCCACAGTACCTCTAAAGTAAATACACCAATGCATTTTGATTCTGGTCCTCTCTTAAAACTAATTTGAAAGTACAGAATAACAACTTCCTGAGGAACAACCACCACTGCTGCTCTTGATTTCTGGAGCACTTGCTCAAACAAGTTCTCAGATTTCCTTTTGGCTCTTTAAAATTGCTATCTAATTTAAAAAAAAAAAATCTTTAAGTTTATTTTTTTCTCCTGTTGATACCAGGATTCAGTGGGCTATACTGTCCTTTTATTCTTCAAGGTACTAGTGCTTTCTTTCAGATAACTCTTGCAAAATTCACTAATTTTTTTTCCTGCGTATGTGGTAGAGAGAAGATGTCTACAAGGACAACCGCACTGAGACGTGGGGGTTGGGGGGCACTGCTTATGAAGTGTTCTTAAGGTGTGAAAGGTTTTCTGGTGAGATCTGAAACTGCATCTTCACTAATGGTTTGGGACAAGTTGAAAGTCCGTGGCAAGTAGTAACTGCCTGCCAGCGAAGAGAAATGCCTGTTGATCCATTAAGTGAACTACCCTCACTGCCAAAAGTTTGGGTTTTGTTTTCCTTCTTGTCTCGTGAAGAGATAGCTGAATCCAAAATGCATACATTGACCTACACTTGTTGATAAGTACTCCTCCATTTTAAAGGAAAGTATTTTTGTCTAATGCTGTTTAATGGGATATTTCTGCACTTCTGGGATTTCCTTGCCAGTCGTTACAGTGTCCTGCCCCTGTTTCACAACCCGCTGTTGACAAGAGCTCAAGAGAAGCAGAGCAGCTGAGCTGTGTGGTCACCAGTAGACCCATCTAAACATATGACGGAGGCGTGTTTTAATCATTGGGTTTTTCCCCTCAAAACACAATTGGGAAGGACAATATTCAAGCAACTATTTTTCTTCCCGTCTACCAGCCAGACAATAAAAACGTCTGTTACACACTTCAGCTCGTAACTTCTGGAGACGTGAGCCACTTAGATGTCATTGACAAGGAAAGTTTGAAGTGCAGGCACTGCTGAAGCAGAGCAGTACACACACCTTAACTGCCACGCGCACGTGCCTGAACACGGAGTTGTTGTTCTTACCCTGCAAAACTGCCCGTTGGCTTCAGAACGTCCTGTCTGTCTCGAGTGTTGGCTCTGTGTGATCTCCCCGACTCCACTGTTGCTGGGCTGGTAGAGCTCGCTGGCCATGGTTTGCAGTTTGACTGCTCGGTCTGTGGTGCATAAAGACCCAAATTTGTCTTGTGCTCTTAGTAGAAAATTTGGTTATTGAAGTAGAGGATGGATATTTTAATTCCTGTGACAATGAACTTGTGTTAGTGTTACCATGCAGCTGAATTGCCTGTGTTTTCAGGTAACTGGAGTCCTCTGAAAAACTTAACATTTGTGTTACAAACTTGTGTAAAACCAGACCTTGGTTTTATACAGATGCATTTCCTGTTTTTTGTGCTCTCGTTCCTGTCCCCGTTCTCCCTTCCCCTTTCCCCTTCTGCATATGTTTTACTGGTCTGGTGTTGTCTCTAACTTTATCTGGTTTCTGTCTCAGCAGTAGAGTAAATTCTATTACCCTGATAGTACAATGGTGGATATAATATAAACTTCAGAGGATTCTCCAGGGACTAAGAGTGAACCAGTCACCAAAGGTGTCTTGGAACTGTTAAGAATGACAGTGATATAGCTGAAAAAGCAAGGGGCTAATTTCTGCTCTAGTGTAATTACATTTTAACCTTCATATTACAGTGGACTGTAATAGACCATTAATTGACAAAGTTTGTTTTTGTGTTAATTAAGAACTGAAGACCTCAGTGTCACAGTTAAGAAGGAAGGCTTACTTGAGACTTGTGTTGTTTCATCTCCACTCATTCGTAAAACTAATTATCCAGCTCTAATAGCACCTAAGTAAATAAAAATATCTGCATGGTTCTACAATCTTCAAAAAAAAAAAAAATTAAAAAAAAAAAAAATGACGCTGACCTTTCCAGAAGACGGGAAGTATGCACGTGGCAAGAGGCTAATTTACCTTTCTATTTCCCAAATTCAGCATGTCCCAAAATACCATACAGCAAGGAGACAGGCCCTTCTTTCTACTTTGCCAGTGAGTTGGGTTTTTTGTACTAATTTTGATTGTACAGAAAAGCACTTTCTAAAGAACAGATGTTAAAGGAATGGGACGTGTTGAGGGAACAAGTTTCCTTGCACCAAACCAGTATGTGGAAAACACAGGAAGGTTCCTTTCAATGGATGGGGGGGTGAAGCTGTTGAACAGATTCATGTGACCACAGGAAGCTGATTTGTCAGTTTTTTAAAATATATTCTGCATGTCGAATAATCTCTGACTTTATTACCCAGTCTTTTCATCTATAACCAGAAGTGAGCACTGCATGTGGATAGCTTCTACTTAAAATCTGGGTGAACTGCCTCGCTCCCTTTCTTTCATGGCCCAAACGGGATTTTTAAAACTTGGCAAATTAATCAGCTTCCTAAAAGGAGAAGTATCTTGTGCCTCCTCTCTTTAAAAAGCTGTGGCTCAAGTTCTGAGCCCCTGGGAGGAAATAACTTGAGATGCAGCTGAGACGAAGGAAGCTCTCAGTAGAGTTACTTTGGTGCCACTGAAGGAGTGCTGAGAGCAGTGTACTTGGTCATTTTGACAGTGAGAGATGAGGGCTCCTTGCCCTGGTGCATGGCATCGGATGCTTCCTCCTTGGCAGATGAACACAACCAGTTACGTTACCTGGCTCCAGTGCTCCTGTGTGGTGTTACTGGTGACCTACATCAGTGTAAGCAATGGGAGAGGGGCTGCTCTTCTCCATGCTCTCAGTACACAACAGCTAATGTAGGCTTCAGTTGCATACGTATACTGGGAAAGGCACATAACTAAAAAATACTGCCTTGTGTGTTGGTTGATCATAGCCATCTGAGGAAGCTGGGGTTTGGGGGGCTGTGGTTGCAGGATGAGCTGTAGCTGTCACCCAGGACATGGGAAAAGAAGGACTTGCAGTTCCAAAGTATTTTCATACTTGCTCCTTGCCTATAGCAAGACTTGTTGCTGCATCTGTCTGCAAGTCCATGCAGCCAATGCCAGGCAATCTTCTGGGGTTTTTTGAGTTAGCTCATGCAAGAGGGATGTGAGAAATACCATTTGTTCTCCAAAAATCTCTTCTGGAACAGACTTCCTGTGTTTCTTGTGCAGAAATGGTTCTGCATGAACTAGTGGTGTAGGATGCTGACCTGTCCTGTTTTCATGCGTCTTGGTTTGGTGCACTGAAATAACTTTGATAAGCTCGTTCCTTTCATGGATAATCTTTTAAGTGAAGTCCACTCTACCTGTGTAAAATTACTTCTTTAAATGTCTGTGTTATGAAAGAAACATTTGCTATTTCTTTGCTTCCTACCATTCAGGTCTTTTAAATGTAGTTATCCTCACCATCTTACTGGGTCTGGCAATAGTTTTGAAGTCTGTTCACTGGTCAGTTCTTGAAAATAGGCTCCTCAGTGTATCTTTGGACGATGACCAACGATGACCAGCATTGGCAGCTTTGAAATTCCTACCAGGGAAAATACAAAATTCTGTTATGTGGTTTTTGCATATAGCCTTGTAGCTGGGAGTTCTGCTTGACTTCTACTGTTCTGACCTCTTTTGATTTCAGCTCCTTCTGTGGGTTTGATGGCTGACTACTACTTGTTTGCCTCTCAGAAAAATGGGTTGCACTTTTGTAGAGTTGAATTCAGAAATTCAATCTATCTGATATTTTTGCTCACTTCATTACTGAATCACTTATCTTCACTGTGTATCCCTGCAGGGTTAGTGCAGTTAAATACTTCATGTTGGGAACCAACTTGATCAAAAAGATGCTGAAGTGAGGCAGGTTAGCCCAGGGAGTATTTCTGGGGGAGAGGAACTTAAGGCATAAAGGGTGAGGAAAACCAGTGTATTTGTGCTGGAACGAGCTGAGGTTACTTACAGCAAGGAGATATGCGGACCTGTTTTGTCCTTTCCTAGAGCTTTCTCAGCACTTTCTTGGATACTAGATGGCCATTTGGAAAATCTCCAAAGTACTGACAACTGGGGGAAAATGTTGGCTAAATGGTGTTTTTTTTGTTTTGGTTTGTTTTGGTTTTTTTTGTTTTTTTTTTTTTTTTCTGTTTTTCACCTCCTGTGTTCTCGTTTGCTATTTGATATGTGTAGTGAGCTGTTTTGATGAACAGGCAGAAATTCTTGAAAAAAGTCACAGTGAAAGTGCTTTAGTTAGAGCTAAGCAGGTGAATTTTTTATGACTGTTTTGCAAGATGTCTTTCAGAGGCTTGCTAGTCTCACAGATTTCATTGGCTTGTCACAAACTATTAATTGCAGTAGCTAAACATGGAAAATCTTTTACATTTCCAGAGTTGAAGTTTGAATTCTGGTTTTGAACTAACAAGGATCTGTGCACATATTTCAGACTTGCTGCCACTTGTCCTGAACCCTTCTTGATTTGTATGCAATGTCTGTACAGGATTTAGATAAGTGTCCAAATAACATTTTTTGAAAGACACTTTAATATTACTATTAAAGCATAATTTGCAGCAGCATCTGAAATAGTTCCAACCAAACTTGTAGAATTTATTAATGTGTTAAAGAGAAAATGGGGGAGAGGAGAAGCTAGTCAAATAAAAATTCTTCAGTATAAAAAAATCTGTTACTTTAAATGCAAAGCTGTGGATAAAAGATATTAGAAGGTTATGGAAGAGCTGCTGCTATAACAAAAACTTGATCCTCCCCCCACTTCTATATCTATTCTTTAGAGTACTGTTCCTTGGTTTAGCTCGTTTCTTAAGAGAGAAATACTTCATTGTGAAGTTTTATTGTATAATGTATCTGCTTCAGAATAACTTAGTTTATTATTCTCTCAGCTATAAAGAAACGAGAGATGAATTGCACAAATGGTTTAAGGGAGTACCACATTATTTCGGGGGCTCTTAACAAGTAATGTGGCAGGATGTGGGAAGCCTTAAATATCTTACAACTTGGAATTAATTTTCATATACACTTTAAAACCTCTTGAATGGAGTTGAAGTTAATTTGTAGTCAGACGTGCCAGCTCTGTGGCTGAGGCTGTGGGATGAGAGCTGAGGAAGATTTCTGGTAGCATGCCCTTTGGCAAGCAAGTCAATCCCTCTGCATTTATTTCTATTACTTTGACAGAGATAATAACTTTTGGCCTTCTTCAGAGTATGTATAATAATGAGGTTGAGAAATTTTCTTACTGTAGGAAGCCTGTAAAAATAATCAGTAAAACTATACTGTAAAAATGATCAGTGTTTCCATTGATAATTTTCATGTAGTCATTGTAAGGAGGAGTGATGTTTGAAAAATCAAATAGAAGCATGATGGGGATGCTGCTGCAAAATAAATTTTAGTAGTGATATGGGGGAGGACAATGGGGGGGAAATTCTTGCATTTGAAAGTGTAACAAAGTGCTATGGCAGAAGGTACTGGTAATTTTGACACTGTGCATAGAAAATATTAAGGTATTTTCAAAACCCTTCTCAATCCGAAATGCTCAGTGTATGAGTGCGCTTGTACGCTCATGCATAAGTATGTTAGGATCAACTCCAGACTGCAAGAATTTAGGGTTACAACTGCATATGAAGTTCATCTGCATTAATAGCCTGAAACTGTAGTGCGCATCACTGTTAGACTGTTTGCTCAGTAAAGATTTAATAGAGCTTTCAAGAGAGCAGGGCGGGATTAAGTTAAATGTGGTAGGCAGTTATTTTGGAAAAGAGACAAACACCTTCACAGTGGCCTGTACAAGGGAGGAAAATCTTAATTAGGCAAAAAGATCCTGCCTATAAGTATTCTAGTGAGTTGAAATATGTTAGAACTAGTATTTGTAAGCTCTATAGCAAGCCATACTGGAGGAAAACAAGTATTTGCACAGGGTAGTAGTGTGTCAGGGCTGGTTAATAGAGCACGGTGGGGTTGCTGTCTTTTTGGGACTTGCTTTTGCTGAATAGTATTGTGCTTTGAGATGCAGCTACATTTTTGTCAGTTTTCTCCTCCCATCTTGTCTTTCATCCTTTATATACATGCAGACAGTTCTGTGTATTCATGAACTTAGAGCCCAGCACAGTGAAACTCTTCAGAAGCTGCAGCAAACAGTTGCTTGCAAAAGTGAGGTAACACACCTCGCTAGCCATGGATACATGGGGCAGGTGGTTGCAGCGTAGTGGTTGCGCTCCAAGTTTCTCCCTGTGCCCTGCTTTTCAGCTTTGTTTACTAGGGCAAGAAAACACCACCAGAAAACCCATCTCTTCTGAAGGTATGCTGCAGACAGGCACTTCATTGGCCATCAAATTCTCATATAATACAAATCCCATTACAAAAAGCTGTAACCTGATAAATAGTAAGCAGTAATTAGCTTCAGTCAGAATGGCCAAAAGATACCAAAACAGCTAAGGAACAGTTGCAGGGAAAATTCAGGAGCAGGTTGATAGTTTGCTTTGACTGTTCTGTCCTTTAGCACTATTGTCAGCAAAACTAGCCTCAGTCTTGACAAGCTGTAACATCGGAGAGCGTAGTGTGCACTGCCACATGCAGAAGTGTAGTTGCAAACTGTGGACTGGTGGTTGCACAAGATCTAAAAGCAATAGAGGGGAATAGACAAAGCATCTTCATTTCTTAGGGTCTTCCCTTCCAGTTGCATGCTTAGTGTTTAAAGGAAGACTTGCTATCATTGTGGCTTTTCATACTTTCTTAGATTCCCTCAGAAGAAACAAAACCAAACCGCAGTGATTTAGTGTGGCCCGTTTTGAAGCAGAACAGAACAGGACCCCTCAAGGCAGCACTTGTTGATACTAGTTTGTTGTTGGAAACTGGTATGGCTGTAGCAACAGACCTGGTTTCACTGTTGTGACAGTTTTTTAAGTTTTTTCCTTTTTTGGAATTTTGTACCTTATTTGCTACTGTTTCAAGGAATTAAGAAATTCATGGCAGTGTTGAGAAGCTCACAGAATGGTGGTGATACAGAACAGAATCTGTAATTGGCCTTGAGAGGAGAGGCAAGATACGTTATTTTAGTACAAGATACTGGTTTCAGCAAAAATTTGATGCTCAAGCAGCCTCAGTTTTTTCAGCTGTTAAATATATACTGTGTGTCCCTGTAGTTCTCAAGCACACATGCGGTGTATATGCTTTACACTGACTGTATTGTGAGCAATTTCCAGAAGAGTAGCATGGTGAGGTTAGCCAGGTATAAGGCCAAAGAATTTTTTGGATGGTGGAAATAAAAATGGCTTGTAACACCTTTGAAAAGGATATTTCAGGAAAAACTAAATTGTATGAAAGTTACGAATTTGATTTTTTAAACTGGTCTGTTTGAAAAAATATGAAATACTGCTTTTTTCTATGTAGTATCTGTTACATTGTCAAACTAGGGAAGATGAACTGTCTAATTATGGTTATTTATAGACTTTCCTGCAAAACCAAACTACACAAAAGCAAGGTAAGATACTCAGCTATTTGCAAGATAAATATTTTTTTTTAGAAGGGGGCGGGAATATATTTAGAGTATGTTTGAGATATAGTGAAATCTTCAAGTGCAGATGGTGACTTGATGAGATGCATATTCTGTATCTGTTGTTAAATGTTCTTCTTTTTCATCCTAGTTTCCACTGGCTCACTTGCTCAGCAGTATGCCCACCCTAATGCTACCCTGCATCCGCATCCTCCGCATCCTCAGCCTTCTGCCACACCAACTGGCCAGCAGCAAAGCCAACATGCTGGAAGCCACCCTGCTCCTAGCCCCGTGCAGGTAACAGCACTCAAGGGAGTGAATGTCTTTAAATTGTATTTACCATGCTCTACTGGAAGGTATTGCATCTATCTGATGCTTGACATCAATATATTGATTTATTTGAGAGAGAAAATGGTAGAATGGAGCAGTTAGCCAAACAAACTGCACGTGACAGATCTCATGCAGGACTTGCCTAGATTGCCCTCTGTTTTCCAGAAGGAAGGAAGTAGAGCTATATAATTTAATTTTTCTCTGCTTGGGGTGGCTAGGACTCACAGGTGGTAGGGTCATGACATAGTTTGTTCGATAAGCTAGCAGGGAAACTTGGGGCGGTCCCTTTTCCTTAGTAAGGACCAGTATCAGAGTCCAACCGTTCATTTCTTCCTCTCCTCTGGGGATGCGGAATCCCATGTTACGATTAAGGAAGGATCGTAATTTTGTCAGAGCTTTAATATGAGTGCAGTTACAACTGGAAATAGCAGATAAATGCTGAGAATCATTTGAATGTATTTTGTCAAAGACAAGCAGCTGAAAACAAAATAGGCCTTGTGATAGTGCTGCATGCCTTATTACCTCCTGATAATAACTTTGGGCTGCTAAGTGCAACTGTGGAATATATCCAGCCTCAGTGGTTGCAGGTTCTTCTTGTTTTTACCTGGCAGTCTAGGTTCTGTTTTCCAGGCTCACATGACTTTCTAGTGCAAGGAGAAAATGAGCCCAGTGGAACTGAAACGAGTTTCCTCACAACCATAGGGGGTGGTGATCCTTAGATTTGCCACTTAAAAAATTTGTTATCGAGAGCAGTTTTGCAAACCTTTCTTACACTAGTTTCCAGAATAAACGTGTCTCGCTTCTAGACCATAACCTAAATGATCTTCTGTCTTTTTTTTTTCCTTGCAGCATCATCAGCACCAGGCTGCTCAGGCACTCCACCTGGCAAACCCACAACAGCAGTCGGCAATTTACCACGCAGGTCTAGCTCCAACCCCACCTTCCATGACGCCAGGCTCCAATACGCAGTCTCCACAAAATAGTTTTCCTACAGCACAACAAACAGTCTTCACCATTCATCCCTCCCATGTTCAACCTGCATATACCAATCCGCCACACATGGCCCATGTCCCCCAGGTAAACACAGTTTAACAACCTTCAAGACTAAATGTCTTAATGCCACAAAGTTAGGACAGTCGGGCCTGCTGAAGTGATTTCCATTCTGTCACCTCTCAGCACAGACTACCTGTTGTGTTACTTAGGTTTCTGTCTGTACATTGCCTTTATTTAGAATTTTACAAGATATTTGGACCTCAGCTTCCAACACCCAGTGCATCTACAACTGTAGTTTAATGAAGACATCTTAAACTGGCACTGCTACTGAAAGAAATTGAGCTCTCTTCCCAGTTCCCGGCTCCCGTCCTTGTCCTGCCCCACCATTCTGCTCACAGAACTGTTTGGCCATGCAGCAAACCAGACTGGGGACATGATTCAGCTGAAGTGTGCCTCCCCTACCCTCATTTTAGGCTATTTCTCAGTCAAATCAGTTCACTACTCAGGTTCACTGCATGATCACAGGAAGAGCTGGCATACAGAAAGGTTGGAGGTGAGAGCTGAGTGGAGGAAGGCTGAATTGCTGTTTTTGGTGGCAGTTTTAGGCTCTGCATTGTAGTCAAATTTACACAAGTACATCCAGTAGAGGATATTACACAAGATGACTAGGGAGTAGCAAGGCACTGCAGGGGGAGATAGGTGAGATTCAGTTCAGATGACTGCAAGACAGTCCTTGCTGAGAGAGAAAGAAACCCGTGTGTGTGCGTATATGTGTGTGTGTGTGATTCTCAGTGGACCGCTTATGCAGAAGATCCCTCTTGATTGTTGGGCACCTTAACAGTCCTTGCTTCAGGATCAGAAACACACTTCTCTTAACTGCTCTCTGGTGGTCAACTCACTGAAAACAGGAATTTGGGAAGGGAAGCGCATGACTGATTAATTGAGCTCTGCATAAAGCAGCGTTACAGAGATTTTCTGATGTTTACTAAATCTCATGGATTTAGTGTGCATTGTCAAGGAATGGACAGTTAATCAGTAATTTCGCCTGCACAATTTCTTCTTCGGTCCAAGTACTTGATGTCTGGCTTATACCTTCTCATACAGGTTAACAATAGTTTGGGATAGCGTGACTAACAAATTAGGGAGGTTAGTCTAATAGGTGTCCAGTCCCTTGCAGAATTCTGATAAAATCTTTGCTTGGTCCCTGGGACAGTCAGTTTAAACCAATGAATTAATAGCTATTTAGGAATTGTTTTACTGATGTTGAGTTTTTAGCTTTTTAATTCCATTAGGCTTTTAATTTCTCTGCTTTTTTACTGTGGGAGGATAAGGAGAGGATGCCCAAACTTGACTACTGGGGTGGCATCTTGCCGCGTCCTCCCAGGTTCTGGTTTCTGCCAAAAACAAGATACTTGCTCTGCTCTGGTGTGATGGCACTGGTGTGAATGCCTAGGTTGTAGAGCTTCTCGGGGTGCCTTGCGTGCAACCCTTCGGAAGGGTCTTGCTGCAAGCTCCTGGGTTAGTGGCACATTCAGTGCCATGCCTTGAAATTTGAAACATGTTTGTTTTAAGGTCAGCTTAGAGGTAAAACTGTAGACGAATTGTGCTGTACACGTCAGGGCCAGGCGCGTGCTGGCGCCATAGGATGCGACCATTGCCTTCCTTTCTGTGTGCCAAGCACTTAATGAACAAACCTCGCTAAAGCAAATCAGATGCAACTTTTAGTCAGAACTGACTGCTCAGTCAGGATTTTTCAGCAATCACAGGCAAAGCCTGCTTTATCCCTGATTTTTGACTTACGCAGTCTCTTCTGCTGTAATTTTAGGATGAAAACTACAATCTGTAATCCGTGATCCTTATACCAAACCAGCCAACTTTTCAAAATGAAGTAGTTCCCACAAAAATCTCTAATGAAGGAATAACTACAGTTCTGTAAGAAATTTTAAATGCATGTAATTATTCCATTGTGGGGAAACTAATCACTGGATTTAATAGTTTCTCAGCAGCCTCATTTCCAACTTCTGAACACAATTCTAAAATGCCATGTAGTAGGAATTTCAGTTAGGCTAACACAGGCAATCAATTGAATTTCCCTTTAGGTTATCAGATGAATCTTGAGCTGTTAGATATCTCACTTGAGAAACAGTACTTTCAAATTCATTACCAGAGTACTGTCAGCTGCCAATTTGCAAAGCGTTTGAGCCACAGCAGAAAATTTTTATCCAATGTGTGTATTGAATACAGCTGCTATATGAATAGCTGCTTTATAATGATGACTGCTATAATAGCATGTTTGTCAAAGTAAAAATGGTGCTGATCCTGAAAGGTATTTCTGTTTCACAGCCTTATCTTCCAAGCCTTTTTTAGAGCAAGAGTGAGATTTGAATTGCAGTTCCTGCCTATAAAGGCTTCTTGAGTGCTCCTAATACAGCGCAAGTCTGATAAAGAGTTTGAGGAATGTCTGTGATGAGTCAAGTAACCATTCTGTCTTTAAGAAATAAAATTGTAGCCACTACCTGCTATCTGTCTTTACTGGCATGTGAAACTTGTGAGGCTGCAATTACTGCACCGTAGTGCTCTGTTAATGGGATATGGTAATGGACAAAGCAAAACTTAGATACAAATGCTTTTTTTTTTTTTTTCCTTCAGAAGAAACCCACTGAGAGCTCTAAGAGTTCCTTAATGTTTTGTGCTTTTAAGAAACTAGTGTTTACTAGATTTTTAAACCAAAAAATTGATGACCTCTAGAGTCATGAACTGCTCTGAGCTAAAGAAGCCAACTGACAAGTTACTGAACTTGTTTGCCAGAAGGTGATCAGCAATCGTAAAGATCAATCTCTTTTTTCCACTGAGACTTAACTATGATTGCTTAGATTACACAAGGACCTTAAGTGTGATGAGCTTAACTGGAAACAGAGCAAAGCTGACCTAACAGTATAAAGGGATGAAATCACTCATCGTAGAATGACTGCTTAGATGAATGATAACGTGGGCACAGGTCACTGGAGAGAGTGGTTTCCAGGGCAGGGAGCCACGGGAGGGTGTGGAGTTGCGCAATGAGCAGCCGAGGAAGGGGTGCCAGACTCCCAGTGCGTGTGAAGTTCCTGTCTGTACCCAGTGCATTCTCCATGTAGGAAGTGCTTTGATCTAGGTTACTAACAGTAATGTTTTGAAGATTTGTTGCTGAGCTGTTTTTTTGGTTAGTTTTGTTTTTGGTTTTTTGTTTTGTTTTGTTTTGTTTTTTTCTTAAATATCCCGCTGTTTAATGCTGGCAGTTTCTCTCAGTACTCCCTGTCCAAATGGCTAAAATTGAGAATGTGACTCAGAGCCAGCAGTAAGGATTTGAGCCCTTTTAAATTTTTTTTTTATTTTTCATTATTTTTTTTTTTAGTTATTTTTTTTTTGTGTTAAGATCTCTGCCTTAATCCCTATAGCTAATCTAGTTAAAATGGAGTAAATCTCTGGATTTACTGGTACAGCTGGAGAAAACTTGACAGTCATGTGGCCAGGAGTGATGCCTCCTTGTGACCATTATACTAAAGAGCTCTTTGTTTCAGGCTCATGTACAGTCAGGAATGGTTCCTTCTCACCCAACTGCCCATGCTCCAATGATGCTAATGACGACACAGCCACCTGGTGGTCCCCAAGCCGCCATCGCTCAAAGTGCACTACAGCCCATTCCAGTCTCGACAACAACACATTTCCCCTATATGACGCACCCTTCAGGTGAGGAGTGTGTGCCCGGGAGACCTGCACCTTAACTGAGCCAGGTCGTAGTAGTGAGGAGAACTGTTATGAACCAGATATGGGGAAAAGAACGACAGAAAAAAAAAAAAAAAAAAAAATCAACCTTAAGATGTCCTTGTAGAGTGGCAGGCTGCTGAAGGCAGACAGTTTCTGCATTTCGCATTTATACTTTGCCAGCCCGAATGTGAGCCTAGATAAGCGTATGAGATTTAGCAATGGCTTTGCTTCTCTCTAGCTGAAGTAGAGAAATGCATAACTATGCAGACACTGGCACTGTGGGACTGTGTTCTTCCAGGTTTTGCCGTGGGGGATGGACTGTGTAGCCTGTTACAATGGTCTGGGGTTTTATTAAATTTAAAGTGATCGGTCTTGAGGATAGGAGTGACAATGTTGCTTGGGGGTAGGGCTGTTAGACTGCTAATGACTGAAGTAAAGTGACAACTAAAGTCTAATCTTTAATTCAGAGTACCATTCAGCAGCTTTACTTTTTGGGAAAAGTAGGTGCTGTATGACTTCTTTCCGCTTTAAATTTAACCTTACCTAGGTTTCTTTTTTATTCATTTCCAAACAGCCTCTAAACTTTTGTAGTGAACTAGTTACCTGATCTTGTTTCTTGGGGAATGTGTGAGCAGAACAAGGCTGCTTTCTGAGGGTTTAGGTAGGGAAAAAAACATCCAAAGGACATCTTGATATGCAGGGTTTTGTTTTGTTCTCTAAAAATAAAAAAAAAAAAAAAAAAAAGAAAAAATGGAAAAAAAAAAAAAAAAAAGAAGAAAAAGTACAGCTCAGTAGTTGTCCTGTGACCACTTTACTAGCAAACTGTTGTGTGGCTTGCCAATTTATTATTTACATTTGAACTTTTTTTTTACAGTACAAGCCCACCACCAACAGCAGTTGTAAGGCTCATCTGGAATAACTGAAAGGCTGGATACCTTTTGTAGGCCAAATACCCTCCTTCTACTGCTTCTGCCAACTGGAAGCACAGAAAACTAGAATTTCATTTTATTTTGTTTAAAAAAAAAAAAAATTGATTTCTTGTAACATCCACTAGGAATGCTAACAGTTCATCTTGCAGTGGGAGAGATTCGGACTGAGTAGAGGCATTTAGGAACTTGTGGGCTATTCCATAATTCCATGCACTGTATCTGAGTCCTGCAAGTGCCCCAACTCTGCTTGCTGAAAACTGGAAGTTATTTATTTTTTAATGACCCTTCAAAGTTATGAACTCATCAGCTAGCAAAAGAAGTAACAAGAGTGATTCTTGCTGCTATTATCACTAAAAATCAAGACTTGGAGATCCCTTTTACTTCTAACTAAACTTGAAACAGGTTCAGTAAAAAAAAAAAAAATTCTAATCGTCAAACTGATGAATTATTATTTATAAATCACGTTTGATGAGATAATCACTATCGTGAGACAGTGATGTAACTTTTAAGTTAAGAAAACTTTTACTTTGTAGATAATATAAAATAAAAACTTAAAAAAAAATTAAAAAATAAAAAAAGTTTTAAAAACTGACCTACGTAGTGTTTGTGTCTTGTTTTACCAGTATCTTACTCTCATGTGTTCTCCAGCTTTCAATCCAAATCGGAGCGAATGTTTTATTTAGCGCCAGGTGAGCTCTGCTCTGTGCGTGTGGTGCTGCCGTGTCGTGTGCGTGCCCCCCACCGTGAAACCGAATCCGTCGTATTTGACTTGCAAAAATAAGTGAGAGGTTTCAAGATCAGGAGTTGGGTACAGTTTTTTAACAATTTCTTGTGTTCAGATCGATCCCGTAATGCCTCAGCTTTACACTGGGGTCACAGAGGATGTCGCAGCTGGGCCTGGAGGTTTATGATGGTAAAACTACGCGTCAGTGGTGCTGCTGGAGAAGGAAAGAAAGAAATGGGGGTAAGCATGCCTTAGCAAAACGGCTTGTAAAAGGACAGGGAAAAGGGTAGGAGAAAGCAGTTGGCTGCCGCCTCCCTCAGTAGCGCAGGCTGAGCCCTGCTTGTGAAGTGCTGTGCTCTTCCTAAGTGGCCGGTATGGCGCAAGTATCCTACGCCAGCTAACCAGATGATGATGCTGGTTAAACTGGGTTATAATATAGTTGCGCTGCAGAGGCAGGCCAGGTACACTCGTACCAGCTTTTGCAGGCAGCAGTTAACGTCCCGTTGTGGCTTGGTGAAAAAAAATGCTGGGGAATACAGATACCGCGGCAGCTTCTGTCTTAATCCTTCCAGGTCAACAGGGCAGTGAAACGGAATGAATTGACGTTCAGGTGGGCAGCAGGGGGCATGAGACTGTCGCAGACGGTGGCGACTCGGGGCAGGACTCCCTTGAGTCGAGTCTTGGGAGAAGGAACAGCGCGCTCACACAGGCTGTTGGCTTGTGTTCCATCTCTAAGGGAGCGTTTCCATCTTTTAGCATCCAGTATCTGTTAAAATGGTTTCCAGGCACCTAGAGAGAATCAGACTGAAGACTAAAAGTGAGAAACGAGTTCTAAAAACAGTTTATTAAGAGCAGATTTCTTTATATTATGGTAAAATTGCATTATTCAAGAATAAGTTACTTGTACAGTACATACAGAAACAATATATAGAAAAACCTACTATACAAGAAGAACTTTTCTGTGCAGGTGAAAAGTAGAACTTTCAAATCAATACACTTTTCATCCAACAAACTGTTGGCTTTAATCATCCTGCTAAAGGCTGAGTTAGAGAATGCACAGTCGCCTCCCCACCTCTGGTAGTTGCTGGCGAAGGTTGGGGCTGTTCGCATTGAACAAGCTTAAATTAAAATTTGGAATACTGTACTCAAACCTGTTAGTCAAGATTTCAAGGCTCTAGATGTTTGTTAGAGTAAAACTGCATTGGTGGGATGACAGCAGTGTTCTGTGGTCCGGAGACTGTAAGAAATGAGAAGCTTTGGCCTCACCCTGGACCCGGAGCTCTTTCTAGAAGCTTTGCCCCGAAATAATTTCGAAGCAAAAGCGAGCGGCGAGGCAAGGGTGGTGTCAGTGTTTGGTAACCTGCTCTGGATTGCTGGTGCCGTTCATCAGGGCTGGGGTGCAGGAGGGAGGGACGGATGAAGAAGCTCAATTAATGCTCCATGTCATGAACTTCTTCAGAACCTGTCACGCGAAAGCCACCGAAAGGGAGGTTCTGTCCGCAAGCAGCAAGCGGTTTCCAAAGCCTGAGATGGAGATGAGGGGGAGAAGGTCTGGCTGGACCAAAGTCTTAGGTTGTGCACTAAGGCAGGTCCCTGCTGGCGCAGAGTGATACCCCTTGGGCATCGGTATTGCCCAAACCGACTGTTTTCAGCTGGCTGAAATGGGGTGTCCCTCCCTGACAGCCCATTTCGGGGGACGGTCATTGGGCAAAGGCTCCCCCCAAAGCCCAGCCCATCTCTGCCCTGTGGGTCATGGCTTTGTTCCATGGGATCCAGACTCGGGGTGCACGTGCCCGTGAGCACATCTGACTTAATTTCAGCTCTAGGAAATGCTCTTTCTCCGGGGGAGCCCGGGAGCCGGCTGTACCTGTGTGCAGGGCCTCTTCCCTTGGCTTCCCCTCCAAAAACTCAACGCTGATACTTCATACAGGCCAATAAAAGCCCATGTGGGCTGGGGAACTAAACCTGCTAAGTCCTAGGCTGTTTTCCCAAGTTACTGGAAGAATCTAAAACTTCCTGTAAGTTGCTTTATATTCCATAGAATGGAATGGTTTAACGCTCTTTGCCCACTGCAGGAATAGCGAGGAGCTGTTTACGGGCTGGATTAACGTAGCCGAGTGTGCTGGCAGGAGCAGAGGTAGGGCTGCGTGCGGTGCAAGCCAAATACTTTCTAGGAGAAATGGGATTTCAAACTCAGTCCTCCAGGAGCTGGGGAAAGAGCCCAAAAAAACCCCTCGGGTCCCGGTGCAGCTGGGGTTGGGACCACAATGGGTCCGAGCTGCGGCAGAGCGCAGGACTAAGGTGGGGAGATGGAGCTGGGCAGCTGGACAGCCCTTGGCTGCCTTGTTGGGGAGGGTCTGAGATGGAAATAACTCTATTAAAAAATCAGAGCGACTTCCCCGCTGCTCACCGGTGGGGACAACAGGAGTTTGCATCCACCGGAGTTTGTTTGCACAGGGGAAGCGGCTGATGGGGCGATAATGAACTCAATGTATATTTTGCTAATCAAGCGCAGCAATTTCCATTTAAACTACGGAGAAACCCCTTGCAATTAAACTGCAGGTTAAAAATACCACATGCGTGTGCATGTTTAGTTGTTGGCGCTCGAACAATAAGCCCCGGCGTGCCAAAACAACCCATCCCAGCAGCAGCAGCATCTGATTTATCTGGCAAGGGCTGCGCTGGCTGTGAAGAGCAATCCCTTTTTCCCAGCCCATTCTTTCTTGCAGATGCTCTGAGCGTAGGATGATTCGGGTGAGACCACCTCGTCTTTCAGGGCTGCCTGGAACTCAGCGGGACTAAAAATCAGCTCTTTTAACCTTAGAAAGATTGAGCGTGTGCGAGTGTTTTCGGAGGCGTGCAGGACCTGGGAACCACGCGCGGAGGAGGCAAAGGAGCCGACAAGTTGCGCCATGCTTCCTCCCCCTTCCCCTCATCGCCCCTAGAAATGCAACGCCGTGGGGAGTCATTTATGAGCAACGAAGGGACTTGACTCTCCCAGCACAAACCAGCCCTGGCTCCTGCCCTTCGGTGCAGCCTTTGTGCTTGGTGCGGGGAGGAAAACGGGACGCGGCTGCGGCAGAGGAGCTGCAGCCGAGGACAGGGCTGCCTTTGTCTCTCCGGCAGCCTGGCCAGGTTTGGCAGCGCTGGAGGTGCCGACCGGCCAGTGCAATTTGCTCTTAATGCTCCAGCTTCAAGAGTGAGTGTGCGCCGGGGAACGCCGATCCCCGCCACGATACAGGATTGCTCCCCGTGTGCCCATTTTCGAGTTGTTTCAAACAGAGGAAGGGAGGGAGAGAAAAAAAAGACCTTGCCTGCTCCGAATGTACAAAGAGAGCCCAAGAGAGGGCTGGGGCAAGAGGTGGAGAGGCACAAAATGCAAACCCTGAGTGGTTTCTCAAATCCCGTTCCTCCCAGCTCTCATCCTTTGACTACAATTCATGAAACCAGATTTGCTCTCAAAGCAGCTCCCTGGTTCTGCCTGGTCCTGGCTCCTGCTTGTGCTACATCTGCCTTTTCTGGCCTGGCCCAGCACAACAGCACCGTGACCCTGCCCTTCAGTTCCTGCCCTTAAGCAGAGCTGGGCTCCTTGGGCTTTGCCTATCAACCAGGCTTAATGGCAAAGCCCTACCCAGAGGCTGGATTTTTGCAAAACTCCCTAACTCTGCCCCACGAGGCTTTGTGTTTGCTTGCTTTGAAACTAATTCCTAAATGTTAATGCTCCTGAGGACTCCCACCTCTATCGCAATTGCGAGGAAAATTAAAACAAAAGGCAATTTCAAGGCGAGTTTTGCATCCAAAATCCCAGGGAGTGCCGCACGGGCTGCGCTGAGAAATCTGCAAGTTGGAGGCTGTGAACATCCCCTCCCGCATGTTGCAACGGCTCCAGCCCCTTCCTTATTCTTAAAATAACGGCAGCTTCTAAGAAGCGGTTCCTCTCTCGGCGCGGCCGCGCCGGCTGCCCCAGGTAAAGCAGCACCGGGGCTCGGCGGCACCGATGGCTGCAGGGCCTGAACATACCTGCAAGAGGCTGTTGTATAACTTTAAATATCACCAAACTCTTGGTTACAGAGTGTTTTAGGAGGGAAAAAAAAAAGAAAAAAGAAAAAAAAAAAAAAAAAGGGGCAAGTGAGAGCAGGGTGGGCAGCCACCTGCGCTGGAGAGGTAAAAATATGTTTTGGGAAAAAAACTCATTTTAGATTTGTGCCTAAAATGCTTCCATCACCAGGCTAAAACACTTCCATCACCGGGATAAAATGCCTCCATCACCGGGAGGAGTGGTTTGCTGTCAGTCTCCGTGTTAGTTCTCAGCTAGTGACATTAATAATGATGGAGCAGTTAGTGTTCATGTCTTAATTAGCAAGGGTAATGGTGTAAGTATTTGGCTGGTGCAGGGAGCAACTGCAACTGGGCCAGGTTAAAAAAGAAGAGCAAGAAAAGCCAGTTTTTGCCTTATTGAAAAAGAAAGCCTAAACTCTGATCGCGATCGGCATCTTTGCCCGATGTGGGAGCTCAGCTCCGGCAGGTCGGGCTTTGCCGGAGGGTTTGGCAGCGGCAGCACGTGCTGGGGTGGGAGGACGGGGCTCGTCTTTGCCTGCACGGCCTGGAGCAGCAACTGGTCAATGAATTTATAATCCACTTTTTTTTTTTTTTTTTTTTTTTTTCCCCCTTTTTTTCTTCCTTTCTCCAATTATATGCGTGTAACGCAAGACCCCGGATCCTTCGCTGGGTGCCGTCATGTCAGGGACAGGTGGGAGACCTTGGCACGCAGGGACGCAGGCACGAGCGGCATGTGTAAACAGTAACGAGAAAGCTTTGATAATAACAAAAAAAAAAAAAAAATTAAAAAAAAAAGGCCCTTTAACAGGCCGAAGAGAGGGAGCGCACCCGTACTGGAGTGAAAAATTACCCCCTTCCTTGCAAAAATATAATAATCATCCCTAACCAGAAGGAAGAAAGTAGTACGTTGATGGGGTACTTGGAAGGTCTCTATGATTTCTCCACCCGAAAGTGCATCCCGGTGCCGGCGCGGCGCCTGTCAGAGTGGTGTGTACTGGTTGTCGATGGCGCGGACGTGGCCCCGGCCGGGCGCCTCCACCTCGTAGTCCGAATCGCGGGGTCGGGGGCCGGGGGCTGGGGCTGCCCTGCTCGGGCGCAGGCTCTGCGCCAGCTCGGCCGGCGGCGGCACCAGGTGGAAGATCTGCTCCGGGGGGGTCTCGTCGGGGTTGCGGGGGCAGGAGGAGCTGGTGGGGGCGAGGCTGAATTCGGGGTTCCAGCCGGGGACGGGCAAGGGGAGCTGGACCGTGCTGCCGGAGCTGGGAGCTGTGGGTGGAGGGGAGAGATGGTCGGTCAGTGGGATGCTCCCACTGCGGGTATTGGGGTACAGCGGGTATCCCCACAGCCCCCCCCCCCCCCCCCAGCCACAGCAGGGAGCGGCCAGTGGTTTGGGGCAGCTTCTTCTTTCTCGAAAGAGGAACCCGGGAGCTCGGGAGTCACCTTTTGTGCTGCTGCCTGGACACTTCCACTTCCCCACTCCGTGTGTGGCCAAAGGGTCCAGCTCTGCCCAACCCCGGGGGGCACCCATACCCACCCTGGGGACCCCCCCACCTCCCCGCCCCCATCCCTCCACCCCATGGGAATGTCTCCGTCCCTCCCTGCCCGCGGACCTTGCGGCTGGGGCAGAACGACGACGTAGCTGGACAGACGGACGTCGCAGGCTGTCCCACACTCCAGCGGGATGGGGTAGCGATGGAAGTGGTGCAGCATCTCCACGATGGAGGAGAAGCGGAGGTGCTGGACGCGGCACTGGCCCCGCTCCGTCAGCGCCAGCCGTAGGTGCTGCGGGGAGGAGCACGGACCTGTTACCCTTCCACCGGCTCCCTTTGCTGGAGGAGATGATGGGGGACACGGGGATATTTGGAGTAGGGGCTGAGGGGGGGACACAAATGGCTTTAGCATGATGTGCTGCATCCCCAGCTGCATGCCCAGCTCGCTGCAGGGAGTTTTCCCCCCCTCCAGGAGCGGGCATGGGGCTGTGAGCACAGGGACAGGGACCAGGCAAGGAAAACATCTCCATGGGGTGGGACAGCATGGGGACCATGCTGCGGTGGGGAAGCTGCCCGAGGGGCTCCTGTGAGATTCCAACCCCTCCCCTCCCCGCCCCCCCTAATTCTAGCCCCTCTCCTGCCCGTACCTTTGCTCTGCCCTGGAAGTTGAAGGTGAGCACGTACTCGCCGCGGCGCGTCTCGCTCTGCCGCACCAGGAAGACGCCGTGGCCCTCCAGCCCCCCCAGCTGCACCAGCTGAGCCGCCTTCACACGGGAGATGGGCCCGTGGAACCAGGGGCAGGAGGAGAGGAACTGCTCCATCTTCGGTCTCGCTGCCTCCCCCGGGCCCCCTGGCGTCGCCCCTGCCAGCGCACAGGGATGAGCATCCCAAGGACATGGGGACCCCTGCCCATAGCCCCCGGCCCCCTTCCCTTTGGCTCTGTCCCCCCCTGTCATGCCATTTGGGGATGCCCGATCAGCCTGGCCAGCCATGGCTGGGGACCCCCCCTGTGGCAAGGGATGCCTCCCCAGCACCTCTGCCCTGTCCCCAGGGCGTCCCCACTTCTCACCTTGGCCAAGGGTGTCAGTGCTGGTGGTGGGGCTGGCGGCCGTGGGGTCAGGGTACCGGCACGCCAGGAACTCGGGGTCGCCCACATCAGACCTGCCGGGGATGGGAGAAGCCGGGCTGAGCACTGGTGGTGGCGGGGGGGACGGGAACGGTGCTGGGGTGGGGGGACACACGGAGTTGCTGTCCCCATCCCCAGGCTCAGGGACATCCGCCGGGCGCTTACCCCCTGCGCAAGCACTCCCGGATCTCGGCTGTCCAGGAGCTGAGCTGCTGCTCATCCCCCGCCTCGAACAGGACATCGGTGGCGTTGGTGACCTGGGGGGACATCAGAGAGGGACACGGGGGCTTCAGATGGAGACAGCGATGTGCATCCCCCTCCCACCCACCCACTCTCAGGCACCAACCCTGACCCCAGCCAGCGCAGAGCATCCCCCCCACCCCAAAAGCCACATCCCCACCCTGTGAACCCCCTCCCTGGCTGGGAAGAGGAACCGAAATTTGGCACGGGAGCTTTCGGCAGCCACGTGCAGCCCTCAGGGTGGGAAAGGCCTTGGGGCCGGCTGCGGACCCCCTCGGGCGGGCCCTACCTTGAGGACGAAGGTGTGGAGGTTATCGGGCATCTCGAGGCGCGTGCACCTCCGTACCTCCTGGATGGCGGAGCAGGCGGCGTGCAGTTTCGGCTTGGAGCCCTGCGGAGGGGAGCACGGCAGCTGAGCTGAGCCCCAGCACCCCAAAACACCACCCCACGTCTTCCGGCAGCTTTTGGGATGGCAGGGGGTGGGGGGGTCGAGCTTGCCGGGAGCCACCCGAAGCACAACAGCCAGCAAGGAAATACCCTGCTCTGCAGGGAAATACCCCACCGGCAAGGAAATACCCCGTGCAGCGTGGAAATACCCTGCATGGCACTGCCCGGCTGCTGTCGGGGCACGCCGGGGAGGGGGGGCTGAGCGGCACCCAGAGCGGGAACCCATCTCGGTGGCCCCAAGGACCCAGCAGAATGGGGATGGGTGGAGGAGAGGAGGGAGAAGGGGATTCCCAGCACGGCAGCGCGCACCGGGGAGCCTGCGAGACGGGGAAATGGGGGTGCAGGCAGGGAGCACCCGGGTTACGGTGCGGGGTGAGGTGGGAGGGGGGGGGGTCGGCAGAGCGCGCGGCGGTGGCGTGCTGAGAGCTCCCCGCGGCCACCTGGCTGGTTTGGCGTCGAGACAGGCACATGACAAACCGCTGAGCAAACACTTCCAGAAAGACTAATAATACCCCCTCCCCAGCAGCTTTCGGTTCCTCTGGCACCCAACGCGCGCCGGCAAGCGAGGCGCTGCCTGCCGCGAGCCCGCGGCACCGCAACGGGCTGTATCCGGGGTGCCAGGGACCCTCCTGGGTGCGAAATGCTGCTGGGGTTCCCCTGCAGCGGTGCTGGGAGATGGAGCCAACCCCTTCCATGCTGATCCGGGCTCGGTGAGTGAGCCAGCTCGGCAAAGTCCAGCCAGGGCCAGTATGTGCCGGGCACGCTCGACCCCCTGCGCCGGGCTTGCTGCCAGCGCGGCACGATCAAATTTTGGCAGGCTGTGATTCTCACAGCAGCTTCAGCATCCCCTGGGTTAAGTCACCCGCACCGGCTCCGGCCGTCCTCGCTGAGCCACGGCCACTGTCCCCTTGAGGAGGCCAGGCTGTGGGCGTTTCGCCATGCGACGGTGTTTGCCAACCAGAGAGCCTGAGTTTGGGTGATGCTCGCAGCAAAGCCACCTCTGCCACCTCCCCAACCGCCTGCAGGACCCCAAGGGGGTCCCTCGGTAACTCAGCACTCTCCATGGTCACCCAACCAAAC
Source organism: Tyto alba (assembly GCF_018691265.1). Taxonomy (NCBI): domain Eukaryota; kingdom Metazoa; phylum Chordata; class Aves; order Strigiformes; family Tytonidae; genus Tyto; species Tyto alba. The sequence goes on from NW_024881320.1 coordinate 2,778,309, forward strand.
CAGGTTTGGTTGCTTTTTTTTGTTGTGTTTTCGGTTTTTTGGTTTTTCGCTTTGGTTTTTTTTTTTTATTTTTCATCCCCCCCCTCCTTCCTCCCTCCCTCGACACTCTCTGACCGAGGACTTGGTGTACTTTGGGGCCGGAAACACAGCGTGAGAGGGATCAGCCCTTATCAGCGCCGAGCTGCGCCGAAAAGAAAATTCTTAGAAGTTGCTCGCCAAACGGCATCGTGCTACGGGGTTGGTGCCACCGCGGCAGCTCACGGCACCCCCAGCGACAGTGATTGCTGCAATCATTGCCGCTGCAGCTGCAATCACTGTCGCTGGCAGGGCCAGGGGTGCCACGAGGCGCCGCGGTGGCACCGGGGTTTGATCCCGAAGGAGTTTTTATTTTTTTGCCACCCTTGGGAGATAACCGGCGTCCTGTTCAAAGTCCTGCAGGGAGAAAGTGAAGGGTTGCCCATCCTGGCTGCTTTCCCACGTGTGGGTTGTGACGCCTGGCACGTCCCCGAGCTCGCCGGCGCGGTGGGTTTTATCAGCACGGATCCTGGGGTCGGCCTCCCTCTTTCCTAGGAAGTGGGAAATTCCAGGAAAAGGGAGTTCGGCGAAGCCCCCTGCGTCCCTCCCCGGGGAGAGAGCAGATGGGGAGCGCAAAGGGAGAAGGAAATGATGCAGCAAAGAGATACGGCGCCCGAAAAACCAGTCTGGCTTCGGAGAAGTGCCTACCACAGGCACGGTGCCCCCACCCCCCCCGGACCGCCGCACCTGACCGCAAGACGCCCTGCTCGATGGCACCCGGTACCGAGAAAGGGATTTCTCGGTAATGAAAACTGCACACTCAACACACTGAGTGTTCACCCACCACCCACGGGCACCCATGGGCTCCTTCTCGGCAAGAGAGGTGTCACGGCAGCACTGTGGGGCTGGGTACCCCCCCCCCGCTGCCAGCTGGGCTCGGGGTGCTCAGGGTGCTCGGGATGTTGCTCCAGCTCAGTCCCAAGCTCAACCAGCATCATCTCCCGCTCCAGACTTCACCGCTCCCCCAAAGGAGCCTATGCACACGAGGGAAACCCCAGCACAAGGCTGATCACCCCCCCGCCCCCCAAAAATCACTGGGGGACATGACATCCTGTAAAGCTGCACTCTCAAGCCCCCAGGACACAGTGGCATCCCCCGGTCCCAACCCCTGGCACACAAAATTGACCGTCCTGGGGTGTGACACGGGTGAGCTCCAGCTCACAGGGCTGCCAGCAGCAGGATCTGGCCCAGCTCCCCCAAACCCCCTCTGCCTGCAGGGGCTGGGCACTGCTGGGGACATCAGGACACCAATGGGGACAGTGGTCCTGTCGGTTGGGGACAGAGGAGCCACACCGGCTCTCAGCGCCTACTTAAATTTAGTGCTTGAGAGCAGTGTCCTCTCACCTGTGGTCTGCTGACCCCTCAGTATTTCTATATTTGTTTTTCACAGGGGATTTTTTTTTCTAGAGTTTAAAAATATGAAGATTCAGCCACGCCAGAGCTGTCCCCAGTGTCAGGGGACATGGGGACAAACTGGAAAATGGAGGAAAAATCCCCCCAGGGCGAAACTCCCTCCTGCTCCCTGCCCAGAGCATCCCGCCAGAGCCCACGGCTTGACCTGGGTAGGGGGGACACCCCACTTCACCTCACACCATCCCATGTCCCCGCATCCCCGACCTGCCGGGGGGTCCCCATGGGGTGTCACTGGGAGAACCAGCACCGCAAGGGGAGAGCCGGGCACAGCTCCCGTGGCCACCGCGCACCTGGGGAGGGCCGGGCAGCCGGGAGAAAGTGGGGTTTGCCGGCATGTGCCAGATATAGGAAGGAGCCCGATGCCAGCTCGGCGCTGTGGTCGTGCAGGGAGCGCGAGCTGAAGGTCAGGCCAAGGTCACAGCTGCGCTTGGGTGTTGCAGGAGAGGAGCTGCCGCGTTTCCGCCTCGCAAACCCCCAGTAACAGCTCTCACCGCGGCTCCTTCGCCCGCCACTTTCTTTCCTACCTGTGTTTACCTGGTACCTTGCAGCAGCGGCTCGGAGCATCGTGGCGATCCTCCCCCCCGGCAGCCTCCACAGCACAACTTCCATGAGGAAACCACCCCCCAGGAGGGATGGCTCGGCAGGGCGGGTCCCCCTGGCACCTCTCCAACATGAATATTTTGGATTTTTTTTTTTTTTTTGAAAGGGGAGGGAAGGAAAACTCCCAGCCTGCCCACGCGTGCTGGAAAAGCTCTCGCTGCGATGCTCCAAGCTGCTGCTGCAAGGAGCACAACCTGCACGGCCACAGAGGGGCCACTACCGATGCTGGGAGAGATTTTTCAGCTGGGGGAAAGAGGAAGGCAGCCAGCTTTCCAAGAACGAGAGCGAAATCACACTGCCCACATCCAGGGAGGGCTGCGGGTGCCTTGAGGTTTGACCCCAGCACTGCCCATGCACCCACAGGTTGCTGGCACCCACCGCCCACCCGGACACCCCCGGGCTCAGCCGATTTCTGCTGGGTCCCCGAAACAATTCCACCGCCCACGATGTTGGTTTGTGGGAGGGAGCCGGAGCCACCCACAGTTCCCAGTGGATTTGGCTGGTGCCCAGTCCCCTGCTGGCAAAGGCGGCAGTGATGCAGCAATGACAGCGGTGGCGATGGTGGTGGTGGCACGGTGATGACGGCGGTGGTATGACGATGATGGCTGTGGCGTGGTGCCGATGGTGGTGGCACGGTGACGATGCCAGTGGTGGCACGGTGACGATGGCAGTGGTGGCACAGTGACGATGGCAGTGGTGGCACAGTGACAATGGCAGTGGTGGCACAGTGACGATGGCAGTGGCACAGCTGTGGCGGTGGAGCTGGCTGGCCGAGACTGCCCGGAGCAGAGAGCAAATCCTTCGAGAGCGGCGGGCGCTGCCGCCGGCCCCTCCACGCGCTGGGGATTTCCCCACGCCGGCTCTTTCATTTCCACTCTGAGTCACGCCGTGGGAGGCGGGGAAGCGCCACGAGCCCTTGTGCAAGGTCCCCGACGGATACGGGCGAGATTTGTCACTTCTTGTAAATCACGGAGCCCGTCGTGTGCCTCTTATGCAAGGGACAAACCTCAACCGGAGCTGCAGCGTGCCTGAGCCTCGCCGGGCTGCTGGTGGACAGACAGACAGACGGCCACAGAGATCTGCAGCTCTGCAAGCGCTGGGTTACGCCAGCATAAAACCACATCCCACACCAACGGCCCCGGGGAGTTTTTTGAAGTTTCCCAGGAGCGCGAAGACATTCAGCCCTGTCCCTGGGGATACTGGGTGAACTGGAGGGGAAACACGTCCCATTGCACCAGTCTGGGGCAGCAGGGTGGCAATGGGGGGCACCGAGGGGTGAGCTGGAGGGTGCAAGGTGCCTGGTGCACTGGTGATTGTCCTTGGAGGGTTGCACCATGAGTAATCCCAGCGTTCATCCTTGGGGATTTTGCACCATAATCCCAGCACGTGTCCCTGGGTGTTTGCACACTCCGGCTAATCCCGGCATTCATCCTCAGGGATTTGCACCCCAGCTCATCCTGATGTTCCTCCTCAGGGATTTGCACCCCAGATAATCCCAGCATTCATCTTCAGGGATTTGCACCCTGGTTAATCCTGGCAATCATCCTCAGGGTTTTGCAGCACACCTAATCCCAGCCTGTGTCCTCCAAAAACTAATCCCAGCTTCTCCCACTAATCCCAGTGCCCTTCCTTCTCTGGCATTTGCACCACATCTGATCCCAAGGGGACCCCTCTGCCACGGGCAGCCCTGTGCCAATGTCGGTGTTGGGGCTGGGGTCTGGGATCCCACCAATTTGGGCCATTTCCCTGCACACCCGCAACCTCTCATGGGCCTCCTGCACCCCACGTCCACCGCAGGCCTCCCCCCAGCTCAGCTCACCCCCTCAAAGCTCGCTGGGGAGGACCCTAGGGTGGCACACTCTGGCCTCTCTGCTTGCATACAGAGGCTGTTCACTCTGAAACCTACTGACAGCAGCAGTGAGCTCCGTCAGGGGGTTCTCTGTTCTGGGTTTGGGGTGTAGGAGCTTTCCTGCCTCTGTTAAGCAGAGAAACATGTGAGGTGATCCCTGCTGAGGGCTCCTGTGTGAGCTCAAGGCCGCCCCCCCCCCAGATCCTGGCCATCAACTCCCCCAAAATCCCTCTCTGCCCACCCCAAACCCCAGCCAGCATTCTCAACCCACCACCAGCGGAGAGACGAAAGAGTTTCCAAGACACCCCGTCTCTGAGCACCCCCCAAAGCTCACTGCAGGGGACAGAGCTGTCCCCCGAGGGGAACCGGGCTCAGCGGTGACAAGAGGCACCGTTGTGCCGGCCTGAAGCGCTGGCTCGGGGGTGGCCGGGGCACAAAGCACCTTCTGTTCCCAGCTCGAGCGGCTGCCGAGTGCCGGTGAACGGCGACGCGAGAAAACACAACCCAGACCCCCATCGACCCACTGAACCCCTATTTCTTATTAAATTAAACCCAAGGCGCTGCGAAACGCAACGCCGAGAGCCACTGGGTAAATCCACATCTGTCAGGAGGGATTTAGGGGGATCCAACTAGAAACCCCCACCCCGTCCCTGGGGCTGATTGCTCCTCTTTGTGCATGGATAAACATCCATCTCTCATTCTGTGCGAATGAGTCAATGCTCCCTCCCCAAAATCCTGCAAACCGCCCCAAAACCAGAGAGCCCAGCGGCTCATGTTCACAGCAGGTTTTAGGAAGATGGGGACTATAAACATGATCTGTAAACAGGTGGCGTTTGCCAGCCCCTTTATTTTTTTTTTTATTTTATTTTAAGCCAAACTCGCTTCCAGCGTGGGCTGCTTTAATAGTTTCCTGGAATAAATAACAAGCGTGGAAAGTAAACAAGGTGTCTGCGTGCAGGCGGGAGCAGGCTGGAGCCAGAGACTGAGTCACCCCAAAGCTTGGTCCCAGAGGGCCGGGGGACATGGGGTGTCCAGCATGGACCCCATAAGGTCCCCACAGTGCCCAGGATGTCCCAGGATTTCACATTGCCCCGAGATTTTGTATCACCCCAAAGTTTTGCATCACCCAGGACAACGCAAGAGCTTCAAGACCCCACGTGGGAGCAACCAATCCCCACCCTGGGTGGGTATTTCGGTCCCAAAAGCGGGACCTGCCCCTTGCCTGGTGCTGCACCCTGCCCGGCGGAAGGAAGCAGGTCTTGCCTCAAATGCTTAGTTTTTAACATAATCTCAAAATGATGTTGAATACTACGATGGCCATCGCGGGCATCGGTCGGAGCTGGGACCGGCTGCCCGGTGGGGAGGAGCGGGGTCCGCCCCGGCAGAGCCCCCGCCACCGGGCTGAATCCTTCCGGACCCTGTGCTGCCTGCGCAGGCTCTCCTAAATATTTACCTTTGAGAGAAGCAGCACTCAGCCTTGAAACAACCACATCCTGGGCCATTAAAAAAAAAAAAAAAAAGGAAAAAAAAAAAAAAAAGAAAAAAAGAGACAACCACCCAAGAGACAACTATGCAAAGAAAACACCACCGGGCATCTCACACCAGCTGCCAGAGCTGAGCGGGACCCAGCACCCTCCCACACCCACCGGCACCCTGCAGCCCCTTGCACCCCCAGGTGCAGGAGGGTTGGGGGAAGTGGTGTGGTCCTGGAGTGCTTTCCCAGTCCCTTTTCCTGTGATTCACTTAATATCTCTGTTTTCCACTCACTTCTCGGCTTGCATGCGGTGCTTTCCTACTCTGCAGCATCCCTGTGAGGGAGACGGCCCTGACCGTGGGGCAGGCAGTGAAGCATCGCTGCCGTGAGCAGAGGGGTCACAGTGATGGGGCAAACTGCCCCCCCAGCAACATCAAGGTGAATTTTAAAGTAGGGGGTTCAGAAGAAAAGAAACCCTTCATGCCCCTCGCCTGCAAACCCCAACAAACCCAGCGCCCGGGGAAGCGGCAGGTTGGGGATCCATCCTGCACCCTTCCCTTTGCAACCCAATCGAGCCCCAGCGAGCTCCATCCCAGCAACACAGTTTCCAAAAAAAGAAAGTCTGCTCTTCAGCAATTAACGCCGGGGCTGTGGTTACGCTGCTAAAAGTGTTTTTTCCGTGCATGACCAAGGATGGAAAAAGTTGTGGTTAATAAATGACAAATAACCTTTTGTCTCATTGCCATCCCCCCACATGCCCTCACCCTGCGATACCAAAAAACAGGGGGGGTGTGGAATATAGAAAAAGTCACCACCAAAATCTCAAAAAGACGAAAGGGCGCCCAGCCCTGCACGCCTTCGAAGAACAGCGAGCGGTGCAGCACCGAAAGCGAAGCGGCGAGGGGATGCGCTGCCCGCCCTGCTCGGCGGTGAAAGTCTGCGGGCGGGTTTCGGTGCAGATCTGGGCGCCTTTGGGTGCAGCTTTGCCTCTCCCAAAGGAATTGCAGTACACCCAAACCCCTCTGGGTTTTTACCCCCCAGCACGCTTCACAGCTCCTGCCCTGGGGATGCCTGGGGAGGGCTGTGGGCCCTGGGGATGGGAGGAGAGGGATGTGGTCCCTAGAGATGCCAGGAGAAGGATGCCAAGACAGGGATGTGGTCCCTAGGGATGCCAGGAGAGGGATGCAGCTCTCTGGCCACATGCTGTCCAGTCGCCAAGGGACAATGCAACAGGGTCACTCTTGGCTGGAGGATCAAGGCAGCAACCCCTTCCAGCCTGGGATTGTTTAACATTTTTATTACAACAAAAAGAGAAAAGAACATGTGGCATGAGCCAGCTTCGCCCCCGAGCTAACCGTGGGGACCGGGGAAGGAGCACATGGGCTCACAGGATGAGGGACACCAGATGGGATCCAGATTGACACAAACATGCTCTTCCCTGAGCCGGGGCAATGGCGGGACAGTGAGGTGCTCCCCATCACTGGCAAATCCCTTCTCATGGACACCCGTTGCAGCAGGTGCCTGGCTCATGGTGGCCCTGGGAGGAAAAGACTATTTTTGCATCGGGTTTTTTTGCAGGAAAAGAGGAACGAAGCAGCTCACGGGGCTACAGCGGGGACAAGGGTATTTGTGCATCCAACTCGGTACATCCAGTTTTTAAGCATAATTCTAGGTCACGAATAAGAGGAAACATGCTCTGGATTTCAAGCAAAGCATTGTGTTGCAAAAGAAGGGGTTTTGCTCAAGTCCCTGCCTGCTGCTGGGGATCAAGGCTTCCCAAAATGTGGCCTCTCCACCCCCGTGGACAGGAACCGGCAGCAGCTCCCCCTCCGCCACTGCCTCTCTATATATCCTCGGTTGAGTCACTTAAGGCCACGTTTGAGCAGCCCCAATTGCTCCTGGAGGTACAAATCAGCTCCAGGAGGAGCAGAGATGAAGACGAGGACCACAACACTGGGATGTCCCCACCCCATGCCTGGCCAGCTGACTGGCTGGGCGCTGAAAATCGGAGCCCAGTGGTGCAGGACCTGCTTGCTCAGGAGGTGGCAGTTCTCAGAAACCAGCTTCAGGTGAAAGGAAAAAAAAAAAAAAAAAAAAAGAAAGAAAAAAAGGAAGTCAAAGCAGTCTCACGCTGAGCAGAGATAAAAATACTGCTCCTCCGGCGGCCACGGCTGAAGACGTACGAGCCATGACACAGGCACCACGGGTTTTCACCGGAAGCAGTCTTCCCGACTCGTCTCTGCATGCCATCAATTTACGGGATGCACTGGATTTCATTAAAATGCTATAAAGAAACCAGCACAAATGCAAATCCCATTTCCCTTCCCCTTCCTGCAAAAACATCTGGTCAACAGAAACGGCTCGGGACATTTCCGTTGCAAATCACGGTTTTCATGGAGTTTAGGACTTGGCCATATAAAAGGCACTTGGGGCTGAGGTTCAGCTGAGGAACAGGGCAGCCCTGAAACCCTGCAGGGCTGCCCTAAAACATGCAAACTTGCTTTGCCAGCTTTGGCTTAAATTTATGAAAGTGGAGAGGCCTCAGAGCTGCTCAATCCTATGAGCTATATGAGAATAAATGGCGTGGGAGGGGAGAAAGCCGTTAGTGCCTCCATGGAAAGCAGGGAAGACTGGCGAGCATCGCCTTCATACCAGACATCAGAGAATCCACCGGGGCTGCATGCCTAGGACCTTCCCCAGGGTGTCACTGGTTTTCCTCTGCACGTGTATATATCCAGCCATAGGTATAAGCATTATGGATACCCTGGTATTCCCATTTTCTGGGTGCTCTGCACATCAGGATGGCCCCGTTGGTGCTGGCACCGGTTCCGGCAGCTTTTGTGCCCCAGAGTTTCATCACCACACCCCAGCAGCGATGGGTGGCACGGCATCCCCGCACCCCTCCTCTCCCCAGCACACCAGCACCCTCCAGCGCGTCCCCAGGGTGGGGGTCTGGGTGCCCTGAGCCCACCAGTACCCTGCAGCCAGGCCATGACCCACTCCCAGTAGAGCTCCGGATCCCACTGTCTCCAAACCCCTCCTTCGCAACGTCATTTTTCCAGCGCTCGAGGGAGGAAGGAGCGATGCCAAAGCCAACCCAGCGGCGGCTGTGAGCATGGGAAGCCCCAACTCATCCCTGGGGACTGGGGTGCCCAGGCCGGGCAGCACCGCAGGGACCGCCGGCAGCTCCGGCACGGCTCGCCGACACTCACCCCTTCGCCCAGCACCAAAGCCACCCAAGCAGTAAATGGGATTAAGGACTTTCAAAGCACCCTGCTCCCTTTGATGCGGCGCACATTACGGGATTAGGCTGAGAGGCCCCATTGGAGCACACCGAGGGGAAAGCAGGGGGGAAAATAAGATAAAAGCTGCCAAAAGCAGAGGGATGAAGCAGCAGCTGAGCCGCGGTGGGGCACGTGTGGGGCCACCCTCCTTTCCCCCTGCATCCTGACTTTCCAGGGTCGTGGCAAAGTGCTGAATATTTAGGGTTTGGCTTGATGCTGCAAAGCCGTGAGGCTGAGCTGGATTTCCATTTACATTGTATTATTGAAAGAGTAGAAAGGGAGAAGAGGAGGGTGCTTCTGGGGAAACCTCAAGGGTGACCAACCCTAATGGTCCAGAGACCAGCTGGAGATGAAAGCCCCCAAGGATTGTTTTTACAGTTGCTGATTTAAAACCATTCAGCTTTCTCAATGATCAACAGCAACTTCAAATCAGGAACAGATCCACGACATGGGTGAAAGGCACCGGCAAAGCCCTGTGAGCATCCCTGGGCAAGAGGATGGAGGGGACTTCCTGCAGCCTTCTGCAGTGAGTTATTGGTTATTATTTAGTTATTTTAAAAATAAAAAGAACAACAACACTAATAAGTTGTTCTGTTCCCACTGCTCTGGGCTTTGCCCCCTTTCTGGGTTTGGGGAATGGGAACCACCAGGAATCCACCGCCCCCAGCATTCAACTGCAGTTACTGGGAAAGGGGCTGGATTGATTCTGCTGTAAACGAGACAGGATCTGGCCCCGGCCCAGTTAATTAGAAAGGAAGGACCCGCCCTGAGAATATTTGCACAGGAAGCAATTTGCTCCGGAGATTCGCGAAATCCAGTGAGGAACATCCCCCCCCACTTCCGCGGACCTGGCTGAGAAACCCCCCTGTTCAGGGCCCGGGGGGAGCGCAGGGTCCCCGGCCTCGTGGTGACAGGGACTCGCCGGGAAATCTCCGTGGGACAGAGATCGGCTGCAAACCGCAAGGAATAACACTGCTGAGAGCTGGGGGAACTTGCTAAATGGCTTGTTTTCAGTGCCTCCCACCCATGGGTCAGAGCCAGGCAGGGGCTGCGGGGAGAGGAAGAATGTGCTGTGCGTTGGGCTTGCTTCCCAAACGGAGGGAGAGGGGAAAAAAATGAAGGGAAAATAAAAAACAACAAACAGTGTTTACAAGCACCAGGTCCTGGGGGCAGGTGGGATGCAGTGGGGCTCATCCTGCAGGACAAGGGTGCTGCTGCGGTGTGCAAGGGTCAAATCCTTTGCAGCCACGACGTGCACAGGTTAAAAAAAAAAAAATGCACAGGGGCTTGGTGCCTGGGGGGCACGGGTGAGTGCCGTGGAGGGGTGAGCTCATCCCTGATTGCCAAATTCCCACCGTGCTGCAGAGCACGGCCAGCCCCGGGAGGGCATCCCCTCACTTTACATTTATTTTTGGCTCTTGCAAAGCCCCGATGAGGAGGAGCAGAGCCAGCAGCAAATTTGGCGGCAGCAGTGCCTGAAATAATACCAGCCCAACGCCTCCCCCTCAACACCCGGGGGTGGCTGTTCCCTGCGGCAGGGGCCGACATGCTGGGAGCACCCTCAAAGAGCCCCAAAGTGATGCTGTTCAGAGCCAGACCTCCCCGTGACCTAGGATGGGGACACACACTCCCACGGGGACAAACAACCGCAACCCTGACTCGACGGAGCAAAACTGGCTTTTACTTTCAGATTTCACAATTTCGGTCTTGTTTCTTTTTTTTTTTTTTTTTTTTTTTTTTTTTTTTTAATATTTAATATTGGAGTCGTTTGACAGAAATAGCAAGAATTTAGCCATCTGCTCCCTGGCCCTGCTGACACAGTGAGCAGCAAACACAGACTGAAGGCAGAGACAAGGCTCCAGCTCTACCCAAGTCTTCCTCCTTCTGAAGCACAAGTTAGTCAAAGTTAAATGAGCACACAAAAAAAAAAAAAAAGGGAAAAGAGAAAACCCAGCCCACTGTGCCTGCGTAAGACCTGCCATGTGGAGGAACAGTCTTTTTAAAGATTAAACACCACGGCTCCCCCCGCATCACTCCCCGTTCACTCACATCCTGCATCATCTCCGCTCCAGCCGGCATCTAAACACCACGGGAGCTCCCCCGGGTAGCTGAGATCTGAATTTCTAGCCACAAAAGTACTTACAAAAATAAAATCATACTCCCTTACAGGTCCCATGGGGAGCAGAGGAAGGCACAGAGCCTAATTTCCCCTTCCTTTCCCAACTTGCCCAGGCAAGCAGATTCCCTGGCTGCTGAAGCGGCGGTACGGTGGGGACAGGGTGAATTTGGGGTTTGCCAGACCCAGTGACCCCTCGCCTTGCTGGGATGGGCCCATGGGGCTGGGAATGAGCAGCGGGGAGCCCACCAGCCCCTCCCCTCAGCTCTGAAGCCGCGAGCAAAGCAAGTGCTCTGCTTCTAGCCAGAAAAGCCAGGTTCGGGGTCCCAGTGAGGAGCAATGCAACTGCATCTCGACCCAGCGCAATAATTAGTGCTCACATCGCCCTCGGCACACGGTCGCGGTGCTTTTTGCCCTGCTGAGCGCGAGCCTGTGGCAGTGGCTCTACATCTCAGGGGTCTCAAACGCGGGGTGCAGCCTCTGTTCCTCCCCATGGGAGGTGCTGGCACCCCGGCATCGGCCCCAACCCGCTGCCGAGCGACCCGCAGCATCACCTGGCCCGAAGGGGCAAAAGCCGGCAGGTCCTTACCTTGGGCGGGTCGAAGAGCTCCAGCACGTATTCCTCACCGTCGGACGTCCCCGCTCGCCGCAGCACCAGGCGGCAGCGCTGCCAGCGCGTCCCGCTGTCCAGGGAGGTCTCGTCCAGCAGCCCGTACTTGAGCAACCCCTCCTTGCGCACCTCAGGGGGCTGCTCCCGTGACAGCCCCCACGGCAGGATGCGTTTGCCCAGTCCCGGCTTAAGAGCCGCCTCCGCCACCATGTCCCCATCCCCATCCCCGGGGAGGGCGTCCGAGGAACGGCGTCGGAAAAGGCTGCGCCAGCTCCGGCGCAGCTGGCTGAGGGAGAAGGGTCGCCGTGCCGGCCCCGCCAACTCCTCCGAGCTCCAGGACTTGCGCAGCCCCATCGGGGTGGCCTCGAGGGCTCGGCTGGGCTGCTCGGGGCGGGCACCCGGCTCCGCTTCGGTTTTGGTGGCCACCGTGCCCACGGAGGCATCCGCGTGCCGCCGGTGCGTCTCCCGGTAATCCCGCGCCGGGCCGGCGGGGAGGATGCGGAGCTGGTTCATGGCGAAGCCTTCCTTCACCTCATGGCAGAAGTACTGCTGGAAGAGGTCGGTGAACTGCACCGAGAAGTTCTCGGCGGCCAGGAGGTCATGGTGCGGGTGCTCGGTGGCGAAGCGCAGGTAATGCCGCGCCAGCTCCTTGGCGGTGCTGATGGCGTGCAGCTCGCAGAATTCATGCCAGCCCCGGGGATGCGCTGGCGTGCCGGCCGGCAGAGCGTGCCCATTCATTGCCGTGGCTCTAGCGAGGCGGCCGCGCTGCAAGACAGAGCACACAGGGGTGGTGTCAGGGCAGCCCTTGCACCCCGAAAACTCCCCCCTCAAACCCAAACAGCCCCGGGGGTGCCGTGGGTAGTTTGACCCCGGAGCAAAGATGCTTCATTCACACCCAGGGGTGGCCGGCTTCCCGGTGAGCAGCACATACACGGCTACGGCTTGCCGAGGGCTTCCCCATCCCTAGCTGGCAGGGCAGTGCCTCAGTTTCCCCAACTGCTGAGTGGGGGGGCAGGCAGGTCCTGGAGCGGGGCGGCTGCGCGGTTTCCTGCCAGCACAGCTGCCTGCAGCTGCCCGCGGGGACGCCCGGCCGGGCCGCATCCGCTCTCCTCCTGCCAAGGCTTCGCAGCGCCGATGGGTTTCCCTCCAGGGACCGATTTCAACCGAGCTGATAAAAACTGGAGTGGGGGCGGGAAGGGAGGAAACAACATGAAAAGCTACAGAAATCCCGGGATGGAGCTGCCTCGCCTGCCAGATCCACTCAGCCCCACCGGCCTGGGGAGATGCGGCTGCGCCGCTGGAGCAGGCAGGGATGAATGTGTGTCCCTGGGGAGATGCTCCGCTGCCCGTGGGACCAAGGGGCCATCGGGCTCTCTGGCAAACCACTCCATATCTCTGCCCCGAGCAGATTTTGCTGCGAGGCCAATCTGACGGCACCCACGGCCGGCTTGCAGCTGCCCCGGCGTGCCTGGCAGCGGCGTTCCCCACAGCCGGCCCAGCTGCACCACGCTGCTTACCACCAAACCTCGTGCTCGCCCATGGCACTTATCGGGGCCGTGCACGCTGCTCGGGCAGGAAACATCAGCCAACCCACCCGGATCCTGCCATGCCGGCGTGGGCACCGCCACCTCCCTGAAACTCCAGCCGCCCAGCCAACAGCACCCCGGCTTCTGGGAGGGGAGAAAAAGTGATTGCATTTGTTGGGGGGGGCTGGGGTGGGGCAGAAAAATAAAATAATAATAAAAAAAAAAATAAAAAAAGGCAGGCCAGGAGGAAGTGAGTGAGGCGATGCGGAGCGCGTCAGCACGGCGGATCTTGTTTGCAGGCGGGGAGGCGATAACGCCGGGAAGCGGACCTCTATCTCTGCCCACCCGCCGCCCTTCCTAGCACGTCCTGCGAAGTTTCTAGGCCAGGGGGAGATGTTATCTGTCCCCCGCCAGCCTCACTCGGGGCCCGGCTTCTCAGAAGAGCCGCCTGAAGCCGGGGGGCCAGCCGGCATCGTGGTGATGCCGGCTGTGCACCCGGCTGCGGCCCGGCCGAGCCAACCCCCCCCCACCCCCGGCGGGGCCCCCGTCTATCAGCATCGCCAGCCTGACGATGACTCAGCACCTCCCAGCTTCCTCCCAGCACCCGGGAATCGCCGCCACGGTCGCCGGCGCCGCCGGCACGTTCCGCCGGACGCTCCCCCCCTCCCAAAATACAGTTGGAAGCGGGACACCCACGGGGATGGCTTCCCAGGTTGGCAGGAGTTTCCCAGGACAGAGAATTCGCCTTCCAAGTTTTCCAGCTCACTGCGTGCCGGCTTCGGGAGAGGTTTGCGGCGCGGGAAAAGCCGGGCTTCGCCTGTGCCACGCGGCGGGAAGCAGCCGGAGGCCGTCTCTGGTAGCAACGTGCTTTTTCCAACCGGCGCGACGATGGGAAATACACCCCCCCCCAGCGCTACCTCCCGCCGGCACCGGCACAACCCGCGATGCCGTCCTCCCCAGCACAACTTCTCACGTGGAAATGGTTATTCCAGCTGAATCCCACGCTTGAGCTCCCGCAGCAGCGTCCCGCTCCTTCGCCCGGCCCTGGCTTTTGGCAGGGATGTGCCACAGGGATGCGAGTGCCCGCTAGCCAGGTGGGCTTCTCCCTGCTCCAGCCCATCGCGCTCCGAGCTGCCGGAATTCAGCTGAGTGGCTTTAAGGCAGACTTCACATCCACGTCCTTTACACCCCATACGTTCCTACGAGAGCATCCCGGCCATCCCGCGGGTCAGCGCCGAGCCAAAGGACTTGTGGCAACAGCTAATTGCTTTAATTTGCATCGAATAGAGAATCCAGCCCCCTCTTGGACACAGCATGGGCTGGTTGGGATGGGGGAGCTAACGTCCCCCCCCGGCTGCTGGAAGAGCTGTATGTTGCCCAGCCTGCCCTGTCTCAGGGCTGTTTTAGGGCACTGGGGTTATCTTGGGGTGCTGGGGTTGTTTTGGGGTGCTGGGCCAGGAGCTGGAAGAAGAGCGGGACGGGATGGACCGGCCGTGGGCTGGCTTTGATGCGGGCTGGGGCGGCGAGCCCCGGCTTGCGCAGGACCCAGCCCTGCAGCCGAGCCGCCCCCGGGAGATCTCATTAAACTCTTGCCCAACCTGGCGAGTGTCACTGCGGCACCAACCGGGATGGTAATACAGGGGTTGGATTCAGCGATGGGTTATTTGTGCCTTTCACGGCAGCAAAAGATGCATTTGTTGTTTAATTGCAGCCGGAGGAGCTGGCAGCAGCGGGGCAATGCTGGGAGCCAGCGCCACAGCTCTGCCACCAGATCCCGGAGGATGAGCGGTTCGGAGCCAGCCGGCCTTGCCACCGAGGGGGTTGCAGGATCCATCCCGCCGCCTTCCCACCACCGGACGGCCACGCAGGGGGCTGCGGCTGCGTGGGAAGGGCACCCTCCAGCACCCAGCGCTGCAAATCCAGCCGGGAAGGAGAACGTTTGGGAGCAGAGACTGTGACGCCGTGCCCTGCTCGCACACGCGGGCGTGAGCAGGCAGCCCCGGAGCATGTGCGGTGCAGGCAGCGCGCTGCAATCCGAAAATGAAACCGGCCCCGACTCCTCGCCGTGACTCTCCACGCCAGAAAATGCACGCCAGCAACGTAAATAGGAAATTTGATTTATGTGCCGGTTCTCCCAGAAACAACTGTTCCCCAACCGGAGGAAAAGCAGCCGGCGGCATTTTCAGCTTTTTATAAGCATGAGGCTATTCAAAATTCACCCTGAGGACTGTTTTCAGGAGGGAGTGAAGTGAGGGGCTGGGAGACGCCCTCGCCGGCCCCGCAGCTCCCCGCTTCCCGAGTGGCAGAAATACAAAGTTCCCACAATCCCAAGAGCGGGAACATTGTTCCTTCCCAGGATGTCCTCCATGAAAAGAGCTATTCTGAGCCGGCAGCAGCCTTTCTTGGCACGGCCCCGCAGCCCGCTCGCGAGGCGGCTATAAAAGGCCGGGTTACAATGAACAGCACTTTTCAATGGGAGAGCATCCGGTGCGGGGGGTTCGGGGGGATGCGGGTCCCTGAGGGGGGTTCGGGGGGATGCGGGTCCTTGGGGGATCCAGCCCGCTGCAGGGGGGCTCGCAAGGCCTGGGTGGTGCAGAGCATCCCCCCAGGGTGGTGCTGGTGCAGCCTCTCTCCGTATCCTGATCCCCCGGGGACTGGCACAAGCAAGGCAGGAGGGGCTGGTGGAGGGAGGGGAGAGATGGGAAAGGGTCTGGCTGCAGCTTCCCGATGCGGGGTAAGGGGTGGGGAAGGAGGGGAGGACCCCAATTTCACCCTCCTCCAAGTTGGGGGGTGACGTGCTGATGGCACATCCCCTGCCCTGTCGCTGCAGAGCGAGCACGGCCATGGGAAGCTGTCCCAACTCCACGCTCATGGAAAACCCCCTGAAGTTTTATTGCTGCCCTTTAGCCAAGCCTGTTTTCCCTTCCAGCAGCCCGCTTTCACCAGTGGGGGAAATTTTGCTGATTTACCTCTGAGCAGAACAGACAGCCCCAGCCCACACACCCAGGGAAGCATGAGGACTCCATGGGAGGCAAGGAGGCTGACAGAGCCCCTATCACCCCCCCCCCCCAAAAAAAAAACCAGCACCCACATATTTACAGCACCACTCTAAAAGAGCCAAGGCCATTTGTGCATCAGGCCAGCACAAACCACAGCAAAAACTGCCCAGCACTGTCCTGCTCTTCTCTCTGGGAGCAGCCACCCATGGCACTGTTGATTCTCTGGGGTCTCGTAGAGGATGATGGCACAGCACCATCACTCCCTGCAACCTGCTGGCTGTTGCCACGCAAGCTGGAAGACCCCAGGGTGTCTCAGGACCTTCCCTCTCTCTCCTTTGGCTGAACTGAACCGACAAATTAAAAAGCAACAGAAGAACAGGTTAGAGAGATTCCCCACACTGCACAGGCTGTGTTTTCTTAGGAAATATGGTTTAAAGCCAGTAGGTTTGGGAAGGCTGACTTTGCTCTCCTATCCCCACTTTCTTGCAGGACATACACACTCTCTCATCTGGCCACCTGGCACTACACAACTTGCTGCATTAAAGGCCAGAGCTGGCCTTAATCTACCGCTCCGCGTGGGCTGAGCAGCGCCGCAGACCTCTGGGGACACGGGTGATGTTCCAGCGCTTTAAATCCAGGGGAAATCCACCCGTTTGGCTTCCCCTGATTGCTCCACCGGGAGAGACGGAATGGAGACAGCACATCCCAAACCTATCTCAGGCCAAACATGAGCTCTGCGCTCTCTTGGACCGCAGGAGCTCACCAGGACGACCTGCCGTGTCCAGTCCAGCTCCCCAGGAACCCTCTGCCCTGCTCCCGTTCACCCCTCACCGTGGCGTCTGGCACCCTTGCAGCCTGGTTTACACCGTCACGCTCTCCTTACACCCACTGCCTGCGGGGAAAAGCCCAGCAGCAGGGTGGCCTCTTTCAACAGCGTTTGTTTTGTTGCATGAAATGAATTGCTGTGGTGTAGGCGTGGGAGAAACCAGGCGCAGGGAGCTCTCCCGGGGGAGCGGCTGACTGGGGGTCCCCAGCTTTGCCCACGGGGACAAGGGGGGAGCAGCTGACAGCTCAGCTCCCCGCCAACCTGCCTCTCCTTCCCCACCACAGCGGTGCCCCCAGGGCCGGATTCGGTCCTTCCTCCTCACTGAGCCGCGGCGGCGCTGGCACCACAAACCCCGCCAGCGCTGAGCTCTTGCACTTTCACTTCATCTCACCCGCCGGGATTTGTCCCGATGTCTATCGCGGCACCAGGGTCAGTCCCCAGCAACCCCGTGGGTGCAGGAGGGTGGGGGGCGATGGTTTGCTCTGGCGGAGGAGGACATAAGACCCCTCAAAAACCACCGGCACTTGCACCCCAATTCCTCCGGCATGATACACAGCGCTGGCAGACCCGCTACCCTGCGGGCTCCGGCGAAACCAAAACGGAGCTTTTCAGATGCAACAAGCACATAAAGGCAAAGGCGAAAATAAAAGCAGTATTGGGACGGGGGGGGGGAATGCACAAGGACAAGGCTCTCCTGCACCAAAAGCAAGTTAAAAAGAAATCCGAGGCATCAACCTAGTCCCAAACAAGTCAAAGTGAAACCTGCCAGTAATTTCTCAGGCCTTTGAACTCCAAATCCCGTAACCTGCCAGCAAAACCCAGCAGCAGACGGGGACATGTGAGAGCAGGCAGCACCGGGTCCCTGCACCGGCCACCTCTTCCTCCAGCTGCTTTTCTACCTTGGTGCAGCAACCCGAAAAGTCCCCCGGGGCCACCAGCCCACAACTCCAGCACATCTTGAATCAATTTGCAATAACAATATCGAAATCGCAGCTCGACAACTCGTCCTGGTTTCCTTGACAGTAAATCCCAGCCTGGGCAGCAATGACTGTGTTATTGCTGCTGTGGGAGCCAGTGGGTCCGAGCGCTCTGTGGGTGACCCTGCCGGGGCTTGGCATGAGCACGACTGGGCATGCTGGCAGGGCACTGGGAGGCCACTGGGATGTTGCCCGCCGGTGCATCGGCCTCGTGCTCCGAGCCAACAAAGTCCTCAGGGAGCAGAAAGTTAAATGCACCGCTTGGCAAACTCCAGCTGGCACCTCTGCTTGGCACTCGCAGTGGGCACGGGGGCAAAGGAGAAGGGGGCAGGGGGGTGGGAAAGTGGGGCACGGCACCCACAGGCAGGGCAGCACCCCGCAACAGCGGCTGGGGCAGGTGGGCATCACCCCCATGGGGTCCTGCGCCCTTCGAGAGGGGCCACCCCTGCAATGGTGGGGGCTGCGGGAGTTGGGGGGCAGGCAGAGGAGATGGAAATGGGGGACCTTGAGGGGGACAGGGAGCCCAGGAGAAGGGGTGCTCTGGGGTAAAGGGGTGCTAGAAAGATGGGGGACCCCAGGACTGGGGGTACGCACGGGGGAACAGGACCCCTGGGATAGGGAGTGTCCACGGGGGAACGGGGTGCTCGGAGGACGCGGGGTCCCCGAGCCCCTGTGAAGAGGGAGCCTGAGGAAGCGGCCCGGGCTGTGTGTGTGTGTGTGTGTCCCCCCGAATAGGGGTGCGGGGGGGTGTGGGGAGAGGTCCGAGGGCTCGGGGCTGGCAGAAGAGGGGGATCACACTCCGGGAGCGAGGCGGGCTGGGGATCCGCAGGGAGGGGGAGCGGGGCCGGGGCTCCCGGAGGAGGCTGCAGGACCGAACCCCAACCTCGACACCCCCACCCCTACTCCGCCGCCACCACTTTCGCTTTGCAGCGCGGCGCTGCCCGCCCCCGTCCCGCTGCGCGCCCGCGGTTACCTGCGGGAGGAGAAGGCGACCGGCTGCCGCCCGCCCATGGTGGAGAGCGGCGGAGAGCCCGGGGCCGGGCCGGGACGGGGCGGGCGGGACGGGGCGCACGGCTCGGCACGGCAAGGCACGGCTCGGCACGGCAAGGCACGGCAAGGCACGGCTCGGTTCAGGCAGGAAACCGGAGCAGGCGGCTCCGCATTTCCGCCGAGCGGAGCCGCGGCGGCGGCGGGGCGCGGACCCCCGGCCCCGGGGCGGGTTATGTAAAGCGGAGCGGCGCGGCCGAGGGCGGAGGCTCCGCGGGGGCGGAGCGGAGCGGTGCGGAGCGACCGCGCTGTCTTGGCCGTCCGGTCGTCCGGTCGGTCGGTCAGCCCGGCCGGGTCCCGCCGACAGCTCCGCGGGTGCGCACCGCTCCGCGCCGCCCCTCCCCGCCGCTGCCTTTATCTTATCGCATCCGCGCCCGCGGAGGCAGCGGCATAAACAGCCCTGCTGCGCGCGTGGGGGGTTGGTTTTATTTTTTTAAAAAGTTTTTATAACTTTTGCAATTTTTTTCTTTGTGAATTTGGGGGTGTCTGGGCACCGCAGCCCCACCCCCCACCCCCATCCCGACCCCAGCCTGGCCCCTGCCCCCCGGGGGTCGGGAGAGCCGGCGCACGGGATCGTTTGGGGGTCCGGAGGCAGGGGTTGGGGGGGAATGTGCAGGAAAACACCCCGTTTTCCTGTCCCTGCCGTGCTGTGTCCTCCCACGGCCCCACAAGCTGGGACCCAAGGGACCTCTGTGGTGGCTGCAGTGGGCGAGACGCCGCCTCAAACCCTATTTCTCATCATTTTCGTCTGCCTTTCGGTCGAGGAAATCATCTTGCTGAGAAAGGCACCGCAGGGCATTGCCCACGCCCGGCTGAGCAGATCGGGTCACGGGGCCCACAGTTGTCTCGCACTGTGGGCGAGGGTTTCAGCCGTGCCAGAGCGGTCACGGTGTCCCTCCGGTCCCAAGCAGATCTTGGGGACTGGGGTGGGTGTGCACAGGCCATGCTTGGCCACCCCGCTGCCATCCTGGGGCCATCCCGTCCCAGGGGAGCAGGGGCAGCACGGCAGAGCCATGGGAAATGGGAGGACAATAAACTTTCACTGCACCTTTTTCCAGGAAAAGGCTGGTTTGTGGTCTGTACCGTCACATCTGACCCATCACCTCTCCTACCTGCATCCCTGACTGTCCCGAGAGCTGCTCCGGAGCCTTGTCCTCCCCAAGCAGCAGCAGTGCTGGGGATGGGTGTGTGTGTGTGTGTGTGTGTCTCCTTGCCCCACAGACACCCACGGGGTCACCCTGGCATGCAAGAGCTGTGGCAGAGCAGCCCTGTTTGGGGGCTGGCACTCTCCCAGCACGCCAAGACAGGGAAACCCAGGAAAATGGCAGCTGGGATTTTACAGACACCACGCAATCAATTTGTGGGTGCTGGGGAGGTGGAAGCTGTGGGGTTTTGCCCTTGGAGAGCAGGCAGAGGCACGCTGAGCTGTTTGTGACCGGGCATCTGCGTGTCACCACCAGCGGGCTCCATCCTCGGTGATGCTTTAAAATGCACCCCAGTTGTCCACCCCATTCATTCCCAATCCATCCCCTTCCAACAAGGAAAAGACTGAAATGGGAAGGAGGGTTCCTGGGGCTGCTGTGCCCCAGGGCTGGCCATCCCCAGACCACAGCCTTGGGCTGCTGTTGGTGCAGACACAGCCCGCTGTCCCCCTCCAGCCCCACCAACCCCTCCAGACCAGATTTGAGGTTTCCTGCAGGGCTATAACCCCACTTTCCCCTCGGGCATCTCCTGCTCCAGGGGTCCAGGCTACTTTGTAACCCACCAGTCCTCCCCAGACCCCACAGGGAATGGCTGGGAGTAGCTGATGTGATAAAATCTTACCTTAAAAGCTGCTTTTTAATTCCTCCCGCTGTTGCTTTATGCATAATTGCACCTTCTGGCTTTTTTTTCTGAGCACGGAGGAGTGGTCGCCAGAGCCCAGTGCCTGCCCTCCTTCCCACGGGTGGCTGTCCCAGCTCGCAGCTATTGCACACTTTTCTTTATGAGCTTTATCTAGTCCAAAAGCGCCCTCTCAGCACCCTCAGCCCCCGTGGCCTGAGATTTCTCTTTTGTTTTGCTTCCTGTATGGATTTTCTACAGTCCCTAACTGCTAATTCACTACCACCGACTTCTGCTTTTTCTGTTTGTTTATGCAGAGCTGCGCAGATGCCCTTGTACACGCGCACACACACACACACACACACACACACACACTGCCGCTTCCCTTCCGCTCTGCACTGGGCTCAGCTTTTAACCATTGCCTCTTTCTTCTCCTATAAAAGCCTGAACCAGCTTCCAACTGTCCTTCCCACTTCTCTCTTTAACTCCCACACTCTGGTCAGCTTCATTTTCAGGATGTGTGGGGTGGTTTGGAAGAGGCACATCTGCTTTTCCACAGGGTGGGATGTCATCAGCTGCAGGTGACCACTGCCATCCCACAGTGAGATGAGGGTCCCCCCTCTCTGCCCAGAGGGAGTCTGGCGGGTGACATCTGTAAATGCTCGGCTATGGGAGGCTGTGCTGAGCTGGCAGTGTCCCTCAAAACCTCAGCCTGGCTTTCATGTGCCCCTTCAGAGGGTAAGGTGGTGATGGGCTGGGTGATGATGGGCGGGGTGGTGATGGGCAGGTCTGTGATGGGTTGGGTGGTGATGGTCAGGGTGATGGTCTGATAATAGGCACAGTGATGGTCAGGGTGATGGGCACGATGATGGGCTGGGTGCTGGGCAGGGTGGTGATGATCAGGGTGATGGTCTGGTGATGGGCACGGTGCTGGGCAGGGTGGTGCTGGGCAGGGTGCTGAGCAGGGTGATGGGCAGGGTGGCGCTGGGGAGGGTGGTTCTAGGATGGGTGCCGTCGCTGGGCTCCAGCTGCCCTCTCCCGGACACCCGCCGCGCTGCACGCCGCCTCCCGCCCTTCCCACCGCGGCACTGGTGGTGGTGTGTGTGTGGGGGTTCAGCATAGCGCTCCCCCCCACACCCCGGTCCCCGACCTCCAGGCTGGGGACCTGCGTGGGACGGTGAATTTCGTGTGGGCCCGGAGCGAGACAGAGATGCCCGCACCCCAAAATGCACCCTGTGGTGTCACGCCAGCCGCCCCACACCAGGGTTGCTGTGACAGTCACAACTTGTTCGCCTCGAACCCCAGGGCACGGCTTCTGTGCCTATTTGGGGTCCCTGGGGACCATGTGCTGCTGGTCATGATGGAGCCCCGCACCCCTTCTCCTCCGTGTGCTGGCTGGGGACACGCACAGAGCCAGGCATCCAGCAGCCCCTTGATACACACCCCCCCCCTCCCCAGCACACCCAGATTTGCAGGAGGCCCCCCCCTGAGCCGGCACTGGCGGTGACTCAGAGGTCCCCAGCTCACCTCGCTGAGCCGTCAAGCACCCGCCGCTGCGTAACCGCACCACCAAGTCACCAGTCATGGGAGCAGCAGGAAGCGGAGGCCAAGGGCAGCCCACATCCAAAATAGCGCCCAGAAGCCCCTCACATCTTTTCAGCCCCTTTTCTTTGCCCTTTTCCCTGCTCTTGGCCAAGCTCAGCATGAGAATTCCTTTTCCCATCTTGTTCTGCAAGACCTGTCAGGGGAAACTGAGGCACGGGCTGTGGGCTCCTCGCTGGGGGGGGGGGACAACAGGGACAATATGGGGCCGCTCACAAAGGGAAGTGCTGGAGCCTCTGCAGCGACACGCGACTGTCCCAGGGGAGATCCAACAGGAAGCAAAAACCCATGGGGGAATTTTGCTGGTGGTTTTTGAGGAATTGGGGTGATTCTCCAAAGCAGCTTCCAAAGGGAAGCGGCTGCAGTGGAGGAACAACTTCTGCCAAAGTGGCTGATGGGGCTGCAGGAAGCAGCCAGGATTTTGGAGTCCCGGCAAAAGAAGACAGAGCCGGGAGCACGGCTGCCTTTTTTCAATTACCCCAGCTGGGCTAATAAAGATATTGCTTCTCCCCACGGTCCTTCCTGCTCCTAATCTTGCCATGTGAAAGGGCACCTCTCAGCGAGGCAGGGAGATAAGCAGTGCAGAGACCAGAGACTTCCCACCAGCAGCCTTGAGCAGAGCCACTCTGCTCAGCAGGGAAGATAAAGCCCAGATGGTTTTAGTGCTGGTTTAAATCCCTTTTTATAGTCTGAAAGAGAAAGTCTGCAGGTGATAGGGAAAACCCTCAGTGAACTGAAAACCACTGCTATGAGCAGAAGATTGCAAAGCCCTGAGCAGCCTTGTAGGGCGGTGGGTTCATCTGCAGGCGGGAGAGGTGAGGACCACGAACTGTGGGCAGTGGTGGTTGCAGCAGAGGTCTTGGACAGTAGGATTTCTTAGTTGGGGGCCTGCAAAATGAGCGCAAACACTTCATTTGCTGAAAAAGTACACATAGCTGTGCAGCCAAAACAAAGAAACTGGAGGAAAGGAACAGCAATAATGAGAGCAAACCCTTGATGCTGGTATTTACTGGGACATGGTGAGGACAGCAGTGCTGCTGAGGTATCCTTGGGCTGGTGGCACTTCCAGCATGGAGGGCCAACCAGGAGCAGAAGTCAGCCGGGAGACTTCTCCCAGCCAAAAGGTTTATGGTTGCCCTGGGATATGGGTACCGGCAGAGAATCCAGCCCTGGCCCCGGTGCTCGGCCCCGCTGGTCCTGCTGACCCCTGGCCCCGATGGGGCAAGCGCTGGCCACCCGGCACATCAGCAGCTCGAGTGCCGCGCAGCTTCCGCGGTCAGGAAGGAGTGAGGGGGCTGCGATCTCTGCCCACGCAGTTGCACAATGCCCAGCAGCTCCGGTGCCCAGCTAACAGCTCGTCACCCCTTGCTTTCTATCTCTTGGTGTCACTTGTCACCTTCTCCCAGACACCCATCTGGGCCAATCGGCTCCTGCCTCGGCTCCTTCTTTCCTTCTGACCCCCCTCCCCGGCTGCTTTGGCCCAGCCTCTTCCAAGGACACAGCTGGAAGCTCAACAGAGCGGCCAGGACTTGCAGCCTCGTACCTTGCAGCATCTCCCACCCTTGCAGGACCAAGATCTGCCCTGCTGCCTTCACCTCCAGCCCACCCCACTGGGCTTGTGTCGTCCACCCCCACCCATCAGGCTCTGCCCCTTCCCTGCCAGGTTCTCCTGAGAGTGGGTCTCTGCCCCAAAAACCTGACTCAAAAATTTAATGTTGTGCAGGTGCTTTCAGCACTAAGTTCTCAGGTTTCCCACCCGTGAGTACATCCATGTGCACATCCATGTGTCGGTCCTTGCACACATCCATGCACACATCCCACATGTACATCCATACACACATCAACACGTTCAGCCACGCAAACATCCACACACACATCCCTGGATGTGCGTATCCTCCTGCACTCCCCCCGGATCCATCTCTCCCCGGAGCTGGCTCCCGGTCTCCAAAGTTGTCACCCACCTAGGGCTTTGGGCCAAGCCAGGACCTCCCAGCACGGGGGCCGAGCTCCGGAGCAGTTTCTCAGCCGGGCGAAGGGCCCCCGCCCTGGCCCGCCGGGCCGCCCAGAGCCGCGGTGAGGGGCGGTGGCGGAGGAGGAGCTGGGCGGGAGCAGCGCTCCGCCCGCCGGGGCCAGGCCGGGCCGAGCCGGGGCGGCGGGGAGCCGAGGACAAAGGTGGCCGTGGGGGGACCGGGAGCGGGACCGGGAGCGGGAGCGAAACCGGGAGCGAAACCGGGAGCGGAACCGGGAGCGGGGAGTCGGGGGGGAGGCGCAGCGGAGCAGGGCTGAGCGGGCGGGAGCCCACCCGAAGCGGGGCCGGCCGGTGCCGACGGAGGGCATCTCCCCGGCTCCCAAACATTCCCAAGACTTTGGGGACCCCAAAGAGGTCCCCAAACTGCCTGGGGGGAAGGGGATCGCCTCATCCCCCCCGGCGCTGAGCACCCCGAGAACCCTCATCTCATCTTCTTGAACCCTGCGACGTGGCTTAATAGGAAAATAATAATCTTGGCGCACGTCCACCTTGTGCTCCGTAGCTGGGCTGATGTGAGAAACCTGCAGGCGTTTCGGTGCCGGAGTCAGCGGCTGGAGCGGGGACACCGGGGTGCTGGCCCCAGCGGCCCCCCGACACCGTCCCACCCCGGATCCAGTGCTCCCACAACCGCCGCAGCCCCCCACACGTCGCCGATACTGGTGGCCACCGGAGACCGGAGCTAGAGACATACTCCAGGTAAGGCAGAGAGCCAGGCATGGCGAGGCCACTGGTGATTCGGGGAGAAGGGGAGAGCTGGCCTTGCCCAGGTGACAGGGTTCATGGTCACAGCTCTCTGGAGCGGCAGCCAGATTTGCGGCACGGGCCATAAACCCTGCGTGCTGCGGGGAGGAGCGCAAACACGGGCAAACACGGTGACGTGGGGCAGTGAGACGAGCCCTGCCTGGGGCTCCTCTGTGAGAAAACACTCAGCTGGGGGGGGAAACCCCCTCCCAGGGGACCCCCAGCCCACCCGGTACCCACCAGACACAGCACCTTGGCTGGGAGTGGGGCTATCCTGGCTATCACAGGGCTGTTTATTCACATTCACTGGCTCTATTTCCTGGGCGCCAGGGCTGATGCTACCAAAACTGAATCAACGGCTTATTACTGTGCAATCCAGGCGCACCCATCCTCCCCTCGAGCACCCTCTGTCCCCGCAGGGCACGGAGCCATGAAGCTGAATGAGCGCAGCCTGGCTTTTTATGCCACCTGCGATTCCCCGGCCGACAACGCTGGCTTCCTCTACAAGCGTGGCGAGCGGCACACGGCGTACCATCGCCGCTGGTTCGTGCTGAAGGGCAACATGCTCTTCTACTTCGAGGAACGGGAGAGCCGGGAGCCGGTGGGAGTCATCGTGCTGGAGGGTTGCACCGTGGAGCTCTGCGATTCGGCCGAGGAATTCGCCTTCGCCATCCGCTTCGGCGGCACCAAGTCCCGCACCTACGTGCTGGCGGCGGAGAGCCAAGCTGCCATGGAGTCGTGGGTGAAGTCGCTCTCGCGGGCCAGCTTCGACTACATGCGCTTGGTGGTGAGGGAGCTGGAGAAGCAGCTGGAGGAGATGCGCTGGGGGCCAGCCGGGGGGGGCGGGGGCAGCAAGGGGTCACCCAGCTCCTGGAAGCCGAAGCCCTCGGGGCTGGAGCAGTCGCCGGGGCAGCTGCCGGCTCTGCCCACCATCTCGCCGAAGGAGAACGGCTGCGCGGTGTGGAACAACGTGCCGGGAGCGGACCGGCCCCCCGAGAGCGAGGGGAACCCACGGCCGCCGCCGGTGCCGCCACGCAGGTGGGCGTCGAGCAGCGAGGCGGGCAGCGCCGCGGCAGCTGCAACGGAGAGCCCGTCCACCTTCTGCCAGCTCCACCAACGGTACGGCTGGGAGGTGGCCCGGCTGCGGCAGGACTGGCTGGAGAGGCGGCGTGGCCCCCGGCCCTGAGAGGTGACCAAGCCCTGGGGACCTGCCGGGACCTGTGACAGGGAGGAGGTGATCATTTGTGGTGCCGCCTTGGCTCCCTCCTCACTCTGGGATGCGCAGGCCTGTCCGTGGCGGTGATGGATACCTGCTGATGGTGTCACCAAGGGCTCAGCACCGAGGGACACCGGTGCTGCTCTGTCATGGTGAAATGCCAGCCTGGCCACGGGTGGCAGCTGGACTCAGTGTGCCACCAGCCAAGCATGAAACCCCCGGGGTCTCAGGGATGCCCCAGGCATCTCGTGCCAGGCAGCAGGTGCACCCCTCCGGCCGTGCCTGGG
Organism: Tyto alba; assembly: GCF_018691265.1. Classification (NCBI taxonomy): domain Eukaryota; kingdom Metazoa; phylum Chordata; class Aves; order Strigiformes; family Tytonidae; genus Tyto; species Tyto alba. The sequence continues at coordinate 2,804,801 of NW_024881320.1, forward strand.
CGTGGGTGCAAGGTGGCCCACCCATCGCAACCAAGCTACGAACCACTGATGCCTCCTGGGACTTGACTGCTGCACTGGGCCTGGTGGGGAGTCTTGATGCTCTTGCAGCGGCATCATGCACCGGCAGTGCTTTTGGGGGAGGATTTTGGTGGGTTCTCGCCCACCTGAGCCCCTGTGTGTGTTGTTTCACAGCCAGGGAGTCTGCTACTGCCTTCCCCTCCCTGCCTGGCACAAGCGACTGGCTGAGGTCGGCTGAGCTCTGACAGATCCCTCTGCTCCAGCAGGATGTGGTTTGAAAATGAAAATATCAGCGAGGACAGACCTTCCTTAACGGCAGCAGCACTGCACGCCCCAGCTGCCCGGGGAGCTGGTGACACCCGGCTCTGGGCGTTTCGCATGGGGCGATCGCTGCTCGCAGCCCGGCCGGTGAACCCGTGGTGGGGACAGACCCGAGGGAAACGCAGCAGCTGTGGGCACTGCCTTGCTGAGCAGATATTTTGGGGCAGGGCACCATCCACAGTCCAGCTCGCTAAGGGGAAGCATCGCTCGCGGTGACGAATGGGAACGTATGTGTCAGCAGTGGAGGGTGTCGAATGATTCATGTGCCAAATGGGAGCAAAGCTGGTGTCTCGTGCTGGTGTTTCTCTTTTCCCCAATGTTTTATATCAGTGCTAAAGCTGCTGGGTCGGAGGTGGGGTGACCCACCCTGGGTCTGGAGGGAGCAGTCAGGGTGCCCCAGGTTTGGATTGGGTGGCTCTGGCTCCCTTTGCCCCCTTGGGAAAGGCACAAGATTTTGCTACAATAAAAGTTGCTTCAGAAATTCCCTCCTGGCCCTGGTTCACGTTTGCACCTTTAAGTCCCCGGGGAGGGGATTATTTAAAGCCAGGTGGGAATTAATTCTCCATTTCAATCCCCCATCCCCACCATGTCTGTGAGGCTGGGCAGGGACTGTGTCACTCGAGTGGGACACGGCCAAAACCATGTGCCCTGGAGCTCCTCATCTGCCTTCAGGGATGGGGATGGGGATGGGATGGGGATAAGGATGGGATGGGATGGGATGGATTGGGATGGGATGGTGCCACCCCAGGGACATCAGGACACAGCGCCAGGGTGGTCTCAGCAGGGACAGCACGGTTCTGCCCTCCATGACAGCTTGAACAGCCAGGCACAAGTGACAAATGCAGGGGTTTGGGCATTGGGAAAGGGTTGGGAGACTGAACGAGCACAACCCTTCCCTAGCTTCACCAGTGGAAATGGCACTGGGTGCCCTGGCATGAGTTGCTGGTGCGTTACAGGCTCAATGGGGTGTTACAACCATCCCTCCAAACCCCAGGTTACAGGCAGCACCCTGTGATGCCACCCAGGATTGGGTGGCCCTGTACCCTCAGTGGGTGGAATGTCCCCAGCCCTCTGCCAAGGGGTCTTAGCCAGGGACAAAGTATCTGTCCCCTTGTCAGGGTTGGTGTCAGTGCTATGCAGGGACTGAGGACGCAGTCCTTGTGGAAGCAGACAAGGTGACCCTGTGTCCCTGCTCGCGACATCCCATCTGCGTGAACATCTCCGGCTTCTTGTTAACATGGGGTCTTGCAGCGGGTTGGGAGGGTGATGCCTCTTGGGGAAACTGAGGCACGAAGCCAGCCAGGGTCACTCGCTTGCCGAGAGCACTGCAGAGCGTGAAGCCCCGCTCCTGGCCAGGCACGGCACCCCGCTACGTGTTTTGGCATTTGGAGCGGTGCCACCAAGGGCAGCCAAGGGGCTGCTGCACCCGCAGCATCCAGATGGTTAACGCAGCCCCATCAATCGGCTGCAGAGAAAGATTCTGGTTTCCATGGCAGCCGGCCCAGCTTCTCCAGACGTTCAGATATTCATTAAAAATAAATCCTCCCCAACATGTTAGCCGACAAACAAGCTTAAACAGATACGCAACATATGGATTTATTAATTCATCAAACGCAAACACCCCCGCCTCGTGTCGGAAGCTGCAAGCTTGCCCGGCGATGGCCGGCCCTGATGAAGAGCTGTGCCGGGGTGCGGTGCCGTCGGGCAATGCCAAGCCAAACCTCATGCTGGAGGATGCTGAGTTACCCCAGGGGCAGGAGCAAACCTGCACCAGGGATGAGCGTAGGACTTTCACAGGGCAGGACTGCACCCTGAGCTGGACTAACCCCATTTAACATGCTTTTTTTAACTCCCAGCCACTGGGAGATGTTTATGGCAGTGAGAGCTCTTGCCACAAACCCAAAGCAAGGTTGTGACTTTGAAATGAGCCAAAATCAACCCAGTTGCCCGACCCAGCTGCCTCCAGACAAAACACATCCCAAGGCCAGAGTCGTATCCAACTTCTGTATTTAGTGGCTCTTTACAGAACTTGTTCCTTCCAAAATTGTTAAACAAAGATCATCGATCTCATAGAAACTTTTGAAGTACAGTACATGAGCCTAACAAAAACATGACCGGTATGTCCCGCTAGCTTTAATACAACAGGATTGCCGTGGTCAAGACTATCCTAAGTGCTCCCTCAAATCCCGTTCCACTAAAGCTCCCGGTAGCACACGACGGAGAAGAGCAGTCAGTGGTCACACCTCGACCTTCTGCAGCACGGTGGCAGGGAAAAGAGTGGCCGTGGGCAAGCTAGGGCTCGCTGGGGCAGGGGAGGTGGGCAAGGAGAGCCATGCCTTCGCAGAGCCGCTTTTAGCAGCGCTCATCGACTACCACCCGAATATAAAAATACCTTCTCTTCTGATAAAAATGTATACAGTGGAAAATTAGTCAGTGCATAGCCTCGGAGCCTGGCAGGGGAGCCCTCCCGATGACGGTGGCCTTGGTGGGTGATGGCTGATGCCGTGCGGGCAGGGGACAGGGCAGAGCAGCCCAGCACGGGCCACCCTGCGTCGTTTAAAGGCATTTTGTTAGCAGAGGCCGGCTGGCAGTGGTGGGGTCAGGGAGATGGCGGGGAGCACGCCGGGAAGGTGCCACCACTGAGCTCTTGAGCCTTCGCAAAGGGTCCGCCCTGAAGGCCAAAGCTCAACGGTGCTTTGCCCAGTTCAGGTCTAAGCTTGCCCAATTCAGGCAGGAGCCTGCCGTTACACCCTGGGGCTCAATCCCAGCTTTGTCGGCAGCCACTGCTTGGGGACACGGCTGCGGCGAGGGGATGCCCCTCGTGCCTGGGTTCCTTCCCAGAAAAAAAAGTGCTTCAGCCGCAAGAGCTGGCTGTGATGCTGGGAGAGGTCCCGAGCAGGGTTCGGCTCCCCGTGAGTGGGTGGCTCATGATTTTTGGCTGCTTGTCCCCAAGCACTGGTGCCCTAGGGGCAGAGCTTGGGGCCTCCACCTCTTTTTCTTTTTCCCAAATGGATGATGGCAGAGGGCGGGGAACTGGGATCCCATGGATGTCCATCCCCAGCGAGCCGGGGCCGTCCCCAAGCATCACACCCAGGTACCTCTTCCCATTTCGCTCCCAAAATCGCAAGCACAGGTTGCTTTCTTTGCTTTTGCATTATTTTTTTCTCTTCCTTTGGGAGCTGGCAGGAGCCGCCCCATGCCGATTCGGGGCTGCCACCGGTTGCTGGCTGGAGGAAGCGTGAGGGATGGCGTTTGGACCATGCTACATTTTGTTCCAGAAGGCTATTGCAGACATTTCTACAACATATACAACCGCACGGGACATTCTGTGTTACAAAGGTTTCAAAAAACATAAACCACCAGAACTAAATACATACTTGATGGCATCAAGGTTTTTGCTTTAGAGTCTTCAGGGACTATGACACAGTCTCTGGCTGGGGCAGAAGCGATGCAGTGTCTTACAGACAAAGGTGGAAACCACTCAGCAATAGTTTATTAAATTTGGTCAGTCTCATAGTGCTTCTTGATGGCTTTGCTCAATAAGTCTTTTCTGTGTTTTTTTTTTGTTTTGTTTTGTTTTTTTTTTAATCTCATCCAGTGGCAAACTACAAGACTTCAGTGTACATTTAATGACACGATTGCTACATTATCTTGATTTTATAGCTATCTTTAATATCAAAGCAGCTTAAGCTGTTAATAAATTCCAAAGTATCCTTTTATTAAAATATCTAAAAGAGGTCTATAAATATTTTTTGTTTTTTTCTTTTCTAAAATTGTTCCCAGTTTTTTCACATTTAAAACAAAGCCAGGGGGGGCAGCTTCGCAGCGCGGACCCCCCCCTTTCCACGGGCGCTCCCCTCCGTGGTGCTGGCCGCCTGTCGCCTCTTGGTGCGTGTCGCATTTAACAAAATATATATATATATGTGGGTGTGTATATATATATTTAGGGCGGCGGGGTGGGGCAGGGGCGGGGGTGGGCTTCAGAACTCCCACTCGAGGGCCTCCTCGCGGTTGGCGGCCCGCTCCAGGCGGTGGATGATGTTGTTGAGGTTGGCCATCTTCTCGTGGCGCCGCTGGACGCTGGTGCTGAGCCGGGGGCCGGGAGCCGGCGGCAGCGCCGGTGACACCGGCCCGGCGGAGGATGGCCCCGGTGAGGCTGAGCCGGCGAGGCCGGGCGAGGATGCCGCCGAAGGCGACGTCGGGGAGACCTCCAAGCTGCAACGGGATGACCCCGCCGAGGACTGGGAGCCGTCGGGGTGTGGCGGTGGTGGCGGTGGGGGTCCCCCGGCGGCAGCACCGGCACGGCCCCCCCGCCGCGGGAGGCTGCCGGCACTGGGGGCGGCGGCGTGGGGGGCTGCCCCCCGTTCCTCCTGGGGAGGTCCGGTCCCCTCAGCCGCCCCGGCCGGGCTGCACGAGTCCCGCCGGCGACCCCAGCCGCCCGCTTCCCCCTGCTCCTCCTTCACCTTCACGGGCACGGCAGAGCAGGGGTGCTCACCCCCACCAAAAACAGGTTTACGGTCCTCAGCATCCGAATCGGGGCTGTGGGGGGCCCGGCGCCCACTCTGCTCTGGGTCCGTGTCGTTGTCCTGCGTGCCTTCCACCAGCATCTCCCGGCGCATCCGTGACCTGCCGGGACACAACCGCGGAGGGTCAGCGACCACCAACCATCACCACAAGTCTTAAAAAAGCATCTTTGGCCAGAAAAATGTGACGACATCGCTTGAGGTGTAAAACCCCACCTTGTCAGCTTTTTAAAACATTTTTTGAGGGGAAAAATCACTGCCACTTTAACACAGGGAATGGATTTTGCAACACTTTGGGCTGTTTCCAGCCAAATCAACACTGTTTTGCAAGTGTTTTTCACTACCTTTCTTTTTTTGTTGTCGTTTGATACATAACATTTTTCAAAGGTTTATTTTAGGGCTGTTGTGTTTACTGAGAGCAGGAGGGGCTTTCCTGGATCCATGCAAGCGGAAAGGTCGCGGGCTTAAAAACCCCATTAGTCAATGTTTCACCAAAAAGCCCGATTTTTCAAGCTCTCCCCTGCACTTCCCACACAATGGCTTTATGCAAGAAACCTCAGCCAGCTCCTGTAAATATTGACCATCGACTTTACACTGCCCAGGGGGAGTTGGAGGCAGTCAGAGGCTTTGCAGACTCAACACAAGCACTTATATGTCTTTTTATACTGGTTTATATAGGGCAGAAGCACAACCCATCACCTGGGCTGTTGCCTCAGGGTGGAGCAGCTCTTGGTGTGCATCTGGGTAGGATTCGGGAGCCATGTGGCCACCTGCAATACTGCCTGAGGATGAAGCCCGTGGTAGTCCCTGGGGCTGAGCTGCTGCGGGGATGGGTCCTGTATTCCAGGAGCCTCCAAAAAGCTTTTCTTCAGCCATCAGGGAGTTCCCGGTGCTTGGTGTCTCGCACCGGTGAGCAGCTGAACACGAGCATGGTAACTTCTTTAGATGCTCAACATGACTTGGTCAAGGTGGTCCACACCTCTTGACCACCCGCCAGCCTGGGCACACGCAGCATTTTGGCTGCAATCCTGCACCTGGGGACCTCCAGTGACCACGCATGGCTCTGCATCTCCCCACGTAGGCAAGAGGGACTAGGAAGGCTGGAAGAGGAACGGTGACACCACCTTGGTGGCACAGCACCATCAGACGTCCAAAGCCCAGGAGCGCGCGTACCTGTAGTTGTGGAACCAGTTGATGACGGTGTTGGTCTTGAGGTTGAGCTGGAAGGAGAGCAGCTCGATGGTCTGCTGGGAGGGGTAGGGCTCCAGCTGGTAGGCTTTCTTCAGGGCTTCCTTCTCCTCTGGGGCCAGCACCACCCGCGGCTTCTTGATCTGGAGGAGGCTGAGGTCCTGCGGCTGCAGGCTGGGGCTGGCACACTCGGAGCGGGTGCTGGGGGATTCGCTGTCCGAGCCGGCGCTCATCAGCCCGTACCGCCGTTTCAGGTAGGCTGCAGGAGAGGAGACCCAGCTGCGTGCCGCTCACCCCCCAGCGCCGGGGGAACCCCCCCCTCTCAGCCAGCACCCCAGGCCCAGTGAGACCGCATCAGCCCCGACCCTCACCTTTCTTCTCCAGCTTCTTCATGTCACGCAGCTTCTCCACGTTGTGGGGGTCGTTGAGCCAGAGCTGCATGCGGACGAAGGGCTCCCTCCCCTTCAGGCTCAGCTTGTGCCACGGCTTGGGCCTGGAGAGGAGATCGGACACCGAGCCCTGCGTCAGGCCCAGGATGCTCTCCCCAAACAGCCGCTGGCCTGGCGGAGGAGAAGCAGAAGTGGTTAGAGCGGGGCGGAGCAGCGGGGCAGGCGCTACAGTCCCCCCGCGGAGCGGGTGCACCCCATTTCCCAGCCAGCACCCTCTCCAGCATGCTGGGATCCCCCCTGCCCCCAAGCACCCTCAGTGAACCACGGGGGGTCCGCGGCTACGGGAATTGGGGCGATGCACCCATGCAGCCTCACCAGCAGCTCCAGAAAACCCAGGAGGAGAGAGGGTCCGCACCTAAATTGTTGTCCGTCAAGACCTCCTTGACCTTCTTGGTGATGGAGTAGGTGTCCAGCTCGGGGGACATGGCGACAATCTCCTGGATGCCCACGGGTCCCTGGCTGTTGGGGTACGTCTTCCCACCCAGCGCAGGCGTCGTCCGGCTCTCGGGCTGCTGGTTTTCTTTGCTGCTCTCCAAGGCCAAGGTGAGGGGCTCCTGGCAGCCCTTCTCATGCTCGGCAGGGCTGAGGGGCGGCGAGGGGGACGGCTGGGGCTCCGCTGGGCTGGCTGCGTGACACCGGGGCAGAGGGGTCAGCAGGGACGGCAGGAGGGGAGAGCGGCAGGGACCCGGCAGGAGCAGGAAGGTTATTTTTGGGGATGCCTGCGGCTCTGCCCTCTGGAGAGAGGGGATGCCAGCCGAGTCTCTCCGGCGGCTACGGCAAAGCAGGAGGTGCCGGTGGAATAATTAAAGAGAGAAAACATCACTAATATAAAAAACCCCCAGTTACTACTTTACGCCAGGCAGAAAGCCAAAGATTCTTGTTGTGGTTTTCCCTTCTTTTTTTTTAAACTAGATGACTTTCAAAACCCGTTTCCAGCAAAATAACATTTGAGGATTGGTGTAACAGCCCTAAATTATCAATTAATTAAGGGGGGTTCAAAATGAGCTGGATGCATCAGGGGAGAGGGGGATCAAAGGGGCTTCCCAGGATCAGGGTGCGGGTAGGGGGGTGCTGGGGGCAGCTCTCCATGGCGCTGGGGTGGGAGTGGAAGTAGGACAAATTTGCCCTGTGCTGGGATGCAGGTGACAGATGCAGAAGTGCCAGGGGCACTGATGGCACGTAGGGACTGTGGAGACCGTGGGGACAGCGGTGGCACTTACCCTGGGAAGGTGTTGGCTGCTGGCTGATGCCTTGACCCAGCTGGTCGGTCAGCCAGAGCTGCATGCGGATGAAAGGCTCCCGACCCTTCTGCGTCAGCTTGCTCCACGGCTTGGGCCGTGACAGCATGTCACTCACGCTGCCCTGGGACAGCCCCAGCACCTAGGCACAGCGGAGGTGTCACCCGCTGAGGCCGGGGCACGTTCCCCCCCCCCGGCGCCGGGCTGCTGCCTCCCCTCTGTCCCCATGTCAAGGGAGGGGAAGCAGGCTGCCACCCGCTGCCACATTCATGGCCCCACGGCACGTCCAGACCCCTTGGCCCCAGCTGTGGGTGCTGGGACTGTGGTGGGTCTCCCTGAGATACCCAGGGGGCTGGGAGGATGGTCCCCTCAGGGCCCTGCACAGGGGACAGGGCTTTCTTGGTGGGAAGTGCCACCAACCAGTTGGTGGTGGCCACTGGGAAATCACTTGGGGTTGGGTCACACCCTGAGGACTCAGAATCCTCCAAGGGGAGAGCAGGGATCCTGGAATGAGCTGGCAGAGGTCACTGATGAGCCCCAGGCTCTGGGTCGCAGAGCAGAGGGGACACCGGACTCCCCTTCTCCAGGCTGGTACCTTCTCTCCGAAGATCCTCTGGCAGATGCCGTTCTTGGCCAACTTCTCCTTGACCTGCCGGGTCAGCTCCAGCGTGTCCACCTCCCTGTACATGTACATCTCGTACTGCTCTGGCGTCAGTGGTGGCACAGTGGGCTTCAGGGTCCGTGGCACGTAGGTGGGGTAGTAGGAGAGACGACCACCAGCCGCCGGCTCCGCGCCAGCTCCCTCCACCTTCATCTCCGTCAGCCGGTGAGGCTCATCGTCCGCTGGCGGCAGCTCGTCCTCATTGGTGCCACCTTCACCGGGCTCGCCCCGTGGCCACCCCCGGCCGTTGGCCATGCTGGAGTAGCTCGAGGAGGAGGAGGAGAGCGAAGGCGAGACAGAGGTGTAGGGTCGGCTGAGCAGGCTCCGCTCTGACGCCCAGTGCTGGTCGAAGTAGGAACCAGCATCGCCGATCTCCGACTTCACCTTCCGGATGATGCTCTGGACGAAGGCGGCGGGCGAGAGGACAGCCAGCGGTGTCTGTGGGGGGCCAGGGCTGGCCCCGCTCCCCTCCTCCTGCTTGACGTAGGTCGGGACGATGTTCTGGTTGACGGCGGCCAGCGTGGAGCGCTCGGCAGGCGGCGTGTCCCCGGGGCGCCCGCTGCCCCCCGATTCCATCTCCAGCAGCGCCTGCTGCTGCGCCTGCATCTCCCGCCGCGCCTGCTCCAGGATGCTCTTGATGGCGTCCTCCGAGCTGCTGCCGCCTGCCCCGTTGGCCACCGCCTGCGATGCCGACGGCGTTTTGGGTTCCCCTGGAAAGAAATGGGGTGAGGGGAGCCCTGAGGTGCAGCACGCACCGTTTTACCACGGGGTCGTAATTCAAAACACAGGGGAAAAGGGATTTTATCCCAATCTGGTTTGGCGTGCTCTGAATCAGGTGGATGTCCCACATGGGTGCAGACCAGAAGAAGGACCTGCAGCACCCACAAAGCAAAATCTGTGACACCCCCAGCTTCTTTTTCTTTTTTGATGATTGCAAAATAAATCCCATTACCAACAACAACAATAGACTAACATGTTTGTTTTCCCTGTCTGTTTTTCCACTGTTCCTGTCTAATTTAATTCTCCAGGATTCTGCTTTCTCAGCAGACTACCTGTTTTAATGTATTTCATTTCTTGTAATTGACTGCGAGCGCAGCTGCTTTAATGATTCCTCGTGCCAGGTGGATCACGCATCCTCATTTAATCATCTGTTTTGGGGCAGGGGGTGAGGAAAGAGTAGGTCCAAAGTTTCTGAAAGCTCAGATATAAACGCCGCTGCATGGAGAGTATTCCACCCCTAACAGAATTTACCAACATTTCTTCCCACCACGCCCTGAATATCTCTGGATGTCAGTGGGAGAAATGCCAAATAAAGCCCATTTTGGCCCAGCAGCGGGGTTAGCCTGGTGCTGGGCACACAGTGCCACCCTGCTCAGGACTGTGCCGCAAGTGCCAGGCTCGGCAGGGACCGGCTAATGTTTCCTAGGGGAGGCAGAGACCCCTGTGCTGGACGCTGTCAGTTTTGTGGGTGTTTTGGTGCGTCGTGGGACCCACAGCCACGCAGCACCCAGCCTCTGGCACCCCTCTGGGTGCTGCTCCCATGGAGGCAGAGCCGGGGCTTGGCCACCCCTGGGGCCACCCAGCACCCACCTCCCTTCTGCGACTCGATCTCCTTCTTCGCCTGCTCCAGAATGCTTTTGATGGCGTCGTCAGAGCCGGTCTCCGGCGTCCTGATCCGCGGTGTGATGCTACCTGATCAAAGAGGCAGGATAACAGCTTTGTCACCGGCGCTGGTTTTACAAGCTCCGCTTGTATGTCAGGAAGTATTTACTGTTCCTCATGTTCAGTTATTTTTAGGGATGCTGGTTTTAAGGCAAACGTCACTCCCAATTAGTCGCTAGCCAGAGCACAGGGAGCCCCAGTAGCCCTGGCTGTCAGCTCTCGCCTCCGGTGTGGCACCTCCCAGCCACCTTGCTCACCCCATCCAAGGGCACCCACTCCCCACTGGCGCGCAGGGTGCTGAGCAGAGACACAGGCACGGGGACCGCGTCCCCCCATCCCTGGCACTGCGCCCTCCTGGCCATGCGGGCAAAGGGATAATGCTGGATTGGCTCCAGGGGATAAATCGGGAGCAAGATGCACGGACCATGGACCTGCACCATCCAGTCCCCGTGTCACCGCAGGGACCCCAGTGACCGGCCACCACTGCTGCCACCCCTGAGCCAGGGCCAGGAGCTGCTGTCCCTGGAGCCAGGCGTTACCATTTCACGGCGGTGCCGACACTGCACCGAGGTCCCGCAGCATTAAGACTTCATTATTTTAACGAAATGTTCCCGAGGACATTGATTCATACGCCGCGAAACAGCCTAATGAATAATTAAATGGCACTTGTCAGAATAAATGAGTAAAGCACGTCCAGGGATGCCGCTTCCACAACGACGGGTTGTTGTTAATTGCTACCGTTTGCCAGGGCTCCATCCCACCCCGCAGCAAGCCTGGGGACCACCGGGGACAATCCCTGAGTGCCACTGGTGGCTCCACGCGTGTCTTGCCAGCACATCGTGGGCTGGCGGGAATCCCTGCCGCGGCACGGGGCACCCCGGGGTGCTGCCAGGGTGAACCGGGGTGTATCGGGAGGGGGATCCCACGGCACCGCTTGCAGCATCCCCAGGGCATGACCCCATCGGCTGGGGCCACCCCAACCACTCACCTCTCTGGCGCACCTGGATAGTCCTCAGGGCCAGCACATTCTGCTCGTCGGAGAGGAACTGCTTCATCTTGATGAACGGCTCCTTGCCCTTCACCGTCAGCTTCCGCCAGGGCTTGGGCCGGGCCAGGATCTCGCTGACGGAGCCCTGTGACAGCCCCAGCACGTAATGCCCGAAGACCCGCTGCCCGATGTTGTGCTTCAGCAGCTGCTCCTTCACCTGGAAGGCGATTTCGGCCGTGTCCAGTTGCTCCTCGTCAGCAGAGCCACCGGCGCTGCCCTCGGACGGCTCACTGGGCGGGCTGGAGGCGCTGGCGGCCGGGCTGGTGCCGGAGGGCACGGTGTTGCTTTTAGCCCCGAAGAAGGTGGTGGGGAAGGGTGGCCCCCCCCCGGCGCTCTCGCTCTTGTAGGCGGGCGGCGGGATGTGGGGGGGCTTGGGGTCCCCTGAAAGTCGCTCTCCCCCTGGAAAGGGGGACAGTGAGAAAGTCCGGGGGCCATCGGGGGCCAGGCCGGGGCCGGGCAGAGGCGGGAGGGGAGTGGGGGAAGCGGGTTCGTCTGCTGGGGCATGCTGGGGGGACGAGTACGGCTGCTCCATGCCCAGCGAATCTTTCCCCGACTCGTCTTCGGAGTGATCCTCCTCTAGAGATGAACGAGAGAGAGGGAAGACGCACTAGAGTCCCCCCGGCCGGCAGCCCTGGCACAGCCCTGCAGTGAAGCATCTCCTGCCTCAGTTTCCCCAAGTGACATCCCAGCCCCCATCCTCCCCCCACCTCTCTGCTGGCTCCAGGCTCCTTCCCACAGCTGGGACAGGATCCAGCCCTGCCGCCCACATTCCCAAGGATGCTCCCGGTGGGACCAGGAATGCCGTGGGACCCGAGCACCCTACCAGTGCTGGCCAGCAGGCTGGGCTTCTCCAGCAGGTACTTCTGGGAGGGGTAGAAAGCCTCCTTCCCCAGCAGCAGGGCTTCCTCTGCCTTCGATATGCTCTGCAAGGAGCCAAGCCGAGATGGGAACGGGCGGTGGAGCCACCAGCGGCAGGGCTGGCACGCGTGCCACAGCCTGGCCAGCCCCTCGGCACTCGCGGCCACACTTGCCTGGGGAAGGCTGCAGCTGGCCGAGGCCACCTTCATCGCCTTCAGGATGCTGAGAGGGAGACAAGGAAAGGGGGGTGACTTGGAGGGCATGGCTTTTTGCTGCCGTCAAGCCGCTGAGCGTTATGGCTACCGAAGCGTGCCACGGGTGCCGGCAGCACTCGGCTGGCCAGGGGAGAGGCTGGCGTGGATGCCGCTCAAGCCGTACCTCAGCTCCGTTTTGATCTCCTCATAGTCTGCCTGTGCCTGCAGCTTCTCCTCCAGCTTCTGCGGAGCAGAGAGGGGGAGTCCTTGCAGCTGGCTCCTGGTGCACACCCAGACCCGTGCCCCCCCCTCCCCAGCAACCCCGTGCCCGCCCCCCCCCCCCCCCCCCCGTGGGCGCACCTCAATGGCTTCATTCTTGGCGGCCAGCTGCCCCTCCAGCTCAGCGATCTGGTTGGCAGAGGACTCCTCCAGTTCCTGCAGCGAGCTCTGGAGGTGCTGGACATCCTTCAGGAGCCGCAGGATCTCCCGGTCCTTGGCAGCCAGAGCCACCTCCAGCCTCGACCCTGAGCACATGGAATAGTTCACTTTGTCCTGCCGGGAGAGGGGACACCGTCAGCTCCCGGCTGCCTGATGTGGGGACAGGGGCCACCCTCTCCTCCAGATGAGTCCCCACGGGGAGCAAGTGAGCCCAGGACTCAGCCCTGTGGGATGGGGACCCAAGGTGACGCAGCCATGGGCAGGGACAGACCTTTCCTCTGCCCTTACAGGTCTCACAGCTATGGGGGTGCTATGGGGGTGCACGTCCCCCTCCACCTAGGAGGCTGGGGCTGCAGGGAGGGCATGGCCAATGCTACCACCCTACCACCTCCATGGTGGAAAACCGCCTCGGTTGTGGGCATTTCAGCCTTGTTCCCAAACACAGTGGGTGCTCCCAAACACAACAGGGTGCTCCTAAATGTAAAGGGATGTTCCTGAACATGCTAGGGTGCTCCTGGCTGCTATGGGGTGCTCCTAGCTATGACGGGGTGCTCCCAAGTGTAGTGGGATGCTCCTGGCTGGGACAGATGTTCTCATCTGCGATGGGGTGCTGCCAATGCCGAGGGGGTGCTCCGGGCTGTGATGGGGGTGCTGCTGGCCCCAAGGGGTGCTCTCACCCCGGCAGCGCCCGGCGAGGAGCAGCAGGCCAGGCGGAGGGAGCTATTCACGGCTGCCAGCTGCTCCCGCAAGCTCTCCACCTCTCTCTGCGCCGCCTCCGCTCGCTGCAAGAGAGCAGAAAGCGTGTCAGGCCGGGCACCCATGGCTCATCCTACCCTACATGGGGCAGAGCGGGGCCCCGGGATCTCCACCGAGCCACATCTCTCCCGCACATCCTGCTCCCACCACCATCACCACCAGCCCCCTGCAATGTATTTTGGCTCCCCACATCCTAACGTCCCTAGTCCCAATTCCTGGGCGCTGTCTGCAACCCACCTCCAGGACACTGTGTTTTTCCACCCAACAGGCTGTATTCACATGCAAATTGCTCTTTAAGCCCTTTTTATTATCCATGTGCACTTATTTGCACCTACGTTTTCAGAACTAAATAAAACTAATTAATAGGAACGGATAGGCTCAGAAGTAATTATGCCAGAAACCAACACCAGGCTGGTGTGGGTCATGCCCTGAAACACCCGGGAGAGTCTGGAGGTAACCAACGCTGGCTCCAGTAGCTGAATCAGAGCCTAGTGGGAGTCCTAACACACCAGTGACCCTCAATATGGGGCGGGGGGTCCCGTCAGGCTGGTCTGGAGGAGCTGCTGGGTGAAGGAAACTAAAGCCCCCCCTTTGTAGGGCTTCCCAGCCTAGCCACCCTGTGATATTTTTGGGGACAGACATCCAGGCCCTGCAGATGCTCGGGATGCTGCGGTGGGTGCAGCGGCTGGGAGGGCTGTGGCTGAGCCTGGCAGAGGCAGGGAGCAGGCTATGTGCCCTGCACTGGCTGGAAAATCAGCTCCTGGCTCACCTGGTTGGCTTTTTCGAGGTTCGTCATGATCATGGCTACTTCGTCTGCCCTGTGACGAGAAAGCACGAGGTGTCAGCCGGCACGGCGGCACGGACACGGTCAAGGGCACATCCCAGTCCCCGTGACTTGGGATGCTGCTGCGCTCACTTCAAGGATCTCAGCTCCCCAAATCGTTTAGCAGCACCGCGGGGACGTGCTGGCACCGCCCCAACGGCCTCCGGGCACAACTGGAGACTTACTTGGACGCAGCTTCCTCGTCGTATTTACACCGCAGCTCCAGCAGCTCCGTCTGGGTCGCCTTCAACGCTGGGAAGAGGAAGGGGAGGGTGAGCCGTGGGGTGGGGGCTTGGCCCCCCGCGGCCAGCAGGCCCCTTCCCCGGCTCCCCTACCTGCGTGGAGCACTTTGATCTTCTCCTCTGCCTCCCCCAGCCGAGTGGCCAAAGTGACCTGTGCTTCCTGCAGCCCCCTGCGAGAGACGGGCATCAGCGACGTGCTGGCAGCACCGCGGCCGTGCCAACCCTGCAGCTCCCCACGGGTGCACGGAGACCCCCTTGCTGCATCCCCTCCTCTACCCCATTGCTTGGTGACACCAGGAAAAGACCCGCTGGTAGATGCCAGGATATATTCAAGCTGTGTTATTAAGGAGTTTATAGCCCCAGGTGTAAAAAAATTCACTTTGGGCTGAAAATGGTTCTGATCCAGGTGGCTGAAACCCCTCTGTCAGGGGGGATGGCAGCCCACCCTTGCCTGTAATTAATTGGAGAAGGGGGGGAAGCAATCAGGGAAAAGTTATTCTGCATTATTTATAGCCTGCACTTGCCAGGAACTTACTCGCAGAGATCTGCAATTTAGGGTTTAAAGATTCCTCATTTGTTTCCCGGTGCAGAGTGTTAAGGAATAACAATGAAGGCACCGAAAAAGCTGGGAGACTCCAAATTAAAAGGCCATTTAATGAGGTTCATCTGCCAACCTGGACAAAGCCACGTGCTGGGGAGATGGTGCGAAGGGCTGGCAGGAGGGACCTGCCCTGGCTCTGCCTGTGCCCACCGCTGCCCAAAAACCACCTGGGATCGGGGATGGATGGACAGATGGATGCTCAGAGCACCCAAGACTCTGTATCAAGTTTCTGGACAGGATGTTTCCACTCTCAACCCACACAGCAAAGGAGGCGAGGGAAGGACAGATGGACAGGAGCAAGAGTTGTACAGGAGCAGGGACAGAGCCACACATTCCCGCAGCACCCTGAAATGATCCCGTCCCCGTTACTCACGTACTTTTGTTTTTCTGCCTCATTTCTCTGCAGCAAGGTTTCCGCGCACAGCGCTTTGCCGTCGATGCCGGAGAGCAGGGGCTCGGCCGGCGCTGCGAGCCCGGCCGCCGGTGACGTCCCCTCCCTGCGCTCTGTGGGGGGACACATTTCACACAGCTGCGCAGGGGACGGCGGCGGTGGCCGCCGGGGACCAGAGGCCAGGGGATGGATCCTGGCCCTGAGACCCCGCTGCGTCCCAGGGGTGCTCAGAGGCACGTGGGGGGGGACCCAGCTGGGGACTGCCACTGCCACCCTAATCCAACGGGGCGGCTGGTGCCGGGGGGGGTACCTTTGGTGCTGATGAGCTCCGGGTGTTTTTTCCAGGGGCGACTGAGGTCCTTCAGCGGGGGCGGTTCGGGCTCAAGGCGCTGGAGCTGCTGCAGCCGGTCCTCCAGGCTCCGGGCAGCCTCCAGCACAGGAGCGGGATCTGCGGGACACGGGATGCGGTGGTGAGTGGCGAGGATGCCCACCACCAGCCCTCTCCTACCTCCCTGGGGACATGCTCCCCATCCTCCTGGCCACCCACGCCAGGGCAACCACCCTTCGCACCCCACTTAAAACCAGAGAGGGTGCCCTCCCGGCCCCGGGGCACCCCATGGGGTGCTGGGTGCCACAGGGACACCCCCGGGTCCTGCGTTTTCCATCACCAGCCCTGAGGGAGAGGCAAGGCTGCATGGGGGCAACACCTCCCCGAGCGAGGTGGTGGTGAGCCGGTGGCTACCACCCGCAGCACCGGTGGCCCCGGTGCCACCAGCGCCGGCCCGTTTGGGCACAGACAATGGCGGTTTGTGCCGAGGTAAGCAGGTGCATTCAGAGCCGTCCGTCTTCCCTCTGTCAGCATTACACCATCATTAGCTAGTGTCTGCTCAGCAGGGTGTGCCATTATGTCTCCCAGGGCTGATGTAATTATACATTGACATAATTAACCCAGCAAGCCCATTAAGCAGGCCAGCTAAAAATTCATCTATAATTATTTGTTGTGTGCATGCTAATGAGTCCATCTGCACTGCCATTGTACAACATGAACAAATTAATTTACAAGTCTGGATTTTTTAATAAGTTCAAGAAAATGCCTCCTATTGAGCCAGGTTAATATAGGTTTGGTTTTTTTTTTTTTTTTTTGTTTTTTTTTTTTTTTGGAAAAGATGAGGAAAGAAAATAGATTTGAATTATTTGAATTCTCCAGGGTCAAAAAGTTAGACAAACAGGGAAGTGGGACAGAGCCGGGCGCGCTACTGTATAGCACGGATGTGTGGCAGACATCCAAGGGTAAAAAATAATAACTGTGATGGAAAAAAAATCAAACAACTGGCTGCCTCAGCTCCAAACGGGATGCAGAGCAGCTCTTCTGCTCAGTGAGTGCCCGGCTGAGACAGCAGCGGTGTGGGATGAAGGCGGTTTGGCACCACTGTGGCTGTGCTGTGGGATTTGGGGTGATTGGGGGGCTGCAGCAGCACAGCACCAGGCATCTTTGGGGTGAACCTGCCCAAAAGATGGAGGATTTGGCCTGTGATCCTTGCTGCAAACGCCTGGCATGGATGCTCCTTTCAAACGAGCGATGCTGAGACACATGCCCAGCAAGATGGGGTCTGGGGGTCCCCTTGACCCACTGCTGTCCCCCAACCACACAGCACTGCAGCCATGGGGTGCAGAGCCCCACCTCAGCACCCACCACACAACCTCCCCGCAGGAGCAGCAGCTGCTGGACCCTACGCTAACGTCGAAAGCCCCTGGAGCATCCTTCTCTGCAGGAAACATTCCCTCTTCTTTCAGCTGGACCTCACAGAGACCCCATGGACACGTCGGGATAAAAGGTTTGTGCCCAGAGCTCGGCCACGGGGACCCTGCCAGAGGTGGGTGCTGAGCCCTGCCAGCATGCTGCCAGATTTGGCACTGAATCGGTGATTCAGCTCCAGCTGGGACCCTCCCGGGCCGCTGATGGCGTTTGGCTGGTGCCGGAGCCGTGGCTCAGCATCCTTCGGGTGGGTTCGCCATCCAGGGATGCGGGAGTGCGTCATCAAACGGGGTCGCAGCGACGAGGCACGGCCCCAAACCGGACTAGATGCTCTCACAGCCATTAATAACATCCATAAGTACACGAGCTGAGATAACGATACAGCTAATTAAACCCTGTGCTCCAGGGCCCTGGCTCACAGGCTGCAGCGGCCGGTGGTCCCCCCCCACACTCCTCCGGCCCCGGGGGTGTTGGCAGGAGGCTCCGTGCCAGCCCATGAGCTGCCTCCACAGGGATAAACGCTGGGGCAGGACCCCGCTGATCCGCGTCAGCAGCTCCTCTCGCCTCCGTGATGAGAAATAATATGGGAAGAACTGGCCCAGGCGATAAAGCTCTGGGGATTTTCCTCGGGTCAGTGTTTTCCTTCCTGTGACCCGCAGCCCTGCTGTTGAAATACAGCCGGCGCAAACCCTCCAGCACGCTGCTCCCCCTTTGCAGCCGACATCCTGGGATGAAGTGGGCGGGAGAGGAGCTTTTTAGAAGGGAAACCAGCAAGTGGTGCTTCGGCTCCGCTCCCTGCGTCGGCTGGGGCAGCGCTGGGTGCCAAACGCCCGGCTGGATTCATTACATCGTGCTAATACCACGTTGTCCAGCCACTGGGAAAGTGCAGTCCTCGGCTGCGGCGCCAGATCCGTCACCGCATGTTTGGCAGCGGCAAGGGGCTGCCGGGACTGGGCACCACGTCTGTGCCGCCAGTGAACAAACCCTCCCGCTGCAGGGCTGGAGAGAGAGGGGCTACCCTCAAAACCCAGCACATTGTCTCCTCGCACCAAAGGCACCGCCGACGCCACGTGCTGCTGCACTCTGAGCCATGCGGGAGGGTTTGGGACGCTGCCCATGGCACAGGGGACGGTCCCCACTACGTGGGACATGGTCCTCGTGGGGACAGGGTAGAGGAGACGGCGGTGACGCGCCGGTGGCACAACCGGGTGATGATGGGTGATGCGAGGGAGGCAGGTGCCAAAAGAGGACCTCGGGGTGCTGTGTCTCCCAGGAGCTGTGGTGTCCCCCAGGAGCTGTGTCCCCCAGGAGCTGCGCCCCGGGGCCGTGGCGTGGCATCATCCACACACATCGCAGCCAGCTCATGTGGGAAACAGCAAGTCCCTGCTGCAGAGCAGAACCCGCTGCCCAGGCGTGGTTATCTATTGCTCCATATGCTCGCCTGCTATATATATATATTTTTTAATATATATATATATTTTTATATATATATATAATAAGTCCTGCCACTAGCTGGCGTTATTGGCTGTCCTTTAGTGGCACTGGCAGTGCTGCAGCAGGGATGGGGGCGGTGGGCCGGGAT
Organism: Tyto alba; assembly: GCF_018691265.1. Lineage (NCBI taxonomy): Eukaryota > Metazoa > Chordata > Aves > Strigiformes > Tytonidae > Tyto > Tyto alba. The sequence continues at coordinate 2,823,550 of NW_024881320.1, forward strand.
CCCTCCTGGTGTCCCCAGCTCTGGCACTGGAGAGTGGGGCTGGGAGCCTTTCCCTGTGCTGGAGGGGGTCTGGGTTGGCAGCAGACCCGCTCCCGCCGCTCCTGGACACCCACACCGCAGCACCGCGCAGCTACTGCGCGGCCTCCGTGGAAGCTCGAGGCACTTATATGATGGCAGGATGGGGCAGGAGGTGTCCTGGGTGCTCAGCACCTTCTCCGGAGCATGCACGGCTCCAGGGAGCACCTGTGTCCCTGGGGACCAGCGGCTCATCCCTAGGCAGGGGTCTGGCCACTCGATCTGGCTTTCGGTGGAGGTCTCCGTGCCGAGGGCAGAGGGGTGACATCTGCTCCATGCTCCTGCCCAGCTCCCAGAGGAGCACTGGGCACCCACGGCGCATCTGTGGTGCATCCATGTGCATGCACGGTGCACCCACGGTACCTCCACGGCACATCCACAGTGCTGTCACCTCTCGGACCGGGGCGGCAGCTCCTCAGCCACCCCACCCCAACCTGCTCAAACACATCCACCGGCGCCTTACGAATCCCTCCATGAGCCAAAGTCAGCCTTAAATCAAATCATCCCCAACAACAATGACATTAATTATGCTTTTAACACATTTTACTGCTTCCCCCCCTTCCCTTCACGCCACATCTGTGTGAACAATATCCAAAAGATTTACGGTTTTCTCCCGTAATTACAGACACACAGCCAGCTCACTTATCAAAATACTTGCTGAGCAATCAGGCTCCGTTAGAGTCTCTGCCAGAGATTTGTGTTGACAGCAGCCATTCAAAGCAAAAAATGTCGAATCAGGACTTATGTGGCGCTTGTAAAGTGTTCCACAAAGAGTTTGCCTGTCGAGAGACACACGGACATGTAACGGATGGGGAAAAAAACGGTGGGTGGGAGGATTTGGGGAGCAGGAGGGGAGGGAGAGGGGAGCAAGAGATGGATGCTGCAGGAGAGCAGGGAGAGGGGAGGAAAGGGAGGAGGGGTGCAGAGACCAGAGGGGAGCAGTTTTGGGGTGTGCACGTGTGTGCACGTGTGTGCATCCATTTGCATGCATGTGCATGCGTGTGCGAGCAGGAGGAGCACGGCGGGTGAGCACAGGGAGGTGGGGAGGGAAAATAACTGGGTTCTGGAAACTGAGCTGACATTTGGTTCTTGTAGCACAGGACAAATTTAATGAGGACAAAAATATGTCTCCCTAATTCCCCTAAGAAATCATTAAAACATTTTGTTATTCCTAAATGTCTGGAAAATGAATTAGTGGCCCTGCAGGAGCCCTTCTGCGCAGCTTCAGCTGTTTGCAGCTCTCTGTCCTCGCCGCGCTGGGGGATGCTCGGTGCTGCCGTACCCAGCGCAGCCGACCCCGGCGGGGAGTGGGGAACAGCAGGGAGGGGGGTCCCAGCCCCTCATCTGGCCCTAGCACCGACTCTGCCAACACAAGCCTCAGGGCTGCCCCGTGCCTCAGTTTCCCCCTCCTAAGCCTTCAAGCGGTGCCCCAGCCAGGGGGTACACCCCAGCACGGTGGTGAAAGGGGGAAAGCTGTTCCCACGCCGGTGCCAGGAGCTGTGCTGCGAGCCAGAGCTCGGTCGTTTCGGTTAACTTACCGTCAAAAAGACAACTGGGGATAGCCGCAGTGTTATTACAAGGGCTGAGCAAATGTATTCCTTTCCTAATGTCAAGATGCATTTGGCTCAGGGGCTGAAACACAGCGATGGCAAAAGCTGTTTCCACTCCTCTCTTCGGCCGGTATCTCCAGAGCACCATGCGCGAGCAGAGGTCGGTGACGCCGGCCGCACCGGGGATGGGGACGGCAGCGCGGCCGCGGTCCCTCGATGTCTCCTCTCGGCACCGGCGCCGGCACGCGACTCGTTAGGCAGCCAGGTCGCCACCGCGTTGCTTACCTGGAGCTTCGATTAATTGCTTGTAAACGCTCAGGAAAGCCGTCTCAGCCTCCTTGCTTCTCTTACTAAGTGCAATCACCTGCAGGGAGATGGAAAAAGGGCGTCAGAGATGGGCTCTGATGGGCCACCGGGATCAGTGCCACCCGTGACCTGCACATGGGTCCCCCCCCAGCACGGCTCAGCACCCACTCCACGCCCCGCACAGCCGCTCGCTGCCTTTGGCTAGACTCCTTGTGCCGCTGCCATGTCACATCGCCCTAAATCATTGATGCACTGAGTAAATGAAAATTATAATTTAATGTCGGCGCTTAAATAAGAAATAAAGAAGCCTGCCTGTTGTTGTGCTTGCCGGGTCGGATTCAGCACACAGCCCTCCCCAGCCACCCTCCCAGTACGGGCAGAAATGATGCTCAGGCCAGGACTGGGACATCTCCTCTTGCTTATGTCCCCATCCTGCCTGGCTGCTGGGGTGCTGGTGACACTCGCGCCGGCTGGGCGGTGGGGAGCCGGCACGCTGCGTTGCTAATAACTGAACAACATATTAATCTGCCGCACACTCCCATCCAACATTTATGAGCATGAATCATTTACTCCCCTTAATTTTTCAAGGCGCACCGACACCTTGGGGTGGGGGCTGCTGCCCACAGGGCTCCAGTGCATTTTGTTTGCTGAGGGTCCCCTTGTCATCCCTGCACATCCAGCCCCACCTGCAGTGGATGGGATGGGGTGCCGGTGGGACACACGGACCTCTCTGTCCCTCCTGCCCCGGGCGCAGGAACTGGAGATGGAGGTGACCCATTCCCAACTGGAAAATGCCCAGTATGATCCAAACTGGGTGCCCACACCATCTAGTGATGAAGAGGTGCCCACCCAGCATTCAGTTCTGCCAGACACACTATTACCAACAGCTGACTAGTTAATTAAACCACTCTTAAGCCACCGATGGGCTAATTATCAAACAAAGACTGAACTTCATGCCTCAGCCCGGTGGCAGCTCCCACGCCGGGGCACCTTTTCCCTCCACCCATCCCCTCCCTGCCAGCAGAGCTCCCGGCTCACCCCGCCAGCCCGGATTGCGATTGCTTGTCATTCAAACCCAAAGCAAACCGCTCATTTGTAATCCAGCAGCCACCTGAGCAAACTGCCTTCTCCTTCCAAGCTCGCAGGCACTGGAGCACAAAGATCATTTTTCTATTGTTAAAATTGTATAAGCTGGGCTTTTTATAGCGTCTCGTACACAAACCTACTTTCTCGGCGCCGCGTTTCCAGCAGAGGAGGAATTTGGGGGCTTTTCTTCAGCATTCTGCAAAAATGCTTGGCTTTGGGGTGCTTTAAAATAATAATAATAAAGCGGAGAAGAGAGTGGGGGAGGCAGCAAGCAGACAGCGAGAGAAACTGCCTCTGTATTGTAGCAGGACAGGACTGCGTCTGCCGAACTTGCCAGTGGCATGCGGTGGTGGGGTGACACGGGGAGCCCTGCCGGGGGGTCTGTGAGGATGCAGAGACACAAGGGTGCTGGGGTGCTCGACGGCATCAGCCCTGCGTGACCCCCCAAACTTCCCGCACCCGTCGGACTGTGCACGGGAGAGGAGCAGGAGCAGGCACGGCTCTGCCACGGGGCGATGGGGAGGCCTGGACCTGCTCGAGGTGCTCTGAGGAGCTTCATCTCCCCTGAGACGGCGTCAACCAAAGGGTGAAGAGCAAACAGCCAGCCCAAATGTGTCTTCCATCACCCGTGCCTGTCCTCCGCGCATCCCCAACCTGTGCCAGCAGGGAGGAGCCAGCCCAAACCTCCAAATCAGGCTGCTTCCACTGAATTTTATTCCTGAAGTCACTTATAGAGACAAAGAGTTTTTCAAAGGGAAACTCTGGAGCCTTTCCCTCTCCTCAGCAATCCTGACAGAGATCTGAGCATCCCCCCACTGGGAATGTTGTGGCTCCAAGGGTGGGCAGGAGCTTGCAGCATCCTCACGCCGTGGTCCCATGGACCTCGCCTCTCCATGGCCACCGGTCACTGGGGACAGATCCACGTTTCCATCTGGTTCATGTGAGAGGTCAACTTTCCCAGGGAGCACCCAACACCTTTCCACCCATTAACTACCATCAGCATCTTGATTGGAGCTGCAGGACCTGCAGTTTGCTGACAAGGAGGCATCTGGGGGCTATTTCATCAGAGAAAGCATTTGGGGGCCATTTCATCAGCCCCAGCTCCTGCCCTGTCCCCCCGTGCCGGGCTCAGGGCCAGCATGTTTCAGCCCACATCAGTGCCAGGGCATCACCAGCACGGCTGATCGGCAGGATGGCGAGCCAGGCATCCGCTCTGCTCTTTCAGAGTCCCACTAAACTTCAAGGAAATGTCAGTGAAAAAAAAATATTTAAAATTTTCAATGACCTTTTCCAGATAGGGATAATTTGCCAAAATGTCAGGGGACATTCCTGTCAGAGCAACTCTGAGTCCTGTATGGGGACAGCTCACCCCAACCCTGAAAGTGCTGTTATTCCTCATGTAGAGCTGAATAAATACCCAGGAAAAAAAAAAAAAACACATCAGCCCTAAAATCAAGGTTTTGTAATAAAAAAACCCAAATCCTTGTTTTCTTGGGGCAGAAGCTGTGACCAAACCTTGTGTCCCCATCCAAGAGGGAGACATCACCAGCATCATGCTAAAAAGAGGAGAAAACAGCTAAAAATGGGTGAGCTGAATGTCCCCACAAGCAGCCTTGGCTTGGTGGGGTCAGGAAGGCATCGTCCCTGCTCCCCCCATCACCACGATGTCCATTGGTGACAGCAAAGCCTCCACCAACTGCTCTCCCTCCACCCGCAAAGCCCTCGGTGGCCGGCGGCGAGCTCTGCCTCTGCATTATATATCGACGTACTATTAATTTCTATTTTTCCCCCCTCCCTCCGTCTCCATCCGCAGCATCCACAGGCTCAAGGTGAGGCACGGCAGCAACGCGGGATCGCCGTCGTGTGATAAATTACATTTACGCGCCGGGTCCTTTTCATGGCTGGTGACTTTCCAGCAAAGCAATTATCACTGTAGAATGCGTAATAGCCTAATTAATTACTATTGTCAGGCTGGCCTCTGTGCCATGATTATACCTTCCGAAGCCAACTTTTTAAACATTTGGAAGCAGAAATATTATTATAATTGACTAACAAAATGGTAAAACTCCCCCAGCGCAGCCGGTCCTCCTCCCGGCACGGTGGCAAGGACCGACCGTCTGAACATCTCCTCTCCAAAGGCGCAGGATTTGCATCGCACCGGCGGTGAGTTTATTCTTATATCCATGAGATCAAGTGCAGGATAAGTAGTGGGTTATTTCCATCTAAATACTGGTGGCAGTAAACCACAAATGAGCTCTTTTTCAGCGGAGAGGAACAGCTGTCGGGGGAGAAAGCAGCAGCAGAGACCCCAAATGTTGAAGAAAACTGATGAAAAAATTCATTCAAGCCTTTGCTATTTTCCTCGCTTTTTTTGCTGATGGGTAAAGAAGTCGGGGGGAGCGGGAGGGCTGTGGGGGGGTGAGGGAAGGGAGCCTGGGAGGGAGCTGCTGTCCTGGGGGGAGCTCAGGGTGGTGGGGGCTGGACCCCCCTGCCTTGGGCCGGGGTCCTTCTCTGCCTTCCCGGTGCCCCGCATCCCCGACCGATGCCTCACACCCAGCACACACGCACACGGACCCAGCGCGCTCGTGCACAGACCCATTGCACGTCGACAAGCCCGTTGCACGTGGGCAAGGCCGCTGCACACACAGGCACAGCCCCATCGGGCACCCACAAACCCATCGCACGCCCCCAGCCCCCCTGCCCACCCACCCAAACCCACTGCACCCCCACCCACAGGCCCAACGCACACGCGCACAGGCTCAGGGCACACGCACAACCCCATCGCACACCCGCACAGACCCATCACACGCGCACAAACCCATCACACACACCCCCACAGACCCGTTGCACACCCACAAACCCATCACACACACCCACAGACCCGTTGCACACCCACAAACCCATCACACACACACACGCAGACCCACTGCACACCCACAAACCCATCACACACACCCACAGACCTGTTGCACACACAAACCCCTCACACACACACACAGACCCGTTGCACACCCACAAACCTATCACACACACCCCCACAGACCCCTTGCACACACACAGACCCGTCGCACACCCACAAACCCATCAGACACGCTCACAGACACGTTGCACACCCACAAATCCATTGCACACACCCACAGACCCGTTGCACACACACATACCCGTTGCACATCCACAAACCCATCACACACACCCCCCACAGTCCCATTGCACACACCCACAGACCCGTTGCACACCCACAGACCCGTTGCACACCCACACAGACCCATTGCACACCCACAAAACCATCACCCCCCCCGACCTGTTGCACACCCACAGACCCGTTGCACACCCACAAACTCATCACACACCCCGCCACAGACCCGTCGCGCACCCACCCACCCCTTCCCAATCCTTCCGCCGCCTCCAAAGGCAGAAGCAGCTCACAACATTTTCAGAAGGCCAAAAAGCAATTCATGTCAAAAAGATCAATAATATAAAAATAAAGCCTGAGAATTCTAGTTAAAGGGAACGTCACAGAAATATGTTGTTCACGTTCATGATTCGGAGATTAAAAAAAAAAAAAAAAAAAAAAAAAAAAGAAGAATCAATATAAGTTCTTCAGATGATGTTATTTCTAATGAGAAATATACCGAGACTGCTGCAAATAACTGCTTAACGGAGAAAAAAAATGCATTAATAATTTACTTCATAAAGCATAGGATCCCGAACACAAGAAAATTGCTGTTGGTTCTTAATTTTGTTGTAATACTTCCTGACAAGTTCAATGATGCTTTGGCAAAGTTCCTGAGAGCAGACTCAGAGACTGCTCAGCTTGCTAGGTTATTTTTTCCCCCCTCTTTCTCCCACAGCATCCCAGCCCAGCCGGCTCCAGGAGAAGGTGCCCGAGCTCTTCCCTTTCCCGGTGCCGCAGGATTTCTTGGGCTGAGCCCTCGGATTGGCGCTGGCCCTGCCAGCCCCGAGCAGGAGCATCCTCCTGCCTCCTCCACCACCATTCCCAGGTGAGCCACAGCCTCCTGTCACAACGCAGCAACCGAGGAAAATATGCCAGGCTTATTTTACTATCCTCACCAACATAATTTAATACTTTTTTTTTTTTTATTTGCACTGGCTGGTTTAGTTGGGTTTCTCTTAATTTTTTTCCTCGATTTTTTCTTTACGTATTTTTCTTTTTGACTGCGTTTGCTGACAGTTGGCAACTCCAAACCATCTGCTACCGGCACACACGCCGAAACGAAAGGCTTCAGCGTCGAACCCAACGTGGCTCAAAGGAGCAGGCTAATTTCCAACCATCGGCACGAGAAGGTGCCACCCGGACATCTTAAATCCCAGCGGGGCTGGATTTCTTTCAAGCCCACAAAATTATTTTCCTCCAAAAATATTTTCCTGCGGAAATTCTTTCCTGCAAATTTTTTTCCTGATTTTTTTTTTTTTCCTGCAGAAATATTTTCCTGCAAATTTCTTTCCCGCAGAAAATATTTTCCTGTAAAATTATGCCAAACTCCCCAGGCAGCTGGTGGCAGCGGTCCAGGTCGGTGAAGGAGACAGGCAGGGATGTGCAGGGCTCTGCATCCCCAGCATAGATGAAGTGAGGTGATGAGGGGGTTCCCACTGGTCCCCAGGTTTGGGATGGAACCGGGATGGAGCTGGGATGGGGCCGGGATGGCCCCAGCTCGCGGGCGCACCCCGAGCATTGCAAAGTTTCACCTCCCATTTAGCAGAACAAAACTTTTAATTTAGATGTTTTCATCTATCTATCAGAGTTAAAAAAAAAAGTTTAAAATAATGACTGTAATAAATGAAGGTAATTAATTGTAGTTTGTTCCTTTACTGTCTAGTCAGCTTAATTTTACCTTTTCATCTAATAATGAGAAAATAATTTTTGTGCTCTGAGGGTTAATGATATGTAACTGCAAGAGCTGCTAATTGCATGTTGCAAACTATTCATCAAAATCCCCATCTGCGCTACTTGATTATGTTTGCTAAATTATTGCTTTGAATTATCTTTCATAAAGCAACTTTTGTAATTAGCAGGGCTTTCGCTTTGCTCTTTTCTCCGTCGCAAGGATATTCAAACTTTGTCCGTCTCAAGCTGTTGCCATTAAACTGCCATCGCGGGCAGCTTGTGGTGAGAGAAAGAAACTGCCCTTTAGCTAATCGAGGGGGAAAAATAAAAGCTGGGTTTATTTGCCTTGGGTACAATTTATTCTCCTGGCCCTGCTCCTCCTTTCTCAAGGAAAAAATTATGTAGGAAGGATATAGGAGCCTAAATGTATACGGGGTGTATTTGGGAACAGCAAAGAGAAATGGCCCAAAAAGCCCATTCGCTGCCACCCAGGTTAATATTTCAAAATGGTGGTTTTTTTTTTTTTCCTTCCCATTTACAAGAAAGAGCGGAGGGGGAATGCTCACCATTCATCACCGTGCTTTTATGGGCTCCTTCCCGTGACGCAGATGATGTAGCGCTCCGCTCTCCCTGGTTAATATTCATGGGGAGCGCTGAAAAGTATGCTTTGCAGGGAAAAAATATATTAAAGAAGTATTTTTTTAAAATTTGAAAAAGAGGGGAAATGAGGGAAAAAGAGAGGGAAAGCGAGGAAAAGAGTGGGGGAAAGAGGGGAAAAAAGAGGGGGGAAAAGAGTGAAAAAAGAGGGGGAAGGTGGGAAAAAAGGGAAAAGAGAAAAAAATATTTGAGAAGAGAAAAGAGAAAAAAGAGGAAAAAAGAGATGGAAGAAAAAGAAGGAAAGGAAAGAAGGGGAAAAAAAGAGAGCATGAAGTGAGAGGAAAAACAGGAAAAGAGGTGGTAAGAGGTGGGGAAAAAGTGGAAAAAAGAAGGGGAAACCAGGGGGGAAATGGAAGAAAAAGAGAGGAAACAAGAGGGGGGACAAAGAGGGAAAAAAGAGTGCCCAGGGCCCCTGCAAGCCTTGCTCCAGGAGAAGCAGCAGCACTCTGGTGTCCATCCCACACTGCCTGGCACAGAAGCAGCTAAAAAACCCAACCCCAAGAGACTGGAATCCACCTTTTGGGATAAAATCCCCCCAAACCTCCTGTAGAAAAAAACCTGGGGGGGGAGGAAGGCAGCTGAGCTGGGAAGCAGCTGCTGCCGAGCCGGGAATCGCATCCCGCTCTCCCTTACACCCCCATAAATCCAGAGCCACTTGGGCGGAGGGACTGGCTGGGGCTCCCCAAAGGACATAGTTCATATTCTCGTAGCAGATCTAATGAACACTATTGGAAAAAATGCAGTATTTAAAAGACTGAAAATGTATTCCTATTGTTATCACTCTCTTTTATGTGTTTATGCATAGTGCATCGGAATGAATCAATACTGGATTGCCCTATAAATAAATGAGCATATCAGTAAACCCAGTAATAAAATGAAGTGATGAAAAATATGGAAATCAGTCGCATTTGTGTAAATCCACTTATTGTTTACTTTAATATTTTCTCATGCAGTTCCGTAGCTCCAAAGAGACAGATTTAAAATCAGGTAATGCTCAGCAGATGACAGATCCTAATGTGTCGCTGCTGGCAAGCTCAGAGTACCGGCAGCTCTCCAGGGGTTTCCATCGAAGCACATTAGAGCAGCAGAGAAAGCAGCCCCCGAAGAGAGAACATTAAAAAGCCGGGGAGAAGAAGAGGTATCCTGAAGTGCAATGCATCTCTCACCGGCATCAGGGACGAAGCCAAGGAATTCACGGAGCCTCCGGGGATGTGGTAGGGGCACGGGACTGGGAGCAACTGGGTCAGGCTGGAGGATGAAGAAGTGAGATGCCTTCCGCAGCAACGTGGTGGGCTGGGACCGTGTTGTGCCACCCCGGTGCTCTGCTCCCCCTCAGACTGCCCATTGCAACCTCATCTGCTGCATCCTGGCCGTGTCGTAGCACCTCCTGGCCACGCCATGGCACCTCCCAGTCACATCATGATACCTCCTTGTCACATCATGGCACCTCCTCATCACATCATAGCATCTCCTGGCCACACCACAGCACCTCCTGGCCACATCATGGCACCTTCTTGCCACATCATGGCATCTCCTAGCCACGCCATGGCACCTCCTGGCCACTCCACAGAACATCCCGGTGGTGACAGCTCCTTCGGAAGCTCTCCAGGCAGGACCACCATCCCTGGTGTCCTGCAGAGGACATCAGGGAGCTCGCTGGCAGCTGGGCACTGCTCACTCTGCCTGTACCTGTGCCCACGCATGGCACAAGGACCACCCAGCACCGGCCAGGGAGGCAAAGCAGATGGATCTTATCAGCCAAAAAAACCCCTCAAGGTTTGGGGACAGTGACCCCATACCTTGGCCACATCAAGCTGAGTCCAGTCTGTCCCTCCCAGGGCTCTCCCCTTCCCATTTCAACCCCACCAAGAACTGAGGGGGCAGGAAGGGGCTGGGATCATGCCTGGGACCATGGGGGGTGAGGGCAGGTCCTGCCCACATCTCCTTCAAGCATCCCCCTATAATGCTGCCAGTTTTTCCTCCCACCCAGGCAGGCAGAAAACACCCCTCCCCACACGGCCTCTGAGGAAAGCTATTTTAGAGTTGCTCTTTTTTTTTTCCCCCTTCTTGTCTTTTTTTAATTTTTTTTTTTAAAAAAAAACAACACATCTCCCCCCATCTGGGCTGCGAGCTGGGTGCCAGCATCTTGGCGCTGAATGCTCAACGTTTGCTTTTTATAAACTCCTCGAAACCCAAAGTTTCCTCCCGCGCTGCCGGGATGCATTCAGGCGGATGCCGCAACCAGCCGGATGCTGCGTCCCCCCACGAAGCCCCCGTCCCCCCTGGACCCAGCTCTGCTCATCCAAAGGAGCTACTGGAGGCAGCAAGAGCCAGAAATCCCCATACCTCAAGGTCAGGCGCTATAATTTGTCTTTGCGGCTAATTATCTTCCCTTCTTGTTAGTCACTTACATCTATGGTTCTCAAAAATCTAGTTGCCAGGGAAGGAAATCTGCTGTCCTGCCAAGTTAATTCTCTAACATCAAATCTCCTGTACCTCAGGTACATTTTTCTTAAATTCCCGGCTGATTTCAATTAAATGTTTATGAGACTGTGCATTTTCCCCCTGCCACACTGCCAGCATTGAAGCAACAGAATTAAGCTCCTTCTGGAACAAAACAAAACAAGGAGGGAAAAAAAAAAAAAAAAAAAAAGAGGGGAAAAAAATAAAATAAAGGTGGTTTAGGAGGGTTGGGGTTTAAGATTGTAGGAATATAATTCCCCCGGACTGCTTTTGCTCTGTGTCGTGCAGCCATGGCACGTTGGCAATATCGACAAGGGGGTTTATATGAATAATTGAAGAAATTCTGTATTCCCCGCAAAAGAAAAGGCAAGCCGAGAGGGTTGTTGAGATAATCAGGAGCTCGCTAATCAATATTCTCAGCCCCAGCCTCCTCCACGCTTCTCCAAAAGGAGCAGTGCCATAAGCTCATCAGTAACTGTAAAAAAAACATCGCACTCCGAGTGTCAAAATAGTCAAGCACAGCATATTGTATTGCCAGATTTCCCTCCCGGTCCACCCCGGTGCCAGATTACATCCATCAGCAGGGAGGGAAGCCGTCCAACAATGACTTACTTATGCTTAAGTGTTCATAAATAAGGTTTTTAAGATATAGATGGCTTTTTAATTTTGGTGGAATGCGAAGGAAAAAAAAAGAAAAAAAAAAAAGGTGGGAGTTGATGTGATGCAAAGTGACCTCTTGGTTGCTCCCTGGTAAATCCTGCATCCCGGCTGTGCCAGGGGACCCCGGTCCTTATTCAGCTTATATTGTGGTGAAAACAGCTGGAAAAAAATTTACACTGGCACCATAAACCGTGGCAAAGCCTTTGTCTGATGGGGAGATACAGCGAGAGAACGTATCCCCGCCATGAAAACCTCATTAGACAGACTCTAATTACTGCCCTGCAGTCGGCGGGAAGAGACAGAAACCGTAAAACCTGAGTGGGGGTGGAGGCTATTAATTGCTTTTTGATAAATTGGGGGCCGAGGTGCTGGTGGTGGAGGTCAGGAGGTGTCTGTGTGGGGCTTGGCTGTGTCCCGAGCTCCAGCTGCCAGCAATGCACATCCCATCCCCAATTCAAGCATCTCCCTGGCTCCCAAAACAGGCACTTGTGGGACGAATTGGGTTTGCAACAGAAGGAGCCGCCACCTCCAGGCTCAGCAGCCGGTCCAGGCTGCAGGACCTGCAGTTTGCTCCATCCTTATATCCCACCAAAACCTCAGGGCCGTGACCCCCACGCTCGGTGTGGAGCCAGCCTTACACCCCGGCGAGGTGTGCAAGGGATTTAAGCCACGACCACTCGAATCGCAGGGGATCGGTTCCTTCCTCCTTGGCATCACCAAAAATCCATGCGGTCGTGTCACGGTGGGACGCGGGGCAGGAGGAGATGTGGTGCAAGGTGGCCACCATCATCCCCTGCTAGACGGGCCACGGGGCAGGTGAGGTGGCCCCGGCCATCAATCACCCCTAAGCCTTATGTAAATCCGTGATGCTAAAGATGTATGGAGCCAATTACCAGGGGTCACTGTTGGGTGTAAAATTCAGACAACGAAGCTCCCGGTCTCAGATGAATTTGTGCAAGATTGCAAGCTTACTGCCTTTTATTGGACAATATAAATATTTCACTGTTATATAAAAAAATATTGGCGAGAAAGCAGATAAACCCAAGTCCTGTGTGTATACAGAGAAGCAGGGAGTGAAAAACGGCTGTCAGCATCTTTTTAACGGCCTTTGGTGTGGTATGAGAACACGGGTTGTGAAGGGGGTTTGATGATTGCAGTGGCACAGGAAGACCAGGGGACCCTGAGGACCCCAATTCCAGACCCACTGGGGCTGCACTGGGAATGGGAGTGATGCTGGAGGCGCAGCCCAGACACACGGACAGATGGCGGCATGGTCCAAGGGGTCGTGTCTTCATCTGGCTGCGATGGTGAGAAACACACAGTTCGCAGAAACCTTGGAGGCTCAGCCCCATTCCCAAGAAGTGGATGCTGCCTCCAAGCACAGGATGATGGGCAGGGGGCATACGGATCAATCCCAAAGGCATTTTCCTACCAGTTTTCCACAACTTGTCCTTCTGGGATCATATCTGTCCTCATCTGCAGACCCCTGTGCCAGCACAGGACATCCTTATTTCATGCTCACCAATATATCAACCCTCCCCCGTGACAATAAAGCAGGAGAAAAGAAAAAATAAAAAGCCTATAGGAATCGATACCTCTTTCTCTCTCTCTCTACCTATATTTTATTAAAAACTTTAGCATCAATATTAATGTTTAAATTCTCACCAAGCTGAGTTTAATTACCTGTAAACTGCATCCACAGCTACATGGACTTTGCTCCTCACTGCAGTAAATACAACCAAGGAGGAGCAGTGCCAACATCTCTGAGCATCACCTTGCTGTCCCTGCAGAAGCATCTGTAGAAGGGGCGGATGAGAGAAGGGGAAAAATTGGGATCCTGAGAAAAAAAAATCATGCGTAAATATAAAATATCTGGGGCTCTTGCTGACGAAAGGAATCTGCTTTCAGCTACTATGTGAATCGTAATATTTGGGAGGGGGAAAATGAGGGAGAAGTATTTGAATGGAGTCCATTAGTGGCTGCCGACGATGAATAACTCACAGGCAGCAGGAACCGCTCCCGAGCCGCGGGCGAAGTCACGGATGGCTGGCAGGAAGGGCCAGGAGCTGCCAGAGAAACCAAGGGGGGCTGGGACCAGACCCCACCTAACCCACGCTGCAGCTGCCTCCTCCCTTTGCCTGCTGTGCCAGAAAAGAGAAATACAAGTTTGTGGTGCTTTCCCAGCTGACTTGGCCGTGCCATGCTTTCCCACGTGCGGCCGCATCCTTTAACCACCAGCACACACGGGCACGGCAGCCGGGAGGGAGCAGGGATCGGCCCCGCAGTTGCCATCAGTCACCCCGGGGCCAGCGCTGGCCCGCGGACCCGCAGCGCCGATGCTGAGCCGCGAGCTCTCCGCATCTAAAATGGAATCGGGGTTTACAGCGCGTTATCAAAAGAGTCGTAATGGGATCTCGCAGAGGGTGCAGATTTGAGACGCACATCAGATTTCCATTCCTGGAGAGATAGGAGAAGGCTGTTTAAAAAAAAAATATATATATATATATATCAAGGGATGCTATCTCATGTGCTATACTGGTGGCTGCTTGTGGGCAGCTCCACCACCCCAGAGTTTTGCCATCCTGGTCCTTGCTGGAGGCCAAAGAGGGGCTGATGGAGGAGGCCAGCCTGGTCCCTGCCTCCTCGGATCCCCCACCCCTGCAAACCCCCCTACCACGCTTCTCCTGCATCCCACAGCCTCGGCTCCTCCTGGCCAGCTTCGTTAAGGCCCTTTCCTTATTACATCTATTACAGCGGCTTCCCAAGGCCAGGGCTGGGATGGCGACGGCAGCGTTCAAGGGCTACACTTCCAGAATAATATTCATTACCATATTCATTCAGTGTTTATCTCGCAGATGTACGGATCCGTTACAATGGAGAAAAAAGAGAACTCAGAATTTGTTCTCAAAAGATATTCAAATTAGTTAATCAAGAGTCCTTTTATTACGTGTCTCATGTACCAGCAGCAACTATCCATCGAGATAAATGATCAGCTGCTAATAACTGATTACATTGCAGCAAGTGTTTTCTTATCCCTATTACCACCATGTTTAAAGACATTTTATAAATTTCTAATTATTGTAAATTGTTTCTCCTTTTGAAAACATCTTCCCATAGTCATCAGCTGTCAATTTTCCCTGAAAATCTCTCTCTGAAATGAGCTTATAGCAAGATGCTCAGGAAGCAGAGAAAACCCTTCCAGGCTCCCGGCTGGTGAGATGCAGCCCGACCACTTCCACCCTGGGGCGATGGGGGACTGGGATGCTCCTCCAGCCCTTTTATAAGTAGACTGGACTTGAAAGAAAAATAAAAGCATCTGTGAGTTGGATCAATCCTGGATGGTGCTGTCTTCACCCACCGCATGACACCGAGGTGCTGCATGGTAGAACAGACCATCCCTTTGGATGGCTTCGCTCTCCAGCGAACCACAAAGAAATAAATAAGCCAGCAGTTTATAATACAGTCCTCGACAAGTGCAAGGCACCCGCTCCTACAGACACTGGCATCCGAGGGCAGATCTGGGCTTGGGAGAGCCCTAATAAGATCCCGCTTGCTTTCTGCATATTTTACAGATGAAGGCTGAAATAGTTCAGAGGGTTTGAAGCCAAACAGGACTTTAAATCCAGTGGCCGGCCTCGAGCTGCTGCTCCAGCTGATTTCTGGGCTCCATTCATTATTGCAATCAATCGGCTTAAAAAAAAAAAAAAAACACACCAAAAAAACCAACCGCAATAACAACAATAAACCACCCTCTAAGCTTAGATGCTTTAATGGAAAAGGTTTCTGCTCCCATCTTCCCCGGCCGTGACTGTGGGGCTGGAGCAGCAATGCATGTGCCATGGGCCGGGCTGCAGACGGGAGGGTCCGTAGCGTGCTGGGGACCGCGATGGCACGGGCAGAGCATCCCTATGCTCCCAGAAGGGACCCAGGATGCAACGACCCCCCCCCGGCATGCTGCCAGTCTGCCAGCACTGGTGCCACCAACCCTGGGTGACAGTGGCTTTGCTGGTGACGTTTGCTGCCCGGGGATGACCAGGACAGGAGCACATCACGGCCGTGCCCCACGGTGTAGCAGGACCCTTGAGCTATTTGCCAGCGTTTGGCCAAGCGCTGGAGCCGACTGAGCCAAAGCTGCCGGTGGCAGCTATACCGTGGAGGTAAGATGAGGAAGAGGAGGAGGAGGAAGGCTGCCTGGGATAACCTCCCTGCAGAGGACCAGGGTGTCTAGCCAAGCACGTTTGCTGGGCAGAGTGGTGCCCACGGCTGCCAGGAAAGGGAGGAGCAGCCGGCGGGACGCGGAGCCTGACCTGATCCCGCCAAGGTCCTTCCTGGATCCAGGGGGGCTCAGACCAGGGGAGGAGACGCTGCAGGCACCAGCCATGCCATTATACGCTTTATTGATGCTGTTCTGAAGAAAGCTAATCAATATATTAGATTTCCCAAAGAAAGAAAACACCAGCTGCCAGCAGCACATAACTCCTCCGCCGCGGTGCATTTTTCCATCAAGCCCCGGAGCTGCGCGTGTCTGCGCAAGATGAGGTCACGTTCAAGAGGAGACCTCCCGCTCCCCCGGCAGCCAGGTCAGGGCCAGGGCCACGGCCACTGCTTTGCCACACAGCAAATCTCACAGCCCCCTCCCTGGGTTGAAATAAAAACGTGAAGTTCCCTAAATATCTTGCACCGGCATCACTGTGGGGTGCGGAGTGACAGCTCAGTGCCCAGCAGAACAAACCCAGGTTGGTCCAATGGGGGTCCCCAGGGGCCACCCCCAATCCTGATGCCTTTTCACCCCTGCACGGACCTGCAGCCCCCTGGCAATCATTTTGGCTTCACAGAGGGTTCCCAAAGAGCTTTCCCCATCGGGAAGAGCCATCTCAGAAACTGCCCTTTGCCAGCTGCATTTCCCCAGCAGAGCCATTCCTGCAGCACCGACCGGTGCCAAACGCGGGCGCTCGGCCACGCACCAGCATTGGAGAGAAACTGGAAAGCATCAAAGCAATGGATGCACTTGGAAATAGCAGGATCCCAGCACAAGGAACTCCAGCAAACCAAACTGCAGTGCCCGGCGTGCCGTGCTCCTGCTGCCACTCCAGCGTATTCATTCCTTAAACCATTAAAGCTGATGCCATGCCAGCTCCAAAAGCTGTTTAAAATGGACAGGATAAATCCACATTGGACCTAACGCTTGGCACTGGCAGGAAAGTGGGCTGACGTCACAGGGAATTGATTAGTGTTTTAATAGAATTAGATCATTGGGAGGGTTGCAGACCTGTTTCAGAAACCCAAATGTTATACAGATTCGCATTCAAAACCCTAAACCAGGGCGCATTTAACCAAGGCAGAGAAATTGTCCCACATTTCCCCAGGATTATCTGAACCATATCAGATATAATCCAATGATCTGTAAAGTGATTATACCCAACTGAATATAAGAGATCTCTTCTGGTAATGCAATATTTCATCCAGCTGCAGACATTAGGAGGCAGCAAACAAAGGAGGAGATTTAATAAGTGGAAATAAAACTATAGGCAGAGATAGTTTTAAATTTTTTTTTTTTTGTATCGCATCTAATTGCAATCAACAACAGACATCTGACACAGTGACAGCATCAGCAAAATTGCTGCTGAGAGCACAGAATCTTTGTCTAAAAATAATCAGACATTCAGCGCGCCACTGTTTGTTATAATGGTAATCGATGCTGGAGGCTTTGAATTCCATCAATTTATAGATCTGCTCTGTTCTGCCTGGTGATTGTGTTCTGCACACATCCACTCCCGCTCGGCACAGGCAGCGCCGGGGCACTGTGTGATTAAGATAAGCTCAGATTCCTTTCATACATTCCTTATCAGCTCTAATTCTCCACCAGGCAGAGATGTTCACAGCAGTTAAAGATTAGTTCAGCTTCTCAGACGCCAAATTTGAGGGTATTGATCAATAAATCAAATCACAGCAATCAATCGCCCGATCCGAAGAGTCTAGCCGATGCATTATTACTGGCGCCTTCGAAGCTGAGGCTTTTTCATGGGTTTCATCAAAACGCGGCTTCCCTGGCTCCCCGCCAGCTCCCAGGCTGCCTAATAGACTCCGCAGCAGAGGAGCTCCAGCCCAGCAGAAGAGCAATAAATTTCTCATCAAACAGCCGATAGAGAAACAAGATGAACATCTGTTTTGCTGCAATGAAACTCCTGTGTTCTTCAGAAGCTGCAAACCAGGTCTGACAGACCACCCCAAAGGCAGCTTTGCCTTCAACAAAGCAGCAAAGCAGAATATTTGTCGGTTATTTCAATCAGGTAATTTAAGAAGACTTTGCATTCTCCTCTCTGCAGCTGCCGGAGCTTTACAGACAGGATTCCTGCTCAGTCGATAATAAAAGCCATCCTGGGACCCTGTACTATGAAGGCAATTTTATGATACCCATTATGTGGCAATGTAACTTCATTAAAAGCTGTTTATTCCCTCTAAGCATTTTAAGCGCTTTCCCTCACCCATAAAGAAGAGCCTCTTGGTGCACTGGAAAGGTTATTTGTGCCGGGAGCCACTTTCGGGTATTTCTTGACGGGGATGAGGGTCGTGCCGGCAGCGGGATCCCCGGCAAAGGGGCTTCTCCTCCTGGCCGGCAGCGAGACGGCAGCTGCCGAGAGGCAGCCGTATATTATTTTTATTATACACTCAAGATGAGCTATGTTTACTGCAGCTCTGTTTAGGTGACATTTACTATGCCAGCTTCTATTATAAATTAATACAGACAAGTGCCCCAAAAATTTGCCGCTGCTGTGAAGATGGGCTGGCTCCCCTGCACATTTGCTCTTTCGGTTGGGACAATTTGGGGTGTTTCAGCCCGGAGAGCTTCATTTTCCAACCCGGCATTATAATTCAGCATCCAGAGCCGGAGCCGCAATCACGGCAAAGCTGGAGCCAGGCACCATCCTGCAGCCAACCGCATCCCTGCGGCATGCAAGAGCTGCCTTGCTCCAAAGCAGGGACAAAATGACATCTTTGAAAACAACCAAGCAAGCCTTAAATCTCAAATTTAATGCTCCTTATTCTTGCTGGTAACATTAGCAAAAAACCCCAACCCAGTAGTTCGGTCCCATCTCGGTGCTCAGTAAAGTATTAATTTAACAAGTTCATTCTTGGTAAGCACGGCCGACGGACCAGGATGGGTTGGGGACATTTCTCCCAAATGCTGCCAAAACAAATCCCACACGGAGCTAAAGAGTCAACCCATGGTGGGGAGGATGTCTGTCTCCATATGGGATTTAGTAGCCCCTTCATCTCTCCAGGTTGATAGAGCAGGTAGGTCTCTGAGATGTCAAGCCAGCCATCAGTAAATGGCTGTTTGCGCTCTGCTGATATTCAAGAGTCAGTAAAACCACACAGTAGCCACCTCCCTGTCTAACGATGTGTCCTCAATTAGTCAGTGGACAGGGAGAAATTATCCATAAAGCAGGGCAAGCTGGCCCACGTTTGTAAATTCTACTTAAATAATGTGAATTAAAGCAGAGAAAAGGTGGGGAATGAGAGAAGTGATGGCTTGCAGAAAGGGTGTGAATCCTCAATTTTTTGCTCCTGGCAAATTTTCTCCTCTGGCTACTGAGGTTATTCCCACTGCACAGAGGCTGTGATGTCTTTAGGGAATGGACCTAAAGGTCCATTTACTGCTGGACCACCACACATCGCTCTCGCAACCTCCTAAGTTAATACTCCCCAAAAAACACCTCTGGGAATGCGCTCAAAGGATGCAGCTACATCTTTAGCAACTAATAATCAGCACAACCATGGGAATGAATGTGCACATTTCAAGAAAAATGAGATTCCCTTCTTATTATCTTCAAAAAACCTGCACTCTTCCCCCAAATAAACAGGTAGACTCATGTGACTGGTGGGAAGAAAGCGGGGCAGGGCACACTCCTGAGCTCATCGCCGAGCACCAAACTCAACAGCAACAGGTCGATATTCTCCCATAAATGCACACACAAACATATACAAAATACTGTTAATGGCTTGGTATTTCTTTAAACAGAGTCGCCAAGGAAAAATAGAATTACTAGAATACATTTTAATTGATTTACAACAGCACTTAGTAACAGTGATAAAAGAAAAACTTGTTTTATTGGACCTCCTGCTAATTAGCTCGACTGACTCTGGCTTAGAAAAGCGTATCCCTCGCAACCAGCACAACCCCGACCGGCCCCCGACAAGAAACAGCTTTTATGCACAGAAAATCCTTTATAATAATCAGAGAAAAACTGCTGCCAAATGGTTATTGCCAAGAGACAGCGGAGGAAAGAGGGCTGCTCCAAGGAAGGAGCCACCGAATGGGATAAACCGGCCTCTCAGGCGGATTCAAGCATCCCCTTTCCATCCATAAACACGCCTTTATTGTGACTTTGATATATCCTTCCCTTAATGACTTTTAAGGGCAGCAGATAAAGTCGAAAGAAGCACACAAGCAACCAGCAAATGTTTAATATTCAATAAATGTGTCAATTTTACATACAGAAGTAAATGGGACTTTATTGAAGAATTGGTAAACTTCCTTGGAGGAAAGTAAGTGCGTTTTAGCCTTCAAGGGGTCCCCGATGAATAGAAATGGAATGTGATTTGTGATAAAACTCAGCTGCTCTATAAAAGACGTTAAATAAATGTTGCTGTTTCACTAGGGATATACAGAATTGATTGCATTATAGACTGATTCGAAGATGCACGCTCCCTGCAAGCTACCCGCTTGCTCCTGTGCGTCGTGCAGCCCGTTCCCGTCGCCCCTACGTTGGCCTCTTAATACTGGCACAGAATTTTCTGGAAACACTTTAAAAACACCCTTCCCCATGGTTTTGCCTGCTACGGCATCCTGAGCATTGGCTGCACTGATGCAGGGCTGGATCCACCAGATCCTCTGGCGCAGGGCGAGTGCCATGGCAGATCTGCGCTGGGCACCTCAATTCCTCCCAAAACACAACATTCCCTTATTATTTGCATCACTGCAGTTGATAGTGCAGAATCTGGAATTACCATTAAATGCAAAAATAACGAGGGACAAGAAGCAATTAAAAAACATTTTCACCATTGAGACCAAGCCAAGTCCCCGACTGCCCCAAGCATCCTCCACGGGTTCCGGGGGACCTGACCCATCGGAGCGACGAGCGATGCCCGGGCAGGGCAAGACAAACAAACCAATCTCTGACAGACAAATGAGAGGCCAACGGTACCACCGCGGCGAGCGCAAACTGTGATATAATTGCGCTGCTGCTACATCATCTTTAATCAATAACATGCAGGGCTGCCACCGTGCGCACAGCCCAAATCCCAGCCTCCGCCAAGAAACAGCATGTTGTTAAAAAGCCCAATAGCTTTTTCCCTGCTAATAGGTGGCTCATTCCCTCAACCCTGCTGATTTTTTAAATAAACCTAAATTCCAATAATTGTTTAATGCTTATTTTTATTTAGCTCTGGTTCACCTAGCCTAGCTCTCCATGTCAGAAAATGATATTTTGCTCCGGTGGCTGGGAAAAAAAATAACAAAAAATTAGGAAACTCTTGGCTACCTTTCATCATAGCCAGACCGTGCCATAACTGCAGCTTCGGGCAGCCTCCAGCACACCAGAGGAATGGCTCCAGTCCCCCTAAATTCGTATTTGCTCTGGTTTTCCAAGGATCAGCTTGCCCCAGGAGCCTTGGAAAGGGCTCTCGGCACACAAGGGCTTTCCCATAAGAGTGGGATTTTTTTTTTTCCCCTACCCAATGAAAGCCTGGATTTAAGCCCAAAAGAGATGCTCTCGCTTTCTGGGTGGATTCATCCCTTTAAAACCCATCAGTGCTGCTGCCTTCCCATCTCGCCCCCAAGTGGGGTTGAAGGTGGTTCTGGAAAAGTACAGGAAAGCTACAACCAATTCCTTTAGGAGATCCATCACGTCAGATTAGCAACTTAGTTTCTTTTTAGCTATTTTCCATCCTATCATATTAATATTTGTTTTCACTAATACAATGCAGAAGTCTTATCACATTAGCAACTTTCACATCACATTAGTGAAAACAAATACTAATACAATACAATACTAATATGACATGATCTGATGGGAAAGTGCTAATACAATAAGACTCTCCTACCATATTAGTATAGAAACATTGTGTGCCCCAGTTACGGCTCTCTCTGAACCAGGTAAATACCTGGCACTTCCAAAACCAGTCACCTTCATCGTGTCCAAAGGTGCATGTGTGGGACAGGGGGATGTGCAGGGTTGGGCATCAAGGGCCCCGCTCTGCCATGGTGATGCAGATGACCCATGGCAGATGCATTGAATTGCAATGAAAATTCCTTATTCCAAAGTAAATTAGTGAAATTTGGCTCCCCCCAACCATGCAACCAGCCTGCTGTGGCAGCAGAGGGAGAGCCCACCCAGCCGCCATGACTGGGGGACACCGCATGGTTCTGGAAATGTGGCCTGAATATTCGTACAAGCAATAATAATTTGAAAGAGAAATCCAATTATACTGAAGAGCCTGCCGTGTAGTTTCGGTGTTAGCAGCTGCCTCTCACCAAGTCCCTGATGCTCCCCGGCACAAACCCGTGGCAGTGCTGGGGACCGTCCCAAGGAGCAGGAGCCTCCACAACCAGTTTGCAACAGCAACCGGCGCGGGGAGAACAACCGAGATGCCATGCGGGGAACATTCCTTGGCAGAAATGCCACGATGAGGAGGAGGAAGAAGTCTAAAGCTTAGGCTGAGGCTGGACCACAGGAAGCCCCAAGTCAGTGTTGTGGTCCCCGAAACAGGGATGATCCCCTGGATCTCGAGGGGTTCAAGCTCAGCACCAGCCTAGGAATGAGATATGTATGCATTAGAAAAAACCAAACATCTTAAAAATACTGGCTCTATCAGGCAGCCCCCTCCAGCTGGGGCAGACGGCCTCGGCAAGGGTCCTCACCCTCCCACACCAGCTTTATTTCCCCCTCGCCTGCAGCACCTGGAGTCATTTTCCCCACTCTTCTGCTTCAGTTCTCCCACAGGTCCCACCTAACACCTCCCGATCCCTGGCCACGAGCTTCAGGCTCGAAATCAAAAGGGCGTTTCTCGCCCCAGCTCCTCAGCAAAACCATCTCCACAGCTGCTCCCCAGCCTGGCATCGGCACGCACCCAGGGATGCTCCGCACTGCCCCGGCCAACTGTGCCACCAACCGTTGCAGAAAATAGCTCCGGCACGGAGAGAGGCAGGCAGCGTATCTCCTTCGAGCAATGCCCAGCTTCGGCACGCTCAGCAATTTTCTATTCTCTCAGCAATTTTCTGTTCTACTGAATTAGTAGTTTGTATTGAATTAGTATTCATTTTCCCTAATATGATATATAAGCATAATCATGTTAGTGACTTTGATATCGCATTAGGCTCCACCGCTGGCATGCACCCCGGCCCCAGCAGCGCCGGGTGGGGAGCACCGTAGCCAAGGAGGAGCCTTCAGTGGGAATACTCCAAATATGGGGCCGGATCCTGCTCTCACTGACCTCCCTCAGCCCCACAGATCTGAGCCAAGGTCCCCGCAGAGGGGATTCCCCATACACAAAGGCAAGATGCAAACCAAAATAAAGGGTGCTGCATCCTGAACAAGTAACTCGCTCCTCTAAAATAAGATTCCCAAAGGTGAAAGCTGGAGCTGCACGGCAGCAGCCTAAGAGCACTCACCTCCCAGGGATGTGTCCCCGGCAGCGCTGGGTGCTCCCCTCCTTGCAAAGCCACAGCAATTTGGGAATTAAAAACCAAGCAGATAGCAGGATCCAGATGTGTAGACCGGGGTTACAGCAGGGACAGGGGATGCTCGCTCTGCT
The DNA here is from genome assembly GCF_018691265.1 of Tyto alba. Lineage (NCBI taxonomy): Eukaryota > Metazoa > Chordata > Aves > Strigiformes > Tytonidae > Tyto > Tyto alba. The sequence continues at coordinate 2,847,010 of NW_024881320.1, forward strand.
GCCACAGAAAGCTGGCATCCTCCTGTGGGAAAACTCCAGCCGGCACTGAGCGTGCCTCAGTTTCCCCTTCAGGGTGACAAAGGGCTCTGCAGGGCCCGGTCCTTAATTAGCTGATGAAGTTACAACAAGCACAAGCAGAAAGAGATGGGGGGACAGGGCAGGTCCCTGCCCCACAGGGTGCAGCGGGAGGGAAGGGGGCTGGGGGAGCACACAGGGCTGCCGGGGGGCACAGGACGGTGGCTCTGGAGCTGATCCCACACGGCTCAGTGCTCTTGGCAGCGGGACAGGAACGGGCTTTACGTCAGGCTGAGCGGCTCCGGAGCTGCATCGCCAGCGCACATCTCCCTGCTGCCGGCGTAGAGCGGCCCGGTAACAGCTAGCGATCTGCCGCATCCCTAATTAGCTCTTTTATGGACTCAAATAAATTGTCTTCGCGTTAAGATGAAAGTGTGTTTCTTTCAATCCACTGCCCACGAGGCTCTGATAGCACCAGGCCCGCGCCTCCGACCGCGGTGCCATCACCCACCGCGGGCGTGAGCAGCGCTGGGAAGGACCGAAACAGCACCGGGGCCAGGGCAGAGCTGCCCATCAAGGATTGGTCAAGATCAGAGCAGTCACACTGTTAGATCAGTGGATTTTATAGATATTTATAGCTATATATTTATTTCTATATATTTTTAAGTATATATGAAAATCCCCTACCTGCTGATGATCATGCAGACATTCCAGGAGAACTGGCAGCTCTCAACACCAAACACCCAACCCAGAGCCCAGAGGTTACCCCAAGAAAAGAGCTCCCAGCCACGCACAGATGCATACACGTGCGTGCAAACACACGCACAGACGCATATTTTCAAATCCTAAGAAAATCCTGAGTCTTCACTGTCAGTGCTGTATATCACTTTGAGATATATACCATATTAGCAAAAAGAACTGAATTATATTGCATTCATGATGCAATTAAACACTTCACTAGGAATCAATGTAAAACTGATGAGGCCTGAAAGTAGTGCATATGGCTTAGAACATTATAAAACATTACCTTCACTCAAATCCTTTTCAGTAGCAATTTAAATCTTCTTACAGTTACTGCTGCCAATGGTAAACCATCTACTGATTCATAACAGTGCATGGGAACGAATGAATTTTTTTAAAAATTTATTCAACTACTAAATTACCCATGAAACCGGAATAGCTGACAGGAGTAATCTGAATTATTATTAGCTCTGCAAGTATTCTGCATTAGCCAATTTAAAACCACGGCTCACAGGCAGAAACCAGTTAGTACAGGCAGGGTGTTAAATGACTGCCATAGTTCTTCATTTTACTGCTGCTTACGTTTAAAGGTCAAGAGATAAAAATTACATATGACTGCAAACACAGAAAGGGTGTTTATCTTTTTTTTTCTATGAATCAGGTCAACCAGAAACTTTAAAAACATTTGGAGATACGGCTGTGTAAACCATGATGCCTCTGAACTAACCCCAGGATTTAGGAGGGGGGTGCAGAGGCTGCACCAAGGAGGGTTGCTGCTCCTCCTCTTCTTCATCCTCATCCCCTTAGCTTTTCATGCCAGAAAAACGGGAGGAGACAGGGATGAGATGGTCCTGTCCTCCGAAACCTGAGCACGGCATCACGACCCAAGGCCCAGCTGAGTCGTGGGGATAATGCACTGGATCAACCCCATGGTCATGGAGGGTCCTGCCAGTGAGGACCGGTGGCAGCTGGAGGGGATCTCCGACCCCTCTCCATCATATCTGCTGCAGAGCCAGCACTGGGCCCCACTTGCAGGAGGATGAGCAATTCAGCCCTGGCTGAAATCCCCGCTGGGCTCCTAATCCATAGGCTGATTCGCCAGAAAGCAAAACTACCCAGGGATTCGGGCACTGGCTGCTCCTGGGAGCATCAGCCAGCGGGGCTGGGGAGACCCTGGTACCCTCCAAAACAAGGGGAAGGAGTGGCACCCAGGGGCAGGCACGCACTGCACCATAACCCCTCCCTTTTATAAAGCGCTGTCAAGGTGAGAGCAGCCCCCTTGGATGCCAAATATGCCGCAGCCCTCATTTACCTCTCACAAAGCAATTAAAGCCTGAGCAAGGCAGTGGAAAGGCACAGCACCCTTGGGGTCCCTGGCTCCCCACCTGCCCATTTGGGGAGCAAAGAAGGTGTCTAGGCCCCCCCAAACAAAGGCAGTGATGGGCAAAGCGATGCCGAGAGCCGCCCCGGCTGCACACGCATCCCATGAGGATCTGGCCGGTGGCTTTGCCTGTTTTCCATGGATGAAGGGGGCAGGACGGGGCGGGTTTCCAGGCAGAAGCCCCTGGTGCCGGCACAGAGCAGAGGCGGTGTCTCTTTAACTGACCATAACACTGCATCATCCTTTCTCTTCCTATTTTCAGTTTTATTAGCAAAGCAGCACAATGTTTATACTAGTGGGTATTACATTTGCCAGAACAATTACGGTATGACAAATGGCACATCAATGTAATCCATCAACTCGGCCGAGACAGGAATCCTTTATCCTGGGCTGCCATTAATTCCCAGCCGGGTCTCTGGGGTCCCATGCGTCAGTAACCATGACAACCCGGGGGACGCCGGGCGGCGATGGCATCTCGCCGGGAGAGACGGGCATCCCGGTGAGGCGCTGGGATTTCACCTTCAGCGCCGGCACATCAGCCCTGGGATTAAACACGGGGGGAGTTCGCATGGCGAGACCCCTCCGTGCAGCACCTGAACCATGCAGGAGGCCAAAAAGTCAGCATGAGGACACAAGAAGCCACAGAGGATGGTGGCATGGCCCAGGCTGTAGCAGACAGCTCCCACGTGGATTCTCCAGTGTCTAATATGACTGTGCTCACATTCCCTCTCTGCATAGCGGACAAGCGTTTAAGGTGGTTTTCTCTGCTCTGTTTTCATGGAAGTTTTCAGAGCATCTCTCAAAACACTTACATCTACAGTAAGTGGGTTAAAATTAATCCAACATTACTGAGGGGGATGGATACTGAGGACACGTCTGAGCCCTGAAGGAAGCCAGGCACAGGGAAATACACGTGGCATGGGCTGGTGGAGATGAACACCATGGGGCTCACCACGGTCAGATACGTGACAGGCCAGTGGTGCTCTGAGAGCTACGGAGTGGGCAGCATACCCCACTCCACGCAAGCACTGGTCAGGGGGATGGCTGGAGGGCTCCTGCCCAACCCACTGCTTGGGTCCACATCCCGGTCATGTCTGAAGGCTTCCAAGGATGGAGGTTCCACCATCTCTTGGGTCCAAGGCTGCACTTCTCATGTGGATGAGCTTTTTCCTTCCATCTGCATCCTCTGGGATGGAGACCCTTGCCCAGCACAGCAACCTGGGAGGACGCATCTTTAGGGCAAAGACTCATATGTTTAGAGAACGCACACTTGGCACAAGCTGATTAATTTGGGATCTGAACAGCCAACACAGACCCCTCCTCTGCTTTCCACTGACCGTCTCCAGGAGGAGACTGCCACTTCCAGGATCTTCCACGGCCTGTAGCGGTGGATCTGAAGCTGTGAGCAGCATCTGCAGCGTGATCCAGGATCACGTCTGCTCCCTGAGCACCAAGTTTGGAAGCAACCACACATCTCGGAGATCCCACTAGGGCAAAAACCTACAACTGCACCAAAGTTTGTTATGAGATGAGATGTGGCTGCACCGACCCATGGCCAAAATCACCTGCCTCCCTTGGTGATGCCTGGGCAGGCACAGCTGCTGCTGGGCTCCCCAAACCCCACACTGGGAGATGCCCTCAGATGCTCCCTTCCCATCCATGAACGCACAGCTTGGCCACTTCTTTAGAAAAAAATGAAGACAAATTCCAACACGCAAGAATTCCCAGAGGCCAGCACATCCCCCAGATAACAAAAGGAGCCAACTGCTGCTACTCAGAAGCCAAAACCAAGAGGAAAAATCAAACCTTCCCCACGGCCATGCTCTCCAAAGTGCTGAGGGGTTTCTCCTCCTCTGCCAAATCAATCTGGCTGTGACCCAAAGATGTATGCAGACAGCCTCAACTACCTCCCCTGTTTTATTAAGCCATTACCAGAAGCATCTTATCCCCATTTATAATGTTCAATACATGGTCTGAGGACTTCTCTAATCCAGTAATTAGATGCAACGCTTCGATGGATGAAATTGGGAGGGTATTTTACACAATTACGCTGTATTTTCCAAGGGTCTGTCCTGATTCCAACCCCTTGAGTGATCAGCTGTGGCCTGAATCCTGCACCCAGAAAGGGCTCGGCTCGCTTTTTTAAAAACAAATGGGTTTCTGGGGTAACACCATCATCCCAAACCCTCTTCACCTCCGTTGGAGTCCCCCCTCATCCCAGCACAGAGACAGGCGGAGCACAAATACCCAAGAATATCCCCAGAGCATCCCAGCACAGACCCCATCTCTCTCTTCCCATCCATCCCCAGCCTGCACTGAGCCAGGAAGAAAATTAAGGTTTTTCCTATCTTTCTGTAGGTAACAGCACCAGCCGCTGCAGTTGCCACAATAAGACCATTTTCTCTCCAGCCTCTCCCACGTGCGGGGCCAGGAGACGGCTTTATCCTCCTGAATCCTGTAAATCATCTCAAAGCCATCCTTGCAATTTATAGGTAGGACATTAAACATTATAGCCACTGACGGCATCAAATTACACTTGAAAAATTGAGTTCTGCTGGAAAATGAATTTAAAAACTAAATTAAATTAAAACCTAACTAAATTAAAATTAGGTTTCTAAACTAAAATGACTTTTTAATATTTTCAGGAGGAAAAAAAAACAACCCTTCTGTCAACTAATAAAATTTGCCAGTGTCTTTTATAGCTGACAAGTCCTGTCTGAGAGCAATTCTGGTTATGCTGCATAATAAATAACTGGAATGGAAAAGGCAGCGGAGGATGGGACGATCAGCTGTGCCATCTCGGCTCCTTCAAAGGGGGCTGGGAAAGGACAGAAGGACACACACACCCCCCCAGCAAATAAAAAAGTAATCATAATTAACACAATCTTGAGCAAACAGCTAGATGGGGCAAATCCAGCTGTGACCACTCCACTGTTATGATGCCAGTGCAGCCTCAATGCGCTGGTGGGACATTTGGGGACCATCACAGCCCAGGGGTCATGCACCAGCCAACCAGGATGCTTGGCCAGGCGTGTTGGAGGGAGGTTTGCTGGTGCAGGACCCAAAGGATTCGGGAAAAGATAGCTCTAAATGTCCTTGTTGCTAGCAAGGGCATTTAGATCTATCTTTTCCCCAGGTCCGTTCCCTGCCAGATCTGCAGGGACTCATCACACCCTACAAATTTTGGTCTGTCTCATACAGATGGGGACCATGGACATGAGCTGAAACATTAGTGACAAAGCACCATAAGATACCACCTACTCTGTCTCGTGCTGGAGGCTCCAAACCACCAGCTGAAGCTTCCTAAAGTCTCTCCTCAGTCATTAATGGCAGTAATTAATTCATCCCGCTTTTTAAACAGCGTTCGATGTATGAGCCTGCCTGCTCGCATCGTGATCTCGTGTTGTCAGGGCTTTGATAGAAGAGATACATAAACAGCCTGGGTGACCATACGTCTATTGATTATTAGTGCAGGCAGATTTAACACGAACACCGTAACAGGACACATCCAAACGAGCTTTAGGAGACGAGAGAGATCAAGCATGCAGCAAATGGGTCTACGCAGCCTCATTGGATAATTCCCAGTGTCCAGGAGGAATCTGCAGGTATTTGGCCCTGCAAAAAGTATCCGGAGGAATAATGCTGGGCAGATGCTGCTGGATCCCAAACCAGCATAGTCCTCATAGCTTAAGCCAGGGAACAGGGGCTCAACCAGCAACAGCAGCACTGTATCCCTTTCTAAATGCTCTTTTTTATCTCCTGATATTATTTATTGCTCCGTTAAATTGGCAGTTCCCTCTGTGGGGAACATTTCCCCCCCTTCCCAGACTCACTGCTGCTTCACAAGATGCCAGACTCGGGGGCTAGCCTGCTAGACGCCAACCCAACGGTCCTCTTTCAACAACATTAATTATCTCGAGCTTTCCATAACAAAAAAAAAATATCTTGATCCCAGTGGCTGCCAATAGTGGAGAAGCTCGCAGAGGAAAAGGCTTTTATCTTCGCATCTCAGAGAAGAGCCTTGTGTTTGATCAGTTGGGGTTTTTTTTTTTTTCTTCCTTCTTTGTACATTTTGAACTTTATAGACTGATAAATTCCTTCTATTGCGGTAAACTGCTGTGTATACTCTTGAGTGTTGACTTTATTTTCTTTCTATTAAAAAATAAATATCTTCATAAGAAATTAAAAGAGCTTAGCACATCTTTGCTCTGTAAGCAAGCTGGAAAGAACCTCAGTCTGGAATAGTGAGATGAAGGAGGGGAAAGAGGTGAGTTGAAAAGATCTCTTTATTTTAAATTAAAGTTCAGGATTAAAGGCATCAGGCTTTCAAGAGTTACCGTGAAAGCCTTTTTAAAAGTCCCAAGTGGCTAGTCCATAATCTTCTTTTAAATGGCTAAAATTTAGAATAAGAAACCCTCCAGCCCTCCATGTCTGGTGCATGGCACCAGCAAGGGCTCGGAAGTTGGGTTTTTTTTAATACGATCACTGTTTCACAAATACCAAACAAGATTTTACACTATTTTTGTAAGCCTTGGGTCCACAAAGCCCAGCTTTCCTGGGCTCAGTATCAACAGGATAACAAATAAGTGCCTGTCCCCACTGCCCATCAGCACGAAGGATGAAAGTCAGGAGAAAAAGATTGGAGCCACTGAGTTCAAAAGTTGATTTTTCTGGCTATACAGGGAAGGCAGAGGCAGGCACCATCCCCAATATCGACAGGCCATATCAAAGATCCCATTTACTGTAATTTATTCCCTACTTTTTCATTTTGCCAAATTATCTTAAACCTTACCTCTTACTACACATCAATGGGATGGCTGGCAGAAACTCTGAGCTGGTCACAGAAAATACAGTTCATGTTTTACTCTCTACCTTGCAGTTTAAGCTCCTTAATCGTGTCTAACAAATAAAAGATTTGACTGAGTTTGCAGCTATTTCGAATAATAAATACTTCCAGATTTATGGTAGTTATTCATGCAAGGACTATATTACATGTAAATCAATACCATAAAGAACAATTTGCTAAAAATATAAATACCATGTTTAGGCTTTAACAATATTAGCAAAGTGGGATTCTTCATAGCTGTATGTAAAATAACTGCACCTGTTTGAGTGTTCAAGCTGACATAAGAATGGTGTTCGGTGCTACTCCACCCTAAAAACAACAGCAATGCCTGCTCTTACAAAACAGCTCCTGAAGCCCTGAGGGTCTGGGGGACTTCACTCTCCACCCACATGGATGTTCAGTTACAGAAATCACAAATAATTGTAAATAAATGCAAAATAATTTGCAACTAAATGCAAACTAATTTGCAACTAAATGCAAAAGCTGCTGCAAACCCACCTGCAAGGAGACACCAACCTTCTGTGGAGACCTGCCCATCCATCTCCCACTGCAAACCAGAGCAGGACCCCTCAGTGCCACAGAGCCGGGTGCTGGTGGCTTCTCCACCTTGAGACATACACCCAGCCTGAGCATCACCGGCTGTCTTTTCATTTGGCCAATTACAGGGGAAGGTGGCAGAGACTTAGGGTTTATTTTTGTGGTGGTTTTCGGTTTTCCTGCTCCGGTCACTGCTGGGCATCCCCATCCCACAGCTGGCAGCGAGGCGAGACGCATCACCAGCACCCAGGCAGGGCAGGCGCAGGCACAAGGACCCTTTCCCATGGGACTGAGGGCTGTGCTGAAGAAAGACATCTCTCCCTGTAACTACATAACTCAGAATAAAAAGCTGAAGCTCGAACACAGCACAATTAATGCAGGAAGCATCGATTTCTGCACAGCACCAAGCTGGCTCATTAATTCCAGGTGCTCCTACAAGCCAATTCCAGCACCGGCCTCCCTGCAACAGGAGACAAACGGGAGAATATCAAAGGCTGAAATTCCTTCCTGCGCTGACCTTTTATCACCAAGGAGCTTCAAAAAAAAAAAAAAAAAAAAAATCCCACGCACCCTCCGCCGCTCCCCTCCCTAAAACCTACATTTCATCTGCCTGTGTTGCAAAGCCACACAAGCCACCGTCCTGGGAAATGCCACCATTTCAAGGGCAGCGCTGCCTGCAGCCTCTTGTCTGCCTCTGCCGGGAACCAAGGCGATGCTCGGGTGCATGGGATGCTGTTTTGGACATGAGGGATAAACCACCTCCACATGCTTCAGCTCAGCCCTTGCCACCACAGCCTCGCAAAACCCCCCTTAACCCCTGGGTCTGCCCAGTAACACCCTATTCCCCCGCTGCATGGGTACAGGCAGTGGAGTGGAGGGATCCCCTGAGCTTTTGGGGAAGCTGCTGGAAGTCACTTAACCTCCTGCAGACCATCAGAGAGCAACGTCACTGCCCCAGTGCCACCCAGTCAGGAGAGTATCTCCCACACCAGAAGCCTGAAAGAGCCCCAGACACACCTGGAAGCAGCAACATGGGTGAGGCAGCCAAAAAATAACCGTGAGGGGGTAAAGCTGCCTCTTTACCCCAGCACCAGGGTCTGTGAGGCTGGAGGAGCAGATGAGGTTGTTATCCATGTAGGAGCTGGAGGTATGGGGATGGGGGAGAGGAGACCAGTCAGCCTGGCCCCCCCAGCACCCAAAGCACCCCCCTGCACCATATAGGACCACATCCCTACACGGGGATCGGATGCAGCAGGCAGCTGGGAACGCAGCAGCATCCTCCCCGCTGTAACGAATGGCAAATCTGGTTTGCACTTGATAGAGCCTGACAAGAGCAACAATCACAGATTAGTAAGAAAACTTCTTGCTTTTCAACAAAGGTTAATAAATAGTGACAGCATTAAGTCTCTTCTGATTAACTATGCTGAAAGATATTATTGCCGTTTGTAACATGGAATCATTATTGGATTAAGCACAGTGTATAAAAATGAAATGTGAGTTTTAATCTCAAACGCAGGCTCTCCACACCTCGACACAGACCAGGCAACGTGCAAAAGCTTCCTTCTATTAAATTCTGTAACTCTGTCTGTGGAAAGATACCATCTAAACCACAATGCCGTTCTAGTTTTTTGGGGATTTTTTTTTTTTTTTTTTTTCTCCTCATCTATAACAAAGCCACTGCAACATGACTTGAGAAACATCTAAAAACAAGCCACATGTTCCGGCTAAAATTAAGCCCCAAATCCCCTGTCATTTCCAAATACAGCATCTCCCGGGGAGGATTTTGCTGCGCTCCAGTCCCTGGCACGGAGAGGGCAGGGACGAAGGCAAGGAACAGGAATTGCTGCACTAATTAAGGAGGCACTAAATTAAGCGCTTCTGCTCATGCATGGCCACCTCCATGCTTCCTCACCCCACGGCTCTGGGCAGAGACATCTTGGGGGGCGTTGCCCAAGGGCAGAGCAGGGGACAGAGCCAGTGCTGGGGCCACCTGCACCAAGCATCACACCAGAGGCAGCAAATGGGTCTGGGCAGGATCCTGGCTGGTGGTGGGGTGGGATGGACAGGGAGGGGACCGTCCCCAGTGCCCCAACTCCAGGATGAGCTGCCTGGGATGTATGGGGACTCTTTAGGAGAGGGGACATGGTCCTGTGGTGTCACGCTTCTTAAGGGACATCCAGCTCCCGGTGCCAGGCTGTGCTTGTTGCACCAGTGCTTGGAAGGGAAAGATGAGAAGGGACCTACAAACAATCATCTAGTCCAAGATGTTCAAAGGGAAAAGATTTTCTAAGAAAACAGTTAAAAGCAAAACTCCCTAAGCGAGAAGACTGAACACAGTGTCCGGACTGATGCCACTCATACTGTACAGCAGAGAGGGAAGAGAAAACCTGCATGTAAAGCTCAGGATTTGCTGTAACTTATCAATTTCCATACGTCACAAAAACTCTTCAGCTGCTCATAAGGCATTTGTGCACAAACCCAATGCTCAAAATAGAAAAAAGGTGCTGCTATGTTTAATTAGACATACTTGGGCCAAATCCAGGCACAGTACAAGGTGCTTAACGCCAAAATCATTACAGCAAGTAGGAATTTTACCCATTTTTACTCAAAATTGTCTACTGAAAACAAAAAGCTCATGACTGAGCAGAATTTTGTCAGCTTGCGGGTACGTTCAGGATTCCTCTCTCCAGCCCTCTCACCAGGACTTAAAACCTTTCCAGGCTTGGCCAAGAGAAAACTGGGCGGGGGGGGGATTAAAAAGAAAGCTACTAGTAGAAGTGGTTCTTTTTCACAGAAAATGCCATTTTTATGAAAAACAAAATGCATTTTCTCCAGAAAATGCATTTCTGAACATGTTCTCACTTGAAATACTGGGAAAAACAATACTAAACATCTCCCAAAAGAGAAGATTTCTGTTGTTTTATTTTAGGAGGATTCTCTCATGTTTATCATTCATACTGTTGGTATTACGCCTGCCTTATTTCACTCCACAGCACTGGGCCTAGTTTATAACATGACATAATAGTTTAACTATTCTAATCATTATATTTTTTCTTATTTTCGTTTTTAAAAACATTAAGAGCAGTTGCTAGTTAGCACCAATTGAAACCCCTTATCTTCTTTTCTGGATGAAAAGGGGGCCTGTTTGTTGTAATGAAACCAGTTTGCACCTAGATCAAAGTGTCTGCTGCTTGCATCCTCAGAAAAGTGTTTGACACTTGTGTCAAAGTGTCAAACTATTTCATTACCACACAAAGTGGAGACACTTTGACTAGAGGAGATAAGATGTTTCCATCAATCAGCATCCAGAAACAGCTTCCCCACGATGATTACAAAAACAAAATAATAAGGTGGTTTCAGCCACAGCATTCGAACTGCAGCTGTGTAATGAAGCAACATAGTAATAAATAACAGCACGAAAGCAAAAACCAACAGCAACACATGAGTATCCCCTGATGCTCCTTCTGGGGTCATCGGCCAAGAGGAAATTCCACCTGATAAACGGGGAAACAGAGGGAAAATAAAGAATCATTGCCCAAGGGGAGAGGGGATGCTGCTGCCAGCTCATCCCAACGTCAGCTCGAGTGCCCTGGGTTTGAGGCCAGAGTTTGGGGAATACCCCTGGCCTTGTAAGTGAGAAAAGAAGAGTCAGGCCTGATAAATGCCAGAAAGCCTAAAAGCAACCCAACTCTTTGCCCACAGGGAAAAAAAAAAAAAAAAAAAAAAAAATCAAACCCATTAGTGGGAAAGCCCACAGCTTTGCCATCTTGCAGCCTGGGTGTAGCAGAGATGAGGATGCAGGAGGGATGGGATGAACTGGATAAATGTCACAACACCCTTGAATAAATCACCAGCCCAATGAACTGCAGCCCAAGCCAACTTTTTCCATGGGGTGCCACCAAAAACACCCCAAACAGGCAGGACTTCCAAGATGACAGCTACCTATGAAACCAGGACCAGGTCAGCAAAGCCCCAGGAGGGAGCTGGGACCCCTTGGATACAGCAAAGGACCTGGCAACAAGTTGGATCATGCCTTAAGGGAGTCATCACATGCACAGAATGCTTTTGTGTTTGGAACTGATACAAATTGTTTGCAAAATTTAGTTAGAAAGGAAGATCCTAGGTGCCATCAGCTTCATTTCCTCTGAAAAGACCACAGAGTAGCTGTTGGTGGTCAAAACTGCCTTGGTGAAACACCCTCGAGATGTGCTGCTCCCTATTTCTGCCCATTCCTCCCAAATCCATCTCTTGCGGCAACATGTGGTCAGGGGCCACACGGTGACATAAGACCCAGGGACACTCGTGTTTGGTGCCATGAGGTTGCACAGTGTCCCTGCACAGCACTAACCCACCGAGCTATGTCAAAACCAGTAAGCACGCCATAAATGGGTTATGGGACCTTCTCAATGGTGGGTGCAACAAATATGTTTGTTCAAGGGAAAATAGAGTTGGAAGCAGCAGCCAGTCATGGTGGAGATTAGAGAAAAGCCTGCCTAGATCTGGACGTGCTGGAGCAGCCGTACGGGAACACTTCATCCCTATGTAAATACTGTGACTGTAATGCCAGCAGAGCCGCCGGCTCCGAGACCAGCTAAAAGTTATCAGCTGAGCAAATTCTGCTTGTTTAATTTTATATTGCCTTCAGGCACATTCACACCTCTGATTTTCCCCAAATGCTCTCTCTGGAGGAAGGAGACTTATTCCTCAGGCTCACTCTCCCAGGGGATCCACATGGATTCACAGAAGTGGGAGAAGAGTGTCTGTGGCTGTCACAGAGGATGCTTCCCAGGTTAATTCAGGTCAGAGGCGAGCTCCTGCTGGAGCAAGTCATCTGGGGTGTGGATGCAGGTCCTCTCCACTAACCTCTTTGCAAACTCCTCTTGCAAAATTGGTTTTTAGCAAAGCCACTTATCACCTTAACCATCTATCGATTCCCTGACTCCCGGCCGGAGCTCCCAGGATCTAACACAGAGCGGGCAGGAAAAGCAGAAAAACACAACTGCAAATGAGGGCACTAAAGCACGTGGCCGAGATCACCCTGGAGAAAGCAAAGTCCCTGACCACAAGCCAAGGTGGTGGTTGGAGGTTCACCGGGGACTTCAACACCCTCATCTTGGGACAAACACTGCCAGACAGTAAAGTTCTGATATTTTGCCACATCCAGCAGAGGAAAGATGCAGGTGACCCAGCTCCATCCCACCAAGGCCAAATCCTGCCCTCCAATGCAGTCACATCATCAAGCTGCGACCTGCGCATGACTCCAGCGCGATGCCGGGACCCCCAGCTCCCACCTGACAACTGCAAAAGAGAATGAGAAAAAAAAAGAAAAAAAAAAAGTAACACCCCCACTCTGAGCATCCCTCTCCAGAGAAAACGCCCCCCTCTTTCAGATGCATCACCTAAATCTGAGCTCCACAGCCAGGACCGCCCAGGAGCAGCCCACGCCAGGACACGGGCTGCAAGCAGGAGCTCGCAGCTTCCCGGCAGTATCGATCTCCCCGCAGTAACAGCCGGTATAATTTTGCTTAGCTTCAAATATCTGGCGATCATGAATTCTTTGGCCACAAGGTTATAAAGCATTCTCTAAAACATGAGAAAAAGATTAAGCCTGCTTATAGTTAATAATATACTGTATACTGTCTATCAAGCTGGCTGTTTGCTATTGAGAGCCTACTATTAGACACTTATTTAAAAGGCCTTTCAAGGCTTCCCAAGAAAGTGCAGTTATGCATTTTTTTTTCTGGCAAGAACTACTATAGATAAACATCAATTCGCTCCTGCAGATCACAGTCGCAGTAAATAAATTTTTCAGGAAGCTAAGTTCCATACAAAGCCTCCTCAAAGCTCCCATTTCACACAACATCAATGTTTGGCCTCTGAGAAATAAAAAGCTCTAAGGTTGCTTTATCCAGAGCTAAATTATCAATTGTAGCTGCTTAAGAAAAAAAAAAAAAATAAAAATAGGGCATTTCAATGAGAAATCAGTGTGGGAGGTAAACACCACAGTTGCTAGATGGTGATGCCAGTTAGAGACAAAATGGGGAAAGACGGAGATTTTGCTGGTGATTGATCTGGACCCTCTGCGACGGCATCTGCAGCCCTGAACGCATCGCTGCGGCTCTGCATCGGCGATGGTAAGGTGGGAGCAACCAGCTTCGGGCAAGCTCAGCAGCCAGTGCTTGCGCTATTTTCTTTTATAGCTTTTTAAAGTAGCAGACTGGGATTATCCATTATAAAGTATTTGTCACCAAAAAACCCCCACACCGGTTATAACCATAAAAGCCGCGGCTCCTCCGATCGCTCACAAGCTGCTCGCAGAGGTGGGATGGAGGGAGAGGCACCCGGCTGAGCCCACGGCAGCCGCGGCGTGCCGGATTTTGCCGACTCAGATGGTGGGAAGGAGTTACGACCCATCGGGGCCCGAAAGTGCTTTTTGAAGCAGCTCGCTGGGATTCAGCCATGGGATAGGAAGGGAGGGCGGGAAAAGGGGCTCAGCTCACCTCTACCAAATGATGCCCTTGTAATTTTGAGCCGGCACCGCTGCCGAGCTGCGTCCCATGGTTCTGCTGCCTGCTGCCTGCCCAATAACACGGTCCTTGGGGGGCACATCCAAACCCCGAGCTCCAGGACTTGCTGGCACTGTCGGGGAGACAGGACCATGCTAATACTCAGGATGCTCCATCTGCTCTTTAAATAAAGAGATGCTGGGCTCTGTTATCGTTTAATTATTAGCCTAAAAAAAAAAATAAGATCAAAACACAGAAACCCTTCCAGGCTCAGGTTATGCATCCTGGTAGGCAGGGGGGGGTTCTTCAATAAGAGAGCAAGGGATGGGTAAGGAGAAGGGGACTGCTGCCAAAAGGCAATCTGTATGTCCACCAGAGCAAGACCTAATGAACCCAAACACCCCGTGGTGCCTAAAATTGTTGGAGCTTCGTACCTAGCTTAAATGGCTTAAAAATCAAGGAGGAAAAAGGACAAGGCTACACGCTGGTCTTGGTAACTCCAGAACAAATCAGTGCAGCTTCTGAGCAACACATGGGGTTGTACCCACCAGCCTTGGGACTGTACTTGTCACAAGTACAAACTCAGACCCAAAATGAACCCTGAGCTGCAAAGGAGCAACCCCTCACGCCCTTAAATCGCAAATGAAGCAGCAAAGCACCATCTCCAGTCCCGCCAGTGCAGTTTGCTCCCCCCCGTGCTGCAGAACCAGCCCTGGTGCAGTTTTGGGTCAATCCTGCCAGAAGCAATGACACTAAAACCCAGGGACCCAGCAGCAGCGATTCATTAACTCGGTTGCCAAACACAACAGCAATTTTGAGAGTTAATAAGTTACCAGAGAAGCCATTGCCTTTCTCAAACACAAGAATTGGGCAGCTCCCCATTGCCCAACAGCAGACACTAAAGACCGATCACCTCCCTCGATGCTTTCTAAGCACCCATTATTAAATAAAAAACAGGTCAGCTGCCCCGCCACTCTTTGCAAAAATGTTTTTCTTTCAACTCATCTCAGAAAATAACCAGCAGATGCTCAACAGAGAAGCACATTTTCCATCACTAAAATAAACTTAATTTTGAAGTCGTGAACTTGTGACACCCACTGCTCTCCTGAAAATAAAACCGCCAGGGATGATATAATATGCATATTTAACCTTCTGATGTTGCTAATGTTTTTAGCAGAAACTGATATATCGCCTGTGCCCGCTGACAGGCACTAGAGCCCATAAGCTACTTCTGTGGCTATTAGCAACCACCTATTACCTGCAGCGT
Organism: Tyto alba; assembly: GCF_018691265.1. Classification (NCBI taxonomy): domain Eukaryota; kingdom Metazoa; phylum Chordata; class Aves; order Strigiformes; family Tytonidae; genus Tyto; species Tyto alba. Next base: position 2,862,303 of record NW_024881320.1, read on the forward strand.
TATTTCCAGGTAATAAAAATGAGCCCTTGTGCTTATGGTACTGTAATAACTCCAGGCACTGCAAAGCCACGAAGGAGACCTCAGAGCATGACTGGTTGTGGCCAAAGGTCAGCAAAAACGGGGGACATTGGTGCTCACGTGGGGCTGGAATAGGCTACAGCACCCAGCGGGACCAGGGACCTCATCCCCATTGCCTTCAGCACGCTTTTCCTGGTGCTTAAATCACTATCTCACCAAATCAACCAAAAACCATATATATAGAAATTTATAAATACACCGAATTTTAAATGAGGCAACTCTTTCAAGAAAGAAATGGAGAAGAAACCTGCAAGAGCAAGCCCCCACACAGCCATGATCTTAATTGATCCATGGCAAGAGGGAAAATATTTATTTAGGTTAAGGAGACCGCCAGAAGACACAAGTTTTAAAAGTAAAATCCCAAAGTACCCGGGGCAAAACCATGCAAATTACCATCGCAACTGAGTTCTTATCTATATCAATATCTGTCGGCAACAGACTGTCCCCAGCCACCCACCAGTGCCCAGCCAGCAACAGCAGTCATCTGTACTCTAGTGACTCTCTTCCCAAAGCTAGATTTACAAGACTTTTTTCTGTTATGGAAAAAGAGAGTTTCATTTTCAGGGAGTCCCATTATAGTGGTTGTTAACACTTCCTTCAAGCCAAAATTTTGACCCAGTGGATTCCACCTCAGGAAAAAAAAAAAAATATTTTATGCATATCTTTACAAAAAGAAACACACATGGTTATCAAGATGCAATACAACGTGTCAAGTTTGGGATGATTTTTGTGTCCCAAGTAATCAAAAAGTTTTTTAAAAAAAAGATATCTGTCCAAGTCCCCACCCAGTATTTAACTTTAAATGAGAATCCCGCTCTTTTAGTATTAAAGATGAAATCAAAATTACTCCCTCTGAAACTTTGCTCACACCCAGGAATTTGGCCAGGACCTTTCTGCATCCCACTGGGCTTTGCCCCCTTTCTCCCAGCACCCTGAAGCTCATCTGGAAGGTCCTTCTCAGTGGCCCTTGGGGAGGGAACTCCCTGCAAGGATGCTCAGGAATGGGTGAGCCACACACCCCCATGGTGCTTTTATATATAAGATTTGGCAATTGGTAAGTAAATGTTTTTCCATTGATAACAACAGATGGATAAATCAAAGCTTCAGTGTACCCTCAGATCTCTTAAACAGCATCATAGATTTCCTACCAAATCAGTAGATGAATCAAATACCTGGTGCGAGGCTGTGGATAATCCCGACTATTTATTTTGGGGGAGCCAGGGCAAGGGAAGGCGGGGGGCAGGCTCCAGCCCCGGCGAGGATTTGCGTATTAGTAAAAACAAACAATCCTGTAAATAACGAGACCCTCGTCCTGTCTCCACCACGCTATTCTTATTGAGTGAGTCAGATGTTCTGCTGATTAAAAATTGATCCATTTCAAAATCTAATCAAGAGAATAGGATTCTTTCATATGTTATCAAGGCAGCTGCTGACAACAAAAACCAAACCTGTTATTAACCCATGAACCCCAATGACCTGAACCTGGCTGGGCTCTGCAACTGTAAATTATTCAGTAGTCCAAGAGCAATACCCGTAAGCCTGATGAATTTACGCCCCGACCGGAGCCGGTGGGGGTTAAAGCCAATATCACAGACCCGGGGGTCCCCGGGGATGCGGTTCACGACACGCTGCCACTCTGTGTCATGCCTGGGAATACATTACCAGCGTCTGCTCAGCTTCGCCTTGCAAATGTGTAGTCCTTTTTTGTTCTTGTCGGGTTTTGTGGTGTTTTTTTTTTTGTTGTTGTTGTTGTTGTTTTTAAATGACTTTCTGGATCCAGCATGGCAACGCGGGGAGCAGCCCCACGCCGGCGGAGCAGCAGAGCCCAGGCAGCCCTGCAGGCATGGCTGGTCTCTGCTCAAGCCCTGTGTTGCCCCCGTTGAGCAAAATTCGCAGAGCAAATAGTTTGCATTTCTGCTTGAGCTGTAGCCCAGCTTTGCTGGTTCAGCCATGGAGGAATAGGAAAACTGGGGTAGCAACTCAGATTTTTTTTTTTTTTTTTAATCATTATTTTTAAGCCCTGCTTGCATTCCTCGCCCATGCTGCTCAACAAAATGATGGAGACATCGCAATGAATTGATGCCACTGATGGGTATGACCCTGCGGGTTGCCTCATGGATCTTGCTTTGTGGGCTGGTGACATTCCTCCATGGTCACACCGTGCTCAGGGGACACCCAGTTGGCACTGACCAGGCTCAGATCTGCCAGGACCCCAGCACTGAGCCTGGGCACTCGTGTGCTGCTGACTCGTACATCCCTCAAAAAATCCTGGTCACCCAAAAGCACCCAGGATGCAGAGGAGCCCCAGCTGAGCCCTGGGCTCTGACCCGGAGTGAACCGGGAACACCGCCAGCTGAGCTATCGCAGCATCGCTTGGTTCCCCAAACCTCAAATCAATGTCTTCCTGCAAGTTTCAGGGGGGCGCGGAAGAAAAAAAAGTGGCAGTTTTAAGCACAGAATTTTATGCTTTTTGGGGCAAAAATCCCCTGCCCAACATTACTGAACACTATTTTCTACCCCAAGCTGCCCAGATGCTGCCTTGGCCACAGGCTGGTTGATCCGCCCAGCATAAAGGCTTGAACCAGAATGGGGAAAAATTGGCGCCACATAAACCAAGCCTGAAGATAACGACAGCTCTTCTCTTAAATCATAATATATTTATAAGTTTAATGACTCTCTGACCTCTCCTTAAAGCCCAAATAACCTCTGGGGAGCCCCCTCAGACTGGCCGCAATCGATCCCAGCTTGGCTGCCATCTCCCAGCTACCAGCATCTCCTGGGGATGCTCCACACATGGGGTGGGAGGCAAAACCCCTCCTGCTCCCCACCCTCCAAAAAAAAAAACCAAAAAAACCAAAAAAACCCACACCACTGGGTGCCAGTGCCATGCTGGGGCTTTTCAGTTATTCAGTAGTGAGCCCATCACCATCCTTCATCCCACAAACCCAGAGGGTCCTGGAGGACCCCAACTGGCATGGTATGGCTAAACACACCAGATATTGACTTTCCCGCCCCCCATATTAAGTCTAAAAAGCACTTTAAAAACAACCCACAGAACTTCTGGCAGTGGCAGTGCCTACAGGTATGCTCGCTGGCTGCCCTGGAAGCGAAGCCTGGGCTCGTCCCCAGTGGGAATTCTGAGGAGACGCGCTCTTGCCAGCACGCCAAGGCAGCTGGAGTCACAGCCCAGCCCCGACATCACCTCCATTGAGTTTAGATCCAAATCTCAGTTGAAGGTGTCAGGGCTGGGGGTGTGAGGGCAACACAGAGCCCCCTCCTATGCAGGGGTGGGAGAAATAAAAAAGCAGCAATAACTGGGCAGCGGGTACCATCCCCACCAGCAAAAAAAAAAAAACACCAGCTGAGCATTTTTGTGTTGTTTCCCCCCCTTTTTTAAAAGCCTCCCTGGTTAAAGGCTTCTGGCTGAGAATGGCCAGGCTCCGCAGTCGGAGCAGGCTGATCGCCCACAAAACTCCCAGACTGGGGCTCTGTGAGCCCTCTCACTATGGGGTACCTGGATTAAACCCCCAGCAGGCTGCAGCCCCGCATCCCTCCTTGTGCTGGCTCCAGGGCTGCGTGGATGTCCCCCAGCAAGACCTCCCCACTGTAGCATCCTTACGGGGATGCTGCCCAGTGGGACACCAGAGTGATTCAGGCACAGAAAACACAGCAGGGTTTTGCCTCTTGCTAAACCAGATATTCCGTCTAATTTCATTATACAAGGTAGATATTGGGGACCGAGCCTTGGAAGGGAAACAGAGCACAGGATCCAGCCCGGGAGCAGCCCCATCCTGGCACAGCCAGCGATCCATTCCCACAGTCCGCAAGGATGCACGTAAACAACTGCTGGTTTGTCTCACCAACATCATCATCATCATCACCACCGTGGCTCTCCAGGCGCTGCCGGGGCGGGCAGGCTCACCCAGCACCGACCATCCACCCCTCCGCTCCCGCCTCGCTATCTAATAATCACACTTGTGCAAAGCTGTTGCCGTACATAAGGAAAAGAGAAAACATCCTTGGAGAGCCTAACAATCAGACAATTTTTAAGATCATGGAGCATTAAACCATTCCCAATAGGGTTTACTAATCAAACAGCCAAATCCTTCATAACCAACCAATCCCTACAGAGCAATTAAATCCTTCCCCTTTAAAACACTTGGCATGCCGTCTGGGGAGAAAAAGAAAAATTTGCAAAATTCATTTGATAAATTAACCAGGGAAAAGAAAGAAGTGAATCAAGCTTTGTTCTTTTCATTTTTTTTAATTATGGAATTCACAATGCCTGAATAATGTTTAATAAGAACTATGAAAATTCCTAACAGTATTACAACACAACACAAAAGAATTAACCTGGTTACCGTGAAAAATTGCATATTTAATTAAGAACTGAGAGTTCAAAACTATCCAGAGATTTCAAAAGTACCGTTGCCTAAGGGGCTAAATTACACGCTCGCAGTGCTGCTAACAGGGCTGGAGCGCGCAATCATTACCCAAGTGTCCCCATTAAGTGACAATGGGCAGATGACATCAAATTCATTTCAAAAGCAACAGGAATTGAAGCATTCGCTTGGGTAGTGGAAGGGAAAGCGACTATCCTGCTGGTATAAACCAGACCCCTTGTTGATAAAGGCAATAATTAAAGAATAATGTTAATTAGCCGCTTTTATTTGAGAGAAAAGTGCAGTGGCAGGAGACACTACCTCTGCAGCGTGCGCTGAGTGGAGAACGGAGCGGGCAAAGCTTCTGGCCATGGATGGCCACCACCATCCTGGATGCTGGGACACGTGTCAGAGCCGTGCCCTGGGCTGGGTCCCGCTGGCCCCAGGTGCCCACCGACCCTCGGCTCTGCCGGGGTGGGGGGCGAGTCTGGAAGGGGTTGGGATCAGCAGAGCACAGCCCATCACCGGTGCCGGAGGAAGGGAAGCGGAGCGGCACGGCCAGGGTGTCCCGCTCCAGCTCCGGTGCGACGAATCTGGCACCAGCAAATGCTCACGGGGGGAGAGACTCCGGGGTGGAGCCGTCACCAGCAACTCGGGCGCTGAATTTGGGGCCCAAGGGTGCTGCTTGGGGGGAACCTCGTGAGACCCAGCACCGCACTCTGTCCCACCAGGGAGGGCGGTGAGCCGTTGTCCTGGGGGGTACAGGGAGCTGCAGTATGGGGGTCCCTAATTGCCTTCCTCCTGGAGGGCACCATCCTCCCCATCACCCCACCCCAGACGCTGCACACTGCTGAAATACATGCAGGCAGCATGGGGCGGGGGGGGGGGGATGCTTTTAGCTCCCCCAAACTGTGCCCTCCCACGGGGCAGAGCCCACCACTCCCCTCCTTGGCCAAGAAACCAGGGGGACAAGAGGGGTAATAATTACCCAGCTCCCAGGGATGAAGCAGTGTTTGCAAACTGCTCCAAGAGCTGCAGACGAAGGCAGCTCTCCCCATCGGTGTGATTAATAAAGAATAAATGTCCTCTGCAGGCAGGCTAAGCAATAACGCGCCGGCCCCGGCGCCGATGAGCGGCTGTGCTTACACCACACATTACAAGACCTGCTGCCAGCGCCAGGTAATACTTTATTATGTTATCCCAACGGAAGAAAACAAAGGATGCCCGAGGTCCTGACTTCGGTGTAAAACTGCAGGAGCGTTACCAAAGGCAACGGCAGCATGCTCAGAGCGGCTGACGCACGGCACAGCTCCCACCAGAGGAATATTTACACGGGGTTCAAATTGGTTATTTACTTTTTTAGAAATCCGCGTTGCAGAAGAACTAGCTAGCACGCACATGCCAAGCAATTAATATTAAAACGGCCACGCGTTAGCGGCGAGTCGCTTAAACTGCGGCTAAATCAATACTCTGGGGTCCTGTTGCAGCTTTGGGGAAATCATTAAGTGCTACACCAAAGTAGTCAAAAAAATAATTACACAGCAAGGCCGTATTAAAAAAAAAAAAAAGCAGCGAAACCATTTTGGAAGGAGGTGTTGGCGTGTTCAGCTGGGCAAAATCAGGAAGCTCAACTTAAAAAGAAAACCCACCAATTGTAGCAATACTGCAAAGCAGCTCTTCAGCAGACACAGCCAAAATAAACATACAAATGAAGTTGAAGGAGCCCATCATCGCATGCTGCCCTTCTGACAGGGTTCCTGCCTGCCAGCCCAGGGTGAGCAGTTATTGCCCCCCTTGTCCAGGGCTCTCCCTGCACCCCAAAACCAAGCCAGGATCTGCCAGCACTGGGCCATGGCAAACCCAGGCAGAAGTGGATGCTCCTGCTCATTAACAAGCACTGCAGTAAATAACGAGCACTTCAGCTTTCCAAGCTATCAAAGCCTTTCGGTTAGATTTTGCCGATGACCCCCTGCGGCTGGTGGCTTGCTGGCTTCCAGAGCCAGTTCTTCATCACACCGATACAGCCCGGGCCTCTGCAGAGATGCCTCCCAAGATCTTCTGCAAGGGCAACCCAAATGGCATACACAACTTTTCTGAGGGTCCTTCTCAGCAGAAGATGACGGACAAGCACGCAACCGCCACGATGCTGCCAGGCCCCTTTTGGGGGCAATTTGCCCCGAGATGCTGGTTTGCAAGAATACTCCATCCCTGGTGCCCCAAGAGTAGGGAAACTGAAGCACAAAGCCATTGCCCAAGGCAAAAAGCGGGTACTGGGACAGAGCCCAACCCAGTGCAGAGTGTCATGGCTGTTTCACTTCATCCCAAATCTCAGAGACTTCTCAGCCTGCGATGGGGAGAGGACATAATCTTGTTCTTTTACAGTGGGCTGGGAACAGGAATCCTGAGTTTTAACCCTCCTGCAGGAAAACCCAACACCCCATGCTCAGCCCCATCCTCCCCACCCACCGAGCCCCAAAATGATGGGGTAAGCCCCCCACCCTATTGCCAAAGCCAAACCAAGAGAGGGGGATCTTCACAAGGCAGTGATCTCGAGCAAGCCAGACCCGGCACAGGGCTGAATCCTGTTTCCCAGGTTTTGCTGTCTCAGCAAGACACACCAAAAGCTGCAGGAAAGCATGCATCACAAAAAAAAAGGTAATTAAAGAAACTCAGTCATAGAACCTAATGCAACATGAACAAGAAAGTGTTACAAAAGGGGAAAACTTTTTAATAAAGTCTGCAAGTATATATTCCTCCTTTATCAACCTCAAGATTTATTGACCCAAGAAGCCATATTGACTGAATAAATCTTGATAATGACCCCAGCAGAAGTCAATACCTGCTTATTATCTCCCAAGTTGGGGAATTACATCTTTCAGTAATAGGAGCAGGATGGTACAAAATATACTGAGAAACTTCACCCAGGCTTTTTGGGGGGAATGGATGCCTCTAAAGTGCCTTTTCCAATCCAAGAGGGAATCTGCTACCCCATTAATACAGAGAGCGAGCAGCAGTGTGGTTTCTATATCAAGGTCTAGCAAGGCGGGGAGCACACACCATTGCTTTTGAACCCTAAATTAATTTCTTTTCAAGGCAGGCTGTTGAGGAGCAGGATGCTGCAGCTTGCCATCGCCCTCCCTCCCTGCAAACAATGGCCCCGCATTTTCAATTTGCCATGTTGTGTCGGCAGGTCCCAGGATAATTCCCTGAAATTCAAGACATGGGAATTCCCACAGGCAGGGATGTAGAGCACGGTGATTATGCCAGCACCAAAGGGAGGAGGGGAGCAGCATCACCACAGTCCCATGGGACACGAAGCTGCCCCTGGGAACCCAAACACACTGCTTTCCTCCAACCAGCAAAAATAGGAGGGGAAAACGGGGGAGCAGACGGGCCACTCCAACCCCCAGATCCATAGGCAAGCAAAGCCTTCTGCATGTAAAGATGATGCTTCTTTTGCCAACAGTTAACTTTCCGTTCAGCAGAGAAAACAGTAGCTATGGGACCGGCACGCACAACAATTATGCCTGCATTTTTATTTGAAGTCTCTGCAGACAGCAAGAAAAATTAACTGAAGGGAGCAGCTCCTGTGCCAACATATGGAGGGAGATGAATAGCAAGTTCTGCATGCTCTGCTGAGGTTATCTAGTTAAGCAAGTACCTCCTAAAGGACTCGCAGGCTGGGAGTGTACTGTTTGCTTAATCTGGTCATAAATAATAATTCGGATCACCAAACGCTTTAACATTCAGCTCCACCTGCAGCACAAAAGCCCTGCCAAACAAAAACCTGTGGCCGCAAGGCAGCGGGAGGTGAGAACGCAGCCCAGGGACCCCAAAGAAATGGCTCCCCTCTTGCCATCAAGCCTCACGGGGCATCAAGGCAAGAGGCTGCTCCACCACCCAGGCTGGCCTGAGGTTGGGGCAGCAGGCAGCTGCCTGCACCCCATGAACCCCACTCCACACTCTTCCCCAATTTCAGTGGGCACAGCCACCCCAAGCACCCTGCTCGTTGTCCCCATGCCCATCTCCAAGCTGGATAACCCAGGAGGAGGTGGCAGGGCTGATACCCTTCCCTCCAGTCCCATAAAATCAAATTATATTTCCATCCTTGTCCCCTATTCGCCTCTTGGTCACAATCCCTATTTCCCCCCCACCTCCAAGGCCACAGAGACAATCCACTAAACTGGATCAGGAGGCCAGCGCGTACATCTCTAATGGGTTGCAGCACGCACACAATTAATTAATGGATTTATTAATTAGGGAAGAAGTCACTCTTCGGGCTGGAATTGGGGTCACCAGTTTCTAAAGTGAGAGCTGTGGAGCTAAAGATAAACTCTCATTTTCTGCAGCTCTCTTCTTGTCTGGCAGCATCTCAATTATTCAGCCATGGGGGAAAAAAAAAAGAAAAAGCCACATTTCACTTCAGAAACTTCATGGTCCAACTTTCTGCCAATGCACAACACAGACCCAACAGCAGGTGGGACCAGAAACATGGCACATCTCATTGTCCCCTCCATATATAAATTGGAAATATTAGAAATATCAAGCATTTGCTTCTAGTGAAGGATTGGGGGGGAACAGGGGGATGTGGGGTGGATGTTGCACCTCAGCCTGACCCAAGGAGGGAGCTGTGGTAGAAGTGTGGAGGAAGGGGACACCAAAGCAGTCAGTGATGGTGACATCCAGAGACAGACGGGTCCCCCAGCCACTGAGGTTTTAATGGGCCACGCTGGAGCATCAGCTACACTTTGGTGGTTGGTTCAGCTGAACCTCCTTGGTGGCACATGGAAGGGACAAACATTTCTGGCTGCCATAGCTCTAGATCTCTAAGGAAACAGGACTCCTGGGTGAAGGAAGGAAGTGCCACCAGTGTCCCTGCCAAGAGATGGGCTACGGAGCACAGCTGCAATAGCAGACAGCAGAGAATCCCCACGAAGCGCACCATCACGGACACCCTGGTCACTGGGAAGGCCCCAAGAGGAGCACACAACTAGCAGACACCAGATAACCCAATCACAAGAGAGAGATCTGCCGAGAACCGGCTTCATTAGTGCCACTGCTCCTAAATTCATATTAATTGTTTAAACAGGATGATGCTGCAGCCCGTGCTCCCCTGCGCCCTGATGTATGGGGAGTAGCTGGAGCCACTGGAAAGCACAAACCATGTTCACAACCCCACAATGCTCCTCAGCCAGCCCTGGACATGGGCTGCACTTGCAGAAAGCCCAAGATTTCAGCTTGGAAAGAAACACCACCACCACCACCCACCACCCCCTCCAAGATGGGGATACCCAGGGCCCTCTTGGGCTCCCCCTTTCTTCCCCTTGGGCTCAGAGACCACAGGTACCATCTCACCTCCACCTCTGCAAAGCAGGGGTAGGAACTGATAGCATTGGGTGCTGGAGATGCTGGAGGAAACTGGAAGGTCCCACTAGTCTCTCCGTAAAAGCCCTAAAACCCACACAGAACCTGGGGAATTTTCAGATGTGAAGTTGCCCCTGCTCACAGCCCCAAAAGCATTGTGGCCTCCCCCTGAGGTTATCCTGCCCACGGGCTGCTCCACAAGAGTGCAGTTAAGTTTATTAGTCCAAGCTCCAGGAATTAAGCTTCAGCCAAGAGGACTGATAGCTTATTTACTGCTGTCGTCTATATAAAGAAGAATTTTGACACATTGTTAAATGATAGCACATTTAGATAAGTCAAGCTGTCATATCATTTAATGGATGTCTAAACTCCCTCTGTAGCTGATATGTAAAATTTATGCACTTCAGAATATCATAAGGTTATAATATTTTAATCACATCCACAGTTGGGTTTTTTTTTCCCTCCCCTAAACTTTGAACAGCAAAAACATTCCATCAACCACACCACGCTCCGAGGCTCCCGGCACACCGCCATCCAGCAGAGCCGCCGCCGAAGTTTCTGCCCAACTCCACTCCGACATGCAGAGAGCATTTGCATTACAGGAAATAAAACGAAGAGCATTTTATCTGACGAACCAAACACTCGAGCCGTATAGCCAGAGCTCATCTGCATAATGAGATGTGAAGACATTTATAAAAGATGGCTATAATCTGTCTCTCTCCCCTCACTCCTGGTTGTATTTATTATCCCAAATCAACAGCTCACAACTCTTCCCATTTTTTGCCATTTTAGCACAGAATGGATTAGATTAAAACAGCATCCAGCACGGGGAGCATGTGATCCATACAATGCTAACCAGAACATAATAAACCGAGAGCAAATTAAAACACAAAAAACCCATAAAGGTATGAATCCCACTATGACTATTATACACAAGAAAGCTGTAAAAAAATACTGCATTAGTAATGTACACAATAAAACAATCTCATAACCCAGTGAAATATGTCTGGTATTATCTTTGATAGAATTTTATCTCTTCTCATTTCCGAGACTATTTGCTGTAAAAAGGCTCAACGCTGTTTCGATCAAAGTGCTGCCGAGTAGCACATTATCTACATGTTTTACATATGCCCACCATTCATCAGGGTTGCTCAAACTCTGCCATTCCTGGCCAGCCCCAGGCCAGCAGAGCTGCTCAGACACATGCATTAAAAAGGAAGAAAAAAAAAATAAAAAAGGAAAAAAAAAAAGGGAAAAAGCCATTGGAAGGATAATAAACTGATCGTTCCCCTTCCCCTTTTGGTTTATGTTTTTTTGTTTGTTTTTTTTTTAAATTGAGGGCATTAGGCCAAGCTGGCACAAGGTCACCTTTCCCACCGTGATCCCGGCGAGGTGGCAGAAATGCTGCCTGGACAGAAGTCAATCCCCACTGCTCCCTCTCCAGCTCCGCACCCAGCCCCAGCCGCCCGCTCGAGCGGAACGGGGGGGGAAGGAAGGAAAGAAGGAAAGAAGAAAGGAGAGCTGCCCACCCCCCAGCTCACCTCTCCCACCAGCAAAGTACCCCCCCACACCCCAACAAACCCACGGAAAAGTAGCTGCCAATATTTGTCTCTAAATAAAGGTCTGTGCGCACCCAGGAAAAGTCATTAGTGTGATGTAGCGAGGAATGCTTTTGTATCCGAAGCGCTTAGACCCGTAATCCCTTTCCGACCACAATGCCATAAATGAGCAGTCATGGCAAACCGACCGGCCGTCGTACCTGCAGTACTTTTAGGGTAGCGTATCACAGACGTAGCACGTAATCTGCTTAAAAGCCAAAATGTATTAAATGCTGGAACTGTTGATACAGTACCGAAGCCCCATAAATCGCATTTCAATTTGTTTACTCCCCTATGAAGCATGCTGCATTTTAAACTCCGTAATATCCTACAGGGATAAACCCATTTAATATCCATGTAAATGAGCGTTTCGGCTTTTGTAGTAGATCCAGGTTGGGTTTCATCCCATTATGTTGGGAGAGCTATTGTGTTAATTATCCGCCTCCCCGCTACATAGGTGCCTATTTAAGGTCACAAACTGTCAACAGCCCCTGACAAACCTTCTCTCGTACACGTTAACAAAGGACTTACCGTTAATTTCAGAGCCCGAGGGCACTACGGCGGGATACGGCATCCGTGACCTGCCCAGAGCCACAAAGGATCTCTCTCCCGCCGCATCCATCACAAGTCCCAAACGCCGGCAGCCAGCCCTTCCCCGGGCCGGCTCGCAGGACCGGCTAGTAGCCGGTTGCTGCTGATCGCCTTCCCTGACATTCAGGGCTGACCGAACCCCAGCACCGGCCCCGCAAATCCTGACTAACAATGGGAGGGCGGCGGGGCGCCGGGCAGCCCCGCTCCGCCATCCCCCGGGCTACCGCGCATCCATCATCTCAATAAAGAGTCTGTGACCCTCCCAGCGCCCGGCTCCGAGCATGAGCAAGGGCTGCAACCCCGTTAGCGGGGAGAAGGAAGGCAACGACGAACACGGGACGACGACGACACCGGGGGGACGCTCGGCTGCCCGCGGGCACCTGCGGCTGCGGTTCCGACCGCGAGAAACTTGGCGGGAGGCCGCGCTCCCCGCAACTTCATCCCGCGGAACTTCCCTCCTCTCCCTCCCTCCTTCCCCTCCCGCCGGGGCGGAGCGGCGGCCGCCCCCCCCACCCCCCTCCCGCCAACCCCCCCCTCCTCTCCCCGGCCCCGCTGTCACCTCGGGGGCGGCGGGGCGGGGGCCGGGCCGGCGCGGCTCCATCGCCGCTAGCGCTGCTCCATATCTCCCGGGCGGCGCCGAACAAAGAGCGGCGGCGGCGGGGATCAATTTCTGATACCTATCGATGGGGAAGGGCGGGCGGAGGGAGGGAGGGAAGGAGCGCGGGGGGGGGGGGGGGGGGAAGAGGGAGGGATGGGGGCGGCGGACTGGATCTCCCCCCCCCCCCCCCCCCCCCGTCTTTTCCTCCTCCGCCAGCCCCGCGGCCGCCGCCGCCACCAACCTGGAGCCGGCGGACATCAAACCGCGTCCGGTATCGAAACATCGATCCCACGTCGGCGGCCATCTTGGGGGGGGGGTGTTGGGGGGGGGGGGTGAACCGGAGGCGCGGAGGGGCGCGGAGAGGAGCGGAGGAGCCCGCCCGCCTCCACCACCGGAGGCGGCCCCCGCCCCGCCCCGAGAGAAGGGGGCGGCATCCCCCCCCCCCTCCCGTGGGTATCCCACGGTCGTGGGACCCCCCCCCCCCCTCCGCGATGTGGGACACCCCCCACCCCCCGCGGAGGCCTCCACCGGGGAAGGGACACAGAGCCTCGGTGCAATTGATTAAAAAAAAATTAAAAGATTAAAAGAAAAAAAAAAAAAAAAAAATCAGTGTTTTAAGAACACCCAACCACCCTGGGAAGGTGGAAAATCACCATCCGGAAGCCACCAGTTAAACTTTTTTCAGGGTTTGGTTGGGTTTTGGTTGTTTTTTTTGGTTTTGTTTGTTTGTTCCCCCCCCCCCCCCCCCCCCCCAACCTGACACATCCAGCACCTTTGACTCTGGTGGGAACGGCCACAGCAAACACGCCCACAGCACACCACGGTGAGAAAATTCCCAAGGTTCGGACTGGTTTAGGACTATATTTTTAAATGACTTAATGCAGTTGGTCTCTGAAGAATTCAAACAACTTAAACAGAAGCATGGAGCACTGCCAATAGCACTTGGGCAGTAACAAAACCTGTCCAGAAATAACCCTTTTGCTTTCCTACCAAAAAAATAAAGAACTTTACGGTTTCTGCCCCAAATCCTATTGCACCAACCACACTGACATCCAAAGGGCTTTGAGCATTATTTTCCTTTCCCTGTGGGGAAACCAGTAACCTCCCAGCAGAGCCCTGCTGTGTTTGCACTGGAGGGACCCCAGCGCTGCTGGCCATGACTTGCTGCTGAGTGAAGAGCTGAGCTGCCCCTTCGGGTACGTTTTGCAGGCAGGTATTTGCAAACCAAGCAAGTGCAGGGTTTTAATATTCGTCCTAAGGAGCAGGTAACACCCCAAGCTGTCGCGCAGACACGTACACATCTCCGCGCGTGGAAGAGCCCCCGGATCCTGCCAGGCTGTGCCATAAACCCACAGCCCATCTCCCCTCTCCGAGGCGCAGCATGGGGCAAGCCAGACCCCCCCACACCCCATGGATACATCCTTGAAGTGTTACCCCAAGCTCACAAGCCATGGGCAATGCTTTGCCTCTGAAACTGGAGAGAGGATGAGGGCAGCATGCAGCAGCCCCTTCGTTCACCACCGTGTTGGTCCCCCCCCATCTTACCTGCCACCCTTTGCCGCTGCGGAGATCCCTGTGCTCAGAGGGGCTGGAGGGAGAGGGTCAGCCATCCTGGCAGCCTCCGCTACCCATGTGCATGGATGTCAGCAAACCCAGGACAAGCGCTCCTGTGGCTGTCACTCATAGTCCTTCACCATCCCAGCCCCAAAGCTCTCTGCTCCTCTCGCTGCGGCGGATCTTGTGGCGTTGAAGCCTCTGCCTGCACGTGGCTGGGGAGGAAGCAGCCCCTCGGCCCAGGTATCATCCTGCTGCAGTTCCCTGCATTTTGCAGGGCTCTAGAGATGCCACTAAAAAAGCGTAATTTGATTTCAGAAGATGCCAGAGAAAAGGAATACCCTTCAAAGCACAAGCAGCTCTGCAGGTGCTTCCAGTTGTCACAGAGACAGGTCTGCTCTTTCCCTTCTTGTTATCTGAAGTTCACCTGAGCCAGGAAAACTGTCCAAAAGGATAAGGCAGACACCCAAAGTGACCTTGGCACCATGCTGTAGCACAAACAGCTAGGAAATGATCTCGTCCTTCTCATCTCTTCCACTCAGAGAGAGTCAGAGCTGCTCACAATCCCACAATTGCAAAATGCCTCAGGCAGAAGAACAAGTGAACAGAAAAATCAAAGTTCAAAGAAAGGATTTGCAAGAGCCAAGGCAGTTTGTGTTAGAGAGAGCCTGGATAGTCCTGCGAGCCCAGCTCCAGCCTCTTCTGTAGCTTCGGAGCTGGTTGGGGAGGGGGTTGCTATGGCAGATCCCCCTCATGGTGCCTCAACAAAAGCACCTGCCTGGAACTGGTGAACCCCAGATACAAATGACAATCTGAAATCTCAGTCCTACTGACATCAGCAGCAAATTCCATGGATGGTCTGTGACACCCAACCATCAAGTGCCTCTGGACTGTCCCCAGTTGGGTGCACCCAAATCAAGCACCCAACTTTGCCCTGAGAACCCAAGCACTATAAATAGATCCTCTGTTGACCCACCCACCACAAAAATCAGAAGGCCCAAACCACTGAGAGGCATTGGGATGTGTAATGAGATTGGATCTGCTGGTGGTGCCAGGCAGGTGCTTCACCTTTGGCTTAACGAGGCTGTAATTAGCCAGGGGTGAGAGCACAGGCTGTGCAAGGGGGGAATCCCTCCATGGGAATTTGTTTCCATCCCTCTCTCAGGGCCGTGCACAGGGGGAGGTTTGGTTATAGATGGGTCAATAAACCCAGGTGGGATGTGATGGTCTTTGTTGGGGGGGGGGGGGGAGTGGGTTTCTGCTGTTTGATGCCAAGGAGTCCTCTTCATGCCAGCAGCAGGGGTGGCTCAGTCTGTTCATGGCCAAGATGCTCCAGGCATCTGCTGTTGGACACCATCAGAGACAGGTCCCAGCAAGGGGACCTTCTCCCTGCACCCACAAAGCTGATCTCACACCCATAAATCACTGCCCTGCTCTGCCGCCGAGGGAACAGAAGAGCCTGCTCATAAATCAGAAATAAAACTAACTTGGCATCTTTGGTGAGCAAATTAAATTGTGGGCTTTGGAGGAATGTTTCTGTTTGGCCAAATCATTAATAAATCAATGAGAGCTGTAAGGGAGAGGGGCTGTGCCCCGTGCTGTACGGAGGGATGGAGAGATGCGGGGTGGCATGCTCCATCCCCACTCCCCTGTGTCCCCTCGGGCCTGCTGGCCTTGGGGCACCCCGGGGAGAGCAGGGGGAGCCTGGTCCCACCACCCCCCAACCACCCAGGACTCACCCACCCCGGGGAGCGCTGCGAGGCGCAGGTTAATAAATCAGTTTGTCTCCAGAACGGTTTGCTTTGTGTGCCTGACAATAGCCCGTTGTAAATGGCAGCCCCTTGCCTCCTCTCGTGAAAGGCTTTTAATTAAAATATGGAAGAGGCTTTTCTGTGTACTTTAAAAAAAATAAAGGAAAAAAAATAGTTAGATTTCAGCACACTCCCATTTCAGGCGTTAATTTATTCTCGCCTTCCTGCCGTTTGTGATCCACATGATAAGTCCTTTGTGTGGTGATCCGACCCCATTAGGCATCTGAGGGGTGATGTTGGCAGTGAGAGCCAAGTGCCAGCAGTGATGGTGAGCTCGCTCGGCCGCCTTGTCCCGAGGATGGGCAGGGGGGATGCCAGGAGCCCCACCGAGGGACAGCAATGCCAGCGGGGATGAGTCAGGCCCTGGGGCTGGCCAGGAGCTCGGGCCCAGCTTCAGCCCTGGGCACAGAGCAGAAGGAGCCTCGTGGAGACCCAGCTGGTCACTCCAGAGCTCTGTCCCCATCCTGCAGCACAGTCTCCATCCGCTGTCCCCAAGCTGAGCTGGGTCCTGGGCTCCGGGAAACCCTGACAGAGGTCCCACTGCCTCCCCAGTGCCCCTCCATTGCAGGGGCTCTGCCTCCTCCAGCAGGAGAGCCCAGGGCTGTCCCAGCAACGCCTGGCTCTGCCTGTCTCCCACCAGCCCAGGGCAGCAGGATGCCCCCCCCAGCCCGGTATAGGGCCATCCCAGTCTCTTTCCCACATTCTCACAAATGTTTTAAAGGGTTTGGTAGTGTGAAAGCCCATTACTGCAGATCATGTAGCTTCATGGCCCTCTCCCCTCTGCTTCTTTCCCTCCTGCCCCTCTCCCCCTGCCCTTCTCCCCCCATCCCTCTCCCTGCCTCTCTCCTCATCCCTCTTCTCCCTCTCCCTCCCATCCCTCAATTTTCCTTCTTTCCTCCATCCCTCTCTTTTCCCCCTTTCCCCCATCCTTCCCCCTTCCCCCTTTCCCTCCATCCCTCTCCTTTCCCCCTTTCCCTCCATTCCTCTCCTTCCCCCCTTTCCCTCCATTCCTCTCCCTTCCCCTCTCCCCCTGCCCTTCTCCCCCCATCACTCTCCCTGCCTCTGTCCCCTCATCCCTCTCTCTCCCCATCCCTCTCTTTTCCCTTTCTCACTCCATCCCTCTCTTTTCCCCCTTTCCCTCCATCCCTCTCCCTTCCCCTCTCCCCCTGCCCTTCTTCCCCCATCCCTCTCCCTGCCTCTCTCCCCTCGTCCCTCTTCCCCCTTTCCCCCCATCCCTCACCGCCCCTCTCTCCCTTCACTCCCCTCTCCCCCCGCCTCCCCCGGCCCCGGCAGCGCCCGCACCGCGCCCGCTACAACGGCGCCACCTGGCGGCCGCCGCGGTACCTACAGCGCATCCCACGGGGCCGGGGCGTGGGGACACGGGGAGGGCTGGGGGGGGGGGGGGGAGACGACACACACCCCGAAGGGGACACTGAAGGGACATGGGGGGCACAGGAGCGCAGGCTGAGGCACCGCGGGGGGACACAGCACCCTCCCTCTCTCCTCGGTGCTCACCGCGGCTCCCACAGGGCATGAGCTGAGCTGTGCCCGGCCTCAGCCCGCGGTGCCCCCTGGGTGCCCCAGGATGCACGGGGAGGGTGCCCGGGGCCCCTCCACCGGCCGTGTTTCTGCCACGGCTACTTATGGCCAGGCACATTCCCCCTACAATTAGCACATGCTCTTTAATTAATTTTCCTCTTTTATTGCTTCGCCCAAATTATCTGAACTATGGCGCCATTCAGCATGCGGACAGCAGATAACGTTGCTATTTCTGGCTTTCCCCCGTCAATGCCACAGCTCGGGAGGCCAGGATGGCCGTCTCCTCCTGCGGCCGCATCCTGTGCACAGCGCAGGGCACATCCCTGGGAGCAGCTCAGGAATGGGAGTATCATCCGTCCTCGTCCCCATCACCTGCCCCATCCTCAGGCCAGCTGGCCCCTGGCTCTGTTTTGTGGGTGGCAGTTCTTCCCCACACCCCTGAGCTGGGCAAATCCTCCTGGCCATTACTGCGGTGATACATCCTTCTGAGGGAAAATGGAGCTGAATCAGACAAAGCTGCTAAATGAAGTCTATCTGGAATAAGCCGTTAAACATTGAAACCTTCTAAACACCAAGGGGAGATGGATAAAACACTCCAAAAGCTCCTGAAGACACTGCCAGCAGAAAGGGGCTGTGGAGGGGACTGTGATGAGCAAGGGTGAGCCCAAGGAAAAGGAAGGTTGCCCCCCAAACCCACGCAATGGGAACTGAGGCACAGGGATGTGGCCAAGGGCACAGAGGCCATCTGTGGCAGAGGAGATGGGCTTCAGCCACCAGCCAGCACCAGGACACGCGGGCCACCCCGATGGCCCCCCTCAGCGTGAGCACCGGCAACGGGGTGGCCACCACTGCCGGCTTCGAACTGCAGCTCTGAGCTGCACAGGAATCCATCTTTCTAACTTTAATAAGCTTTTTCCTTTTAAAAATAATCATTACCAATAAACAAATATACCAGCCAGTGTATATAAGCATCAAGTTAAATAGCTACATGCATTTGTTATACTTGATATAGCCTTGTTAACTGGAAATTCCTAGGTTTGGAATATGTATTGATTTCAGCAAACATATATTATTTTACTGTAAGTACCAACAGCCACTGTAGTTAATATACAACAGTTTAATTTAAAATGCATTAGTTTAATAAAAATGCATAAAATAGAAGAGAATTGCATTAGCTTCAATAAAAAATTCAATTTCATAAATATTATCCAGTGTTAAAATGCATTGATTTCCCTGGGAAAATGTATTGGTCAAAGGTAATTTACATTGGTTTGAATGGGAATGTACTGGCGTGTATACATATGTATTAGTTTAGTCAAATGTATCTGATCGCAGAAAAAAAATATCGGTTGGAGCAAAAGATATTCATAAGGAAACCACCATGGCGTGGGGTGAGCGGCTGCACGGGCTGGCTCTGGAGCATCCCGGCACACCGACGTGGCAGTGCCTGGCCAGCCCTGGGGCCAGGACACCCCCAAATCGGCTCCATTGAGGTCCGGCCTCAGGACTACCCATGGGCGCAACGCTGCCGGCTCCCTGGGACGAAGGGAGCCCGTTATCGGCCACAGGCAGGACTTGGCTGAGGCACAGGCATGCATCTCTCTCAGGCAGAGCACGCGCCTTGAAAAGAGCAGGGGTTAATCAAATCCTTTTGACTCCATTTTTTATCGAGCTCAAGAGGGGCTGTCCTATTAATTAGAAAGGCTTTTTCATGTAAAACACAGGCTCTTTTGCAGATAAGAAGGGACGATGCTTGATTTTGCCATGGCACAGATACGTGTGTTATTCCCTGACATGCATTCACAGGCTGCAGCCACTTCCCAACAGCTCTTTTGTTCACTGCAGAGCTGTATAAGCATATATGTACATACAATATATATTTAAAGCACCCAGTTTCTCCTGGATGCCAGTAAGTCCCCCCATATCCATAGCAGGGGAAGGAAAAGATGTGCCTGGAGCCACCTCCATCCCCAGGCTGGACCAGGATCCTCATCGAGGGGGCAGGATCCGGCCCGTGCAGCACAGAGGATTACGTCTGACAGTGAGAAGTGAGCAGCGGAGCAGATGCACCGTCTTACAAATTACAGCAGAAACACAGACAGCCATCTGCACCCCATCCCCGGCCAGGATTTCTGTGCTGCGCTCAGCACAACCAGCCCCTCGAAGCCCCCCAGCCACCATCTCACCCCCAACCACAGCGTGGGCAACACCAGGGAGAGACCGAGGTCTGACCTCTTCCAGGCTAAGCAGGCAGAAATGGTGCTTCCCCCCTCAAAAAAGAGTATTCTGGGAAATCTCCATGGTTCCAGGGCTGCCTCCCGTGCCACCAGTCAGGCCCCAGCATGGACACGGAGCTGGGGATGGGCAACATGCAGGCGATGCCGGCAGCTCCATGGCCAACCGGTCCTGTTAAACCACTACACATCACTTCCCTGATGCTTATGGATTTTTCCTTAATGCCACAAATTAAGGTAATTGGGCTCAGCTGGCCGATGAATCCAGCTGAACTTGGCAGGGAAAGGGAGCATCCGTGCTGAGATTGATCCCGCTCATCCCAGACTGTGCCTGTGTGCCCGGGACTGGTCCTCATCCCAGCTCAGTCCTTTGGCATTCTCACTTGCCCTTTTGCTCAGACAAGAGCTCAAACTCCATCCTGAAATCCCTTCCCTCAGCTGCAGCTGCGTCCAGACAAGGTGGTCATTCCTGGATCAGGAGTTTTCTCCTCTCCAGGCACTTTTTCCCTTGCATTTTCCAGCTGCCTACTTAAATCCTCCCTGTAACGCCATCCTTGCTGGCTCAGCCACAGCAACTGGGCGTTGAGGTGCGACCGAGTGGTGAGTGTCAGGGATCCAACATGATATTTGTGTCCTCTGGGGGAACGAGGGCAGTGTCTGGGCAGAGCCCGGAGCTCCAGTGATCCCATTTCATGCTGCCTTTTGTTCCCAGCCCTGTCCGAGCCCTCACCGCTCGCCCACCAGCCTCCTCGGCATGCCAAGGGGAGGATGTCGGGCAGCCCCCCGCACCCCAGGTCAGGACCATGCCAGGCACCACAGAGCTTGGGGGGCCACAGTGCTGGCTGACAGGCATTGTTGGGCTGCCAGCACCATTCCCACCCCAGCATGCCCACATCCCCAGGGCAAGGCAAGAGGGAGGGGGAGATAAAATTTAACAAGCTAAAAATACTGAAGACACAACAGAATTGCCAAACGGCCTGGTCTCCATAGCTGGTGGGTCTGCTCCACGAGGACAATGGATCCCAGCAGAAGTTTTGCAGGATTTCTGCCTGCTGGACTGTGGGTTTGGTGGCTCCTGCTGCAGAAAAGCAGGGTGGCTGTGCCATGCCCGTGCTGAACTCCTGGGTGCTGCAGGATGTGGCCCCGCACTGGCTGCCAGAGCCTGGGATGGTGAGAGTTAATTGTGTGCTGCGTCTTGCTGGGACCAGGACAAGCAAGTGTTTGGCTTAACTGGGTGACAGGTGCCTCAGTGGGGGGTGACACATGAGAGAGGAGCCCTGCGTGCCTGCCTGGCTTTGCAGGAGCTCAGCATCCGCCTCCAGCCCCAGCCCAGCACTCCAGGATGGGGTGCTGTATCTAAGCTGGTGCTGCAGCAGGATGGTTCCCTTTGTCCAGAGACGGGGTGACCGGCAGCCTCTTCTGCTCTTCAAGCATTACAAGTGACGTGACCCTGTTGCAGGCAGGGCAGGAGGGCTCCTCCACCTCCAGCATCCAAGCTTTGCCATACTAACACTGCGATGGGGCATGAAGGCTCCCAAAGATGCCTGGCAGGACTGACGCAAAACATCCACATCCCAAGGTTTGGGGGACTGTAGCTGGGGGTCCCCCTAGGCCAAATCTTCCCTGCATGCCCCAGAAGAGGGTAAAAACCCGGCCACAGCTCGAGTGACAAACACAAGTGGGATTGCTCCTGTGCAGACCCCACTGCGGGTCAGCATCTCCAGTGTGGGAGCTGTGGGGCCGCCTGGCACTTTGTTAACCTTGAAACCCTCTCTGGCTCACATGTCACGTCAGCCGGTGACAACAACAAGCTGCTATTCCAGATTAGAGAGAGAGGGACTGAGAAAGTCAGAGACAACAGGGTTGGGGGTGGCTAAATTACCTATTACAGCCAAAAGTGGGCATAGAGTTATTTTTAACCCGGAGTGGGATGTATTTATTGTTTCAGCCCAAGGGAAGCGAGGGACTGCCTCCGAGACTCCTCTCACAGCGACATCGGCGGCTGTGCGAAGCCATGGTGAGTACCGAGAGACCGAAGCTCCAGCGGGAAGAGGCAAATTCCATTAGTTTTTTCATCAGGATAGCTTTAATGGGCAGGGAGCGATGGAGGCAACAGGGGTCTGATGGCCAAAGGTTCCCCCTGCCCTGGAAAGGGGGTGAGCAAGTTGGGGAGCATCTGGCTGCATCAGCAGTATCCCATGGGGAACCGAGAGGTGTCTCCCACGCCAGCAGAGCTTTCTAACTGGGGCAGACCAGTTAGGGGTTCAAATGCCATCTTTCTGCTTTCCCTTCCTCCATGCAATGATGGGAAGGGCTGCAGTGTCCCCCCAAACCCTCTCACGGTGCCTTGTCCCCCCCAGTTAGAGGGAAAAGTTGCTGGAGCATGTGGAGGGGCAATGGGGGGGGTGAGCGGCTCTGCCCTCTGCTCCTCTTTAAAAGACACGGTGAGCCATTTCTGGTTGTTTCAAGCCTCAGTGCAGGAGGAGGCAGATTTTTTTAACAAGCAATCGTTTTGATAAATGCTGTGTTCTTAGCAAGAGGCATAACAGGGTGAGGAAGCACCTACTGACTACAGCCCTTGCGTGCAACCTCAGCAGCGCGCTCCCAACGCCGGGTTTCCACCCAGGGAGAT
The DNA here is from genome assembly GCF_018691265.1 of Tyto alba. NCBI lineage: Eukaryota > Metazoa > Chordata > Aves > Strigiformes > Tytonidae > Tyto > Tyto alba. Next base: position 2,884,684 of record NW_024881320.1, read on the forward strand.
TTCAGCCCAGCATCGATACTTTGACCTGCTGTAGACTTTGGTGGGGAAGTGATTTCCCAACTCATCTTTCCTCAGACCTATTTGCCTATATCTGGAAAGCAAAGACAGAGCTATAATTTAATGAGGAATCTTAACGGCCCTCAGTATCTTGGAGGGTCACATGTGCCCAGAGCTCCTGAGCGATGCACAAGAAAACCACCAAGCACATAAGTGCAGCGGCAGCAACAGCCCAGCGGTACTGTGAAGGACTCACAACTAAGAATAGGGTAGTTTCATGCTTTTATTCCACACCATAAAAAGCCAGTGAGTTAGTGATACATACTTGAACCCCTGCAGGCACCCAAGAAAGCCAAGAAGAGGATTGAAGGTGCTAATTCCAACGTCTTCTCCATGTTCGAGCAGGCCCAGATCCAGGAATTCAAAGAGGTAGGTGGGTTTAGTAGAAGAGTCCAAGGGTTCTTGATGTGATGTGACCTTCAGCTCTTTCCTCAGCACTTTCAGATCAGTGACAGCTGGTTTGCAATGAGGCAGCATGTCCAGTTTTGAGTCATTTTATTTTAAAAGCGAAAACGACAACTCAGTGACATTTTTAAGTATGGCTTCACTTCAAAGCTTCCTAGGAGCCCGCAGAGGAGCCGGCAGCATCCAGGAGAGCAGGAGCACACCTCCCAGCTAGCTCTTACCTGCTGTGTCAGATCTTCACAACTTACCCCTGCACAGCTGGCACGTGGTCCTGTGTAGATCCCAGTTACAGGGATAACTGGTCCCAGCTGGGGGAGCTGATGGCTCAGGCTGTCCTCTCCAGTTGGTCTCATCCCTGGATAAGAAGGCTTTAACCAAGGCATGGGGTTTGTACAGCATTAGTGTTTGGGCTGCCATAGGGAGCCATCACCCCACACTGCCCAAGGGTGCAGGGGCCAGGATTGCTGCTGGATTGGGGTGATGGTTGTTGCTCCCTCGCTGGGTGAGGACCCCCAGACCCCATCCTGTGATGGCTCAAAGCACCCTGCTCCCACCCAACTCCATGGGAGGAGGAGGGTACTAAAGCCTTTGCAAAGGCCGACAACTCTCCCTCTCCCTGTGCTCCCTGCCCTCCTCCTGTGCTTCCAGGCGTTCACCATCATGGATCAGAACCGGGATGGCTTCATCGACAAGGCAGATCTGAGAGACACATTTGCTGCACTTGGTGAGCCCCCTTTTAGGACCCTTCCCAACAGCTTCCACGACATTAGACCCATTAAGCGAGAAACCAGCTGTAAGCCCCCATTTAACAAAGCCCCAGTGGTTAACTGGAACTTTTGTTCTGCTGAAAACCTCCCGACCCAAACCCACTTCTGTTAGCCAGTGAGATCCCACGTGGGGTGACTCAGAGCAGCTCCTGCAGCAGTGAGTGTTTAATCCTGTAGGTACTAGAGAAAGTCAGCTCCTGGATTATACACAGCCTAACTCTCCCTGCCTTCTTGCATGCTAAGAAGCACGTGGCTGTGGCCATCCCATGGCATCCCTGGGTATATGAGTATTAGGGGGATTTATGGGATTTATGGGAAGCTGTGAAGTTGCAAGCTTGGTTCTCTCATCACAGAGGCCAGCACGAACCAGCAATGGGGCTGGGGGATCCCAAAGACAACCCAACCTCAGGTAAAAGGATGTAGGCATTCAGTCCTGTTCCTTTTTGACATCATGGGCCAGGGGGAACCACAGCACTAGTGGTTTGACCCAAAATATCTTCCAAGAAGGGCTGAAGCAGGCTGATCCAGGGGGCAGTGAGGGAAGGAAGCAGCACAGCTCAGTGCTTTGCAGCCCTTTCTCCCATGATCCTGGAGCCTGAGAAACCAGAGCTGGAGGTGTCCATCCCACCCATCCTCTGCCAGCATACAGGTCACTCTTCCACTTCCCTTGGGTGGGGGAAAAACCTCCAGGAGAAGGGTCCTGTGGTGTCTTTTAGCCCCCAGCACATGAAGAAGAGCTGGGAGGTCTGCACGCGTTTGCAGCTGGAGATGGACACGCAACTCACCCAACGCTGCTCTCCCCTAGGGCGCCTGAATGTGAAAAACGAGGAGATCGATGAGATGATAAAGGAGGCACCCGGCCCAATCAACTTCACTGTGTTCCTCACTATGTTTGGGGAGAAACTCAAGGGTGAGAGGGCACCTGGGGAGCTGGGGTGGTGGGTTAGTGGGGACCCACACCATCATCAATATGCTGTCCCACCTGGGGAAGCCACCCAACTCCCAGGGCCTCTGTCACCCATCACTCCGTCATCCTTGGGGGTCTCAGGTGGGAGCTGCTAAAGGTGTCACCAACTGCCATAATGTAGCATGCAGAGCCCGGGAAGTGGGTCAGAGCAGAGATGCCTCCCACACTATGGCCAAGAGGTGATACCTGGGGCCAACCATGGGATACTTGTGAAACCTCCCTCATCCATACCTCCCACATCCCTTAGTGCCACATTCTCCCAGTGGCAGCACAGGGACCCACCTCAAAGATAGAGTCTTTGGTGGGACCATCATCAGCAACAACCTCTCTGCCCAAGAGCTCCAGTCCTTGTCCTCCCAATCCTGGACTTGGACACTCTCCTTGCCTCCCCATCCTAAGACACTGCAGAGAGGTCAAACTCAGTATCATATACCCTGATCCACTGTCCACAGGGAGGTCCCTGTGCCCCAAAACTCATGCTGACTTGCAATATCAAGTCCCAAAGCCAGACCTCAGGCTGCCCATCCAGAGATCTGGATCTCAACCTGTGTCTCCCCAACCTGTTGCAGGGTATGAGCAGGTCTCTGTGTCTTGGTTTCCCCAGCCATTTTTAAAAAAACAAACAAACAAACAAAACAGGCTGTGGTGCTGCTGTCCCCATAGAAAGAGGGGACAGGAGATCTTGCAGCACCTCTGAGCCTGCTGACACCAACGGTGGCACCAACGGCCACCCTGGCAAGGGCGCTGGCTACCTCATGACTTTGACCCAACAGCCCTGTCTGGCTGCACCCTCTGTATCACTTACACAACCCAAGGCATGCAGCCTCCCCGCAGATCTCCAGAAGGCTATGCGGCCCCAGGGGCCTGTGCCTGAAGCTCTATAAATACACCTGAAAGATTAGATAGATGCTGGATGCCAGGGCGGTGGTGACACAGCCTGTTGTGTGGGCACGCTATGACCCTACACGTCACCACCCACGCTAGAGGCCCCAGCTGCAGCATTCCTGCGGGGCCCCCCACTTCCCAGCCAGCCCCCCATCTTCCTCCCAAAGGCTGAGGCAAGCAGGAGGCTGCAGCTGGCTTCCTCCTCCGCTACCTCCAACGGCTGTGGCCATGTCACCCACAGGTGCTGACCCGGAGGAGACGATCCTGAACGCATTCAAGGTGTTTGATCCAGAGGGAAAAGGCCTGAAATCTGCCTAGTGAGTGCAGGGTTGGCCAGGGGGGGAAGCATGGGTGTCCCCTCTGAGGCTTCCCTGGTGCTCACCATGCTCTCCTTTGCAGCATCAAAGAAATGCTGATGACGCAGGGTGAAAGGTTTTCCCAGGAAGAGGTACGAGCTCCTTCCCACCCTCTGCCAGCCTCCTGTGCCCTCCATCCCAACAGAGCCCCAGACCTCTTTCCAGCCCCAGCCACAAACCCCTTCTGTGCCACCTTTTCACCCTGGCTCTTTCCCAGCAGATTGATCAGATGTTCGCAGCCTTCCCTCCAGACATGTCTGGCAACCTGGATTACAAAAACCTTGTCCATGTCATCACACACGGTGAAGAGAAGGACTAGCCTACCCTCAGCACTGGAGCTGGCACTGTGAGATCACCTCTCTCTAGGTCGCACGGCGGGGTCCCTTTGCCTCTCCCCCTGGGGAAGATGTGAATGGTACCCACATTAAACTGCCTCTTGGCAAGAGGAAATTCAGCCACTGGCGTGAGTGGTGCTTGAGCTTCTCGTATGTGTCTGCGTTGGGTGTCTGTGCCCAGTGGGAGCTCCCAGACCCATCCCAAACCCACTGCCCCCAGCCTCCCGGTCCCACTGCACATCACTCTCACATGCCCTCGAGTCCCTCTGCCTTGCTGTTTCCCATTCCCTTGCAACCTCCCCCATACCCTCCCCAGCCCCCTTGGAGCAGACACGGTGCAGGAGCGGGACCACGGTCAGCTGCAGGAGGCACTTCGGGGTGTGCAATGGAGACAGCACCCCATCGGAGAGCAGCTGTTCCCACCCCCGGCCGCGGCTGCTGTCAGCAGTGGGCGAAGCCGTGCCGAAATATCACCCGGCCAGCCTTTGAAGCCTGCAGAAGGCATTGGGCTCCTTCCAGAGGAGAAGGGCGATGGAACGATGTCCGGGGCGCAGAAGTGGAGAGTTTACACAGGAGTGAAACTGTTTATTTAATTCATCCTCACTGGCTCTCACACCTTAATGCCATTCCTCTCTTTCTTGCCTGTGCTGGTGGCGTTGCCCCTGCTCCTTCTCCTGGTTCTGGACAATCAGCTGGCACAGCTGGTTGTGGTCCAACGGCACCTCCACTGTGCAAGAAAATGGCTGCCACCATCACGCACACCACCACAGGCCTTATATACCCGCCGGGGCGGGGCAGGCTGGTTGCGATTGGCTGGGGAGGGTAGCTGTCAGCAGGGGATTGGCTGGGCAGACAGGGGGAGACTGGGGATTGGCTGGTTGTGTGGCCACAGTCTGCCCCTCCCTCCCTGCTCCCACACTCACAGGCGTCGATGGTGTCGCTGATGCTGTCCAGGGCGGGGGGCTGAGGGCAGAGCTGGGCCCGGTCCATCGCCTGCAGCAGCTCGACGCTGCCCAGCAGCGGGTTGGCAAAAGGCTTGCCCAGAAGCGAGCCGTCAGCCGATGTGTAGCGCAGGATGGACTCCAGCACCAGGAGCTCATTGGTCTTCTTCTCCACGAGACCTGGGTGGGAGACAGCAACGTGTCACGGGGTCCCAGCACTCAGACCCCTGCCCAAACGCATTCCTGGATCCATTGACTTCCCCGAGGCGGTGCCGCTGGCCAGCCTGCCTCCCCAGGGTCAAGGGCCCAAGGTTGGGTCCCACCCTCAGATCCAAGATGAGGGCTTGGGGGTCCACTGGGATGTTTATACATCCAGGTTAGCCCCTGAATTTGCTGGGAATTTGGCACCCCCCACATTAGGGACACCCATGCATGTCAGGGCAGGGGAAAAAAAACAGCTCAATTAAAACAGTTCAAGTCACGTGGCAGGGGAAGACAGGCAGCCTTGACCCACCAAAAAACTGCATCAGGTTCAGATCCGTGATCCTTCTGTTTTCTCCGAGCTGTTTCATTATCTCCGTAGCGTCGCAGTTGATTTTTCTGAACAGGTCCTCCATGTCAGATTTGAGCTGGCCCAGGACTTTGCTGCTCTTTTTGCATCTGTCTTCGTACTCGTTGGCTTCCTCAGTAGTTTTCATCAGTTTTTCCTAGGTTTTGCTAGGTGTCAAACCTGTTCTCTGCTCTTCCCCCCCACCCCAGTGCTGGCCAGTTCCAGTCTGGACACATCCCAGAAGAGGCTGTGGGATGCTCCCATCTCAGCAGGGGAAGGGGATCCCAAGATCCCCATGCCACAGATAAGGCCCCAGGTGCTGGAAGACCAGGGCTGGCAGGAGCCCTGCAGTCACCCTCTCACCATGCACTGGGAGACAGGGCTGCCAAGGCTGGTGCAGGGCCTTTTTCTGCCCACATCTCTCCAGCCGTCGGCCAGAGCAGCATTGACAGGACCAGACTCCCTAAGACACGTGCCAGGACTGAGAGAGGTCTGCTGCCCTTGCAGAGGGAAATCCTGGCCACAATACCTCCAGCTCTTGCAGGATATGAAGGCTGCTGCTCTCTGCGTACTCCTGACCCGCCGTGAGGGCCATAATTTCATTCTGTGTAAACACAAGCACATGGAGGAGATGCTGGCTGAATGCCCACCAGATGTACCTAACAGAGGCTGGGGACCAGTCCCTCCGCCCTGGGAGCAGGGACATCCCACTTGACCCTTCTGGGGACCACTGTCCCCAGGCCAGGAGGGCAGGTGATGACCCCACAACAGGCAGCACTTCTCACTCCAGCCAGCCCCACAGAGACAGGGCAGCTCTTGGCCCTCCTGGATACTGCAGTATTTTTGCTGGGTACACGGTGGCAGCATTGAGACGCTTTTAGCTCTGAAAACGCAGTGTTCTGGTTCTTGGAGTTATATTTTTGGCTATCCCTTTGCATTTCCTTAATCCCACCCGTGTGGCAGGCTGTGAGCCAGGCTCTGGTGTGGGTAGTGATGCTGGATCCAAGGGAGAGGGAAAATCCACCCCAGCCCAAAAGCACCAGTTGAGAAAGGGGAGACATGAAGAACCTGGAACAGACCTGGAGGTCCTTGATCCTCCACTGTATCTTCTCCATCTCGTTGTTCAGCTTGATGGCGTAGCTGAAGCTGTCAAAGTTCTTCTCCTCCCTTTCAGTGAATCCATTCACCAGACGGTCAATGTCCCCATCCTCTGCCAGCTCCAGCAAGCACTTGTAAGCCACCTCCCTGCTCTCAAAGCTCTCCCCTTGGCTCCGCTTTGCCCTCTGGGCTGCCTTCAAGGCTGAAGGGGAAACATAGAGTCTGGGCTATGCCTTTCCAGAGCCTTCCCCTGCGTGTGCTGTGGGGTTTGGTGAGGTGCTAAGGGGGCAGAAAGTGTCTTTATTTCACTCAGAAATTAAGCAAGGAGATCACAGTCTGCATGCGAGTGGGGCAAACACAGTGGGATCCCTCCCAGGAGGATAAAAGGAGCCATAGTTGCACATGGAGGCAGCTTCCTGCCTCCCTATCCCTCCCTCTCCCCAGTGGCACCCCAAAACACATGGTTTTGGGTGGCCTCACTTGGTTATCACTGTTCATCCTTTCCTTCTGTAGGGCAAAGGGTGGGTAAAGGAGCCTGTGGGCAGAGGAGAGGTCCTGCCTTTGGGGTGCAATGCTATAAGCAGCCTCCTTGCCAGCCCTGCAGACTCCTGGTTTGCGGTCCTAGCCGCACAGAGTTTCTCTCTACTGATACCTTTTCTCTTTTTGGCCTGTTCTTCCAATTCAGAGTGATCTGTAAATTTGGCAAGCATGAAGGTTTTCAGTTTGGCCTCCTGGGCAAGGAGATGCTCCCGCTCCTGCAGCTCGACACTGTACTGGACAGTGTCTTTGCTGTGCCTTTCGCTCATGGCTGAAATCCTTGCCAGAGCCTCCATCCTGCACACAGAGAGCAGCAGGTTACACCATGCCTAGGTCTAAGGATTTGTGTTCCCAGCCATTCCCATGCACCTCTGTGATGCTGTGCATGTTGCCCAGCTCTCACCCAGATGTAGCTGTGTTAGCCCAAGGCCAGCAGTGAGCTGACACAGCTCTTGGTGGGGTTTTGTACTCGGCCACAGCACCCAATTGTGTCAGCCAGGCTCACTTTGACCAGAGCTAGCTGGCCTCTGCTCCAGGTCCGCTGCATTGCCCTATGTGGGCTCAGGTGGGACTCAGAGAAAAAAGGCTGCTCCATGGGGAAACTCACCCCATCCCGAGAAACGTCTGGGATAGGTGGAGTAAATCACCCTGGAGGTACCAGTCTCTCTGCACTGACCAGGCACCTAACCTTAGAACCCAGCTCTAGACAAGAGCGGTGAAACCTCTCTCTGAAGGTGTGATCAGTCTTTCTTTACAACGATACTCAGCGCTGGCATTGCCCATCAGTGCCAATTTTGCCACAGAGGGTTCTCAAGGCCACGTACCGCTGCTCATAGCCTTGTGCTGATTGCTCAATGGCAGTGTTCATCCTTCTCCTCTGCTGAGCCAGCTTCTTATGGAGCTTCAAGTAGAAGTTGTCCAAAATGGCTTTCTGGATTCGCAGGTTTTCAATCTCTTCTCGGAGCTTGTTATTTCTGGTCAGGATGGTATTGAAATGAACAGTGACCTGGGGAGAGGGAAGCAAAAGGTTTGAAGCTGGTGGAGGACTAGGTGTCTCAGGTCTCTGCTGAAAGACCTTGATCAGGGCTGGGACAAACACAGCCTGAGAGACTTTAAGTTGGCCTTGCACTATCCTCCTCCTCAAGACAGGGTAAGCAACAGTAAGCCAGACCAATCATGGCAGAGACCTGGAGCTGGCATTGTCCAAGGCAAGGTGGCTCCAGGCAGCTCGGTTTTATCACTAAGCAGGTGCAGACCTTCAGGCTTCTTGGCATGACACAAGCGCTGCATTTGGGTCACCAAACTTGAAGGAGCCTTTGAGATATTCCAGGAACAATCAGACCAGGGGAACAAGCCAGGTCCTTTATGCAGCTCGTGTCAACCAAATGTATTTGCACCATTACCCTTTATCCTGACCAAAAAGTATTTTGCACACAGGCCCCAGTGTGGCCCTGCACATGGTCTCCAAAGGTCTGCAAAAAGTTTGCTTACATTGTTTAGATGGACCTCCAGTGTCTCAACCTGCTTTTGCAGCCGTTTGCTACTGTTTGCTTGCTTCACCTTCGCCGCTATCTGGTTTTGCCTCACAACCTTTTTTTCCAGCACTAGTATCTGCACACACAGGAAGGAAAAAAAAAAAAAAAAAAAGTAAGTATAATCTCCACCCCTACATTCTGGACTCTTGTCAGGACACTTAGCCAAAGAAAATACCCTCTGTTGACCTGAACTACAGCAGCCATGTCATTAATGAGCTCACAGTTATAGAAGCAACTTTAATCCCAAAGGATCCCATGCTGCACACACAGAAATGTAAACTGTAACTAGGAATGGGTTTATTTTTGTGTCACGACGGACATGCAGCTGCCTCTGGAGGGAAATTCAGCAGGTGTTGAAGAAGGCAAGCAGCACTCTGTGTAGAGTGGAAAAGGCAGAGGATGGGGTTTTGGTAGTGGTGTTGTGTTGGCCAGACAGGGATCTGTGCAGTACTCCCTGGGAATGAGCAAAGGAAAACTTTTGTCAGAAGTGGGGAGATTCCAGAGGAAATAAACCCACAAGAAGAATGAAATAGTTGGAGAACAACGAAGCAGGGTACAGGTGGGAGAAGCATGACTCAGCCAAGAGGTCTCTGATTGAAAGCTAACCTTGTTGTGGAAAGCTCCACAGCACCTCTAGCAACTACAGGCTACCTGAGCATGTTCCCTGATTTCTATCATAGGTGGCTTGTTCAGAGCAGAAAGATGCAGGGACCTGTCACTTCTGTAGCACTGGGTTTCCCTTGGTCTCCCACCCCACCATTGATCAAATCCAACCAGGATGTCCTCAAGAGAAGTGATGGGACATCCCTCAGATGTTGCTGCTCCTCTATGTGCCATGTCTCAGGCAGCACAATTAAAGGTTCAATTTTTGCCTCATTTTCAGGAGGAAAAAAAAAAAAAAAATCAAGGGAAAAGCAGAGGGATGTTGCATGACCCCAGGCAGGCGTGTGCCATCAAAGAAGAGGTGCAGAGACCGGTGGGACAACAAGGTTGAGAGTCAGACCTCACTTTTCTAGCCAGTGCTGCTGACTTGAATGGGAACACATTGCTCTCCATTTGTCATTGTTATGTGTCTTTTGCCAGGAAGCAGCATGATATTCCAAGGCCTAAATTAAATGCATTTTACACCTAGGAGTTTCAGCCATAGGGCTCACTCTGTGACTCTGCTCTGCTCTACTGTGCTCAGACAGGGAACAGTCCAGATGCTCTTACCTGGTTGTCCAGGTCAGCTAACAGGGCTTTTCTATCTCTAATCAGAGAATCATACTGATATTTGGTCTGCAAAAGGCATTGGAACTCCATGCAAATTCTGTCATCCAGCATTGCATTTCTCAGGGATGTGAGCTGGCTCAGCGTTAATGACTCCTTTTTGTGTTCTTCGGTCAGCAACTCTATTTCTTTTCTGTAAAAACGGAACAACAAATCACATTATCACATCCCACCCACAATGCTGGAGCAGGTCCTTACCCCTCCTTATCTCTGCACCTGGCTCCCCAGATCTGGAGTAACTTTCCAAGCACAATGCAGTTGAGCAAAGCTGCACTCACTCCTGAGCCTGCATTTGCCGCTTCATGTTGGCACCGTAAGATTTCCTCTTCTCCGCTGCTATCCGAAACTGCTTCTGCAGCCTCCTGATCTCAGCTTCAGCCAGTTTTTCATTCTCCTTCACAGGGAAGTCTGAAACATTCTGCCTCAAAGAGGACCCTCCCTGCTGCCACAGAGAGGGAGAGTTTGGTCATTTGAGGGGAACAGGTTAATGGCATCACCACCTCCAGCTGTTTGTCACCACCTTCAGCTCTTTGTTGCCACTTAAGACATTCATTACCACCCAAAACACTGAGCCACACAAACCAACTCCGTGAGTGCTTCAGAGCAAAGTCCACCTGGTGCTTTGCTCTTGGGTAACCCACCCCCATGGTACCACCACTCGCCAGGGCAAGGAGGTGTTAACAGCAACCCAAATCGGTGCCTGTTGACCGTGGCGGCTGTGTTGCAGCCAGCACCTTGACTCCAGGACCTCCAGCAACAGGGAGGGCAGGTGGTGGCTGGTTGTCACCTCTTTTATCACCCAACATGACTGCGAGGACCATGTGAGTCAGAACCAAACCCACCCATGCTGAGGACATGAATGAATCCAGCTGACTTTGCCCAGGAGCAGAACTGGAGTGCTCACATCCCCAGCTGTGGGAAGGTGACTTCTAGCTGAGAAAAAGCACTGAAGCTGTGGCAGTAAGTTCCACCACCACCTGTGTCCTCAGCTGACCCATATTCCCCAATCCTGCCTCTCCCAACACCCAAATCTCAGGCTGCAGCCTCATCCCTGGCACAGGAGGTCAGGCAGAATCAGCCCCACCACAACCCAACACCTTGCTGGTAAAAGAAAGCCTGGCTGCCCACCGCCTGTCCAGCTTGCCGCACTGTGGCACATATTTCTACAGGTGAGATCCCCACGGCAGACCCTCCAGAGTGCCTGCGGAGAAGTCCAGATTTGGATTGTGCTTCAGTTTTTACCTTTGAGTGCCCCATTTCTTCCAGCTAACTCTGCCAGTTGACCTGCAGGTGCCTCAGGAAGGGAACAAGGAAGCCTCTGTGGGGCCAGGCCTGTTTTCCAAAGGGGAGAAACAAAACCTGGGTAAGGGGGTGGTTGTGTTCCCCTGCCCATCCCTCAGCACCCGCTCGCGTGTTTGGCACATGAGGAAACCATCACAGATGGCTGCATGATGAATAAAAGGAGAGCATTTGTAGTGATGTCATCGCGAAACACGCTCCTCTTATCGAGTTTATAAGTAGGGGAAGAACAGATGGTTTGAGCTATTCCACCCTGTTCGGTACCTGGGTTTCCATAGAAATCCCGGAGAGGCCAAGGCCCCCCCCCCCCCAGTGCCGGCAGGCAGAACCCCCGGGGAGCACAAGGAAGGGGATATCACCTGGATTCAGCCCGAATCCCATTGCAGCCAGGGAGGGCACTAGGGCTGACCCCACAGCCCTCCCGCCCCAAACCCGGTCCCCCCCCAGCCCTGCTGCAGCAGCACGGGCTCCCCTGTCCCCCCCAGGGATGCAGCTCACCCTGTCTCAGGGTGCTGCGGTTCCTCCCCAGCCGGGGGATGGGACCGCAGCGGCAGTTGTGTGTTCCCAAGGAACAGCTCCTGTTTCCAGTGGGAAGCTCAGGAGAGGCAAGAGCCCGGCAGGGAGCGGATCCCCGGTCCGTGTCCTGCGGCTTGCACTGCCCCAGGCTCTGTGGAACAGGCACTGGCCTGGTTGCCACGACAGTGTCATCACACTGGAGTGTGGACAGATTCTCCATGGGGACGGTTACAAAGGAGGATGTACTGAAGGGGTTCTGGGAGCCCGTGCTACCGGACCAAAGGGGTTTCCATGCCCCAAACCAGCCTTGGAGCACGTGCTCCGATATCTCCCTGGTCACACGTCTACAGCAGGCAGAAACCCTCACTTTACCAGTTCCCACTTCTGTTTGTAGTGTTTGAATCGTCCCATAACTTGGGATTTTTAAGCCTTTTGCTCCGACCAGAATGCAGCACCCAGGGCTTCACTGTCCTCAGCAGTGCTTTGGGGCCAGAGAGCTGTGGTTCCCTCCCCTTTCTTGTCAGCCCTGCAGCCAGCTCCCTGGCCTCCCTACCTGATTTCTAACCAATTTGCTTGTGGAGAGGCAGAAATCACCACATCACTGCCATTGCCCTCAGCATCCAGATACCTTCGAGGTACCCACCATGGGGAGAGAAGCAATGGTTGGCACTGCCAACCCAGGGAAGGTCCCTGTGGACAGAGACTGTTTAGGCAGCCAATATAGGAAACAAATAGAGGATTCACGCCTGCTCCTCTCCTTTCCATGCAGTGAAGTACACAGGAGCAGTGGGCTGAGCCACACGAGCCATGATAATCTCTTTCCCATAAGCTGGAGCGCGTGGCTGGCTCATTCCCAGGGACTCAGCAAGCCCTGAGATCCCCGGAGGGCAGAAGCACGAGACAGCACTGGAGGCTTCAGCAAGGATGTGTTTCGTAGCCCTGGTGTTGCTTACTCAGCTCTGGGATGGAGGGGAATAGAGAAGCTCTGAAGGTGAGCAAAGGGCATCCACATCCCATTTTGCAGAGCTGTGATGAGTTCAAGGCGATGAGTAAAATCCCCAACCAGCACAAAGCTCTTGAGGCTGCGCCTCCCCGTTATCCTGGAGACTTTGATGAGCTAACAAGCCAGCCATCCAGTTCCAGGCTAATTCACAGCCAGCTAGGCTCTGAGGATGCATTTAATTGGAAATTATTTTCATGGCAGAAAGCAGAATGTGGCATTAGATAAGAAAAATTGCAACCAAGGGCAAAGAAATGCTGGGAAGGCACCAGAGCCTGAGGGTCCCGCTGGGGCTGGGGGAAGCTCCTGGAGCTTTTCATGCTGCTCCTGCATGGTCGACAGCTCCGTGGAATAATAACGACAACCTCTCTAGGGATGAGGTTGTCGCTCTGTCTCAGTGGCCCTGGCTCTGCCATACCGCAGATCCCGTCTCTCCAGTTTGCTTCTCTTCACCCTCATCAGAAATAGGGCCAAACCTCCAGTTCAGACTAAAGGTAGAGCTGCAGGGGTGGATATAATTTTTCCAGAAACAATGCTTCCGGGTGGCTCAAAAGCCTGTTTTCACTCAGCTTGGACTAGTCCAGCCTCAAAATATAGCCCATATCGTCTGTCCTTTTTGTGTTCTTTCTCCATGGACCAATTCTCAACTGTTTAGCAACGAACAAGTCAATAAATTAAACTATCGAGGAGAGATGTGATTTGGTAGAGTCTGTGTCTGTCGCACTCATTGCAGAAGCATTTCTTTTACTGAAGGGGACTGTTTTCACCCAAATAATGCTCAACTGTCAGACTTGCTCTGAGCGAGGGTGACTTCATTGTCTGGATGGACCTTTAAGTTGTGGCTGAGGAGAACGGTAATCGGAGCTGAATGAGGTTGTTTGTAACATCTGAATCCAACACATCTCTGTCTCTGGGAGAATCAGAGGAAAAGTGACTTTCTATGCAATTTTCATCTTAAGCCATGTTCCCTGATTTAATAGGTACATTTAGTACTGACTGATGGAGAAATTATTCCTTCAGCTGCAGATTTGGGGTCTAATTAAAACTACTTGTACTATTTTAAGGGCCAAATTCTAATCTGTTCAAGCAGCATAAATCCTTCCTAATTTCGGCAATTATTTCCCAGTTTCACCAGTCCTAGTTAAATGGTAGCTGCAGGGGATGGTCAGAGCTGGGCTAGCTCTGATCTAAGCTTACCTACCTGGGAGCGTCCCATCGACGTCAAAGAAAATCTCTGGGGTAAACTAGAGAATCAGGCCCATATTTTCATGCAAATGTAATACATTCATGTTACTTGATGCCTATTTATAACAAATCCAGAACTTAATTCTACTTAACCCGTCTTCGGTGTTTGACACATGAAATCTGTGAGTCACAGGACTATATATGGAACTGTCAAAACTTTCTTTTTTCCCTCCTCTAAAAGCCTGGATTAAATCATAATCAAACTCCCATCAGCTCCAGCAGCAGCGCTGGGAGGAGCAGGAAGATGCCAACAACTGCTAAGGCAGCTGGTGATGGGGAAAGATCTTCTCAGCCAGCAATCTGATGGCAAAACCTTACAGAAGAGGTCCTGAATTCAGATACACGCTAGGTCCATCTTTGCTAAAATGTCATCCCATGGACCTGGAGTGATACCTTGGCCTCATGGTGCCACCTTGCACCAAAAAAAGTCTGATTTGCTTGGGAATGGCCTCCCATGAGCACATTTTCTATCCTGTTTTTTATTTCTTTTTCTCTGATGCATGGTTATCTTTATATGTGCATGAACCATACCAGCCTTCAAAAGGCAAGATCGGTTTTGGTCCTAAAAGCATTGCAAACACATTGAGAGCTGTAGACCTGCAGTCTTTTGCAACTGGCCCAAGTTTTGCTCTGTGCGTTTCTTACGGAAAAGGTTTATTTCAAAATACACACCATCTAGTCTTCCAATGCTAAGCCATCCTCCTCCTGCATTATACCACTTTTTCTTGCCTGACCTTCCTCAGCACACACCCTTCCAAGAGAGAAGGCTTTCATGTTCAGCGTCTGAAACAACACTGCAAACTTCTGATGCTATTTTCCTTATTTAACACTTAAAATCTCAACAAAATGAGAGCCAAGTATGCCAGACACTCTACAAGCATGGAGCAGGACACCTTTCTCACAATGAAAATTTACAGTGCAAAAATAACAAGTGCATATCCAGCATTAGAGACAACAAAATAGCACAACAGTAGCTGGTTTTCACCTCTGGGTATGTTTTTCCTGACAGCTTGCAAGTGCAGCAGCAATAACCTCTAGATAGCAGGATGGGAACGAGATGGCTCTGTACAGGCACATGGTTCCAAGTTTTAGGAGTAATTGGTATTAAGTAAGGGGAGAGGAGGCTGTTCGCTGCCTCCTCGATTACAGCAAAGAGGAATTACAGCTGTAATTCACTCAAAGAGGAAATTGTCATCACAGTTTCCTGCAGATGGGTTTCTTCTTGCTGACATCGAGCAAAATGTGATTTCCAGCAGTGAACTGACTCCTTCATGACAATACGTGGTATTTTTTAAAGGGTCATTTTAGGAGCAAGTTCCCCAGGCCTTGACTTTGGGAAAATAAAACTCTTTTCCACTGCAGGCTCAGCTCCTCCAGCGGAGCCTAATAACATGTATTTGCTTCATCCCTCAGTGCTAACTTACAGACGCCTTTGACTGCAGCAGGTACACTGTGCTGAATTACTACTCAAAGGCTGCCACTGCGGGTGGGAAAACGCAGAAGCAAAATAGCTGAGGACACGCTGCTATCTGAAAGCAAGAAAAAAGCCTCCAAAAATTTCACTAGCCTGAGGTCAAACCTGGCACGTAGCAAGCACTCATACACTGCGGGAAGATTTTAGCTAAAGAGAAGAGAACAGAGGACTCAAGGACAGAGCTATTGCAGAAGCTGCTGTCACACAGGGTCTTGCTGACCGGGAACAGGGTTCTCTACATGGACATTTTTTTTTTTTGCCTGTGATTTAGGCAAAGCTGCACAAAGTAACACTCTTAGCAGGGCTGCTGATCCCTCAGCAGTTTTGAGGGGACACAGCCATTTTACAGCATAAAAGCAGGAGGCAGCCTTGCTCAGGGGTGGGATATGCAATGCAATAGCTCTAAAGGTCCGGCAAGGTGCTTGGCTACAGCTAAGTCGAGCTAATAAATTCCCACTGTGACCTCCCAGATCCCTTTCTTCCCCAGGGAAGTCTGTTGGCAAATGTAGATGCTGTGCTGGAAACCCTCCATGCCAGATCTAGCTGGAGAGCACTGGGAAGAGGGGTGGGAGGATGATTTGTGGCTGAGAAAGCAGCACATCACGGGGGCAGTTGGGAAGGAAAGTCCCTTCCCCACTGACCCCGACGGCTCCCCATCAACTATAGGCAGAGCTGGCCAGCACGGGAGAGTGCAGCAGGTACAGCCTGTTTTAGAAGAGCTATTTCCAATTAATGACTCCTGATTACCATCCTGTGCAATGCTCTTGATCAGGACTAAGAACACCTTATTAGTTGAACACGCTCTGCAAGTGGCTTAAAGCAACTGAGTATTTGCCTATGTAAGATCACTCAGAGAAACTATTTTGAATTAACATTTAAAGGCAATTAATTAAACTGCTGTACGGGCGTTCGGCACCATCTGCATTCCGTTTGTCTTCTTTTACTTTTCCAAAACAAAGTCCACTTGGTCTCTGGGTTGGGCACAAGAGGAAAGGATCCTGGGGAGCCCACAAGCCCCGAGGAAAGCAGGACAACTGAAATAAATCTGCCTGGAGGAATTGCACTCCAGGTCCAGCCTTGTGTGGTGTCAACATGGACAGCCCTGAGCCTTTCTATCTCCCTAACTTTGGCTTTATGGGAGAGGTTTGAGCACTCAGGGGTATCCCCTTCCAACAGCAGTAGCAGCACCGGGCAAGAATCTGGGTGCAACAACTGTTTTCCTTCTGGCTCAGTGATATGAATGCCCAATTAAGTAGGTGACGGTATGAGATAGTAAAGTGCATAGCCAAATGCAGGCAAATAACCCGAGCATCAGCGCAGTGGCTGTGCTGCCGGAGCAGAAAGCCGTGGACACAGCAGCAAGCAGGTCCATGAGATGAGGCAGAGCAAGGCTCCTTCAGCACAAACCTCCCTGGAGAAGAGTCAGCCCAGCAAAGCCACTTGCAGTCTTTTTATTTGATTTAGTACATGTCTCCTAGTAATTAGCCTGTCTTGGCCCTGCCATTTTTCTGAAGCAGAATTTCAGACCAGCTTCACGCCGAGAATAGCCTCTTTCCCAGCCTACTGCCAGCACCGCAGCCCTTCTCTGGAGAAGGAACAGATTGTTCTGAACAGTCTGGTCCATTTGCCATTTCTACAAGCTGGCTGGATTTGCTGTTTATTGCCACTCATTCAGCAACTGATCTTTTGCAAGATCGCAGCTATCAGTTGCCTCCCCTCCCGTCAGCCGTTGCTTCATGCCTCTTGCTGCAGGTCCAAGGCTTTACAAAGGACATCGGCTGATTTTTGTAACAGGCAGTTGTTACTCAAGAGTTGATTTAAATTGAAGCTTTGAAAAAAGAACATCCCAAGGGTTCGGGCTGCATAGTTCTCTTAGTGTAAATCTGAAGCGACTCCCAAGGAAATGCAGAGGTGACACTGATCAAAGTTGGGTTATAATGAGTCCTCTTGGGCGTTTTGCTCAGTGTGTTAGCACACATTTCTGGGACTAGCTCAAAGGAAGCTGCGCAGCTTGGAGATGGGTTGGAAGAGAGAGCCTGTTTCTAACCCTGCTGCTGATAGCGATTTGCCATGGCTTGGGTGTGCAGGAGTGGTCATCCCCACTGGCCAGGAGCATCCCATCCCACTAGCTATGAGCGGTCCCTGCTTTTC
The DNA here is from genome assembly GCF_018691265.1 of Tyto alba. Lineage (NCBI taxonomy): Eukaryota > Metazoa > Chordata > Aves > Strigiformes > Tytonidae > Tyto > Tyto alba. Next base: position 2,902,071 of record NW_024881320.1, read on the forward strand.
CCTGGGCAGGCAGAGGCAGGCTGACTGGGGCAGAGGGATGCAGGGATGCAGCCATCCCCTGCCTGCTCACTGCTCAGAGGGAGGAGAGGAGCAGGAGGCGGCAGAGCTTCGCCAGTTGCTTGGCAACTCCCCTGCAAATCTCCAGCCTGTCAGAAAACATTTTTTTCCAGCCATTCAGATGGGTTTCACAGGTGCAGGATCAGGCCCGGATGATCAGGTGGTTTTAAGAAACCACACACTGTACCTGGAGGGGCTGCGCATCTGCTTTGGCCAGGTCCTGGCCGTGCAGCCAGGCACGGGCTGAGAAAGATGTAGGAGTGCTGCAAGGAGGATGACAGGGCTCCTACATCCCCATTTTGGCCCCTGCTCAGGGGCCATGATGCTCTGCATCATCCACATTCTAGCAAAAGACAGGGGATGCAGTGGTCTCCCCCTCTGCCATGGGTGAAATGAGCGGCCGACGTGAGCCCAGGCAAGCTGCTTCCCGGTCCCACTGGCCAGGGCAGGCCCTCTGTTAGTCGCCCTTTGTCTCTGTAGGCTGAGAGAGAAGCTGAACTAGGCTGATCCTAGTTCAATCCTTGCATCCCTCCATCACTGTGGGAGCAAGGCTGTGGCAGCACCATCCCTGCTCATCCCAGCCAGACTGTCCTCTGATGTCCCATGTTTCAGCCGTCCTCCAGTCCATACCTGGCTTCCTTGAGCCCCTACACTGAGCATTCAAACCTGACCTGAAAATCCATCGAGCTCTTCTGTGATGGCTGAGCATCTGCAGTCTTCACCCTGCATGCAGAGAGGAAGGAGAAGGAAGACGGGCCAGGCTGTTCCCATCACTTCATGGAGAACAGGGACAGGAGGGAGCATCCTCTGAGCAGAGCAGGATGCTGGGGGCCATGCTGGGCTTGTTGTTGGAAATACAGCTGAAGAGAAAAAGGGCAGGAGCTGAGGGAGTGCAAAATGGCCCCAAATCATTGCCAGACAGGCTGGATCCCTGCACAAACAGCATCTCTCTGCATTTCTACTTTGCTCCTCTGCCACTGGCGTTTCCCACAGGAGATGCTCCTGGCTTTGTCACCTTTGAGAAGCAGGAGCCGGTGACAGTGACGGCAGCAGGTCCCACAGGAGCCCAGAGTCACCATTACCATCCTGGAGAGGAAGGATAAGCCATCCAGAACTCCCATTAACCCCCTCCGCACTTCGGCACGAGCCGATTTGTGTGGGAGCGGATCCTTCTGCTCAGCGCTAATGAAGGGGGGAATTTCCTCAAGGAAAACAAAATTGTCTCAGCCTGAAAAGATTTTTCTCTTCTGGATTTTGGGGTTAGAAAAGGTGGCTGGAATTTTCCTCTCAGCTACGTTGACACAACCCCTTCTCCTCCAGTGTGGGAGGGGAATTTGGCCCGCTGATATTATATGCCAAGTTTAGATCGGGATAATGATATACTGTTCAGGTTTCTATAGATTCTCAGGTCACTTTGCAAACATGAATTAATCTTGACAATGCAGCTGCAAAGAAATTGAGGTTTTATTGTTCCTGATTTAAAGAGAGGGAAACTGAGACTTGAGGAGTAATTTTTTTTTCACAGGGTTGCAGAGAAAACAAGCAATGGAGGCTGGGAGCGAACCCAGGGTCCCGAAAGCCTTTCCGTTTCTCACAGCACTGCAGAGCGCTCCTTCCCACACAAACCCATTCTGGAGCATCGTTTTACACCAGCCCAAAATGTAACTCTCTTTTATATTTAGCTCCCAGGTTCTGTAAAGGGACGTTATATAACAGACCTCAAGTGTGGCATTTTATAATTTACCAGCTCAACTTGTGCTGCTTCTAGAATCCCGCCTGTGCAGTGTATTCACCAGCTCAGCGCTAAGCCCTCTCCCATCTCCTTCTGAGCTGGCAAAATATCCCACCAGGCACTCATCTGTGGCTTTAAAACCCTGCGGCATGCCATCCCCCCAGCCCCAGGCTGTCATGCCATCTCTTACGCACTTAGCGCTCTCGTCAACCCCATTTTCATTGTCAAATTTTTTGCTCCTGCAAGAGGAAGAAAGGTGGTAGCTGGATGCACGGCACTCAGAGGGCTGGCGCATCCCTCAGTGGTGGGAAACCCTCTTTTGGGTTGCAAAATGATCCAACGGGCTCTGAAATCCCCAGGGGGGAGATGGGGAAGGAGGGCACCCAGGCACCTCTGCCCAGCTGGGCTCTGCAGGGAAGCCCACCTATCCCTTCAGCAAAAACTGGTGTCCCAAAAGCTGAGGGTGAGTGAGGTGATGCAGTCAGCACCATCCAGGGATGGCCTTGCTGCCATACAGTCCCTGTATCCCTGCTTCTCTCACCCCCAGGCATGCCAGGAGGGCTGTGGACCCCCCCATGCATCAGAAATGGGAGCTTAAAACCCTGGGATGCACTCCTGGGGAGAAGAAAGCCAACCCTGAGGCTCCAGAGGCTGCACAGTGTGTTTGATGCTCAGTGCTCCTGACAGCCTGTCTGCTCCTCTCCAGATCTCCCGCTCGGATCCAGCGCAAGAGCCCAACGCTTTGGGAAGGCCCCACATTGCCACACGCACTCGTTCCCACACGTGTCCTCTTTCTCTGACTGATGGCGAGTTAAGCACGGGCCCCCCCAGAGCGGGAAGAGCACGTTGCCTAATGGTGAGAGCTCAGCCTGCTCCCTCCGTCTGCAGCAAACTGGTGCTGCTGGGCTTGGGAGAGAGATATTCCAGCAGCTCCTCTGCTCCAGCAGCAAGCATCCTCCCCGGACACAGAGCAGAGCAGGCAAACATCAGCCCACAACCACATTGCTCCTTTCTGGCACTGCAGCACAAGCCTGGCATGCCAGCAGACCCCTGCCCCATCCATGTGTTGAAGCTTCTCTGTGCTCTGAATGTCTATTGACTGATGAAGAGTTTAGAAATCTGGGGTGTAAGGGCAAGGAGGGAAACACCAGGGTAGCAGCTTTTAGGATCCAGTCCTGATAGGTGCTGGCACCCAGTTGGGGAGGCTGAGGAGATGCATTGCAGGTTAAGCACGGTTGCAGGGCTGACACCTCCAAGGTGAGCTGATGCTGGCAGGACAAACGTGACTGACAGCATCTCTGGCTTAAATCCCTGCCTGCAGGCAGAGGCGAGAAGCCACATTCAGGAATATTTGCTGAAGTGGCAGTAGAGGAGGGTACCCAGGCTCACCACCCCGTGCTGCAGCCCCCCAGCCCCTCTGGTGCCAAGAGCCTGCTGCTTCTGGGGCCTGGGACTAGGCAGCAGGAGCCCTGGCTGGACAGACGGATGGACAGCCAGCCCTGCTGTGCTCATCTCCAGGCTAGGACAACTGGGATGATCCCTTCAACTCTTTTGGCTGAGGTAAGCAATAATGTGGAATGGCCTTAAATCCTGACGTGTGCCTTTTCCAATACATTATTTCTATGATAAAATATATAAACTGGAGCTCCCTGGAAGTTTTGCCGTGAGCTTGGGTGCCTGGTGCCGATAGGCAGCGAGAGCTCGTCCTGCTGCCTGCTTCCTTCTCCTTCCAAAAGCTGAGCACTTAACTCCTGGATTATTATAACCTTCAACATCTGCAATAAACAACAGAAAGGACTTGGCGTGTGACTCAGAGAGGGATGAGGAAATGACCAGAAACTGCAAATCCTGAGCTGAAAATAGTGTTTTACTAAAAATACATGTCCAGCCTGTTTCAGTGCATGAAACTGTCTCCACCCTGGGAGGTGAGTTTCAGTCACATCACTGAATATCATCATCAAACAAGTGAAACAGAAGAGCATTAATTAATCAAGCAGTTGAAGGCACAGCATTTAAAGGCTGTGCTTGGGAGAACCTGGGAACAGTGAGCAGAGGATTTAAAGCATTGCTTCGTGCAAGCCAGGGGAGCCAGGGACTCCCCACAGCCCTAAAGGCATTTCCAGAGCAGGACCAGTAAAAGCACAGGGATATGTGGTCAGCCAGCATGAGCATATGATGATTTCCATATTAATCAGAGCACAATAAAAAACACAAAACAGAAATGAGCTCGTCAGCGTGGCCGAGCTCCTGGCACATGAGGATCAAGTGCATTCTCGTCATCCTGGCCACTTGCACCCCTGGGATTTCCAATCCCTCCTTGTACCCTGGTTTTAAGCCCTGGGGAATTCAGCAGCGGTACCCCAGTTTCACCAAGTGACTCACACCTCTTTGTCTTTTGACTTTTATTTCCTCCCCACTTCCTGATTTCTCAGGCCTGGGCCAAGGTGCTGCAGCTCCTGGAGCGTTTCTGGCATTGCCTGTTGCTGCTGGAAGGAGCGAGTCTGGATGAGACAGGGCAAGTCTCTTCCCTAGCTGGGGCTGGGAAGAGACTGCAATATGCACGCTTGATAATAAGTGAATGCATAATAAAAATAAGTGCAATCTTGATAAAAAATAATTAAATAAATTAATTAAAATGCGTCTGCGGTCAAGAAATGTAACACCACAGCAAAGAGCTGCTGGTTTCTACCACCTCCTCCTCTGCAGACAGAAGCGAGGACCAGAGCACCTGGTCACAGTGCAAGGGACATCAGGTACTATGGCTTACAAGGGAGGAGGACACCCAGGTCTGGAGAAAGTCATCTGAGCAACCAAAATTTAAAAGGGAGCGGGAAGAAAGAGAACAGAGGCAATGGTGGCTGCTCGCCTTGTTTTAACCTGCTGCCCATGCTTACACGGTTAAAATAGAGAAATGGTGTTAGCCTGGGTTGAAAGAAGTGAAGACAAAGCAAATAAAGGCTGGGAGAGGAAGCACATGCTCTGCCATGACTGTCCCCATGAGTCCTCTCCAGAGGTCACGGCTGTGAAGGCATCTCATCAGCAGGGCAGGCTCTGCAGCAGCCAGGACACGAGTCTCCTGGGGTCTCTGCACTCCCCCAGGGCTCCTGCACAGACCCCAATGACAAGCAGGTCTCGGGGGTCAGCCCATATCTCATGTGTGTCCCCCTGCCCCGGGCTTGTCCTCAGCATCTTTCCCTGCATCCCCAGCCCCGGCACGTGCTGCGGCTTTCCTTCCTCAGCTGGGGAAGGGCAGCGACCTTGCTGATGCTTATGCCTCATGAGTGCCAAATCGCAGCTATAGAAGGGAGAAAAGTTCAGCTGAAAAATACAGCTCACCTTTTTATAGAAGAGTATGGGATCTGTTACATTCCAGCTGAAACCCTTCCAAAAAGCCAGGTGGGCCTTTTTCTATATATATCTAAATAAAAACATTTATTTCAACAACAACAAAAAAAAAGAACTTTGGCAACTGTCCCATGCCAAGAAAGACATTTAATTGAAGCTGCACAAAAGGTAGTCAGTCTCAGTCTCACCAGCAATTGCACTTCTATTGCCTCCAGAAAGTTTGATGCACGGATTCAAAACCAGGGATGAATGTCAGCTGTCAGGTCCCTAAGGCTCTCCAGTGACCTACATGCTACCGAGAAAAAAAATACCCAACACTTGTTTGAGGTTGTGCTGGGAGAAGTGGCAAAGGTAGCACAGCTCAGCAGAGGAGGGTCACCGAGCCAGGAGCTGGGGTGAAGGATTGCCTGTGCAGGCACTGCTCGGAGCAAAGCCCCTCTCCTGGGGAGCTTGTGGTGTAAGTCCATCACTGCATGGAGTTACCCAGGAGCAGCTCTTGCTGGTCCCTTCCTCACTCTGTGTTAGTAAAGTTAAATTCACAGCAAGCTTAGCACAGAGGGAATTCTTTGCAGGGAAGTCAAATGGTATCGGAAGAAGAGTGAAAGTTGAGCCCAAGGGCTGGAGGCCACCAAGGCTTTCCTCTTCAGTGGAGGCTGCAGAGAAGCAGGCTGCATGGGGCTTCTCTGACCCCCGGCGGGCTTTCTCCATCTCTGGAGATGTTCCTGCTTCATCTCCGGACACTTGTGTTTCAGGCTGAACTACCTGGGACGAAGCAGTTGTGCTGGGAAGAGCACCCCATGAGGAGGTACACAGGAGAAGCTATGATGGTTCAAGTTGCCATCAGATAAACTTCCAGGCACGCACCAACTTTCACAAACTACTGCCCTTCTAAAATACTGCCTCTCGGCCTCAAAATCTGCTTTTCCTCCTCATGCGCAACATATCCCTGAGGCGGGTTTGGCCAAGTTGCATGTGCTGAATCAATGAGAGTGTCAGGAGGTGCCATGAGAAGGTTCGGTCTTATCCTCACACGGAATGTAGAGCCTTGCGTGGGGTGTCTCTTCCCTGCTCCAGCTTTGCTGTGACAGCTACTGTCACCGGGTGCATCCTGGCTTCTGCTGGCTCAGCAGCACTGGGCCAAGCTGGGGGTGGCTCCCAGCAGCTGGCTGTGAGTCCTGCCTGATGTGTGTCTGGATGGAAATGCAAGGACCGTCCCTCTGCCACAGCTGGACCTGACACAACAGCGCTGAGTGCTTGAGCTGAAAGAATCAGTACAGTCCCCTCCGCTTTGCAACACGTGTTCCCTTTTCGTATGTGCCATGATTGTCCAAGGCAACATTACACTCAGGTTTCACTCTCTGCCCATAGTTTGCTTTTGTAGTCCTCTCCCTTTCCCACAAAGCACATTAATTTCTTCAAATCCTCTTTATAATAAAGTCAAGCCCACCAAATTTGGTGGCGAGCATCCCCTGGAAGGGAATGGAAAGGCAGGATGGGAATTCGGTAACAAAATGTAATGATATATCATTATATATATGATATAATGATAAATGCGCCCTTGAATAATCAAAGCTGTTCTGCCTGCAGGGTGAATACTTCCTCTAATCTTTTTTTCTTCTTTTTGAATGGAAGAAACAGACTGCCCATGCCCACAGCCATTCGCTCTGAGGCACAAGTTTAACATCAGCCCCCATGCCCGGCTGGCTGACCCGGGGCTGATGCAATGCTGAAGTCTCACCCGAGACCTGCACTGGGCTGAATCTGAATCTCACCTGCTGTGCAGACATGCACAGGGTGTTCTTACTGCAAACAAGGCATCTGTTTCTAAAAGGCAAAAAATTACATGAAGTAAAACTTGGAGGTAAAGGAGGGGAAACTCAAGTTCCCGGACAGCAGAGACTGTAACAAAAGTGGCAAGTTTCCAAGGCTCCCTTTTCTCCACAGATTAATGTTTCCAAGTCTACTGTCTCACCTGCCGCCTGACAGCGTAAATGTGTATGGAAGCATTTACGTAAAAGCCCAATTTATTGGCTAAACCCCACTATTGTGTACGCTATCACTCACGGCCCTTGGATTTATCACCACATACAAATTGAAACACTCATGATTTATCACCAAAGGCACCAGACTGGAGACTGGCATGGGAGAGAGCCTGGCTCCGTTGCTTTGGGTCTGTCTGTGCTGTGACCCAGAGACGCGATTGCAGCGACCTGGGTCACATTTGCTTCAGAGCAGCTCACAGCAGCACCCAAAGTGCTCTCTGGCATGTCAGAGATCTACAAGATCTCCATCTCTGCTGCTGGGCTGAGCCCCCACATCTTCTCCAAGCTGCCCACATCGCGGAAGAAAAACCATCCCAGGAGAAAGAGGGTTTCCTCAAGCCACTTCAGGTATCCTCTGGATGCTGCTGAAGGTCTGCTGAGCCGAGAATACAGCTCAGTGTGACTCAGGCTGAGGACTTCAAATGAGTTAAATCCATTTCGTACCCGCTCCCTCAACCAGATAATTACCATTAATTATACAGGTTTGAACTCTGGCCACGGTCTCCTGGGGACCTGGGAGATGCTGCTCTTGTAAGCGGCTGCATGCCCAGGAGAGCCAGAGCAGCACCATACCCGCCGTCTTGCAGCAGCCGAAGCTGCGGCAAAAGCAGTGCTCGCCGAGCCGCACGGCTGGGGACCTCATCCTCCACGTTACACCCAGTCCCAAGGGATGCTGAGGGCAGAGGATGCCCCAGGGAAAAGCAGTAGCTCACAGCAGCCTGCCCCAGCTGTGTGGACAAACCAGAAGGGAATCTAGGGATCAAAGGTGACTCCAGCCACGGATTCCTCCGAATCCTTTCAGACCGATTTTGGCGCAACGTTATGTAAGAGCAACCCAGCTCCTGAAAATCTGCCAGGCTCACGAGCAGCAAGCAGCAAGGAGGAGGTGAGAATAGAAACAAATAAGTAAGCACATGTGGCAGCTACCTCCACAGTGGACCACATTTTCAAACACTGCATGTAAGCAGAAAATCCAGGTGTCCAAGAGCCGTCAGTGGGATTGTTCTGGATTTTCAGGAGTGTAAGGGAAAACAAAACCTGGACCAGCAAAGCCACTGCCCTCTGAACACTTGTGACCTGTCCCAGATCTGGGAAGGCTTTGGTCTTCTGAGAAGCCTGCAGGCACCTGCAGGTGGGATTTCCCACGTATTTCATCTGCATTTCAAAATCCCCAGTGGAGTCAGGGATCCCCAGGGTGCCTGGAAGATCACAGAATCATAGAAGGGTTTGGGTACGAAGGGACCTTAAAGACCTAGTTCCAACCCCCCTGCCCTGGGCAGGGACCCCTTCCCCCAGCCCAGGGTGCTCCCAGCCCCGTCCAACCTGGCCTTGAACCCTTCCAGGGAGGGGGCAGCCACAGCTTCTCTGGGCACCCTGGGCCAGCGCCTCACCGCCCACACAGGGAAGAATTTCTGCCTTAGATCTCACCTAAATCTGCCCTCTGTCAGTTAAAAACAGTCACCTCTCGTCCTGACCCAGAGTCCCTCCCCACCTTTCCTGTCCCCCCTTTAAGCCCTGGGAGACCGCTCGAAGGTCTCCCCGGAGCCTTCTCTTCTCCAGGCTGAACCCCCCCAACTCTCTCAGCCCGGCCTCCCAGGGGAGCTGCTCCAGCCCCCCCAGCATCTTTGTGGCCTCCTCTGGCCCCGCTCGAGCAGCTCCGTGTCCTTCTGCTGTTGGGGGCCCCCGAGCTGGCCCCAGCACTGCAGGGGGGTCTCCCCAGAGCGGAGCAGAGGGGGAGAATCCCCTCCCTGGCCCTGCTGCCCACCCTGCTCTGGCTGCAGCCCAGGGCATGGGTGGGTTCTGGGCTGCAAGCTCACGTTGCTGGCTCCCAGGCAGTTTTCCATCCAATAACACCCCCAGGTCCTTCTCTGCAGGGCTGCTCTCAATCCACTCATCACCCAGCCTGGATTTGTGAAGATCTTTTTCTCGCTCCTGCATCTCATGTTCAGTGATGTGTCTCCCACTGGGGTCTGCAGAGGCATAGCAGCCATTTGACCAAGAGAAAATCAACAGACTTTCATCTTATTTCCACTTTCCCACTCCCCTGATAGTCCTCCTGGTCCTCCTTTTTCATCGGTTTTAATTAGAGAAGCAGCTCATCCATGAAGTAGAGTTATGCTGGGGTAAAATCAGAGGAAGCAAAGAAGCCAGCTGTGTCCCAGGCTGCTAACGTGCATTCCTGGCCAATTCAATGAGTGCTTCCTTCAAGCCACGTGAAGCTGAAGTTACCAAAAAATGTCCCACTTAATCTTTCCGAGAAGCAGTTGCCTCTCCCCATCTCGCAAGGTCTGCTCCACACCATGGGACAATTCACATCCCTCTGTAACCACATCCAGGCAGACCATGGTCAGCCACGCCGCTCCCCAATACCTCTCCTCTCACACAGCAAAGAGAAAAGGCAAATTATGCTTGCCCCACCACAAGCCAGCTGAAGAAGGGCTGAAAAGCCCTTTGTTGGATGTACAGCACTGCCTGCCACGTACGTTTTCCCCTTTCCCCCTCCATGAACAGCTCAGCTGAGCCCCGTGGAAACCCGCAAGAGCTTTCTAGCCTGTTATGAAACTCAGGCTTTGGCGGAGCGTAGAGATTCCTGACCGAAGAGGGGAAGACGGGGGCTCTGCTCCTTGCCAAAGCAGCGTCAACTGATCCGCTATGGCTGTTCTCCACTTAAAGTAGGACAAAGCCTCCTTTAGCGCCGTTTCTCCTTTTTTCTAAGCGGCAGAGCAGACCTCCGCCGCACTTGCCCAGGGATGCTCAACGGAGGCAGGACACATCAATCAACTAATTCTCCAAACGGTTCTTGTGCCTGGTCTAGACTTAAAACTCAGATTCATATAAGAAACTCACTGAGAAGGTGGAATGTGCTGTGTTTTCTTTACCCAAATAGCTATAGCAGGAAAAATCCTATTGTGGTCACTGCTATATTAGAAAAAAAGCAACTTAGGACATTTTTATATGAGGATTTTATTGGTAGTACTTTTGCCAATATGAACCTTTCAAAACTCACCAACAGAACATTTTTCCATTTGAAAATACCTTTCATCAGAAACCCATGAAGCACATCAACTCTCATCAACAAAAAAAGAAGTAGGAGTGGAAGAACGGCAAATCACATTTCTCCCATGTCAAAATAGCCTGTCTCAGAATTTTCTGAGCAGAATCTTTTAACATTTTTTATCAAAAATATGATTTTAACAAACTTGAGATGGACTTGTCATCGTTGTTAACAGCTTCTGTTGGTGGGAGATTTCAGATGGAAACCAGCTGTTGAGACTGCGAAATGTTCGGCTCAGTGGAAATCAAGGCCTGGCTCTGATGTGCTGGGTACACCAGTGAGAAGAGAGCGTGTAATGAAGTTTCCGGCAGGCATCCTGCTGCTGGCTGTCTGGGGATGGGGCTTCAGTCAGATTCTGCACGTGGTTTGAGTCCTTGGCGAGCCCCAAGGCGAAGCCAGCAGCTCCACAGCAGCAGCCAGCCCCGAGCTCCTCGCCAGGTCCCGCATCATGCAGCCTCCTGCCTGCAGTCTGCAGGTTTTGTTGCTGAAGGGAGATCACTGCACTGTATGTTTTGTAAATAAAAGATGACACTAAGAAAACACCTGCCTATGCGTCATCAACTCCCTTCCAAACAAGACACGGACCCCTACATCTCCAGATCAGCTTCGCGGCGTGTTCCAGCTGCTCTTCTTTTGTCTGACAAATTGGCACTGTCTACCCTCAAAACTCCGCAGCATCTGAAATTTGGGGGTCAGCAAAATATTTTAGACATCAGATGCAAGAAGCATGCATAAAAGCTTTGTCTTGATTGTAACACAAGGAAATCTGGATGCAAACAGTAGGAGTTATGAAAACATTTAAGTCGAGGCTGTGTATCGAGTTAGGAAAAATAACATTTGACCCACGAGTCACCCGTTCTTGTTTTTGCAGTGTTTGAACAGCCTGTGTAGATCTTTGTTTGAATTGTACACAAACACATTGAATTTCACGGTCTTAGCAAATATGTAATCTAAGGCAAGGGGAAGTGTGGGTGACTTGCATTTCTTAGGATCCACCTACATACAGGGATAAAATAAGGAGCGTTTCATTATTAACTGCATATATATACACGTACATGTGTGTGTATATATAGTGTATATACATATTATATTATACACACAGTATATGTATGTGTGTACATATATTATGTATATATATGTACAGAACAATAACAAAACACTCCTTATGTTGCTCCTATATGTAGGTGGGTATTAGATATTTTATTTTTTTAAAAAAACATAGCCATATTATGAACAACCATACAATAAACGAAGTGGCATGCGCATGAGAAAGTGAGGACAAATCATGAGGGAAAGATATTTTACATGGAGGCTTCCAAGGAATGTTACCAAAGAAGTGATTTATTTGTGGAATTTCAAGGGGGGGAAAGGAGGAAAAGACACAAAGGTCTCAGAGCTGCAAGCGAGATAAACTGTACATCATCATGTCTTTAGCAAACTAGAGCGCAAATTGTAGACAAATAGAAAGAAGGGGGGGAATATATGAACCATAAGCTTCAAAATTATGGGATGCTTCAAGCCTGTGTGCAGAGTTTAAGGACAAAGGGATTTCCCTGATTGTTCCCTCTCTAGAAATAAATCACTGTTGCGAGCAACACCGGAGAACAAAATAGTTTCAGGATATTTATAACACCTTGGCTGAGTCCCTTTTCTAATCGGAGAAGCTGGTGTGGGGTGAAGCTTGTTATTTCCAGCAGAGACAAGTTAGCTTATTAAAAAGATAATTTTGCAGTGGCAGTTTAATATCTGTGGCTTGTCACAGAGTTTACTGCTGTTAAGTAAGGGTCCTTTTTTTTTTTTTTAATGTTCACGTAGCAAAAATGTAAATGTGAAAGACCCTGTCCAAAAATACAGCCCCCCTCCAAAGAGGACACCGAGCACTGGCAGCTGTTGAGACATGGAGCTGTAGCAAGGCACGTTGGCTATCGAAGTGATGACGGGGCCTCGACAGATTCGCCTTTATCTGTCACTTCTCTCCCTTCCCCTTGGCTATACCTCTTTTAACAAGAATTGATGGTGCTTTGGACCTTGCTTGATATGGTCCAAAAAGTGAGCTATATTCTTTGCCCTGACCGGTACCTTTTGAAGGGCTGGATCCTTCCTTCCAGAAGTACGGTGTTTCCCAGTGAATTCCCAAGTACATCTCCTGGTTCACACTCTGGAAGGTGCTGAGCTCTCCCCCTCCACCCCATTTCCCAGAGCATTAACAGGAGTGAAAGGGGCTCAGCACCACACTAAAGGTGCTCAGATCCTTGAAGGACTTGCCCCTGGAGAGGGGATAACAGCCAAAGTATGAGATAAGATAAAGAGATTTCCAGCAAGAAAAACAAGGCCAGAAAGGTTCCTCTGAAAACACAGGACCAATTTCACTTTTTAAATAATTCAGCTAAGTCCAAGAGAACAACTTGCCCTGCAGAATTAGAAAGGATTCAAAAGAGAAAGCAAGCATTCAGTGCGAAAGAGCTGGGGGGGGGCCGTTCCCTGGGAAGGTGCCGCACAAAAATAGATGTAAATCTGCGAAGGCTGTTATGTTGAAGTAAATCTGAAGTAACTCTGTTGTCTTCAACAGGGTTACTTCTGGCTTACACCAGCATGACACAGATTAGCATATCGTTTTGGGTGTGCTCGTTACGATAAGCATTCGCTGAGGGAAGTTGAGTGTTGGAGCTACATTTTGCAACGGGCAAGTGCCTGAGTTTCAGGTAAATTCTGTCCGCGTCCTCTTATCTCCTTCCTCCCGCCAGATCTAAGGTGTGCTGAGACTGCAAGTTCTTTGCTTTATCGCCCTCACAAACCTGAACTCTGCTCTGGCCCCACCATGGTAATAAGCTGTTATGAATATTGTATAACTGTTGGCAGGAGGAATCTGGCATGCAGAGCGGGAGCAATTCACGCGGGGAAGGGAGGGGAGGAGAAAAGGGGTTGACACAGCCATCCCTGCAAATTAAAGTAGGAGTAAATAAAGCAATTAAACAATATTCAATCAAGAGATGCAAACTGAACAGTGGGAAAGGCCCGCACAACCCATCTCCCTTGCAAATGTAATCCAATTTATGAACTGAATCTCATTTAATCGCTTGTAGCCAAGCTGTAGCTACATATAGAACAAAATAATAGCGGAAGCGCAAAATAAAATAGCAAGATGCTCTTGAAAGAGTAGGCTAATTTCTCCATCCATAAGGATTTCAAAGCGCTGCGTGTTTGTTAAAGTATTTGCAGGGGGAGAGCCCTGTATCTGAAGTTGCTTAGGAGCTGAAGGGCTCACTCAGGGTGTAGAAACTCCTGAGGAGCGGAGACCGGAGTTTACAACCCAGCTGTGACCAGGACCCATGGCACGGCTCTGCGAGAGCTGGCAGTGGGCAGCGAGCTGCCATCAATATCACGCAGGCCACATCGCGTGGGCCAGTGGCCATGTCGCCCAGGGAGCAGGAAAGAGGCCGCCATCGCCTTCGCCTGGTCCCGCTGCTGGTGGCGTGGCCCCACACGCCTTCTCCCACAGCACCCTGTGAGGGAGACGGCAGCGGCAGGCGTGATTTTGGTGTTGTTCACCCAGTTTTAGGGCGGGGGGAGCTGCCATGTCACGGACGGGGTGCGCGCCCCTCACGCCAAGCTGCCGGCCTCGGAGCGTGTGCCATGTGGAGGCAGCACTGGTGGAATCCCGATCCCAATCACCGCCTCCCGCCACCGGCAGACGCCAAACGGCCTGTTGGTTTCGACGGACCGAGGCCAAACGGGGGCCCTGTTACATCCCCGGCACCGGGAGGCGGCGGCTCCGCACTACTTCACCTCCCGTGAGCGGAAGAATCCCGCGAGCGCGTGGCAAGATCGCGACGCGTTCCCTCCGCCCCGCTCTTCCCGCCCGGCCTAGAAAGGGTTTCCGGTGAGCCGCGTCGCGCTCGTAGTATCCGTGCGCCAGCCGAGAGCGCTGAGGAGACGGCGGCCATTTTGTTCAGTGCTGGGTCTCCGCTGAGCCCGGCAGTCGAGGGGGGGGGGCGGGGGGGGGAAGAGAGAGAGGGAAGAAGGAGAGCGGGGAGGAGAGGAGGAAGGGGAAAAAACGAGACAGAACGAGGAGAAAAGCCGGGCCAGCCAAGCAGCGAGCGGAGGGAGGGGAGCTGCGGGGAGGGGTCCGCCCGGCCGCTGAGAGGCGATGGCGGATATAGACAAGCTCAACATCGACAGCATCATCCAACGGCTGCTGGAGGGTGAGGGTCGGGGAAGGCACGGGGCGGATGGCCGGGGGGTGGGTGGCGGCCGGTCCGGTCCCCGGGAGCCTACCCGTGTGGCGCCTCAGCGGTATTATCTCAGCCGCTGCCGCGGGGGCTGCACCGTATCCTGCCCGCCCGCTGGGGTTGGGGGACCAAAATGGAGGGGCGCCGCGGCGCTTTGTCTTCCCGGGGCTCTCCGCCTTTGCCCTTCAGCCCCAACTTTTCCCTCAGCCTTTGTGTTTCCCAGTCGTTCCTGCCCTCTGCGCTCCCGGTGCGGTGTTGGGACCAGCCGGCTGCCCCTCTTCTCCTCCCCTGCAGCTCGAAGGGGATGCTTAATTTCGTATTATTTTAGTAGGAAAGTGGGTTTTTTAAAAAAGGGGTCTCTCTTGCCTTCCAGTCACGTACATGGGGTCTGTGCTTGCCTGGGTAGTCGCAGGGCTCTGGAAATAAGACCTAAGCGCGTTTAAAGAGTCTGTTGAGACAGTTTTTCAGAAAGTCGGGAGGACACTCACATGGGTTTCAGGATATCCCGGTTTTAGCTTTGATTAGCTGCTTGCGTTAGTACTACCATAGGACTTTTTGGCTCTTAATTTCTGACATACGATGGCGTTTTAGGTATGAATAGGTTGGGTTGTTTTTTTGGTTTTGTTTTTTTTTTTTTCAGGCAGTCTGTGGAAAGGCTTATTGTCTTGTATTGTTAGTGCTTTGGGTTGAAATGAGTTGCATAGGAGTTCCTAAATCAAAGGAAAACCTAGAAGTTGCAGGGGGTGTCTTCAGCATCATCCCTTCAGTTGGTCGGCACCAGACTAGAATTGATGACTGATCTTTCTTAGGGCAAAAGTGAGAAGTAGCCAATGACAAATTTTCTTCCAGGCATCAAGGAAAATCATAATTATTCAGAGAAAGAAGCAAGCCTGATCCAGCCTCATTTCATGTATATTGGGGCAGGCACTTACGCTTGAAGAGCTTGGTCAGGGATTTAACTTTTTTCCATTTGGCACAAAGTCATCTGAGATGTTGCTGAGACAAATGGTGAAGAAATGTCTTTCAGCTGTATTACACCCTTACAAGATTTTGCTTGTGTAATGGCTTGGATAGCAAAAGGTCAGGCAGAGGAACAATAGTGCTACTCTAGAAATTACTTGGAGCTAAAAATCCTATAGATGTATTATGAGATTATTGAACTAGAATAAATAAAAGTAAATATGGCTTTTCTTCTGATGCGTTTTGGGTTTTGCCTGTTACCAATTTAAACTGCCCTGGTTTAAATTACTTAAAGGCTTCCCTTCATAAATTTAGACCAGGATTTTTCTGAAACTCTAGTAGTATGATTTGTAGATGTCAGGTCCTGTATGTCCTGTGTTTGCTGACATATTAATATGTGCTCAGTTTTACTGCAGGTATTAGTTACAATTCTTAACATGATTTGCCCTAGTGTAACTAGTGCAATTTTCTCAAAGTGTAAGTTCTTAATATCAGAAACATGGAATAATTGTAGAAAGAGATTGGAATGATTTTGAATTATATCTCTTGTTTAAAATTTCAAAAAGTAATAAGGTGTACTATGCTAATATGTTTTTGCCCAGCTTATATCAATATTATATTTTTGGAGGCGATGAGAGTTCATAAATCAGGCTTCAGAAGGTTTACTGACAAGATCTTTTAAGAGGTGGTTTGTGCAACTAAAGATACTAGTTGGGGTTGCATCAGCTGCCAGAACGGAAATAAAATTGTTTTCTTTATTGACATTTCAGTTGGTATTTTGGATTTCTTGAGGCCATGGTTGCCTTTCAATATTTAAAACAATAACCAATGTTAGTAACCTATGCTAGTGCTTTTTTTATTGCTTATTAAATGACTGTTGTAAACATCTTAACCAGACAGAGAAATGATTGACCTTTGTGTCAGTCTGTCATTTTTATACTTTTTTTGCAGAAAGGGCAAAATGATACTGCAATTTAACAAACACTGCATTTTTGATAGAGTGCTAAATTGTGTGAATTACTGTGCAAATGCCATTCTATTCTGTTTAGCATTTATTTGACTCATCCTTTCCCTGAAATTATTAGTCTGGCTAGGTAGGTAGCAGGGCTGAACTTCCAAGGTGGAGAGCTGCATGGTGTTCAGTGAAGGAAAAAAAAAAATCTGAAGTATGTGTAAGGCTTCTCACCCTGTTTAGGCTTGCAGCAAACAGATTCTTTTTCAGTGCTGTTCTGGTAAAACTACATAATGTTAGTTCTACAAAATCTGGAGTGCCCATACCAGAACTCTGTTTTAAGTGATACCCTTTACAGACAGCATTGCACATAGATTAAGATCATACTCAAGCATGAAAACACTGCAAAATCTGTTTTAATAATCAGCTCACAAACCAAGTTGCCCAAGTTCTTGTGCAAGCTTTATTTTTTAGAGCAATGTGGTATTTCAGTACAGCTGTCTCTAAACTGTATACTTGCATGTTTTTACAACAGATAACTTTAGGTGATTTTGCTAGTAAAATGCAAAGGATATGAGTGGGGGAGATTATCCCGTTTTAAAGGTAACAAACCCAAGTATTAAGGAGATACTTCATTAAATACTTCAAATCAATGAGAAAATATAGTTAAACAGGTATTTATGTTTTATAATGTGCCTTAGCATTGCACCATTGGAGGAGACCAGGAGCGATGCCAGTAGTGAATGTAGTCTGATGTTCGAGGTAAAGTGAAGTGGTTAAAGGATGAGTAATAAATTACACTCACTTTTGTTCTTAATATATAGGGTATTAATAATGTATTTGTGAGGGGGGTTTACTTGATTTCTATACTGCCTTCTCTGATCGAATTACATTTGTACTTTTCCCCCAGATAGTTGATATTTTCCCACCTACCTTAGGCTAGTTAGCTGCAATTATTAGTTTGTTTTTTAAAAGGCCTGGAAGTATATATTTAGCTTATCATTCTAAGGTAAATATTTGAAGAGTCTTTCTTGCTCCAAATGTTTATAGTTCAGAGCCATTTGGCATTAAAATGTCACAAAAAACATTTTTCAGTAACATTGTTCTCAACCTTGGAAAGCAGTTCAATGAAAACATTAAACATACTGTTTTTTTTTTTTTTGCTGTAATTGAATTTATATTTGTTACCCTCTTTAAATTTCATGAGTACAGGTTGTCTAACTTTGTCACTTTTAGTAACTGTGCTAACAACAATTTTCACAAGAATAAGACTTCTAAAGTATAGTAAATTACAGTATCCTGAACTGAGTATTGGAATGTTTCCCAAGTGTCCTTGATAGTGGATAAAGGCTCACGTATTTATGGAACTGGCTCACTTTACTGAGCAATAAGAAGGGACAAACATGAGAGCGAATTGTTCTCCTCCTAGTAGTATTGTAGGCAGTAACTTAATGGTTCTGAGCTTGCAGCTGTGTGTGTCTGCTAAGTCAAAACTGCCAATAGACAAGAAGATGCTAGAAAAGTTCCCTGGAAGGTGAAAAATCACTGGCATCTGTATGATCATAGAAGAGGTTCCAGGAAATGGCAGATTTCCTGCTCAGCTCCAGGTAAAAAATGAGTGACAAATCCCGAGATGCCCTGAGCGTGAGCATGGCTTCCTTTCCGTGTCATGTCATCTGGTGTTCCTATAACGCGAGCCCATTATCGCTTTCCTTCATCTAGTGGTTGGCAGCTTTTCACAGATAAGTAGGGTCTGGCTTGAAAGTGGAGCTCATAGTAACATCTAGAAAAGAAGATTGAAATTTATTAGTCTTACCGTGGTACTGATAAATAACGGGGATAAATAACACAATTCCAGTATACATAAGTGGAACCCAAGCTGAAATACGTTTCTGAGAATGTTTTGTGCTGCAGCCTCTGCAAACACCATTAAAGAGAAACTAAGTAGTGAATAGAGGCTACTGTGGCTAAGTCCATGGGAGGCTAGAATGGTGGTAGCCATTCGGAAAGCTGAAATCCTGGTTAGTGCACTAAAATCAGCAAAAAGACTGCAAATCCTCAAACTTTCCTGTTTATACACCCACAGATTTCTATTCCCAGTAAAGCCTGTTGTATGGCTGTCAAGGAGATAGTCTCTCTTATTTGCTTTAAATGGGGAAAGAGGATCATACAGTTATTAAAAGTAGTTGAGTCAAAGAGTATGGATAAACTTTTGCTGGCAACTGCGAAGGCTATTTCCTACAAATACAGTTCTCCTATTTTTTTTTTTTTTTTACCTTTCTGCTAAAGGTCTTCAGACCCTTCCTTGGGTCTGAAGGCTTGCTTTCTGTTTGGTTTCATGCACTGAGATGAGTCTGTCTGATGGTCGCCAATGTTAGTCTGAAATGTGGTCAGATTTCACATGTTGATGAGTTGGGATACTGTTAAGTTTCTAATAGTCAGGCAGCACTTGACCTCAAACCATATAATTTTCCATACTTTGTGTAGCTTAATGCTAATTGTTTCCTGCTGTGTTGCAGCAGTTTCTAATAATGGGAAATAGGAGCTCTGCATTTGAAAGATGAGGATTAGATTCCTATCACTGCTGTGCATTCAAATAAGTCAGTTAAATTCTGTGTTTGTTGCCCAGTCAGTGAAGTGGAGGAATTTGTCATCTCTGAGTATTTGTGATTGCGTGTGTACCTGTTGCTATGTAGCTCTCCCCAGTGTGGAAGTATGTTACAAGATAAAGATTTTGCAGTTGTGCAGAATCTTATGTTTGATACTACGGCTGTGAACTTCTGTCATACTAAAAAGTAGACTAGAACCTTTTCTTTTTGGAGGCTTGGGCACTGAGGAATTGCTTTTCAGTTTCAATTTTGAATTTGAAATGATCTGATCAAAGTTGGTGGTGCCTGCAGTAAAGTAAAACCTTTTTTACATCAACCACCACTTTCAAGTTATTTATTCCCTTTGTGCCTATGGTGCAAAACTGTCATCAGGAGCTGCTGAAAACAAGATTAAAACCAACCTGCATTATTTTTGGAAATGTCTCTAGGTTTGCAGACATCATAATAATATGAAATATGGTAAAACTGAGAGACTTAAGCCAAATGATTAACTGACCTGCTGACAGACTATTTTCTCTAAAACATTTTCTATATAAGAACTTGATTCTAGCTCTTCAGTTTACAGCATTTCAACTGCTTCTTTAATATAATACTGAAGGAAAACTACAAGTTTAGATCACTGAAATTTCAAATATTTTTGAATTCTCAAATGTTTTTGAATACTTTCCTAAGTGTCTGTCCCTTTCATATTAACCTTGAATGAGGTAATATATTCAGCTTTGTAATAGCATTTGCCCTCATTAAAGGATTGTGTGGCACCAAACTGAATATTGGAAACTGCTAGCAATGGGATGTTGTATAGAAGTCTGTTTTACTCTACATGCATGTGATCTTCTGACTGTTGTACGTTCTAGGTCACACAGTCCTTCACCAGTTTGTCCTTCACAGAGAAGCGTATAAAAGTTATCCCCGATGTTGTGTGCTGTTTTAACTCCTGGCATCTGCAGCTGCACTTGGTGCTGGCTGCACGGAGAATGCCAGGCTGCCGTTAAGCCTCCTTTCCCCCTCTGCTGGGCTGCTGTTGTACTGCACTCACCCCCTCTTGATAGTACACTTTCATTTTAGAGGGTTGGGATCTGTCATTGCTTACCAGCAGTTTTCCTCTTTGTCTTGGAAAGCAGCGCTAATTTTAATAGTTGGAACCTGTGTTCAAGTCAGTACCTCTGCAGCAATCATCCAGGCTCCAGGAAGGGATCTTCCCTAGAGTCTTTTCCATCCAGTGGAGAGCTTATTTTTCTAAAACTTCTCGAACTTGTACAGTGGACAAGATTTTACATGTTAGAAGTCTGCCCAGACTGGACATTGAAATTCAAGCTCTAGAAAAATGATGTTTAAGAACAGGAGTATCTCTGCCTAAGAGAGGATGAGAATACATTACTGTCTGGAAATAGTGCAGCAGTCTGTTGAGACAAGATATAAATAAAATATTATTTGAAATGGGCAGACTTTTTTCCTCAGCTGATTAATTTTTAGCTTGTTCTGCTGTCAGTTCCAGACTGTCATTTCTGAGAGGTTATTTTTTTATGCATTGAAAGAACAAATGTGCACATACAGTACTATTGAGCTGCTCTTTTGACTTTGTGACCAAGCTGCCAATTAGTATCGTACTGTCTGATCTCTACAAGCTGCCTTGTTTTGGTCCAAAACAGAGAAAAGCAATTGTAAACACAATATATTTTTCATAGTATATTATTTTTGCCTTTCTCAGTGGGACTAAGGAACTTGAAGGCTCAGTCAGAGAAACCTTTTAAGAAGTCATTCAGACTGAACATCCTGTGTTTTCTTGCCAGCTTTTTCATTGTGGATGAGAAAATCCTTGCACTAAAAATACAGATTTCTCAAACCAACATACACGTCTGCGTATTTGATTCTTTTGAAGCCAAAAATATTTTTTTTCCAGCTTTTCAGGATATATAGATCAATGTTAGAAGAAACGGAATGCTCTTGTTTGTTCTGTGCCAGTTCCATGTTGGATGAAAGTGGTCAAAATGTCACTGGCAAGGCAGTAGGCTACAGAACTGAGTCATTGTCCTGTTCTTTCATCCTTCTGGTGTCTGTGCTAGTGAGTTTGTAAACTGCAACAAAGCATCATTTTATCTTGTCATGGTTTTCTGCAAGCAGATGACTAAAACTGCATGAAGATTATACTGGTTCAGTAAAAATGTATTGGAGAAACATAAGAAATTTGTATCTGAAACAGTCAGTTTTCAGATTTTCATTTAATCTTCAGCAAAAATGAATGCATATGCTTTATTCATGAGCTTTAGTGACTCAGTGCATTACATAGTCTGTATAATATTTTATGGTTTTTAATTTATGGATCTGAGATACAGGGTTTGGTTTTATCAATTTCTAACAAGATCAAATCATGCAAAGTTAGATTTTTGTCTTCTCAAAACTAAATACAAGTATATTGTATTATCTCAGAAACAAATGTTATTTGTAAAATTTAAGAGTAGGGGAAAATTTAACATTTATAATTCAGTCAGCTGATCACTTTATTCTATAAATTTCTGTTCCTTTATTGCTTCTGGATATTTGGCATCTTGAGTAACTTGCTCATTGCTCAGGAGTGTTTGGAAAATTACTGTATGGATGAAAAAATTACTGTGTGGATGAAAAGCCTCATGCATGATAAACTGCTGTGACAGATTTAACTTCCATTTATATGCTTCATTACTTCAAATATTTTAATGGAAGACATGAAATTTAGTGGTAATTCCAGTGTTGCCATGTAATGTCAGTGTTGAGTGATAATACATAAGCAGTGAATAAAAAAGGAGCATGTATTGTTTGAAAGATAACATTATTAAAGCCATGACTTGACCTACAATGAATGTAATGCCACTGTCAGCACACACTGCAGTTTGAACTAAGGTTGAACTTTGAAGGTTGTCTGAGGACGGGTGGTGTGTTTCAGGGTATTGTCAATGATTCTTCAAAAGAATCAATGTCTGTAGGGCAGGCTGTGCCACCATGACTAGGGTCTGTGACGGGGCTCAGTATGCAGGGTAGAATTGTTTTGGATTAACACTGGACATGCTGGTAGAGATTCGGTCCAGTGATACTTGATTTTATGGGTGGAAATTACACAGTCATCATTTCATTCTTGGTCTAGATAAGATGCATGCTGACTGAACAATAGTTTCTACTCTTGTTCAGAGACTTGCACAAAAGTAGGTATCATCTGTGCTAATGAGAAATTGTAATCCTTTTGGAACACAACTACGTTTGTTCTTACCCTTCTTAAAACATGCCCCCTGACCCTCCCTCCATCGCCTTTCCTACTGCAGTTCTCACTTCTTGATTTCATATAGTGCAAGGTCCACAGCGACAGTACAGAGATTTGAGTCATCTCTAGCTTCCAGATTTCTCACTCAGAGGTTAAACAATATCAAGGGAGTTAGACTGAAATGGAATCTAAAAAGTTAGGTATTCAGGAAGATAATATTGTGTCGGTTCTTATATTTAGGTTCAGGGCTTGTCACTTGCTTTTTTGTTTTGCAACAAAAGACTAAGATTTTCTGGATAAGAGCATAGATTTTTCAGTTGCAATGCGGGACAAGTTGTATGCAGGAAGTCACCCATCTAGGCAACAATACTACTATAGTGGTTTTGTTTCTGAAGATGTCAGAGTGTTTCCAGGTATCTGAGGCTAAAGTTTTGAGATAATTTGGCTTTGTGGCTAAACCAATGGGTTATGTTGCAGAAAATGACTGCTCTTATTCCATAATCTTACTTGAATTTGCTACAGGTTGTTTTTTTGCTTCAGCCTTATCAGTGTTCTGTGTTGTCAGCCGTTTTGACATCAAATAAAAATATAATAAACTTCACCAGTAATGGCATAATCACAGTTTTTTATTTAGTTTTATCCTAACCCTGATAAATGCTGTTGTATGCAGTTTAGCTATAGTTACAACATTGCTGCCATAGAAATGTGCTTTGTTTTTGGGCAAGAGAAATGGGTGGGAACAGGGATAATAAATTGAGGGAAAGCTGTGCTGGTGGCTGTGGAAACTTGTTCAGGCCAAGCTGGTGTCCTTGTCCGGACTAGGAAAGCAAACTCCAATGGGGATTCAGGGGGCTAGCTACTGTGAATTGTTGCAGTGGGGGAGGTTGAAGCTGGGTGATTGGGGGTGTGGGGGGGAAGTGGTCTGAGGCTGGGAGATAGATCTTCTACTAGTTTCTCTTCTACTGTGCTCAGAGGTAATGATAGAGAGCTGTTTTGTCATTGTGATTCAAAATCGTTTCCTTAGGTATAGTCCTTACCTTCCAATCACGTACTTATTTTTCTTCCATGTTTGCTAACTACCGTGTAGAATGGGGCAGTACAGTATTTATTGGTACTGCAGTCTTGTTTGTTCAGATACTGTCTTGGGCAAGGTTATATGATAGTTTAGGGAAGCTTTCACATTTGAGCTATGATGTTGGTGATTAAATGGGAGACTTCCTTTTCTCATGTTCAGACAGCTTTGCGGAGAACAAGTGTAGAACTACTTTTTTTTTTTTTTTTTTTTTTTAATAAATGTATATATATAGTCACATTATCCAAGATGGGTTTTATAACTAAATAGAACAACACTGGTGCTATTTAAAATGTGACATTTAACGGGGGAAGTGTTGAGCCGTGAATTCTGCTAAATGAAAGTAACATACAACTGAAACAGAACACACTATGCTTTCTGTGGTAACACGGAATTGCAGTTTCATCTCAGCAGACTGATATTACCCTGTTATCTTCTCATTCTGTGTTACAGTGGCATTTAGTCAGGCTCTTAAAATAGCACTAGGGATATTGTTGATTTTGATTACTGACTTCTGACTCCTTCCAACAGTGCGAGGATCAAAACCAGGCAAAAATGTCCAACTTCAAGAGAATGAAATTAGAGGACTGTGCTTAAAATCCAGAGAAATCTTTCTGAGTCAGCCTATTCTACTAGAACTTGAAGCTCCACTGAAAATATGTGGTGAGTATTGTGATTTTGGTTTGATGCTTGTTGGGGATAGTGGGGTGTCAGGTAAATTCAGACCTTAAGCAGAGAACAAATGCCAGATGCTACTTTCACCTACTAACAGTGGAACTAGTAAATGGTTGTATCAAAAAGGAAAAACCTGGCTGGATGCTTAGGGTGAAGGAGTGGGGAGGAGGTAACAAACATACAAATTGGAGTGGGGACCAAAATAATCCAACCCCAAAAAGTAACTGGTCCAGTCTCACGAGGTCACTTGGGGAAGGGATTCACATGAAGTTTAGGAGGGGAGCTTTTGTATCAATGAAAATTGGTGGCCCAGTTATGACTGAACAGGGAGAAGCAAAGAACGGCAGTGGGTTATTGTAGCTGCTATTCAGAGATGAACACTGCTTTGACGATATTCTAAAATCCTGCTGGAAACTTAAATTACTGTACTGTTTCTTGGAATTGCTTTCTGGTTTGGTTTCACCATACTTGTACACAGTAGTGCTCATTTTGCACACACATACATGTCTATGCTAAAAGAATGAAGAATGTCAAAATAACAGCCTCAATAAACGCACTTGTAAAAGCTTCCAGCAAACAGTATTTTATCTTATTCTAACACTGAGGATTTACTTCAGATTGAAGTAGCATGTTTGATATTAGTAACATTGGTAGTCTAAAATCATGATTTAGTGTTCTGCTTGTCAAAAGCAAAGCCATGATTTAAAGCAAAAGCAGAAATACCAATTTCATTTTTGATAGAACTTCACTACTAGAATTTGAATTACTGAGTGTTTCAAGAAAACACCAGAGATGGTACAAAGGAAAGCAAATTCCCCAAGTGCTCAGTTTTCCATCAGTATTACTAATTCTGTGTGAAAATACCAAGAATGAGGGAAAGGTTTGTGATCTCACAGTCACTAGTCAAGTAAAGGATTTGACTGGATGTCAGATTTTCATGTGAACATGCAGTTGCTTTCTTGGAATCTTGATTTTGTTTTACACACATGAATATTTTGACGTAGCTACTTACTTCATCTTAGTGCAGTTAACCATTGCACTAAATAGATAACAACGTTCAGAATGTGATAATTTTATTATAAAGTATACATTAAGATAAACTGTAATTTTTAATTATGTTGTAGGTAGTATCTAACTGCAAGCTTTTTTTTTCTTTCTGAAGTGTCATTCATTTGTTCTTTCTCTAGAGTCAATCAGAGAATGTAGCACAGGATCACTTAGGTGTTTCTGAATGCTCTTTACAGGTGACATCCATGGACAGTACTATGACTTGCTTCGACTCTTTGAATATGGAGGTTTTCCACCAGAAAGTAACTACCTGTTCCTTGGTGATTATGTTGACAGAGGAAAACAGTCTTTAGAAACAATTTGTCTTCTGTTGGCCTACAAAATTAAATACCCAGAGAATTTTTTCCTCCTCAGAGGGAACCACGAATGTGCCAGCATCAACAGAATTTATGGGTTTTACGATGAATGTAAGTAATAGATGTGTGCATCTTTGGCTTGGGAAAGCAGGGTAGGAAGTGCTAGCATTTCAGTGTTGGATAATTCTTTCCTAACTTGCAGTGCCCTTTGTGTGCTTCCTGGGGGCCCGTGGCCTATTTTAGGAAGGGAAATGTGTCCTTTCCCTGATGATGTTGGAGTCTGATCCTCACAGTACAAAGCAGCATGCGAGTGGATAATTTTAGTTATTGGCTGCTATGTTAATTTAGTTCTTGCTGGTACATATTGTTAAATTTCTTCAGATAAGGTCATCTGTTGAAATATGAGATAATTTTACTTGATGTGCTTTACAAGAGTTCACCTCTGTTTCATTCCTCTGAGGGAAGATGATGATAATGTATACGTGGGTTATAACTTAACTTGGAGACTGGGCTGGTCTTTACTGTAGTTACGCTACACTGCTATCAATCGACTTCATGTTAAGACCTGTAACTTCATAATGTTTAAAAAAAAGAAGACTCTGCTGTTCTCTGGATGCAGTCCTGTTTTATTGTGTGCTGTTGCTTTGGCCAAAACCATGTTTCTTTTCATAAATGGGACAAAGGTGTGAAGCCTTCCGTGTGCTGTGTGCTTGGTTTGAGCACCAGATACTTGCTTTCTCAGAGGTAGTTTCAGCTGCAGAACTTGAACTGTTGTGTCAGCCTTTTAATGAAACAATGTGCTTGTATTTGGCATCGTGCAGTTAAGTGACTGCAGAGGGCATTAAGGTCTGTTGTGATGGAGACCACACATAGACCTTACCCCTAACATAACAAGTGATTTTGTTGTGAAGTAGAAGTGTATGTTTGCGTTTCAAAGGATGTGACTTAAGAAATCCAGATAATGCAGAGGAGATTAAACTGTTAAATTAATTGTGCACTGAAGCATTCTCACAACTTGTGTTGAGGGACATACTTGGCTTGTAGCTTACAAGATGTACTCTCCATGTCTCATTCTCCTTCAGTGAGGAAACAAAAGATGTGTGGTATTTGAGTTGACTCCTCTGAGATTAATCACAGGCTTAGTCATATTGCAAATATCAGGGTTCATATCTGTTGAGAGAGTCCCTTTGAAAGTAAAACTAGCAGTTTCATTTTTCAGTCCTGTTTCTTTGGCTAGAGTGATTTTATGTGGTAAAGCACTAGCACAAGTTTAAAGAAAATTTGCTTTCCAAGAATTGCTGTCTTTCCCAAAGAAGATAGCAAATGGCAAGATTTTCTGAAATGGATCACATTCTCCAAGGGATAATTTCACAAAGCAAAGGTGGGACTGGAGAGTCTGGCTGCCAGCAGTGGAATGTCATTCTGTTGAACAGACCTGTACTGTCCTCAGAGCCTCTTCAGAGCGCCCTGTCACACTGAAAGACACCTTTGCACCTTTCTTACAAGTGATAAAGTATGTCAGTGGGTATCAGAGAAGATAAATTGTGTATACCCTGTAACGCTAACTTCTTGCAAGCCTTAGCAAACTTACGGCAGCCGTGTTAGGTTGGTTGTAGTTATGTTAAAGCATATTGACTGTTTTTTCTTCAAAATGTCTTCTAGGTAAGAGAAGATACAATATTAAGCTGTGGAAAACCTTCACAGACTGTTTTAACTGTTTACCAATTGCAGCTATTGTGGATGAGAAAATATTCTGCTGTCATGGGGGTAAGCAACAGTTCCTTTGTTGATATTTGAGAAACTGTAATACTCCAATATCAGTCATGTCAATGTCTTGTTTACGTTGCTGAAGCTTCAAAACTTCAGGGATTTTTCTCTGCCTTGGATAATGTATGAGATAGGGTTGAGCTTGATTAGTGTCTGTTTTGTGAGTCATTGAGCAGGTAGTTTTGTAACTTCAGATGCAATGATCTGCTTTTCCTTTTATACCAAAAGACATATTTAGTAGCTTCCCTTTCTGAATAAAGAATCTGCATAGGTTTTTTTACACTTACATGGCTAGGAGTTTTATGTACATTCTGAAAACATGTTTTCATAGAATGGTTTGGGTTGGAAGGCACCTTTAAAGATCGTGTAGTAGAATCCACCCTGCCATGGGCAGGGACATCTTTTACTAGATCGGGTTGTTCAAAGCCTCATCCAGCCTGACGGGTTTGGAGATTCATTTGTAGAAATTGGCTCTGTTATGTTGTGTGATACCTGCTTCATGCAACTTTTCAAAGTAGTAAAATACATCTTGTACCTTAAATGTTTTATCACTTGTGAGTAATGACAGTTGCCTGGGGAGACCCACGAGTGAAAAATGGTATAAGATCTCTGATACTGTATTTCATTTTACTAGGCCTGATCAGTAAAATAAACGTACCCCGTGATTTCTAGTGTTAATGCCTCTTTTACTTAACAGCTCTCTTAACAGACACTTGCAAAAACTTACAGTGAGATTATTGTAATCCTGTCAAATGTGGAAATGGCTCTGCTTATCTTGCTTCCAGTAAATCTTCTAGAAAGTGACTTCTGTTACAAAAGCTTTAAAACAAATGCTGGATTAAAAAAATGTCAGTTAACATTGCCATTGAACTACATAAAATAGCAGTGGTGAATCGGTTTGAATACAAATTATTTTTGTCTTGAATTAAAACCTCAGTCTTGCAGAGCAAAGTTGGACTAAAATGGGAATTGCATATCTTAACTCTGACCAGGTTTGTCACCAGACCTTCAGTCAATGGAACAGATAAGACGAATTATGCGCCCCACTGATGTACCAGATCAAGGTCTGCTTTGTGATCTCCTGTGGTCTGACCCTGACAAGGACGTCTTAGGGTGGGGTGAAAATGATAGAGGAGTGTCCTTCACGTTCGGCGCTGAAGTGGTTGCGAAGTTTCTCCATAAACATGATTTGGATCTCATATGTAGAGCTCATCAGGTATTTTAATTTTGTCCATTAAACGACAGAATAATCTAGGTTGAGAGGGAGCTGTGGTTGGTCCAACCCTGCACACCTGTACTCAACACAGGCCAAACTGAGGGTCTTGTCCAGCCAAGTTTTAAATATCTGCAAGGATTGAGATTCCACTGTCTCTGAACAACTTGTCCCAATGTTTAACCACCCTCATAATGAACATTTTTCTTAATACACATAAACTGTGACTGATTCCTGAACAAGATTGTCTTGAATCTTAAGAGAATTCTGGTTTACTCATTGCTAATGGACTCTGTTGTTGAACTGGATCCTGCAATGGTCTTCCTGTTCTGTTGTAAAAGTTTGGAACTCAGGCTCGTTGGATGTAGCCAGTTTTTCAGCTGCTGGCTGTGCTAAAGCTGCTTTGCGCCTTGGCAGGAAGAAGTTGTCCAGTCTAATATTTCTGCTTTTTTCTCTAAAGGTTGTTGAAGATGGATATGAATTTTTTGCAAAAAGGCAGTTGGTAACTCTCTTTTCTGCCCCAAATTACTGTGGAGAATTTGATAATGCGGGTGCCATGATGAGTGTGGATGAAACTCTAATGTGCTCTTTTCAGGTATGATATCTGAAGATTTCACCTCCTAGTTAGTGTAGTCACACTTTAAATTTACTCTAGTTTGAGTTGATACTGTACTGTTAGAAAACCATAATGCTTGTTTCAAATAGATCTTTACAGATACTGTATGTAGACAGGGCTGTGTTTCCACTCATGTCTTCAAAAATGTGAGAAGCTCTTGCTGGTGTGAGTCGTTGAACTGTTTTACCCTGGAATTAAATCACTCAAGCAAAGCTGTCAGCTGTTAGCCCGCTTCCGTTGGCATGGGCTGAATGGGCCTGTCAGAGCTCTGAGCAGGAAACACATCTATTTCTTGGCACGTTTATGACTTGTCCAGATGACCTGTATGATGCCTTTACGAGTGAATTAATTGTTTGATTGTAAGAAAGCTAAAACTTTTTGCTAAATAACTGAACTATTTTTTCAGATTTTGAAACCTGCAGAGAAAAAGAAGCCCAATTCCAGCAGACCCGTAACGCCTCCCAGGGGTATGATCACAAAACAAGCAAAGAAATAGTCACTTTGGCACTGCCTTGTTGGGACTTGTATTATAGTATATAATCTCCATTTTTAAAACTGTAATGTGTACTGTTCAGCTTGCTCAAAATAGATAATGTGTTTGTGGTTTTCCTTTTGATTTGATGAATGGCATTTGCTGGTTGTAACAGCAAATGAAAGACTTTTCTCCCTCCCAGGAAAAGAGTTTTAAACTTTCCTTTCGTTGGTGTTACAGCTGTACACTCCACAGCATCGTACCCCGTCCTTGTGGGTAATTGTACAACTGACTTTCCGGATCTGGACAATGAGTAGTGTAAATGCTTGTTTTCTTCTTTAGGATCTAAAGAGGGCACTGGTGTGCTGTGAGAGTAGAGATCTGTTACTGTCAGAAATTACATACTGTTTATACAAACCACTGTGAACTTTTTTTACGTTAAATTTTATTTTAAAGGGATTGCTTTTCTTTTAATGTCTTGTCACGTACACGTTAGTTTTATTGCTGTCAACATTAGAAATAACCTTCAACCTTGCCAGCATCACTGGTATGATGTATATTTAATTCAGACACACATCCCTCTCCGTATACTTCAAATGACAATTAAAGCCATTATTTTAAGTGTTTGTGTCTCTTTCCTGAAGCCAAAGTTTGCTTAGAAAACCGTTTGTACATGACCCACCACCCTGAGTTGGCAGAGCTTTCCATTCACGCCTTCCTCCTGCAGATAAGAGGAAGTCCTGACTTGAAATAGCGAGTAGAACTGCTGTGCTGTTTGTTCTATTCCTGGTCAAAGTAAACACAGTTTTGGACAGTTTCCGTATGGTCGATCGAGTGGACCGTTTCATGGTGGCGTCAGTCCTGTGGCAGCCCAGGACAAAGCTGGAAGTTACAGAAATGGTTCTAGATCTTCCTGAATGGTTTTGTGCATTTTAGCCTAAAGACTTTGTTCTACAAAGAAGCCTAGAAACTAGCTTGATAAGCCAACCGGAGGTGATCTTGATCACCGGTTTATATAAATCTCTCACAGAATCTTGTTTTTTAAAAACTGTTAATCTTTTTTGAACAGATAACAGTGTACAATACCATGTAGTGAAAATCACTTATTAAATGAAGAAATTGTTAAATCTTCTCAGTGTCAGTTTATCACAACATATACACTACTGCTAGCAGAGGACCTGACTTAGAGAAATAAATTGTTCTGGAAACCCACAAATTCTTGGTTTCGATTTGTCTAAGGTATGTTTTTAAACAGGAGTGTTGGATTCCAGATCCTATTCTGGAGCTTTAATACAGATATTGCCCTTAACTCCCCGCAGAGGGGGCGGCCGGGCAGCTCCCGTGGCACTTCCCGAGCAGGGTTTGCCATGAATACCAGTACTGCTTTGTCGGGAGTCTGAGCTTAAGTGGGTCGTAGCTGAGGACACGACCAGTTTCCTCTGGTTCTTAATTAAATAACTAAAATCTTGACGAAGGAGGATAGTTCAGTAAACTTCACCGCTCTCTGTGGTGATGTGGTGCCCGTTTCCTTAGCAGGAATGTGCCCTTGCTCCATGTTCCTTCGTCTGCCGCCTGCTCTCCCTCTGTCTCAGGGGAAATACTGGAAGGTTTTTGGAAGTCAAGGGAGGCGGCTCGCCCAGTACCACCAGCCTGTTCCAGCGCGGCCGCGGGCTGAGCTTGGGCTGCTCCTGGTGGCTGCGCAGCCCGGGGGGAGTTCAGCTGCCCGCGCGGGGCTGGCGTCCCCCTTAGACGAGTTTCCCTTTGCTCTGGGGTGAGCTGAGCTGCTTTTTGATGGAAATACATCTTCTGGGCAAGTCCCTGGCCATTGTTTTTATTTTTTAATGTATTTGCTGAATCAAAAAGCCTTTTGCCTACTCTGAAGACTTTTGTTTTCCTCCCTCTAAAGCTAATTAATCAAGCCACCTCTTGGTAACTTTTGATGAGCTCGTTAGATTAGGTGTCAGAGATTGCCTGTTAAAAGGCTTTCTCACAAACTTACTTTCACCCTTTAAATCACATTTGTGGTTTTCTTTATAGCACTATAATTTTTCTACCTCCTTGTAAAACAGTCACCTGCATGTCTTTTATTGATCCGGTGACTAATGGAGCACATGTGGAATGAGTTTTTATTTGACTTGTATCTAAAGGAATGTATTAACCCGCCTCTGCAACCATCAGCTCGCCAGCCCTTCCGCGTGTCACCATGTCACACCTTTTTTCCTCTCTGACTTGGTGGTTTGGTTTTTTTTGCTCAAATGCAGTTTTAGTGACACACGTGCTTATTCTGGGCTGCGTTTTCTGCTCAGCTGCGTTCCCTGAGGGTGGGTCACATACCTGGGGCTCTGCAGCTGCTCGGGGTGAAGGAAGTCCCACGGCACCGCGCGGAGCTGGGACGGTTCCTGTTCCACCACAGAGGCAGGAAGGAAATACGAGCTGCTGCTCTCACTACAGGGCATGATCAGCAGCTCTGCGGCGCATTTTGTGCCTGTTTATTGGCATTTTTTGATCAGTGGAGGGAGAGGAGCAGCAGCTGCCGATTTCCTATTGTTTTTGCACAAGGATACTTGGAGAAACATCTAATTTAGATGTGGAGCAGCCAGAACCTCCCTGTGCGCCTGGAGCTTTGTGAGGACAGGCGGGTGCAGGGAGGGGGCCAGGCCTCCACAAAAGGCTGTAGGGAAATTGTGACAAACCCAAGTTCTCCTCAGTCCTCGCCAAGTCTGACACAAAGGTGTTATTTTGGAGAAGAGGGGTAAAATCTTACCGATTTGGATGTTTCTCTAGATGGTGGTGCATTTCTCTTTACTTTCTCTGACATGAAATGTGTCCCCTTTGCCATCCAGCTGTCCAAAGGCTGTTTTTCAGCCCAGGTCATCTCATCGTTGCTTTAGGATGTGTCAGTGCTATTGTGGCTTTCAGTCCCGAGGTGTTAAGTGAAGCTGCAGTACCTTAAAACCAACAACAAAATGTTAATTTTGCATGCAGTGTTTAGACCCGATCCCCAACGGTGCTCAGGCCTCTGGGGGAGGATACAGGAGTTTGGGGCACCCGGGTCCCTGATGTGTACGATGTGCTTTCGAGCCAAGTTTAACCTCTGACTGATGTTAATTGTGGAATGAGAACTGGATCTAGAAAAGCACATTCGGGGGTGCAGCAGCATCACACCCGTGGGCATTGCGAAGCATCAGGATCCAAAGCGCACAAGGTGTGCTCTCCTCAGGGATTTTAGGCAGCGCTTGAGTTCCTGAGATCGAGCGAGTCGGGTTTTCTACCCTTCCCACTTCTGTTGAGAAGAAGGCCTCGAGCCTCAGGGCATCCAGTGTTTTTAGAAAACACCTTTCTGGTCTCGTTTTCATGGGTGTTTGTGTTGGAATTAAAAAAACTCTTTGTAAGAAGCAGTGCAATCCCTCCTCCATCCCACTGCCCATCTGTCCGTGTTCCCCTTCCCGTGGGCTTCACCCTCCGCAGCTCAGGCACACGGTCCTGACCCCCATCATCCCAGAGCAGAGATTAACAGATACGGTTTATGAAAAAGTGGGCGGTTACTGTAAAAAGAAGTGTAGAAATGGGGACTCTCACCCCCAGCAGGCTGGGAAGAGGTTTAAGGTTCGTCCCGGTCCTGTAACGCTGGATTCACTCTGAAATCGCACCCTGGGCGCCAGCCAGCTCCTCACCAAGAGCTTCTCGGCTGTGCTGGCAGCTTCTCCTCCCACTAGACTGCCAAGGTTAACGCGCAGCCCCTTGGAGCTCTGTGTGCATGTTCTGATTATTGGGATTTCAGTTCTGACCGTGAGGCTTCGCGTTTGTGCCCAGCCTGGTGGCTGCGCTCGTGGGCCGGGTGAGCCCACGCTGGTCTGTGGTACAAAGAGGACTCGGCTCCTGGGGGAAGCAGAAGGTGGCTGTGTTTTCTCCTTAAAACCTGAACTCCTTAACAAAATAAGGGTCGGGCCTGTTGGGATTTCAGGAGAAGATCCACCACCTGCAGTTCCAGCCCTGAGCTGGTGCCTTCCACCATTGTGCTGGTGGTTACTGGAGTCAGCTGAGACCAAAATGCCTAAATTAGCTGGAAACTCCCAGGATAAAACTCCTCCCTCCTGCTGCTGCTTTTGGGTTGTGCTTTCACTGTCTTGTGCTCCTGGGTGCTCAGCAGATCTCTGCAAGTAGGTGGGTTGGGGTGATGCTCGAGGGATGGGGGTTTTGGGGCTCCGGGAGGGTATTGCCTCTGCTGATTCCGCATCGGTCCGGGGAGGAGGACAGGGATGAGCTGGTGCACTTTGGGATGAGGTACTAGAAAATTTTTAGGTTCCAGGAAAAGTTTTAGGCACTCTCCAGGAGGAAAACCTTTCCAAGGAGCAACTGTCTTCATGCTTTAAAAGTGTAAAAATGAAGAGATGTTTCTTCATTAGGGGAGAATTAGAAAGCTTTCATGTTTGTCCCAGCAGAGGTGCAACAGAGATGGGTTCATGATCTTTTCTGCAGCTGAGTTTGCTCAGAAGCAGTTTGTGTTTGAAAGAGCCCAAATAAGAAGAGGCCTCCTGATAAAGCATGAGCCTATAAATGGAGGCAGGGTAATCCAGGCCTAATTTTTAGGGTTTATGCTTTTGTAACCTTTCTGATTCACCTACTTTGTGGGATTAATCTGTGTCCCCACTCAGAAGCTGACCTCTGATCTCAGCAGAGGCTCACATCTATCCTGGATGTCTGCTCGCTTTGTGGGGCGGGCTGCTTCATTTAAAAAAAAAAAAAAGGTTTAAAACCCAATCAAAAGTTTAAATCCTAACCGGAGCGTCCTGTTCCGGTGGGGAAAGTTCCGCTCAGGGCCGTATTGCAGGGAAACTGCGAAAACGGAAAATGTGGGAGCGGACCCCCCAGTTTTGAAGGTTTTTGGGGTGCGGTGGGGAGGGGGCCGGGCTGGGGCAGCGGGGCCGCCCCTGGCCGCGGAGGCGGAGCCGGGGGAGGCCCCGCGGAGCCGGGGGAGGTGCAGGGCGGTGGCGGGCGCAGCCGGGACGAGCACGGTACCGGGGAGCTGGGGGGGAGGTATGGGGGGGGAGGAGGACGGTGGGGCCGCTACCGGAGCTTGGCCCGGTGAGTGCTGGCTCAGGGTTGGGGGGTTTGGAGAGCTTCCCCCGCCCTCCCGGGATCGCCACGTCCTTCCCCTCGGGGGTCCCGCTCCGGGAGCGGGGGGTTGCCATGGTGGCTCCGGCCGGTGTGGGGGGAGGTTGGGGAGCCCCCGCCACAGCCCCCGGCCTTGTTCCACCCGCCGGCTCCAGGCCCCGCGGCCCCAGAGGCCGCCCAGCAAAGGGCCGGGGCGGGGGGGGGGGTCGGTTCCTCGGGGCAGCTCCCCCCGGTGGGCTCCGCTCAGCACCCGGCGGCTGGGAAGGAGGGTGCTGCCACCGGGACGGCACCTCCATCCCCGACAGCGGGTGACGAGGAGGTGTCGAGCCTCCAACAGCCACCACTGCTGTGATCCCACCAGGACCCCCGGTTGAAGGGAGAACAGCCCAGGGGCACGGGCAGAGCCACAGAAGCTCCAGTGGTCCAAGAGTGGCTTGTGCTGAGCTCCCCGGCCGGCTTTGGCCAAGGATGGATGCACGGGGAGCCCGGGGATGGGGATGTGGTTGTCTGCAGGGTTTTGTGGGTCAGGCAGTCTCCGTCAGGTTGCCCAAAGAGGAAGGAGGGTGAGCTGGCGGGGCTGCGAGAGCGGAACACGAGTGTAGAGGCAGACGGGGCATCTCTCGCAGCTGTTCACAGCACCGAGCTGCAACTGGGATCATCTGCAGGTTTGGGGTCGGTCCTGCCCCTTGCTGGGTGCCCACAGGGCTGGGCTGAAGCTGGGATACCCGAGGGTGAGGTTGGCTCTGTGGGGAGAAGAAATGGGGGAGGACAGCATCTCCCCCTGGCCAGGCTGAAATGGGGGGCTCACCTGCTTATTTTGCCTACAAGGCTGAAATAATAGTGGCCCCTCATGTTAATGAAGGCAAGTTATGGCTGTTCTTCAGCTTGGTGGTGTGGCTGGAGGGTGAGGATGCTCTGGTTAGCCTGGGGATAGCTGGGCTGCAACTGTGGCTGCCTGAAGGGATGAGGGCAGCTCTGGGAGCGCAGTGGAGGGTTTGTCTCAGACCTGACATAAACAGCAGCCGGTCCCGGCATGTAGGGGCTGAGAGAGGAAATGAAGGGGAAGAATTCTCCTGCTTCCACCTTCTGACCGATAACCACCATCGATCAGTGTCTAATAGGAGCACAATGGCTCTTTCCAAAGGGAAATAGGCAGCTGCCTCTTCATGCACCGTGAGATGTGAGATAAAGGCTGGTGGTTGGTTTGTTTTTTATTTGTTTGGTTGTTTGTTTTTTTTTTTTCCTCCTGTAACTGATGCTTTGTTTTGAGATGTTTGGAAATACCTCGCGAGGAAGTTCCTCGTTGTAGAGCAGCGTGACTGATAGGGGTGCAAACAGCACCGGGGGCTCCGCATCGCACCGTGGGAGGTGATGCAAAACAAGCGGCACCACCGTTAAGCAATTTCCCGTCAGCAGGGCCCGTCCACATCATGTCTGAAGGAAGCATCACGCTCTTGTCACGCTCGCTGTGGTGAAACGAGGGAGATTTGGCATCCTTGGTCAGCCCTGGGTGGGGAGGTGACACTCTGCTCTTGTCTCTCAGACGTTGGCAGGGGGATGCCAGCTTGATCCAGAACCATGTCCAGGTACCTGAAGCATTTCACGGTGGTGGGGGATGACCCCGTGCAGTGGAGCAATGACTATCAGAAATGGGAGGAGGAAGAGGAGGTGGTGGCTGGGGAGAAGCAGCCAGATTCGGAGATCAAGCTGGAGCCCACCAGGAGCCGCATCTCCTTCCAGGACATGATGAAAAAGCTCTTCAGCTCTCACAGGTTTCAGGTGAGGCAGAACAAACTCAGGCCAAAGGGAGATGAGGGGTGAAATTTGGCCAAAAGCACCCGGGACAGCAGAGCTGGTGTGGGATGGAGCTGAAGGCAAGCGGGGAGCAGTGCCTGCGAGAGCAGCTGCTGCCTCTGAGCTGGGCCATCCTGCCAGAAACGAGCCGCTCCGCAGCGGGCGCAGATGTTTCCTCAGCGGCGACAAGCCTCGGTGCACACTCGTCACGGTGCCAGCGGAGGCACGTGCTCTCCCCTGGCTCGAGCTCCCTGAGACCCCCCACGCCAAGCGACGGGAAACGGGTGCATTGGGTGGGGAACCAAGCAGTTTTGTGCGAGCGAGAGTTTGCAGGAAAAACCCACCAACCAGCAGCTGTGGGAGGGGGAGTCCTGGGTGGGAGTAACAGAAAGCTCCATAAAATGCAACCAGCCGAATCGGGGACACAGGGGAGGGTCTGGCCAGGCACCCTATGCGAGTGTTGGGCCATGTTTAGCTGCATCAGCTCCTATTGGTGATATGTCCATGTTGGGAGAGGGTTTCACATTGGTTCTTCTCCTCCAACAGATCTTGGTTGTCTGCTTGGTCATCCTGGATGCCTTGTTGGTTCTTGGGGAATTGCTTATGGACTTGAAAATAATCCATCCGGACAAATACAATATAACCCCAAAGGTAAAATGCAGGGAAGTGTCAATGTGAGCCATGATTTCCCTCTGGTGTTCAAAGCCCACTAGACAGGACAACCAGGCAGGCAGGACCTCAGCCTTCAGCCCTGCCAAGTGGGCAGCCACAGGCACAGCGGTGAAGGTCTCGCAGGGATTTGTGTGACAGCCCTGCAGCGTGCGGGGCTGACCTGGCTCGGCTCAGGCTTGTCCATGCAGCAGCTTCGTGTTTCCTTTGTGCTGCAGCAGAGCTGAACTGCTCTCGCCACCCTTCTCCCAGTCATCTTTACACCTCCTGGTCCAGCTTACCCAAAGCTGCCACATGCTTGCTCTCGTTGTCTCTTAGAGCAGACAAAAAGTCCCCAGCCCTTCTCCTTGTAGAGCCAAATTAGACATGCCCTTGAATGGTTGAGGTTTTCCTCCAACAGAGGAGGGTTTCCTGGCTCTAAACTTGTGCTGTCTTTTCCCAGGTTTTCCATTACCTCTCCCTTTCCATTTTAACCATCTTCCTGGTTGAGGTGGGGTTTAAAGTCTTCATCTACCGCTGGGAGTTCTTCCAACACAAGTTTGAAGTGCTGGATGGGATCGTCATCATCGTGTCATTCATCCTTGACATCATCCTCATATTCCGGGAGCACGAGTTTGAAGCTGTTGGGCTCCTGATACTCCTGCGGCTGTGGCGAGTGGCCAGGATTATCAACGGTAGGCATGTGCGGCCGGTTGGGAGCTTTCCCTGGTGTGTGGGCTGGATTTGCAGACCTTGCCTTGAATTATCTGGGCTCACATCTTTTGTTTCCTTCTCCAAGCCATCTGCGAGACCCTGGGGTCTTGCTTTTCCAGCAAACTCAGTTTTGCCCGTGTGGTTTTCGTTGCTGAAGTGCGGCCTTAATTAGGCTGTAATTTATTTGGAGCAGCAATAATCTGCTGCTTGTGTTGGTGTGATGCCTCAGTGAAGGGTACACAGCAGCTGACCTGGGCTAGCGGAGATCCCCAGCTCTAGCACGGCAGCATGGGCATGTTCCCCTAAAAACAACCCTTAATCTGTTCTTGCATCCTTTCCTCCTGGAGAGGGATGGCTCGTATCATAACTTCACATTGTGCGATCCTTTTTGCAGTGTTTTAACAGGGCAAAAGGGTACACCCCTGCCCTCCTGAATCTATTGATGTAGCAGAGTGGGTTTTACTGCTCTGACACTCTGCTGCCACTCTGTCATCCCCTCCAAGGATGCTGAAAGGAATGTCCTAATCTCACTCTGGATCTTTCTTGATTGGATTCAAAGGATTTACCATAAAAAGAATATAAAATGTCCCCAAATCAGACTTCACTGATTCTGCTGTTATAACTGTAAATTGTTGCAAAGATATAAACTTCTGAAACGAGTGTAGCTATTTTCTTCCTTCTCGGGGAAGAGATTTTGGGATTCAAAAAAAATGTGGCAATGAGATTATCCTTAACTCCTGAATGAAATCTCAGACCAGGTACTGTCCTGTGGCTACGAGTGCACTTTTGGTGAGTGCTCTGTACTTGACACAGCCCTACGTCTTTTAGCTGGAATAAAAGGAAAGGATGGGGCTGTGTTTGTCACCTGTAGCCCCCCACTGGCATTCTGATAGGGAAAATGTGCCTGATCAGTGGCAGTGGCTGAGAAGAGGGAAGATGTGAGAGCAGCTTGTGGCTTCTTTTTAGTTTGAAGTGAAAGTCAGAGAGAAACTGGATTTCTGTGCAGCTGCATAAGCCACGGGAACCTCAGTGTCTCTTAACACACCATTTTACAGCAGCAAAACAGTACTGCATGTACAAGTAAATCCCCTTACCCTTGGGTGCTTCTGGTTTTCCCCACAAGCTTTTCACCATGCCTGCCCGCTTTGAGCAACAGAAGGGACAAAGAAAATCTGCCCCAAGCTTTGGGTGTTGTGTGTCTAAGCCTGGGCACGGTTCACTGCCTTCAGTCACTGTTGATTGATAGGGACCAGGTTACAGGCAGGTGGGGACTGTTTGATGTTATCAATGCAAATAAGCAGCATTGCTGCTTTGTCTTCAGAGAAATAAACCCCCAAACCCCAAGCCTGCTGCCTGTAGCACTAGAAACACAGGCACGCATCAGTGCCTGCCTCCGTGCACGTTGTTCTGTCAGCAGCCGGCGGAGAGCTCTGTTGGGAAGTAAGAACATGATGTTCTTGATGCTTTTACCAAGTGCTTCTTTTTTTTTTTTTTTTTTTTTATTTCCCCTCTCCCCCCTCAGAAAAGGGTGGGAAGAAAATACCTCTACTGCGGGGGCTGACTTCACATGTAATAACCTAACAATATTTCTGTAGAGAAGCGACACCTCCGCTGTAATGAGAAACTGTGTGCCCTCACTGCAGTCACGCAAGGTGAAGCCAAAACCTTAAGGACCTGATGATGTGCCATGTCCTGCTCCAGGGCCAGATCGATCAGCCCCGGGGCGGCCGAGCCTTGTGCCCCAGGCTGTGCTGTGCACTGCTGTTAGAGCAAGGCTCCTGACTACATGAAACCAGCTAAAACACAGCCCCTCGTGGCAACAAAGCTGCCAGTTACATCCCCCCCAGGCTCTGCCAAGGGAGAAAATTCAAATTCAGGATTTGAATGACAGTCTGACTGATTAATTCAGCTCAGAGGCCAGACTGCCTCTTCCCAGCAGAGTATTGGTATCTGAATCCCTGGGGTGACTAATTTAAAACCCTCCTCATTAAGGAAAGCACTTGGGAAGGCTAGTTTGAAGATGACAGAACCAGAGCTCCAGAGGAACACGTTTAACTCGTTGAATACAGACCCTGTGTACTGTTAACCTCCTGCTAGTGGCTCTTTGTATACTGTAAAATGAATCCACTGTGAATTGTTTCACAGGAATAATTTTATCAGTAAAGACTCGCTCTGAACAACAAGTGTCCAAGCTAAAGCAAGCAAATCTGAAACTTGCAACAAAGGTTGAACAACTGGAACACAGCTGTGTAGAGAAGGTAAGAAAACGCTTTTAATTTAGGCATTTACCTACTGGAGAGTCCCCAGGACAAGCTGGTCTGGGATCCTTTTGCAAGGTTGCCACTGTCAGCTCAGTTTCTTCATCGGGAAGTTGTGGGGTAAGCTGGGCTAAAGAGCCACAACCCTGCCTGTCCCTACTGCTGCCCTACTTACTTCAGCCAGGTTGTGCTGGTTTACTGCAGCATGAGATATGTTTCAGCAGTGGGAAGATCTGTGGCAACCTGGGAGACTTTTTTAAGGTACGAGCTATATTAATGATTTGACTCTTGTCTCCAACAGGAGCAAGAAATTGAGAGGCTTACCAAGATATTAAAACAGCATGGACTCACCAGCGAGCAAAAATAGGAGGCCAGTTTCCTGAGGTGGGAAGTCTGCCCTGGAGAGTGCAGTGTTGAAACGTACCAGTTTGACCTGAAAGGTTTTCTTGTCTCCTTGCTTTCTCTTGTATAGTGTTGTCTGTAAACATTTTCTATTTGACCACACTTTGATTAGATCTTGGGATTGCAAAAATAATTTTGCTGGAAAATTAATCATGTGTACTCCCTGTAAACAGTGATTTCGTAAGATGTTTCTTGTACAGTTGTACAGTCAAAACTGCAAAATAATTTAATAAATACACATCTTTACAAGCTATACAACTACAAAAGTACCACTTAAAATAATTGAATTTTTCTATGATAACATGCTTTGTTTGTAACATCTTGCAGTACAAATAAGAACCCAAGCTGAAAAGGCCATTTCTTTTCTACAAGCTGACCGTTCATCATTATTACATCTCTTTGCCAACTATTTTTTTCGTATTGTTGGTAGTTTCCTCATTTCTGTTGCTGCTTGAGCCACTTTGTTATTTATATAATGTTCATTTCAAAAATACCAACATACCACTCCTTTAGTTCAATCAAATCAGCACCAAAATAGAGCAAACATGTGCCTTCTTACATCAAACAATGCCTTGTTCTCAACAGCAGATTTGAGTTTGGATGCTGTGTTCTCTCATCTCTTCTTCCATTTTAAGTGTTTGCTTGCAGCCCACTGGGCTTCAAAGTTCTTTTGTTTCCACAGCTCATAAATCAACACATT
Organism: Tyto alba; assembly: GCF_018691265.1. Taxonomy (NCBI): domain Eukaryota; kingdom Metazoa; phylum Chordata; class Aves; order Strigiformes; family Tytonidae; genus Tyto; species Tyto alba. Next base: position 2,943,094 of record NW_024881320.1, read on the forward strand.
AAAAGAATTAGAATATATAAGAACAGATGTAGGTGAGTGGACTGCTGGGAAGAGGTAAGACTCCAGAAAAGCCATTAGAAAGTGCATTCTAAAGGACCAGGCTGGTGTTTGAACACAACATGAACTTTTTCAGGTACTAGAAGGTCCCTGTGGAGAAACTATTTTATAGCTGAAGAGTAAGATTCAGTAAGTGGGAATTCTGAAAGGTGACTGAGGCAGGTGTCTCCAACTGATATCAGCCACAGTTGGAAGGAAGGGTCACTGAGCTTTTCTGAAAGCATCACTTAACTGTGTGGATTTTTAAAGAAAGGTAATTAATTAGTGGTTTGGGAAAAATACCTAGAAATATGTGGCTTATTCATCTATGAAAACAGATAAAGGAGAGGCCTTATCTAATAGCACATGATTACTTTAATTAACAATTTAGCTCTGCTGTTCCCAGAATGATGAAACCTGGTTTCCTACAGAGCTGTAGTGTGTCCCTGTGCTCTTCCCTTCCCCTCCCGCCTCCGCGCTGCGAGGCAGGCAGCTCAGACTAGTGCTACTTTGGAGCATCTGATGGGCTGGAAGGCTGGGGCTGTATGTGTGCTGACTGGCCAGCTAGAACCACAATTGAGTTCATACTGTGACCTTTTTTCCTCTTGGCAGAGGTGTAATGAGGAACCCTCTGCTGATGTGGGGTTTTTTTCTGCCCTCAAGCTTCCGAGAACCCTCACAAGGGCTCACCCTTTCTCTCTTGGCCAATTTTAACCCAGTGTATCTATAATTTAGAAGAAACTGATGGCCCATCACAGTGACTGGATAAACCTTGCTTTAGGAAATGGCTAAAAATCAGAAAAGGCAGAAATATGGCTTTTCCTTTTTTTTTTTTTTTTGATGCATACTTACCTTAGACAAATGGAAAAAAAAAATCAAAGGGTAACTTGGCATTAATGGTGGGCCAAGCTTTATAGCCTGGCTCTGCAGGTGAAGAAATATCAGTGAAAACAACAGAACTTGTTATAGGAATAGTCCTTTCCCTCCCCAAGGGAAGCTGCAATGAAAATGCAAATGGTCATTAGCTTCAGTCTTCTCTTTGTAGCACTACTTTGTTTGGAGTAGGTTATATTTTCAGCTGTTATTTGTAATAGTTTTTTTTTTCATATACAGTTCCATGTTTCTTTTCATGAATGATGTATAGATTTTTACTGAAGTGTGTTTTGGCAAGCGGCCCACAGTTGTGTTTGAGTTGGAACAGAAACTGTTGGGTGCAATACATTCTAATATGAAGTGTTACCTTTAGATAAAGAGATTAACGGGGTCACTATCGCACAGCTAATACCTAAGCAAAACAAGCCATTCTTTTTATCTTCAATCACATAATTAAATTACATACCTGCTTCACTGTGGTGGTAGTGATTGTTGCTGTAACGTTCACTATTCTGGCTTGTGGATTGACTAGGGATCCATATTTAGTCCACTTCACTTCTATTTCAAATGATACTGGTATTTGGCATGAGCTCTGAAAAGTGTTATAAATTCTCTCATTGTCTGACTTGTACAAGAGGGACCACATTAATTATCCATCTTATTAAACTGGCAGAAGGCCCCCGGAAAGCTCACGCTGGGAGGTTACCAGAGCAACTACACCATGCCTGTGCCCTGGACTGCTGCCTGTGCGGGCAGCACAGGTGCTTGCAGCCTTGGCTTGGGTGTCCCTGCAGTTTCTCCATAGATGACAAACCAATTGTAACTGTACTTCAGGCAGGACTGTTCTACCTGAGGCAGGACTTTGGCTCTTAGTGATAGTGCTGAGCTGGCTCTTTTTAGTAGGAAGACTTATTTCGGTAATAACGCTGGGACAGTAGAAAATCCTTAACTCTGCCAGGGAAGAATTCTGAAGCCCTACAATTCTAAATATTTTTAAGTAGGTCTTCTTGAACTGTCAAGTTTCTGGTTATAGAAATCATTCTACTGCATAGCTGCAAAAGCATGCAAAAAACCTATACAGAAGCTGTCATTGAGAGGGTGCTGAGCACGCACTCAGCAGCGCTGCCTACCACCAACAGCAGGGACTGCGCCGCATCAGGAGGAGAAGGGCTGCTACAGAAGATGTGGAGAATAAACGTGGTGTTTGGCTCGCTGTTTCTGTCCTTTAAAGGATTCTTGCTATCCTATTCTAACCTGGTATAAGAGCACGAAGTAGAAACAGTGATCTGCTACTTCACTCTTTCAACATTGCCAGTTGTGTGCTTCATCCCATCTAAGCAGCAAGAGACTAAACTGTGACTAGAACTGGGTTGGTTTGTACCTAATGTATTGTCCTGATCCATAACTGAGGTGCCTGGATACCAGCTTGATTAAAAGTAAATGCTGGCCTTACAGAAACCCCTTGCTTTTTAATATTCCAGGAAGATTTACCTCCAGTTTGTTTCTGATTTTTTTTTCCTGAGGTCTGAGAAGCCTAAACTGATGCTGCAGTACAGGTATAGAACTTGGGAGAGAGGACAGTGAGAGCGAAGTTGGTGGTAGTGGTGTAACTCTTACCTGTTCTGAGGTGTAGAGGTGAGTTATAGGCACCCAGTCGAGCACATCCTGGGCTTGAGAATTTCCAAATGAGGCCACATATTCAGGAAAGCTTTGTCCCTTCAGTAAATCTAGAAGGGTCTGAGTCAAGGGCTGGCATTTCATAGCTGCTGTAATTCTTCCAGGAAAAAAAAAGATGAGTTAAAGCAAAATCCAGCAGTTTGGCACAGTAGTAATTTTTCCTTGCTCTCATGAACTGTTTAAGCCTTCTGGCTACAGTTGCTAATGTACACAATCTTATCAAGAGAAAGACCACTGTTAATTAAATGACATTTTTTATAATTAAATACTCCATTCCCAATACTCCTACAGCTGTATCAATGTCCCAGGACCTGAACAGATCCTAATGGAAAGGGTTGTCAGAGGGTTAAAAGCACTCAATAAAAAAAAAAGGAAATGTCCTCTTACCGTAACTTACAGCCTGATATCATGTTATAACCAAATAATACTGGGGTTCTGGCTCCCTGTGCTGACAGACAGTCCTGGTTGGATGTACTTTGCAGGATGGTAAGTTGACCGTATTTGTTAGTATTCTGAATGATGCCAGATGTAACACACAGTTAAAGGGAAATTCAACACGATGTATATCATGAAGAATCCTTACTCATATCCTTAAAATCTATCTGAAAGTGCTATAATAGCTCAAGACTCCTCTTACACTCTGAAGAAGCACTAGAGTGTACAATGAAGGTCTAAATCTAGCTCACAAAAAAGTTCCAGGAGATTGTAGTCAGGACTGAGTCATTTGCTACTTCTAAGACATAGCCAAAAAAAAGCACACTTTTACTTTTGGTGAAGAACAGATACATTTCCATGCTAGAAAGGGTTTGTGAAGACGGACTGGAATAAGTGCTGCAAACAAAATTTCAACAGGGAAAGGATATCCTTGTGGCCAGAAGCCCGCTCTTATAGGCAGTCCAACAACGTAACCAGGATTACCACTGAGAGGAACTGGCTTTGTATTTACCTGCAATGCAAACGTACAGTATTAGTTCTTATTCTGTACTGAAATGATTGGAAAACACAGAAATGTTTCCTTTATTTTAGGATTATTAACTGCCTTGAGCAATGATGGCCAACCAGGCTCAAACCACAACACAGTAGTAAGACTGCTCTGTAAGATTTTAACTGTTCTCTAACATTGGAGCAGGCTTTGCTTTCATTGGAAACAGTTATACAGAGTCACAAGATGACTCTTCTAAACGTGAAAAACAGACTTTAGAGACCTTTATTGCCCAGTCCTGAAATGCTGTCTTACTTGTGTGTCCAGGGCAAGTTACATTTTACCTTGCTGCTAACAATTGTTCTGATTCAAGTTTAATAAGTTTTGTAATTAAATGTCTTTCAGCAAGTCATCCGTAACATCTCTAGCAGTTACCTGAGTAAAGCTGATTTCAAAGCTCTGCTGTATTGAAATTGCTTCTTTGTTAATTGCCCCCAAGACAAAAGAAGCAGCTGCTTCTATTATTTCTCCTGCGTCTGTGTATGTAATGTGATAACTCACCTGAAAATTAAACATTTTAGATATTAATTAGAACAAATATGTAAGGTATGAAACTAGAAAAAAAAATAATTTAAACTATGTAAGTATTGTTTTCTTCCTTCCTTGCTTAAGAAACATTCAACTACGTGGTAGAGATATACTATATCCTCCAGAGGCTGGAGCCTCTTCAAAACTGACTTCTTGATAAACCCCTTCTAAGCCCAACATTCATCTATTTAAGATGAAAAGATGAGATGTTTTGCACTGTGTATTCCTGTCTCTGACACCACTGCGCCTGAAGTCATCTTCTCCCAAGCATAATGTAGATTCTAAACTCATATTATTGTCTGTTATGTCATACATACACGGTAATAACAGAAAAGGATTTCATCCTGTCTCCCTGTTATGTTGCATACAGTTATTATTTTGTTGCAAAACACTCTCTTTTATCCCAAAGTCAGTGTTTCTCCTGTCATGTTTGCTTTAGAGATGTTGCAATATATGGAAACTGTGCAAGGCCTTTCTCACATCTTTGTAATTTGTGAATCAGAAAATATTTGATGCATACATGCTTTCCATCAAACGTGAGGAGGAAAAGAACTGTCATACCTACCCCAAGAACTATATTTATGCACAGTTCATCCAAAATCACAGGGAGCCTGAGGACATCACTACCATTAAGTAAAGTCCGCATTCCATTCAGAGACTGGACAACTATGGACTTGACAGTAATATTAACCTGAAAAACAAATTCATGTCATTTCTGAATATTGTGTATAATTATTTTTGGCATTTTCTCTATTATTATACTTGTGACCCTTCCATGTTCTGTTCCACAGAGACAGCAGTCAGCTCTGAACAACTGCTGTGCTACATGTATTGCTGAAGTTCAACAAACGGTCCTGTTTTTAAGTAACTAGAGAGAGTTACTTAAAAAGAGAGAGTTTCATATGAAGGGGAATGCATCAGGCTTTAATGTTTGCTGGTAGCATATTATCTTGGAGTTGCTAAATATCATTATTGATAGCAAATGATAGAAATTTTGTAATTTAAAGATTAATGATAAATTCCCTGTTCTGATGAAGTCAGTGAAAAACCTCCACTGATTATCACTGAGTAAGAATTTTGCCCCCAGCTGTTCTAATCAAATTAGAAGGATACTTACCATCTGACTTGATTTGGGCACCTGGAGAAGAATAAAAGAACAAATTCAAACAATAGCAAAGGTATGACCTGTTACAAGTAGCAGTTAAGTAAAGCGCTTTAAGGCCTAACTGCTTTGCCTGTTTAACTCTGGACTGGTACATTAACTTTTACACTGTGGAAGTGATTGGATAAACACTACTGTATCCAGGTAGTGTGAAAATAACTGCCATTCTTTGCAGCTAGTAGGCAAAATCTTATTGTCAAACCCTCTACTTCCCCTGACAGTAACTGGAAAATTTCTTAGTGACTTCCATCAAGTCTAGCTTTGACTATATTCCCAATAAATATACAGTGCATTCAACACGCAGTAGATGAATCTAGTGTTTCCCTATTTGTACGCCCTATTTGTTACTCTAAGAAACACTGTACTTGCACCAGAAAGGTGACGAGAGAAAGGCATCTCAGTTTGGCATGACTGTTACTGTGCATATCAGTTTGACCTACTGAGGGCGTCAGAGAACATTGTTCTGATTGCAGATCTGGCAAAAACCCCTTGTAACTATTCATAGACTGCCAGTTTAGGAAGTCTGCCAGGCTGTTCATACCCAAAGAAATTAAGAGCTTTTGTTGTTCCATTCTGACAGTAATGAGTCCATAGTTTCATGGTCTCTAAACAAAGAGATGAGAAGCAAGTATCCCTCTTGTTACACAGCACATGAACATGCAGTTGCCCCACTAGAAAATTTCCACCAAATTTTCATGCAAAGGCAGAAATGTCAGACCAAGATCATCAATCAGGTCTGCAAAATACTCACATAGAGCACTCTTTTGTCAAAAGTTTTATTTTTGTGACTTCCTAACAAGTGTCTGATTCACATCTTTGGGAAAGGACCAAAAACTGGACTCTGACCATGGAGCAAGTTCTGCAGAATTATGACAGGATAGAGACCAGTCTGCTCATCTATCATCACAGCAGAGAACACATTCCTACAAGCTGGAGTCCTAAGCATGATGCAGGTGAAGTCTGTCACACACTGTCACATATTTATATCAACATCCTGACGTACAGCTCAGCCATCAGACACAGCTGTATGAATAAAAGTACTTGTAAAGATTAGACTCATCCTTCAGGGAGACATGCTGTTTCTGACTAGGGTAGAGGGAGTGATCACCGCACCTAAAATGCTATTTATCTGTGACGAGGATGACAGATTATGTTTCTGCAGACAGCACTCCAGTCTCACTGCTGCCTCCCACTGACTCACCTTCCCACCAGCCAGGGAGGCAAGCAGGGGCAGGCAGCAGCGCATTGCTTTGGCAGCTGCACAATACACAGTAACCACAGTGTGAAGCATCATGTCATGAGTATCTCGGCAGAGGGTTCCAAGCATCCCCCAATGCCCCTTGGTTCTGCTGGACAGGCCAGGGTAGAGAGCAGAGGTTAACTGCAACCATTGCAAAGACCTTCCTATCACTCAAGTTGCCCAGCCTGGCAGTGAGTATGGGCTCATACTGATGGGGTTTTCTGGAGGAAGTGGTGTACCAGTCTTCTTAACTGGGGTTCCCAGCAAGTCTCCCTGGGTTGATGTGTTTTGCTATTTCTTTTGATGGCAGCTCCACCTGCTGGCACTGGAAGGGCTCCCTGCTCTGCTCTGAGACCACCCTGTCCCTAATAACAAGTCACCATTCTATTGTCACATCCCACCTTCAGCTCCATTTGGGAATGGGAGCTTCCTACAGACCATCTCTAGCATCTATTCAGCCTTCTCCAGTTCTTGCATCTGATCCCTCCTGAATGCCCAATGTACTTTGGACAGAAATCCGACCTCTTCTAAGCTGGGCTGTTGTAATTGCCAAGCAACACATGGGGAATGTGTTAGGTACTGTTCTAGAGGAATTAACCTTTTAATTCAAAAACATTCACCTGCTTGGAGCCTGTTCTGAGGCATGCTTTTTCTTTTCTGGTTCTGCAGCCTCCAAAAACTCTAATTTTGGGTGTGTGCACACCCATGTGCACAGAGTTTTCTCTACCTCTTCCACAGCAGGATGATCAAAAGCTAACATCTGTGGGCAATCATCTGCTGATTTCAACGAGGTCCTCAATGATCAGGAGAATGATCCCACCTGTGAGAATGTGAACTACTTAGTGGGCTTTCCTTTCCTGTTGATAACTTTGGAATCCATGAGGAGACAGGAAGGGGTCTTTATGCAGTCACTCACTGAAGAGTAGTAATTAAATTAATTTAAATAATTACATAAATTAAAAATATTGTAATGGTGGAGAGTGTGCTATTTCTTGATGACCTTCAGCTTCTGGAAGGAGTTAAGGTATTATGTATTTCACTTTAAATTTTGCATGCATGATTTGTCTTCCAGAATATCTCTAAAGGGGATTTATTTATACATAAGACATCATCTTTGAGTTCAAAAAGGAATGAAAAAGTAAGCTTATCTTTGAAAAACAACCACAGACTGGATTTGGTAGTAGGCTGGATACAAACAAATTTGCTCTCAGTGGGGTAAAAGGTGATGTTCTTTGAGGAGTATAAGGAAGGCTTAGCATGTGTGTGCAGTATCTCACTATTAAGAACTGAGGCTTGTAAGAAAAGTATATATGCAGAGGATTAAACCATATAGGTTCTTCTTAAATACAAATTTATCAACTCTTTAAAACCCAGACTTCTTAGAATTATGCACTCTGGTAATAGGCTTCTTAGAAAAGCTTGAACATGCACAAAAGCATAAAACTGCTGCCACTGCGGTAAGTGTTAGCTCAGTGACACAAGCTTTTCTCTTCAAGACCACTATTTTTGTGGGCTAAGCAGAGAAGACTAAATGCTTCTGTTGCCGAAGCCTGAAATAAAAACATTTCCAAAGGCTTTCTGCATAAAAATCAGTTATATAGGGAGATTTTTAATTCCCAACCCACAATTTAAAACTCGAAATAAAACATCCTATCCTTTAGCAAATAGAAGCTTCTTAATTCTGGAGACACAAAAAGAAATGTAATATCAACAGTCAGCTATATGACCATTTCAAATCATACTTACTGCTAAAATGCTGGCGTTGATATAGAACAGCATACTAACTGCTTGAATGTTGCCACATTTTTCCACACTTGCTAATCTAGTGCATTTTGTAGCCTGGTTTACTAAAAATCCTGGAAAAAAGTCACAAAGTATTACTGAACCAAATTAATGAGTAATTATAAAAAGCAGGAATAAAAAACAAAACAAGAACCTCAAGTATAAGCAAAAGTGAAAATAAACAGAATTTCTATTGCAGACAAGATTTTATGTAAGATAGTAAGAACATACCTCCTTAAATTCTCCAAAATGCTATGAGACAAAAATACTACATTTTAACAATAGATACTTAATAAAAGCTACAAGGTTTATGACTTCATTTTGGAGATCTCATAAAGGGTTGTTCTTTCACAAGAGACTTCAGTTTTCTTATGGTCATCATGATGATTGTTAGATTGTTATGATAACACATTTAATAATAACAGGGGGGCTTGGAAAAGGCAGGTGTGTGGGTTTTGTTGTGATTGTGGCTTTTTTTTTTTTTCTTCCCTTCTCCTGCTGCAGATTTTCAGGAAACTGTGTGAAAGGTTAAAATGTAGGGCTCAAGCCTGCAAGTCTGACTTGAGTTGCATTCAGGCTGTGAAAGGAACCTCATTGTGCCAGAGGGACATCTTACAAAGGTTGCCCAGTAAGGTCTTCGTTTCTGTAATAGCCTCTCCCCTCGTGATGTCACCCTTGTACTATTTTATTCAATCAGTTATGTCAACTCGAAGGTCTTTTGTTGGATAAACAACCCATTAACAAGACTCTGAAGGATTTACATATCTAACTTTGAATGTTTAATATAGATGCAATGCAACTTCCAAACTATGTCTAAAAAAAAACCAGAGAAAGAGAAGTTATCTGAAAACATCTGTTCATGAATCTTTATCTGAATTTACGTTTGTGTATGTGTCAATTTACTGGCTAAGCTCAAATCAGAGCAGAATACTCTAAAGCAAATAAACTGGAATTCAAATGCATTTTCCAACCTGCAGGATTCGCATCAGAGCACCAAGAGGAGACAACAGGACTAGGTAGTCTTAGAAATGCATCCACTGTCTGTATAGGAACACCATACTGCCAAATAAAACAACATATTTAAGTCTAGAAGTGTGTTGCAGTCCATGGAAAGTTTCAGAGTATTTATATTAACAATAAATCTGAATAAAAGTAATACTTATTTCCACTATATTTGTCAATACTGTATACTACTTTGTGCATCAATTCTTAAGCCACTATTAAAAGCTTTATGTTTACAAAAGCAGAACAGCTACTTATTTTTCAAAGATCTTAAAAAGCTAGTTCACTTTTTAAGTAAGCTAACACAAAATGCTACACTTCTTATTTTTACATTTCTATATTTAAAGGCCAAAATAAAGTTTGTCTTTTCCAGAACTGCATTTGTAAAAAAGACAGAAACAATGCTCACTTGTTCTTTTACAGAACAATCTAATACTAATTGAATCAGATAACTATTTACCTTGTATCCGTAAGTTTCATTCGCATCAGAAGGATTTTGAGCAGCTGTGTTCATATTCCAGCTGTCAGGCTCAGCACTGAAAGAAGCACTTCCAAACTGTTTAAGCAACTGATCAAAATTTTCAGGAGTAGGCATTTCAGGAGAACTGAAGGAGAGTGCTTGTTTATCTGTCAAAATATTTTAAAGAATGAGATAACTATTAAGACAAAAGATACAGAAACAGTATATAGTAACAATTTTTCCTTCTGGAGTTGTTCAAGACTCAGTTACAGAATAATATCAATGCAACTTTTCTTTAAGAAAAACTTTCTCTTTTCTCTATGAGAAGAGCTAGGCGATATCTTAATTCATCATTTCACCCCGATCCATGAAAGCACAAATGTAAACTTAAGAAAAAAGGTAAGTCCCTTTCTTTCAAAATCATGTTTTCTAACAGCATATGTTCCAAAACAAAGACATGCTAATTAACGTCTACAGTTTCCATGCTAAGTACTCAGATGATAGTCATAATTAAGAGAATATTGTATTGATCACTTCTTAAATTCCCTGCAAGTCAGTTCAAAGCTGGGCATAAAGGATTTGTAGCACTGGTAACTATTACATACTTACAGTAACGGATCAGGAAGGAGTTGGTTTTCCATGAAACAACTTCAAATGTGATTTATTTGATGCTAAATTCTTTAAACAAAAACTAAACCCAACCCCCTTTTTTTTTTCCAATAAAGATTACTAATAGTATGAGATGTTTTAACTCCATAGTTTCACAAGTGAAGGGATTACAACATAAGGACTGTGAGCATACAGAATAACTAGTTTTCTGACAGGTTCAGTTACTTTTAATTTTAGCCTCTTTCTGGTACCTAAAAATCTTATAAAAATGCTTAATATTGCACAATGCTTAATATTGGCAACAACTCTACTTACAGTTTGTAGCATGAATGCAAAAAACACTGGGATTGACTTGGTCAATTAATTTAAATATCCTTTCTGGGGGATTTGCTTCAACATCAAGTGAATATATAGCAGCTTTCTGACTACAAAGACGGTTGTCACCTCTGCAAACAATAATAATAAAATCAATAACCCACTAGAAGTTAGTACTGACCATATGTTAAAGTTCTTTTTTTGTATTGAAGCAGCATCAAAAAAAGCACTAGAGATTACTCTAACACAATTTAGATAGCAATTGTGCCGCCTTAGAATGTTTATATTGTTTTATATTGTGTGATTAGTAATAAATAAAAGAATTCTCCAACATGTTTTATCTAGCAGAGGAAATTGTGTAAGCAGCAACATGAAGGAAAGGTAAGAGACAGACCAGGGGGAAGGGAAGAGCCTGACAGTAATAATATTAGAGCTAAAATGACAATTTGGATGGGATCCAGATGGTATGAGACACCACAAATACAGGGTGCACCACCAGCTATACACGACTCAGAAGCGCTTTTATTTATGTAACGCAAGTGGGAAGTATGACCTTTAGGGTAACATGATGGCATGTAAACCAGAAAAAAGGTCAGCTTTGTGAATACTGGAATAATATTCACTTTCAGGTGCTGCGGGGGAAGCAGGAAAAAGTCCTACTTGACATGCACATAAAAGAAGTGACAGAGTGAGAAACAGGGAGGTGAAATAACCCATCCAGCCTAGGAAAGGTGTTTGTAGATGTGCCATGGTTCATCACCAACAGCCCAGAAGTGCAGTAGGCTGCACAGCGAATGTGCCAGTTCATACCCTGAAGAGTACTGGTGTGTCCTACATGCTAGAAATACAAGATGATGATCCCTATCAAACTGGTACTCAGGCAGGGTTAAAGCAGTCAAGGACAGATACCGAAGAAGTGAAATGACTTTTAGAAAATTACTTTTTAAACATAGAGCTAAACGTTTCCATGAGGTGAACCATTTGTTAGTAGGCTCACATCATAAATCAAACACACTTTTTCTGCTGTTTCAGAGACCACATAGCCTCTTAATTGTGATCAAACCTTTTCAGTAACTAATACAATTATGCAAATGTATATAAATCTAGATGTAAATAATGAGATCCACAGTACTTGCAGTCGTTGAAAATCCCATGGATTTTCATGCAAAACGAACATTTTACACAAAAGAATTTTGAGAAAGAAACACAATTTAATTTTACACATTTTTAGTTGACAAAGAAAGAATAGTCATCCAAGACAATTAAACTGTCACTCAGGAAGGCGTTGATTAGACCTTTCTGATATATATAAATATCTATAAATGGGTAGCAGTAGTCATCATGTGCGAGAACAATAAGAAACCACAGTCTGGGATGACTGCTAATTCAAATTCCAAAGCACCAAGAATAAACCCCAGTGTTCAGATTGGCATAATTTATGCAGGAGGTGGGTTGAAGAGCTGTACTTATTGTTCTGAGAAGTCATCAAGAGATTTTTTACATTATAGTTTTGAAGTGAGCTTTCTGAACTCCTTTTTGAGAAGATGAAATTGGGTGAAGGTGTTTTCAGATCAACTGTAAACAGCAAGGAAACAACTATCGGCATTACTTTATTGATATAATGTTACATTTTACTGTTTATAAAGGGCCAGACTGGCAGTGAGGCAGCAGGCTGGCATGCTGACTTGTAAAACGAGGATAAAGAATGATGCTCGCGCTACTTCATTAAGCCCTGAATTGCTCGAGTTTCTACCTGGTATCATAAACCGTAATGAAAGAGGTTACTGATAAATTGCTGATGACCTGTGGAGGTGGCCAGATGGTCCCATGGTATTAGCTTTCTTAACTTCCAGACACTGCATTATATTGATGAAAGTCTGAAGATCCATTATTCTTCCCCCAACAGAAGGCATCACCACTTAAGTGCCCACAGACAGCAGCACAGAGAAAGAGGTGAAAAGCAAGGGGCACAAGTTTAGAAAAGAGGGAATAAGTGAATGAGAAACTGGGGTGGGAGACCAATTTGCTGTTCTACCTGATTGGGGCCAAAAGTTTGCAGGCCTAGTGCGGGAAGGACTGGTGAAAGGGCAGGCAGGAGTTAGGATGGCAACAGGAAGGGGGGTTAGGAATTAGTAGAGAAGAGGATAGAGCCCTTACAAACACATGCAGCAAATAAAATGAGATTTTGTATTTCATGTAGCTATTTATCCACTTACGTGACAATAGGAACTGAACATGTAGTAAAGAGACTGAAATCGGCTGCGCTGCAATCAGGGTCACAGCAGCAATTTACATCACACTGTGCCACCAACAGATCACAAACACACAGCTTGGCAACTGGAGGAGAGATTTAAATTAGAATTAGAATTGGAACTTTACACATAACAGCATGTTCCCTAACACTTTCATTTTTCACGCCGCCTTATTTTTGACAATGGTCAAAAGTCTACAGCCAAATTCACGTGCTTTTTTTTTAAGTCATTTTTAAAAGACATCTTTTCTCCTACTTAGCAAATCTATTTGGAACACAATAACAAAACCAAGGGCATACTAAAGTCTGATGGTGCGTTCCCTGTGACATCAAAAAAGGCAACTTAATAGGAATTTTGAATGTATGAGAATATACTCAGCTCTGCAGAGGAAAAAAACGAGATACAAGTCAGGTATGCTTACCTACTTGTTTCAGCTTATGGGGGGGGGAAACAAACAACAAAAAACAACAAACAAAAAACAAAACCAAAAATGATGTGATAGAGCAGTGAGATGTTTACAAGCATTATGTCCCAGGGTCCAGCAATATATTTTCCACATGTACCAACATAACCATAGCTGACTTATTTGTTTTTTCTGTCTTTAGATACTGTGAAATATTATAATAATACAGAAAGTAATTGCTAGCAATACTATAAACTCTCTCAATAAAATATATCTGGCAACTTCTTAAAACATTCTTAGGTTCTCAAGTTTATAAATTCAAAGAACAGATATTATTCTACTGAACTGTTTTTGAGAGTTGCTGTTCTATAATAAATCTAGAGTTAAGAATAGTACAGAATGAAGAAAATTAAGACCAGTGCTCCACAGGCAAAACATTCAAAGAACACTCATTTTCATAACTAGTGCTTCTTTTACTTCAGCTTGACCGTTGCCTGTTTCTCTATAGCCTCCTGGATGCTCTCTGACCATCTGAACAGTATCCAGGTATTTCCTGGAATCTCTGAAGTTCTGACTGTTCCAGTTTAGCACTGGAATCCTTAGCTCACCTCGTAAACAAGAGAAGTTTAAACACAGATGATTAGATTGCAATGCTGTGTCTCTGAGATCAGGGATTTAAGTCTCTTCCCTAAGGAGGTACACAGTGGGACGTGTTTAATTTGGCAAGTAATCTAGGGAAGCTGAACCGATGGCAACAACACTGGGAAATCAAAAGATCAATAAAAGTATACCTGCCAATTAGAAGACAGTGGGAAACACCTTGACAGCACAATAACAAGTTGTGATCTATATTGCTGTAGCACCCCTATATATCCACAGAGCCAGGGCTGAATTAGGAGTTTCAAGGCAAACTGTGTGCAGAAATGTGTGTCAGTGGAGCTCTCTGAGCACAGCAGGGGTGAGGCTGGGTCGGCTGTGCAGGGCCAAGCTCTGCCCGCTGGGCTCAGAGCAGGGTGTTGGAGGGTGGTAGGGGAGCCCGTCCTCTGTCAGCACGAATGCACAGGCCCGTGCACGCTGGAATTTGCGTGCCCAGTACCCCGAAGCTCTGGAGGGTGTTGCTGAGCCTCCCTGAGAAGGCTCCAAGCCTTGGCTGGAGTGGAGGGTGGGGTGCTCAGAGCTCCGCTGCAGCACAGCCCTGTCGAATCTCCAGGGAGACACAGGGCAGCTGCAATGCGAGCCGGAGGAGGGCCAAGCCCCCCGTGGAGACTGGAGGCCCAGGAGAGGCCGTGAGCCCAGGAAGTCACCGGTGCCCCGCAGACCCCGACCCACAGGGCACCCACCGTCTGTGACCGGGGCCGGCCCGCTGCGGGTCCGTGCCCCGGCGGCAGTGCGGATCTCCGGTGAGTCTGCGGAGCCCGCCTCGCTGGCGACAGGATCTACGCTGGACTCCGCTACCCAGAGCGGCAACAAAAGGAGGAAAACCCCAAACCTCAGCGCCGCGGCCATGGCGGCCGCCCCTAGCAACGGCGCGGTTACTAGGAAGCGCGAAGCATCACGGGAAGGGTGTGGGCCACCCTTCCCGGGGCCTCACAGGAAACAAGAGGGGAGGGGGCTGCGGCCGCAGGGCATGCTGGGAAAGGGGCAGCATGGCGGGCGGCGGAGGCGGTTGGGCTGCCATCTCCCCTCAGCGCGGGGAGATGGGGGTGAGGGCACGCACCGGGCTTTTGGCTGGATATGGCGGGCCGTGAGGCCGCCCCGCGCGCCTCAGCCCGTTCAGAAAGAGCGCAGCGCGGCGGTAGCGTGGGGGTCAGTGGCCCCTCAGTACCGAGCCGAGGCCAGTAGGAAAAAGTTTAAGGTGTAGTGACCTACATGTAAGTCACGTAGGTGGTCTGGGTACAAATGCTGTTGGAAGGCCATACACACAAAAAAATGTAAGGACCTCTTGTGAGCTATAAAATCCTATGTTTAGCATATTATTGCAACTTTGTTTATAATAGCTTTTCTCAAACTAATTTTTAAAGTCTTACCAATTTCTTTCTCCTTTTGAAAATGCCATGGATCCTTGATACTCAAGTGTGCATATTCATTAATCTTGTTAGTTTTGCAATATATACAGGTATTTTTATGCCAACTTGGAAAAACAGTAAGGGAGTGACTAATTGATCAGGGTTCCTTATGGTTAGCTTAGAAATGTTAACATCCAGGCTTCAGTTCCAACCAAGAGACTACTTTCTAAAGTTAAACTTGCCGAAGTTTGTGTTCTGCATTATCTCATCAAATGCAACTTTACAACGTTTGTTCGTGCATCACACTGACAAGTACATTGTTACACAGTGTTTCCTATTTTTTCTGACCAGGTTCATTCCTATAGTCTTGAAGGGAAGCTGACAAAAGCTTGAAGACCACGAGAAGGCATGTTCTATTTTATGTTTAGTGCACTTGACTGCTTTCGCTGCCAGTCACAACTTCTGAACAGCACAACTTCACACCGGCTTGCAAATCTAGTGTGTTGGAGATGTTCCAGCTTCCTCTATTGAAAACTGAAATAATTCCACAGTGCACACAGCGTGTTTGTCACTTCTTCAAGCTGTCCTCTGCTGCACAAGAGCCGATTATTCACAAAGGTGCCGGTGAGTTATGCAAGACAGATGATTGTCTGCCTTACTCAGTACAAGGCTACCAAGGTCATTTGATATTACCAAAGAGCTGGTAATTTAGGATGGGTTTGAAATAGCTTCATAACATGTGGCAAAATCCTGGAGTCATCCTTTCCCTTGGAAAGACCTCATTCTTCTAAGGATACAGTGATGTGAAGAGGAGAATCCAGTGTACTCCACTGTACCCCAGGCCTCTGTGTGCCATACATGCAGTAATAGTTTCACCTGAGTCTCCATTCTGCATTCCTTTTGTTAAAACAAATGTAACTCAAACTTACTGTATTTGCCTTCTTCTTTGGGGAAGAAGAAATTATGTGTTTAGTCTCTTTGTTTCATTGCTGTTTCTGAGATTATTTTGATTCACTTGGAAACATTTATGCATTTCCTTTTGCTAAGGTCTCCTAAATTATGTTACTAGTGTTGGGGTTATTTTTTAGGCTCAAAGAGTAACAGTAACTTTAAGTACACTTCCATTTTGAAAAGTGACTGTAAAAATGGCATCACAGGGCTCCTTTTGCTTCTTACTAACACTGTGCCTGGACTGACTGCAGCCATAGAAGAGAATATGTGCCTATATTTGGAGGAAATCATGGGACTCTTTAAACAGCAGTACCTTTCATTATCCCACAGAAGAGAAACACGTTGACTTTGCCAGTTTACTCACTTAGATTGGTATATTCATAGCTACGTTGAGGACAGATACTCATGCGCTATACAGAACTCTAGTTTTGGCCCTGCTTAATAAAGTGGATAGGCGCAGGCTGTAGGAGTCAGCTGAGGACCTATTTGCAGCTAGCAGTTAGAAGTCTTGCAGCTTCAAGAAAAAGGAAGCCTTAGGCAAGGGATCAGTTCCCTGTGTAAAGGGTGGCTTGCTTTCCTGCATGCTAAAAGACAAGTGAAGCTCTCTACTTTTGTCACTGTTAAGTAAGTGAAGTTTCTGCATGCTGTTGCTTGAGGGAAAAACAGATTTTGGAGTTTTCTTTTGGATTGCTGTGGTGCTTGTCCCAGCTGGGAGAGGCGAGCCTGCAGGAAGAAACAGTTTGAGCACATGGCTGCTCTCTCCTTCGGTGACTGGTGTTTGAGATCAGACATCTCTCCAGGTAAAGCTGATTTAGGGGCTTACAATCCCTTGAACTTCCTTGATTAATCTCCCATATGCTACATCTGGTCAGTTAACAAGGATGAAGATGTTTCTCCTACATAGAAGTCATGCAGATTTTGAAACTTGAAATTTTGTTTGCAGGCTTGGAGGGAGAGTGGTGTTTGATTTATTGCTTATCATCACCGGTCATATTCTGTCTTCTGTATCACTTGTTCAACTGTGGTGTCTTGAGGTGAGATAATATTAAAGCACCCCTACTTGTTAGTTTACACATTTCTGTTGCATTTAAAATCAGTAAAAAGGGCTGTTGACAATGCATAAGGGAAAATATAATTTAATACATTCTTTTTGCATCCAGAATTACTTTGCAAAGCTGATGGTGCACAAGGGACGAGACTCCTGGGTGAAGACGAAGACTTGCTGAAATCTGTGAGCTCTTCCCAAGCACAGATTGCACCCTGAATGCATGTGGGCAGAAGCTAGATGAATAAGGAGGTATTATTTCTTACTGCACCTACCACTGAAATAGAATAGAACTGGGCAACTGTTCAATAGCAAAGTATAATGTAATTAATCTGTTCTCCTCATGACTTTTTTTTTTTTCATAAGTAAGTTAGGGCTTTACTGAGAGCAACAGTTCACCTAAACCCATCTCCAATAGTTGCTATAAAAGAAAATAGGGTGAACATAGCTCTTGTGTCACTTCAGTTTCTTCTTTATTAATATTTAAGTGACTAACTCTGAATTCCTTAACTGTACGATGTGATAGTTCAGTAAAGTCATGAAGCCTGTCCAGAAATACATACACACAAACAGAATGCAGTAAGTAAAGTCCCTGCAGAAAGAAACATAAAGAAAGTAGAAGAAACCCCACCTTTGTCATACAGAGAAGAAAGGTGAGACAAAAGCCAAGTATAAGAAAAGCCATTTGAAAAATACCACCACCACAAAAAACATCCTTGTGTGAGACTTTTGAAGCAGGTTCCAAAGAGCAAACTCTGCAGTATGTAGGACAAGATCAGGACATTAATAAATAATGCATGTTCTCCATCACAGAGATTTTAATTTATCCTATCAACATGAGTTAATTAATAATTTAAAAGGGCACTGTGATCCTCATGTGGGAGGTCCTGTAAAATGAAAATTCAGGCAGTTTAAGATGCAGTAGATTGCTGTCTATTAAAAAACATGTTAAGGGATTGACTGTATTACTATTTTAATTATATTTTAAGCAGCAAGATTTTTATACACATTTAAGCATTATAGTGTGGCATTTGCAATCCAAACATTGTGGGATTAAGCCCTGTCAAGTACACTAAAACCAGGGGAAGTGACTGATTAGAAACACAAATAAAACTAACACAGATGCCTTTTATGAAACGCTAAGACTAAGCAAAAAGTGCTACTTATATTTCAGTTTCTCTTATCCAAGCTTATTTTAATAATGCAGTTAAATTTTCAACTGTATAACTTTCACCACAGCCCTTCCCTTTTAAAATTACTTGAGGTTTAAATAATTTAATTACTTTTGGGCATACAAAATTATTGCTGTTCCTCAGGACAAAAGACAGTAGAGTTTTCAGAGTAGTGCACCAGTATCTTCTGAACATAGCTATGAATATGCAAATCTAAGTGAGTCAGCTGGCAAAGTCAACATGTTTCTCGGCAGCGGGACAATGACAGAAATTCTGCCCATGGACACATATCCTTTTGATTAAACAGTTCAATTTTATTTTTGGACATTTAAACTAACTCACAAGTAGAATTAGATTACTAACCATGGTCTTCATACATTATGATGGTTGTGGTGTTCAGGCTATTTGTTGGCTGCTGTTTCTGAACATACCACATAAAAGGCTTTTAATTGCCTCAGGTTTTAGTTTTAGGAAGTTTTTAGTAATAAAAAGTGCTAAACAGTTACTATCGTGAAAGATGTTCTCTAGGAAGTGGTGTAATTTCTGTAATTTTAAACTTTTAGGAGAAAATTGTAAGAGGAAACAGTTTTGTATGTGCATTACTTGATCTAAGTATGTATTTTCAGCTTGATGCCATTCAAAACAATGTTACCACTGACCAAAAGACAGAGGCACCATTAAATGGTCATATTTTGCATTTCATAGAGAAGCTGAAAGACTTGGGTGAGGTTCTAAAGGAATTGAGGGAGAAACTGATACACTAGATCAATCAACTCTCCCAGGGTTTCAGACATCTAGGATTTGGGAGGCCCTAACTCCCCATCCTGAGATGGTGATCTTCTAATTCTGCACCTTCTCTTGTCTCTTCCATGAGGATAAATCTGGTATTGTCCTTTTCACAGTAGTTTTCTGTTTGATGCTAACTATGCTGTCTTGAACTTCATGTTTTCAAGGCAAACATTGGTTTTGCTCTCTGACAGATCACTTTAAAAATTCAAGTGGACAGGCATTTTTAATTAGAGTCAAAACAAAGTCAAATCAGGCTGAAATAAACTGCATTCTGGACTAGCACAACATTAGCCCTTAAATAAATAGTGAGAAGCCTGGGCTGTTTCTGTACGGCAGATGGCATTACAGGTAATATTTATCATACTCCAATCCCAAGGCTAAGATAGTAGGGAGGGAGGATTGACGTCAGCTACAAGTGAATCAGTCTTAATACAAGCTGTATAATTGCTTGTGCCTTCAACAGTTGATTACATTGTACAGCACTTCTGCCTAGCACTCCTGGTTGCATTTATTAGTCTGTCTGAGCAAGCCTAGCAGGGAGAGTTCATTTTGTTCTGCAGCTTAAATGAACTGATGTAAATGGATCTTGGACTTTGAGGTGGGAAGATTCCACCCAACTGCAGTAACCAGGGGGATGCCCTTTGCCCCAGTTTCTGTGCCAAATTTGTGCATTTGAGAATTTTAAACAAATATCACTTGGCAGGATATCGACCCTCAGGGTACAAGACTAATACTGAGTGAGCCAGCAGGGCATGTACTGGGAGGAGTTTACAGGGAGGTCTATCAGGATTTACACTGAACAGTGGGGAAAACCCAGTCTGTCTTAGTTCGTTAAAAATGATTGTTTTTTGTCTCACAGGAGCCAAGTGACCTCTGAAAGAAAAGCAATAGCAATTTTTCATCTGGGTACAGCGTCATCATGCAGGAGTGAAAGAATTTGGCAAAGGTTATTAATTATCACATAAATGATCTAGTCTTCCTTGGCTGGGTGGGTGACCAGGGATGGAGGAGTATGGACCACTCACAGTATGCCTTGGCTTGGGAGCCCTGGTTGAAACACAGTCATGCTCTGCCAAGTCTGACAGCCTCGTGCTCATGCAGTGTTTCTCAATCTGCGAGCCGTGGCTGATGGGCAAAGCGGCATGGAGAGCATCCCGTCCCACTCTGCGAAACACGATGTGACAAGGCACGGGGCACGCGGGTTTAGTTGGAAGTGTGGTGGGGGATTGCAGGTGGAGAGGTGATGCACACTCAGCGACTGGAGAGCAGATCACCTTGCGCTAACCAGAGCTGCCTCCGGGCACCCTGGCACTGTAGGCAGTATTAAAATCTGCTGCATTAAAGAAAAAGGGGTTAACCCAGGCTGGACTTCTCCTACAAAGGACCTGGATGAGAAGCAGGAAGAATGAGGGGAGGGAAGGAATGACTCTGGGGGAAACCCTGAAAATTATGTGCTTCCCTTTCCTGCTAGAGATACAGGAGGGTGTGAGGCAGTGTTTGCCACTGAGGAGAGCCACCTTTCAAGTACTGTTTGTCATCTCACACACCCTGATGGGCCTTGGCAGCAGCACACCCTTATCTCCAGCATGTTGGTAAATTTGAGTGCGCGGCAGTTTCCTAATTCACCAAGCCAGGGCCTGGGCTGCTCTTTATGTTCTCTGCACTTTCCTTCTCCCCATTCTAATGGGCAGATTAATTTTTTAATAAGTTTGGATACAATTTAACTGTAGACGGAAAATTTTCATGCATTGCTTAAGCCTTTAGCAGTTTAAAGGGGAGGAATATTGTCTCCATCAAGATCCACAGCAAGTGAAATGCCTGCTGTCTCTTAACACTATTATAATGATGGTGCTTCAATAATGTTCCCCATGGGCTGGATCCGTGGAGGATGCCACAGCGATTTTCCTTTCACTGGAGTTAGTTCGGGCTTGTTTCACACCCACCTTTGCTTTATTTACACCTGCCTGTTGTTTTGTTATTTACGTATCTTGGGTTATATAACGCAGCAGCCGCCTCTTTACGTGTATCTGGAAGCATTATATGAATTTGCACGCCTTGTGCAGAGCTACCTGCTAGGAGCTTCCAAAGGGACAAGCCATTTTGCTCTTACAAGCAGCACAGAAAACCAGGCTGCAGAAGATGAGGAATTGGGTCTTTTTGAACATGGTGGGTCTTTGAAAGTGTTGAGGTCTTAAAGTTGTGCAGGGGGAAACACCTGAAAGTCGTCTCACTGACTTTGTATCATGCTCACCTGCAATTAAAATAATTTTAGCGGGTTTTGTGTGATGACTGCCTACTGTGGACTTCTCATGAGGGTTTTGTTTGGTATTTCATGTCCCTTACCCAAAATGGATTAATGCTCTGCACTTTCATGAATTTCCACAGAAACCACACAAACATCACGTGCTGTAGTGAGCTGGCTCTATCCCTAACTGCAGCCTGCCGGGGAAAACAGGAGGAGTTGTCCTTTAAAAATAAATTTTTGTGTGGTATGACTCACATAACCGTCCTTAATAGCCAGAAAGTACAAACGGCCACCGAGTCCCTTCAAGTTATTTGGAGCACGCAAGACACGCGGCCCGATATGGGCATGTAGGGCGAGTATTTGGGTTAGGCACAGCCTTGCTCGTGTCGAAAACGTAATTGGGGTAATCACAGGTAAAAACGCAGCAATCCGGGGAACCGTCTTCGGCCGGGAGCTGAGGGGCTCGGAGCCGGGTCACCGGGGCGCTGAGGGCCGGGGGAGGTTGGGGGGGGGGGGGGGGTGGTAGGCGGTGCCGCCGTGCCGCAGCCGCCGCCGCGGGGGCTGCTGGGAGCCGCCGGCTGTTATTGTCCCGCAACATGCAAATGAGGTGCGGCGGCCAGCCAATGGGAGTGGCTGCCGGCCGCTGCGCAAGCGTCTTTGAGGAGGGGCGGGGTTGACCTCCCCCTCCCCTCGCCCCGCTCTCCTCGGGCTCGAGCGCCGGGGCCTGCCTCAGCACGCGCGGCGAAGATGGCGGCCGCGGTCCGCGGGGTGCGGGGGCGGCGCAGCGGGAACCGCCGGCTCTGACCGAGCCGCTCCGCCACTGCGGCGGGAGAGCGCCCGGAGGGCTCCGGCAGGCAGCACTCGGCCGGCCGGGGAGGAGGCAGAGCCCCCCTCGGGGGGGGGGGGAGGGGTGGGAAGGAGGGGAAGCGCTGCCGGTAACCCGGCCGTGAGGGGCGGCGAAGGGCGGGAGCCGGCCCGCAGGGGCGAGGCGGCCCGAGGAGAGGGGGGAAGGACGAGGGGCCGGGCCGAGGAAGGGCAACGCGGGCCGGCGGGGGCTGAAGCGAGCCGGCCGGCGGGCAGGGGAAGGCTGGCTCCCTGCGGCGGGCGCTCGCAGGTCAGGAGGCGGCTGCGCCGGTGGCTCCCCGCGTTCCTGGCTCTCGGCTGTTGGGCGCCCCACGCCATGTTCTCGGTGCTCTCCTATGGCAGGCTGGTGGCCCGGGCAGTCCTGGGCGGCCTCTCGCAGACGGACTCCCGTGACTACAGCTTGGTGACAGCCAGCTGTGGCTTCGGTAAAGATTTCCGTAAGGGCATCCTCAAGAAAGGCATGTGCTACGGGGATGACGCCTGCTTCGTGGCCCGACACCGCTCGGCAGATGTGCTGGGTAAGTGCTGGCGGGGCCCTGCTCGGCGCTGCCGCGGCGGCTTTGCTGTGTCGCGACCTCCCCTCCTGGAGCCGCACATGGCGAAGCGGCTCAGCGGAGCCTTCGGGTGCAGACAAAGGAGCCGCTTCTGCCTGTAAATGTCAGTGTGAGTTCTCTTTTTTTTTTTTTTGTTTTTTTTTCCAGTTTCAAAAGAAAGCTCTCGTGCTCTTTTGCTGCAGCATGACGCCCACCTCGCTCAGCCTGCCTTTGGGATGGGGTGTTGTGGGTGCTGGGCATCAGGGCCCAGCCTTGGCATTTCACCTGTAGGTGCCTGTAAGGCCCTGTGGCTCCAAAAGCTGGAGAAACAGCTTGTAGTGCCTTTCACTTTCTGTGTGCCTTTAAAACCTAACTAAGCCCCATGCATATGTATTGCATTTTCACAGAAAAGATCATTGAAACAGACACTTCCTGATTTCAGCATGTGCTGTGTCCTTGTCAAGAGAAAGGCAAAGTGACATTGAGACCGGTTTCAAATGTCAAACTTCAATTTCAGTATTTGTTCTGTCCTGTTTGCGCTCTCTGGTTTGAATTCACATGCAAAATGAATCTTAAGAGTTCAAATTTTAGAAGTAGCGAATAATTATAGGTAATCATTGGAATCTTTAGTTTATGAGCAGCACTGCTTCTGACAGTGCTTGACCTTTCTCCTGTGTAGTCAAGGTTGAATTTGGCAAATTGACACTCTGCAAAAGTTAGTTTTTGAACAACTGACAGAAGTAAATTTTCACCAGAACTTTGACATAAAAAAAAAAATTTCCTCGCTGGCTCCTTTTTGTTTTTTATTTGTTCATCATTTAAAACTGATGGGATTGCATTGCAGTGTTTCATGATGTGACAGTGATTCTTCAGAATTCGGTACTGTCATTGTAACTTGGTTGCTGTTTAATACAGCTGAGACATTTTTTCAGGAAGCTATAACTTGGAGCTAGGTAACAGTATTGCTGATTATTCTCAAGGGGGGGATGCTACAGTTTTCAAGGAGGTGTTCAAAACTGGTCAGTGCACTTTAGATACTCTGCATCATTTCTGTTGTGTCTGTTCCAGAAAAACTTCTCTATTAGAATTAGCTGTTGGACAACCTTACTTTAACATGTGACTAAGGCTGGCTGCCTTTAAAGTTCATGCTAGGCCAGCGCTGATAAATAACTGAGCGATCGGTATTTGCCTATAAGAGAAATGCAGAATTTGCTTTACTTAGGTGGACTCTTTGCATTGGAAAGTGGGTAGATGTAGACCCATTTGATGATGTTTAGGGTTTTTTGGCCATATTTGGTAATTACCATCTGTAGACCTACAGCTTGTCTTGTCTTCCTGCTGGAATCAACAGAGAATTGCATTTCTAAGTTGGTCATTGCATTAATTTTCATGGCGACTTGAAAACAAACGGCATTGTAACTTCACTTAAGGATCAAACAGCAAAGAAGGCTTCAGACCAGGATGTCTTGAATACCAAGAAGAAAATAATTTAAATAGAAAAGCTGTTTTTTTTCCCTAAAAGGCTATTTTCATGTTAGTTCTTTATTGCTTTAATTGTGTGAAATTAAAGTGTACATTCTGCAGACAGTAATGCTCAGGATGAGTTTTGATGCAGTCTAACTTGATGCTTTTTCTTCATCTGTAATTCTTAAAATTTACAGACTTGGTAGTTTCCTTGTTTCTGCTGCTACAATCATCTCTCTGCTCTTGCTTTCTCAACCAGCTCTTCTACACTGCTGCAAAAAGTTTCAGCACCAGTGTTTTCCTGCTCTCAATTCCTCTATTCTCATTACAAATCTGAGGTTCTGTACCTATTTTTTTAAAGAGACTCATAAATGTTTTATTGACTTAATACCGGCCTAACTCTGCACCTCAACAAAACTGAGCCGAACTGTTGCTTTTCAAGCTTCATTTTTAAATAGCTTAATGAAGAGGCTCACGTGCTTTTAGCCAAAGTGAACACACTAGACGCAGTAAGTAAGAGTGCTTTTAGGGAACAGTAAATTTCAAGTGTATCGCTTAGAGTTAGTCTGCCCTAGTAGTCATCAGTGACAAAGCCATGCCAGATAATTAATTTAAAATTCTGTGCCAGTCTCTTCTAGAACCAATTTATGGGAAGCATGCCTGTGTGGGATGGATATGGGTGTGGTGTAACAGTGAAAGAGCTACTCCCAGCCGTTTGGCATGAGTGCTTGGGGGTTAATTTTCTTAGGTCAAAGAAAAGTTAACTAGGCAATGTGTTTATAGTAGATACAGAAATGCTAAGCACTTCTTTTGTTGTATGTATACTGTATGGTCTAAAGGCTGAAAATGTAATGGTGTCTTCTAGCCTGTGCTTTATCCTTTTATACTAAGATCAACAGAAAGCTTATGAAGATTTATGTTATTTCCAGTCTTCCCATAGTCGTTAAAGGTTTGATAAGGCCTGTTACTGGTGTACTTGAATACTTGGGGTTTTGTCTCTTATCTGCACTTTTGTCTGGGATGTACCTGTTAAATTTGCACGTTTTCTTCCCATTCTGAGCACAGGGAGAAACAAGAAACTCAGAACCAGAGTGTTTCCTTTGGGGTCACTCTGAGAAAAGGAAATGACTTTACTACTAATATTAATCTCTCGAGCTTTATGATTCATGCCTGTGTTTCCTTTTTGCAGCTGGTTGTACCATCTTCTACCTTACTGTATGCTCACTGCCAGTGTCTTGGTTGTCCAGATCCTCAGAATATTCAGATGTCTTCTTGAGACTTGGTAGATGTTACGTACTACTCCACATCTGAAGGCATACCTTTAACTCTTGAAGACAGAAGTACTGTTTTTCAAAGCTGAAAACCAAAGCTCTTCAGAAACTGACACCTCTGTTTTTTCCCAGTTAGCATGCAAGTAGAATTTTTAGTGCATAGGGAGCAAAACACACATTTTTAATTTAAACATTTTATATAAATGTTTCACTTACTTAACAAAACTAAACACTGAAGCTTGTTTATAAATTTTGTGATGTTGCATGCTGGTGATTGTTTTCTGTATTGTTTGGATCTGCCTTTTCTTGCTCAGTTGGGCCTTATCAGGCTCTTTGCTAGTTTTTTATGGATTTTCCAAGCTGTTGTGTGACTCATTATTGAAACGTTACAGCAACCAAGGCGCATCACATGACAGCATCACTTATACAATGTCTGTGCTGGGTAGAAGTTTGGGTGTAGCCAGTGTGACTTGACTAGTCTTCCAAACTATTTCTGTCTCCCAGCAGTAATAGGAAAAAACTGGCTGTGTGGTAGCAGGGTACTGTTTGTCCACTGCAAAGTTAAAATTTGGCAACTGTTTCATCTGCTGTGAATCTTGATATTTTTGGGGGAGGAGGGAGGGGAGGGTGGGGTGTGGAGGTATTGTAGGGCAGCTACTCTAAACTGAAAGGAATTGTACTTTATTTTCAAATAAAGTTTGTCAGCAGCCTGCATAGGACCCTCGAACATTGTCAATCTCGCTGTCATCAAGAAGAGGAAACTACAGAATGTAAAAGGATTTGTAGATGAAATGTCAAGGTTGTTCTGGCAACTGTAGAGGATGAAGGGATTCTTACTTTGATGCCTGAAGGTCATACGAGACTATGTTAAGTGGTTTATTTGATATCATACCCATTAAAGAGATTGCTGCCTTATCACAATTTGTCACACTAAAGGAGGCAAGTCAGTTTGCTTGTTTCTGAGGAGCCTTTCACCTACTCTGTTGGGAGAACTCAGGACATCTTAGAGGGAGTAATTAGTGATTTGGAAAAAAATGTCTATGTGTCTTAGTTTGTAATAGATCAAATGAAATTTTCCTTTTAACATGGGAGTATAAGTGCTGTCATTTGTAGAGAAACTACAGATTGAGAAACATCCCCATTCACTGACGTTCTTTTCAATACAGCTAATCCAAATGTCAGCAGAGCTGTTCTTAAGTAGCACTGAATGTAACCTCCTAGAAATGCAGTAGCTCTCTTTGAGAGTGAAATTAAAATCTCGTTATTTTTCTTTACATCGGTTTCTGGAAGGGCATTACACACAACATATTCTGATCAGAATCTGCAGTTGAACACTTAATTGTGAGTGCTGTTAATAGTTGTTGATAGCAGACAATTTTCCATTCATACGCAGATCTTAGCTTGAAGAAAAAGCAGATTCTGTCAGAAATCACAGAAGGAAATAAGCAAAGCTGAACACAATACAGTAGGTGAGTCATTAATCATACCTGTGTTGCAGGGAATGTTGCAAAAATCTTCAGCTGTTTACTTTGGTTCATTCACGCTATTAATATTGTAAGCCTGAGATTATTCAGACTGCATGTAATTTTGGCACAGTTTGGCTGATGTCTGTCTACAGTACCTAGCCCTTTTCATCATGTAAGTGCCAACCGCCACCAGCAGTTCAGCTACGAAAATAAGTGCTGCAGTTGCTCAACACCTTGAGAGATAAAATAGTTATAGCTATGCAGGGAAGCTTTTACAGAACTCACAGATATAAATAATTCAGTGTTCTACTGTAGCTCCCGAAATCTACTGACAAATTTTTCAGGCTTAAATAAAATAGGCAAGAGGTCTACCTTGTAAAAACCTGTTTCAGGAACAACAGCGTATTGTAGAGGGGGGAGAGATAGAAGGAACTGCTCTTTTTTCCTGGAAGTGTATGTGTATTTTAATGTTTTCAGTTGTTTCTCCTTCAGTTTGTTCTTCATCTCTTGCTTTTTGTTCCTCATTATCACTTAGTTATTCTTCCAGTACCTTTCTATTTCATGCAAGGGTAGTTTAAGGTCTGCTGTAACTTCTAAAATGTACAGTGTGAATAAGTAACTTTTCCTTTTGTAACTAGTTATCAGTCACACACAATCTGCCTTTAGGGATTTGTATTTAACCAGGTTATTTCTTTGTCAAAACCTGCAGGGGTGGGAATGGGGATAGACACCATTTGGCTAAAACACTGTGATCCTGTGCATGCTGCCAGTGAAGCTGCTAGGAGAGTTAGTGCTGGCTTTGAGCATGTGACTTGCTTTGATTGGAGATCTTATCTAGGTATACAATTTATCTTATTGCTGATAAAACAAGAAATCTTATCAGTTTATCTCAGTTCTGATATGTTGACAGCTACTAGGTGCTGTGTTTCAGACTTGTGTAGTGCAACAGATTGCACTTTGTTACCATTTTAGCCTTCTATATTTGATGCAAAATAAAATCAGTCACAGATACATCCTTTTGATGTTTTTTTATCAGTGATTCATTGTTAATTCAGGTAAGGATCTCAAGAAATGTAAGGTTCAATAGGATGTGTGGAGTGTCTTACAAAGTTAATTGTGGTTGCATGCAACACGGATTCCTGCTGGCAGACTTGGGCCTGCCTGGTGCTTCTGTGTGTAGTGGTTATTCTAGCTGATGCAACGTTTGAAAGTACCTGTCTTTCAAGAGATTTTTGGGACAGGATGATACTTTTGGACTCTGACTATAGGCAGGTTATTTTGCCAGGTAGCCAGAACTTCTACTCATAACAATATTTATATTAAACAAGGTTTGATTAGTGTCGTACTTTTGTTCTGAACTTTAAGTCTGTTTAGTTTATATTTGTGCTGAACTAGATAAAACATCTGGATCTGACTTATAAAAGTGTGCGCTGAAAAGCACATACTACTGCTCTCGGCACTGGCTGGCTCTTCCCTGGGCTTCTGCAGTTAACCTTATGTGTTGGCAGTCAAAACAACTTTGTATTTCAACTGGTATTCTATCCCAGGTGCTTTTAGCATTTTGAAATAAATTTTAACAGGATTTGTTGCCAGTATCTTCACTTGCTCAGTTTCAATGCTGCAGCATCAGTCACTTGTGCTTTGTCTTGAAACTTCATTACAACTGTCTCGCAGATCTTGATACACTGAATCTTTAAGAAGTTAGAAAGAGCCAGTTTTTGGACTGACACATGCAGCGAATATTTAATCTGGCAGCAGTAATTGTGTATTTTCCAGCAGAAGGCAATGTAGTGGAGTGTTAACTCAGTGATTCTAAAAGGTCTCCATAATATGATTAAATACTAGAGAAGCATTTATTCTTTTGAAGTAATTTATTGTGAAATTTTAAATTGCTTTATTTACAGTGGTGGTTCATCTAGCCACAGGCATTTCATTGTCACATGGGCATTTGTGTAATTTCTGCATAGTCTTGAATAGGGAATAGCTGAAGAAATATTCTTTCTATAAAATTTTCCAATTTACGGAGTAGCTTAGAAAAAAAATCAAGGATTATGTACAGTTCAATTTAAATAATTCTTCTCGTCCATGGATTTTGTCCTACAAAATATGAATCACTGGACATGTAAGACGGGTATTTTAAGTTAAATGCTGGATACTGGAAGACAATATTTTAATGTTTTATGGTGAAATGTAAGAAAATGGAAACCTGAGTAATATTTCTCACTTGTTAAAACTAGTTATTTTTATCATTTACAGTTTTTTTTTTGTGTGTGTCTCAGGTGAAAACAAAGCTAATATAAATGAATAGAGCTTGGCAGTACTTCTTGGCAGTGATACTGCCAATTGCTGTCCCTTTGAATTTTCCTTTGGTGACAGAGGGGAAAACATGCTACTATAGAAAAATTAGTCCATTTTTGAGTCAAGTTTTCAGTATTTGCTACTTCTGGAGTTTCTTCTCTCAACTAGTTTTGCTCCCTCTTTGCTGTACAGCAAATATCACAAAGTTTGAGAAAACTTTGTTTTCATTTACATTTAATCTATTTCAGTAGCAGTTAGTTCAATCTGTTTCAAAATCACATATTCCTTTCCCATAAAACTGTTTAGTTTGTGTTGAGAATATAGAATGTAAAGATACTGGTTTTTATTTTAGAACCAAGTTGAAGGTAGAACAGGATGGCTAAGGATCTTAGGGAATGTAAAAATCTTCTTTTAAGGCAAAGCCAATCAAGGTGGATATTTTCTAGGTGGCACTGTGTGGAATGGGGCTTCTTCAATGTGCTTTGCCGTTGAGACCAATGGCAGCAGTGATTCCTGGCTCTGTGCCGGAGCAGGAGGAAGCATTTGACTATTCTGGCAGTGTTTGAGCCATGCTTTGGGAGCCAACAAGGTCATTTAGCTTATATTAAATGAACTGACCTATCATCTTTAAGAGATACAGTTTAAAAAGAAAAAGAGGGGAAAAGACCTCAACTCTTCGCAAAAAAACCCAATGTTATCCATTTTGGGCAAGGACAAGAAATAGATGCCTGTGGTGGCAGATGAATTAGCAAGCTGATGAGGTGGTGTGGAGCGTGCTCTGGGGTCTGCTCATTAATGCCACGGTCCCGCTTGTTTCTGTGCCAGCCACGGAGGAGGAATGCACAACTGTCCTGCTGGTTCTTAAGCAGACACGCTGTTCTCCTGAGCGTGGTACAAAGCTAAGTCAGAGGACTGACTTGTGAGCCGTCTAGAGGATGATTGTTTTGGAAGGCACTGGCAGAATGTACTTAAAGCTGTTTGTAGCTTGCAAAAAGCAGACAGGACGGCAGGCAGGCAAAGCCATTTCATGGCTCAAGGTAGAGTATGAAGTATGCTGCTATGCTTACGGATTTTGATTTCCTGTCTGGAGTAAGTGAGCAAAGAAAATCAGGTGGCATACTGTTATTTTTACCTTAAAAATTGAAATAGGTTTTGATAATTAACCTTACCAAGTGCTTGCTATGATGGCTTTCTTGTACTCCGTACTAATGCTGTAGTGTTTCTATTTAAATATTTACCAGGGAGACTAGTGCAAAAATGGTTTACTGATCGCTTGAGAGAACTCTAGCTTCTGATGAGCTTGTCTTGTAGCTGCAGTAGGAGTCAAAAGCTTTGGACAGTACTTGTCAAACACCATCTTTTCATTGCACTAACCCTGTTCTCAGTGAAGCGATGCTGTATTCAGCTAACAAAAGTACATCTGAATTGCGTTAAAGGGAAAAATGCTGCTCCTCTGATAACTTCATGTAAAACAAGCATCATCATCCAAACTGAAGCTTAGTTTCTATTTCAAGTTCTAGGTGTAGAACTTTTCTTAATAATATCTTTTTCTAGACTTGTCTGTGTGGCAGCAGAAAGCAAAGAGTTAAGCCAATATTAACCTGAAGTTTTCGGACCTATGAAGAGAGGATTAGTTTGTTCTTGAAGATACCAGAAAAGGCATTTCTGAGAATGCCAGGGTTGCTTTTGCATGAGCTTCTTCCCAGGGTCTGGTCTGAAGAGGTGAATACAAGCATCTGCCTTCCTATAGCATTCTTCTAAGAAGGCAAAGGGACAAAGCAGGTGTCTAAAAGGTTATGCACTATTTTTGGGAAAAATCTGATTAATGTTGATAGGCTGTTCAGAATCTGGCTATAACCTTTTGTCAGATTATAGTTTGTGCCAAGGTCAGCTCTAAACCTCCCGTCTCAGTTTCAGATAGTGCCCGATGTGAAGGGCATTTATTTGTAGATGAGGCAAACTTAGTTTTACCTACTCAGTCAAATTTTCACGCCTTTGCTAACAGCAGCATTTTTTCTGAGGAGACTGGTGGTTCTTCAGCACAGTCTGAGCTCTGAAATCGGCTCTTCATGCTTTTAGCATGAACATATTATTTTAGTGTTGTTACCTTACAGAAACCTGTGCTTGAAATTTAGTCCCTTAGATGCTGAGGATCAAAAATAATTTCGGAAAATTTTCCAAGGAGGAATGTTTTTGTCTCATAAATAACTTCAGACGGTGTTTTACTTTTACCATTAAGTCCAGTTGAGGAAGTTTAAAATACTTTAGCCACATGGCCAACAGAATCTCTTACCTGCTGCTTATGTCCCTCTGACCACCCCCCTTTTTTATGTGCAGCTTTGCTATTTGCCTCTGTGGTTCCTCAGAAGCTTCTCAGGCTTTGACAGAATGGGTCTAATTTTCTGATATTTAGATGATTTTGAATAACTGAATGAAAATTGACTGGATCATAGTTGATTTTCATTCTCTTGCTTGGCTGAAGCTGTAAGCGACAAACTATCCTTGCAAGGAGGTAGATCCCACCATGGTGTTGGATACATGTGGTTTTGAATACACTTTTAAAATGGAAGTTTAATTTCTACAGAAATTGATATTGCCAAATAGAAAGCATTATCCTTCATATGAGCAAATTGCTTGAGAAAAAAACTTTGGGCTGCTGAATAGTGGGGAAGAGTTTATCATTTCTATACTATTTAAAATCTTAATAACCTTCACATTTAAAATTACTAAAAACGCTTATTCTTTTTTTTCTTGGGCTAATCAGAGGTTGATGTGATTGACTCCACCTCATCCCCCACACCAAATTCTCTTTTACTTGTTCTCTAGTGAAGTCAGCTTCCTCACAGAGTTCTTAGCATTTGACTTTTACCTTCTCTTTGGCAATTCATATTATATTTAGGGATTTGTCTAGGAGCTGATGTCAGGAGTTATCTTGCAAATGCTTAGAAAATTTTTTTCTTAATCCAAAATGTTTTTCAAGTGGGTGCTATGTCCTACTTTATAGTTACTGAATATTGTAAATGATGTCAAAAATTAAAAACCTTGTTTCGAAAACCATTTTGGCTTGTATAACTCTGATTTTTCTGTTTTCTTCTAGGGGTGGCAGATGGTGTAGGTGGCTGGAGAGACTATGGGGTTGACCCTTCTCAGTTCTCAGGGACTCTAATGCGAACATGTGAACGTTTAGTAAAAGAAGGACGGTTTGTACCAAGCAATCCTGTTGGGATTCTCACCGCAGGTTATTGTGAGCTGCTGCAGAACAAAGTACCTTTGCTTGGTAAGGGGGTAAAAATATATAAATTGGATCTGTGTTGTATGTTATCTAGGCATATATTTAGTCAAGGTTGCTTAAATCTGTTGTCAGCTTCTACAGTAAATTTGCAGGCAGTTATCTTCTCTTAATTAACGAAAGAACACAGAAATACAGTTGTCTTGGTAGCATCCTTATTTTCTCTTGTATGTTTAAAAACTGTCTTGATTCATTCAGTAATGCAGGGAATGTTTCTGTGTTTGTGCAGATATATATTTGAAAAGATAAAAGGCAGACAGCCTTTATGTGTACAGGGTGGTAGTTCACCAGTGCTTACAGAGAGTTTGCAAAATGAGTTCTGCAGTGAATACACTATGTCATGTGCATTTGCGCTCTGTTACGTATGTATAAATAACTGTTCTCTGAGAAGTTAATGGTTGGTTGTGGCTTTTTGCTTAAGCTATGCAAGCAAAAGTACTTTCTGACGATGATTGGTTGCCTTACTGCTCCTGTTGCCTTGTATGTTCAATGAATTTTAAACCTAATTAAGTAGTTATACAATCTCTGTTACTGTATATTATTTTTATAATTCTTTGTGGGGGATTCATTACAGATTTTTTGAAAGCAAACTAAAGTGAATGTTTAGCATATTCTGTGTCAAACTTGATTTTAGACAGGGCATCCAACCGCCTTGTGAATGGTGAACAGATAGAGAGGCCACATTTGGCCTCAGCTGACAACCTTGAAAACAGAATACTTTTCTAAAGGGCATGTGACCTCTTATGCACCAAGGAAGTGTTACCCTGCATGATAAGTGTGCTTCTCACCTGACCTTAAACTTCTATGCCAGAGGAGTGCTGTGTAAGCTATATTTAACTTGTCTGCTGAGCTTCAGAACAGATGTTCTCGCATTATATGCCTAAAGAATAGGTTGGAACCTCAGAAGTGACCCGAAGTATCACTGAAATAGCAGTGGTCCGTAACTACGTCAGGATTTTGTGTGTTTAATAGTGCTTGTTTGTACAAAGCAGATGTAGCTGTAAGTGATCTACAAAGTGGGCCACTGGTGAGAGCTCTCACAACGGCTTTGTAGACGGAGGCAGCCCTGCTTGGCTTGACCTTTCGAATTCTGAAAAGCAGCATATGCTGAGTCACAAGATCTGCATTCCACACATGGCCTCCTAGTTACACTCTGCTAATAGAGTTAGAATTTGAAACTAATGATCCTTAGTGTTTCTCCTTGAACTGAGAACAGTATTTTTAGAAGTAGAAATAGAACCCTGGAATTACCACAGCAATGAGCATTTAGAGTTTATTTAAAATAAAGTGAAGGGAGAGGACTTCTTCAAGGAGGATTCATTAGGCAATAACTCTTCCTTGCTGTTGTGCTTTAAGTCTTAATACTTAGTTCATCAGAACAGAATCTAGCAAATATTTTAAAATAAAACTGAAATGGGAGGAAACTGACATTTATTTAAAGACTGTTCTTGTATTGCAGAACACTCTTGGACACCGTCACACATAAAATCTGAATTTTTCCTAAGATACTGCTTTGACTTACCGTTCAGTAAGAGTGGAGAAGGTCTTGTATATTTACTACAGGACAAACTAAGTGCAAGTGTATTGCAGGGAACTCCCTGTGTTAAGAAGGGAAACATCTGGAATAGGGGATGCCTGGAGCCAGCTGGACTTCTGTGCTAGCAAGCCTGATTTTAAGCTGAGCTCATTGCAAGCTTGTAGTCTGTCCAACATGTAGCTGTGCTTGGAAACTCCTGCTGGAAGATGATTAGGATAGAGAATGAAGACTATTCACCAGCCGGTGGTACGGGGTCTTACCTCGGAGGCAGAAGTCCAGTACAAATGTTTTGGCTGTATTTCACCCTCTTCGGGAATGAAAGTTCTTTTGGTGGATGGGCTGTCCTTTTGCAGAAATTCAGTGATTGCCGTTTGCTGTAAGGACTTAGTCTGTGGACAGGTATCTTTGCAATACCGTTATTTTTGTGGCTTGCAACCAAGCACACTTGGTGGCTACTTCCCAGTGAATGAATCAAGAATTCCTCAGTGCCCTCAAGCGTGGCTGGGATGGTTCTGAGCATGAGAAGTAGATACGTTTCTGTTCTGTCTTACTTTAATCTGGAATAGTATTTGTCTCTGAAATATGTTTTCTTTAAACTTGTGAAGTTAGTATCCTGAAGATGTGACAGAATTATTATTTTTTTAAACATGAAGATAACTGCAGAGCCATACTATGAAGAAAAGGATTTTAATGTTCTGGCAAGAGTAAGGCAATAATACCCAATACTTAATTGCAAGCAGCTCTTTACTTGGCGTGGTTTATTTACAGCTGATGAGTGAAACTGTGTGGAGAGCACCTAGCATTGTATGGATGCTACTAGAATTCTATTATCTCTGATTTTGGAATTTCAGTATTTTATGTGACTTCTGTAAATCCAGTCCTATAGCAGAATGTGCTGACATATGTTGGGATGGAAAACTGTAAATAAAGTGGAACAAAACAGGTATTTGTTAGCATAATATGTTTACCAAAATCAAAGCAGGAAAAGTAAGTTCTATACAAAAATCATAGCTTGTGTTGCAAAGGTTTCTAGAATTTTTCTATCTATAGTGTGTAATAATTTTGACATTACTGAGTATTTCCATTTCTCCTGATTAGTAAGTTTTGATACATGTTTGAATAACTGGGCTATGAATCAAGTCAGTGAAAGAATAACAATTTCTGTAAGGCTAACTCCAGTTACCTCATTCTGTTTCCAGGAAGCAGTACAGCTTGTATAGTAGTTCTGGACAGAACAAGTCATCGTTTACACACAGCAAACTTGGGAGATTCTGGATTTTTGGTAGTCAGAGGAGGAGAAGTAGTACATCGATCTGATGAGCAGCAGCATTACTTCAACACTCCGTTCCAACTGTCAATAGCTCCACCAGAAGCAGAAGGAGTTGTTTTAAGTGACAGGTAAAATGGGAGAGGATCTTAAATTTTTAATCTGTGTATTTAATCTGTGTAACTCCTAAAAGGTTATAGTTTTGCTGCTATGGTGCAGTGTAGCATGTGGGATTTAAGAGTGTATCAAATCAGAGGGTCTTATACCTGCTCCCCCTGCTCCCATCTTTAGGTAATGTGAACATTTCTCACCTTGCACTTACCAAACTTTGTAGGCTGTTGCACAGTCTGAATTTATTGGGCTAATGATTGTTCATTCTTGAGGGCATATTCCCATAGTCTGTGGTGTGCATTAGGCATGTTCTGATCCATGGAAAGACATTGCTCAATAAAGCTGCTGTAATAAGACCGCGGCTTGTGCATTCCCAGGTTGTCCTGCACAAATGGCTTCTCTTACCAGCAGCTTTAATTCCCAGTCCCTGTCTGGACTCTCCTGAGACTGGTTTGGAGTACGCTAATTTAGATATCTTGGCAGTGAGGTAACAAGTACTTGAAGAATAAAGCAGAGGGACATGTGACTAACTTGTGTTTCCAAATAGCTATGTTTCCTGCAGCATATTGTATTTGACCAAAATGAGCGAAAAAACTGTTTGGCAGAACACCAAGCTGGGAAATGAGAGTATTAGGAAAGGACAATCTGTTCACAGAAATGAGTTGTTTCAAAGGCAGACTTGTATTTGTGTCTTCCCCTAAGAATGTCAGGCTGACCCATTCTCTGACTTTCTGAAGTCTCACCAGTAATACAAAATTTAATAAAAAAAAAAAAATCAGCTTTCGAATCTGTATTAAAATCCAGTTCACAAATAATGGTTATACACTTATTAAAGTGATAGCCCTCTTTTGAATGCAGGAAGATGATAAATCTTCAGAGTGACCACAGTATACAGGGAATGCAATAGGCATCTTAAGTTTTCGATACAAGGTTTGGACACGATGATCATAAGGGTCTTCTGAAACCAGAATGATTCTATGAAGTACCAAGGCTGGTGCAGTAAGGGCTGACTAATGCCAAAATAGCTCTTACTGAAAATGTTGGTTAAGTTGTTGAAACTCCTTACTGTTCTTGCATGTGGTTTTATTACTTCATCATAAGACTGCAGAGAAGAAGCTAGGGTAGAACTCTGAAATTAGAACTCTTAAATAATCTAACCTCTTTATTAGACTAAAATTAAATGTTTGACATTCCAGAGCTGTAAAAATCTTAATTTTTCTGAGATTCTATGTCATCCATGGGAAGACAAAAAACAAAAAGCATAAGGAAGGATAATTGATAATGTCCAGTGGAAGTTAGGAAAGCAAAGCAATCTGAGTCATCACATAATAAGGAAAGTGCAAGATAAATGAGCTCCCACACTTCAATTCTGAATCATGATTATAGCTTTCTGGCTAGTTTCTGCACTGTTCTTGATGTTAATTAGTACTCATGCGTGTTGTCTAAATGCTTTTTAGTACTTTTTTTATTTGTTGTCCCAGTTAAATGTTAAATTTGAACATGTATGGGAAGAGGCGGGCAATTTTAGCTCTATTCACCTTCCTGAAGCTACAAATCAGTTGAGCAAAGCAGCTCTTCTGCTTTTTGGATAGCCAAAAGGCATGGGATGCAGCAGTTTCTCCCTTTTAAAGACCCCTGAGGAATCCTTAAATAGGAAGCGTTTGTCTTTATGCTGCCTCTGAGAATCAGATCTTGCAACAATATTCATGGCCAGAATAGTTGTTTTCTTCTCTTGGTATTGTGTAATGTGTTAGACATAAGTAGACCGACTGGCTATGGTCTCCTGGTAGCCATTTCCAGACATGTTTCGTATTCCATTGCATTAGAAAGTGATTCAGAATCCTTAAGTGTGTTGGCCATTCCTGTTAGGAATTGTCCTTTCAAGTATAGCGCTCTTACATATCGAAGATGAGTGAGAAGGAAGCCCTGAGCTGCCATTCTACTTAATGGTTTCCATGGAGATACACTTGTGAAGCAGATTAGTTTGTGGGATTGTTCATCTGGGAATTTTAAATGCAAATCCTTTGTGTAATAGCTGGAACATTACCTGTTTGCAATCACAGTTCTTCTGTTGTAGCTTTCTTGACAAGCCATCCTGGTGCAAAAGCTCCACAGTTAGTGATTATTTCTTTCTTTTGCAGAAAAACATGTAACAGTAGTGAATTACAAAAGCTGTTGATGTGCTAGTTTGACACTGCTTGGTGTCTTAATGAGAGCTGGAGTCCTTTTCTTTAACATATCTGTCATCTTCACAGCCCTGATGCTGCTGATAGTACTTCTTTTGATGTCCAACTTGGAGACATTATTTTGACTGCGACAGATGGACTGTTTGACAACATGCCTGACTACATGATTCTGCAGGAGTTAAAAAAGCTGAAGGTATGTGTGTGTGTTCTGAATCTCTCACATCTTTTGCACTTGTTATCCCTTACAGTTACTAGCATTCGTTTTATGCGTGTGACTTATTTTACATAAAAGACTTACCACAAAGTGCTGTTGTTTAGAGACTTTTTCAGTTAACACCCCACATGAGAAAGGGACAGCAGGCACAGTGACCCCAAAGCGCCGTCTCTTGGATCTGCACCCAGGCTGAATCCAGGAGCAGCATTTTGGGCATAAATTTCCTGAGTAGCAGCTGGTACCATGTCACTAATGAGTGATGGGAGGGGAGAGCAGGAGATGTTCAGTAGCAGGCACTGCCCTTGGCCAGCTGCTCACACATGGTATTTTAGCTGTACTTGCAGGCTGTAGATTATACACATGAAAATACAGCATTCTCTCATGGGTTATTTGAGGGGGATGAGCTGTATACTTAAAAATAATTTGAAGCTTTTCTGAAGGATTATAAAACAGTAATTCCAAAGTAGTAAGGGCTGTCTGAATTGTGGGTTGCATGTGCTTGAAAATCTTTAAGGTTCTGTAAAAGAATTTCCTGTCAACTTCTCCAGGTTAGAGACCGCAAATGTTCTTTTAAAATAGTAAAAATACATTAAAATATTTTAATTTGGATGAGAACACTTAGCTTAAGGCTATTTACTTACAGAAAGGAAAGTATACTTAGGAGATATCAATATGTATAACCTCCCTGAGGAAGTTATTTTGTTGTGAAATGCAAATAAGGTTAAGATCTAGAATTATAGCGCGGTTTTAAAAAAATTTTGCCTGCTCCTACCCTGCAGCTATGGAAGTGGAAGGTGATGTCAGTTAGAAAATGGGTCCTTACAGACAAAATGTCTGAGAGGCAGCTGCACGTCAGGCAGACTCTGGTGGTTCCCCCTCTCCGCAGTCCCCACCGTCACGCTCCACTCTTCTTGGTGCAGTATTCAGGTCTGAAATTGAGAAGCAGATAGCTGTGCTGTGACATGGAAAATGTCATCATACCGCAGCACAAACTGGCAGAGAGGCTTTAAGCTGGTTAGCAAAGGTAATGATGGCACTGAACATGTATGGGCACGCTGTCGTGGTTTGGAAGGGTCTGGTGGGCTGGGCACTAACCTCCGTGGTTGTTACCTCTGCTACAGCCTGATCAGGCTCTGCTCTGCTCCCACCTTCCTTTTGCTGCGTGGAGGTGAGGTTAGCCCGAGCTGCCGCTGGAGATGGAATTCCCTGTGGAAGAAAGTTGAGCTCCACCTTTTGGCGTGTTTGGGAAAGGCACCGAAGTTCCCTGTGAGGTTCAGCCAAAAGTTAATCATATAAATGCCCACTAATTCCCTGAACTGCAGGGAAGACTCTTGAAATTACAAGGCATTTTAAAATAGTTACAAACAGAGAGTGGTGGCTGTCATGTCGTGTTGGCTTGAGTAAGAAAAGCTTTGGAGTAAAGCAGCAGAGTTACTGAAACAGGGAAAAAAAATGGCACTTGAAATGCTGCCTGTAGAAAGTTTGGATGTGCAATATTTTTTCTCATCTAATTTTTAAAATGTCCCTGCTCCCCAAGTGTGCACTTGTTGGTTTGGGTAAGACGGTCAGAGAAGTAAGACTTCCCACTTAAGGTAAAACTTAATTACTTCAACAGAACCAGCTTTGTGAGTGAAGGATGGTTCTTTTGGTGTGAACTGCTAGTACAGCTATTTCCCTTAGGTGAGACTTGTTTAGTCAGCTTTGAGTATTAGTCTTCGAAGTTTTTTAAACACTCCAAATCCTCCAAAACCAAGTCTTGTACCTGCTGGTAGGGAATAGAGGTCTGGACTTCAGTTGTGAATATTTGCACTTCTAACCCAAATGCATAAAGCCTAAAAGATGGTGAGGGTTCCGTTTGGAAGGGAAGGTGACAACTAGTGCCCTAATCTGTGAGAGAGGTCCAGCAGTCAGGGATCAGCAAAACTGACACGTATCAGTAAATCAACTGCTGGTAGACTTTCTTATAAGAATAAACGTTTTCCTCATTAATTTAGAACTCCAACTATGAGAGTATACAGCAGACTGCAAGAAGCATTGCTGAGCAAGCTCACGAGCTGGCATATGATCCCACTTACATGTCGCCGTTTGCACAGTTTGCATGTGACAATGGATTGAATGTGAGAGGTAAGATTTCTTTTTTTTTTTTCCCTCTTCTTCCCACTCCTGCTGTCTTTGAGAAGTCTTAAGCAAAGTGAAGTTCTGTTGTTCCAAAAGCTGATAAGAAAACCAAGCGTTAAGAAATGTGGTTGGCAGTAGAGCAGTGATCTCACGTGCCGGGTTTGGCGTGGCCCCCAGGCCCCGGCTGCTCAGAAGCCTCCTGTGGGGAAGCAGCTGCAACACAGGGAACGCAGTGCACTGATTTTTATTTATTTTATTATTTTTTTTTAATTTAATACATACACTCTTGCCCCAGGAATCCTGCCTGATACAAGTTCTCCAGGCTCTTGGGGAAAGTGTACTTGACTTGTTCCTTGGATTTGGGGGTGGTTTTTGTGGCTGTGGGTTTTTTTTAAGGTCTTCTATTATTGATACTTTCTAGCCAAGA
Organism: Tyto alba; assembly: GCF_018691265.1. Taxonomy (NCBI): domain Eukaryota; kingdom Metazoa; phylum Chordata; class Aves; order Strigiformes; family Tytonidae; genus Tyto; species Tyto alba. The sequence continues at coordinate 2,983,668 of NW_024881320.1, forward strand.
TTCTGCCCAGTCTTTGGTGGTTTCGGGTTTTTTGGTTGAAATTTGACCCTTGTACCATTAGCATCCCCATCCTGATCTTTCTGTTGGTTCTACTTCCTATGCTCTAGAAAGATACTAACACCTAGTGGAGTTCAGAGTCCTATCAAGCACCTTTTTTTTTCTTTTTTAAATAAATAGATATAATTCTGCTACTAAATATGTTCCTATTATCTCTGTATCAGGAGGGCAGGATTTCCTGCAAGACCATTAAACATCTTTCCTAAGAATAGAGACAGTAGCTCTGAAGCTTGAGCTCTTGTGTTACAAAGCTCAGGCATTCAGTAATGAAACTGTAATCTGCTGAGTCTGTAACGTAACAAAATGCTTCTTCTCTGAGCCATTTCTCTAGGGTTTGAGTGTTGTTTAGAGTGCTGTTGTGTGAGCCATTCTCTAGCTGTTGAGGTTTGAGAAGCGACTACTAAAAATGTTAAGTAGCTTTTAGAAAGATATGCAGTAATATAGTGCTGGAGAAGATGCTGAAGAGGTTTTTGATTTACAGTAGAAATTCCTGAGAAGATACTGACTTCATTGCAGCTTGCTTGTACCAAAGCAATGTCAGCTTTCTTGTATACTTATTTAATAAGTGGTCTGCAAGAAAACAGGCTTTCTGCTCTGCTGGCTAACAACAATGTTCAAGGTTCTGTACTCCTCTTAATAGTTTGTGATGTCAGCGTAGCTTAGGAGCACGCTGTTTTGCTGTGTTAAATGTCACTGCTACCCTCAGTCGCATTTTGGAAAGGAGGTGGAGGACACAGGGTTCTTGTGACTACACAGAACAGCTTTTGAATATTTAAGCTATTTTTTTCAAAGAGCTTTCCATGGGGGAATACCACAGATTATAAGAAGATGACCCACTGTGGTTTGATGACACTTTTTTTACATTACAGGGGGAAAACCAGATGACATCACCGTCCTTCTTTCTATTGTAGCCGAGTATACAGACTGATTTGCCTGGGGTGTCAGCTTCTGATGTTTTGTTCTCCCTGAGCTCCTAGCATCACACGTACGGTTTCCTGCTGGCAGGATTGCTTTCTTCCTTCGCAGCTGATCTCAGCAGCTGGTTCTCGAGCTCATTGCCTGTCTTGAGACACAACTGAAGTCCCTGTTAAGAACCACTCTCGTAGTACACTGGTCTTTGTCTGCCAGCAAGAAATGAAGAAGCTCAAGGCTTGAAGCATGTCTTTCAGAGCTTAGTCATTGCCCTTAAAGGGGGAGGATCAATCCCACGTCGTTACTGCATTTGAAATGTGACTGACTTTCAAAGGAGTAGAATTGGTTTCTCATCTTTCAAGCTAGATTCAATAGCTAAAACCTCTGCAAGAGGGCATATTACTCTATTTACTAGAAAAGTTCATCATTCATTAAAGGGTATGTTACAGAACACAGTTTCATAAGCATAGTCTTGTTACAGTGATAGCTGAGGTTTCGTGTTTCTAAGCTCCAGTTTTCAGGAGGTTTATAACTGCTGTAAACATTCTGCTCTTGCCATACATGGTGTCAGCCTAGGAGCCTTTTCTAGTACGAAATTTCAAAAAACATACTTAGTTCAAGTTATATGGATGCAAATGTGTTTTGTGATTTCAGGTGCTTAACTGTGATCTTTAAAGTTCTGCAGATCATTCGTCCATAATGGGCCTGGTATCTGGATGTTTTGGCTGTGGATAACTTTTTTTTTTTTTTTTTTTTTTTAAATTAACTCAGTCTCAAAAAGCCAAGCTGGCCAAAGTTGAGGTCCTTTCAGCATTTTAACCCATCTCACCGGTGTGGGATGATATGGCATAGATGCTACAGTGGGAGGTTGCACAGAGAACAGATCATCCTCAACTTTTGACTGGCTTCACTTTTGGTAGATAATTCTGTTGTTAACGAGATGTAATTTATGTTACTAATTGCCATTCTCGCTTGTGTAGAACAGAATATGCTGCACCAGTTGAAGTCCAGTTGATCCTTATCTTTCTGACTCTGAAACAAGCACCTCTTTGCTTATGCTGTAGCAGCAGCAGTAAGTATGTAAATGGAAACTATTAATGAATAATCAGTAAAACTTACATTTCAGTAACTAAAGTTTAGGGTTTTCGGAATGAACCTTAATGATGTTTACAGTTATCTAACAGCCACTTTGCAATATTACATTTCCTTTTGAATTACAGTAGCTCACATTTGTTCCCCCGTTCCAGCAAGCTTTCCTTTTCCTTTCCTGAGGTTCATACAAAAAGCTGATAGCTGTAAAGATATATATATTTTTGGTCAGTTTTTCATTAACTTTTTTGCTGGTAGAGAAGTATGTAGAAATAAATTAAAGCCATGTTTTTATATATAAAAAGTCGGGTAATGTTGCTGTTTAGGTGAGTGCAGTTAAACTTGGTCAGTAAGTAATCTTACCTGCTCTCAAAGGGAGATTTTTACTACCTGGTTTATTGTATTAAAACTGTTTAAGTTTGAGGTTACCTCAACTTGTTTAAAGAATTTTTGTGGACTTGTACTGTATATTTGCGTAACTATGTCAAGCTTTTATTTAAGGTCATTTAACATGTACCATGTACATGTCATTTACTATATTTCAATGCATCATGCTTGTAACAGGCATTTCATTTATAAGAATAAGTGATTAATTTGGGAGCTCTTCAGTAATTTATCTGCTATTCCTAAATTGGCATAATGTTAGCTATCTATTTTAAATCACCTTATAATTACTTGTCAAAATGCCTTAACTACCCTAACTTGACCAAAATACTATTTTGGTGAGGGTACGGGGAGGATTATATTAATGAAGAAAAATTAATTAGTTTTGCGATCCATGAACAGTGAGTGGTGGATAACTTTGCACAAATTGTCAGTCCTTGTTGTTTTTTAAAACTGAACAAGCTGTATCTAGCTGTCTCGTCAGAAGGAATGTATTCTCGCTGCAGTACAGGGCTTTGTTTCTAGCGTTTGGGAGGGGCGTCTCTCTCTCAAATCTGGGTGTCTTTACATTTTATTCTCCAGTATTTACTATCACGCTTCTTGATTAGAGCAGATTTGATCAATTATTATTCCCCTTGAACTTTCCTTGAAACGATGCCCCCGCAGACCCGGGCTGTGTTGCACTCTGACCCCTCGCCCCAGCCCCGGTGTCCCCCTGCTTTGCAGAGCTCTGCGGCCTGAGCCACAGCTACAGAGCTGTTTGCCTCGTATCACATTGTGAGGATTTTCTTTTTTTTTTTTTTTTTTTTTTTTTAATAAAGAACAAATTTGGATTTTGATTTGCAAATCATGAGTTTATCCCTCACCAGACACACCAAAGACCAGTAAAGCTTATAGCTTTTCCATCTGTTTATAAAGCAATACTGTATTATAAATAATTGATATTTTTATCACATGCTTGATTGTTTTGGGGTTTTTTTGCCTTTTATTTTTGGGGGGTGTGTGTGTTTGTTTGTGTTTGGAATTTTTTTTTTTTTTTAAGATGTGCACTCTAAACATATCAAACCTAATTTCTTCCTATGAACTTAAGCTGTCTGCGCACAAAAAAAAATTTTTGGAAAAGGAAATGACAGGGCCCACTTTATCAAAATAATTGTAAACGATGCATGAAGCAGTAACACTTCCTAGGAATTAGATTATTGTGACTATTCACGAGAGGAACGCACAGGAAAGGTGTTCCCTGACACAGAGGCGTGCATGCACGAAGCACAGGCTGCTGCAGGGGGTGTTCTCAGGAGCTGGTGGTTTGGGAGCAGCGAGCTGAAGGAAAAGGAAAGGGTTTAGAGACCAGTAACCACGTAATGTCCCAGGACTGGCAGGAGCTGGGATTTCTGCAGCAGCGTCACCAGGGAGTCGGGTAAAACAGGGCTAAGATGTGGTGAATTGGAAAAACGCTGTGGTTTCTTGCTACTTTGAAGGCTGTCTTTGGGAGACCTGCTACATCCAGTTTCCCTCTAAACGTACTCCTTTGTTTCTGAAGAAGGTATGGCTGAACAAAAAACCAAAACAAAAACTAGATTTTGGGACCAGTTAGGACCGAGTCAAGGAGAAGGGAGAGGCGAAGGTCTGGCAAAGGTATGAAGGGTTTTGTGATGGAACCTCCATCTCTTGGTCATGGATGTCCTTTCTCCAGGGAAAAAAACAGATTGTGTGTGCAGAAACTGGCTGTGCAGGGTAGTTGCTCCCAAAGACGGCTGAGACAATGAAGCAAATCTGAGTCTGTATCTAATGAGGATGCTTTTTTGTTGTTGTTCAAATGAGACTATCATCTATGCTTACCTAAGAGGCAATTATGTGAATTTCATGTCTGAGGTATAACTTATGCAGGAATAGTTCTGTAAATACATTTAAATGAATTGTAAAGATATTTAATAAATATAGTATTTATACTAAAATGTGTTTTGTTTTTTTTTTTTAAAGTTGACCGCATCCCCTCAGTTACTGCAGTGCTGTTGCTGGCGGCGCAGCCACCAAGCCCTGGGCTGTTGTGCTCGCGTTCCAGCCTGCCGGCAGTGATCTCCAAGCTGTCTGACACCACAAACCTGAGCTGTAACAGGCTGGCAGCCACAGCTGGGAAATTGTGGTATTTTATTCTGGTGTGAGTTTGGAAAGGCCGTGCTGCCAGGTGGAAGAGGCAGCGGGAGGGAAGAGAATAGTGCAAGTCTGAAATACAAACTCATGCTTTCAAACATCACTTTTATTTTTTAACGCATTTCTACAATAACTTTGGTCACCCAGTTAAATGTTAGTCCTACACTGTTGTAAAAATACCAGCTCTGTTCTAGCAATAATGTGTTCGGCTGGGTTTATTTTTCCAGCACTTTACAGCAGCTTAATTTGCCTGAAGTGGTGCTGCACGTTGAATTCTCTGGTGAGCAGGTACTAGAGAGCCATGTCCACAGCACCCAAATCCCATCTCAGCAATCATGACCGAAATTTTCATTGCGTTAGGCCAACAGTGAACACTGTTAGAGTGACTCTGGTGGTTAACATCAACAGTGACTAAACTCTTAACCTGTCCTGACAGAGCAGGAACAGAGAAAGCATTCAGTACTGGGTTGAGTTTTGTCCTTTTCCAATACCTGTCTTGCAAAAAAATTAAAAAAAAAAAAACCTACCCAAAACTGGGACCCCTTTGAGCAGGATTCCTGCTTTCTGGGTGCTCTGAGGGTGGGTTTGTGAAGCACAGCTCACTGCAGGATGTCAGAATACAAAGAGTTTCTCTCGAGTTCTAACTCGCTGCAGAACTGCAACTAAACTTTCTAAAACTAGAACCAGCTCCACTATTACCACGTCAAAGCGCTTTTATCCCTTAAGGCAAGCCCCAGGAGTCTTTCCGTGGAGTCAGATGCTTCGTGCCCCTAGAGAACATGGGAGCTCTGCACAGGGCCAAAATCTTCTTCGGTGTCACTAGCTGTTGCTAAACTGTGGAAAGTGTGGCTGGTGGCATCCTTCTCCTTACAAGAAACTGCTCCAAAAAATAAGGAATGAAACTGGAAAATGCAATATTTACAGAGGTAAGGAACTGCATGTGATACAGAATGCGAGGCTTAATTATTTCTGCAGATTTTGCCACTTTAAAATCTTTATCAGTCTACAGCGTTCCCTAGCAAAACACACCTGCACTGTGAATATTTCCAGCATTAAACACAGTAGTGGTTTTTGTCAGCTGTGAAAGCTCGTTCTGTTGAAACGCCGCGTGCAGAACCGAGAATCAACCTGCACTGGGGACCCCGCCATAAAGCCGGGGGTCTCTCCTTACCTTCTGACAAGGAGACTGTACCACCTCTCCTCCCAGCACCACGCCGCCCTCTGCCTCGGTTGTGGCCGTCCCTTCCGTGCCCGTCGTCTCTCTCTTTGTGGCTCTGGGAATATTTTTCATCTCTTGTTTTGACAAAGGACTTGCCGGTTTTGCCAACCCGGCGTTCGGTGTGTTTCCATTCCACTGTGGCTTTCGGGAGGCGACCACCTCCACGCTGCTCTCTTCACCCATGGAGGTTTTCTCACATTTAGCTGTATGTGTCTTAGAGCTGGATTGGAGAGAGCAGGTCAGGTTAGTAACTGGTTTTTATGTGTTTTTGTTAGAATGTCTTTATTCTCTGTTCATGAAAAGCATTATAGCTGTAGAGCGGATTCTTAATGAGCATCTTCCCTTCCTCTCCTACTGCAACAGAACCCCGTGGAGGTGAGCACTGAGTGCACTCTGTTGCACCAAGTTTTATTGCTTAAAATGTTAAACTTTAAAATGTTAAACTTCAGCTTTTCACCCTCTTAAGGCTGCCCGCTGTTACCTCTCCTGCGGCTGTGAGAAGCTGGCAGGCTGGTGAGAAGCTCCCTCCTCCTCAATGCCAGACAAGGTCGCCAAAATAAAGCTGGCTTCCAGCACCCTGTTGTCCATGCTGAAAGCAACTGGTCTAGACACAAATAGAGGCTAAATCACACCTACTGCGGGAGGAAATGCAGCTCACACAATTCTACACACACAGATTAAAAAACCTCCTCCCCTGAAAAGCTGAAAATCCAATATATTTGCTGCTGAGGAATACGAGATGGCTTCCTGTCACAGGTTTAAATGCACCAGTGAGCAAATGGTAATACAATATTATACTTGGTCAAATGATAGTTTAGAATATGCAATTCTTCATATTTTAAGCAGAAAATGTATTGCTTCTTTAGACTGATGAATAAAATAACTGCATGAGTTAGACTGAGAACCTGAGGTGTCTGGGGAACTCACAGGTGCTCCTTAGCCCGCGTGGTTGGCTTAGGAACGCGGTGCCTATGTTCAGTGCTTTATGCATAATAACTACTTAACCCTCTATCACAGATCAGAAATACAGCTTTTCGTACGAAATTAAAATCTATTTTACTGTTCCAGTGAAATATTCATTGAGTAACCTGCGGACAAAACCTGACTGTAGAGTTGTAACTGCAGTAGTTCTAGACAGGTAAGTTCCAAAACATACTTTCCAGAGATGTCAAAATGGATTGAGAGCGGAACACTGGTAGCTTCTGAAAATGCTAGCAGTCCCTGGAAAGAAGGGGTGGGTGGTTAAGTGCTCTTTTAAAAACAGAAGATCAACATCAGAATGTAAGTTTATCCCAGCTGTTGTTTACTGGCCAAAAAAAGGGTGAAACTCTACTTCTAGAACACATTTCTCACCTCCCTGTCTGGAGCTTTGCCAAAGCTGCTGCTGCGCGGAGAACTTGGGTGCCCCGATGCTTTGGGCAGCACGGTTACAGTGTGTCTGCCCAACACTGAAATTACAGTTTTGCTGTTTAAAAAACATTTCCCTCACCTTTCAAAGGCTACTGTGAGGGCCCCCCCAGTGTCCTGAAGATCCTGGGTTTAAAAGCTAATCCCGCCCTGCTGGTGAGATACTGCTGCAGGTCAGGGGCCTGGCCGTTCCGCAGCGACCGTTCCGCACGGGCCTGGGCAAGTCAGGCAAGTTAAGAGGAAACGTTCTATTTTCAATACAAATTCTTACTTTACCCTCAATTCTTTAAGGCAAAACATCACTTCAGAATCAACTCCAACTTGAAAGTAGTCAAATTCATCTGGATTTAGTTGGATTTCAGTAATCATTGTCTTTGAAAAATCTGTTTAAAATAACAAGGAAGTCAAGGACTCAAAGGAGTGAAGTCTGAACTCAACAAAACTGTAACAATGAGGTTTTTACATCAGCATCGTTTGAACAAAGAACTGTATTTTTATAGTGACTAACAGTAGTAAATGTTTAGTTTATCTAAATTTATTTTGTAATTCAAATAAAATCCTGCATTTATTTACAGTACATTATGGAGATTTAAACAGCTTTTAAGAGAACCTATTTTATGTTCCACTGTGTGATCTAACCCAATACCTGCTGTCGTTCTTGCAAATCTGCTTTGCCGACAGACGTTTGTTACAAATAGTATTACCAGCTGCTTATTGTTGCATAGATGGGAAGGGCAAAACATCACATGTCTTTTAACAGATTAATCATAACTGCTGACAATCATCAGAGGACAATGAAGGTGGACTTAGGTTCTTTGTTTTAAATTATGATCTTTTCCTGATACGTAAGTGGCAACAGGAAATAGGTTCGTTGGTTTCAGGTAGTCAATTGTTGCTTGTTATCATGAGATTAGTCTGTTGCTGTTATCCGGTGTGTGAGAAGAAAGTAAGAGGGTACTTCCACGATGTGTTACAGTCTCAGGCATTCAGAAATCCTACAGCAGCTTTAACACCCCACACCTATCCCGTTCCCTTCCAAAGCTGGGCTGCTAACAAACTATTGCAAGCTGTTCCCAGTCTGGTTTCTCTGCTCAAGAGGTTTTTTTTTCTCTCAGCCTTCAACAAGGCCCCACTGCGTGTTCAAATACGCTCTTGTGAAGTGCCCTGAAACTGTAGAAATAGATACTTGCAACACATCTGCCCGCTGCTGCAAGGCAGAGCCTGCCACATGCAAATAAGAACAAGCCTAGGCAGAAGGTGTAATTTCTTTCTTTGAAACTTAAACCTGAATGTGGAAGAACCCAAGCCCTTGCTGGGTGATAGGTTCAAAGGACACGTTTTGTTTCAGTGCACCCAGCACCTTGGCTGCAGGCAGCATGTATCCCATCACACGCAGTACAACAAGACAATGCTTGTAATTCCTCCTGTTGCTCCTTGATTGTTTTTTTGGCATCTCATTAAATTTGTACCTACTTTTTTTTTTCCCCACTTTCTTACAATAACACCCTTGTAAATGCATGTTTTTAAAATAGTAAAATTTGTCATTCAAATTGTACTCTTTAGTGTCTCTCTATTTTCAGTAATTTCTTCCCAGTTTCACTCCAGTTTCCACCACTTAATCCTTCCAGCTCTCCACTGCTTCAGCCTGTTCTCAGCACAATCCCCACCCCTCCGCCCTTGGCAGTCATCTTTTTCTAGGTCATTATCCTCAGCTTTGGTCATAAGCAAGTATGAAAAGCATCCCTTTATTATATGATATACAAGAACCTATACTTCAAAAACACAATTATATCTTTAAAATTAGTCTGAGTCACGCCCCAAGAATCTAGATTGTTCTCCATCTCAGATGGGGATCTGAACATGGCCGCGCGCAACAGAACAGTGTTAGGCCAGCTAACGCACTGTATTGCCCTTACACTAAAATACATTCTGTAATGGTATCAATTCTCTAATTATGGTGTTCAGATTTAAATCGTTCTTTTTATAACATAAAATTATCTCCTTTTTCCTGTCTGTTGCCATGCTTCTGTTCTTGCAGCACTGTAATTACCTCTGTTCAAGCCTACAGCAAGCAGCATAATTTATTTCAATTAGCTGGTGCATCTGATATCTGCCACTGATACCAGGAAAATGTTATTAAAAAACATACTTTCTTAAAATATATTAAAACCAGAGGGTGGCAGTATGATTTAAAATCTCTCTATATATGTTCCCTCTTAAAAATCTCATTATTCAGCCATAAAATGCATCCTCTGTTTACGCTGCCATAGTTATTATTACTTTAGTTCACCTGTTTTAAAGTCCCAGTATTGTGTCATATTTTTAATTTCCTTACCTGTGTCTTCTTCAGTGTAACTCTTGAAACAAACTTTCATCGGAGTAACTGATAAGGTTACTTCTTCTTGACTGGTCGGAAAGTGAATCATTATATCAGCCAGCAGCCTATAAAATTTCATTCAACATTAGAATAATTTTACCTGCTACAAATTACTAGCTAGCATTTTTTATTCATATTAGAAATTAAAATTGTTACTTGGCAACACTGTTGGAAAAACTGCCTTTGAAACGTGCACCCCTTGAAGTGTGCTGTATTAAATTGATTTATAGATCACAAGGTACATGTAAAATCTAAGAATACAACTAGTAATTATAAAAGCAAATTTGTTTATATTTAATGCTTGAGTATGCTACCAAATCAGTCTTACATATCTATATAGACCTATATATTGTTGCTACCTTTCTTTATGTATCACAATTTTGAGCACACCTCAGCGTCCTATACTCTTTATTCAAAAGCTTGCAGTTTTAGAAGTTGCACAATCTTTTTATAAACACAATACATAATACCTATACAGAGCTATCTTTATACACCTTTAATGGTTGATTATTGTGACAGAAGCTCCTGTGCACAAGAAACACTTTTAATAGAAATGCTGTCAGCAGAAGCAGAGTCTGTTCTTTGCCTTTGCTTGCAATGACAAGCCAGATCTTGGATTCTTCCAAAGGGCAGCTCTTCAAAGGAGAACTTTGCCTTATTGCATTAAAAAGATTGTATTTTTACCACTGGATTCTTTGCCTATAAAATTAAAGCACTATATTTCTCACAGGTAGAAGTTGCTCAAAGGTGTGAATTCACACACTTCTCAAGGTGAGTAAGATTAATGGCAGAATAATCCAAATTTCTTAAACTGTAATGTGAAAAATCAAGTGCTAGGATACAGGATTTAAGAATTCACCATTTTTGACTGTGCCCTAATCAGATTTTGATGCTAATGACTATGAGAGTAATATTGCCTCCTGTATGATTTTTTTTTTGTTCTCCCCAGAAAAAAGCTTTTTTATTCATTACCTGGACTGCACTTTAAGTACGTTGGGACACATGTGCTTTGCAAAAACAGCCTGTAACGGATCACATTCTTGAAATGTCAGATTATATGTTTTTACAAGACCTAAGTATAAAGGATATGAACAAAAATCAATGCTGGTCTGTAATTTTAGATTTTTTTTTTCAGTATTTATTGTTCTTTTAGTAAATTTCAATAGAGAAAGTAACAACGCAACTTACTCTAGCTATGTGGAAATAACTCACCCACAAACAGAAAGCTGAATTAGCCTGCCATCTAAGACTTCCTTCATCCTATTAGTTCTGCCCCTCCAGCATCTGAGTTTTTTAAGAATCCACAAGAAATAAGCGAACAGCAAAAAGTGCAACAAATGCAGGGGAGGGAAAAAGGCTTCAATATTTAATGGATATAATACAAATGGTGGTGGAATACAAAAGGCAAACCCTACAGATCTCTCCGTATTTCTCGATAAGCATGAGCTAAGGGAGTTTAATTGCCTTGAGACCTAATTCAGTGTATTACCTCATTATTAGTAATACAAGCTAGATTTTTAATAATATAAACCACCGCCTATTACACAGCACAGCTCAGCAAGCTATGCCGACAGATGATGGCTCTTCATGAATTCTGCAGACTACTGCTGATGAATACACCTGGTGTTCTGCTGGACCGAGGATGTCAGACCTGTTACTGTGCTGAAGAACCGTAAGTATCAGAAGTGAAAAGACCCAGTAAATCCTCTAGTTCAAACACCTCCCAAAACAGCATTTCTCTCCCTTTCCATCTTGTGTGCTTTTTCAGAATCTACTCCAGCCTAATTCTAAATGTTGTAAGCAGTAGGCTAACAATTACTATATAGTGTGCATTAACTACTGAACTGAAGAACATTGTCAGAAAAAGCCTGTTATAACTTCATGTTAACAAAGTGAAGCACATGATAAATTATGATGTGAAGAGGCTGAAAGTGTTTGGCATAATGTTCAATCAATAACATTCAGTTAATAATTACACTAAATATTGCCTTGCCCTGCTGTTTTAAACTGCTTGTTTCCATAAAGTCACATTTTGTATAACTTACCATGTTTGCAGAGGAGCTGGAAAGTTATGTGATGATCATTAATATTTGTATAAATGCTGCATTTCTCTACATTCCTTTCCAGCACATTCACACATCTAAATACAGGAAGAACGGACTGTAAAAACCAACCAAACAAAAAAAAATCAGTGCAGAGATTACTTACCAAGAAATTTTGCAATATTATTTCCCTAGTTTAGTACAGTTTATCTCAAGCTCCTGCTTTTATGACTTCCCCAAACCGCTCTGTAAGCAGACACTGCGGCAGCTGATACTGGTCCTCGCCATCCTCACCCACTATTCAAATACTTGGCCAACAGATCTGCTTGCTAAATAACCGGCTAAAGCTCTCTAGACTCATACTGGTTTTGAAAGCTACAGAAGAAACACTCCAGAGCTAGAAACGTGGTAATCCTTCACCCTGAGATTAAGCTGGTTCAGACTTCGGAAACTGCAGGCTACAGCTCAGGAGGTACAATTTCTAAACATGACTAAATACTAATCCTCTCTTTTGCAAAATTGCTCAGAAGTGCCTGAGTTTAGAGCCATCCACACGCCTCTACAAGCCTCCCCCTATAATTTCATTTGGAAGTCGGCTAATGTGTTGCTTACAAAGCTGTGCATAACAATCCATTAAAATGTACCTTAATTATCAATTTACACGGGAGGGATAACTGTTTTTCCTTCTGACATGGCTGAGAGACAGCTGTCCAGCAGTAATGTTGAAAAAACACAGATGAGAAGAAGACACATGCATATGCTGACCTTGAAGAATTCACTGATCTTAAGGCAAGCTAAAAATATAAGTAAATTAATTTATTAACTCAAAACTATTTCATGTCAAACATTTAACAAAAAAGCCAACTCAGTGCTTCAGCACCATACCTAAACCACAAAGCCTTTAAATGTTTACATCTCAAAATAAATATAGATGCATTCTGCATACAATCATGTTTAAACTTGGCCCCTTCACTCTTACTGGTCAGAAGTCACTGGTATCATCCAGGCTTAGGAATCCAATCTACAGACATTTAAGTGGCCCTGAAGTATGCGTTACCTGAACACTTAAAAGTTTGGCCTGTGTTTGAGGAATCTGGAGGACTAGAGTTTATTCTAAAACAATCTTTCTGTACACCCATCCACATGACACACACAAATGAGCAAAAACACTACTAGCACCTCAAAAATTCTTCAGGTATAAAAATAAATTATTGCCACTTCTGATTTTCCAGCCTCCCAGCAAGTTAAGGAGAATCAATCACTTTTAACTGAGAAACCCCTAGAGAAAATCCTAATTCTGCTGGAAACAGTATTTCATTAATCAGAGGCATATTAATGGATGCATTCTTCCTGTTGAGTCATACCAGTACAAAAACATGTTGTTTAGAGGCAGTTTCTGATGTGGTACAAAACATAAACCTTTGACCCATGACAACAGAAATAAAACCCTTGGTATTAATCCGGATGTCCTGGACAAGCTTCAGCTTGGGTAGCAAAAAATCAAAGAATACCAGGGGCAGAGTAGGAATCTTCCATGATGTAATCTGCATAATTACAATTACAGAAAATATGGCATTTGACCATATTGAAAGTGGAGGAAGATGAGCGGGAATGTAACAGAGTGAAGAGTATCTGTAGGAAAACACAATATCCAACAACATAAATACTATGCTTTCAAGCAAGATTTTCAAGTTACAAGAAATCAAAGTCACTTACACCTTTTTCTATGGGGTCAAACCAAAATTCATCACTAATACGTGCTATGGCATGTATTGCTCTTCCAAACACTAGTAGGAAAAGAAAATGGTACAATATGAAATCTAAGTTAAAAAAAAAAAAAAGTTATACTGCATTTTCTCAAAAATAATTTAAAGGAAAAATTACAGATTTCCTACATGTTTCAAATAAAACCAATGACTTGGTGGAAAACAGTACTCTTTCATTTTCAGCAGTACAAACACCTTGATGTTTTTGAAAGCTGCCTCTAACCAGGCACACCTCAAACGTCATCTGTCCCTCTGCACTGACTGGCATGACCTGATGTCACCACAAATTAATTCAATCTCATTGAACAAAACACCACTTAAGTAAGAAATTTTATTTTGTAAATGGCAGCAAGTTTGAGCAAGTGGTAAGCAGTTTATGTCTGTAAAGATGTAGCCCTGAGAAACACAGAAGAAACCAGCAGCACCCAGCTAGGCAATGGCTTCTCAACCTGTAAGTACCACAAATCCAGCCCTCCGCTCTCTAATCTGAACAACTTTCTGAGGTTGCACGTTGCCCCACAAAAACGCCTTCGTCCTCCTGGGGATGAGAAGGGCGCTCCCCGGCTTTGCTGTGACCGTGGCGTGGCTAGACGCAGCCCCCCACGGGGAAGCCCACTGAGGGCAGTGCCACGGACGCCGGGGTGGCACCGGGCCAGCCACGGCCGCCGGCCCTACTGCGCTGCGCTGCCCCGAGGCGTCCCCAGCTCTGGGCTGCCTGTTTCTCTCACATCCACCCCTCTGCCCCAGGCCTGCTGCCTCCCCTGGGGCCGCGGGTACCTCTGAGGTGAGCCCCCGCAATGACACACTTCATGACCGGCTGCAAAGGCCGTCCCGTCCCCTCACACGGCGGCTGCGGAAAAGGCGGGAAACGCCTCAGTGTGGGCGAGGGGAGGGGCTCGGCGCTCCTCAGAGACCCGGATGTAGCCACAAGGTGAGGGGAGGCGGGGCGCGGAGAAACGCGTTTCGGGCTTTCTTGGCCCTTCGGAGGCGCCGTAGCGGGCGGTGGGCGCTGGTCTGGCTTCCGGGAGGAGCCGCAGTGGCTGCGGGGAGGGAGCGCGGCGCCGGGCAGGATGGTGAGCGGCGGGGGCGTCCCGTCCCCCACCCGCGGGTGGGGTGTGCTCCCCGGCGGGGCTCGCCCCGTGGTGGTGGCGGGGTTGGGGGACACACATCCCCGGACCTAGGGTCGGCCTCATCCGGCAGCGGCCCGGTGGGCGCCGGGCCCGGGCGGTGCGGGCCCCGCCGGTGGCTGCGCTGAGCCGGCGCTCAGGGAAGGTTTTTCTATCAGTCGCTGCCCAGAAACGCGCCTGATGCCGAGCTGAGGTCGATGGCGGGGCGGGAGCAGGGCGGTGAGAGGTGAAGCCCCGCTGAGGGGCCGGCACCGGCGGGGGCCACGCGCAGGAGCCGATTTTTTATTTAATTTTTTTAACGCTTCTTCCATAACATCAACAATTCATTAATTATTATTTGCCTGTTCGTTTGGCTATGTTTTCTTTCCTGTTCCTTTCTTTTGTTTAACATTGATCATGTTTCACCCTGTTTTTCATTCCCCCCTGTCTGCAATCAACTCCATTCCAATAAGGCTGGGCACAGAGTAAGTTTACTCCTCTTAGCTGTTGCTAACACCGGTGGTAAGGGCTTGTTAATGATACTAGAAGATATGAATGTCAGATGGTACATATGGATTATGGGGTTGCTGTTCACGCTTAAGATTGCACCTAAATAGCTAGTAAAAGCCAGATGTTGTAACATTCTTTGCCACTATTTTACATTGCAGAAACTTGTGATTATTAAACACCCTTCAATGCTTTTGTGTTGTTACTGTATCTTGCCAAGCCTTGCTTTAACTAATGGGAGCTTAAATGTGATGTGGGGGGAAAATATGGGGCCACCAGTTTGTCAGCAGAGAAAATAGTCTGTTGAATGCACACACTGCTGACTTCAGTGGGGTTCTGTGTTTTAGTGGCAGTATGATTTTACTGAACATTAAATACATAACCGGTACTGCATGTTAAGTCCCTTAAGTGTCAGTAAGAGAATCTGTCTGTTGCCACTTTAATCACTAAAATCACTTGTTACCCAATTTTTTTGCATTCATCATCTCTAGAGTGTTGGTAGTAAGGCTATTTTTCACTGAGAACTCCTGAAAGGCCATCAAGTGTGTCTTTTTCTACCTCTCCTGAGTTAGTTTTAAATTGGTATCTCGTTGATTGAAAAACTTGCATTGCTTTACCAATACTTTCAGCCATCAGTTTTCCAGAGATGCATGGCTTTGATCATGGTGCCAACACATTCTTAATCTGAAAAAAACCCAACCAAACAAAAGGCCCACCCAAGTTCCTTGTGCCACTTTTGACTGTTGGCATGAAGATAGCTGCATGGCCTGAAAATTTAAAAAAAGCAAATATTAAAAAAGGTAATTTCTTAGCATAGTTACTACTGCTTTTATATATCTCTCTGAGCTGTGTCTTTTACAAACACATTTGATGGCTGTTGTTTTAAGAACTGTCTGAGTGACACAGCATTATGGTTGGAAGATAAACTGTTGCTAATATGGAGCTAGTTATCAAGTTAACAGGGATGACTGTCTCTAGATCCAGCGTTTTTAGTGTAGTGGCGTAACATCCCATGCTTTATAGAGCTTTTCATGCCCTTTTTGCATAATTAATTTATTGCTGTGTTGCTCATATTATTTATTTGCAGATTTAAAGCTTGTGGTATTAAACTATGGTCTTACTTTGTCTGAATCCTTGATTTCGTAGCTCCCATTAAATTTGTATTGTCCTTGCATCTATTGTACTCAAACTATGAGTATATAGAACTGGTACTAGAAGAACCACTGTGTGCAGTAGTCTGGCTTATATTCTCTGCAGTGCCTTGGGGTTTTTTTTTTATTTTTTTCTTTTTTTAAGCTGTTAGTCTTATCCTCTTGTTCAGTGGTTCCTACAAAATGGACTCTGAACAAGCTTCCTGTTCTGGTCAGCTGTTAACATGTTGCAAATTTGCCCCCCTTTTTTTTTTTTTTTTTTTTTTTTTTTTGATAAGGAAGAAAACAGAAGTTAATTAAAGTAGAAAGAAACTTGGATGAAGAGTTTTAAAGGGAAGTGGCCACAGTTTAGCCAGGTCTGGGCCTGAGAACATGTACTAGAGGTGTCCTACATTTTTTTTTTTTTTTTCTCCTTAAACATCCAAAAACAGAGGGATAGCTTATGGTAGTTCCCAAATTTGTGTAAAATACATCAAGCAGTAACACCTTTCTGTTGTTAGACCTTGCAATGGCTTTCAGCAACAAAATAAAAAAAATAATTCAGTTGACTGTTGTGTTTGTAAGGCCCCCCTCTGGATATGTTCTGCATTATTGAGGGAAGACAAGGGCCCTTACTATAGCAATATTCCATCACCATTTCATTCTTATTTTGGTAGTCTTTACATCAAAATGTAAAGTTGCGAACCTGAAGAAAACATTTAAATGCTTTGTTTCCTAATGATTCTTGTCTAAATAAGTATCTGTAACAATCTTTCTTTCCTGTCATGACACCTGATAAGTTGGTGTTAGTATTAGGAGATCTCCACATTCCCCATCGATGCAACAGCCTCCCAGCCAAATTCAAAAAACTGCTGGTTCCAGGAAAGATCCAACACATCCTCTGCACAGGAAACCTCTGCACCAAGGATACTTATGACTACCTCAAGACTCTGGCTGGGGATGTTCATGTTGTCCGAGGTGACTTTGATGAGGTAGTGTCTTCTCTTGAAAATGACATTTTTCTTGTGCATCTTTTACATAAAGGCAACATCTGGATTATTTGTAATTCACGTAAAAGTGGGCAAATGGAATTTACGTAGCGCTGAGGGCACATGAAAAGCAAACTGGGCAAAAGAGTTGGGGTTACAATCAAGAATGTGAATTATATAGTAAGTTCTATCATCAGTATGAGTAAAAGTAATTGTGTACTTGGCTCTGTCTGGGACTCCAGCAAATGGGACCTGCTGTTGTCAGATCTCTGAAGTTCTTTGCACCCTACCACATTCTCCCAGTGCTCATAAAAGCAGCTTTGCAGCTCATTTTGTAGCAGTGGGGCTGCTTATATTGAATATTTCCGTAAGCTTTTCCCTTCTCTTCTTGGTGTTCCATAGAGTTGTTTTTAAATATATATCTGTACATCTAATTTTTGTTTGTTTTTATTTTTAGAACCTGAATTATCCTGAACAGAAAGTTGTAACTGTCGGACAGTTCAAAATTGGGCTGATTCATGGCCATCAGGTTATTCCTTGGGGTGATATGGCCAGCCTGGCACTGCTACAAAGGCAATTTGATGTGGACATCCTAATTTCAGGACATACACACAAATTTGAGGCATTTGAACATGAAAACAAGTTCTATATCAATCCAGGATCAGCTACAGGAGCCTATCATGCCTTAGAGAAGTAAGTGGAGTGTGGGGAGTAGCTCTGAGGATTTTTTTTAATAACAAAACTGAACTTTTAAAAAACTCATTCTGAGGGCTAAAGTTTACATTCTAGATGTTGGGGAGAGAAAGGGTTGATAGTAGTTGCTAAATCTCGTTGACTGAAACAGATGAGAGTGAGATATATAAAGCTTCAGCTCTGATGTACTGTGCTTACAAAATTCATACCCATTTTTCTTAGGGTGATTTTTGTTAAGTAGTGGTGAAACACTGCTAAGGTGATTATATATGCACAATTAATACAAATTTTTTCCTCTCTTTCCAGCAACATCATTCCTTCATTTGTGCTGATGGATATCCAGGCTTCTACAGTAGTTACATATGTCTATCAACTAATTGGAGATGATGTGAAAGTAGAAAGAATTGAGTACAAGAAATCTTAAAAAGTGTTTTTGCTTGTCTGGTATTTTTACCATCTCATTCTGAACTGCAAGTTACTACAATACTTGATTGCTAGTTTACAGTACTACACTTACCCGCTAACAGCTTAGCAATGTAGCTTACTGGTAATAACTCTAAATCAACATTGTGTTTGCTTTTCTCTGTATGAATTGATTTGTAAAATATTCCATTAAAATAACTGTTTAAATACTGTTCCTTAATGTTGTAATAAACTCCACTTCATAGAAAAATTAAGCTTTATGTTATTGGAAAAAATCCAACAGTTAGAGTTGCTTTTAAAATGTCTGATGCTCTAAAGGATACTTGTAAAGGGCTTGAACAGAAAGACTGAGGGCTCTGGGGCCATGCTACATCTGTTTCAGAATCCAGTTGATACTTAACTTTCTCAATTTAACATTCCCAATTAAGAATAAAATAATTGATAGATTCTGAAAATATTACAGTTAACTTATAACTTACAGTAGTAATTTTACTGTATAAAGTTTACCTTTAGTCTTCTTATCAAAGCAGTTTCAACTACTCCAATGCATTTAATCTATACACAGTGAAGAGACTCCTTTATGGCTTATATCTGACACTACATGTATATGCACTGTACTCCACTTACAGAGGTTTTAAATAATGTAATTCCACGTGATACACATACTGCTACTGAAGACTAAAATATCAGTTGTTTAGGAAGATTGAATCTTTTGGCCCTTCTCCTGATTGCAGGGAATTGAGTGTATTTGAAAAGCTCCCATTTTCCGTGACTGGTAACTTTCCAATAAAAACAGAGTTTTATCTTTTGTCTTCTACAGAAGAAGATTTTTGAATGGTGCCCTGTTTCCTTGGCAGATGTTGGCCTTTTAGTATGTTTTTTTTCCAGTGCGGTATCTGTGCAAAAAGCTGTGCAGCATTTGTCATGAAGGTTTGAGTTAAACTAATGGTTTTCCATGGAACATAAGGGATCAGCTAGAACCCTTACTTCTGCGTCGTAAGCTGACTAAATAATAGCTTTTTTCTATTCAAAATAAACCCAATTTACTTTAGAAAAAGACCAAGCATTTCAGCCTGGTATCTCGGGAACCTTCGGCTAACTGCTATTTCATGCAGTGAAACACATGCCTCCTGCTTTATCCTGCTGCAGACATACAGAAAGAACAAAGTTGAAAAGAAAACCTTGGCACACGTTATTCAAAGGTTAGTGACTGAGTGGAACATCAATTTACTGACAACTTCATAATTTAAAAGTGTTTACAGAATGTTGTAAAGCCAAAATTGATATGTTAATTTTTTGCTCACTATAGTTAAAATTACAATTTGTCTACAAAAATTTATTCTACATGAAGCATACCACTTACAGTTTTAAAAAAGTTTATCACAATTGTGCAAGGTTACATTTGCGTGAAGGAGATCTTAGCAGACTTAAACATGGAGAAATATGGAAGTAAAGCAGATAAACTACTCCCTCCTAAAATCAATGTGCTGAATATGAACTTTACTGTTGAATAGCAACAGGAAGTTCTGCTATAAATCTAAATTGTTTCAATGGGGCTAAAGTATGAAGAAGAAACAGCCTCAAATAGGTAAAAATGTGGAAAGCTTGGGGTAGCTTTTGGTAAAAGCACTGGGGTTTTAGTTTAACGTTCACTTGACCAGTATGAACATTCTCAATGCATGGCCTTCATCTTGCCAGTAGAGGGAGAAAAAGGTAAATCAAGACCTTTCCGATGAAAATTCTAGTACACAGGTCTCTTCTGGTCCATCCAGATACATCTGGAAGGTAAGAGAATATTAATAGGGCTTAGGAAAACAGGATACAATCCAAGACCTGTGAAAGTACTTGAAAGCACAAGGCTTAGCACAGCACAGATTTGGTTCAAATACAATGAATTATTTGAATTAACAATGGGATTTTTAATTTATATACAATATATTTTACCAAAACAAATTGGCTAACAAGTATTTTTGCTAAAAGTTGAGTGAAAGCCTTAGTTTAGAAAAAAAGGAGAAAATACTGCATGAGATACAAAAGTGGTTTACCTTCAGGAGATCAGATGATGGTATGTCTACCCAAGTAGGATTCCCACATTTCTCTTGATATTCTCGAATTAGGGCTGCTGCATCATCAATGCTATAGGAAGCAAAAGTTTATCAACTTTGTCACCATGTTCTCTAAAAAGCCAAGAAATTATACACTGAAGTATAAAATTACAGTCTGACCCCATATTTCTGAATTCAGATAGGTCCTGTTGTTTCCCAGTAGAGGAAAACAAGCCATGACAAGCCTGGTATTTAACTTGTGGCTGTTAATAAACCCAATACATACTAGAATTTAAACATTTTCCTTATTGGTGACCAAGTGACTCACATTGCAGAGTATGTGAGGTCTGAAATGCAAGTTCACAGCTGTGCGCAATGAGCCTGAGTGCTGTGACTCACTGATTGAGAACTGCCCTGCAGCAGGGTCAGCGGTGAGACCCTTTGTTTTGTTTAAGTGGAATGTAAGACCTGTTTCTAACTCTTGAAAAACTTGGCTGCAAAAATTCTAAATCTTGAATACAAGCAGTTCATTTATTTTTTCAGTGTTCTTACTGCTGAAGCTGTGACTCCATGATGCCACTAAACTGAGTTCATCTGAAGGTAAGGTGAAGCGATTCAAAGCAAAAGCATTTTTTTTTTTTCTGTCAGGTTACTTTGGCTTGAAGACACTGTAAAACTATCCTATTTATGCAAAGTAGTGAGCTGAGGGTTTTATTTTATTTATTTATTTAACTTAGCAATAGTTCCAAAATTCTTGGAGACTAAGTACAAGAAAATCTCCATGACTTCAAATAAATGAAAATAAAATAGATTCCTCTGCAACTGCTCTCAATCACGCATCACCTGTCTTATTAACTTACCAGTTCTCTTTGGCAAAATAATCCACCAGTTCTTTTATTCGGTGAGTATTCATCAGTTGTTGCTTCAACAGTGGAAAATACTTAGTTTTCAAGAATTTTTCATATAGCTTCTCATTTATGATACTGTCCAAAACCAAAGATCTAATCTGTAGATTTAAGATTTAGTAATGGAAAAGTATTATTATTTTAAACATTAAAAATTTTTACTTTTGAATGAAAAGAGCTCTAACTCCCATAGAGCAAGATTTTTTTTTTTTTTTAAAGCTGTGAAATGGCAGATTTTATGAAGTCTAATCTCAGATTTAGACAGGGCAATGAGTTAAGAAACTTGCCCTTAGGAAGGCAGCCCAAGGCAAGGCGGGAGAGAGTGCAGTTTCATTTCACTAAACCTTTTTGCTTAAAACATTTATTTAGAAAAACAAAGTAGTACTGCTGCAAACAATCCTGTCCTACACACAGGATCAGCCTATAACACAGTATTATGTATATACCTACAGTAAGTTTTTCAGTTGAATAATAAAAATGCAAAGTTCCCTGAAAATGTTGCTGTATTTTAGAAGTGTGCATTATGTCAGCTAATGCTTGGCAAGACCAGGAGAGGAAGAGGGTTCTGTGTACACTTATGTATCAAAAAAGCCAACGGCAAGTGAAGTAAAATTTATTGATTTACCTGAGAAGCAAATGCCACCACTTCTCCAGTGTTCATGTGTTCATCTATTTGTTGCAGCACAGTTTCTGTGTTACATGTCGATAAGAAACCCTTGCAAAAATAAGTTACAAAATGTTAATGTTCTGTGAATGATTAAAGTAGAAACTCTCCCTTCAGAAGAAGTATTTTACTGAGTCAGGAACAATTCATATTTTGAAATTCTAGGTACAAACATGAAATTATCAAACCAGGATCTGTGCAGTTTGTGTGAAAGAGTAGTACTCATTGCTTTTAACTCTCAAAGGGTATTTTGCTGTAGGTGTTACCAATTTTTTTGACTCATTGCCAGCAGACTAAATGTCTTGCACTAATGCTGGGATTTAGGGAAATGTTTCTGAGCTTAACTTTAATGCCTGGAAGACTAAGAATTTAATATGCCTTTAGTAGTGCCAGTTTGCTCCTGACAAATATGGGAACAACCTATCATGCTTCATCTGGGAGAACAATGCTGAGCATAAATTAATGGAAACAGAAGAGAAGGGAAACTGTCAAGATACATGAACAGTGAGGATATGGCTTTAAGGCAAAAGGTTTACATCAGAACTTGTAATGCGTATCAAGCATCTTTCTAAGAAGTCAGGAGCTTTCACTTAACACTTTTCTGAAGTAGGATTCAGTACTTTTCTTATAATCTGCTGTGAAACTAGCCCACTGGTAGCTCCTCAGCAACTATGCATGTTATCATCAACTTCATGCTGCACTGGCAGGAATATGCCTACGGCTTGGATTTTGTAGGGTTTCTTTAATGAGTTTTATGGGTGGGATCCCCTAAAATATCCTCAAATCCACAAAAGGCAATGTCATATGACAAAGCTGCTGAGAATGACTTGAAGCTAGCTGGTTTTGCTTTTTAAAAACAAAATGAAACAAAGAAAAAAACCAACAAACATGAGGAAGTGCTCACATGATCCCTTTCAGAAGGACAAAGTCAGAGCAACAGCCTTTGTGGGTGAGAAATGCCAAGCACCTGTCAGCAGTGACATATTTAAGTAAGCTGAAATTATAAATTACCATCTTTCACAGTTTCTGGTGAACATAACATGCTCAAAGACATTTCTCTTGCAGAGATAGAACACAGAACTTAATATTTACCTTAATTTGCTGCTCTCGCTTCTCAGACTGAGGAATCAGCAACAGGCACCCCAAAGCAAAAGCTGGAAGGTCCAACTGTGCATATTGTTTGGCTATTCCTATGACATCCAAGTCAGCCAGAACAGGACACCTTCAGAAGATTAGGAGTGAAATTCTCAACTATGCAGTGTATAACTGGATGGTTTAGTACTGTCGACAAAACTGCACTGAGATTTTTAAGCCAAATAGAACAATACATTATTATCTCATTTTCAGATATGGCAAAGCTATGTGAGTTGAAGTTTCACAGAATACAAATGCATGATGATTTTCCAGCTTGAAAAAAAACAACTCTATTTTCTCTCTCTACACCCAAGGCCCTATTTTGAGGGGAAGTGTTGGCCAACTGCCCAGAATAGTGCTTTGGTACATATGTGTATGCACAGTAGCGTAGGGATATTCTTCAGCTGGATCCCTTTCCAGTATTTCCTGACAAAATTTTGGTTCAAATCAGGCTCTCTGAGCTCTTGTTCTTCTCTTCAGCAAGTCAGAGCATTCTGGTGAATAAGACAATGATTTATTGTACTTTTTTACATTGTAAATGCAATGCAAAACTGTTTTTTGTACAGCATGTTTTGGAACATTAATACCATAGGTTAACCATGCTTATAGATGTGCAGCTATTACATTTTTGTCATGTCACATTTATGCTTTGTAGGAAAATGAATTATTTTCCTCTTATATCAGTGTTAATGTTTTAGGAAATGTGATATATTTTGGGCTAAGAAAGATATGAACTGGACTTTTAGGGTTGAGATGAGACCTTTAAAAATGTCGGGACAGCTACTGGGCAGATAAATTGGTTTTCAGCAGTCTGTGCTGCTGATTCTGAGTCTCAATTCAGAGAGCAGTTCCCAGTACAATTTAAACAGCCAAGGTACCGAGTTACAGCACAGGCTGTCAACGGTCTGTAGGCAAGCACGGAATTTCTGTTTGGGTGCGTGCCCTGTTCCTGTCCTTCCCACAAGAGGCAAAAGGTTCTTCCTCATGCCTGAGGTTCCCCAGTTTTCAGAGCTCCTTTGTATGCTCCAGGGCAGGTTTTTACACAAGAAGTTACAAATGGGTATTTCCACTCAAACTAATACAAGTGTGGGATGTACTATCAACTTACTTGAGCAGAATCACAAAACACTCACAACATTCCTCTAATTGTTTAGGACTCGGTGGACATGAAGCTAAGAAATAAAGAAAACATGATGAAGTAAATATATAACCAAGTTACTGTACAAGTGTGATAGCTAGTAACAACCATACCTGCGAGAAATGGTGACAGAACTACATTTCGCCAAGCTTGACTGAAGTTGGGAATCTGTTGACAACAAAGTTTTAAAGTAATAGCCAAATACAGTTGTAATTAAGTGTACTTGTAAAAGCAGACACACAGACATCCTGACCCACTGTAGGTGGAAGAAGCCTGTCATTTTTTTTTTTTTATCCTTAATTATTCCCTAACATTGCTTTCCTCATCTCATGGTCTAAGATTTAGCCATGCTTTGACTGATGGCAAAAGTACTCTGTCCAACTTCACAAAACCCTCCAAGTAAGTGCAAAATAGCTATTTCAGTGATTAATAATGATACTCATCTGTATACTGCATTGTCATAAGAATAATCATTCAAAGAGAATCTTTTCATGCGTAACACTTCATGGCATACACGACTTCTATTCACACATACACACACACAAATAGGATGCTAAATTCCTGTTAAGTGGAAAAAAAAGATTAGGAATCACAGAATATTTGCTTACCTCCCATAATGAATGAATCCCAGTAATTGCAATCAAAACTCTTCTTAGATACTGAATCTGAAAAAAAATTTCATTATAAAATGATACAGTGTTTTTGAACGATGATCAAGTGGCAATAATCCACAGAACTGCATTACACTTGTCTGCAGAAAGGAAACTTACAGTTCTTCAAGGTACCTCTGTTCCTTTGGGAGAAGTAACTGATGCATATAGAAATATGATTTATAGTTTAGTAGACAACACAAGCAGTAGCAGCATATGCTGTCTCAGTAAATGCCCAAGATTTCCGGCAGACTTAATACAACTGGTGCTGCAAAGTTTATGTTCCCACCTTCTTTCCTATTAGTATCTAAATCTCATCAGAGTAAAACTAGCTTCAGTATCTGCTCCTGATACAACCACATTGCCAGGTACATCTGTTACCTCCTCAGGCTGTAGCAACATTACATAAAATTTGACAATCAGAGGTAATTAAGATTCTGAATGACAAAAAATCAGGATTACTATCATAATAAATACATTTTAGGGATAATATTTTTTGCGTGTATGTATACACATATGTATATATATGCACATTCTGTGCATATGTGTGTATATATTTGCACATAAAAATATGCATATTATGTTGTAAAATTATAACATGAAGAAATCTTCAATTTATTATCACAGGATTTACTCTTGCTATCTGAAGGGCTTTGTGCCTTCAAAAAAAAAATAAAATTAGAACAATTTAAGATCAAAATTCTCAAGTAGTACTTCTAAAACACCAATTCCTCAAAGCTTCATCAGTTCAGCATCTAAGACCCCAAAGTAACCATGTAAATTTTCAGCAACTGTTCACAGTAATTTTATAGTTTATGTATCTATCCCATTCTTTAGAAGTGGATAAAAAAGCCTTTTTCTCACCTCATTGCAGAAGTTCATGTTTAAAAATTCCTTACCATATTGAAACCAAGAAGTTTCTGTAGTACACCATTCCACAGTTGGGTATCATATACTTTGTATTCTAGACTAAGTTCTGTCACCAGTCGAACAGCCTAAAGGAGAGCAAGGACACACTGTATTTCAATATACATTCATGATCTTCAAACCATTACTGCTTGCCAGTGTAATTTTAGATTTTTACAGCATTTCTAAGACCTTTAACTCCAGAAAGGCCACAACCTACCCACTCTCAAAATTATTTTACATATGTGAGAATTAAAACAAAACCAAAAAAGTGATATCATGTATAGGTGAGGTTATTTTCTAATTGTAGGAAGGCTAAAGCTTTTATTATCTGTCATTTTCAAATTGTAGACTAGCATGTGTATATTTCAACTACAGAAGAGATCACTTCCATTTTATGGCTATAAATCAGAAGTATTACTGTTGAAGCCTTAATAGAATAGTATACTTTTTTTGTCATATACCACTGTGTACCTGGAAATCTCATTTACCTGCCCTTGTCTTCAGTGTTAAGTTAGCTGTTTACAAAACATATTTGGTAACACAAAATAACTGTCAAATTCCTAAGCTGAGTATAACTTAAAACCTGGCCCTGACATATTAGATAAGTAACTAACAGCTATTCGAAAGATGTATCCTGTTACTATTTAATTCATATTGAAGTATGAGTCCAAGCAGCTTCAGACAAACAAAAAAAATGAAAAGGCTTCTGCACCAAAGATCTTGCAAGAGACAAGGTGTGGGTACACAAAGGTGGGCAAGTATGAGGGAGTAATTATGTGATGGACAGCAGTCAGCGCATCAACAGATTTGGGGTTTTTGGGTTACTCTGAAAGAGGAGTCTTTGGAGTAACTGCATATTCGCTGGTATTTTTGAATATAATTGTGAGTAGCATATCATGAGCAGTGTATCAGTAGGACAGAGTACATGTTTAGAAATGCATGTGCAATGTAGAAAGGTGTACATTTCACACAATGTATAAAAAATAAAAAATTACAAAGAATTTCTAAAAATCATACCGTGGGTTCATGGCTGTGATTCTTCCACAGCCCTTTAATCATTCCTTCCTTAGGACTGTTATGAAATGATTCGTAAGTATATGGAATATTCAAGATTTCAAATTCTGATAGATAAATGCAGCATTTTAGAAAATACCTGTAAAAAAGTGCCCCCCAGTTAAATGATATCTGCAGTGATTATTATATTATAAATCACGTAATCAAGCTGAGGATAATATTGAAAAAGTGTTCTTCTGTTGCTTAAAAAAAAAAAAGTAAAAATAAGTAGATCGTATTTGTACTTATGAAAGAAATCTTAATGAAGTAAAAAACTTTCTGGTAATTGCTTAGGGAAACTTCATTCACCCAAATAATGGATGGCATGGATCATTGGTGAAGATAAACCAGTTACTATAACACTTACAACTAGAATTTAATTAATGCACAGAGACTGCATATTTATAGAAACCCATATGTAGCTATTTGATAGGACATACTCCGAAAACATCCCTTTCCATTAAAAAGGCCCTAATTCTAGGTTACCAGAATAGGAACTCTTTTCTAGATATTTTCTAAGGAAGTTGGTTCTACAGATATTTTCAAAGAAACAACATTATTCTGCTGGAGTTTTGGTTCCTTATTTTTGCAGAGGACTATGTCTTATGCAAGATGACCAGTTCTGAACTCTGATGAACAGGATACTATATATATGGGCAGGAGAAAATACCTCAGACACTAGAGAAGTAACTGCAATCTATGCAAAATGGAACAAAACATTTTCCACATAATGTCACATCACTTTCAGGTTTCCTAATTAGGACTGTGATGCACTATACTGTATTACAGTGAAGTTAAAGATCTAATTATGCTCTTCAGAAATAGATTTTAAAAGCTCAAAAATCAGGTTAGTAAAAAAATAATTCTCCAAATATATATTTTTCCAATGGCTGTTAAAGACCAACAACATTATTAAGGAACACCTTAAGAAAAATCCATCTTACTTTACTTGCTCAAAGGGTTTCTTGAAGAGTGATTCCACGGTGTTGGTATCTGCCAAATAGAGCAGACACTTAAGTGCTCTGCTCCTGTGAGCAAATGTCAACTGAGTAACACCAATTGGCTGAGAGGAGAGAAAAAAAACAGTGAAAAGTCACAACAGTTGGCTGAACAAGTAGAAAGAGGGTTATATATGTCTAGTATGATCCTTTCTAGGGTTTTATTTCCACTAAATGAATTCAAAATACTAAGGAACAGGCTGGTTCACATTCAACTTCTATATTAACCAGTTTATATATTTGTCAACTTTAAAGAGCACTGCTAAACAAGGTGGTTTTCTAGATTCAAGCCTATTAACACAGGTAAGAAAAATATCTGCGAATTGTAGTATCACAAATACATTTATGAATTGTGAAAGACTGAAGGTTATGGTTCTGCTAACATAATTTTACCACTCTGCTTTAATTCCGCCCAAAGTGAGCCAATGTATTATACCAGCTCAAAGCACATTCTAGAAAACATTTAATAGAGTTAATTTCAGATAATATCAACAATAAATTTAGAAAACCTAGAGTTCAAGGGCTGCTGTTGCCAGTTCAATAGCAAAATTCAATGAACACCACAGTTTTACTCCAAAGGTGAGGGGGGGAAAAACATAGAGCTCATACAGATACATAAACTATCCAAAACACAGATAACAAAGGCATGAGGTTGAAACCCATATGGTTAAGCAGACAACACTTGATTTTAATAAGAGGTAAAACTGTCATAAGTAGCAAGCTAAAACAAGAATTTAAAAACTTACAGATGTGGCAGATGTTGTAATTTCATAAAGCATTCTTGAACTATAATCCACTGGGCGTGACTGAAGCAGATATATAGCTCTGCAAAAATGCATTTGTTTTTAATGTAAGTACAGCATAGCTACTGAAATGCAGTGTATCAATATTCATGCAAATGTAAATATATTTCACTGTCAAAAAGAGAATAAGAGATTCCAAGGATATAGAAAACAAGGATAAAAATCTCCAAATATCTACTCTTAGGCACTTACATCTGTAAATTATTGCAAATGGCATTTCATCGCATAAGTAAGTATTTGATGATTCAAAACTGATGTCATCAGAAAGCAAAAATAAGAGCACAGCAGTGAGTTCTGAATCACGCACATTGTTAGGTTTCTTGAAAAAGCCAGATACAGTTAAACTTGCAACTTAACAATAATTTGCCATATTATATGTAAAACAGCACACATACCTTTGGAGTTCTTCATCTTCCTGTGCCTCTCTAAAGACTTCTTGAGTTTTCTTTAAAAAGACATGAAAATCTAGTTGTGAGAGTTTTCTAAATTGTTTGGATAAGTAGCTAGGTCGTATCCTGCTTAAACCATCTTAAAAGCTGGGCACCCTTGCTTTATGCAGCCAGGGAAAGGAATTCTGGTTTTATCAGTCCATCCTTTATTTAACTGTATGCTTGGCAGTCAACACCATTCCTCAGCATGCCAAGTGCTATTTTGAAGAGGAGGCAGTGCCTGCTCCCTGCCCTTTCTCCCCCAGCTGTATGCTGCATACACAGTAATTAACTCTCTGCTAGCTAACCTGCAGCAGGAGAGGATTCATTCTCCTTCTGATTCTAGAATCAGTGTTTGATGAGGCTAATATATTTGCAATTCCTTTTTTCCTTCAGGCTGGCTACACAACTTCACTTTAGCACCAAAGATAGGATTTTAATCTCTATACAGAGAGAAGGGAAAGCATTTCAAGTCATTCTCGCTAGACACAGTGGTGTGTAACAATATAAGAAAGGCATTGAAATTGTTAGCAGTCTGGATTCATATGCATCTTAAATAGATTTATGAGTACTAAAGGCAAATTGTGCAAAATAACCTTAGTCTTTTGAACAAGTGATAAAAATATAAATATTTTATGTAATTGGCCATTTTTCTCCAAAACCAAATCTCCAGTGATGACTTACCTCTGAGGGTGGTATACTTGGACACAGCCACTTCTCCAGCAGTTTATCCCAAATTTTGTTTATATCCAAATTATTTATTTCTGCTATCTCCTTAGCTGCCATATGGATATCTACATAAATAGGTAGAGACAAGGTATTTACAAACTAGTATTATCTTACTTAGCATCTGTTAAAGAACTTTTTGTTCCTTTGAAATTAGATTATGGATACTCACCTGGATAACCTCTGCCAGTTGGACTTCGGATTCTTTGGTCTATACTGTGGTGTTTGTATAGTAAAATGATAAGATTTGCTGGTTTCCCAATAGACTTTAAATGCTCTCTAGTGTTCAAATTATGTGTTATTAGAACATTTTCTGTTGCTGATCGCTTCCAGTGCATATTTAATTTCTTCTGTAGGACTTCCGCTTTTTCGTGTGAATCATCCTTTAGCAAAACACCACAGTTTTATATATAAAACCTCCTTTTATACAAAAGCACTAGAAAAATCATCTTAACTTTTATAGTCTAAAACAGTGAACTGGGTAGCAAGATCTATTCTTCAGATGTGTCCACATATCTGTATCTACAGACATTTTTTCTGTAAAGAGTTGATATTAACCATGCTGCTCTAGCAAGAAAACGTATTTTGAAAAATACTGTTAACAAAGGTACGTTGTGAAAAAGCCAAATAAAATACATACCACATGTACTACTCTGTAAAATTAAGACATTGTGAGGTAAGATGGAGAAGAAAAAAGATTTCATATCAAACCCTGGCTTCTATAATTACTTTAATTTTGGCATAGTCACACCTTTGAATAGAATTACCAGAGAACTATTTAGTGTTCATTGTGTCTCCACAACTCCATAGCAAGTTTGATAATTATAAGAAAGGCTGAGATTCTTATTCACCTTTCCCTACCAACCACGTAAAAATGAGCCTCAGAATCAAGTCAAATCAGTCTTTCCTTATATATACTATTACAAATAGCTAAAGAATCTTGGAACTCAAAGCAAAAGTGAATAATGCTATAGATATCTAACAGCTGGAACAGATTCCAACTCATTCTCCTACAGCAAGAAAAATGCACACAACAGGAGAAAGAACAAATTATTCTTCCTTAAAACTGTATATTTTTTTGTTCAACCTTCAAGAACTGTAAGCCTAATTTTTGCTATGTTGTGAACAGAAGAATGTTACTGGATGGGGAGGGTTCTTCTGAGGGGTCACTTACACCGCCACTTCCCAGAAAAAAAAGTACTTCCCATATCATGATTGGTTACAGTACAATTTGCATACCACTATCCAAAACATCAGAAGACGAAACACAAACATAAGTACCTGACTATATAACAACAGTCTGGCAAGCAGTTTACAATTACCTTAGTTGTAGTATCCTTTAGCCATTTCTCAGCTAGATAGAGACAGAATTTCATTGCCTGAATCTGGTCAGGCCCTTTTATAAAGAGAAAAAAAGAGGGGGAGAAAATAAATAAAGTAAGTTTTCATCATTCCTTTCTACAGTATATAGTATATCCATTTTATTTGAAATAATGTAAAAAAATTTGTAGAAGCTGTTTAAAATACTAAGAAAACTCCTGTACTTGAAGAGAAAAAAAATAATCTATTTGGATTCAGATAACAGAAGCTAGCTTAAATTTCGCTGAAATATTTGCTTTTGCTGGAGAACTTGTGTGAAGATGAACATGCAGAAACTTTAAGCAAGACAATACAGCTTAAAAAGAGAAAAAAGGATTTAATAGTGATGCTGCATTATGAAATGACTGTTGTTCTAGCCTACTGTTCAAAATTATCTGTAGGAGACAAATGTATTTTTATTCTCAAACTTCCCTGGGTTTTATCCAAGAATAGTGAACAAATGTTTGGTCACAGGCTAGCTTTTATTTCCTCAAACCTATTATCCTCCTCCAATTACTCCACCCCTCAACTTCTCACATCTGTAGTTTACCTGTTGGAAATTCTTGTGCAATCTTGTGAGCAATAGCTACAGCCCACTCGGGATTAATTATAGACAGTAGATATGACTGAATAGTCTGCACGGTTTTAATTGTTTCCTTGTTAATAACTGATGTATATCCAGTATTTATCTTTTCAAATATTTTTGGTTTCAATTCTTTTTCAAAGATTTGTCGAGCAGCAGACATGTGCAAGGTATCCAGTGAAACCTAGACAAACATTAAAGTACATTAAGAGTTGTCAGAAGTTCTGTAGTGAGGCCAAAGTCATGCAAAAGAAAGACAAAAGCTCTTATTTTTTGGGGGGGAGAGGAGAATAATTTTGAAGTAAATTCTGTCAAGATGCTACTTTACCTTCATTAGTTTGGAAATCAACAGAAGTGTCGGGAAGGATTCCTCACTGAGCTCTGCAGCTGAAAGAAAAAAGCTGCCTATGATAGTGTCACAGTCCACTTGCAACTTTCTATATGAAGTTAAGCACTTTCAGTTGATTGTTAGATTCAGACCTCCATTGGGAGAGAAAGAATATAATTTTAATTATCCACACTGGCCTGGGTAGTAGGATATGTGGATTACTTTGGTCTTTCAGAGGTCCTAAGAAAAGAATTTGAGGACAGAATTCTGCATTGGCTATATGCCATTTTAGCTCCACTGAAAGTCAGTTACCTCACCAGTAGCAGTTTGGGAGCACAAGTGCTTTCAGAAATATTTGGGATGAAAAATGCATTAATAAATACATACAATTAATTTAAAATGTATACTGTAGAATTTTAACGCTCACAGACAGCAGAGAAAGGGAATTATACATCTATCTAGTGATAAAAAATACTGAACGTACATATAATGTTCCAGAAACATTGCGCAGTTCTGAAGAATATCAGATGAAAGGGCAGTCTGCTTTGAGCAGCTGGAGGTAAGGGAGTCACACGTTCTAAAACATATTGGTGTTCTAGGTCTACAGGGGGAGAAATTCTTTTATAAGATTCCAGATGCTTAAGGAGGCTCAAAGCCTAGGGGGGAAAAAAAAGAAAACAAAGAAGAAAAATTGAAAAAGAAAACAAAAAACTAAAAAGCCACAAGACCACTATATTTCTCCCTGCCTCCACTAGTAAACATGCGTAAGACCTGGAGGCATTTTTTTTTGGTAGAGTTAATACATATCTGTAGAGTTTTTAACCCTGCTATAAGCCATTGCTGAGAAACAGCTAGAGATCACTGTTTGTTCAGTGCTATTTTCTGAACGAGAGCTGTGTAAATAGAATAATTCAGTAAATTTCAATACACTACTGAATAGCTAAACTAGTAAATAGACAAACCAGAATACAGATGCCATTATTAAGTAACAGCAACATAATTGGACATACCTGATTCAGCTGGATATCGGTGTTCTTCGCATCAGCATTTTGTATCACTTTCAGGACAATTTCAATAGTTTCATAGTCATAAGGATCAAGCTGTTCAAAATAATGATCTATTTTATAAGATCTTTTATGATTTGTCTTATAAAAACATACAACTGAGTTAACTTTTTTCTATTTTAATACCAACTATATTGACACAACGCTGAAGAAATGGCACGCTTCTCAAAATCAAGAGTTCTACTTCACAGTCCTAAATCCTAAAAAACCTCTGAAGATATTGCAGAAAGACCAAACATGAAGTGCTGAAAAGTAAAAAAAAAAAAACAAAAACAAAAACCCCCAAACCCAACCAAACAAAAAACCCCAAGAGACATTAAAAATAGATTGGGCCAACAAAAAATTCTATCACTTTGAAATATTTCCAGTGTGCTATGATATTTAGGACTTACTTTTTTGTTTGATTATTTTCTGGTTGCTTTTTAAGGGAAGTTGGGAAGAAAGACTACCTGTCTTTAAAGAAAGTTAGATATGTTGCTCTATTTTTTTGTTTGCTAGAGAAGTAGAAAACTGAAACTTAACATTTATATTCTTCAGGGAAATTTGAAAACAAAACAAAACAAAAACATTTTCAATTTTCTGTGGAATTATTAATCTGCAATTCAAGTGACTTGCAGCATTTGAAACTGGATGCATAGTTTAGGGATTCTTTTTTAATTTTTTTTTTTTTACCTTGTGCAATATTCCACTGAGGCTAGTGACCAGGTCTTTCGTGCTTTTCAGTAGAGGAATTATTTCTAGTGCTCTAGCTAGTAATGTGGAATGAGGTTGCCTCTCACTGTATTCTGCAGAGTCATCTCCAACATGATTTGTATTAGCATTCTGGAGAAGAAGTGTTTCAATGCAAAGCTGCAGTGCGGCATCACTGTCCAGCATGAAAGTACTAGAAGAGGGCAGAATATTATTTTCTCTGTCACCTTTGGTGGCATAAAGTGCTTATTTCCTCATGAATAAATTCACCAGAGATGTTGGTTATTTTTTTTTGTTTGTTTGTTTTTAAACAACAATTTGCATATTACATTAATTAAGATCTATTTAAACCAAAATAGATTTCAGTAGGCATCGTTATTATTACAGCAAGAGTTAAAACACAATTGATTTGCTTCAATAATTACCTGCAGTAATTCAATATGAGATCTGTGTCTACTTCTGGATTTTGTACCAGTGTTCTTAAGAGTTCCTTCTTCCTTATTGGTGGTTGTCTAAACACAGTCTCAAAAGAAATCTAGAGATAAAGAAGCATTTTATCTTCTTCCCAAATAAGTCTTTTAGATACTATCAAGACTAATTCTTATATAGTTAACCTTTTATGCTTTCTTTAGTTTCAATCCAGATACTTTTATATCAAGAAAAAGCAGTGCATTTGCTGACTATGCCCTGTGCCAAAGAATACTTAAGCATGTAAAAATTCTTTTATAGCACCCTCAATTATTGCATTTCTCAGTTTTTGAGGCTGATTTAAGCAGACAATCAGAATGAAAAATTAAAAACAAAACCCCAACTTTCCTTATATTTGAATGGGAAATCTATCTAAAAATCACAATACATCTTAGAATATACTGACATTTAATCAGCTAATAAAACCCCCAAAGCAATCAATCAATCAATTCATCAAACTTACACCAAATTTACCAAGTTGGATACCCCATTCTGCATCAGTAACCAATTCTTGGAATTTTTTTTTTTCTTCTGCTTCATCACATTGGCTAGCAAGCTGTACTCCAACCAGAGCCACTGCCTAAAAGGAGTGAGAAAGGAAGTGAATACAAGTATAATAAATAATCCGAAAATTGGGAATCCTAGGGTCTAAATCCTTAAGAGGAACTTAAAACAATTCATAACAACTGTGCAAAATGAAGACAAACCTCACAGAAGGCCGTATCAGGATTATCCCACCTCATGAGTTGCCCATTCAAAACTACTTTAAAATCGGGTTTCTTTCTTGAAAATATTTTGTTAGGATTGTACTAGTGAAACTGACACAAAAGGTCTTTTTTAGACAACATCTTTACTCCAAATTTATGTCACATTCCCTCCCCATTTCTTTGTTATGATTTGCTCCCATCTTCCTTTGTATTTTAATAGACATACCTATTTATTGATTTCATTCTCAACAACTGCTGCCAGAGAACAATTTCTCCAAAATATAATGCAGATATAAATTATGATGGGACCTGAAATAAACAATTCCAAGCTTTGGAATAAGTTATTAAGAGGTAATCCAATGCTTGGACTTACATCATGCTCATTATTCACAGCAACTGCCTGTGCACAATCTTACACCAGGGTAAAGAGAGGTAGCTCCTCTCTCAGTGGTGCCCGAAATGAGGCAGTTGTTCAAACAGCTATACCCTTAATAACGGCAAATTATTGCACTTCCATATGATATTGCTGACATATTTTTTTTAAGGGAATTCTGTAACATTCTCGATTTGATAAAGAAATACATTGCCTTGTGAATTTACCAAAACTTTTCTGTAGTTTTGCCATGTGTTGTTTATGACATCCCAGAGCTTATTGAACACATCTTCCTTGTGCAAAATTGTGCAATATCCCAATGCCAGCTTCTGATCTATGAAACGACAGTTGAACACCTGTGTTTTAGGGAAAAATAAAATAAAGAAAGAACATGTTATAAACTTTAGGAATTTATTTAACAGGTCTCTTTGTATAAAATACAACACATGAAAAGTACTTTGTAATTTAGAGGTGTATTGGGCCTTTAAGTTAGAGGGGGGGAAAAAAGAAAAAAGGAAAAATGCATTTCAAGTTTTAGAACTTAAAATCTAAATGTACTGACACCGGTCTAACTTCCATTAGTCTAAACTGCCTTAGAAGATGGTATATTGCAGGTTTTGCAGACAGCTTTTTTAAAAACTTCCCTCAACTAGAATAAGTCAATGAGATAGAGAATATCTACAGATTGTAAAGACCATTATTATAATTTAGGAGTCCTTAAAGGATCCCACAAAGATGAACCTCCAACTGTACACAACCTTTCAGGCAGAGCAACTAGTGATGATCAAAGAGCCACAGTCCATAAGAGGCTCAAACACGCCAGGGCTACAAGAAGTGGCTGCCAGCGAGGCGGTGGCTGTTCAAAGGCCATTCAGAAGCCCACACTCCAGCTGTGGTAGGAACCTGAGGCAGCTGGGACTGCAGAAGCCAACACTGTCAGGCCATCCAGCCCACCTTTGTCCCATTCTGGCATTGAGACATGAGGCTGTGGATCCCAATCCCCTCCCACCACTGCCATACTGGCAGTACTTCCCTTCACCTTCTCTCTGGTTTTCCAGGGTGTGTGATTTTTCCAGAATGTGGTGGGTTTTGTGGTGTTTGGCCATATGACAATTTCAGAATGGGCTTCTGCAACAGGAAGGGTAGCTCCTTTATCGAGAGCAGGAGAAAGGGGCTCACTTACCTTTTTCAGAGCATTCTTACCTTGTGTAGTAAGGTCAAGATAGTGGTCATAATTACTGAAGTACACTGCTGTTTCATAGCAATAAGAAGGCTCTTGCTTTCAGCTAGCATACTGCCAGCATGTATCTATTATAAAAAAAAAGACAGCAAAAATATAAAATGGTTAAAAATATATTCTAAGCCTTTAACTTCTGTTGTCATTTATAGCATAATAGGAGGTACTACAGTAATTGTATTTTCAGATTTAATTAAGGTCTTATAAAGATCTCTTCTTGATAGAAAAAGCACTTCTGTTTCCAAGTGCTTTTGAACTGAGGAGTGTTTCCTGAATATTGTACTTGCAACTTTTTCCATACTAAACAATGGTAAAACAATGTGAGAGAACATAATAAACCATTATAAGCATTAAATTTATTCCT
This sequence comes from Tyto alba, assembly GCF_018691265.1. Lineage (NCBI taxonomy): Eukaryota > Metazoa > Chordata > Aves > Strigiformes > Tytonidae > Tyto > Tyto alba. Next base: position 3,020,546 of record NW_024881320.1, read on the forward strand.
GGTCTCCCTGCAGAGACTAGAAGTTTAGTTCTGAACATACTTTGCCAAGAGAAACAGAGGACCTTGAAAAACAGGGAAGAAACTACCAGCTCCCTTCACAAAATGACTCAACATCTGATAAAGTGGTAGTAATTTTTAAAAGGTGATGGTGATAGCCTCTCCCATACCTATCAAATTCTTATATAGCTACTCTAAACTTGTTGATAGTTGGCATACATCTGAGATTTACTCTCGGCAAAATTCAGCACTGTCCTTGCCTTACCTTTTCACTCAGGGACAAATCCATGTTATTTGATATACCATGCTGAAGACAGGATCCAAATGAACAGATAATTAGCCGCAAAGCTAATTCACACTGACTGCATTCCATGAGGTTCTGCAGTACTACACAGATGGGAGTTCTAGCTGGCAGCAGAAGGTTCTGTCCTGTGATATATTTCAAAAACAAACAACGCCAGAAAATAATTAGTGTATTTATATTAAGCATATTGTTCTTGGAATTAATATCAGAGAAGTTTCTCTTTTTCTTCATTAAATTTATTACACAAGATCAGCCTAATTCCCTTTGAAACCTTCCATTTTCAGGGCTTTTAATTTAATACAGACTCCCATTTTAGTTCAAAAACTAGAAGTTGGTCATCTTTTTTGGGAAGATTCCAGTGGATCCCAGCTCACAGCAGCAGAAATTCTGAAGTACAGGCCTTGACAACATACTCAAAATCACATGGCTGAATGGTAGCAATTACCATCCAAACTGGTGTCTTCTGTGCTGAACCAAGCTATCCCCCTGGAATATGGCTTTAAGTGGAAAATCTAGGCACCTGTTTAAAAAACTATGAGTAAGTCATGCTTGTGTAGGTTTAATGTAAACCTGACGGTTTCTAGTGGTCTGGTTTGTACTTGTAGTGTTGTGAATCTGCCATCATGATACCTTTAATAAATGCGCAGTTTGCCAGGCTTGTAGAGTCCAAAGGATACAGCTTGTTCTCTGAAAGACAGACAAATGCACATCAGCAGTGTGCCAAGATTGTGAAGCAACAGTGAAGCTTGGAAGTACCTTAAAAATTCTATACTTCAGGGACAGTACGTAAAATAGAGAAGAACTCTAAGAGCCAGGACTTTTTAACTGTGCCTAATCAGAAGCTATTTTCTAGGAGGCAATATCTTTTCAAGCACGCAAAGGAATACAAACCAACATTTTTGGGTAACAACTTTCTGTTTAAATTCCTTTGTCTTGATGAGATAGTCAACATAAACACTTAATCCGGGAAGGTAGTAAATCTATTCAAGTCAATCAAATAAGCATATCCTTTATAGGTAGATTTAGCACTGTGCGACAGTATTTGCAGTTTTAATACACCAATGACACATTAGGAAAGAAAGCATTTATGTCAAGAAGTACTAAAAATAAATAATTCTAAAATATTCAGTGCTTCTTTTAGAGATCTGAAAGTGTCTTTTTTTCAGCACCTACAACATTGTAGAATTCTGTTTATAATACCTGAAATTTTCAAAAAGTTGTGTGTATCTACAATGGTATATACTACAAGGACAATCATTTTAGAACAAGCTGAAATTCATCTTATCAAAATCCTGTCTCCATTAGTGGCTACCAGAATACGTCTAGAGAAGATCATAAGAATAGGGCAAGTTTATAGTAACCCTTCTCCAGAGCATTCTCCATGTCTTCAGGTATTTGTCATTCAGATTCTTCCTGAACCAGAACAAAAACCAAAGTCATCTTTGCATTTGACCCCCCAGTGGATATTTTTTCCAGGAGTTTGTCTAACTGAGATTTCTGAGGTGATTATTTCCACACATGTACTAAATTATATTCTTACACAAAAATAAGAAATACAGATTTTATATTGACGCAATGTTCAGGAAAGCGACTTTACCATAAACAGGCAGAAGAGAAGAAATAGCTTCATATGCAACTGGAAGAGCTATCTGTGGCTCAAGAACTATCCCATCTTCATTAAAGAAGTTATCGTAAGTCCACTCTTCATAAGGATCTTTATCTCCTCCAAAAGATGTTGTCTAAATAAGAACATTGTCAGAGGTACACACAATAAAAAGAGCAGCTAATAAGTCTACTAACAAACTAGGTGTTGCAAGAGATTCCAGTTTTCAAATACAGCAACAGAACACAATCTTCTATTTGAAAATGGTTTCTACTATACTACTTTTTGTTAAATGGCCAGTAGCATTATAATGTTGCAGTTATTTATCTGTAAGGCCAAAATGCATTCTTAATTAATTTAATGGAGGCTTTCATGAACATCCTTGGCCAAATATTATAAGAAAACATTATTCAAATGGATTATTTTTTAGAAAAATAACATTCAGTGCATAAATATTCTTGCCTAGCCACTTTGATCTATTCCACTCAAACTCTAAAAGCCCATTCATTTCAAGTGGCCTAAAGCACTGCTTGACTTGACCAAAAAACCAGAGAGATGCTATTCAAGAACTTGATCCATCTTAGAGTTTTACAAAACTGTTGGGAATGCCTTCACATAACACATGCATTTAAAAATTAAAGCCTCCCTGCCATATTTTACCTATTTTTAAAAAGAAAAAAAAAAAAAATTAAGTCAGCTTTCTACTTTCTAGCAGTCCTGGCAGCAGCTATTAATAAAATCACCAATATTTTCAGACACATTAGCAGGATTTATTATACTGAAACATAAGTGGAGAATGCTACTTGTGCTTGTGCCATAGCTGCACTGCTTTTAGTACTCAAATTGGTTTATTCTTTATGCTGAAGTAAACACATGTTCAGGGAAATTTTTATTTGTAGAGCTGCATGGGGTTTTTTTTTGTTGTTTGCTTTTTAAACAAGCTGATTAAATACTGCTGGAGAAATGGGAGGAAAAAAACGTATGTACAGTGAACACTATTCAGTCAATCAAGACATTACATATGTTAAAAAAATATATTGAAGTTAGCAGAAAATACCTTTGCTGTAAATCCATAGTTTTCTATTTGGCACTGTCTGTAAATGTCTTTGGCAACCAAAGTATATTTACATAGTTCCAGAGAATCTAATAATAAATCTGTAAAAATATTAAGATTGTTTTACTATGAATGGAAGGTCCATATTGTCCTATTAAAAGGAAACAATTTTTTGCAGCACCTATTTTTACAGAAACATATATAGAAATTCACTGTTTTTCATGTTTATTAAATATTGTTTGGAAAGTTGGATTCCCAACATGAACACAAATAAATGATAATGGAAATTACCTGGACTACATACTGTAGCTGCTTGGCAAGCCATTTCATAGATGACTGCGGGAAGATTCATATCATTAGGTGTGATCATTGCAACATCAGCTCCCAACATATGACAAAGCCTTTGACATACTAAAAACAGCAGCTTCCCTGTTTCTTCATTACAGTGATTTTCATAGAGCTCCCTATTAAAAAAAATGGATGTTAAAAATAATAAAAAATAGTTCTTAGGGCTTTTACTGGAGGCCACATTCTGTTCTAATTATTTAATCATATTTAATTATTTCACTTATATGACTCACTACAACTAAAACTTCTGTGACTGAAGTGAAAAAATATAACACAGCTTACCTTAGAGATATGTGCTGAAGCACACAGAACATGCTAATAATAGTAAAACTATATTTAACATTTTCATCTGATCTCTTTTGGGGGAGGCAGTAGTAAGTTTAAATTATCAAACATAACCAGAGAGCAGCTAGAAACCATGACATTGTATGTACAGTCAGCGTACAATAGTTTTCTATCTGTGTAAACCAAGAAACTCTCGTAATGGTTATTTAATATGGCACTCTCACTAGAAAAGTGCAGGGAATCTTTTTACTTAGTAATCATGTTATGGCAAAAAACAATGGCAATTTTCAGGAGCCAACAACTTAACTCTACACTCAATATCGCATACAAGCAATATAAGCATATTGCTTAAACACTCATTTTAGAAAAAAAAATGAACAAAAAACCCCTTTCCTTTGGCTCTACATCTACTTACTTCTGCAAAGTATCAGAAATAGTACATAAAAGCCCATTAAAAGTTATAATCTTGAAAACCTCTGCAGTTTTACCTGCATATTTTTACAGCATCTCCAACTTTTCCAGCATCTAGTGCTCTCAAGGCGAGTTCTCCTCCCAGTTCTTGCTCTGACCTTTGCAGGAGCAAAGCCAGTCTATACAACCTTGATTCAGTAAAACGGTTCTTGGTTTTATCATCTTCTGAATTACAATTCTTTGTTTGCACTTTTCTAGACTTTGGCAAAGATGTTGCAGTTTCATAAGCTTTAATGTGATTCTCAAGAAGCCTAGACATCAGTGAGGGATTCCTAAATTCTTCAACTGAAAGAAAGATATCAAAATCTTCCTGCAACAAAAAAATAAGATTATATATTTCTCTTCACATAACTTCCTTTAAAAGTGTTGGTATGTTTTTTTTGTTAAAATGGTTTTATTTCCTGTTTCATTCTTAGAGGAATACTCTCAGTACGAAGTTGCCTTTACTAGTTTCTACCAATTACTGATTTATGTCATAAATTAGAAAATTTTGCAAGACAGTAGGTAAGCAAAATAAAAAAAACCCTGAAGGATACTGCATGCTCAAATGCAGTATTTAATAATTTAAGTTTACAAACCATAATAAGGTTTTAATAAAATATTACAGTACTCTATCATGAAATCTTTGAAGTGTTAGCAATTAAGACTTTTGGGAGAGTATCTAATTTTTTGGTTTAAATGGTCAACTAGGTTCTAGTAGTTGGGAACTTGCCCAGGCGTTATTTAAATTGCTAGATTAGTCTTAGAATCTCTTTGAAGTCAGTAATAAAGACAACTTTTGCACCTAAGTTGTAAATACAATTACTATTTAATATCATCTATGTTATAGGAACAGTTGGAATAACTATAGTAAATCAAAAGTTGCTTGAAATTATAAAGATACCTACCTGCAGGGTAGCAAGTGTTTCAAACATTTTTAGGTTTGCTTCGCATTCATCTTTCTTTACAGGATTGTCTGTTGGAGGAGAAAAACAATTACTTTCTGACCCTGTTTATAAACAAAATATAAGATTTTTAAGTTGTAGCTTACCTTTTTGAATGCTGAACAGGAATTTGAGGATTTCCACGAGTGTCTTAGTCATAAACATTAGTGTTTTGTGCTGCAGGAAAGGAAGAGGTTGATGTTTTGTTTGGTCAAAATGGTGCCAGTAACACAGTGACTAACAGGCTTCCACTCTATTAAAATACTATGCAATACTCTACAAATGTCTTAAGCAACAATTATCAAGTCTAAGCTACAACTAGTTGAAAAGCAAGGGAACAAAAAGTTATTGTAAATATGCATCCTTTATAGAAGTAACAAATAGTTTACAGATGTAATATATATGCATGCCACAGTCTGTTAGCTCACACAGTTTTGAAAATATCCACCCTTTTTCCTTTTGTTCTTCCTTTCCTTGCTCAGAATAACTCCTTAAAATAGCTGCTAACAAAAATTTTCTGTGGTTGCAAGACAGGAAGGTGTACTGTCAACTGCAAAGCTTCAGCCATTCTGGTGCATGGCAAAGCCACACCTACAGTTTTTAAAAATAAGTTTTCCAAGCAACTAAAGAACTAGACTAGAGGTATAATAATGCAGCAGGATTTATAAATTATTAATTGCATTCAGACAGGCATGCCACTGTGTGGAGATGCCTTTAAAATTATGCAGAATAGTTGTAGAGTATATGGAATCAGAGTAAACAAGTTGGAAGGGGTTTCAAGAGGTTACCTAGTTCAACCTCTTGCTAAAAGCAGGACCAGTTCATCATCCTTTTTTTGCTGGAAAACAAGTTTTCATATTTGCATCTCCTACCTTTTTTTAAGCATCTGAGTAAGGATAGTATTTAGAATAATTTGTGCACACACTTCACGATGTGCAATGACTTGGTACCTCTTCAGAATAATCTGTTTTATTCTGTAACACCAGTGTTCCCCATAGAGTCAGTCTCTCTGCAACTTTCTCAGCTTCAGCAAGAGTCAGAGATTTTAACAAAGTCAGAGATTCCTCTCCCTGAAGAGAGAGGGAAAAAAAAAAAAACCAAAACAAACAGGTAAACCAGAAATAATCAAAAGAAAAAGGCATTTGCTTTTGGAAAAGCTAAGTTATGTGTATGTCCTTGCTTTGGTACAATGGTTGCATGATGGCCAGTTGGGTAAGATCAATTTTCTGCTGATGAACTTCAAACCTTTTTATAAAATACAGTTACTATGACATGACTTCCTTAAATTCTCTCAATAGTTTTTATCAAATCTATGAGTTTTGTTTATTGGCAATTATGCAACATTTTAAAAACAGTATGATTATCAATAATATCATGTGCTAATAAGGCAGAACAAATTTTAACATGAGAAACACTCTTTTGCAGGAGAGTTAATTTGATTCCTTTAATCAAAAAGCCCCCTTTTCTTCAGGTCAAAGAGATCCCAATAACATAATCAGGGACAACCACTGGGTATAAAGGTAATCACACCTCCTACAATGTAGAGAAAAGTTAAATGTTTCTAGTTAGGATATCAATGTAATTTAAAGATAACTTCAGGGTTTTTTGCTAAACTGGGACTTGAAATTGACTTGGAAGAAAACTTACTAAAAATAGATAAACATTCAGCACTCTGTATTGCAAGACAAATATTAGGGTGCTCTCAATTAAAAAAGGGGCAGGTCTGTACTCATGTGGGGCATCACTGTATTAGAAGAAAGCCTGTCTCAGAAGAATCTCTTTTTTTTGTTGTTGGCAAGAAAGCAACTTGCCCCAGAACAATTCTAGCAAAAACAGTATGTGAAAATATGTAGAGACTTAAATTCCAAACTTGTTTTATATATTGTGTGTCATAATTTTTGTTTTTGCCACAAATGAAGGATGGTTCATGATGTTTAAAACTCTGACAAAAGTCTCATTTTCAATGTTGAAAATAGGCAGTTATGTCTACAGTTAATAGAACTGTAATTAAAAAAGTTATATGTAAACCATGCATAAGATTTCAGCAAGTAGTACAACTTAACAGTTTTGAAAATAGGCTTCAGCGTCTTTAAATTCTGAGATCAACTGACGTGAATTAGTTTAGTACCCTTTCTTTGTCAATCAGGTCTATCATCCTCAGAATGTAGACTTCCACTGTAGGCAACATATATGCTGTTACAATTTTCAAAGCATCCTCCAAAGAAGTAGGAGTATCTTGCTTAAGAATGTATTTCACTAGCCTCTGTAAAAAGAAAGCATGTATGGACTTCAGTTTGTTGATGTACAAAATAACAAAGAAAGTAATTTATACAAACTACTTCTGCATTGTAATTGTACAGATCGTACCAAACAAGTTACCTAGAAGTTTAAAAGTTCTGTCTAGAGAAAACTTGACTGAAGCATAACTCAGAGAAGATAAGGCTTGCGGAACAGAATCATCCTGGGAACTCTCAGAATTCAAGGGACTCATCTGGCTCCACAAGATGGCAATGAACTTTTCCAGAAATACTCATGTTTCCCCCCTAATATAAAGGGGGAATGCTAAATTTTAAAAGAAGTGTATATAAAAAAAATTGCCAAGTATTGTTCACTGTGACCTTAGAAGAAATCAGATCTGAAGTCTTCAGAGTACTTGGCCTTCCATTTTGTTAGTTTCTTCTTTTCCTTCCCACCCCCTATACAGAAAACAGTATATTATCAGTGCTGTGCTAATTTGGTTAGGCTAAACTAATCCACTAACTCTTAAAAAAAGTGGGCTTCCAGGCAAAAGACATGTCCCAGCAGGACAAGGAGAATGGATATTAATAAGAAGTGGGAGCTACCGGTTGCTAAGATTTTTTGAAAAGTCTGGCTTATAATACCCCATGAAAATACATACAGGTAAGTGTAGGGATTTTTGTTTAACAGAAGAGTAATGCTGATCACTTACCATTATCATCTGTTTGTCCTTTAGAAGATTAGTATCTCTTATCCCATAGGCTCGCAAAAGCTTCTTCATCTCCATTAGTCGGTAACTTTCCTGCAGTAGTTTTACTCTATGGACAAATTAGACTATTATTAATTTATTTTCTGTTCATAACTATGTGATTTAATCATCATACTACATTAGATACACAGTATTTCCTGCCCCGACCCCCCCCCCCCCCAAAAAAAAACCCCACCACTAGAATTCCAATTGAAAGTAAATACAAAACTGAGGTGTAGACTGTGGATTTTGCCTTACTTGACATGATTCATTTCCAAATGCTGTTTTACCAGCTGCTCCACTGCTGCACTCCATGGTACCATAGCACCATGCATTATCTGTAGAACTGCATCAAATTTCAGCTATAAAAGGAACATAAAGAGCTTACTTTTCAAAATAAGTTACAAGGTAATCTCTTGAACTATTGTTCACATGTGATTGATTCCAAAACTACAAACAAGGAAGGGCTGGTGGGGAGTGTGAAGCTCAAGGGCAGCCTTGGCTGCAGTGACCATGAAATGGTGGAGTTCAAAATCCTCAGAGCAACAAGGAGGGCGTGCAGCAAGCTTGCTACCCTATACTTCAGGAGAGCAGACTTTGGCCTCTTCAGGGATCTGCTTGGCAGAGTAGCATGGGATAAAGCCCTGGGAGGCCCAGGAAAGGTGGCTAATATTCAAGGATCACCTACTCTAAGCTCAGAAGCAATACATCCCAACAGAGAGGAAGTCGGGTAAGAACACCAAGAAGCTGCATGGATGGACAAGGAGCTCCTAGACAAGCTCAGACAGAAAAAGGAAGCTTACAGATGGTGGAATCAAGGACAGGTAGCCTGGGAGGAATACAGAGAAACTATCCAAGCAGCCAGGTACTGGGTTAGGAAGGCCAAAGCCCTGATAGAATTAAATCTGGCTAGGGACATCAAGAGCAACAAGAAAGACTTCTATAGGTATGTTGTTGATAAAAGGAAGACTAGGGAAAACGTGTGTCCTCTCTGGAAGGAAATGGGAGACCTGGTTACCTGGGATATGGAGAAGGCTGAGGTACTTAATGACTCTTTTGCCTCAGTCTTCACTGGCAAGTGCTCCAGCCACACTGGCCAAGCCACAGAAGGTAAAGGTGGGGACTGGGAGAATGAATAACCTCCCACCATAGGAGAAGATCAGGTTTGAGACCATCTAGGGAACCTGAAGGTGCACAAGGCCATGAGACCTGATGAGATATATCCATGGGTCCTGAGAGAACTGGCAGATGGCTAAGCCACTATCCATCAGATTTTGAAGTTGTGGCAGTCCAGTGAAGTTCCTTCTGTGTGGAACAGGGGAAACATAACCCCCATTTTTAAAAATGGGAAAAAGGAAGACCTGGGGAACTACAGGCCAGTTGGTCTCACCTGTGCCCAGCAAGATCATGGAGATGATCCTCCTGGAAACTACGCCAGGGCATGGAAAATAAGGAGGTGACTGGTGACAGCCAACGTGGCTTCATTAACGGCAAATTGTGCCTGATGAATTTGGTGGCCTTCTACAGTGGGGTTACAGCGTTGGTGGATAAGGGAAGACCAACTGATGTCGTCTACCTGGACTTGTGCAAAGCATTTGACATTGTCCCACGACATCCTTGTCTCTCAATCAGAGAGACATGGATTTGACAGACAGACCATTCAGTGGATAAGGAATTGGCTGGATGGTTGCACTCAAAGAGTCACAGTCAATGGCTCGAGATCCAAGTGGAGAGCAATGAGCGGCGTTCCTCAGGGGTCAGTGTTGGGCCCAGCGCTGTTTAACATCTTTGTTGGTGACATGGACAGTAGAATTCAGTGCACCCTCAGCAAGTTCACTGATGACACCGAGGTGTAAGGTGTGGTGACACATGGGAGGGAAGGGATGCCATACTGAGGGACCTGGACAGGCTGGAGAGGTGGGCCTGTGCAAACCTCATGAAGTTCAACGAAGTCAAGAGCAAGGTCCTGCCCATGGGTGGGGCAACCCAAAGCACAAATCCAGGCTGGGTGAGGACTGGATTGAGAGCAGCTCTGCAGAGGACTTGGGGATATCACTGGGTGGAAATGTGCCTGTGAGCCAGCAACATGCTCTCACAGCCCAGAAAGCCACCTGTGCCCTGGGCTACACCCAGAGCAGGGGGGGCAGCAGGGCCAGGGAGGGGATTCTCCCCCTCTGCTCCGCTCTGGGGAGACCCCCCTGCAGTGCTGGGGCCAGCTCGGGGGCCCGCAACAGCAGAAGGACACGGAGCTGCTCGAGTGGGGCCAGAGGAGGCCACGAAGATGCTCGGGGGGCTGGAGCAGCTCCCCTGGGAGGCCAGGCTGAGAGAGTTGGGGGGGTTCAGCCTGGAGAAGAGAAGGCTCCGGGGAGACCTTCGAGTGGCCTCCCAGGGCTTAAAGGGGGGACAGGGAAGGTGGGGAGGGACTCTTGATCGGTGGGTGGGGATAGAACAACGGGCAATGGTTTTAAACTGAAAGAGGGGAAGGTTTAGATTAGATCTAAGGAAGAAATTCTTCACTGTGAGGGTGGTGAAGTGCTGTGTCAAATTAGATTAGAAAATGCTTATAGTAATTTATGATTCTGTGGAGCTTGAGTTTCACATATATAAAAGTTGGTGAGTTTTTCATGTGATGACACCAAAACTACAATTAAATTTTCAAGCAAAGAACATCACTTGAGAGATTACTAAGATTGAATAAGAAGACAGCATACTATTTGTTCTTCCTCATACCACTCATGTAAAAATGTACTTATATGCTTATGAAAAAATTATGTTTCATTCTGAACTGACGTTTTAGAGCCACTTGATGCCTATTTCATACAATATACTTACATCTGTATCAGAGATACAGCCAATGACAGCTATTGCCTTTGCCTCCCATGCAGTTTCAAATACTGAAGTAGACCTTGTACGACAACGTTCTAGCAAATCCTGTATATTTTGATAAAGATTATTAGGATATATGAATTCAAAAAATATGCATCTTATAAACAAAAATTAAAAGTTTTTTGGACATTAAGGGACAGATTTGGCTATTTTGCCTTGTATCTGTAAATGCCTGATTACTGAAATAGTAACTATCAGTATGTTAATTGACAGGACTACGTTAATCTGAAAGCTGGTCCTAAAAGTCAAGTGTAAATAAAAATGGTCATTAGATTTGTTTTCTGCTTACTCATATTTAAATAGCTTTCTTCAAAAGAAAGAAAATTTAGATACCTTTATATACTGTAGAAGAAGTTCATCTGTTTGTAGATTATGTTCACAAAGGTAGGGTTTTATAAACTTCTCCAAAATGGATGGGACAAGCTCTGGTGCCAAAATTTTATCAAACATGCGAAACACAATAGTATTTGCATTTTCCTAGGCAGCAAGTAGAACAATGCCATGTTAGAACATCACACATGTTAGTATCTGATCCTTTACAGCTCTAATAAATAATTCAACATCCAGTATATGTTGAACTCAATTGAATGATTTCAATTACTAGCATCCTTCTTTAGCTCAGATAAAAGCTTTCTATTACAAAGCCCCTTTTTGTTCAGTTGTACTTCAAATTTCTCTGTTGCTCACGCTTGCTCCACAATATATGATCTGTAATGAACTGTGAATCATGCAGTTTAAGCCATACCTTCTCATAGTATCGTCACATTATATATTTATATCCACAGTTGAAACAAAATTTATAACAAACACAGCATATCAAATAGTCTTAGCAGCTTATGAACACAAGTTTAACCAACCAATCCATCAGGATTCCTCTTTCGTCGGACTTTAAATTGCACGCTACAAGATTCTTATCAGAGCAACCCACTTCAAAAGCACTTTAGGAAGCATCTGCACAATTACCTTTTCAAAATCACAGAGTGCCAGCCTGCAGTTGTATCTCCTGTACAGCTTTATCAGTTCTTGTAAATCATTTACCAGCTTCTTTAACCTATGTACTTCTTCACAGTCACTACATCTCTGAAACAGTGTTTAGAGGTGAAACATTAGAAGACTTGCTACAATTTCAAGACTATTAAGTGCTGTCATAAGCAGGAAGAAAACAAATTACTCCCCACATCTCTGGTATAAGAGAAGGGTGGTTGACTTACAAAGCAGCAAGGAAGATTCTGCTAAGATATTAAGAAAAGATTATTTCTAAATATAAAGACAGCAACACACTAGTAGAGCCTGCGCAGGGAAGAGGGATGAGCATTTTTCACTGAAAGCCTTAAGGATGGGTAAGACAAACAGCTAGCAACAATGTACCTGCAGCTGATATTTTCTTTGGAGTTGGAACCCTGTTTTACAGGTAATCATCCAAGAAACCTCACCATTTTTGATGCCATGCAATCTTAAAGATTTTATAAATATACAAGCTGAACTGTTACCTTTGTATGGCATACATCAAAGAAAATCAAGTACATGTTGAAAGTGGGATTTAACAGAGTCAATTTCTCTTCATTATGCACTTTCAATGTGGGATTCCGAAGTTTAAGACAGCAGATCTAACATAGAATGTCAATATTTCCAATTTTTAGAATGCACAGCCAGTTGGCTTTGAACTTTAACTTTCTCCACCTTCATACTACCAATTTTATAGATGCTAGTATACCTAGGATATATAACATGCATCATTTATTTGTGTTTGCACAAATTCAGTAATCATAACCTTACAGCTAGCTGATTTTTAGTATCTTTTCTCCAGGCCATCACACGTGATGAATTGCAATTAATTTCCAAACATTTTGACAGAGGTGAGACATGTTTCTAATGTAAGTCCATAAGGAGTATCTTTAGTGAAATGTGTTTTGTAGTACTCAGACTTATTTGTGTACTACAGAATATTCAAGAATATTATTCATATTTAGACTATTAATACATCTGTTATAGGGTATTAATGGTGCACTGAGGGTTTTTTTTTTTTTTTTTTTAAATCTTTAAATGCAAGAAATCTGGAACTCAACTCCTTCCTTTCATGGAATTAAGTCAATCTTCTCCAAAAACAACAGTAACTTAATTATTATCCATTCCAACTCTAGCTCAGAACATATGTTCTGAAGTCTTTTAGTAGCAAATCCTTATATTTGCTACACTTCTTACCAAAGGAGTCCACTGGTCAAAAGTTGTCAGTCCCATTTCACCTTGATTTTTACTTGTAAAAAAAACCTCTGCCATTTGGAGTCCATTTTCTGGCCAGTTTTCCTGGTCAAAATAATTGATATTAGCAAACTATATTATACATGAGAAATACAAGACATGCAGTGCTTCTGCAGTATGACTTACCTTATCAGTTAATTCAAGGTTTCGAGCACTTTGTTCCAGCCATTTTGCTAATATTTTCTTGGGGGGAAAAAAAAAAAAAAGTTACAAGTAGAATTATGCTACTTATCAAAGCAAAATTTGCCATTAGAAATTTGTTTTAAAAGAAATCATTTCAAATATAAACTGTAGGGAGAAGAATCCCTGAAAAAGACAGAAGAATGAGGTTCTGACACTCAAAAATAAAAGGCAGTACGTCTGACTATAAAATTACCTTAGCCTGAGAAAATTACATTTTTCATTTATTCAGTCTTACCTGTCCCTTTGGCACAACTCTCCTTACGAAAAGGATCACAACATTTTTAAGCCACAAACATAGTTCATTCAAAGGAACAGTGAAATGGATGGCATTAAGCAAGTTCTCCAATATTTTCTCATCAAAGCTGCTTTCAAAATCTGCCTAAAATATTAAACCAGAACAATTACAGATATATGGACTATATGTTTATCTGTTATTTTATAAAGCTGTTTCACTAATAGGAAGAAGCAATATATTTCAAACACAAAGAGAAAAATCTCAGTAATCATGAACAGGAATTAAAAAAAATATATATAGCCCTCTTCAGAAAAACTTGAGCTTGGTCTTCTTAAACAAGACCTAACTGAAGCTACCTCATTATAAATTACAGTGGCAGGATCATGTCCTATTACTTTAGGACTTGCTGTATAGTTGTGTCTTATTAAGAAAACAACAAACATGGACCTGAAGATCCTGCACTAGAGAATATAATAGCCCATAGCCACCATTATGAATGTGTCATTCAAAGCAAGGAGTCTACGTGATTATTTTTAAAGTACTTTAAGGTAGCTAGCAAATGTCCACTTAAAAAAGAACTGTCACCCTTCAGACCTAGAAATATGCATTCTGAGATCAGAAATACCAGTTTATTCCTAAATCGATAAGTTTATCCTTCTAAGGAGCTAGGTGAAGAGGTAATCATTGTGATAACAGATGAGATTCTGCCATAGAACTTTGCTTCTTTGAGGAGCTGTTTCATAACCACATAGGTCTGATTCTGTTAAATAAGGCTGGAAAATTTAAGAGGCTTAACATCTTCCATAAATACCAAAGAGATGTCTATGCCATCTCACCTGATGCCTAAGCCAGAGGTACTGTGCACAAGATAAATTTCCTTCTTCTAGCTGAAAAAGGATATTCTTGAAAATGTCTTTGTTATTCAAGAATTCTGTCCAAGCAATACCACTAGAAGCAAGAGGAGGAAAAGAAACCGTTATTGTTATATGTCAATATTAAAGGAGTTGGGGGGGAAGAATCTCAAACTCTTTCTAGCTAGCACTATATGCTGAAAGAGACAACAGTAGTGTTAGATTGTGTGTGCATAAAATAACCCCTCCTACATACATTAAATGAACAACAAAAAAAAAATCTATACAAGGTAGTGCATGTGCAACAGATAATATGTGCTTTCAACATATAGGATGACTCAACGTCTCTGCATGCTACCTTCTCCACAGTAGAGGATGGGAAATGTCAGGAGATGAAGGAAGGGTTTAAAGCTTAATGAACTCAAATTTAAAAAAACAAAAAGTAAAAAAAAAAAAAAAAAAAAATCTTAATTTCCATAGCACATACTTAACGATTACAATTAAATTTACTTTAAATCTTAATGAACAAACAGAAACAAACCTGAATTTCTCTACTCCAAAAGCTCCATAGAAGGTTGTAAGCCTTGCCTGAGCTCTCAATACCTGAATGCAGATGAGATTTAAGGTCATTATCTGGCTTACTAAACAATGGTATTACGTGGTTATAATAACCAACACAAAGAGGAAGAATGGAGGAAAATAAGAACTTGTCAAGAATTTCAGTTAATTACATATGTAAGTTTGTTTAATAAAGCATCAATCCAAAATTTCAATTGTGTAAACACTTTACACTGATTCTCCTTGAAAGAGGATGAGGCCTGTCTGGTATAGAACAGGACTAAGTAAGAAACAAAATTAAACACCTAAAAGCACTTAAGAAAAGCACTTCTTCCTTCAATTTCTGGAGCATCTGAAAATGAATCTTTCTATAATTGAAGGAATCGCTTATTTCTGAAAGCTGTCATTACTGTAGTTCTCTTTCATACTATATAATCTTGTTTAGACTTCTAAAAAAGTTCAACAGTAGTACAGTTTTTAAAATTCTACATTCTAACTGTTTATCATATGATACTGTGAGGCCAAGAAGTTTGTCCTCACCTCAGTTATGGATACTGGCGCCCCATCAGATGATGGGGCAGAGGTTCTATCATCTTTCTTCAAGATCTGTAACAAACACATGAAATGGTTTGGCTGACAACTCAGTATATGCAGAACATGCCAAACAGTACTACGAATTTATTAAAGACGAGCAAAAACTTAGTACCTCTGTAAACTGGAGTTTCTATTTCACAGTGTTAGACTCACTGGATTTCTACATGTATGCAGGATCAGACAGATAATGTGTATCTCTGATTCTGTTTGGTAAGGCAAGAAAGACTAAAATAATGGAAACAAGGAGTGTGACACGTTTTGAGCTTTTAGTCCTAAAATTAATATTTTAAAATGTACTTAAAAAGACTACTACTCAAAACTAAAACCTGCTTTCTGATGTGAAAATAAAACTGTAAGCTTTTTTTTGCCCTTAAACAATAGCAAGACCAAGGTTGGAACAAGCCTTGCTTCTTCTTCATTTTTGGTAACATACAACTTATAATGCACTTACTTTTTGAATGACAGTATCTGGTTTGAAGATGACCCCCCTCTCAAGCTGTACAGAAGCATGTAATAGGAATGGACAAATATAAGCAATTTATATACAGATAAAACCCCTTACTCTGACTTTAGCGTAGTTCAGCATTTCTTGGGTGGTTTCATACAGTGGCCATGGAGCATTTATACAGTAATCGACAACAAACTGGCTATCCTGTTTGCATAAGGAAACAACTGGAATTAATTCCAAGCTCCTCCATAATTTGAATTATTTTATTAGAGAAAGAGAGTAGAAATAAAAACATACCTGAATTTTTTGCAAATTTTCTTTGATTTCAGTCACAACATCCAGCCAGACTTCATGACCATAACTCCCAACAGAAGCTGAAGCTAGTTTCTCTAAATTAGCATTTGCTTTTACTTTGTATACAAGCTGTTTAAAAAAGAGAACCACCACAGTTTTCTGTTTGATGCAATTAAGTTTTAAGTAGTCTTCAGCTGAAAACTATACACTTCCATTCACAACATTTTTGAGATAAAGTGTGTCCATGTACATTGGATGATTTCATTACAGGAATGGATTACCAATTAGTCCCTAACAACTGTGGTACCTTTTTATCTCACCAGTTAAGCCTGGTTTTTTTATTCAAAACAAAACAAAAAAAGCAGAGGGAACATTCAAATTTGAATAAATCAGTAAATGAAGCCAGACCAGATGTTAAGAAATGCATGTGAAAATTATTTTTTTGTTTGTTTGTTTTGTTCTTTAGCAACACAGTTTCCTGCTACTTAAAGGGTCAGATGTGCCTCCTCCTGATCCAGGAGCACTTATTTTGATCAGAAGATGTACTTCTGCATCACTTCTCATTGCAAGGTTTGTTAGTTATTGTAAATAAAAACATAGTTCACCATGTAGTTGTCTAATTTTGAATCACCTTTCAAGTACAGCAAGTTGCTTTGTAAGGTAACATCCCACCATATTTGTAATGTTTTTAATACTTTCTGTAGAACTATGGAGCAAGAACCTTACTCAGAGTTATACTAATTCATCTCCAAATGTCTTTATCGAGAATTGACAACTTACCTCAACATCTAGTCCAAACTGAATGGCAAAACTCTCTGCTTCAGTGAATTTGTGTTTGTGAAGTAAGCGACTTAGTCTAGTAATGAAATAATATATAGTCCTTCAATATAAGTGACAAACCATAGATAAAAAAATAAAATAATAAAACAGTGTTTCATGGAAACTAGTACCTATTTTCTGGCAAGGCTTCAGTTAAACTTCTCATCACAACAACAGAAACTGGGCCTTCAGAGGGTCTGAGGATGAGAGGAACTATGTGAGTTTATCAGCTCTGAAACAACTATATGTAGAAGTAATTTGCCATTTTTATATAATAATGATCAAGTAAGAAACAAAACATTATCTTACATCTGATGTTTTTCATTAATTCCTTCCAAGAAGTATATTGTATCCTGTAGCAAGCAATAGCATAAATCATTAGGTGGTAAGGGAAATCAGTCATAAGAAAGCACGACTGTACTTCATTAAGTGTTTCTCAATCTAGAAACTATCTACTGCTTTTCTCTCAGATAAGTTTGTTGTTTTTTTAAAATGCTTATCACGTTATTTCCTGTATAGTTTCCACCATCTAAACTTTCTGACGGCCTTAACTGAACAGACTGAAATTACTCCACTATCCCAGTTGAATTACCATCAGTAGTACACCCTCCACCCGAGTGAATCATCTTCTCAAAATGACACTCTTTTTGTCAAAGCCATAAATAGGTCACACTCTTTTCATCTTCACATCTTTTAGAATCTGATCTCTGTGCTGTATTCCACAAAGGCAATATAAGACATATAGCCTTAGCACTTCCCACATTGACTTTAACAACTGAGAGCAAAGAAAAGGGATATATTAGCCATTATTTTCTCCACTATGTAGCTGCATATATGAACTTTGCTGCCAAATGCTTCATACAAGGCAAGCAACTTTATTGGCTTTGCATTTTGTTGCGCATCAGACCCAGAGCTTATTACATTCACTTTCACATTTCCAATGAGGAACTGCTGCTTAGACTTTCAGTATCCTCTCACACAACCACTCCACTTTGCCAGTCTTTATAACATTACTAATTCATGAAGTTCTCTCCATTTTTTGACCTTCTTAAAGCCTTTATAAGGAAGCAGTTTAAACAGTAGAAGTAGTTCTCTCATCTGAACTTCAATAAATCTCAAATAAATCCCGAGTATTTTTCTATGCTAAGAGAACTTAAAACTTCATACAGTTTTTAGCTGTAACAGCAGCAAGAACAACTGACAGTAGTATTAACCCTCGCAACAGACCTGAGCCTCGAATTAAACTGTTCAGTTTGTTATATAATGTATATTTTTCTTCATCCTTTGTGGATATCATTTAATCTTTTTTTTTGTATAGAACCTGCAGCTTCTAGCACAAGTTGGTTCTACTCTAACAAGAATAACACAATACCTTCTTTAGTAACTGTAAGTATTAATACAACTGTATTTCTTCAGAGAACAACAACAACAACAAAAAAATCTAAACATACTGTGCCAGTCCCACTTTGAACAAGTGAAGAGACAATAGATATTTCCAAAGAATAGAGCGGTTGCATAGTGGGCAACGCAAAAACCATTAGACTTCTCATCTATTAAGAAAAAAAAAGAAGAAAACAAACAAACACGTCAGTTTATTTTTTTCCTGATACACTGGTAACAGTGATGCTCGCAGAATCATTTCTGGATTCGTATGGAGTTAGAGGGAAGATGCTATTTTTATAAGTTTTTATGAAAAAGCAGTTCTCTACACTTTAAGAAAGTTTAATAAAATTTTAGATGTTGCCTCTATAGATAAGCCCATTATATATAATTTGACAGGTTTCATTTAAAAAACTGTATAATGTTCATGCTGGCATTCTATTTCAATTAACTCCAATGACTGTACATGGAGGTAGATATTGACTGTAATTGGAGCAGATACTGTTCTAAAGAAATATGTGAAGGTATGTAAGACAGTAGTAAACTTCGCTGCTCTCCTCTATCTGCCTACCATTAAAAAAAAAGCAAACAAAGTCCAAACAAACCATAAAAAACCCAAAGAGCAGGGCAGCTTGCCCTGGTCACCACCATAAGACATTACAATTGTCCCTCACTCACTATATTCTAATATATAGATGGTCACATTTCAGTTTTGACTGTGAACTCCTGAAAATTATGTCTGCTCCAAATATTTAGTCATCTCCTTTTCTTTTTCCACCACTCTTTTTTCTATGAGTGACTTTGTAATAATTGAGGAACAGAACACAGATAAAGAGATTATACCTGTTTGTCGTCCGGTATTGTCATGACTATCAGTTTAACATTGGCAAGCCTTTGACTACAGAACAAGAGAAAAAAGAAAGCAAAATACACTGTATAAGTCTTATGTTAAAACTGTGAAATATTCAGGAATTGTAGAAAATTTAGTTTTCCATGGAAACTGGTACATTTGAAATCCTATATTGCACCCAAAAATAACAGTGTTTTAGCATGTAGAGGACATACATTTAACTTCCAACATTTTTAAGCTTTTCTAATAGATCTGATGCTTTTTTTTTTTTTTTTTTAAACTGGCAAAGAGCAATGGAAAGAGCCAAGAGTCTTGTCTTCTAATCTTAATTGCCATTAATTTATTTTGCATTTTAACCAATACACGCATCTCCAGATTTTGGCTTCTCCATCTGCAGAATGAAGATCCTACTATTTATCTATCCGAAAAAAAAGACTAGTTTTTTTAGAACATCAGGCTTGTAAGTCATTTTAAACACCTTATTTTATACAAGCATTTCTTAAATGATACAGGTTACATACAAGATTCCTTAACAGTAACACTAGATAAACCAAGAAAGCACTGAGGTTTGTTTGGTTTTTTTTCTACAACACAGAGCAAAGGATACCTATGATACCTGTGAACTAAGGTTATTAGAAAATAGATATTTGAGGAATAGAATTATTAGGATCAGTTCAAGCTGTTTTAGCCATTTAACCATTGTGCTGTAGAACAAATACTAATCTTTTGAGGAATAGTTGGAATAACTGTAGGGTAAGGAACTCATAAATAATCTTATTGGAGACAGTTTGGCCTTGTAGTGGCAGGTGCAAAGAAACATAAAGAAGCTGCAAATTAGCAACAAACCAGACCAGGCCAGACTTGAAGGACAAGATGTACGTGACTACAGGACTGAGTTTGTGCAGAAGTAAGGGTCAGCTGGTGAACACGGTGAAGAAGACTATGAGCCTTCATCTGAAGGCCCCAAACAACCACCCGAAGACTCCAACTGACATGCGCAAGAGACATTAATATATGCTAAATGAGTTCCCGGAAAAGATAAAAATGCAATGAATATGTATGATTAAGGTAGTATACATGCTTGTTGATTTCATTCTCTCACACACACATTAAGAGGAGCTATCCCCTGTGTGTTCGGCGCTGTAATAAAGAATGCCTGCTTTCTAAAACTCCAAAATTGAGTCTTAGAGAGTGAATTAATTACCACTTTCCGGTAACACTTAAAGTCCCAATTATTTTGTCCTACTGATTAGAAAGTTTTCAACAAGTATTGCTAAAAATTCACTACCACAGACAATCAAGTGTTTGTGGCACATTCCCTGTAATTATAGACAACTTTTCAATTTTCAGAATTGGTGCTATGATGCTTTACTTACCATATGACTGGAGAAGAATCTGACTCTGTACTTAGAAGAAAGTCTTCAATATGCATTAAAGGCCAATCCCAAATTAGAGTAAGAGAATAAACATCCCACATGCTTAAGATATTCTAGATTTTAAAAGAAAAAATCAGATAGGGATTTTATATTTTCTTCATAGAAGACATTTTTTGGTTTTTTTTTGGAGTAGAATATTAACGCATTCCATAGCTTAAATAAGGACTAGTAGTAGAATAAAAAAACCACAGAAAGATCAAGATCCTCTGTAAATATAAGCATGTTTATTTTACAAAAACATCTTTTATATGTATTACTTTAAAAATATTTTTATAAGCTGGTTCAGGAACTTTGTAAAACAAAGACTAAACAAAATCATTACACATACCTCTGTATCTAAAACAAACAGCAGATTGTCAAGAACTTGAAGTTTTGCTGCATCTAAAAAATATCCATAATCACATAAATGTATTGTTTTTCTTAAGAAATTTATCTGAAGCAGAAATATATTAAAATGTACAACCAAGCATTGGAAACCTACGGCTGTTTAACCTCATGGAACTTCCTAGGACTGTGAAAAGTATAGCTTAAACAGAATCGTGATTTATATATCTCAGTTAAGACCAGCAATTTGAAGCATAGATTTTGGCTATACCTTTATAAGTGTTCCATTTGGTGTATGTGTATTTACTAAAAACAGTTAAATAACTGAAAATGTCTTAGTACTTTCTGCAATTAAATATTAATTTTACACTTGTCTATAAAAAGAAAAAAAAACCTCTTCTTTACCTTTGATCAGGCTCGAATCAGCAAAACTTTGAACAGACACCAGGTTATTGGTAGTGTCCACTTCCCATCTGGAGAGTGCATAATCACCTTTACCCTACCAGCAAAGGCAAAGGAAAACAGGGTTATCATTAGAAATTTGGCCATTGATAGGTATGCTTCTACAATTGATTTTTAACTTGGAAAGCTGCAAAACTAACTTAAACTTTATTCCTGGTAAATGTTGATGTTCAGAAAAATAAATTTATTTTTAATTTAGTTTTTTTCATTTCTCCTTTCAAGACTGGCCTTTACTTCAGTAATTGTTACAGTCAGCATCCCAAAACATTTTTGGCTCTTCTAAAAACATGCCATATTTCAAAATAGCCACTTTCCATTCTCATGGCATATAGGACCTGAATGAAACATAGACTGAACCTACTGAGAAAAACTGCATTGAATTCAACAGGCTTCAGTCAGTGAACTCAGAAAACTTGTTTCTAGTCCAAAAGAACATTTCAAAATATGTCTATATTTTTATTTTTTATTAGTTCCTGTACTTAATTCATGTTTAAGGGCTTTGTTCATTTGGGACCTCAGTTAGTACTTTGGCAAGCCTTTGTTGAATGTGAGCCTGATTGGAAGGTTCTTGCTGATTTTGGCTTTATCTCTGAGTTCAAGGACCATCCTGTAAATAGACTAGGCTGTACAGGCTGGGAACCACAGTGATTTACTAAGGTTGTGCAACCAGAGTGAAAATACTTTTCCCCCATCCATCATAACAGAGCAAGTTCTGAAATGACAACAGTTATTTCCTTACAAGAAAAACTACGGACAGACTGCACAACTGATAACCTTTAAATTTACAGTGAAGGAAGTGAAAAACAAAAAGTCTCAGTGCAAAAACTTTATCGTCTTTTTCAAACAGCTAGAGATAACTTTTGCTGCAGATCAATAAACCCCATTACTGATCACATAACAATTGTTATGAACAGATTCTCAGTACTTACTCCAATTACTAAATGGATTTTCTTCATGGAGTTACTGATCACAAAATTCTGACAGCCGAGGCTGTGATACTCTTTTGTGGAAATAAAAGCTGTCTTTATCTGTCCTTGTAACTTGTGGGTGTGGAAGATGAAGGGTAAGCAAACAAAAAGGGAAGAAAAAGAGTTGTTTATACAATCAATGGATAAAATCTGAAACTGCTGACTTCTCCATGTACAGAAAAAGTGATAATCACAATTATGAGTTGTAATAAAAAACTTGTAAGTAGTCAATGAAGTGTACAGAGCAAAGTTTTCTTACAAACTCTCCACTTAACACGTATGTTACAAGTTAGCAGTTTCTTACTTTCTTTGCCGTAATCATATCCATCTTGTCAACTGCTACATTAAAAACAAAACAAAACAAAAAAATTAGTGTTAAATAAACTTTTTAAAAATTGAAAAAAAGCCAATAAATGTCATATAGGATAGTTTAATCCTAACCTGACTATGCTGAAAAACAGTTTAGCCAGGATCTTTGACAGGGTCTATTTCTATTGATCACAGTATCGAGTTATAGAAAATTAACTAGTAACTCTACTTACACAGCATTAAAAATTTAAATTATTCACAATATTCATCAGCGCAGCTAAGACTGATTATGGTTTAAAATCCTGCTTCCACAGTATTCAGTACTCTGTCTAAAGCAGTGACTCAGAAAAGCATAAGATAAGGGAATTATTGGAAGGAAAAAAAAATTATTACAGAACTAGTTGTATATCGGCTTCCCTTTAAAAACAAATTAAGATTACACAGAAAATCCCAACTTAATATCTTGTTCCCATTAGAAAGATGCATGGAAAAGCTTTTTTAATACTTCTCTTCCTGTTCAAATGGAAATCCCAAGTGGTTTGTAGATCATCCTACCTTCCTGCGTTTTAGCAAGTGGGAGACACATAATGCAGAAGAATCCACTGCTTGTGAGAATGAACATATGATAAACACCTAAAAAAAGCCCAATACAAATATTTCAAACTTAAGTATTCTAAAGTAAAGAGACTACTTGCTTATAAATAAGAACGTGAAATAACTGACAAAAAAAAATCTGACCAATAGACTAGACTGTTTTTCAACAAAAATTCTGTCACCTTCAACAAAGAGTTGAGTAAATTTGTATATCTTAGAGTTTTGTTTGAAATCATGACTTTTGTATGGCATCCATCAGACTGCAAATTCTGTTTTTGTGATAAAACTACATTTAAGTACATTATATTGTGACAGAACAAGACTGGGATCTTATAGAAGAACAGGAACCGCTAAAACCTGAAGTCTGATTGAAGGAGAGAGAAGTGCTTTCTTTTTGAGCGTTTTCAGATGTTTAGCACAGTCTCGAAAGAGGTATTGAGTTATGAAAGTTTGTTGTTTTCTATGACATTTGTAAATTAATGAAACCTAAATATCTTTACAGGAAAGCATTAAGAAAGGTGCATTCAATATGTATGATACAAAGTAAAGCTGATAATTTATTTTGTAGTCTGTTTCCCTGGCAGATATTAAAGGGGAACAAAATCACAAAAATTGAGATAAGGGGAAAAAAAAAAAAATCAAATTCTTACCTGCATCTGCATTATCTTTTTCAATAAAGAGATTTAAGTAAGTCTTTTCACTTAATGATTTTTCAGCCAAAATCTAAAATAGAATCAACATAAAAACTATTATTCTGTATTTTATTTGAAAAAACATAAAATACTGGAAACACTGATCATCAGTTCAAACTTTATACCTTTTTCTTTCATGAAGGACTAGTTCTTGTTTATACATGCCATTCCGAAATATATTTTCCTTATTTATTATTTACGAGAACAAGTGTTCCTTTAATCTGTTTCTTCAAACTAGAACATGTGTTCAAAACTCAAGAATGTTTATATTTTGATATTTGGAAAAAAGAAAAAAACAACTCAAAAAATTCTGAAAACAAAAGATTTTCAGCAAAATTAGAATAGAAAAATTACTGTACCTTAGTTAGCAAGGTTTGTTTTGATGGTATATGAATAAGATGGAAATTTCCACTTCTTTCACCGACCACAAGAAATTGTTTTTCTTGACATGTACCAACAACATCCACATTAGTATCTGAAAAATTTCACGGCAAAGTGTCAAATATTAAGATTCGGGTTTTATTAATAGACGTTAATATTTGCAACACAGTAATTAGACAATACGGTGTCCCCACTTGCTCCTGATCTGAGGAAACACTAACCCGATAGCTCCCCCCCTTCTTGGGATGCTCACCAGATGGCCTCCATCAAAGTATGGTAACTACTTTGCAATGGAATGAGAAAGAACAAGACGGGCCATTGATGATCCATATCAAAGGATGGTAACTCCCTTGTGATTGAATGGAAGGAGGACAGGATGGGCCATCTCATTATCTCTTGTCCTTGAGATAAGCGAGGAACTAAATCCACTGAGCCATAAAGACAAAGGAGCTGCAAATTAGCCCAGACTTGAAGGACAAGGTGTACCTGGCTACAGGACTGAGTTTGTGCAGAAGGGTCAACTAGCGAACACAGTGAAGAAGACTACGAGCCTTCATCTGAAGACCCCTGCCCACAACCACCAGGAAGCACTGTGCAAGTGCGACGGGAGGAGTTGGGGTGGGGGGATATGTTAACGATTTCTCAGAACTAATTGTAATATTCCCTCCCTATCCTTGGAGTAATGATGCATAAGTATTAGAATTAGTGAATATGTAACATTTTTGAGCAATAAAAAGGGGCTGTTTTCTGCTCCAAGTGGTGCACGCCTGTGGTGGAGTTATCCCCCGTGTGCCAAGCACTGAATAAGCATACCTACTTTATAACCTTGCTGGTTGTAAAGTTGTGATTCCGCGCCTCACTCCAAAACTATTTTGATTGAACAAAGTACAGAAAAGGGAATACAGGAAGTGGTTTGGCATCTGTTATTCCCATTTCAGTGGAGACATAGCAAGCATTATAATTAAATCGTACAGAAATACTTAGTTAATTGTATACAGAACCAACAATCACTTTTTATTACTTCAGTATTTATTATACTTCTTTTTACAGGCTAGTTAGATAAGCAAGATACTTGCTATATTTTCCTATGCAAACTTAACATGCATATTTTAAAAGTCACTTTTAACTTCCAGTAGAATTCCAAAGCAATGAATTTACCAAACTGAATGTGCATCTGAAGAGACTGCCCAGTACTGTCAAGAAGCGCCACCGATTTGTCAACAACAATAATACTCCCATCCCTCGAGTTGCTGGCATACAACTGTGGATTAACAGAGACCTAAGAAAAAAAGGTTATTTCTAATAACTGAAACACTTTAGAAAATATGACAAATAAGCTCTGGTAGTTATTAAGAACAACATGACACTGATGAATTCTACCTTTTCTGAAGATGTGATTTGAAGTAGTGTATCCACTTGGTACAATGCAGTTCCACATTCGTGCCCTAAACCTGCACGGAGCTGCTCAGTCCCCGTGTCATCATTTGTCAGAAGTTCAATATCATTCCACATGTTTACCTATGATAAACAATTGAGGAACATGCTGTAAAGCAGAGAGCTATAAGAAAGTTATATGACTACACGGAGATTACTGATTATTCCGTTGTGATACTGCGCCTAGGAAGTAGTACAATAAGCCTCCTAAAGGCAAACTGCGCGTTTAGAGAAGAGGAAAGTTAAGTCGCAAGAGTAACGCGGCTCCCGGCTGACGTCCCCCGCAGGCCCAGACCGAACGCAGCTCGGTGAGAACGAGTTTCGCGCTGGAGGCTGCACGAAAATCAATGCCAGAGAGCCCTCCCCACCCCACTGCCCACAGGGACGGCGAGCCGCCCTCTCCTCACCGCGGCCGGTGACAAACCACCACGGCGCTCCCTCAGCCTTTCAAATTGGCGGGAGCGCGGACTACGGCACCGGGTGGCAGCGTGGGCCAAACCTCCTCCCAACGCGAACACGCACCGTTGCTAAGACACCCGCTGCTTCTTCTCCACCCCCCATGATGCACTGCGGGTCCCTCGCTCCCTGCCGCCTTCCCCCCGCCCCATGGCTACATCCGGGCGCCTAGGGGGAGGGGGAGGGCGGGGCGTGGCGTGGCGCCTCGGTGTGCGAGCGCTCTGGCCGCGGGAGGGTGAGCTCCTTGTGAGGAGTTGTTACCGGGGAGGGGAGCGACGTCCCGGGCGCTCGGTTATGGCGGTAAGTGGTAATCACCTGCTGGGGTTTTTGGAGGGAGCTGAGTTGGAGAAGGCGAGCGGGAGGGGAAGCTGCTACGGGGCGTGAGGGAAAAGCGTGTGAGATGGGGAGGGCTGGGTCGGGGAAGCCGTGTGCGCGGAGAGACAAAATGGCGCCCGCCGCTCTTTCGCTTGCCGGCGCCATGATGGGCCTCGGGGAGGGGTTGGCCGCTTTTCAACCCCTTACTTCTATCCTTGTTTCCAGAAGTTTCTGTTTCGCTTCTCTGGGCTTGGGGAGAAGCGAAGGGGCCTTGTGGGCGAGGCCCTATCATTTCTTGCCTGGGGAGAGAAGTGTTGTGGCGATGGGAGCGGGCGTTTCTCGGAGGGACTGTGGGGCGCAGGTTCGCTGGGAGGGAAGGAGGGAGGGAATCGATTTGGCGGTCGGGCCAAGCTCCGTTTTCGTTCATGTTGGTTTCCCCACGCTAATATTTTTCTTTGTGTTTGGACACAGGCTGCTATTTTCAGCATCTTTTTTTGCATTTAGTGATCAGTTATTTGCCAGCGTCCTCCTGTTTTTATGGTTAATATCGATAGGAAACGCCTCTGCTGTAGTTAATCACTGTCCTTTATGTTCATACACGGCCTAAAAACGTAGCTTTATTCTCTTAAAATTTGTGTGGCCTGGTAACATATATGAAGGTGTTTGTCCTATAATTGAGCTAAAGAACCGGTAAGAGTCGTATTAAACTCGATGTGGCTAATTTTTTCAAAAGTTATTAAATAGTCTTGAGTGAAAAAACAAACAAACAAACAAGACTCTGGAATGATAAAACGCTTCCAAGTTGATTTGGAGTGCTTTTTGGTGTTTAATCTGGTATTTTGAATTCTTGTCTTGATAGTTTAACCAGTGGAGAAACAGAACAAGAGGACCATAAACTTCTGGAGAAAATTAATATTTTTATTCGCAATGTTTTTTCGGCTTATATAACTTAATCTGTTATTCTTAACATAATTTTTTCTGTAAAAGGACTTGAATTATGAATTTATTTTGGACCTAGGTTATAGGTTCCTCTAAAGTAGTAGGTAAGGGGCTTTTTCAGTGAAACGGCTTGTGGCCAATCCACATACTCATTAAGAACTAAGAATAGTCTCGTTGAAGTCTGTCAGCCCTTTTTTTGCTGTTTGTTTTTTGTAGAGCTGGGAGATTTCTCTAAGGTGCAGTGCACAAGGGTATTAATGAGCAGCAGTGTGTGTAAATAATGAGACTGATAGCCTTGGAAAATGCAGCAGTTGGCTCAATTTCAGTTGGGTACTGTGTTTAAAAACCTATTTAACTTAAGCTGTTAGCTAGTATTCTCCTTATCCTCTCGAGTAACTTCAGAATGTAAATTTGTAGAAATCTCAAAATTGCTTTGGAACTTCTAGCTGAGTCTTTTAGAAATCTTGGATGATGAAGGGGGAGAAATGCAGATAAGCATATAATAGTGTGGAACGCCAAGGGTTGTGATGGCTAAGATCACAAATGGGGGTGTCAATTCCTATTCCTTAATCAATGTGGTGAAGTTTTCAGGATGACCAGTGGTATATCAGTAGTATTCAGAACTGTCACTGAGGTGATAGTTAAAGCTCTGCTGCAGATGCAACCTTAAGCAGTCAGTGCTCCTGTCCATATGCTGGTGTTTCAAACTAGATGCGAGTAACCTATGTGAATGGAGAAGTGAACAACTGCTTTATCACTCTTAGACAGATTTTTACTCTGGATGTATTTTTGTACAGATGCAAATTAATAAAGAATTGCACAGACTAAACGGTAGAAGCTGAAATAAATCCAAAGATTTAGCTGTAGCATGTTATGAAGAAAGTCCACCATTAACATACTATATTAATGACAATCTCTAATTTGTGG
The DNA here is from genome assembly GCF_018691265.1 of Tyto alba. Classification (NCBI taxonomy): domain Eukaryota; kingdom Metazoa; phylum Chordata; class Aves; order Strigiformes; family Tytonidae; genus Tyto; species Tyto alba. The sequence goes on from NW_024881320.1 coordinate 3,049,111, forward strand.
TTTAAAAAAACCTAGCTGATTTGAAAACAAAGCACTGAATATAAATTAAAATTTGAGAGGTTTTTGCATGCTTTGTTCAGATTGCAAACAAAACTGCAGCTGGTAGAATACCATGCAAGTTCGAGTCCTCTGCTACACTGGATTATCATAATAAATAACATTTCTGGGCCAAATGATGTCCTTAGTGAGTGAAATCTTCTGCAGCCACATGTTGTTCAAAAGGTTTTATTATGACTGCCATTTATGTGATCAGAACAGGAGAGACCAATGAATCTGTAAAGGCATTAATGAAAGCACATTCACCTTTTTGGTGTGTACTTTTTCCACTGTTCTTTTCATTGCCTTGTACACTGGTTGCACACATTTACTTCTCCCAGCATTGAATCACAAAGCAGTCTTGGCTGCTCTACACAAGCTAAGTTCTTTGGCATTATTCCTCCTAGGTCAAGGTTTAGAAGGGATGGAGGGAGCATACTGGTTTTTGTCATCTAAGGAAAATGTGAATACAGAAATTGTTGAGATGGACAGGTAGATGTGACCTATGTGTACTCTCCTACAAGTACATATTTTTGCATAGAGATACTGTTTGAGGTTTTTCCTTATTCAGAAGTTAGCTGTCTGATGCAATATATCTCATTTAATTTCTCTTCAAAGTTCATTCTGTACTTCAGAATACTGTGGGGATTTTGTTGTGCTGTGCCTTAGTAATGCCCTAACTTGTGAGGTGATTTAGATCTGTTGGGACGGTATTGACCTTAAGTAATCTTAGTCATGTAAATGTTAAAAGATAATTGACCTACAAACACTACTGTTTAGAGAAAACTGTGGATCGGAGTTGAGTCTTACTGATATTTTCAAAAGCACGTGGGAAAAGTAACGTACAATCTAATGTAGTGGGAGAGCAAAATGATATTATATATTAGTTATCTTTTTAATGAAGTCTTGAAAAATCAATTTGTATGCAGTTACATAGTTCACTGCAAGTCTATCAAGCTATTGTCTATCACGCCATAATAATGGGATGGCTACTCACAAGATTGTCTTTTACAGAAGATAATTTTAAGTGTGTCTTCTGAGGAAGTACTAAGTAAATAATTTTTCTTGTTTTCCAGTCCTAAGTTTTTGGTTTTTTAAACATTCTGTCTTCATGTGTAGGGTAGTGATACAGAGCGGGATGGAGTAGCCCCAGAAAAGTCCTCTCCAGAAAGAGAGAAGAAAAAGGAACAATCAGATGCCTCTAGTTCTCCCAGAACATCAAAGCATCATTATTCAAGATCACGCTCACGGTCAAGGGAAAGAAGACGGAAGTCAGGTATGGTCTTCGTATAAGCAAAGTTGCTTAGTAATGTTCTGGTGTATGTTTGTAGAAATGAAATTCCTTCAAAGCTCTTTTGGAAAAAATATACAGACTTAGTTCTAGTAACTTGTTACAACTGGAAAAAAATTAAGCTACTGATTTTGATTTTGTATCTTTACTGTATTGAAACTTCTCTATTTTAATGACAGAAGGGCTGTTTTGTCAATGTCCAGGGGATGGGGCAGGAGACACACACACACAGCACCCAACAGAAAACCATACTACTTCGTCTTCATTTTAATTAAATATGCTTAGACTGGGATAATACTCTTGCATGGTAGTAACAAAAATAAGGTTACCTGGCTGAAGAATGTGGCTGGAGTATGGCATGGGCTAGTTTTTCACTGCCAGAGCTTAAATAAATGCAAAGAACTGAGAATAACAATGAGAGTTTGCTTTCTGCAGTAGCTATTTGAATAGTGCTATTTGTTTTCTAAATCTGTATTCTTGACTTTGGAGGGTGGAATAACTGAAAGGAACTAGAAAGATTATAGCCAGCTGATCTCTTCTTTAACTTGGTAAATAACAATAAATGTTTTCTTCTCCAGATGCTGAAGGAAGAAAACACAGAAGCCGGAGCAGAAGCAAAGAGGTAATTAATACTTTGTAGCGTTTGGGTAATTGTACAGTACAACTTTAAAAGTATCTTGTAGTAATGCACATGTGTAAACCTATATAAATGACTTTATGGTAAGTACAATAAATTGGAAACTTTAAGCTTAAAAATGGATATGGAGATCCTTTCATAGTGAAGCATGATTGCAGCCATCATGTTGACAAGGTAATAGTTTTATAGAAAAATGCTTTCAGAAACTAGTAAATTAATTCTTTTTTTTTTTTTTTTTTTTTTGTGGAAACAGCCAAAAGACAAAAGAAAGAATTCATGTGGAGAAGTAGAATGGTGTTCTTGATGACTTTCACAGAGCTTCCATTAAACAAAAGCCTTGGGTGGCTTTATTCCTGGCCAGTGTTCAGGACTTTGAATGATATATACCCGTCTACTTAAGTATATTAAAAATAATTCCCCACCTGACCAAGCTTTGTTTATTGCATCCTTTAATTGTAAAGACTGTCACAGTTTGACAAACAAGCTGAGTCAGCTGGAAACATGACAGTAGCAGCAAAAATTTCAGAGGGCTGTCTTCTTTTTTTTTATTTTATTTTAAATAAATACTGATGATATATGTAGGGGAGTGAGAAGAGACAGCATCAGTAATACTTTGAAAATAACTGGCTTGCACACCAGAGAAGAGATGAAATGAGCAAACGAGCATTGAAATTGTCACAGAGAAGCTTAATCTATGTGGGGCAATAGCAGGCTGGGTCAGCTGAGGGGCTTTTTAACTTTTAACCCAGGTCAGGAACTTCTCCTTCCCACATCCCAATGGAAGCTCTGTTTAAAAAAGGAGGAGAAGAGGAGAAAAAAAAAAAAAAAAAAAAAAAAAAAAGGAAAGAAAAATAATCTAGGAGAGTTTTTGTGAAATTGAATATATTGTTTAGCTCACATGATAACATTTCTATAATAAATCATACTCAGCGTGCTAATGCGCGAAGAGACTGAACTGAAGACGCTGCAGACTCAGATAGCAAAATTATAAGCCTACTTCATGATAAGGTAACTATTAGTCATTCAAACTCATATTTCCCTTAAAAATATCTTAAATCCGTTATGGGATATAATGGTGGTTTATTACTAAGTGTGTGCCTGGAAGACATGATTAAAAAAAAAAAAAAAAGAAAACCAAACAACCAAACCTAACAAACACTTTCTAATGTTTAAGAAAAAAAAGACCTTGCTTAAAATTATGTCCAGTGTTTTGCCATACTGTTGTATCTAATCTTACACAATTTATTTAGCAATTTCTGTAAGTTTCACAGCATGAATAGATGAGGAATAATGTCCCACAGTAGATTTACTGTTTCCATTCATTTGCAAGATTAAGCTCTGTTTATAGTCTAAATATGAGTAACAGTAATTCTCTTTAATATGTATATCAGAACAACTAGTTATGTAAGTACATACTTAAAATTAATGTGCAGGTAACATCTCAAAATTCAGATGTGTTTTTATGTAACAACTGATTATTCAAGGAGTTAAGAAATACTGTGAAAGCAGGAAGAATATCTAGCCTATTATATATATGTATACTTGAAGACCTATAATTTATTTAGAGATTTATATATATTAATAAGGAGTTAGAAAGGCTTGGATAAGTGGATATAAGCTAATTATAGCATCTTTTCCAGACTTGATTCTTTTGAGAGTTACAATTATAGGAAAGGTTTTATGAGTATTTAACAGATTTAGGTAAGCAGAAAACACTGAAGAATTGAGTTTTAGTCTAAAATGAATGTATCATCCTTAAATTGTGACATGCAACAAAACATCATTTAAACATGAGACTTAAGTGGGCTATGCTTTTGTGCTAGAAAGATTTCAAAATAAACTCTGTATATTAAGAAAAGGTGTTGATGTCATGACTTAGTCTCTAAGGAAAACACTGGCAAAAATCAGGCCTGACCTTGCTAAGTATTTTTGGCACTGTGGCTATAAAAAGGAATCTTTTTTTAAGAGACACTGCAGGGAGAAATTGCGGTATAGTGGAGCAGCATATCTTTAATTTAAAACTACAGTGGGAGGTCTCAGTGATGCATGTTAAATACTAAAAATGGGGTGTCAACCATGTAACTTACTACTTTGCTTTTTAAAAACTGTTGGGAAGTTACTGACTGAATAGAGTTTTGTTCTAAAAACTAATTATCTCATGATGGATATAAAATTACTTCAGTTCTAAAAGCAAAATACTATATGTCCGCAACTATGTATTGATTTTAGTAACTTTCTACATGGTAGGCTTAGGCAAATATTAAATAATCACTACAAATGTGAGTGTGTGTGTGTTATGCATATTCATAAATTGTCAGGTACTTAAAAGATAAGTACTTATGTGTTTGGAATGGAGACAGTAACTGAGAATGACAGTTGGCTGTGAACTCTTATATGGGAACACTGTAAAGATACCTTGATGGATGCTTTAGAAATTCTTTAGACAGTGGGGAGGAGGGAAAAGGGGGAAAAATTAGAGCGTGCATTTGCAACTGAGTAGTTGGTGGCGTTAGGTAAAATAGCCATCGCTCATGATTGAGTCACACTCCTAAGGTTACTAATGTTGCATCACAACTTATCATTTTTTATCTTCTGATACCCATACTAACTCTCTTTGTTGCACTATTTTCCTGAAAGAACCAACTTCTTCTTAAAACAGGCAAGAAGACATGAATCCAAAGAGAAGTCCTCCAAGAAGCACAAATCTGAAGACCACAATGACAAAGAACATTCTTCTGACAAGGGAAGAGATAGCTTAAATTCATCTGAAAATGGTGAGGATAGACATAAACGCAAAGAGAGAAGATCATCAAGAGGGAGGAGTCATTCAAGATCCAGGTCTCGTGAAAGGTAAGTTGTTTTACGTAATCATTCTTTAAGTGCATTTGCAAAAGCAGCATTTGGAATTTGTGTAGTCTTCTGAAGTACAGCTGACTTACATTACTGACTTAAATTGATGCTTTAGAGTTATATTGCATGTTTCAGTTTTCATTGGATTGTGCATTTGCTGCTACTTGGTTTTTGTTTTGGTTTTTTTTTTTTTTTTCAGAGTGGTTCTGAGTAAAAGTACAAAATATCTCTAAGGCATTATATAGGTGATCTGTCTTTTGCTTGTAATTTGTATACACAGTATAGAAAATTTATAAAGAGAGTCTACTAAATGTTCCCTGTTGTCAGTGACAGGAAGTAAAATACACCTTAGCAGTGTCATGGCTTTTTACCTCCTAAATCAAGAGCCTACCCAGAGACAATGCTTTCTAAGCCTCCTTACATGGTAGGCCTCCAGCACACTCTCATGGTAGGAAAATTTCTTGGGACAAACAGGTTGCTGCCAGCAGAACTTCTCAGCCAGCTCTGCTCATAGCTGAGGGATCTGCAGCAAACATGATAGCAAGGAAGAAGCTTCAGCTGATGATATGCTGAGGGACTGTGTGTAACTCAAGCTGAGATTTGGGTATCCCTTCCCTAAGGTATTGGAATACCATGGGGAGGAGGAAAGTTTTATTGCCTTGAATTTAAGGCTCCAGCATCAGATTAGTTTTACTGTGTATTTGTTTTGAGATGTACACTTCAGCGCACAGCTAAAGAGGGCTATATTGATGACTGATTCTTTACATAAACTGTGTAACTCACATGTCTGTTGTGGCTGGTGGTAGTGTTTGGTTCCTTTCCCATTTCATCTCCTAGTTTTACAACTTAAACTGTTCCAGGCATGAACTCTTCTGTGTGTAGTTTGCAGTCTCCCCACCCTGCCTGATGCATTTTGCCCTGTGGTGACAAACCTGTATGTAAGTCCTTAAGTAGAAGCTGAATGTAAACATGAGAATATATGTAAGAATTTGGGACGTGTGTTTCAGACGTCATCGTAGTAGAAGTCGTGATAGGAAAAAATCCCGATCTCGCAGCAGAGAGAGAAAACGACGTATAAGATCTCGTTCTAGATCAAGATCTAGACACAGACATAGAAGTAGAAGTAAAAGCAGAACTAGGAGTAGAAGCAGGTAAGTGTTAACTTCCATATACCCTTAGTAGTGGTGTTTGGTTGAATATTCTCTGCCAGGCTGATAGATGATAGGTTTGCCAGTTAATGTCTATTCAGTGTAACTAAATGGTTTGGCTTTTCCTCAGTTGTATTGATACAGTGGGTTAAGGACTGGGTAGTTCGCGTACACTTACAGAAACATTCCATCCTAGACAACAAGTGGCTCAGATTCTCAGTTTTTCATAGCGTGATTTCTTGTTAGCAATTAGAAGTTCTTAACTAGATATTTTGTGGGTATCTTATAAACCCACCATTTTAACTTTTGACCAATAAAGTAGAAGGAAAATAAATAATATTTTGAGTAGTAATGATTACCACACTTGAAGCTCTTTTTGGTTTCTTATATCACAACTGAATTTACTATTTTAAATAGGATATTTAAATGATACTTAAGTGGGAAAAACTGAACAGTAAGATACAATTAACCCTTTCATGTGTTTGATACAAGAGTAGTGTGGTTGACAAAGCACTACTTTAAAAATACTGTTGTGTTTATCTCTTTGTTTGTGTGTATCATAAAAGGGAAGGTTAACTGGATATCACTGGCTGTCGGAGCAGATGCACTGATCAGAAGCTAATCTTGGTCAGCTCCACAGAGTTAATTTTAAAATTTTCCTTATCTGTGAACTGGCACAATTAGTGTAGTGTTAAGGTGAATTTTGAGTCAGGTATTTCTGATCTGAATGTGCTATTCTGTGTTAGTGGTTACCAACTCCTTTTTGTCGAGTTCAACATGAGACTATTTACCGTGTTAATTTTTCTGCAAATCTTGGGTGCTTCCATTTCTTCCTTAACCTTAAATTCTAGAGGCACATACTGAAACACTTTAGCTAAACACATACTGGTTTATTTCGGTTCTGTTTGACAGAGTTGAGATCCATGCCTCACCTGGTATCTGCTAGAATTGAGGTTTTCATGATGGTATAGAAGTTAATGTTCTCCAATACTGATGAATCATTCTGTATTTTGGTGTAGAGTTCTGAGTCTATTTGTATGTGTCACCTTTGCATTCTTAATGCCCTGTAAGATTTTCTGATTAAGCAAGGTGAAATACGACTTAATGATTACTAGGGTTGTGAGTTCTTTTCCCCCCTCCTACTTGTTTAAAGTAAGACAAGTAGTTTGAATACAAATTGGTGTGCAGTCAGAGCTCCCAAAAAGTGTTGACAGTGTTCCAGTTCGTTTGGTAGTATTTTCACTAGAGTATTTTAAGTTGCATATTTAAAGGATGTAGAAGTTGGTTATGACTACTCAACATTACAGTGGATCATTGGAGACTTAAGAATATAGCACACTTGTACAATGCTACAACATCACTTGTGAAACTGTTAAGAAGACTTCTTTCTGAAGAACTAGGTGAATTACATGGTTTGTGTCGTACTTTATTTTGGCACGTAATTTCTACCAAACTTTCAGCTGGGGTGAGTAGAGCTGGGTCTTCATTTGGCATCATCACTTGCATCAGTGGTATTTAAGCCACCTTCAGCGTGATGTGTAAGGCTTCAGTTCTCCATTATTTCTACTTACAGGTGGTGTGCACTTACTGTTTTTAAAAGTCACTTTTGAACATTTTGTGTTTAATGGCTCTGTGAAAACTTCACATTCCAGAATAGTTTTTTGCTTCTGCAGTTGAATTCAGATTACCTAAAACAGAACAGCAAATGTAGGCAGAAAAAAAGAAGGGATCTTAGGAATTTCTTCAGCTGGAAACATGCCTGTTTGGATAGTGATGAACATACTGCAAGAATCCATTTCTTTTAAGTACTGGTTTTTGTCTTACAAATCCTAGAGGAGGAAAATAAGTGAGGCATAGGTCTTTTTTAACAGTAGCTAGAACACTTCATGAAGTTCTGGGCTCAGGTAAAGCCTTTGGAAAGAATTATTTTTTCCTCAAGGAAAACTCTTCACAAGCCAGATAAATATGATGTGGAAACCTACCATGTTAAAACTCAACTGTGAAATGAATTCCTTCATTCACAAAATGCACTATTTGTTGTGTTACAGATAACAGGCTCTGATGGAAGCATTTGTAAATACTAGAGCTTGATCTTCTCTTGATGGCTCTTTGCATAATCTCAAACTCACATTTGCAAGTGATCTGTCCTCACTAGCATTTAAACTAATCATTTTGTTCTGTGAGTGTCTAGACCCTTTTGGCAGTTCTTTTGTGGCATTGCTCTGATTAAATGCTAGGTGGAAAACATGACACCATTTGCTTGTTTCAAATGGAAATACTTAAATACAAAAGCTCAAATATTTATTTCCTTGATGTTTACCAGTGCAGTAAAGCATCAGACCAAAGACAAGACCAAACTACAATAGTCAGCACGGGAAAAATGAAGGTATCTTTGAAACATGCATTACATCTTATCTCAGGAATGCAGATCTGTCACTTCCCAGTGCCTGAATCTGCATCTTGTCATCTTCTATGAAAAGATAAGTCTCGCCTCCTTTGTATTCTACCAGATTTGTCATGTAAACAAGGATCTCTTTTTGTAACTTCAGTCTACATTTCATGATGATTGTACATGCTGCCCAAGTTGCAAACAGAAGAAACAGATTATCTGCCATTTAAAGTGGCTGTTGTCACGTTAGCTATTATCTCAAGTGGTTGATAATAACACTTAGGTATAAAATTGCAGAAACATCATTGTGCATCTCAACTTACTGTTTATGGCAAATCTGGGAAAAATGTGAGTGATACCTCCTGTAATTTAAGCTTCCAATATCTGTGACTTCTTTGTTTAAAACATCAGTGTCAGAGGCTCAAATAGAGATAAACCCTTATCTCTTGTACTGTAGATATTAATGATCCTGGCAAAGATAAATACTGCTAATAGTACTTTATATGTGTATTTCAGGTGGTTGTTGCTTAGATGGGACTAGATGTATATCTCATAAGAACAACTTCTGCTTGGGAGGAGGTGGGGAGAAGGTTACTAAAGGAGAACTAAACTGATTATTTTGATATTTTTCTTAAAAATACGTTTTTAACGGAGTTCTTTTCAGGTTGTCAGGCTTCAGATAATGCATGCTTCGTAGTTCTTTGCGCAGTATTGGCCTTTTCAAGAGCAAACCTGAGACAAATAACGTGTTTAAACCAGCTCTCCCATTTACCTTGATAGCCTCCCTCAAACACTTGTCCAAAGCACATTTAGTGAAGAGTCTGCAGAGAGGAGAGGAATAGTAATTTCCCTGAGTACTGTTCCAGTTTTTAAATCAGGAATCTTAAATGCTTATTTTAAACAGAGTGCTGTGAAGTCTTTTATGGTTTTAAAGCATTCTTGTAACTTGATCCACTTTACAGTTTTCTTCCAATTGACTTTACCAAAAGTTACATTAAGCTTTTTCTTGTCAGGTTTTAGAATGAAGATTTCTAGAGCAGATCTGTTTTTTCTAAATGCTAAGTATAAGAGGGTAAATGATTACCCCAAATGACACGTTCTGTTACGTCGTAGTTGGAAATAGTCAGTTTTAGCTCTTTCTTGTGAAAAGGCAAATGTGACTGTTATCCTGTTCTAGTATAATCTATGTGAAAACTGTTCTTGAGAGCCCTCCAAATTATTAAGAAATTTTTCAGTTGTGATCAAATAATTTATGAAATGTTTAGATGTGTATATATATACCTTCATTGTTTTAGCAACTCTCTTAAATTTGGTTACAGAGAGCGAAAGAAAAGAATTGAAAAGCCCCGAAGGTTCAGCAGGAGTCATAGCCGGAGTCCGAGTCCACCACCTTTTCGGGGACGAAATACAGCAATGGATGCACAGGAAGCATTAGCCAGAAGGTCAGAAATTACTATTTTAATGATATGTGACATAAATATGCTGCTGCTATTGATTTTTGCATGTCTGCATATTTTTATTCTCATGTGCTTCTAGACTGGAAAGAGCAAAGAAACTGCAAGAGCAAAGAGAGAAAGAAATGGTTGAAAAACAGAAGCAACAGGAAATGGCTGCAGGTAATCCATGTATATTAATTACTAAACAATAGTGTGAGCAGAAGATAGGGTAGGTTTATGTGCTGAGTGCTACAGTCCTGTCCAACAGACTTGGGAGGTGGGCCTGTGCAAACCTCATGAAGTTCAACAAGGCCAAGTGCAAGGTCCTGCACATGGGTTGGGGTGATCCAAAGCACAAATCCAGGCTGGGTGATGAGCAGATTGAGAGCAGCCCTGCAGAGAAGGACTTGGGGATATCACTGGGTGGAAAACTGCCTGTGAACCAGCAACGTGCTCTCACAGCCCAGAAAGCCACCTGTGCCCTGGGCTGCAGCCAGAGCAGGGGGGGCAGCAGGGCCAGGGAGGGGATTCTCCCCCTCTGCTCCGCTCTGGGGAGACCCCCCTGCAGTGCTGGGTCCAGCTTGGGGGCCCCCAACAGCAGAAGGACACGGAGCTGCTCGAGCGGGGCCAGAGGAGGCCACGAAGATGCTGGGGGGGCTGGAGCAGCTTCCCTGGGAGGCCAGGCTGAGAGAGTTGGGGGGGTTCAGCCTGGAGAAGAGAAGGCATCGGGGAGACCTTTGAGCGGCCTCCCAGGGCTTAAAGGGGGGACAGGAAAGGTGGGGAGGGACTCTTGATCAGGGGTGTGGGGATAGGAGGCAGAGTAATGGTTTTGGTCTGAAAGAGGGTAGATTTAGATTAGGTAGAAGGAAGAAATTCTTCCCTGTGCGGGGGGTGAGGTGCTGGCCCAGGGTGCCCAGAGAAGCTGTGGCTGCCCCCTCCCTGGAAGGGTTCAAGGCCAGGTTGGATGGGGCTGTGAGCACCCTGGGCTGGGGGAAAGGGTCCCTGCCCAGGGCAGGGGGCTGGGATTGGATGTGTTTTAAGATCTCTTCTAATAGTTGTCTGTCTTTGTATAATTGTTAACTTGCTCCATATATAAGAACCAGGTTTAAAACTAAGAAATGTTTGAAAAAACAAAACCAAAACAAAGATTTTCAAACATAAAACCCCAGCAGAAACAATTGGGATGTTACTGAGTATACAACAGAAATACTGTATGTTAGGGTCGCAAATGATTTTGTGATGGTCATTGGACCCTTCCTTCATGCATCATTAAGCAAGAGTTTGAAAGCTATTACCAGCTCAGGGGTACTTAGAAGCATGAGTTACATAAGTTTCACTTCTGGTTTATTGAAACTATTGGAGACTTGTTTCTTAGTTTAAAAATAACATGTATTTTAAAGTGCATTTATTATTCAAACATTTTCAACTTAATTATGATGAAAGGAAGTGTTTGGAGTTTTTGTTTTGGTTTTTGTTGGTTTGGGAGTTTTTGGTTTGGTTTCCAAAAGGTCTGAACTTAATGTCTGAAAGCAAGTTACCTTTCTTCTTCAGCGGCTGCAGCCACTGGAGGTTCCGTTATTAATGTTGCTGCCCTTCTGGCATCGGGAACACAAGTAACTCCTCAAATAGCAATGGCAGCTCAGATGGCAGCACTGCAAGCAAAAGCACTAGCAGAGACTGGAATAGCTGTACCTAGCTATTACAACCCAGCAGCAGTGAATCCAATGAAATTTGCTGAGCAAGAGAAAAAGCGGAAGATGCTTTGGCAAGGCAAAAAGGAAGGGGTAATGTTGTCCTTTCTTACTTTCATAAAACTTGTTTAGAAACATCTTGCACTTAGTTTAAGGATGCTTATTAATGTTATTTCCAGAAAAATTGCTTTCATATCTCTTACGAAGTTTCCCTATTAACAGCAGCCCACTTTAGGAGTGGAAGGACTAAGATAACTAGACCTTCAGTGACAAATGGTTGTGACACAAGCCTCAGGAAAACACCTAATGTCATAAAATTTAGGAGGTATAATTGGATCTTACTGTTACTTTTGTCAGTTTGCCTAAAACTTGCAACTAAATATCAAATAGATGCTATGTTTTTACTGAAAAGTGATAGCTAAGGTATAGAAACTATAATTGACCATTCCTTTTTGTGGTTGTAGAGATTTTTAATTTGATTGGCTTATCGTGTCCAATTCCAGACTTCAGAAACAAGTCTGAAAACCTTGCTAGTAACTTTTCAGGAGTGGAGTGATGCATTACTAACAAAAGTTGGAAATACAGATAAGCCTTCAGACTTTTATGCTGTGTCAAATAAATGCTCTTGCAATTAGTGAAGCATAGGTCACCAAATAAGAAAGGCTCCTGATGCAGTTGCTTTTTCAGAAAGTCACTGGGTTTGAGTACAGGCTTTGCCTGCTGATATTATGGAAAAATTGGCGCTTTAGTATTTGTATCTTTGTCTTTTGACACTCCGTGTGAGTACGGAAGTGTGTTTGTTACATTAATTATCATCATGTGACTGTATGTAACAAGCTCACTTAGCTGTCCACAGACTGTTTCATAAGATGGGAAAAATTGAGACCAGTTCCTGTGGCGTGGATGGGAGGCAAAAGGGAGGGAAGAAGAAACCTGGATGCTGTCTGAGCATTTCTTCCTGAATTGTGCTGTATATTGATGAGCTGTAATAAGCATATTTGCTTTTCCATCATTCGCTTTTAAGCGTGCATTCTGACAAAATTTCCAAACTGCATGGAAATGAGTACAGTCTACCCAAATAAAGAATATACATCCATTTTTTAAACCTATGGCTAAGTAGACTTCCTTCACAAAGGGTTTCTGTGAGGCTGCTGCAGGCATGTCAGGCATGATGTGGAAACCTTTTACTCCAGGTGTGCTAGTGCTACCCAATAAGCTCATTTTTAATGCCACTTTTTTGATCACTGCTGTATAGTGATACTAATGGAAACTTACATAAAAAGTTGATAAATGTTTTGTTTTGTTTTAAACTTGTACAGGATAAATCACAGTCTGCAGAAATATGGGAAAAATTAAATTTTGGAAACAAGGACCAAAATGTCAAATTCAGAAAACTCATGGGCATTAAGGTAAAGAACTCTGAATGTGTAATTAACTTTATTAATTGTAGTAGTGATTTCTTTATTTTAAAGTGCTTTTATCTTAACCAGTGAAGATGTTAAACTAATACTACTATCTGTAGTTAAGAACTTTTAAATATTTCTCATTAAAGTTCACAGACAACATCTAAATCAGAAATAAATTCAAATTGTAGAAATTCTTTGGTTTTGGCTAACAAGGCAATCGTTATGATCTGTAACAATAGTGGTAACATAACCAGTATTCATAATGTGATATACAGTATTACTGTTTATAGATAGTTAGTTGGAGACATTTATTTGAATGAGTTAGAAGAAGGAACGGAATGAAGGCCTCTACATGTTTCTTGACAGTGATAGGAAAGCTACACTAGAATGCTCCAGCAATAAAACCAAATATTTGTATTCTTCCTAAGTTTTGAAAACAACAAAGCAAAATTGTTACATTTAGGACACCTGTAGTATATGAAGACACCACTTCCTACACAGCTAACGGTTTTCTTCTGTTTGGTTTCTAGAGTGAGGATGAAGCTGGCTGTAGTTCTGTTGATGAAGAGAGTTACAAAACGCTGAAACAACAGGAGGAGGTTTTCAGAAATCTAGATGCACAGTATGAAATGGCGAGATCACAGACTCATACGCAAAGAGGAATGGGATTGGGGTTTACATCTTCAATGCGAGGAATGGATACTGTTTGAAAAAAAAAAAAAAGTTTTAAAGTTTGGGACTATGGAAGGTTCTTGTTCAAATGTTGGGTCCTTGTTCACCAAAAAGCTAGCATTCTAGCTTGCATGGGTGTTGCATTGACTTTAATTTATTGAAAAATACAATTTTTTTGTAAATATCAGATCAGTGATACTGGTGTTAGTGTTGTAATCAGGTTATACCCACTTCCATTAAACTTGACAGAACTATAGAAGGACAGTATTTTTTAGTTAAAGTTCTACTTTTCAAACCAAGCAGCAGATGGGAGAAACTCATACATGGATATTTCGTGTCCACTGTCTTGTGTACTTTTGTACTTTAACCTTGTACAGTTATTTCCAATTCTTGAAACATGAAAGAAATATTGTGTAGATGTTATTTAGCAGTCTGGGCCGATAGGCACATAATCCAGTGCAAAAAACCTGGTTAATAATAAAGACTTTTTTTCTCTAAGGTCTTACTTTATGTTAATTAAATTGTATTTTGGGCCAAACTGAGGAAGCTAGTGAGGAGATGTCAGGAAGAGCTGAGAACTCAGAAATAGTTTTGCTTTGCTTATTTGAAGTAGGATTTTCCTAGAGTAAGGAGATGAGCAGTATGGAGCACAACTCATGGTAATGAGTGGTGAACTCATTTTCTTTTTTTCTTTTTTCCATTTTTTTTAATGTTGTTGTTTTGGGGGAGGGGGGGGTGTTTGTTTTTTGATGAGTTTGATTCTTGCAAATTTTAGTAATGAAAAAGGGTTAACCAAACCATTAGTGAGAAAGGTAGGATGTTGGAGCCCCTCACTAATATTTTGGTGCTTAAAAGTACTGGAAAGTGTGTTCAACTTTTTGTAGGGGCTTATCTAAGCGGGTGTCCAGGAACACTGGTACATGAGCACACTCGCTGCACGGGGCAGGATGCTGTGCAGATGCCCTTTTTTTTTTTTTTTTCCCCTGCGCCCCTCACCCCGAGGAAGAAGGGGGGGGGGGGGGGAAGAACCCTGCCCCAGCTGGTCCCTGAGGGGGAGGCGTCGCCCCCCATTTTGGGGCCGCTTCTCCCCAAAACTACAGCTCCCGCGGGGCCGCGCGCGGTGGCGCGCAGCCTCCATCCCCCGGTACGCCCAGCGCGCGGGGCCGGGCACCGCCCCGTGCATGCTGGGAGTTGTGATCCTCCGGCTCCGCGCTGGGGCAAGGCCGCCCCCCCTCGCCCGGCGCTTCCCGCCGCAAGCGGCGGCTCCTTCTGCCCTTTGACCCCCCGGCAGCTTGCCCCTCCCCCCCAAGCCCCTCCCTTCCTGCTGCAGCTTAAGATGGCGGCTGAGGTGGATTTCGGGGACCGCGAGCTCTTCGAGCAGCTCGAGGGAGAGGAGGGGCCGCCGCCACCGCCTCGCCTCAGCGAGGAGGAGGAGAGACCCGGGAAAGCCCTGGAGGAGCTATACGCGCGGCTGCGGGACCGTGAGGAGACGGTGCGGCGGCTGCAGGCGGAGAATATCCTGACGGGAGAGGCAGGGCCTGCTCCGGGGAGGGGGGAACGGGGGGCGCCGCGCCTGCTGCCGGTTCCCTTCCGGGCCAGGCTCGCCGCCTGCCCACCGGGGGCTGCCGGCCGCCTCCGGCCTGAGGGGCTCTGGCTTTTCCCGCTTCCCGGGGATCTCCGTGAGGTTGGGCCCTGGGCCTTTGTAGGGAGGAAGGCCCTGGCGGTGGCTGCCTGGCAGCCGGAGCCCTGGCGCGTCCAGAAGGACGATGAGGATTGAGCTTGGCGGAGGGGGGGGGGCAGCCTCCCTCTGGCTGCTCCCCGCTTCGGGCCGCGGCAAACCCGCGTCTCACTGCGGTGGCTGTTTTGTCCTGGCTTCTGCTTCCGTTGCCTAAGAGGAAGTTTTCTCTGAAAACTTTTGATCCTCAAAACGGCCAGGTCCGTGCCAGCTTCTCTTCAGTTGGCAAAGAGGGTAGTGGGGTTCTTAAGTGCAGGGATGACTTAAAAACAGCTGACTCTAGACTCCTTTTTGCCTTTCTAGGGAAAAGAAAGAGCTGTATGATCACTTTGCAAATCCATTTTTAACGTGGCAGGAAATAATTTTAAACCGTTAAATTGTGTCTGGTTCCCTAAAGGATTTTTTGGATTCAGTACAGCAGCAGAGTGGAATTTGAATTGTTTTTTATAGTTTATTTTCTCTCTACAAGTATGTGTGTCTTACTATTGACTTTTTTTCGTGATGATTGTAGGTATTTTTAAAATAAAATACTATAAATCTGACAACTCAGCCCAAGTGCATGAAAATGATAATATTTGGATTGTCACAGCTAGTACTCCCTTTAATCTGGGGGGTGGTGGGATTGTTTTGCATTTTGTTTGTTGTGTATCTTCAGCAACAGGTGGCTTTGTAAATAATCCTCTCTGTAATGAAAAAAAAGTTCTGAAAAAAAAACATCTGTTGCTCTGTGGAATTCTTGTTAGGTGTTTTCTTGTTTGTTTCGATCCTTTAATTAAATAAGGTGTGAGTCTGTGTCTTCTGAAGAAAGTAATGTTCCTTAACAAGAAATTCACATCAGGAACTTAAAAGGAAGCTGAATATCCTGACCCGTCCTAGGTATGTTAACACTGACTTAAAATTTGCTTTGTATCACCTATATATGTTTGAAATAAAGTTTGTCTATGATAATAGCTGCCTGAGGTAACAATGTCTGCCACATCTTTTGGAAACCTTGTTTCTATGACCCTGTCCCTGCTCAGATGTTTGGCTTGTAAAATGTCATTACCATTCTTGAAAAGTCTTTTAGACTTGAGTATCAAGAAGTTAGTTTGTATTGCTGTAACTTTATTTGTGTGTATCTGTCTGTTTATGAAACTTAGGTGGCCTTTAGGAAAACAGATTTTTGTAAAGTTCAGCCATGAGAATGGTTGAATAAATAAGGCATCTTATTTGTAAAATTATATAATAGTTTACTGCAGTTAGAAGAAAACTTATAGTGTGGTGGTGTTTTGTTTTCTTTCCACCTCACACTAGGCAACCTGCTTGACTTGGAAGAGGATGATTTCTGTTTTGGTGAATAAGAACTTACTAAAAGAACAGAACTTTTATTGGCCAAACCTTCCTCTTTGTGGACTTGCAGAGACTTTGCTGTGTTGAAATGGATAGGGAATATTTACAGTAAAGCTAACATAGCAACCATTGTCTGTGTCTCTGTTATATTTTTCTAGTGGAATTTCAGTGGACAACTCCAAATTTGATGGACCTCTGTTACAGATACTATTCATGAACAATGTAATTTCTAAGTAAGTACTTTCCAATAAAAAGCAATCCTGACAGGAAATGGGACTTGTTTTGTTTGATTGGATATGGTAGTGTTTGCCCAAAGGATGGATGGATATTTTATTCAATAACATAAACTTGTTAAGCTTGAAGAGAACAGATAATGAGCAGTATGACAGGAGGTCTGTTGCTTTCATTAGTAATATCTTTATTATGAAATGAAGTGTGACTTCTAGGAGCTTGGAGTGAGTCTGAACAGCAGTTCAGAGTTTCATGAGTGTTGTGGGTAAATATAATAAATTAAGTTTTCCCCACTTCTGAGTTGATTTTTTTGCTCTGTTAATGTAAGTGTGCTCTCTAATAATAGATTGCATTCCTGTTGGTGGGGGTTGGGAAGAGGACAAGAAATTCGACTGCCCCTTTTCTAAGTTCTTTAGTAAATGGTGAATGCTTAAAAAACAAATGACATCTGGCATGTGTTTCAGTCTTGCTCATGTCTTCATCTCTGTATACTACTTCACTCTGTTACAGGCAGTATCATCAAGAAATTGAAGATTTTGTTTTTAATTTAGTTCAGAAATATGAAGAGCAGAAGAGAGGTGAACAAGAAAAAACGCACTTCAATGTTAAGCCACAGGTACTTTAAAACTCAGATTGTTATTAGGTGCCCCTTCTCTTGCATCTTTATAGTGGCGATATTGAAATACTGCACTGCTAAACAGCTGAATTATATTTTTTCCTGTTTAATTGTGAATTAAGTAACTATCAAACTAACGTTATGTAACTATTTGTTAGAAAAATAGAGGACCGGGACAAAGAAAATATCCTTTTTGCCCATGAAAAGGCTTCTTTAAAATTGTTCCTATTGAAATTTGTTTAAAAGTAAAGTAATAAGTTGGTTTAAATAATCAAAAATGGACTGCAAAGTACAAATTCAACATATCCTCTTCTGATAGTATTTGGCCCAACTTTGGGTATATGAAAGAGCATAGATGAACAACAGAATCTGGAAATTTCCACTGTCTTCTCTTCGAATTTTGCGGTTTACTTATCATTCACCTTTTAGCAATCACTTTGAATAAAAGGTACATTTCTCTCTATCTTTCTCTTAGCTTTTGAAATAAGAATAAAGATGTTATGCAGCATATTTCTCAGCAAAGAAAACACAAGGAATGAGCTGTGTCATACTTTGGACTGTGGAAAGCATTATGACTAATGCAGACATCTCCATCCTACTGTTTAACTAATGTTTCATGAAAGAATAGAAGCTGTATTCTATGTTTTTACATGCTTAAATAATTTAGGAGCTCTTCTATTTACTGTTATTTTAAGTTAATTATTTGCATTTTTACTTTTCATGTCAGCCCTCCAGTGTTCTTTTGGAAGAGGACTATAAAACAGCAAGCTCGAATTCTGTTAAAAAAATTAAAGAAGCTTTTAGTGTAAGTTTTTGACTATGTACTCTCCAATGGTAGGTCTGACTCTTTATTCTACTTATTCAATATACACTGCCATTTAAAATAAGATCTAGTTAAATTTCATTTATCAGTGTAATAGCAGTTAAGCTCAGCATGTGTTGGCTACATTAGTTGAAAAAATTCTTATTTGTACAGGTGTGGGCATGTATTATTTGTAAATTCTTAGAAAGCGGGGGAAAAAAACCCTGCAAGTATTTCAAGCAGTGTAAATTTATAGAAATGCTACCAATCTGACCTAAATACTGACATATTTCTGACAATTTTCTGACTTTTTTTCTACAGGTTGTAGGAAGTGTTCTGTATTTTACCAATTTTTGTCTTGATAAACTGGGACAACCTATATTAAATGAGAATCCACAACTGACAGAAGGATGGGAAATACCTAAGTATCCTGTTTACTAAAACAAGGGTTTTTTCTGTTTGTCAAAACCAAAGCATGCCAGTTGGTATATTGAATTCAAATTCTGTTCAGTAGATTGTATATGTCTATCAGTTGTTATAGGTAAAATGCTTTAATGAGTCATTAATGGGTTTTTTTATTCAAAACATATAAGTATTTTGATATGATTGGCTTGCTGATATTTAGAAGGCTTGACAAGAGTGAATGCCTTATCCCCATAAATATGTCTTGTGACTTTAGGAATTTCCTGGGCCAGAGTGTAATTGGGTTTGGAATGACGGCTCGTTCCAGATATCAATAAGCTTTCTCCCCCTATAAAATCTGCTCTCTGAGAGAACAGAAGAGCTTGGCAAACTCAAAATATGTTGGAAGGTGTTTTTTTCCAAGTGAGGGAAAAATCTTTTATTAAAATTTAATTATGGAATGCTTTTAACGTGCATCCATTTTAAAGTTTGTTCTTTACTGTTTATTAAAGCCAGTATTTGAAAGTGGGATTGAGGGAAATGTTGGAAAAAAGTATTTTTAAATATTGTGGTCTTCCATGACAAAAAGAAATTGGACAAGAAATTTCACAAGTAATGTCATCTCCCCAGTTTTCCAGTATTGCTTCTGCTCCAGAAGGAGTCAAGACAAGAACCAGTTTCACAGTTCATTTCTGCAATATCTAGTTATCAAGCTTCTAGTAAAGGTCATTTCCTAGTGTTAAAAAAATTACTTGTATCTGAAAATTCCAAATTTATAAGCTGGCTAACTTGAGTTTTCTTGTGCCTGCCTTTGAGTGTGTATGCACTGTGCTGTAGTTTTACATTTTGAAAGCTGCCTCTGTTATAGTAGCTATTCTCCAAATCTTGTTCTCCAAGTGATATTTGTACTGACTCCCAACCTCCGATGAAGGAAGTAGATGCCTAACAGGGGAATTTCTCCTAAAATGCCAAGTTAAGTGTGGCTAAACTTCCATGTCTGCCAGCTTAGCTTTGATACTGTTCTATAAATGTACTTACTGCATCTTTCTTTAGATGTCCCATAGATGACATTAAGCCAAAAATAGCACTTTGAATCTGAGTGAAATGGTATATCAGGTACCGTGCTTCTAATTGGCTGAAGTACTGCACTCAATTAACACATCAATTCAACTAGTATCTGGCATCCGCTCTTTTTCTTAAAATCATCTTGTAGATTCTGGAAACTGCTGTGCTTCTGAACTCTACTGAACCTGTTAGTCTTTACCATGCTAATTCGCTTGTAGCCCTCTCGTCTTCTCATACATTTTCAGACATATGGGCAGAGCAGCTGACACATTCCAGTCCAAAAGTCCATACACAAGTAGCATGATATGACCTGTCTCCACCTACTTGAGAAGTGAGTTATATTTTTGAAACTCTACCAAAATATGTTATTAATAAGATTGCTGTGAAGCATACCAGAATTACTAGCTTGCAACTTCTGCCTATAAACAAGAGGGTTGTAGTTTTAGCAAGTGCTGATAAAGAACAGAATTGGTTATTGGATAGAAATTGGGTAGGAGGAAACAGTGTAAGCCCATCTTAGCAAATAGTTTATAGTAGATAAAGTTTTATAGTTTATACTGTGGACTTCATATCGAGGACCCATCTGTAACTTAGTCCAGAAGAGTCAGTATTCTATTCAAAGCCCTATTAGGTTTTCACTGGTATTTTGAACAAAATTGAAACTTTGCTTCATCCAGTAGCAGTTCCTTATTGAAATCTAAAGATATCAGCAAGTTTTCAGCCAGATTCTCTCCCTAGATGGACAAGAAATACAAGTAAAACCAAAAAGGTTTGTATTATTCTTAAATATAAAGTTTTGAGCTGAAAAGTTCAGATGTACACTGTGATTATTCCCCAGTATACTAAACCCTCGAACATACTTGAGCAATGAGTTTAAATTAAATAAACCAGTGCTGAGCTTTGCAGTCAGTTGATCTCTCGTTTGTTGACTTTTTTTTAGGAAGTGCCTAAAATCAGTGTGTAAAGATTTTCTGAAGTTTATGCTCAGTTCTTCTGCTGCTTGCCTTTTTAGTGATTGCTTTGTCATCCTTGCACTGGTGTACTATCATCATTCTTACTGTTTTGTAGAACAACTCCTGTCTGACTTATTTTATAGACTTTTAAGAGAAACTAATCTTAGAGTAGATTATATAGCTTTTATGGTAGGTAAGAAGTAAAACGAAAGGAGTTTCCAGCTGACAGCTTGTGTGGTCTTCATAGCATATAAAGTCACTGATTTCAGATGCCATGAAGACCAGGCAAGCTTTTAGTGGGAATTTCAAAGATAAACAGGCATGCCAAGTTAAACTCTGGTTTGATTAGAAATACTACTGTCTGAATGGCAAAGTGTATTGAAGGGTTGTGCTCATGATATGGGATGGTGATAAAATAATTGGATCACCACAGAAGGTTTCTGTCTGAATACTATGTAAAGATGAAGCAGAAGATGGACTTCACTTTATCTTGTTAGTGGCTTCAAGAGGTTGAAGTGTGTGTGGGTTACCCTGTGCACTCATTCTTGTGTCACCCTTTTGTCTCCACTTCTGGTTCTCGTCCCAATTTGGTAAAAACAAATGTTAAGAAAATAAACCTTTCTCTAAAATCTTGTAAGAGATTGAGATTTTTCCCCCCCCTATAATGTTGAAAACGTTTGCTGCCATGATACAAATTTACAAGGAAAATGAAACTTGAAGCCAGTTGCAGTTCCATTCGAGGTTTTCAGTACACAATTTCACAATACCCATAACTTGTTCAAACTGTGGACCAGGACTTTACAAAGAAGTAGTCATGCTCTCCTACTTGCTTCTGCTGGTAACTGAGTCTCAGTATTGTAAAAAGGATCAGACCTCTCATGATACAAGTGTGAAAATAGAAATAGAGGTATTAATATACTACAGGCATATTAAATTGAGGAGTTTCTTATCTGTACCCTAGAGTTAAAAGTATTTTTTTAACATTTTCACTTTCCTTCATCTGGACATAGCATAAGCTTTAGTGTGTAGGTTTTATTTTCATTTAATGGCATTATCTAAGCAAATGTTTACGTATTTAATCAGAAGAAGAAATCCTTTGGTGAATACTCTTCTGTCTGCAGCACAATATAAGGAAAAGCTTTTCCACCTTTAGGACAGTAAACTATTGGATCACATTGCCCAGAGAAGCTATGCAGTCTCCATCCTGAGAGATATTCAAGACCCAACTACATAAAACCCTGAGTAACCTGGTCTAGTCTCATAGCTGACCCAGCTTTGATGAAGGGACTGAATTAGAGATCTCCTGAGATGCAGCCTGAATGACTCTTCTCTTTTAAAGGAATAGATCTCTATTACATGGGATATAAAAGCACTGTTTCTGCCTGGAAGTACTACTGTTCCACTTTACTTTTAGTTCTTTCTTTCTTTCTTTAAAACTCTCCACAAGCTGACATTTCCCCATCCCTCCCCCTGCCATTCTGTGCTTGTGTGTTTCTAATTTCTTGTGTTCTCCTTAGGACCGTGAAATAAACAATATTCTGTTACTCTATTTTGAAGCTTGACATTAAGCAGTCAATTTTAGAGAAGCAGAAGACAGCATATGAAATTGGCAAGCAATGCATACATTTTTTTCTTTCTAAAACTAAAAATCTGACAAGATTTAAAATAATTAAGTGCATTTAACATGGCAAAATTATTTTCAGGCTTAATTTCTTGTGCATTTTTTAAGCAGGCCAAAACCGCATTGTTTCAATTGTGGTTCTGAAGACCATCAAATGAAAGACTGTCCAAAGGTAAAGTCTACATCAGTATTCAAAAGACTGCTGCTCTCCAAGAAATGTTTCAGTGTAACTGCACCATTTAAAAAAACCCCAAAACAATTAGATGCACTGGGGTCAGGATGTACAAATGGTTACTCATTTCTGTTGGTTAGATTATACTGTTCACACTCATTAATGATACTAAATCAGAATGTAAATTAATTTTGTAGCATAATGGTTTGAATGTCTCCTTCAGTTTATGGAGGGACATTTTGCAGTTTCAACGGTCTTTCCTCCTGTTTTAGAGCTCTACTAGTTCCAATGCAAATACTCTTGGTTTTTTGCTATGTAGTTTTCGTGGCAACTGTACTTCAATTGCATGGCCATGTGATAAGTGATTAAGCATGCTGAGGACAAGGAATACCAGTTTTATGTTGGGTGAAGGAGTGCATATATTGTAAATTGTCCAAATCTAAACTTCTCAATTGTATTATCTTTAAGCCACGAAATGCAGCTCGTATAAGTGAGAAGAGAAAGGAATTTATGGAAGCTTGTGGTGAAGCGAGCAATCAGAATTTTCAGCAGCGTTATCATGCGGAAGAAGTAGAAGAGAGGTTTGGGAAATTTAAACCAGGAGTAATTAGGTATCTCTTTTCCTTCCATTAGCTGTTGCACTGCTTTTCTGGAATATCTTTTCTATCTTTGGAGTGCCAGATGTTACTTTCCAGTGTTCTATTAAGTCCATCTGCTACTCTGAACCATGTATTGTATTTGAATTTGTTTGCTAAATAACATTTTGTTTAATAAATTGCACAGATATTTTTCAAATGAAAACTCATTTCTAGTTTAATAGTTCTACGCTTTCCCATGGCGCTTTCCCTAATGTAGGAAGATAAATGTTATTCTGGCTACTCAGATTGCAAATGTATTATGATCCTAATAAACTAAAAATGCATGCAAAATTCTGAACATTTTGAGCTTTGGATGTCCCTTCCTCTCTTTTTGTCTCTATTCAAAATGTCTTTTAAAAATCATAATCTGACTGTAGCAGTCTCCAAAGAAATCACTGGTAAATTTAGTGTTGCGTTAAGTTCCACCCTTCCTGTTATGATAGCTACAGTTAAGGCCATGAATTGGAAGTAACATGTCAAGTAACTTGGTCTCAGTGTAGATTTAATTCTCATAAAATGTTTAAGAATACAAGAAATTAAAGTATTAAGTGATCTTTAACATCAGAGCTGGTTTTGACTTAAAATTGTCATATCTGGGATTGACAGTTTTAGCTCAAACTATGTTGCCTAAGTTATTTTGACAGTTTAAAATTCAACAATGTTCCTATCTTCCTTTTGACAAAACTCAATTATGGATTTTACTGGAGGACATTTTGTTTTCTATTTGTTTTCTTAACTTAGTGGGGAACTTCAAGATGCACTTGGTGTCACAGATAAGAGTCTTCCTCCATTTATATATCGCATGCGTCAGCTGGGTTATCCTCCGGGTTGGCTCAAGGAGGCTGAAATGGAGCACTCGGGACTTGCACTTTATGATGGAAAAGGTAAGGAATGTGCTGCAGGAATGCAGTTTTCAGTATGCATGCTATTTACTGGCTGCACTCAATTCAGGAGACAATTAAGTACCTAGTTTGTAAACCTTCACATTCCTCATGGAAGAGTGAGAAAGTTGTAAATCAAGTTTTCTTTTCTGAAGTCATGTAAAAATACTCCCATCTAGCTGTGACGTGACAATGAGACAACTTCTGTAATGGTTGGATTGTGTAGATGAAGACTCTCTGTGATTTCACTCTAATCAACCCTTGCTATTAGAACATGGAGCTCCTGCAAAACTGTGCAAGACTCGCAGATAGCCTATTGTCAGATTTCCTCTTCCTTTTTTTAATAAGCTTCTCTTATGTTTTATGAAAGAAACCATAATACATTCTAAAGTTCAGTAACTTACATAATAAGAATAAGACGACCACCATCAAGCAAAGAATGTTTCTTGAAACCCGGGTGATTGAGTAATTTACCAGCTTTCTACTAATGACCAGCATTTATGCTGCATCTCAGAGAACAGTCCTGATGCCAAATTCTGAGGCTAATAATAGTACATGAAGAGTAATATTATTATGAATACCCAGCTAGGTTTCTGGGGAAGCTTTATGCATGCGTCCAGTAGATTTGGTCACTATTACTGCCTTTGTGGATTACAAAGCCTTCTATCAATACTTACATTCCAAAACCCAAAACCCTGTTCTTAAATGCTGTGATTTTTTTGTTTTTCAGTAATATTCTTAATCAGCATTAATAATAATTACATTTCATTACAGATGATGGTGGATCAGAAGATGAAGGATCTCGCCAACCCAAATGCATCACTTACGATGTCTCTAAGTTGATAAACTATCCAGGCTTTAACATATCCACTCCAAGTGGGATCCCTGATGTAAGTGGCTGTATTCTGCCTTCTAAACAACATGCTGAGTAACGTTAATTGCTTTTAGCCAAGTTTGATGTTTTTTGTATTCTGCATCTGACAATTTTCTTTCAACAGGCTCTTATTTTTAAGCACCTGGTTTGGGGCTGAGGGCTGTTGAGGTCATTGACATGACATCCATCTATCTGATACCTGTCACAGCTCCTGTGGGTAGGGTATGACATATCTTCTGTGGTGATTATTTCCATTATGAGACCAAGAGGAGCCTAGAAGGATAGTTTGATTTTTTTATTATTATTATTTCTTTTTAAACACAAAACTTCACACATGAATGCCTGCTCCTTCTGTACATCTAAATTTTCTGAATGTTCTTAGAGTGTGAAAATTACTGTGGGTGTTGTTATAAATATAATTTCAACCATAGAAAACTACATCAGACCATTGCATAACCTCTGAGAAGCTTTGTAACAGCTAGAATAAAACAAGTCCAATCAGAAGAGCCACGTATTGGGTGCCCTCTTAAGCATAGCGCGCACAAGGAGTCTCCTGTGGCTGCTGCTGCTGAACTTTTATTTTCAAAAGCATTATAACCTGCTGTTAGTAGTGAACTTCATCACTGATGTTAATGCCTGTGCCTTAAAAAGAAGCATTTGTACATTTTCTTCCATAGCTTTACATTTGCCCATTTAGTGGCCTCCAGATGCCTGTTTTCATTCAGTATTCTTAACCAAAGTTCTGACCTCAAGTTTTTTTCCGTTTTCACTAAAAATTGAGTTTTTCAAAGTAAGCCTTTTTCATCCAAAGAGTTATTTCAAGGGGAAGTTTGTAGTTGTGTTGCAGATGTTGAAGAGTAGTTGCTATGAAATAGTTAACAAGACATTTTGTAAAGGTGATCGATTTTTGAAAAATTAATATTCCTACTACCCAGTCATAGTGCATTGTATCAGTTGCTTATGTTCACAGGTGAGAGTACTTTGGTTTGCCAGAAGTTCCTACTAAAAATCTATTTATTCTGATAAATAAGGCTTTTAATGAGAACTTGAATTAACCTTGGTTTGTTAATCTCTGTCTCTTTAAGTTTTACTGTCATGTTTTTAGCCAACCATATGCAACGGTTTGGGTTTTTTGTTTTTTTTTTTTTTTTTTGCTATAGGAATGGCAGATATTTGGTTCCATCCCCATGCAGCCATCTCAACAGAAGGATGTTTTTGCTCACTACCTTTCTAATTTTCATGCGGTGAATATATCCCACTGTTATTTGGGGGGGATGGTGGGAAATGTTGTCTTGTAGTTAATGTAGCCAATTATGATCTCTTTTTCTATATCTTTTTTTGCACAAGGGGATAGATTTCCTTATTGACACTACCAGGTGTGAAATACTGATGCTTGGCTTATCTGTTTTAACAAAAAGGAGCTTTGTGTTTAGAAAAAATTCTGTTATTTCAATTAATATAACCAGATCCAAGTTGTGCAATATTTTATGAACAGTTGGGAAAAAAGGTTGCTATAAATTTGTACAGCCTAGAAATGGTCTTAGTTCCAGACTTTCCTAATAAGTGAAAAGCTCACTTGCCATGGTCATGATTTACAGTAATCTTACTACAGTGACTTGAGAAAACACGTGGTAGTTCTGTCCTGTATCGTTCTCGGGTCTTCTCTAATATGACTCTAGACTAGTGTTATCTGCTGCAGAGTACTTGCAGTTAAGGATGGAAGATGTATGCTCTATTCTCAGTCCCAAAGTGTAATGCTATATGGAATTAAACAGTAAATTCTAAGCCTGCCAGGAAGGGATGTGGAATGCTTAAATTGTGATGGTCTCATAAGGTATAGGTATCCAGGGGGAAACTTGGTCATAATCCTGTTTTAGAAATAGTCAGTCTTTTCTTTTGCCACTTAAATCTGAACAAGATTACAGTTCTGTTCAGTTGCATTAAATCTCTCAAACTTCAATGTCTGGTTTACACCCTGGGTCACCAAATTATTGTATATTTAAGAAATTGTTTCAAATATGTTCTTATAGCTGGAAATGTTACCTTGTACAATTTAATACTAATTTCTTTTGTTCTCCTGGATTTCTCTTCAGCCAAGTCCAAAGCCTAGCAATAAAAGGGCTGCATCTCAGTCAAGATCTCATCATTCAAAACGACCAAAAGAAGACAATTCAGAGGTACCAGCAGCTGACATGGACCTAGATTCTGGTATGGTTATTCAGCAATTTTTTTTTCCTAGCTTCAGTTTTTATTTTCAAAATAACTTGCTCTGACTTGAAATGTCAGTATTCATAAAGAGAAACCAGTGTGTTAGTATTCATTATGGTGGTAATGTGTCCCACTGTAGCTGCATTTGGACCTCTCTGCAACAAGCTTTCTCTGTTGCTGTGATTGTCCTATCTTCCAGTACTAAGCAGGAGGTTTCAAGTGTGCTCAGAGCAATTGGAATATTATGTCACAAATTCTGATCTGTTTACCTTAGGTGTATCCTAAAAAAACTTCTGTTATAAAGACTTCAAAATCCTTAAAGATTTGGATGAAATAATGTAGGAAATTACAAGCTCACAACTACGTAAAAATTAGTCCAACTCATAGGAGGACCTCGTGTTGTTTAAATGTTAGAATCTCTGGAGAAACTTCTGGCTTTCCTTTTTGATTTCCTATGAGAAAATCCTTCAGTGTGTCTTAGTGTGGAAAAAGTTCTCAATACTTTCAAGAGTATTTTATCTTTCTTTCCCCCCCCCACCTTTGAATGGCTAGCAGAGTTAAAATCCCCCACGACGTAGTTTCAGTGGATGTTAAAACCTTCAAAAACTTTGTTCTATCTTAGCTGAAAACTAGGGATGAGAAGACATGTCTGCCAGTTAATCAGCATGTTGGCACTTTGAATCTTGTCCTAGTCAGATTTCAGATTCTAATAGATGTATTTTAATCTGTTTCTAGATCTGGAAGCATCACAAAGAGCTCAAACTCATAACAGTTTTCAGTTCCAACCTCCGCTGCCACCTGGACGTCCATCAATGTCAACTCCTCCGCCTTTACCACGAGGAACACCTCCACTAAATCTTCCATCACCTCAGCCTTCGATACCCATCCGCCCTCCTCTTCCTAGGACTACTCCACCATTGAATCCTTCCAGTGATACTCCTCAGCCAAAAATAGTGGACTCAATCATGGATGAGGATACCCTGACTTTGGAAGAGCTAGAGGAACAGCAGCGATTAATCTGGGCAGCGCTAGAGCAGGCAGAAAGCACAAACAGTGACTCTGATATTCCTGTTGATACACCTTTAACTGGAAATTCTGTTACATCATCACCATCTAGGAATGAAGTAGATCTTGTTGCAGAAGTAAGATCATCTGATAAAGTGATTACAGTGGAAACTAGGTTTTCTGACATCATTGAACAGATACCAGAAAATGAACATTCTGTAACTGGTCCTAATCCAGGAGATAGCTTACTTAACTCAAGGGAAAATCCTGATCATACAGATTCCGAAGGCTTGCTGGATAATACTGTGCCTGCTCCCAGCTGTGAGGTTAACAATGGAGAAAAAGCAGGTGGTAATGAAGTGGTCACAAGCATTGAATCTTCTGCAAAAAACTCCAGTCTTGTTCCTGATATGAGCAAGTTTGCTGCAGGCATAACACCATTTGAATTTGAAAATATGGCAGAATCAACAGGTGTTTATCTACGAATAAGAAGCGTATTAAAAAATTCCCCAAGAAACCAGCAAAAGAAAAAGACTTCATTTTAACTGTTCTTTCTTTGTTTCATTATGTCCAAATCCCTGCTTCTTTCTCTCTCCTCCAGTTTTACAAACTTGGATAACTTTCTTCATCCTTTGTGGGAAGGAGAAAATATTGACAAATACAGCTCTGCCGCATTCTTCCTTAGAACTGAAGTCCGTGCAGGGCTTCCATATTGACCAGGACCACCAAAGTGGCCAGAAAACACAGGAGGATTTTCCCAAATTGCATCATTCCATTAAGGAATAACATGACTGTTGATTTGTTAAGAGCTATTGACTTGCCAATACATGAAACTCTTAAAAAAAAAAAAAAAAAAAAAAAAAAAAAAAAAGAGTGGTTTGCTGTTCATTACTTTGGCAAGGATTTATATTGTCCTTAAGTTTCAGGTGGATTGGTGATTTTTTTAAATATCTGTCCTTTGTATGATAATCTATACTTTATACATTTTGCTAATTATCCTGTAGATAAGTTTAATATATTCAGAATGTTTTTAAAAAGGTCTAACATTCAGATTTCCCACATTAAAATCCTGGCAATTGGATGATAATAATCAGGGATTACCAGCATTATCTTCACCATTTCAAATATTTTTATAAATTATTTATGTGGGTCAGTTTTAATTACCACTGTATCTTTTGTAACATCATTGTTCATGTAAACTTGCTGTACATACATGTTCATTGTTGTGTACAGAGGTTTAATAAATGAGCTTTTATATAATGATTTTTTTTTTAATTTGAGTCCTATCCCATCAAACTGCTGATTTTTGAAAATTAGCTGCTGAAGTTTATTAATCCTCATTTTAATCAGCTTGTTTTTCTAATTAAGATAAATATTTTAGGAAGGGTCACAGCTATTGGGTTAAGGTTTTCGTAATCAAGAAGCTGTTAAAATTATTTTAACTACTTAAATAGAACCTTGCCATACCACTTAGTTTTCATAATCTGAAGAATGGCCTACTTGTTAAAGCTTAAAAGTGTTTATAATTCTGCTGATTAATTGTTCTAACACTTTCTTCCCCTTCTGTTAATTGTCTTCAAAGGGACCTGTAGGTGAAATGAATGTACATTATTTGTGTTGCCGACAGAGGGAGTACTAGATTGATTTAACAGTATTCATTGGAGCTGGTAAAGCATTTGTTTGTCCTTATATGAATGCAGGAAAAAAGTTTTCCTAGCAAAGTATTTTAAGTACCTAAGAAAAGACTTGTGAAGGGGACATGTTCAAAGCTGGTTTTGATAATATAACTTACGAGACTAAACTTACTCTAAAATTCTCAGCTTTGCAAATAGTACGTATTTCTCAAAGTTCCTTATAATATGTGATACTAGTGCACTCTGCATTTGAATGATTAAGAGAAGCCCAGGCTTTTTGTAGTTAAAGCGTTTATAGTTATTTGTTTTTTTTTCTCTTAAACTTTACAGGAAGGGAAAACCAAAGTGTCTTTATATATGAACTGCTTGTCTTCTGAGAGGCTGGAAAAACTTTTTGCAGTTTGTACCAGTTCAGTTTATCTGGTTGTACTTGGAAAGCAGTGGTCAAGGTAAATGTTCATTGTATGTGCTAAAATGAAAGACCTTTTTTTTTTTTTTCTCCATAATTTATGGGAGAAATAGTATTATTTCCTGTAACAGGAATGAATAATGAAATATGTTGCTTCCAGCTTGTATACGCTTTACGAAGAAATCTCTATTGCAAAGCATATAGAGATCTTGTGCTTTCTCCATGCCTCTTCCTCCCATGAAGTTAGAAGCTACTAATGACAGTTTACACAAGCCATTATGTGCTGCGTGCTACATCATTCTCATGTGGATGATAATGTGATGCAGGGCATGAGGTAATGATTTCAAGTGTACACACCTTTTGGGTGTGTTGAGGTGCTCATATTTTAAACATGCAGTTCTCTCTCCACACCTTAGAAGATTTTTTTTTTTTTAATAG
Source organism: Tyto alba (assembly GCF_018691265.1). Taxonomy (NCBI): domain Eukaryota; kingdom Metazoa; phylum Chordata; class Aves; order Strigiformes; family Tytonidae; genus Tyto; species Tyto alba. The sequence continues at coordinate 3,079,680 of NW_024881320.1, forward strand.
CGCTTATGAAATGCTGCTTCTTTAGTAGGACATGCAGCCTAACCTTTACAGGAGTACTTGTGTAATTCTGCCTTGCTTATAGAAACCACAAGAGGAAAATTATTTTCATATGCTTAGTACCCTTTAGTGCTCTGTATGTTCACAATAAATTAATAATAAATCATCCTTCCCACATAATTGATCAGAATAGGTAAGTCTTCAATGTTACAAATTCCCAGACTTATCACTAAAGTAGCTGTTAACTTTATTGCTTCCAAGATTTACACTGGAGGTATTAGAGTAAGGGTAAAGCGAAGTAATTTCAGCAATGGGGCTTTTAAAGTAATGGTAAATTCTAGTTTAAATACGTTAAATCCTTATTTTTTAAGGCTTTGAATTTTAAATTGTTTGGCATTTTTTATCACTTTGGCCACTCTTGTATTTGTTCCACACAAACTACTTACAGATACAGATCTTTTTAATTTTTGGAAGATGATATTTTCTGGTATCTAAAGCAAATATTAATGGGGGGGGGGAGGGGGAGGTTTGGGGCAGGAATGAACTATGTTTGGGTCCATGTTTTATATCCACTGGAATTTTTGTCCAGAGTGACTGGACTGACTGGTCGTTCAAGTCAGCAGATGTTCTTGTCCTTCACCTGTAGTCTGCTACAATTGGAAGCATGTGTCCTATGCTGTCACACTTGCATACATGCTTGAATTAAAATTCCCACAACTGGGATTGTTCCCATTTAAGTCTTGTTTCTTAACATAACGAAAGACTCTAGGCTATTGTGAATATGGAGTTGTCTGTGTGCTCAGAATTATTTTTCATTTTGTGCTGCTTTTGCAAAACGATTAGCAGATGTTTAGATTTGCTCCTTTTTTGTCTTGATGTTATCCCTGTCTGTCTTGAATATGTGTTTTGGGGTAAGTCAAGTATCATAGGATATCAGTGCTCGTTTTCTTCTAATGTTATGAATATAGTTGATAAATAGGTGGCATGAATGTTCTCCTATACAGTCAGAATCTGTATGATGAGTTGGTTATTGATAGGCAAAAGTAGGCACTTCAGTAGACTGCTAGCATGGGACTATAAAAATGCTGAGCCAGGAGCTGCTTGGGGGGAGCCAGTGGAAAGCACTGGGCTACCAGGCCTGCTGGGGATTTGGGCTGTCTGGGCAGGGTATTTAGATGCTGTCCCTGAAGCCTGTTACGAATTAGAGCATGAACTATTAGATTTAGACCACCTATACCGTACACTGAGAACTCTTCTTCCTTTTTTTTTCTTATTCTATCCATCTTAAACATCTGTAGATGTTTAGTTTCAAGTCTGAGGCTTCCAAGATCAAAACCCTTTTTCAGTAATGATCTGCATAATCCATATATTAAAAAACAAACAAACAAACAAACAAAAAAAACAACAAAAAACACTCCAACAACTTATCCTCTGTTAGCCTAAAAATTTCTTTGCTTACCTGATAAAGCAAAACAGAGCTGGGAATAGAATACTTCCATTTGTTACTCTTCTGCTTTTCAAATTGTAAAGAAAACTTAGAAAAGTTCCTGTAATATTTTTTTTTTTTCTTAAGATTTTTGTAATGCATATGTTTTGATCTCAGAAAAGCAGACTGCCTATGGCAGGAACTGTATGATTTTTGGTTTTAACTTCTAGTAATTAATTTGAAATAAGGGTAATAGTACAAAATACTGGGCACTCAGAGGTATATTTTAAATTGTTCTTTTAAATGTTATTTTTTAAATTGTCCTTTCTATGGATGTGGTGGTCAGTACGGATAACACTGAGAAGATCGAGCAGAACCAGTAAGTAAAACTGCTGTATTTACCTCTGCTGTAAGACATAGAGTTAATTAGGAGTGGGGAGTTATCCCTGCTGTTCCTGTCATGGTTAGGAGTGAATTTGTCTTGATCTCTTAGATATTTATCTATACTATTTATCTATACTTCACTGTGTCTATCAAGTGCTATATATTGTTGCTGCATTGAAGATGCTTGTAATTATTTAATTTTTTTAATCTGTCAAGTGTACTCAAATGTCTTGTACATTGAAACTGCAATCAGATCACACTACTAGGTCTGAGAAAAAGCTGATTAGCAAAATATTTTTGGTACTTTTAAGTCATATTCCCATGGTGATGGGTGTGGCATAATAACCTAGATTATGCTACTAAAATGAATGAGTAATAAAATTTGTAATGAGGTGGGTATAGTGTGAGCAGGCATCACTCAAATTTTCCCACAGATCCTGTTGGCATAGTACTCATGTTTGCTTTTGGAACAGCAAAAGTATTTAAAAATACTTACGCACATCTAAAAATATCTAATCTGTGCAAAATATTCAGTGTATCAGTTAGGTGGCTAGTTGTCTCTTAAAAAGATTTGAATTTCCAACTTACAGTTTTATAACCTAATTCACAGTCCTTAAAATGTCATTAGAAGAGAAATAGCTGAGACTCGAGAAGATATCTGAAAGATGTGTTAGCTGCTCAGAATTATTTTTACTGCAAATTCTAAGGCAAGATAGCTGGGGAAAAAAAAAATCGAAGAGGAGGAAAAAGCTCAAATATAATTAAAGTGTTTCAAATGCATTGGTAGTTGCCATGGAACTCTGTAGTACCTTCATTTTGTAACATGGCTGTATTGCCTCTGGTAGGTGAATGCCACTGAAGATTGATGCTGTTCCTAATACATTGTAGAGTCATACTTAGGTTTTGGGTGGTGGGAAGGGATGAGTCAGAAGTAGGAATTGGTCTTGATCCTTGGAGAAGCTTACAAACAGGATGGATTTAATAACGTGGTAGTTAATGTGTGATGATTGGACTCTTCCTAAACTTTTAAGTATAAGCGACAAAGATTTGACATAAGATTTTTTTACAATGTATATTTAGCTGTCATCCAGTGACTGAATAAAAATGTATTTACCCTTTCTTTAGAAGTCAGCACTCTCAGTAGGAACAAAAAAAACCTGCTTAGCTTCTCTGCAGGTGAGAATTCAGCTTTTGTTGATATTTACATAAGTGGTAGAATGATTTGCATAGCTCATCTTTTTTAATAGACTATGGTTTCTCAGTTATCTGTGAAATGAAGCACTCATAATCAAGATGAACATTAATGTTAAGTACCTTGTTTAAACAGTCATGCAGAAAGGATTCTTTAAGTACTGTTTGTTCAAATACTGTTCTCTGTTGTTTTACCCGTGTTGGGTAGAACAAATAATGTAAAATTGGATGCAATTTTATCTTGTGTAGCAACCCAACAAAGGGCATGGACTTGCAGAGCTTTTTTGTACTGCTGCTGAGTAATATGGCTGACCTAGGGAAGGAAACCAGTAAGTACATAGAGAATGGAAAGACTTCTTTCAGCCTTTCAATCTACTAAGCTGTGAAAGTAACTACCACATCTGCAGTATTTTTTTTTTTTTTTGGAACTGTTGCATCCATGATAACTAAGGCTAAAAGGGCAGTTTTTCATCTAGCATAACCTATCAGTCAAAGGCTGCCAGTTTTGGAGACATAAATTTAAAGCCAAAAACAGTAATAATAAGCATGAGGCTTCAGGACACTGAATCTCTTTGGTATCAGTATAGATGTAAATAGATGAGCAACATGTACCACTCAGGTTAAAAAGAGAGGGAAGAATGCTGTTGTATTTTTGCAAAACCAGAAGGAACTAAAGAAAATAATAGTGCAAGTTTCTGTGCTGGGATTTTTGAAGCAGCACTTCTGTGATTAAAAAAAAAAAAATGGCAATTAATTGTTTTTTTCTGAAGCAGTTCTTTATAGGAATTGCCAAATGTGGATATTGAAAAGATCATTCACATGAAAAAATCCAGTACTCAAAATCTTCATGCTTGTGGATATGTCCCACTGAATATAAAAATGTATCTCTTAAATCATTATATCCTTGAATGCAGTTCTTAAAGAACATTTTATCTATTCTGAAAGCTTCAATAATTTTGGACCCTTCACGTGTCTGAAAAAGGGCAGAAACAATTTCAGCTGGTGTTCCCACATTATTGAAGAAAACCATTTTAATTCTAAAGCGGGCCTTATACCTGTGGCCAGGATGCCAGTAGTTATGTCAGCATCCTGAATTTTCCTAAAGCATCCAGCAATTCCTGTTTCTGTAGTTAGGGCAATATCTGTATATTATGTGTTGACTGATCTGATCAGGTAGTTCAGAAGAGAGAACCACTAAGACTGAAATCAAAGAAACTCTGGCTTTCAATCCTATTTAGTCCTTTACAGTACCATGATTTATAGCACCAGCATCTTTTTTTATAATGATTGCTACAAATTGGATGTGAACGTACTAGATGTTAGTGTTATCAAGGTCTGTGTGTATCTCCAGCTAAGTGTAGACTGGTACATGGAAGCTAAGTCAACCATTTCTAATTGGGATGAACTTAAGTTACAGTTGCTCTAAAGCTACTTTTTTGTGGTATGAAGGTTTGATACTGGTTGAACGATGGATAACTAACTTTCTTGTTTGTTTACTTTGATACTGAAGCTATGATTCTGTTCACTAGTAAATTATATGAAAAACCAATGGCACATTCACTTTATGGATAGAAGCTTTTGATCTATGCAACATCATTCTCAATTCTTGCTTTAGTAACGGGACACTTCTAGCTTTAGCCTTGCAAGGACTAAAGAAAGCTACTTACACATTTGAATTATATTTAGTCTTATTTTACTACTTATTTACTGCTTACATTTTATTACAAGTTCTGCAAGAACAGCACAAACCTGTGACTCAGTTTCTATCTTCAAGAGTCAGCTTGTTGCAGTTACCTTAACAAAATAGCTTGAATCCTAGAATATTATTTTGATTTTAGTTTAGAACATGGTTTTGATTTTAAAATGGAGTTACAGCAGATATGAGAATATAAAGCACACTAAGGCCCTTAGGAATAGGTAGCTAGTATGGTGTGTGCCTTGAACACTGTACGAATCGTTATGGATTCTGAATTAAAACAATGGGTACTGGTTATGGATCTTGAGTCAAAACAATAGGTACCAGAAGATACTGGGTTTGGTTTGGAAGATCAACCAAAGAAGAAATGAGCATCGGCCAAAGATGAATTGAGCATGTGCAAGGATGGAGTTCAATCAGAGGACATAGTGAGGAAGACTATCAACGACCACCAGAGGACCCCCGTCCAACATAACCACGCATGTGTTAGAGACATTTGCATATGATGATGATTTCCAGGAAATAACATGAATATGCTGATCATTACCCTCCCCTCATTCTATTCAAATCAATCAGTAAAGACCTATGATTTCTGTAGAATAGGAATATAGGTAAGGTGAGGTAACTGAAAGCCAATCATTAAGGTCAAACTAAACTTTATGAATTTTGTTGATCTTATGTAACCATGACTCTGGTGAAAAAGTGTATAAATATGTTGTGCTTTGTACCTGTTGGTGAACACATTTTTTTGGTGGAGCTACCCCCCGTGTTCCCCAGCATTGGAATAAAGAAGTGCCTGCTTATCTGCTGTGTGTAGATAAGTTCTATTCGCTATTGCGACCACTAACAAGCTGACTGTGGTCTGTACTAGATACATCAGTCTAATATTGCTTATGAAAACTTTTAACATCGTGCATTGAACTGCCTACGCTTGAAATTACTTACATGGTAATGAAATAACTGTGAGGTAAAAAATCAAATTAATGAAGGAAAATTATGGAAACTGATACACTTAGAGGAAAACACCTTCTATATTATCATCAATTCAGTACAGAAAGCTCAAATTTACAATACCAGAATCAAGCACAAAGGCTCACAACTGTGGCTCTCAAGCCAACAGATACTTGGGCAAGTGTTCTGTAAAATTAGTCTGACATTCTAGTTTTTACCCTAATTGCAATTTTTGTGGTGGGGATTATTTCCATACTAGAGACTGCAGGGTCAGTTTTTTGTTTCAAGCAATCATTTGCTGGCTCTGCACTTCTAAATACAATCTAATATTTAAATCCTGAAGTTCTTATTCAGCAAAACTTTTCATCAGATTTTGCAGGGAGAAAGGAAGGTGTCTGTACATGGATTTGAGTATCTGTTTCAACAGCTAATGGCCATGGTAAGAGATTCTATTTAACATTTAGGAAGTGAAATTCTGACAAACATTGCTAAATGCTGATCTAGTTGAAACCTATTATTTGGGGGACTGCGTCACATCATTTTGTGCTTTACCATGCTGGATTAATGCCAAGAATGAAGCCAAAATGAAACACAAATTGCAATCAGTCTCCAGCAATGGAACTGCTTTCTCATCACCCTTTTGTTTGAATGGCATCATGCAGAAACGAAGTGATCTGTGAGACTGCAAACTGAGGTTTGCTTTGTGATGAATTCAGCAGTTATGGGCCATCTCGGGCTGGGCTCTGTTGCCTATTTATAAGAGGTAAGGAAATGGAGCAGAGCTGTTTGATTCAGCTTTGAAAATTGGTATTAAATTGTTGATGATGGTGCTGGAGATCCTGCTCCACCTGCTTGAACTTTAGCAAGAAGGATAAAGCCAGGTTTCAATGCGTTGCTTGGCAAACACAATGAAAATTAAAATATTAAGTACTTTGGAGAAAGCAAAGGATACATTTCTGAGCATTAGGACAAAAGGAAAATGGAGAAAAGCAGCAGAGAGTAAAGTTATTCATCCCTTAAGAGCTATGTGCCCCATACCTCCCTGTCTCTTCTCCCCCTTCTGCTGCCGCAGCGCTTTCCCCTGGGGGGGCAGCGCTACCGGGGCTCGGGCCCCCTCCCCGCTGCAGGGACCCCCAGCCGAGTCCCCCGGCTGCCGGGAGGGCAGAGGGGGTTACACCGAGGAGAACCGCTCCTTCCCCCTCTGCCCACCGGCGGCGGGCACCCCTCGCGGGGAGGGCGGACAAAGCCTGGGAGGTGGAAGGGGCGGGGGAGACAAAGGGAAAAGGGGGCGAAAGGAGAGCGCGGGGAAGGGGCGCGGGGGGAGGCGCGGTTCCCGCTGCTGCAGTCTCCGCCTCACGGTGCCACGGGCCCGGCCGGGCGCAGACGTTGACTGCCCGCCCCGCCCCCTGCGAGCCGGGGAGGCGCCGCCGCCGCTGCAGAGGAGGAGGAGGAGGCGGCGGGAGCTGCGGCCGGGGAAGGCGGCGGCGCCGCGGAGCTGAAGGCGGCAGCGGTGAGGCCGCCGTTGGGGCCCTGAGCGGGGAGGGCGGCGGCGGCGCTCCCGGGCTCGCCATGGCGCCGTCTGAGGGCGAGGGGGGAACCGCCGGCCGCCTCCCGTCTCGGGGCCTCCGCTTCCCGCCTGGGCGCCTCGGCGGGTGCGGGGCGGAGGCGTTGAGGGAGCCGCTGTGGGGCTGAGGGGAGCGGCGTTGGGGCGATGCGGGGCTGGGTGGGGCGAGGCCCCGGGAGCCGGGGCGGGCGGGGAACTGTTGGCCTCCGCCACACGTGCCCGCGCTTCCCCGCCGGCCTGCCGGGGCCGCGGTGACAGCAGCCGGTTCGGCTGGTTTCCCAGCCGTGTGCTCGGGTTTGCCGGGCTCATTCCGCTCTGGTGTGGCCCCGGCGGGACAGCCCCGTCCGTGCTCCCGGGGCCTTCCCCGGTCCCGCCTCCAACGGCGCAGGGCGCTTGGGTGTCGTGGCGGTAGGTGAGGAGCAGGTAGGGACGGGGCGTCTGGCACAATGTCTCTGCTCGGGTCTTACCCTTCGAAAACGTAGCGCGGTGCTTGGCGGCCTGAGGGGATGATTCTGTGGGGAAGGAATCTGAGTATTTCACGGTAAAGGCTGACCTGCATTTCTCACCATCCTGATATTTTACCGATTAATGATTTGGTTTATAATTTACCTTAGATTTTTTTTTTTTTTTTTTGACTTTGCTCCCCATGCTTGTTTTCTTTTTCAAGCTACTGATTTGTAGGTGAGTTGCTCTTCTATCTCCTCACGGTTCCGGGTGGCTCAGCCAGAGTTCACTGCCGTGTTTGTAGCCGGCGTTAGACCTGTGGGATGCCCAGGCTGTGTGTGCTCTAGGGCCCTCCTGCTTTCCGCTAGATCACTAGTGCTGCTGCCTAAGGCGGTGCAGTGCTCTTTCTTCTGTGCCTCAGCTGTCATGGGGCACAAGGTAATTGTTGCTGTTACTCACATGTTGATGTGGCTCCTGATGCATTAAAATCGGGAGTTAGTTTTCCCTTTCATTATCACATCTTTGTGTATGTGCTCTAAATAATAATAATAATAAAAAAAAAAAAACACCACAGAAAACCCCCAAAACCAAAAGCCAATACTACAAAAAACTCTTCTGAAACATAGTATGGGGGGAAAAAATTTAGTTTGTGATTGTATATGTTCATGCTTAAAAATATGACCATGAAAGGAAAACTCTCTGCCCCACCCCTTCACTTACCCAGCAGGCTGAATGGTTAGGGTTTTATGGAAGTTCACAGGTTGCTTTGAGATCTCTGAGCAGAAAGATTTTAAAGCATGTGATACCTGTATTAATGTGTAGGAAGAAGGAAGAAAAGAGGTATAAAAGAGGAAGTGCCTTTATGCCTGCTGTTTTGTGAAGAATTTTATTTGAAGAACAGAAATATGCATATAATTCTGAAACGAGAAATGTCTGGGAGTGTTTTATCTTAAGTGTGTGTCTGTGTGCACCTGCTACAATGTGTAATAAGATAGCAAATTAGATACTGCAAGGAAAAGTAAATAACTTCCATCCCCAGACCCGACAGCAATGTATGTTAGTCTAAGCAATGTATAACTACTTAGGTACAAAACTTCTTCATTTACATACTGAACGTAGAATGACTGAAACATGTGCAGAGCATTACTAGTTCTTGATTCAAAATTACAAGACTTCAGGGTTCTCTTCCTGTCCAGTCCTTATACATGCTAGAAGATTTTCTATCAGTGCTAAAGTGCACTAAGGGTCTGTGTGTGTTGAAGGGATGTGTTGGCTGAAGCAGAAAAGCTTGGGAATGTGACCACAAATGTCTGTATCTTTAGGGATCAAGTGGAGGATTTTATCTGGAAAAAAAAAAATTTAATATAATTTGTATGATTTCTTTTAAAAAAGCCCCTAGCAAGGGGCAGAAAAACAGCTGTCTTGTATCCTCATCATGGAGGTACACTGTAGGAAATAAACAACCTTTATTTACTTAGCTTAAGCATATTGGAGAATTCGTTTAGTGTTCCTCCCTTTATCCTTTTAGCCCTGTTAAGTTTTTTCCTGGGAGTGACTGAGAATATTTCAAAATAGATCTTCCTTCAGAAGAAACAGAGTGATCTGTCTTGCCAATATGATTTTTCAAAACTGCTTTTCTTTCTCTCTCTCTAAAACATTCAGGTCAAATGTTAACTCTGTATGTTGAATGCAAGTTTTCTAATGTTTGAACATGATGACCATGGATGAATGCGGCTCTTGTTTAATCTTTTGGCATTCCTCAGGGACTACTGGCTCTGCTGGCACATATAAGAAGTAATGCACTGGAATCCTTCTTGGACTGGCGTGTTTAGAAATGTCTCAGATGGATGGTGTTTTGTTATTTAATGAAAGGCAATTATATACTGCATTAGCTGTAATCTCAGCTGCCCTCAGCTAGATGCCAATTTCTGCTGGAGCAACCATTTTGTTCTTCTTGACCAGCAGAACTAAGCCAGCTCTGTCAGCAGCATGGTTCCTGATGGTTTCAAACATCTACTAATATGTCTGTGCTTATCCAGCTGTCTGTCCTCTGCATGCATTTATTTTTGCAGTGTGATGTTGCCCTCGCACGACTTAGAGTGGTACAACTGAGCCTTAGAAATACCCATGGGTCTGGTATCTAGCTCCTGGCCTCTGAAAGGCTGGAAAGGATTTAGAAGATTTATCTAAGAACAGACTGTACAAGTTTCTACTTTAGCACCCACCTAACTGTTTTCCACCTGGAATGTTTCATCAATTATTTGTACAAACTCAGACAGAAGACTCTTGGGTGGTATTCTTTTAATTTATACATTCTTTTAATTTATAAGACATGTCTTCACTCTGTTGTTTCAAGGAGGAACACCATTAAAAGTTGCTCAGTTTTCCTGATTTTTATAGTTAGTCTATATTTTTAGCTTGTTTTGAGGGGAAATTGCAAGGCAAAGAGAGAAACTTGGTATTTGATAGAGTTAGTTTATCTGACGCTCTCATTCTCCTTCTCTGCTTGGCAGCAGCATCCACTCAATCACAGCAGTATTTATCTAAGTTCTGTATTTGTACTTTATTATATGCCAGCCGTATAGCAGTTATGGTGCTAATTTAAAAGGCTAAGAACATGGAGAGCTAAAAAAGGATTGCTGACTTGATGTTTTCAAAGAGTGTGAAACAGTTACAATTTCACCCAAGTCTATCAGAATTAAATTCTTACTATAAAAAGCAGCATCTTTGTTTCAGCTGCTTCATCTGTAATTGTATTAGGGAGAAGCCTTGTGTCTTTGTTTGTCTGCATTTGATTTTGAGGCTGACAAGAGATGATATTTTCCTTCTCAAACTTTTATTTAAGCTTTAGATCCCAAGTAACTTAAACTTTATGTTCTACTATTCCAAAATCATAATTGTTACTGTAGGCTGAATGCACTTACTGGGATGGTTGAAGTGCGTTATCATCAGAAGATGACAGTGCAGAAAGTCAAATAAATTAGTCTTCTTGTTATCAAAATGGAGGGCTTTTGGGAAAGGGAAGAATTTCCTTGGAAAAATGTAGGAAAAGTAGTAAGTATTGATAGTGGGCTTACCAGAAGAGGTGGCAATTATTTACTTTCTTGGGTGAAAACTTTCTCTACTTCTCAGTCCTTGACTCACTCTGTAGAGAATGATGTGTGCTTAGGAGGATCATGTGCTTTCTGATCTTTTAATAGACTACAGCAGCAACATTTTTGTAATGCACGTGTACAGTGTCAACTTGAAGTGTTAGAGTTTGCATCATGTTTTCTTTTACTTTTTTTTATAAAGCTCTTTAACAGTTATTAGCTCTTCCTTATTAATTAAAGATGGGAATCTTTAAAAAATTGAACAGACTGTGTTTAGAAATAGCAACCTAGATTGAGAGAAAGTTACTCATAAATTGCTAGCCCAAAATAGTTTTTTTACTGTTACAGTCATCCTCTCTTATGTGTGCTTCATATTCATCAGTCTTTATGTTTCAATGATATATTTTTTTACTGAGGATCTTGAGGCATCAAGGAATCTGAATGAGCATAGCAAGTTGTAGAATGATAAGAGGAGGTGACTTAAAGTCCTTGATGCAGACTTAAAATCCATAAGCAGATCAGAAGCTTTAATGAATTAACCTTCCTCATAGCATTGCTGTAATTTCTGACTAATGGTTTGAGGTCTGAAGCCTCTTACTATCTTTGATCTGATTCATCTTGTTCTTAATACAATTTCTTGGTTACAAGAATTTATCCTGCCTTTTCCCTTTCCCAAGGATACGCAGAGAGAATCCTGTTTATCCAGTTTGCAGTGAATATCCTGTACTTTCCAAGACAGAAAAACAGCCATGTGTCTTATTTACCAACTTATCAGTATCACTAAACCCCTTTAATTTTCAGTGGGCTTGCATCTCATAGTGGTTGCCTTCCTAACTATTTTATATTCCAATTTTTTATTATCTCCAAACACACTGATAACCTGCTGCTACCAAGTGTATTGATGGCAAGTGTATTGATGGTTTTCCATTTTGCTTCAGAAACCAGTTGGTCTGATCTAAAGTTGTTAGGAGAGACTCAGACTTATTTGTATACAAGTCTCCCCCCTACCAGTTGGTGTACATCTGTGACACTCGTAAGTTTTTAATTTTTTTTTTTTTAAAGAAATCTCCTGCCTTTTATTTAGTAGAAAATACACAACAGGTTCAAAATGAAAGGAGAAATACAGATTTGTATGCAGGCCTGGCTGTCATAAAATCCTGATAATGAAAGATGATCAAACAGTTTTTGGTCCTGAATATGCTATGGATCTTTGAGCTCACATGGAAAATAGTTCAAGTCATCACCATGATACAGAAACACAGCGTCTACTATCTATCCCAGTTAAGAGACAAATCTGAAGTTGCTGGCTGAGCTCTAGGTTAGCCATGTCCTTAATGAGGGACAGTATCATGGGGTGCTTGGATTGATTCCCAAACAACAAATTTTGTTCTTTCCCAGTCCCTCTAAGTGTACAAGAAAGTAGGAGTGTCTTCTGAGTTCTTAAGGAAACAGAGATTCACTCTTTGAAGTTACAGAAAACCAGTAGCTATTTATGGGATGTCCTTACACTGTGTGGTGTGATGGTTGCTTGATAGTGGGATGAGTGATGACAAGGCATAGTGTTTGTGTTAGTGTTGGGACTGTTTTGAATATCCTCTAGGTGTCTTTGTTTCACCAAACATGCTACTTGCTTCAGACTATGTAATGTTTATCAAAACAAATGCCCTTTAAAATAGAGTTGAAAGATTTTTCAGGACCTCTGCTGGTGATTGTATAAATATGATTCAGTGTGAGTAATTTGTCAGCCACTCTTGGTTTCAAGATATGTTCAAGTCAACGACGCTGTCAAATGAGCTGTGTCATACCAGTGGGCATACTTCCCAACTTACTACAAGCTTTTGGTTTTGTATTTTTATGGTGGCAAAAGTAAACTGTATTTTGAGTTAAAGATGTACTAACACTTGCATGCAACAGTAGTTTCCTGGAATAATCCTAGTACTAGTAGTGACTTTTGAAGGCACTTCAGAAGAGCAAAGGATTGCTTTCATTCTGTTAATTTAGTAGTTATGCCTACTTAAAATAAACTTCTTCAAGATGCACTTCTTCAAGAATCTGTCCCTTACAAAATTTGTATTTATGTTAAGAACGTGGTATGAGAAACTGAGGTTTTGTGGTTCATGTAGGATGAGTGTTTGCCTTTGTGAGGGGTATACCTCTCCTGAATTCATACAATGGTTATATTGTGTTAGGCTGGAGTGAGCTGAAGTAGAGTGTCATAAGAAGAACGATCCTATGTAAATTAGGAGATGTTCTTGCTTATTTTCTTCTTAAATTTTTATTTCCTATAGAGATATCTGCAAACAACAGATCTGAAATAAATATCTGGATTCCTTTTATTTTTTTTCTACCTGATCAGCTGAGTTTTAAATGCAGGTTTTTTTTTTTGCATTTATCACACCACTGTACAAAACACTGGTGTGATAGGCACATGCTGGCCCATATATTTTGATACTGACAGTAAGCAGAGCATCTAGTAAGCCAAATAAATACAATCTGATGGCACTTAGCCTGATAAACTTTTAATTAAATGATGCATATTATTTTAGTGTCTTTTCTTATAGTAGTGGTGTACCTGAAGAATCTATTCAGATCATCATATTACTTGACTAATTAACATAAAAATCCATGGTTTCTGGGAGACAAAACTGAAGTCGTGTTTTTAAATGCTCCTTTCTTCTAATTGCTGTGTTGAATGAGTAATCAAATGTAGACTCCCAAATGCCAACCCTTATTCTATTGAAATCTTTAATTCTTAATTCTGTTTATTTTCTGGTTTATATATAAATTCTTTCTTAAATTCAATTAATTTCAATTTACATGATACCTGAAGATGCCTCTGTAATCCTACAGTCTAATCTCTGAACAGTACAGTTAAATTCTTGAGCAACATTCAGATAATCAGTTTGGTTTAACAGTGAGTACTGCAGTGGATGTTACATCAGTACCGTAATAATTTGCTGTTTGTGACTTGCTTTGTTATCAAATGCCTACAGTACATTCTGGCTTGTTTTAGTCTGAACTCGCTACTCATTCAATAAATGCTTTGGAGCTGAGAAAACATGCTGAATTTGCACTAAGCCATGAGCATTAGGTTCAGAGAGAAGTTCACTTACCATTTCATTAATTGGCTTTAGTGGCTAAACGCAGAGGACCTTGATGTGAATTCATAGCTCCAGAATGGTTTATTTGAGTAGTAAATGGCTAGGAATACAAAGTGTGCTACATCATTACAAGAGAAGTTCTGAAAAGTTAATGCATGAAGTCTTCCAAATCCATTTTTTTGGTTTAAGTACTTGTAACTGTTGCAGAACTGACTTTGAAGCTTAGTGTGACATTTACATTGGATGCTGTGTGCTGTGGAATTGTTTAATTGTAAATGTAATCCAATACTTGCAAAATAGTGATTCAGTCTTTTTAGTTGCCCAGTATGAAATATCTGCAGTAGACCCAGAGTGTGGCAGAGGAAGCATCATGATCAGGAAGGCTGTTGTTCCAGGATGCGGCTCATCTCTCACACACTGAGTGTGCTGACATTGCAATTTTCCTGAACATGAGAAATCTGGCTGCATAGTATGCACTAGTGGAGGACTATACTTGTATTCTTCCTCGGAAACAAAACAAGATGATGGCAATAGGAAATGCTATTTAGGGAGAGTGTGTGAGGCTATTTGCTTTCTGCAACTTATCCCTCTGCTATGTCTACCTCATCCAGAATTGTTTCAATAAGGATGGTAGTGGGTATGTCCCAGTCTGGCCAGTTTGTGGACCTGCTGTGGATGAATTAATCTCACTCCTGTCTGAACCTTCCAGAAGTTGGTCTCTGATCTGGCACATTCTTCCAAAGAGAGAAATATTCTTAAAGAGGTAGCGAGAAGTAAATAGCAGTGCAATGCAAAGGTATTTCTTTTGTTCAAAGCCAAATTGTGTTTGTATTTTTAAACCGAGTATAAAATTTAAAAGCTATTGAATTCAACTAAAGACATTATTTTAAGTGCTTTTGGAAATATACATATTCACTTTGTACAGAAATGTAATATCAGACTAGGAGACTGCAAATACGACTTTTAGAGCTGTAACAAGAATTAGATCTGAATTATACAGAAGATGATTATATGCTTTAAAGTTTTAAGATTGCAATAATTTTAGGAGTTGTAAGCATTTGTAACTACGAAGAGTCTGAGCTCTTGGAGTAACTCATGGACCTGAGGAGAAAACTTTCCAGGTTCAAAATTCCAAGTTACTTTCTTTAAACCATTGTCAGGATATTTGAGGAATGATTCATGAGCTTCTGAAAGCTGGGCAATAGCGGTATGAACATCAAGAGTATGAAACAGATATTTAAGAAATGCTGTTCGGGCTGCTATTTCAAACATAGTGCTTTATGTGGTGAGTTTGTTTTTCTCTCAGGAAAGTTAAGTTACTGGATTGTGGTGGTCTTTGGAATATATTTTCCTTATTACTTTTCTAAAGAAAGGATTTTCTGATTTATTTCATACATACTACATTTTCTTCATGATATGATCAGAATTTGTTTTCTAGATACCTACTAGTTGACTGCCACAGGGCTTGCATATGATCTTCTCTGGTTACAGATCCCTGTGAGATTCAGCAGAGTTAGCTACTCTGCACAACCCTTTTAGAATATTTACTCTGTATCTGTTAGTCTTAATTTTTATATGCATTCTACAAAGCACCGGTCTGCTTAGCAGAATTGGCACATTTAAGTGGTCTCTTTTGAGCTCAGAAATGTGTTGGCATTGAAAGGCATTTTCCGAAGGTGTTTAGTCTCTTAATGATGTTAACTAAGTTTAATAGTAATCTTTTTAATTTGAAATGTTTTGAAGATAGAACATGACTGATAGCAGATGATCATCAGCTGAAGTAATTGTTTCACTTCATTGTACAAATAAACCGTGAGAGTAGTGTTCCAGCCTCAAAGTACACTGTACAGAGTCAGACTGCATGTGTCTGCATGCAGAAGACTTAGATTATGCAGTCTGTTTTGAGTCAATTCAAACATTATTCTATTCTATTCTAGAATGTCCTCTTTGTTTCACTACCAAATGGACAGACAACTTGCTTTTCTCCATGGAAACACCGCATCTGTTCCATGGTAGTCTCGAGGAGTGATGTTAGCAAATGTTTCTTCCTTAAATTGTCAAGTCATTGTTTCAAATGTTTTCTCAGTTGAAAGGTTTTACTTTTAATTATGGCACTACCTGTCCTGAGGAAGGAGAGTGTGGTGGTGGCGGCAGCATGCTTCTCAGATGTCAACTAAACTTAAAGAACTATTGGTACTGTTATATTCTTGTCGTGACTGTAGGGCTCTTAAGTGAAGTGAGCTAAGGCTTTAGCTTTTTTCCCCGTATTTAGTAGTTTTTGTTCTTTGTGTAGTACTAGTTGTTGAAAATGCAGTGTTGAAAGAAACTGTGGTAGACAGCTATTTTCTTTTTATTATAGGAATTAATTTTTTGACTGTTGGAAAATATTCTGTTTTTTTAATTCAGGGTTATGGTGCTAAATTTTATTTATTTATTTATAATCTCTGCTTGCTAAAAGAATTCATATCTGTTATTAGAAAGATTTATTTTTGTACACAAATGGTTCTCAACACGTTGCTTATGGATTGGTTTGATCCATGCACTACTTAGAGGTCTATAAAAGATAAGTAAGAATAAGGATATTATTAATCAGCTAAAAGGGCCAATACAAGGATTCATGTATGCATTTGAAAATTTTTAGTAGTCAACACACATAAAAAAACTTGTAATTCATTTGAGAATGTAATGCATTTTCATATTGTATTACATCATGTATTTCCCACAAGTGTAAAGCTTGTGTTTAAAATCTCTTTTTCTATGCTCAGTTATGGTATGTGTAGAATTTGTGGCTTTCTGAATACTTAAGTAGTATATATTATCAGAGTCTTTCTGGGCATTTCCTTAGATTCCTGATATGACCTTTTGAGAAACTTACAATTAATGTTATTGCCTATTAGTTATAAAGATGCTTTTTCAGGAGAGCTGAAACAGATTCAAGGGAGGAAAGAGAACAAATTGAGACAAGTAGCTAGCTGCTCTCTCTTATGAGAACTAAAATGGGATAATTGACGTCTGGAGCCTGTTAGGAAGTGCTGGAGTGCATAATGCTTAAAATCACTCAATGCAAATTGATGTGCTTTCATTCTATTAGGAAATGCTACTGTGATGGTCCTGTCTCTTTCTAAGACCAGAAGTTGCATTTTCACTATTGCAATAAGGCAGCAATTTACCAAAATGTCTTGCTTATAGTTTAGCAGTTTTTTGAATTAAGCTACAATTTCAGTAACTCTGAAACCAGGGCACAAGGGATTGTGTTACTTCTGGCCTAGTTGAAGGCCTGTATGTTGGAAAAGGCAAATGACGCAGCAAATATATAACCCATGACTGTGTAGAGCAAGATTAAAATATGAATGAGTACCCTGAGCCAAGAAATGCAATATTAGAACATTCTATCTTTCTGTTGAGCAGAGGTTTGTTAAACATCTATTAATAAATAGTGATTTGAAAATGGAAAAATGTAACTTTGGGGGGTAATTTAGTGTTTGTTTTCTTTTAATATACCTATCCTTGCACAATATAGATGGTTACTACCTGTGTGGTGCTGGAATGCTCTTTGGGGGCAAAAAAAAGAGGTAGTATATGGAAAAGAATGGCAAAATACTGTAAGACAGGTTCTAGCTTCCTGGTGTAGGAGGCAGTCTTTCTTAAGGGGGACTTGCTCTGGCCCAAGTGTGAGGTAGTTGAATTTCTATAAATACGGTGTTTGGCACTGACAGAGAAGAGTGTGAACTAAAGAGATCTGACATTGATACTTCTCACATTTCTGGGTTTGTACCAAATCCTTCTTTATTGTGTACAGTTTTTCTGTTCCATGGATTTTGATGGGTTGAGGAAAGGAATGGAGGCGTGCATGGAGATCCTGGCATTGGAGGGGAGGGAGCAGGGCCTGCAGCGTGAGGAAGAATAGGTAGGTTGCATGTGTGTAAGAGAGGAAAGGAAGGCTTTTCAAGTCCTCGGCATGGAAGAGCTATGTGCAGTTTTAGAAGATTTCTAAAACAAATTATGAGGAAATACGATGTATTCAGATTTAGCAGGGAGGGCAGGTATGTGTAGGAGAGGAGGAAAAAACCCCACTGTGTTCCTGCTGTGTCCAAACTGACATCTTCTGTGATCCTTTAGTTGTTCTTCTGTGTAACTGTGTGTGTCCCAGTTCTTTCACAGCTTAGTCATATTTCATGCCTATCTTTGTGCTTTGATTTTAGAGAGCTAACTCTGTCTTCATGTTCATGAACATGAAAGCTCCCACTTAAAAATTAATAGTAAACGTCTTGCAAAACAATGGAGAAATTTTTCTCTTCAATAGTCATAACTCTGCAGATGGGCGGGTGACATACTTCTGGCAATGCTGGAAAAAATGTTTGGAAATCTTCACAGCACTACTTCAGACTTTTCATGGAGCAGAATTTAAATTGTAGACAAACACCATACATCCATGGTGGTAATTAATGCTTTTAAAAGTATAAAATTTTTGCAGACTTCTTAGAAAATGTCTTGAATTTGGTGTGGCTGATCCTGAAATAGCAGAAGAAATGTTTCACTTCGGTATTTAGGTTCACAAAGCAGTGTGCCTGATACTTTCTTTTTTTTTTGCAGTGAATTGATTTTTAGGAACACTACTGTCCTGGCTATTAATAATACATGAGGGGTAGAACTTATACCTGGTAGGTAGAAGACATAGTTGGCTTCTCTCTTTAGTCTGTCTTCCAGTAGCATTGCAGTCTCTCCTTCAGTAGTGTTTGGTTTGCCTTTAAAAGTGCTGCCCACCCATGTGTGCACCTGGGCACTGGTAATAATGGTTTGGGGACATTTGCAGTTGGCCAGCTTCTGCCTCTGTGTGTGTACTGACTGGTGCCAGAATGCCGAGGAAAGGGCAGGACTGAGACCTGCCTTACAGTTCTTGTTTGTCATGTTCTGAGCAAACAGTTGAGCAAACAGTCTATTGCTACATGTCTATGTTTCCATTTTTTTTTTTTTTCTTTTTTGCTTCAGGGTTTTGTTTAGATGCATACTGATATTTTATAAGTGGGCATAGCTGTCAGTGCCTTTATGCATAAAGCTTAGCAAATATCCAAGCTGTGTTCATGTAGAACAGTTTATGCTTTTGAAGATGCTGGGGAGATGAGGCACCTTACAGTTTGGCTTTGAGTTCACATCATAGAAAACGTGAAGATGCCTTCTGTGGCAAAACCCTCATGACACAGTTCCCTGAAAAGCTTATAGCTGGCTTCCAAGTCAGAGCAGGGCTCTATCCTAGCAACATCGGGAAGAGTCCCTCCTCCTCTTTCCAGAGGAGCGTAGCTGGGGCACTGTGTTGGGGACTGCGAGGCAGTGTATCTTGTGATCTAGGAGATCACATACAGCTGAGGTGGATGTTTACTTTTTGGTTGTCATTGTCTAACTCTGTTGGTCAATCTTAATTTTTCAGTTCCAATCTCTCTTAAAAACTTTTTTTCCTTTTATCCTGAAATTCCCGGTTCTCTTGATTTCTCTTGCAGTTAGTTCCCTAGTCTCAAGTTGTTTTTGCTGGGATATTGCAACACTTGAAAAATGTGACAGAAAACAGTAGGGTGTGCAGTGTGGTTATATCTATGTGTAATGTTAGTAATGCTGTTAAGGGCTTTGTTTTTCTTTCTTAAAACAGCCTTATAGTTTAAAGCTCAGGATGAATATAGCAACATTCAGTGAAGTGAGTTATGTTGATGTTTTAGGTTCAGACTTGGTGTCTTTTTATAGGAAATGGCCTTCAAAAGACGAAGGGTTGGAAATGTTATCCTGGGAAATGCTTCTGGTTGTTATTGTAAAGCATCTTTTATCATGCAATTCATACATAGGCTATGTGTATATATAGAAATTTCTTCTGCAGGAGTTAATACTGATTTTTGTTTCATGTCTGATATTTTTATATACAGGTTTATTCCAGAGTTGGAAAAACTCAAATAATACATTTTATCCATGTTTGGAAAAAGATAGTTTCTACAAACAAGGAGGATTAACATTGGTATTTCAAAAAGATGAGTATGTTAAAACCGAGTGGACTTAAAGCTCCTTCAAAGACCATCAAGCATGGGAGTACACTGCTGAAAACACCTGCATCAGTTGTAGCTGGTAAGGACTATTTAAGTAACTTTTCCCTTATTCATCTTCTAACAAAAAGTACCTTGAAAGCTATGGGTGTATACTATTTTTACTATTTGCACCAAGGTATTTTTCGTTGTATTTCTGATCTAGCAAAAATTACGTGTATTACATGCAAAAAATCTGAAATTACTAATTGGATGCAATCAAGCAGTTTTCATTGGAAAAAACTTGTCGCAATGAAAATGATTGGGTAGTTTTTGAGGTAAAACTTGCAACATTTACAAGAGTTTTACCAAAATCTACATTAAATTTATTCAGTGTCTCTGTCCTCAGATTTTGAATTATTGTATTTCAGATATTACAATGTTGTCATAAATAGGAGAATTTGGAATGTGCTCTTCCTTTTAGAAATCATGCTTTTCCAAATGCTTGTTACATTAAAACTAAGTAATGATGGTCTCTGGAATATTAGTGTATTTGCTTTCTCATTCTGCTTGATTCCAGCTCCAGCAGAAAAAGCAGCTTCCAGTGAAAAGGCCTCAAGTACAACCACTGCAGATGCATGTGAAGAGTTTGTGGATGATTTCAGAGTTGGGGAGCGTGTTTGGGTCAATGGTAATAAACCTGGCTTTATTCAGTTCCTTGGTGAAACACAGTTTGCTCCAGGACAGTGGGCAGGGATTGTTCTAGATGAACCAATTGGAAAGAATGATGGCTCTGTGGCTGGAGTTCGCTATTTCCAGTGTGAACCCTTGAGGGGAATATTTACAAGACCATCAAAATTGACAAGAAAAGTGCTGACAGAAGATGAAGCCAACGGTACACAGACAGCTCATGCTTCTAGAGCTACTTCACCAACTTCCACATCAGCTGCTAGTATGGTGTCTTCATCTGCCGCTGCACTTCCCCCTTCAGGAATTCCACAAAAAACTTCACCACTTGCTGCTAAGGAACATTCAACTCCTTCTCAGATTAGCAATCTTTCAAAAACTGCAAGTGAATCTGTATCAAATCTCTCTGAAGCTGGATCACTAAAGAAAGGAGAAAGGGAGCTCAAAATTGGAGATCGAGTTCTGGTAAGATTACTCTGCAGCCTCTGTGTCTGCTTTTGATTGATCAATAAATTGTAACTTCTGCTAATATTCAAAACTTTTCTACTGTTTCCTTGGTCAAATGTAAATTTACGCTCAAGCTTTCTTTTCATTGAGTGTCTTCTGTAGACAAGCTCTTCGCATGCAGTTTTGCATACTGTAGGAAAATCTTTGCATTACCAAGATAAAATGGTTTATTTGGCAGTTTTTAATCTATTATGTTTTGCCAGTGTTTAAAAAAGACATTCCATCTTTAACAACATATTTATAGCTTATGTTTCCATAACTTCAAGAACTACAGTCGTGCTAGATAAAAACTAAGCTTGTGAAATCTCCATGCCCTATTCAGGCCCATGTCTTTAGAAAGCTAACAGTTCAATAATTGATTGTTCCCCTGAGTAGTGATAGGCAGCAACAGAAGTAGTCACATAATGCCACTGATCACCCAGGAATTACGTATTCTGTTGGTGATGTGCCATGTTACTTGGCTGCCCTTCCTAAATTCAGAACCATAAATGTTTCTGCTGATGTATCATTTCACCCTTTTAAAAGGGAGTTAAGTTTTGTTAGTTTAAACATTTTTTAAAAAAATAATGATGTTGTATAGCTTTTATATTTGGATCCATGTAATACAACATGGGGCATTTTTGATAACTGATTTGACATACACCCACTGAAAAAAGTGGGAAACTTTGCCTTGGAACACTAGCCTTTGCTTGAAAAGGCAGTAGAAAGCTGGTAATACATTGTTTATATTGTATTATTTACTTAAAGGTGATGCATGTAGCCTTCAAATATAATCAGAATAATATTTGTATGTCTACCAGATCTACTATCACTGTAACAGAGATCTGATTTTAGATTTGAATTACTTGCATGTGCTATTAAGCTGAAGAATTGTCTTACTGTTGTTTTGGTACAATCTCCTTTTATTTAAAATATAATTTTCAAAATTTCCATTAGGTAAGAACAAGGACAGGATCAAATGCCCTGACATACAAGGCATTTCTGGGGTTACCATAAGAATCTTGTGTAGAAAAAAATCTTATGGATTTTATTGTTTGTCCTTCTCTGCCCCACCAGATAATGATTCTGCAGTGAAGTTTTTAATATTTAATATTTTTATATTTAATGTTTGTTTTTTAAGGAAGGATTTGACTCCTTTTTCTCTGTAAAGAGAGCTTAAAACACAGGGCCAAGTTGTGGAAAGTGTGAAGGAGACTAAAGTAAAGTGAGGGCAGGATTGGGCTGAGATGTTATTTCTTGGAGTGGCAATGGAAACAAAGATTTACCGTTTATCCCTAGCTATTTCTGTCAGAGACTAGAGCCCTGTCCTCCTCCAATCAGTGTTGGTTTTTTAACCGCTTGTTTGCCTTTTTGTCAAGGATCTTTGTGAGGTCTTCTGGGATGTCCTGTTTGTGCGGGAAAATTCTCTGATGCGTATGAAGTCATCACTCTAACTTTCCTGTATCTTGTTAGTGTAAATTATAGAAGCAGCATATCCTAACTGCCACAGTTTTATAGTAATAAGGTCCCAAATTCTGTTAAGCGGAACAGGTCAAACTTAGTATTTCATCCTTCCTACTTCGTCTGTTTGCCTTAAGTCTTCCTGTTGAATCATCAAATTGTAGTTTGAGGTTTTGGTGCTATTCCTAGCACAGTGTGTCAGTGATGCGTATCTGTAATTTATATGCTAGTATAAGACAGTGTATGCATAGGAGTATGAATGTTAAATGGACACAATTCTTGTTTGCTGGATTTTAACACTTTTGGGTCCTGTGCTAATTTTTTTTGTGGGGGATCCAAGGCTCTGCTGATGTCATGTCTGATAATAATTCAGATGTTAATACCTTAAATCACCAGGTTAGTGCAAATAATAGTAAACTTAGTTGAATAATCTAATCATCTGGTTTTTGGTTGTTTTTTTTCTCTGCCACTGAACTTCTGTCCAGCACAATGGACTGTAGAATTGAACTGGTACTGAGTAATTGCTGGAAACTGTCCTCAGAGCCTACAGCTAGCACTGGTTGTTGGGAAAGACCTTCCTGTCAGTTAAGTAGCTTGTCTTGCCATTCCACCTCCATCAAAGGTACAAATGCAACTGGACTGCTCCATGTCACTTGATTTTTATTTATACTGACAGCAGTAACTTTTCTGTAATATGTTATGCTAGAGGATGAGAGGCTTGATGGAATTCCTAAATCCCACCCCAGCACAGAATTTTCCCTCTAAGTGTCAATGTACCATCATAGGGCTGAGATATGCCCTGGGCTGACTGTACCATTGCTGAACTCTAGCAAGTAATTGCTTCCCACGTTCATCAGTTCTTGCAGCTTGGACTGACTGCTACTGAATACTTTGTGAAGGTTCTTAGTAATAGCAATGCCCTGATGATTATGGAGTTATGGGGAAAACAACTGCTGAGAATTGCATCTTGAAAACGGTGAGCCTCCGGCGGTGTAGAATTGCAGTTCAGCAGAACAATGAATTCATGATAGACAAAAGCTCATTTGGGAGTCTTATTAAAATACTTAACTGGAAAAATATGTCCTTAAGGGCAAATTCATACATGGCTAAGACATAGCTCATCAGCTAAGATTACATTCCAGAATGGACTTCAGATGTGGCTCAACTTTGTTGATCTTAGTGTGTGATCTTAGGGTGTGGACTATTACACTGGAGTTATTTCAATCTGTTAAGTTTTTTCCTCTAACTTTGATTTTACTTTGATTTTAAAATGTACTTAACAGGAGTTACCTTGAATTGATCTCTTCAATATTTTGGGCGGGGAGTCGGGCAAGTGGCTGATTTTGCATGATACCTTCAACAAAAAAGGCAAAATCATATAGCTATTTTTCTGCCCAGTCTGGGTTATCAAGAAACAAGAGACCATTCTCACAACTGTTCAAATGCCAGAGAAATGCATTTACCAGTTCACATCTCAACTCAGCTTCTTTTTTGCATTACAGAAATGTAAACTTGACACAAGTTTGTTGAACCTGAAATGTTGCGTTCAAAGTATTTCAGGCTTGACAAACTGACATTTCCCAACAGCTAAGTTTTGCTGGAACATTTTTCAGTTCCTACTGAGATGCTACTACTATTCCTCTGCATGAAAAGAAGCTGTCAGCTCTTCACAGTTGCTTTTGCATTCTGTTGCTGCAAAATACTGCATCAGATTTTCATAGCCAGTGGTGTTGGGGTGAGGTAGTTTGATTAAAGACTGTATGTGCAAAGAAATCTGGAAGAGATGACTAAAGCTCTAGTGCATGGTCTGTATTGTTTTGTGTTGATAGAAAATATGTCTTAAGCTTACTTCCTTATTCCTTTGATCTCTAGTTGTTTCACCAGTCTTCTGTGAACTTAAACTTAGAATTGCCTAATGCTACATGGTCCCGTGGGTAGAGTCCCTCTAAGCTTCTATGGGAGAACTGATTTATTTTAAAAATATATAGCTTTAGTAATAAAGGAAGATTCCAATGTACATATCCCTGATTTACTTGGATACGAAGACAGGTGCTCCACAGGATCTTTCCTTAATTCAGATAGCATTAGAGAGAAGAGTGGTTACATACAAACTACGCGTTTGGGA
This sequence comes from Tyto alba, assembly GCF_018691265.1. Lineage (NCBI taxonomy): Eukaryota > Metazoa > Chordata > Aves > Strigiformes > Tytonidae > Tyto > Tyto alba. The sequence goes on from NW_024881320.1 coordinate 3,104,287, forward strand.
CACTTACTCAGTTGCTTATCAGAGAAAAGCAATTCCACTGCAAAAACCAAGTAGAGTTGTGAGGCAATTGCTTATATATTCTCAAATGCAGGCATACTTAGAGTATCTCATGTGAAGCTGTGCTGAACAATGCAATTGATGTGGAGATGAAAAGATGCAAAAGCAAGCAGGCTTGGTTTCTCAGGGGGCAGAAAACATCTTCGAAAATACCTTGTATATATTAAAAAAAAAATTTAATATCAAAACAGACAGACAGTGCTTCAAAGTGTGATATGTCAGCTGAATTGTGTTCCTGTGGATGATTGCAAAAAATACTTGTAGATTTGCAGCAAGTCACCTACAACTTTTTTTTTTTTTTTTTCCCTCAATTTGAAGAAGACATTTTCCAGGCCATTAAATCAAATTGTAAACATCAGAAAAATAGCTTGTGGTAGATATGAATGTCCATAAGGGAGATTGTGAAGAAATTCATTGTCCTGTTTTCTTATAAGTTCTCTTTTTGAGATTCTGGAGGAGTCAAAGCAAATCAAAAGCCAATCAAACTAAGTGAAGTGAATACAAGGTGCTTAAAGTATTATACTCCAAAATGGATATTCCAGTGCAAAAGCAGAGGTCCTTTAGATTTGTAGTTTATTCCCCCTCAAAGACAATTAGGTTAAAACTGCATTCAAGCCCTCTACTGTCTTGGAAATCTCTGATAAGAAGTCTGTTTCCCTCAAATCCTGGTATATCTGAGCCATATTCAGCAAGCATGTACCGAACTGCCTGGTTGATTTGATGCTGAGCAGTAATTTTCTTTTCACTGACAAGTATTTGGAAATACTTCATGTTAACATGTAGAAATGTTGAAAATATAGGGAGATAAAGTACACATTTAAAAGAATTGTGGTTTCTGATATGTAATGCCTCATTGTTCAGCTTTTCATTTGTTGCATCGATGTATAACTTTTACTGGAAAAAAATTAATATTGTGAATCCAAATAAAAAGTTATTAATGCAAAATGTAATTCAAATAGCTCTATATTAACCATCATTTCTGTTCTTAACATCTGAAGTATGTTCTGGAATCTGGATATGATTTAGTTGTTAGAGAGAGGACATTAGCTCTGGGCAGCCTGATCTCATATTTGGGGATTGCTGTAAAGTAGGAAGTGTTGATGTGGAAATCTGCATTTTCTTCATTGCACTCATCCTGCCTTTCATGTTTCCTGTGTTCATGTCAGAATGCAAGGTCTTTAACACAACTGTAGTTGATTTGCTTGCTAAAAATTAGGCTACAGCATCAGCATTTTGAACCTAGTATGAGTAAGAATTCCTATGCAAAAAGTGGTCCCTTCTTGTACCAGTGGAAGTGTCACTAGGTACGAAACCAGATGGGGAAAGAATAGCTGAAAATTAATGTAGAAAACAAATTACTTTCAGGCTAAGCCAGTTTTTGTTTTCTGTTTCAGTTACAGCCAGAGAACTTGTTTGCCCTGGTATTGCAAACGCTTATGATTTCTTAAGAGCCCAATGCAAAGTTGATTTAAAAAACAAACAAGCAACTCCCCCCCCCCCCCCCCCCCCCCCCCCCCCCCGAACTAATCAACCTAACAAACCTAAGTTGTTGAAATAAAAGGGAGAAACCTCTTTGTGTGACAACTGTTGCACCTACCAAAGGTTGAAGCAGCTTTGAGAGCATCTTAGGCTTTTTTCTGGAGGGACCAGATGCTGTATTTTAATAAATAAGTAAAAATCTTATCAACCTAAGGGGCCTTAGCCTTCTCAAGGGATTAAGGTTTTTTCATTCATTTAACCGGTTACAGCTTCATCATGGTCTGCCAAATCTGATGCTTCTGGAGCTGAGCTCTAAAGCTGTAACTTGAGCCAGTGTCCATATGTTCACAAAAGGTTACAAACTAGATTTACAGGCATATGCTGATGTGGCCTTTTTGCAAAGTTATTCTCTATGCATGAGTAACATTTAATTACTTACTATTGCCTGTTTTACACTGTTCACTGAAAGTTATTTCTTGTTTTGTTATTTCTTACTAAGTTATTCAGTGAGGTAATAGGCAGAAAGTGATAGAAGATTATTGTCAGATTTGTTTCCACCCATGTAACCTATCTTCAAGTAAACATGACGTAAATCTGTCAACTGATTAAATTCCAGGACTCTCAAAAGCAATGAAGGGAAAGAGAAACCTCACATGTAGAGAGAAGTTTCTCCCTTTAGAAATAATCCTGCAGTGTCCATGTGGTATTTTTAAGCTTCCCACTTTCCAGTTTCTATAACATTCTGGATAGAAAATGCACTTCTAAGTTTTGTCTGTTTAAAAATTCTATAATAGTCAGTATTTAACTGTTAGAAAAAAAATATTCATTGACATTTTTCCAGTTAAATCAATGCAAAAATATCTTGGCACAATGCATACAAATATAGAAAAGGAAGAAAAATTTGGAAGTTGAGAACATGCGATTGTATGTGCTCGACTGGGCTGTTCCCTCCCGAGCCTCATTTATTGTGACTCAGTTTATTGTGTATCTCAGTGCTTAACTGCTCAATCATGTTTTTGCTTTATCCTTAAGCTGAGTTGACTGCAAGGTATTTTGATGGCTTTGTCATGTTAAGTCAAGGATGAAAGTAATTCTTATATATGTATGTATATTTAGACATAGTATTTTGGATACTGTAAAGTATAGTGTAGATTAGTTTGCGAGGTAGTTGCCGCAGCATGAAATATATGTATGAAAATACAGATGAAGAATAGAAGGTATCCAAAGGCTTTGTTTGTAATTCATTATCGTGGTGATTTTCTCTGTGCAAACTATGGCTTTCTTTTAATGTTACAATTAAGCATTTTTCAGGACCTATTGTTACCTACTTGCTCACAGTTAAATAAGATGTTAAATTTGTGTTGTTGCAGCAACCTGTGAGTTGTGTCTAACTGTGAGTCATTTTGTTTTGGCAACTCCTTATTTAACTTAAAGTTGTCTGTGAGTTCCTGGGATATAATGGCAGCAATAGGTGACTTTTCCACATGCTTTGTTAATAGTTTGTTTGTACAAGACTGGTATTTTACTTTCTATTTTTTTTTGGGTGTTTGTGGACTCCCTGTCTGCCTTCCCTCCCCCGCCTTCCCAAGGGGAGTAATATGCAGGAACATATTGTCCTTCCTTATTCTAACACAGGATGGGCAAAAGAACAATTTATTTATTTATTTCAGTTGTTGCCTTTGATTTTTTTTTTGTGGTGGCAAATTCACATGTGGTTTTCATAGTATGGAATTGCTGTTAGTTTTTTGTATGGTTTCCTTTGTGACTGAATGAATTGATTGAATGAATTGAACTTCAATGGCACATCATTTTTAGTTTTTTAACTGTTTTTTTCTGGAAATGAAGGGTTGTGTGATAGCACTGTGTCTGTGTGTCTTGTCACACATTAGCTCTTTTGCCCTCTTTGGCCTTGCTTTTGAACTTGCTAGTCAAATGCAACCAAATTAGGTAGAAATGTAGAGGTTTCAAAGATAAGTTCTTACAAGTTTCATGGAAACAGCCCAATAGAAGGTGGAGAATCTAACCACCAATTTTGGAAAAGCTGCAATTTGTCGTCACAGATTTTTGTACATCAGAGAATCCACGTGATCTTGTCTAAACACTGTTCCCATCAACAGAAATAGTACTCATTCTTGCATTTTTATATAGGAAAGTCACTCAACCATAATATCCAATGCCACAGGACAACTGACAACATTAATCCTGTTACAGAATTGCTGGTTAGAAAAATCTTAATTAGAGAGGCCAGTTTAGAGTTTAGTGGATACACTAGCACTCTTCCAGCCGTGCTTTGGTCAAGTGTAGGATGTTATGCAGATATTTCTGAAAGGAAGTAAGATAATCTGAAGCTAGTGGGGTGCTGACCATGCTTTTGGTTAGTACTCAGATACTCTGCATAGTTACATCCTTGTTTGAAAAGCCCATTGGAAACATTGGTGAGAATTCAGAACACAGCTGCAAAATGACTCAAGCAAGAGAAAGTATCTTGCAATAAAAGATTTGAAGAACTCAATCTATTTAATTTATGAAGAGAAAAATGGAGGTGTCTTGCTTAAAGCACCTGTGTTCCTGCATGGTGAATGCCAGTTGCTGAAGAGCTCTGTAATTTCCAAATAAAAGCATAATGAGAATCAGTGGCTAGAAGCCACAGTCAAATTTGTTTTATTTCAAATTTAAATATGTTTCTAACAATGGAGTGATTAACTGTGAAAATAGACTGTCAGTGGAAGCTGTTTTCTGATGGATATCAGCTCTGATCTAAAAGCATCAACACATACAGCTTAGCTCAGTACAATTACAGGGTTAATTACAGATGTAACTGGGTGAAATGCAAAGACCTGTTTCAGGAGAGCCAAAGGAGATGATCTGATGGTTCCCTCTGGCCTTGAATAGGTGAACAAATCAATTAAATAACAATTGCATTTGCCATCAGGAAACGGTTCCTCTAAATTTTGAGGAACAAGAAGATTTTGATTAGTAGGTCCCAGGATTTTCAAAGGTGGTGTTTGCTTGTCTGGATGTTTTTTGCCTTTTCAAGTGTTGCATATTATGGATGCTATGATTTCAGTGGTTCTGAATATGTCCAGCCTGTGTGACAAACACAGAAATATCCAAGTGATGCTTTTCAGGAGTCACCATAAATAAGTACTCAGGCAGAATGGGAGACAGAGCATTTTTATTCACCTTTTAATTCTGCTCAGCTGGTCTGAGTAAATGATATTGTTATACTGACAAAGTTTCAGACAGTGGCTCTCCTCTTTACAAAGAGATCTGTATTTTTCAATGAATACTGTTTAAATAGCAGTCTCATTTTTTAGACCATCTCTTTTTTTTTTCCTGTATTACACTGGTTTATTTGTTTCCTACTTCTACTTATCTTTGGAAATGTGGCTCCACGAAGGTTCTCACAGTTTGATGTGCTCATCCCGATGTGCTTTCATCGGGAAGTTTTTAAATGCTTCAGGTTTACAAACCTATTTTGCTATTTAACTTTACATTGCAGCAAATTAATCTAAACTTAGTTATAATTTGATAAATGGAATTTAATTACTTTTCCTATGTATTTGACATAACACTAGTGAATTCCAAGCAGATTTTCTCACCCCACAATGACCTGTAGCCTAACCTAGATTCTCTGGCATATTCTTGCTTTATATCTTACAGTTTGACCATACTGAGTGTGGTAACGGACTAAAAAAAAGGTCTGGCAGTTCTTTTCTCTGATCTATTATTTAGTGACCTGCCTTAGCATGAATGAAGGTCATGGAAAACTGTCTCCATGGTAGTGATGCCCCATTTTTCCATATAACTTTTAGAAACTTTTAAATAAATTTGTCTTCCTATTTCTTTTAGAAACTGGGCTCTTTTTTTTTTTTTTTTTAAGTCCTTCATGCACTACTGGGAAGTAGATCTGATGGCAAATGCAACTAGGTTTTTGGTTGTTTTTTTTTTTACAGTTTTTGTTCCAATTATTGTAATTAAAATTGTTAATAATTTTTCTGTCATAAATACTATAATTCTGTAAGTACAATTCTTTTTTCATATTGGTATATACTGTGTAGTTTAATCATATCTTAATCTTTTTCCCCTTTAGATCAGTAAGTGTAATTCTATATATGTACAGCAACTTATGTGCTTGAAAAGCCTTTACCATACTGTATTGTACAGTAAGCACCTCACATGGTACTACCAAGGGAATAAGTGATTATTTTCTTAAATGCTTTCAAGGTAGGTTTGTTGTCACACAGGGAGTACTTAATTGCAGCTGGAGATAAATACATTATTTGAGGCAGATGGCTGTGAATTATTGGAAGTCTTCAGTAGATTCAGGCTTTAGAGGGCAATGCTGACCCTGTCTTTAAACCTGAAGTTTTGCTTAAAACTGAGCAAAACTATGTATCTAGAGCTTTTTTGATTGTATGAGCACTTTACTGCTACAGTGTACCCTGATTCATACTATCAGTAAGGATGCACAGTTCAACATTTCCAAAAATGTAGTAGCCAGTTATTTGGAGAAGCTTCACTACGTTTGGAAAAAAAAAAATCTTTGGCATTCTTCCTTGCATCTTGTTTTAAAATAACCCTGGTACCATGGTTACAAGACTAGTCACATTGCTGTTTCTCCTGGGGATCTCATGTTGTGCATCCCCTTATGTTCTGGGGATATGAATTCCTCCATTTGGTCGCTCCCGCCGGGCCTCGGGTTGCAGTCCCGGGCACATCCATTGCGGTTGCTGTGGCAGGTCCAACGGGTGCTGGTCATTGCCAAAGCTTTCCTTCCAGATTGTCGCACAGTTTGTGAATTGAATGCACTGTCTGCAAAATAAATGGCATACGTTTTTTACCTAAATGTGGAAGATGAGCAGGGCCTGGGTATGAAACAAAAAGGAATGAATATTCTGCACCCAAGTTTAATTTTTATTATCCTGGAGCTGGCATTAATTACCTAGTGGTTTATTTACAGTTTGAGTTGGAGGGAACAGATTGCAACAGTTCTTCCTGTCTCTGGGAGTCACTGCTTGCAGTTACCCTTTTCCACTACCATGCTTCAGATAGCTCTTAACTTGCTTACCCCTTACCTTCCTATGGAAAGGTGTTTGTGTGCGTGTGTGCTTTGGTAATTGATTTATGTTGTTTATTTGAGGAAAAAAAAAAAAAAAACCAACAAAAAAAAACCAAACACACACAAACAAAACAAAACAAAAACAACCAAAACCCCCAAATACAGAACAACCGTCCACCACCACTCTACAAAACTGCAGTAAAATTCCTTGGCCTGGCTAAAGAGTTCTCTAGAAGTCTTTGAGGAATCCCTCTGTGCAACTGCAAACCTGACTATTGTCTTTGAAGGGATGCTCCTTATCTAGGCTATTGTTCTAGCTTTCCTGTCTAATTTCTTTAATGGGTTTTTTACAGACTCTTTTGATTTAACTCTGTTTATTCAGGCAGACAACAATACAAAATTAAGTAGGGAAAGAGTACACAGAGAACTAACCAGTTTTTTACCCGGAGATGTCTTCCAAATTTATCTGTAAAGAAAAAAACAACCAACCAACCAAAAACAACGAACAACACCCAAACTTACTAGAAAATGTATAAGGAGAAGGACAATTTGGAAGACCAATTATGGACTGCTAGCACATACAGGTGTATGTTTTTCTATCATACTCCTCAGTTAAATTTTATTTTTCTATTTCTACTTACACTAATGGTATTTATCCTTTAGAACTAAAGTAGGTTATGTCTGAGGGTGAATAACGTGTTGACTTAGGGGATAGTTCTCCCCAGGAAATACTTCTAGCAAATGTTATATATTCCCTATTCACCACTGTGCCAGAGATCTGCATTCCATGTGACTTTTTTGGCTGGTTACAATCCTTTTTTTGAAGACAGTACTTGTGCTTGTTTTTTGAGAGGGGAAGTTTGTCTGTTCTCTGCCAAGAACACCAAACACCAAATACCAAACGTTCTACTAGTTACTATATTAGGCTGAGTCATGATAACTGTAAACTTTGTGTATTTTTATTCCACTAAGAGCAATAATTTGCCACTTAAAGCAACATATAAAGTTGATCTGCAGATTAAACATTTCAAGACTGACTCTAATGAGAGAGGAGAAGGGGACTGTCACCTTAAATATGGGCAAAAGCTTTATCATTTTAGTAATATCAAAAAGAGTTAATTACTCTTCCCTGGTTTTCTGAGGTTTGTGTGGATTAGGATGTTTTTTTTTCTCATCAGCTGAAACCTTGCATTGCTAACAGAGCTGTCGGCTCTGGGCAGTAGATGAGTCAGAAGCTAGAGCACAAACGTGTGTGGCAGCTACAGTGCACTAACTTCATACTTTGTGGACACTTAATGCTTTCATGCAAGATAATGCCCTCCATTCCTAGATTCCTCACAGTTAACCTCTTGTGGGAACACTTACCAAATGTATTAATATGAATTATCTAGTGTACTGTAATCATGCACCTTAATTTATGGCACAAGAAACTTGTTGTTCTCTAGTTATCCTGGGAAGTTCCCCTCAAGAAATAGAATGTCTAATGTAGAAATTATACGAAATCCTAATTTACTTTTTAGTATGTAAAAAAGAAAATTACAGTCTTTGTGTTAGCAGGTTATATCCAAGTCTTCTGTCAAGGCTACAAAATATTCTTCGCTGTATAATGTGTACTGAAAAACAGGTGGAAAAAAAAAAAAACCAATGGCCCTGAAAATGTCTGTGTTGAATTCAGTGAATCTCTTGAAGAGACTTTAATTAACATTTGCTTGCTTTCATAATGCTAGATTCAGGCTGAACAGATTTTCACACAAATAGGGCACAATGTATCGTCATTCTGACCTGCAAGAATCCTGCAGATCTGGCTTGTGGCCCTTCTTGGCAAGTGTCAGCCACACTCAACAGCTTTTGCGTCTCCACTTAATTTAATTCTTCCCTCCCCTGGGTATTATGAAAAGCTGTATCTTGCAGACATTGCAAGTAATTGGAATGGCTGTCAATATTTAATATGACAAGTTTGAAAACAACTGATTTCTAGTCTTCTTCCATTTAGCAGTATTTCCTTGTGGGGGTTTGTTGTTTTGTTCTGTGGTTTTTGAAGTGCAGAAAAGATAAAGAACATGATTCTCCCTACCCCAAGAATTCAAATAACTGTTTGCAAAGTGCTGTGCATCCTGCTTTATAACAGTTCTTTTAAATGCAAGAGGGCTGTACTATGTAGTTTATGTGAACTATTCCTTAAAGAAAATATGAAAAATGTTTTTCTTTTTTATTTTTCCTCACAGAATTAGAATAAGAAATAAGCAGTTTTTAGAAATCCTCATTTGCTGATAGAAATTTGTGTGAAACTGTAGTACAAATCTACTGCATTCAGTACACTGGTTATACTGAGTTTTGTTAAATGTATGTTTAATCTTATAGCCATATCAAGTCACCTAATAGAGCTGTGGCCTTTAATCATGACAAACTTCCTGAATACCAAATTGGACAGATCGAAATCCTAGGGCAGTGATTTTGGGGTTTTGTTGGTTTGGGGTTTTTTTTGTTTGGTTTTTTTTTTTTTTTTTTTGGTTGGCTGGTTTGGGGTTTGTTTGGGTTTTTTTTTTTTTTTTTCTGTAAACAATTTGGTTGTGAATATCTGTTCAACATTAAAACAAACTCATAGGCAAAAGAATATGCAGCTTGAAGTAAGAACTGGTCACATCATTAATACGCTGTGCAAACATGATTATACTGAAAGCTTTTTCACTCTGGTATTTTAATTTGGAAATGCAGTAAAAGCAGGTGTATGTCTTACTGCTTTAGGTTGGTGGAACAAAAGCAGGAGTTGTGCGTTTCTTGGGAGAAACTGACTTTGCAAAAGGAGAATGGTGTGGAGTAGAACTGGATGAACCTCTGGGAAAGAACGATGGAGCTGTTGCTGGAACAAGGTTCGTTTATCATTAGATAGCAGCTGCCTTAAAAGATTTTGCATCTCTCTATGCTGTTTTGGTTTTTTTAATATCCTATGTGAAAGTTTCTATCAAGGGAGGTAGGTAGGCTGTAAACCTGACTGCTGATGGTGGTGGGGGATCGTTAGACGCTGATTTGAATTTTATGATGCCTACACATCTCTGAAAGTCTGCATCAACCCCACATTCATGGGATTAGTTGATCTCTCCTACTCCCGTGTGAGTTTTATTCATAGACTGGTAATGGAAAACACAATTTCCTGCTTTTTGAAAGTCTGCTTGGTTTCTCAGACTGGAATGAATGCTCTGTTAAGAAAATATCTCTGGGTATCTAATAGCTGAACTTAACGGAAATATTTCTGCATCACAGGAACAGAAAGCTCCTATACCAATATTTGTGTCATTGTAAAGTGTGGGAACAGTATAACTGCTTCCTCCAATAAGTCACACTTAGAAAACATTCATTCACATCACAGTTTAACTTTCTTTCTCATTTGGTATAAGGAACAGTCCTTCAACTCATTAATAAGAGGTTTCACAAGGATTGTGCCACCTTAAGATAAGTAATCACAAATTGAAATTTTAAGTGGCTTTTGTTTATATATAACCAAATATGTATATTCTGTATAATCAAATATGCATACATGTATAGGTATATATATAATAAAACATAAATCTGATTTTTATTTTTCACTCTCTTGCTTACATTTGTTGTTGGCAGCTCAGAGGAATCTGTCAAACAGGAAAGCTACGCATGTTAAACTTTGAATCTGAATGGAATTTTTAGGAAGCAGAGCTCTAGCTCAAGGGTTTACCCTGTTCAATTTCTGAAGTCTGATATAATCGTGCTGTTCCAGTCTCTCAAGATCCCCTGTCCAAATCTAATGTTAAAAAAAAAAATAATTTGCAATTTAATATAGATTAGGCTGTCTCCAGCTTGTTACCCTGTCATACTTTTAAACTAGTGATCTAGAGTTCTTTGTGAAGCCAGACCATGTGTCTGGAAAGGCAGAAGTTAATTTAGTATTCTTGTCTGTCTGCTTTGCTTTTTTTAAAGGTATTTTCAGTGTCAGCCAAAATACGGTTTGTTTGCTCCAGTCCATAAAGTTACGAAGATTGGATTCCCGTCAACAACACCAGCGAAAGCAAAGACAACTGTGCGAAAAGTGGTTGCGACTCCCACAGCCCTGAAGCGTAGTCCAAGTGCATCTTCCCTGAGCTCTCTCAGTTCTGTGGCATCTTCAGTAAGCAGCAAGCCAAGCCGTACAGGACTAGTAAGCTTCTTTTTCTGTTGCATGCTTTACGTTCCCAAGCAGGAATCCACATGGCACTTGCCCGTGGTCTACTTGCCTAAATTGAGAATAGAACAGATCCTGGGCAGAGCACTATATACATTTAATTGTGCTCTTTTTCACTCAAAGCATGCATGAAGGAAGGAAATCTTAGCTAGCCCTGAAGCGTAGCTGAATATTTGAATATTTAAGCTTACACAGTTAATTCAGGCTAACTGGGTTATTGCAATAAGAAAGGGGCTTGTGATGCCAACAAACTGAAAAGGCATTCAGTGTTCTCTGACTGGAATCTCCCTTGTTCATTTTCCTAGCACTACCTCTGTCAAACGGGGTTGTGTTTGCGAATCTGATATGCACTAAAACTTCCATAATTCAAACTTGGTTTATTAAGCAGGAAGCTTCAAATTGTCTAATATGGTTTCTTTTACTGTTAAAGAGATGAGTCAGCTGAGAAATACAGAAGTAGCAGTTGTCAAGTCTTTGCTGACAAGAAGCCTCTTTCTTTTCTTTTAGATTTGTTTTTAATCCTATGAATTCATAAAGGCTAAATGTTGCAAAATACAGTGGCTCAGGTGAATTCTAACACAGTACTAATTCCACCTAATACACTTACTCTGGTTTATTCTTTTCAAGTTACTCTGTTACATAAGTGTCCTAGTCTTGGGTTGCAGCAGTAAAACACATATCTTCTGGGAAAGCTGAATTTTAAACAGTCTGTCTTTCAAGGCAATTAAAAGCATAGAAATAATTGGGTTTTTTCCACAGGCACCCTGGATTTTTACTTTTTGTAATCCAAAGTACATAAATATATCTAGAAAGAGATCACTCTAGCTCCCACTGATCTGGAACCTGTTAGCTGGCATACCGTCCCACTGACCAGCAGGTGTGGAGCAGAGGCAACATACTGTGCTCCTTCAAAACTGAAGCAGAGTACCAGCCAACAGAGGTCAACAGTTGGTCAGGGTAACAGGGTTAATAACTTATCACAAAAAGCATAAGGGATTTTTGTTTGGCACAAACAGTGGGACTTTATTACTGAATCCCTTCTGGAAGTTGCACTTCTAGCTGCAGAGTGCCCCCTAGTTTGAAATCGGAGCATTAATGTGTATGGTGCTACCTCGGGTTCGGGGCAGACTTTGTGAGCTGAGGTTGAGGCATTAATATGGACCTCTAAATTTTATTTGGTATGCTGTGATAGTCTAAGCAGTAAGACAGTACAGTTACACATTGTAAATGTCTACAATATATTTGCTTATTTTTCCTTTGCGTTGTTCCCCAGTGTCTCTGCATGTTTTGGGACATAAAATATAAAGCTTCTGTAATCCATTGTTTCTGGAATTAAAATTCCAGCTTTCTTCCAACACTTTTTCTCAGGCAATGTGAGCATTTGGTTATCATCCAAGTTAAAAGGACTGTCAAAATAATTCTGACACTTCTTTTTTTTTAAGTTAAGCTGCTGAAGAAAGAGGATTTTCTGAAATTGGTTTTGAAACAGCAGACTTTTCTTGCTCCAATTTCTAGGAAAATTGTAACATCTGGAAATTGCTGGGCTCCTACATAGTCTCCTCAATTATTCAGGGATGCTGCTGGTTTTTTGTTGGGTTGTTTTTTTTTTTTTCTGTGTAAGAAAAGCAAATGTCAAAGTAGGTGATCTAATGATTTAAGAGGGCTGCCTGTTGCAAATTGTGTTTATTGCCAAGTCTGAAGGAAGTTGATGTTTCTCTGAAATATTTTGGAATCAGGAATTAAGTCAAGTTTGATTTTAAGATCTAGAATTATTAAAAAGCAATATGTTCTAGAATGAGATAGCTTCTAGAAATGGAGAGGATCTGAAATTAAGCATCAAAGTGGAAGATGGTTTATTCTGTCTCATACCTTTTCAGTCGCTTGATACAGCATTTGCAATGAACTGTATACATATCATTCAAGGCTGGGAGTATGAAAGTTAGAGAGATTGTGTAGCAGTCATAACAGAAGGGGAAGTGTGTTTTTGTGATGACAGCAGAATATGTCTATGCTACACTTTCTGTTGGGGATGTTGTCCAGTGCCACCATTCCAGGCTGTATATGGCATCTGTTCTTTACCATTTTGATCTCTGAAAGGGACATGGAAAAAACATGCTTCTATTCTTGGGCAATATATTGGACAGAGCTAAAGAATAGAATAAATAACAGAAGAGCAAGCCTTTATGTATTGGTTTTTGTTTTAAATAAGGCTTTAACTGAGATGTCATTCTCATTTAATACTTAGACAAATTTCTGAGCTGTTAGGCTTAAAGTCAGTTTTTATAAGCTGTATTGGATTTTTTGGTTCAGTTTTTGCTGTTTTCAAGACTCTTGCTCACTTTTACTACATAATTTCAGTTTATTTACTTTCCCTTCTAGCTCAAAAACTCTTGAGGAAGTAGAAGACAGGGCCATGCTGAATTTTCACTGACACTGGTTCCATTCAGTGGAGCAGAGATCATGCAAGGTCAAGGAAACCCTAAGGTTCATTTTAGCTATAGTTCTCCAGATTGATTCATTTTTATCTATACTCTTTAAGTTTAATCGTTCATATTTTTTTTTCAGAAGCAATTTAATTCCAAGTGATATAAACATATGTTTTAATCAGATACCAATTGTCCTTCTTCACAAGGTTTTAGCTGTAATGCTGGCTTTAGGAGTCAAGATAAATGCATTTCATCCTGGATATTTTATTGCCTTAGTAGAAGTACAAAATGCTAGTTAGGGTTCCAAAAGCTTTTGATAGAGCATTTGGAAATGTCATACTGTTGCTGGTGACCCAAGATGATGACTTGGTAACTAGAGGCACAATGTTTTTAACTTGCTAAAAGGCTGCCTTTCCTTTTTAATGGAAAAAGATGCGTAGAAACATAATGAGCTAGTCTTTGTGTGAGTCTACTAAACACACCTTTGACTGAAGCCTGCCTTCTGTTTTCACTTCAGCCCTTCTGTCTCCTACACACTACCTGCTGATTGCTACAAAGCAGTCTTCCTACATATGTATGGCCATTCTTAAATTCTAGAAAATACAATAATTTAACTGTAAAAGGAGAGGGTAAAGTAGGTCACAGAAAGCATTTGCTTTACTAACCCAATGTTTGTAGAGTCTGGAGATATCCCTTGTTTTCACTTGATACAGAATGATTTTTAACTTACTTACTTTGTGAAGTTGACAGAAACATCCTCCCGGTATGCAAGAAAAATTTCTGGTACCACAGCCCTACAGGAGGCACTGAAGGAGAAGCAGCAACACATTGAACAGCTCCTGGCAGAAAGGGACCTGGAGAGGGCAGAAGTTGCAAAAGCAACCAGTCATGTAGGGGAAATAGAGCAGGAATTAGCACTTGTTCGCGATGGACATGATCGGGTAAGAGTGGTGTTGCTGTTCTTAAAATAGGGGCTTTAAGACAATTGACTTAATTTCCAAAATGGTGTGTTCTTACTGAAAAGATCTGGGAGTAAGAGATGGTGTTCTGAAACTAAACTAGTCCATACCTATGAGATCTTCCTTGTGGGAGCTTTGGCTTGATGAGATAGCAGATCTATTTCATTTAACTAATTTCGGTTGAACTTCTCTACACATCTCAATAAGCGATGGTTTTCTTTTACTATGTGTATATTTGAATATGATAACATTCCTGTGCCTTGGCCCATCACTTTACCAAATTGTGATTACTGAGGTATAGATACATAGCTTGGAAAAGATTTCCAAGATTTTTTTTCCTATTCTTCCTGATTATTAGCATGTACTGGAGATGGAAGCAAAAATGGACCAGCTACGAGCCATGGTGGAGGCTGCTGACAGGGAGAAAGTGGAGCTTCTCAATCAGCTTGAGGAAGAGAAAAGGTAAGCAAAAACTGTCTATGTTAGTAAAAATCTGCTAAAAATAAATTTTGCATTAAAAGCAAATGCTGTGGTGACTTTGAAATATGAGATTTCAAAAATGCAGATATAGATAATTATTGTATAAAATTATATTGCAGTTTCTTAAAATTAATACTAAAAAAGAAACTTTTAAATTCAGGAAGGGAAAGCCAAAGAAAATGTTTTTTTTTTTTTTTTGTTTTTTTTTTTTTTTAAGAAGCTGGAACAGTTGTTTATAGCTGAATTTCATGCAACTCATTCCTATTATTGCTTTCTATCGTGAAGGATTTTGTTCCTACTCATATGAAATTAATGGGTCATGCCTGATCTTGAAATGCTCTTCTTCCACTTCAAAATGAAAATTTTTATAATTTAATTTCCTGACAGTGCTGGATTAAGAATTTACAGTTTAGTTTTCTTGTGAATGATTTACTAACACCAGTCATGTACTTCTAGGTAGGGTCTGTATTCTACAGGAAAATCATCAAAGCCATTAATTTTCATGCCTGGTCTAATTGCCTTTTGAAACCACTTGAAGAAAAGAACTGAGATTACCAAATAGGTAAAGTGAGGTTAGGAAAGGAGATAATCTGATACATTACTGGGACAAGGTTAGGTGAGGAAATAATCTGATAGATTGTTTTCGTGGATTTAAAATGCTTTTGAAAAGCAAGAGACTGTTCAGAAACCCATTGTGAGTCTGCCCTGTAGGCTTGTGTGCGCCCCTGAAATCAGTCAGATGTCAACTTCTCTGAAAGGCCTCCCTAAAACTAGAAATCAGAGATGAGAAAATGCAGTGGTAAACCCTGGGCAATTCCTTTAAAATTTTCATGTTGCCTTTTTCTGGGACCCACTCTAACTGAATTTTCCAACCAAGCAGTAGAGATAGGTCAGGAATTATTTGTATATTCTCTATGAAATATTGCAGTGGGTTTTTAAATTTAAACAGAAAAAAAAAAAAAAAGGCAGCTTTGCAGCACCTCCAGTCCCTGGCTGTGAACCTGCTTTTGCTGAATGCCAGGTCAGTGGGGGTCTGTTTTACCGCAATCCTCCATGGCCTTGAGCTCACCTTCAGCGTGTTGCTAGGCAGCATGGCAGCGCCGCTGTGCGCCTGCTGCCCATTCACCGAAGTGACGTCCTACAGCAGGAAAACATTTCACAGCTTCAGCAGTGTAATACTTCTCTTTCCCCCCTAACCACTCTGGGCTTATTTATTTTGAAAGTTCTCTGTAATATGTATTCAAGTCAGTCTCCAGTGACTTGAAGTCAAATAATCTCTAATCCTGTTTCCCAAAGCACAGTGGTGAGACCTACTTCCAGTAATAAATTCTTATTGTCCTTTTATTTTAGACATCCATCACTTGTAACTCCCTTTGCAATGATTTCTACATCTGTCAGCCAAGCTGTGGGCACCAGCAATGTATATAGTTCAAAGGAAAGAAGACATGCTTGTCCCTTCCTTTGCAGCATTTTACAGTGTTGAAAGGATCAAGGGGAAAAGGATGAGATCTGGTCCCTTGTTCATTGGGGTATACCAGAGTCAGGGGAGGGAAGAAATAACTTTTTACATATTTTATTTTAAGTCAGATAATAGCTTTTCATTTCTGTCTTCTCAAAACTCCCCTATGGGCAAGGCAGGTCAACGTTCTTGCTTGCTTTCCCATTCTGCCTCTTGTGGTTCATCTTGACACCTAACATGTTTGTCTATGCTAGAGTTTTGATGCAAGTTGACCAGCACACTTCTAGAAGGCCCATGGGTAGCTTGGATGTGTCCTACTTTTCTGACTGTTTCTTAGGTGAATAGTAGAATATACAGAATGTGAGATCAAACTGTTCGTTTGTCACCTCTTTTGAGGATGTGCAGAAGAGTGAAAGAATGAGAGAATCAGTGATCACTTAAAAGTTTTCTTTTTAACTTATCAGACATGCAACAAAATATTTTCTTTACAGATCTGCAGGACGACTGATGCCCTAATTTGTCAGTGGTTGTATTTTTAAGACAGCAGCTTTCCTTCTCTCCGATGCTTCCTGCAAGAGGTTTTGCCTGATGTTTCTTGCAGTTTGATGGTACAATCAGAATGATGTCACTGTAGTTCTGACTTCCACTGAAAAGTGAGCTTGAAAGCATTTTCTTTCAAAGTTATCTGAATTTTAATTAATTGTCCCCACAGGAAAGTTGAAGATCTTCAGTTCCGTGTGGAAGAAGAATCCATTACCAAAGGAGACCTAGAGGTAAAATATCTCCAGCTTTGTAAACAGGATATATAGTAGGACACAGAAATGCAGTCCAGATTAAGTGTGCTGCTCTCTAGAAGAGAAAGGCAGGAATCATTAATAGGTGCAACACCAGGCCTGTGCAAAGCACATAAAAGCGATTCCCAGTTCTGCAGTTCTTGAGCAAGTTACCCATCCTGAAACTGCAGGATTGCACCCTTAATTCAGTTACACACTTTAGAAAGGGTTGTACTGTGAAATGGCTGTAGTTGTTCTGAGTAATTAAATTAATTCAGAGAAAACTCTACTTTTTGATACTTTATTTATATCTTACCAATGTTTCTGAAATTGCTTAAAAGTAACCACCACCAAAAAATCATTTTGAAATTATGAAATTGCAAGTTAATATTTATGCCTTTGAAAATTAATATTGAAGACTAGTCCTCTTTGTCTTCAATTTTTTGAATAATCTCTGTGCTTTCCTTAGGGAAGTTTGATTAGCAAATAATGTTTTGTCCTGAGGGTTATTGTACACAAAATCTAAACAGCAATTAATGTGTGCAATTTTTGTATTTTTATTGATTTTATAACTATAATGTTGGGATAAAACATAGTATGCTATTACACAATCAGAATAAGGAACTTTGAATAAGGTTTACTCTTAGATATTTGAATTCTGCCAATTTTTATCCCAAATTTAAAATTAAAAAGCAAGGTACTTTTTATTTATTCTACTTTGTTGTTTAATGAGAAAAATGTTAGAACTTCTTGCACAGCATAAAGTACAAACTTAATAAACTCGTGTTCCTGTAAACCGGTTATGATCAAGGTGCTAGCCTTATGAAAATTATTCATTTCATATAACATTTCTTTTATTTTAGTCTTCCATTCATTTTAAGATACCTATCTAGACTCTTCATAGAATGCTCCTTTTATTGTTTAGTCCATGGAAAATTTTAATTTTTTATTTTATGTTAAATCAGTCGACAGTCATGACAAACCATCTTAAAGACTCTGGTTTGTCAAGCTGCATAACTTAAAGAGTTTAAGCTGAATTCAAGATAATGAAACTGTTGTTTATGTTGGAATGATAGTGCTAAGTCTGCAGGTGAAATATTTTTGTTTGTTTGTTTTTTTAATTTTACTGATAGCGAAAGAGGCAGATTTCGGAAGACCCAGAAAATGTAAGAGGGCACTTAAATGTGCAGAGACATCCCATGTTAACAGATTGTGTGCAGAAAATGCTTATACTTATTCACTAACTGCATAATCTGTTATTGAAACATTGACTCTAGTATTTGTGTGCATGTTGCTTTCAGAGCAATTACAACATTTTTCAAAAAGAATGTGTGTAATGACTAAACGTTGTAATACCCATTAACTGAAGAGAGGGCGAATGTGTCATTAGAATTCTTAGGGTCAAAAATTTTGCAACTAATTGAAGAGTGTAGGAGCTTGTAGAAAAAGACTGTCCAGGATCTTTAAATGTCTTTCATTTAAATGTAGGATTTTAGTTGCTTTCTTCACAAAATTCTGCGTGCTTTCCTATGAGCTCCTACTGCTGTTCAATAGATGCAGTATGCAAGTAGCCGATTAATTTTTCTGAGGAAAAAAAAATCGGTATGTTCCCTACCTCCCCTTACTTGTTCTGTTTTTTTTTGGCATGAAGTGCTTAAGGGGAAATATGATTAAAAATATCCGAGGAATTAGGGTGCAAAGGTGTCTGTTTTTACTGTATCTTCATGTAGCTTTTCTTTGAATTATGTAGGAAAAAATATGCTACTGGATAATAGGAATTGTCTTACAAGACGTTTAAGCAGCCCTCTTGCTTCCATGGCTCAGAATAGTGGAATTTAAAAGCCCTCTCTCTGATTGGACTCAGGAAAATTTATCCCAGGCTGCCTCCTCTGCTGCATCCCCAGCCCAGATAGGAAGTTCTCAAGACTAAAACTGGTTTCCTGCTGTGCGTTCTTAGGTGGTCCTTTTGCGAAGCTACTTCAGCGATCTGGGTCTCCTCTATGCTTCCAATCGGGCTCACGGTGTGTTAGAAGTAAATCTGCATGTGCCCTTCCTTTCTCTTGTTTTGTGCACTCCTTGTTTAATCCTATCTTTACTCCCAATTCCCCTACTCTATTTTTTCCATAAAAAATTGACATCTTCACTCTCTAAAGGAGAGAAGTGGGTGATCACTTAGTTTCTAGGCTAATGCTTCATAATCTCAGTTGTGTTCTGTGATTGTTATCCCAGCACGAAGGGAGTGAAGGTCATCTTGCTGCTATCCTGGAACTGATTATCAGCATTTATGGCTTCAGCACAATTTCACAGTTTGACCTATAGATGGATAACCTAACAGTAACGTTTATTTTGAAATGAAAGAGTAGCTAGAATGTGCAAGTGCTGAAAACAGCTGGTGACTGGTCTCTGAAGTTTATTTAAGTGGAATTCCTTAAGGTTCAAGGCAGAGTAAGGCTTGTCCCATTTCCCTATCGCTCTGAAGCTTTGGAGAAGGTGAAGATGCTTCCTTTGTTGTTGTTGGGTGGGGTTTTTTGATTCTCTGTCTTTCTTTTCCATCCAAGTTAAGGTTTACAATCAAATTATATTCTTATTTTTCTACTCTGTTATTCTCAGTTTACTGTGCTCTGGGTTTTCTCAGAGAGAAACATAATCATTTAGACATTTGTCTCTAGATGATCTGCAGAGAAATCAGTGTGATTCAAAATTTTGCAGTGACTTTTACCTCAGGGAAACTGGAGCATGTCCCTCAGAAATCAGACTTCTTTGAAGAATAATCCCTCATGTCATAAATGGGGGAAAAGGTGTCTAGCAAAGACCTCTGGAAGTTTAGGGATTTTTTTGATCTTTTATTTCCATTTTGGTAAGATTTTAACTTATTTGCCTTTGTAATATATAAGAGATGGGATTAAATAAAACCCCCAGTAATCAGTGATCATATATCTGATCTTTGCAGTAGTAAAGCAATGTCTACCAAATTAATGATCTGTTTTGTGTTTTAGGGAACATAGAAAAACTTAAGATAGCATATTTTGCAAAGTTGTGCAGAGAGAATTCTGCAACTATCAGGTTTGGGGTTTCTTGGTTTTCAGTAGATCCCTATGTTGAATTAGAGCAAGGAAGGTATGAATGTTCAGCTTTTAAAAATAAATTACTTTTCAGGCTTACAATTTTGTTGTGGATCAGAACTAATACTAACCTGTCTCAGAGAGGGGACTGAATTATAGCCACTTATAAAATACTGTTATTTCCCTTAGAATAGTTAGTTCCATTTTCAAAAGCTGTGGGAGGCAAAAACAGTAATCTGTGTGCTCATGGTTTTTTTTTTTTCCTGATATACAGTGAAGATCTTCCACTGATAGAGAAACAAATCTGCTATGGCATTTCAAAAAATAAACTAGTCTATGAAGCAACTTTTAGTGTTTGTGGATTTTAGTATTTTGGACCTACTAACTACATAGTAAGAGCCAGCTGTTTTCGGCTGGAAAAATGTTTAAAAATTAAACTGCCAGATGTCTGCATGCTTTTGGGAAAGAATATAACTTGATGCTGTTGGAAGGAATACTGTGTTTGGAGAACAGGCCTGAAGGAAAACAAGAGAAGAGGCTCATCCTCATCCCGCTTGTTCTGCAGAGACTACATAAGATCTTTAACTGCTGCAGCTGGTTTGGAGGCAGTACTAATCAGCTTGTCACCCTATAAATAACACAGTTCTGTAGGGATTTTTAAATATCATATTGCAAAGATCAGAGAAGCAACAGCATCCTGCCAGCTGTGTGCACACTGCTGCACTGTGACTTTGGCATCAGTGTGGCTTTGGAATTATTCACACATCTTCCTGCCTATTTCGATCCTTTCAATCCAGGGCTCAGAGGGCAGCTGTTTGGGTTGCAGGACTCTCTTCTGTTAATAGTAGTTCAGAGAGTTTGGGGGTTACTGTGTTACTTTGTTCTGCAGTAAATGAACTGTGACACTTAAACTGTGTGGAGAACTTTCATTGAGACTGATGGATGCATCTCCTTCAGTTAATAAACACGTCTTCAACTTCATTCAGTCATTGATTCTCATCCACCTGATTCTCAAAGTGGGCAAGCCCTGAAAAGATCCTCTTTTTGGAAAAGACACAGTGAAGCAACAGCAGACGTCCATAATCCTTATAATTTGGATTGTTTAGTAAATTTAAACTAACAGTCACCTGTCAAGATTGACACAATACTCATATCTCAACACTTCAGAAATAAGCATGGCACCTGGTTCTTACCTCTTTTATATTTCTTTTTTTTCTTCCCCTCCTTGTCCCCACTTCAGAGGTGTGGGGTAAATTTGAACTAGCTTCTGGACTTCACCTGCATCTCTCAAACTTCAAGCTCTCTTGCAGACCTCTGGGAGTATCTGGGTATCAAGTCAGAATATCCAATATTCTGTGTTCTTGATAAAAATTCTACCTCTTTGTAACTAAAAGGCAGGAGGTACTTGCTCACTTAGTTTCATTTGCTTCCTTCTTCTCTTCAGGAATTTATTAAAATTACAAAGATCCTACTTTTTTTTTCCCCCCTTACTTCCACATCTTATTCAACATACTTAGACTTCAGTAACTGTAGACCAACCAGACTGATTCAATTTTTTTACCTGGTTTGGGAGAATCTTACTTGTTGCTTGCTTCCTTCCTAGAAGATGAGGAAGGGAAAAAACTAGAAGGGTTCTGCAGTTATAGACAACCATTTTATTTATTTCTATTCAAATAATACTTACCATAGTGACAAATGAACCTTAATGTTCCCAGGTCTTGGACAAAAGGATTTTTGTGGCTGAGACTTGAGATACAGCTACTATTTAAAAAAAAAAAAAAAAAAAAAAAAAATTTAAAAAGTCTTGTTTTGTCACATGAGTTTCAGTGGTGAATTTTTGTCCCCTGGTTAATAACTAAATCATACATAAAATAAGCCCAGTACATCCAAGAAAAAGTTAGTGGGATCACAAGGAAAGGGACTTATCATCCTGTTAGAACAGATGTAGATATATATATACACATACATATTTTTTACATAACTATTCTAATTTGTGCTGAAAACTTCATGTACTGATAAATAACTTCTACTTGGCTGCATGAAACTTTTTTGTTCATATTTCTTTGTTTGTGATTTTTTTTTTTTTTTTTACATTTTTTATTTTTTTTACACGTCAGTCCATTTACACTTTCAGTCCATCTTTCTCATCCGTAGCATTTCCCTGTTCATTTTATCCACTGCATCTTCTCTGCTCATCATTGGTAGAAGATTCTGGCAGCACGGCCTGCATGTGGCTCCCTCCTCTTGTGCTGGCATGTGATGGTGGCACCGTTGTGTTCTCTTCCTTTCCCTTTTTACTAACAGACGCAGACCAAACTGGAGCATGCCCGCATTAAGGAGCTTGAACAGAGCCTGCTCTTTGAAAAGACCAAAGCTGACAAACTCCAGAGGGAGTTAGAAGACACTAGGGTAATGGTTTTCACTATTTAAATAACAAAACTGATTTGTGTTGTGGAAGATTTCTGATGACACAGTCTGCTGGGTATAACACATGCTGAAACAGATCCCTGCTCTTGCCATGAACAGTACCTGCTACAGATATAGCTGCAACACTTTAAAAATTAGCATTAAGTTTGGGCTTCAGTGTTGTGTGTGTGTGTATGTATGCCTGTATATGTATACTCATTTCTGCAGGAAAATTCAGGTAAGATGTCTTAAAACTGCAAAATTAATCCTGGAGTCCAAGTCAAAAGTAGGAAATGGGACCATGAATTGACATAAAGGAATGTTCAGTGGTTCATTTCTAGAGGTAGCAAAGATCATTAAATCCAAAAAAAGTAAGATTGACTGTGCCAATGCTTTTAACACAAATTTAGTGTTTGAGGCTTGGTTTCTGAGGTCTTAAATAGTTGTTGTACTACTTGCTTTGCTAAATCATGATTTTCTGTGACTCTTTAGTTCTTTTTTTTCCACCCTTGATGATACCTTTCATGGATATCCCAGTAACATTAGTAATACTGTTGCATGTCAAAATATTACTGGACATACATTGTCCGAAGTCAGAACTTCAGCAGATGTCAGTTCTTAAGGATAGATATTTTTATATATATATTCATTCATGCTCACACCTGCAGCTTTTCTTGAAGGTGAGGTAGGGATTAATACTATAAAACCAAGAATGTACTCTACAATACTCTACTTTTAAAAAGCAATTGCAGGTAAGTAATATCTTTTTCAGGATGTTGATATAAGGAGGTTGAAACAGTAACTTCCTAATTGGAAATAATTGTGGTAGCTTTGCATGTTTTTCCATACCACAAGCTGCTTCAACAGTCAGTGGAAAGCTCAGATAAAGTGAGGACACTTTTTCAGAGAGCATGATGGAGTGGATATAGAAGGAGTTTCAAAGGATTTGTAGGCTAAAAATGTGTTTGTATTTTTCTCTGACAGTCTTAGAGCTGGCATGAGATGAATTTGGAAGCAATTATTTCAAGAAATAAAGACCTCAGGGTTCTGTCTTTTTCAGTCTGCTTTAAAATGGTTCTGAGAACCATTTTGTTAAACATTGATAATATACATAAGTGTGATTTCTAAGTATCTCAGCAAGTCATTATTTCTAGATAACTTCAGAAAACTTAATTTAAATAAGTTTCCCCTTTAGAAAGAATGTAATATGCATGTAATAGAAAAATGTGGGCACTTTTTTAAAAAGCAATAATTCATACATAAATGAAACAACAGTTGGTCTTGTTTCACAGCCTTCCATGTAAAAGCAGCATTTGCTTTTACTCTCAGGTTTCTTTAGAATTTCCATAGAAATAGAAGTTGACAGTGAAACTCAAAAGCTATTGCAATCCAAAATGCTGGTAAGAATACACTGATGATGTTAGTTTGCAACACTTGGTGGTTTCTTTTCAGTGAGGCCTAAGTGTCTTTGTATTAAACATATCTTTTATAATTCTTTCTTCTTTCCTTAAAATGCCATTAATCATAGGTGGCCACGGTATCTGAAAAATCTCGCATCATGGAACTAGAAAGAGATCTAGCATTGCGGGTGAAAGAAGTAGCTGAGCTTCGAGGGAGATTAGAGTCTAGTAAACACATCGATGATGTGGACACTTCTCTTTCATTGTTACAAGAAATAAGTTCTTTGCAAGAAAAAATGGCAGCAGTTAGCAAAGAACATCAGAATGAGATGAATTCACTGAAAGAGAAGTTTGGAATTAGTGAAGAAGCATTGCAGAAAGAGATCAAATCACTTTCAGCTTCAAATGAGAGAATGGCAAAAGAAAATGAATCCTTGAAAACTAAGCTTGATCATGCCAACAAGGAGAATTCAGATGTAATAGAGCTGTGGAAGTCGAAGCTGGAATCCGCAATTGCCTCCCATCAGCAAGCAATGGAAGAACTAAAAGTTTCTTTCAGCAAAGGCGTAGGGGCTCAGACTGCAGAATTTGCAGAGTTAAAGACTCAGATTGAGAAGATTAAATTAGACTATGAAAATGAAATATCGAATTTAAAACTAAAGCAGGAAAATGAAAAATCCCATCATTTAAAAGAGATTGAATCACTGAAAGCAAAACTGCTGGCAGTCACAGAGGAGAAAGAGCAAAACCTGGAAAGCCTGAAGACCAAACTGGAAAGTGTGGAAGATCAGCATCTAGTAGAAATGGAAGACACTTTAAACAAATTACAGGAAGCTGAAATAAAGGTAAAGGAGCTAGAGGTACTGCAAGCCAAGTACAATGAACAAACCAAAGTTATTGATAGTCTTACACCACAGATCAAAGCTGCTGAAGAAAAGCTTTTGGACCTTGCTGCACTTCAGAAAGCCAATTCTGAAGGTAAATTGGAAATCCAGAAACTTAGCAAGCAGCTTGAGGCAGCTGAGAAACAAATTCAGAATTTAGAGACTGAAAAGGTTGATGGAAATAGCAAGGTTTGTATCAACATCCATCCTTTTATTTTTATTTTGGTTTTATTTTACATTTGTACTGTTCTAATCTGCTATAGCAAATACATCACAGAAAAAAATAGTTTTATTGAATGCATATCATAGTACCATCTGAGGAGGTTTAGAGAAAGGGTTCACTGTCTCTAAAGAGGTTTCTAGTGCTTGGTCTGCACCACGAAGCAAAACAAAAAAAAATTCTTTCTGCGTTTTCTTGCTGCAAGCTTCAGCATGCCTCTGCTGAAAGCTTTATGTTACGGGAAAGTTAGTTTGGCATATCTGGGAGAAGAATCCACGTATCTTTAACCTTTGGTGGTGGAGGTATTCAGACAAAAAGTGACTTGAGGCTCAATGGGGAAATGTTTCCTCTGCACCTTCACTATCTTGCCTCTCATCAAACAAGGTGATGGAAGAGGCTATTAAAAACAAAAGAAAGCAAAAAAGATCCCGGTGGAAATTTTCTTTAAGACAAGGGTATGCGGTGATGTTGCTAGGCACTGTTTCACAGCATTTGTGAAGCACAGGCTGTAATGTGATACATTTTACCAAGATTTGTCTTGGTTTTGGATGAAATGTCTCTTTAAAGTTGATAGAATGGCATTCAGTACTTGAAAATTGTTCTGCTGCTGCAGCTAGGGATAAAGCTGCTAAGATACCATTTCATTTTGGGGGCCCCCCACATCCCCAATCTATGTATGACCTGACAAGCCGGAGCTCTAATTGTAAGAGTAGTGGGAAAGTAACTGGAAATAGCTTTCCTAAACCCTTCGCAGATGGTTCTAAGATACCAGATTTCTATAGACCTTTGCCTCTATTTCTGAGGTCATGCTGGGTTTCTGCACTACCCCTGGGTGTGGTACAGAGCCTTTTGAAAAATTACATCCTCGTAGGTGTATTGGTCTGAATAGCCAGTTGAAACATAAATGCTAAATTTATCAGATAAAAAAGTTAAAACAATAAAGAAGCAAAACCGATGCTGTAAATTTGGAAGTTTTGAATATACTCAAAAATGTCTGCCATTAAATAATGTTTTCATCATTAATTCCAGGAGAACTAAATTTTAATTATTTCAACTATATTCCGAGATGCAATTAGTACTGTGATGTAGTTATCAGTGGAAATCAGCTTCGCTCAGTTAATACATCACACTTTTTTCCTCCAGTTTTTTTTTTTTATTATTTTTCATCTTACAGTGGTTTTAATATTATGGTTATTTCTTTCAGATTCAATTTTTAATTTTACTATTTTTTCATTCATGTTTGTAATTTTATTTTACTCCATTTCATCATCTCTGTTAGGCTAGTAATCTGGCCAAAGAACTGCAGGGCAAAGAGCAAAAGCTTCTTGACCTTGAGAAAAACTTGAGTGCAGTAAATCAAGTTAAAGATTCATTGGAAAAGGAACTTCAAGTTTTGGTGAGTAATACCCAGAAATTTTTACTTTATCCTTTGGATTTTGGTTTTCATGGTGAGAGTGTAACTGAAATCTGAGGACCAACTCTGAGCGAAAAAGAAGGGAAGGGTTCATGGCTGACAGGATCCATCTCAGAATGAAAGGAGCATTTCACCTCAGTTCTGCGTTATCAGGTGTTTTGTCTAAATGGAACTCATCTGTTTATGGATTTTAGATAAAATATTAAACCAAATCAAAAGCAGCATGTAGCTTAAATTTAGACAACTCATTAAGGAACACATGGCTCTTTATTATAACTGTTGTACAAATTAATATTCACTATACACGTGTCTTGCAAATGGTTTTTGAAGACATTTTTCACCTGATTTCTCATTTTGCAAATTTAATTAAGTTTGCAAGTATTCTGTAGTTGGGTGGGATTCTCCTGAGTTAGTAACAAAAAGATATGCTTTTAGATTTCACTGTCCCTGTCACAAAATCCTTCCATGGCCATAGTAAATATTTTCAGTTGGTGGAAGAGTCTCAATTCTTACCTTCCTCAGTATCCTCCCTTTTCGTCACAGTCTAGCATCTCTTCCTGCTGGTAAAGCTGGGAGACACTGGTTTGAGATTGATCACAAGGTTGCAGATGTCCACTGCGCAGCCGGTGAGCAGCGTGGATAGCTTCTTGCCTTGAGAAGCCCAGAAATCGCGTTTCCCACACTGGACTCTGTGGCTGTGGTTCTGTTGCTGTAGTAGCTGATGGAGAAGTTATTCTGAAAGTTTAGGGACTTGCTTGCAACCAAGGCAAGGGAAAATCTTGCTTTATGTTGCCGAATATATCTATGCTAAACTGTAGTTCAGAAACTTCAGATCTATTTATGATAGGAGTGAAGACTGTTCTATTTTGTACTTGAAAAAACCCTAATATAAATTCAGTGGTTGAATTATACTGCTATGACCAAACCTTACCTTAGGTTTTTATCCATTTTTCAGAAAGAAAAGTTTACTAGTGCAGCTGATGAAGCAGAAAATGTTCAACAAACTATGCAAGGTATGTCTGCTGCTAAACTAAGCAAAGAACTAAAAAGCTGCAGAAGATAAATGCTGCAAAATAAAGGGTTTTTTCTTATGTGCTTTTAAATTGACACCTGGT
Source organism: Tyto alba (assembly GCF_018691265.1). Taxonomy (NCBI): domain Eukaryota; kingdom Metazoa; phylum Chordata; class Aves; order Strigiformes; family Tytonidae; genus Tyto; species Tyto alba. The sequence continues at coordinate 3,131,672 of NW_024881320.1, forward strand.
GGTACAGCAGTTTCAGCAGCTATGGAAGGGACAGGATTATTTGCAGCCTCTCTACCAAAGAGTATCATACCTTGCAAGTAGGTGGAATTGTCTGCATCTAAGTAGTTACTAACTTTGTTTTCAAAATTTTGCTTGCATAGAAACGATAAAAAAACTAAACCAAAAAGAAGAGCAGTTTGCACTCATGTCTTCAGAATTGGAACAGCTGAAGTCTAGTTTGACTGGTAAGGAAGTAATAAAATGGATTATTTTGAAAAATGCAGCAGCTTTGTGCTTTCATGTGCTTCCTGCTCAGCTCGCCACAGCATAGTATCTAATGCTTTCACAAATGCATATGCCTTCAAAAGAAAGCCCTTTTTCTAGGCAGAAAACAGCTTTTGTGGCACTATGTATAGCAACACAGCAGGGTGATGATAATGTTGAGGAAATAGTGCAGTGAGGCAGAAGACTTCCTGGCTGAGTGTATTCCAAATCAATACTTAAATTCCTGATTGATGTTGCAACAAAAGGATGCTGTGGTGATGGTCAGATACCAGACAAAGGCTTGGGGGCCATCCTGAAGCATTACAAACATAAGGTAGTTAATTCACAGAAGCCTTGTCTATAAGTAGTGTTTTCTTTTTAAGGACATCAAAAAGACCGTACACTAGTCAGGTTGTCTCTTTCTCCTTATCTCATAGGAGGGAGTCTTGCCGTATCTTTCTAGTTGTACATGTCAATTTAAAACCAACATAGAAAGAAATTAAGAATGATTATGTACCCAGTAAGCAAGACTTTCAAGGCACTGTTGGCACTGTAGAAGTCATCCCAGGGCTGCTCTTGACCTTGGTGGCAGTGCCTCCTCTGGCCTGAGTAATTTTTTCACTGTAGCTTCATGTTGCTTGCATTGTTTGTCTTCCGCTGCTCTACTAAATAGCTGGTGAGTTGTCTCACCTGTAAGATGTGCATATCTCTCTTACTATGTTGCTTGATTACCTGCTGGTATGGGTAGAACTCATCCACTTCTCATGGCCTGAAGTTGTGACTCACTTCTGAAAGAAAAATTTCTTGACTAGTTGCTCTTTTACTATTTCTGAAGAATTCTTAACCATTTGCTACGGTTAACAGTTCAAAGTTCAAACAATCATAATTTTTTACTTTAAAGAGGTAATTTGCAAGGTCTGTAGCATGAATATTGCTCTGTTTATAGTTCTTTACTATCTTCTAGCTAGTCTGTGCATACCTTTTCTCTTAAATTCACTAGACTAACAACCTTTGTCTTGCTCAGTGATGGAGAAGAAGTTGAAGGAGCGAGAAGAGAGAGAACAGCAACTGATTGAATCTAAAGCCAAACTTGAAAATGATATTGCAGAGATCATGAAGTCTTCAGGAGACAGCTCTGCCCAGCTTACAAAAATGAATGATGAGCTCCGACTAAAAGAAAGGTATTCAGTCAGAATGGCAGAATGTTTTCACATGAATTCTTTAGTCCTGCACTCCCAGCTTCCCATTTTATCTTTGTGTAAATATCTGAACAAGATGCTCCTGAGTGTCACATTGATATGACAAGTGAACTTATTCTATCAAACTAAATTAATCAAAACAGTTTCCTCAGGGTGTTTTCAAGAGCATCTAATATTTATAATTCTAAAATTCTTATGTTACATGCTTCTCATTGCCCATAGTAAATGACCTTTTAAAAATCTAGAGTGTTTTGTGATTGTGCTTCATGATTATTTGTTTACCTGATAAGCTTGGTTTATTTAGATACATAAAAGACTTGGGTCACATTTTTGTCTAGCAAGAGAAAATGTGTTTTGTTTCAAGTAAAGATTGTATGCAGAATAGTTGTTCTTTACCTTTACCAGACTGGGGGCAAAGTAACTGGCAGCTGTGTCACTCTGCACACAAGTGAGTGCTCAGTCCCACTGTGTAGATTTAATTTACCAGAACATTCTCTGTATGTTAAATAATTAAATCTCTTTCTAAATGCTTGGACACAACATAGAACTTCAGTATAATTTAGAGTCTTTCATCTCTGTGCTTGTTGTGCTGTCAGCAAAAGTAATGTTCTTTTATTTGGTCTTTCTAGGCAGTTGGAGCAAATACAACTTGAGCTTACAAAGGCAAATGAAAAGGCTGTTCAGCTTCAGGAAAATGTGGAGCAAACAACACAGAAAGCTGAGCAGAGTCAGCAAGAAACTCTCAAGATACATCAAGCAGAACTGAAAAATATGCAGGATCAACTAACGGACATGGTAGGAACAACTTTAAAAAGCACTATCTACGTGCAGAATATTGTACCACTGCTTCTTTAACTGTGTTCCAATTGTTTTATCTTCTATCAGAAAGGGCAAATCGAAACTAGCCAAAATCAGTATAAGGATCTTCAGGCAAAGTATGAAAAAGAAACTTCTGAGATGATCACTAAACATGATGCAGCTATCAAAGGGTTTAAGCAGAACTTGCTGGATGCAGAAGAGGCACTGAAAAATGCACAAAGGAAAAACGATGAGTTAGAAACACAGGCTGAGGAGCTGAAAAAGCAAGCAGAACAGGCCAAAGTATGTATACTTTGTTACTATGCATTAGTTTAAAGTTTAAATCTTCCTGCTTCAGTGAATCGCTGTTTTTTGCCTGGCTTCATCATTTCATACTAAAATTTTTTCAGTGTTTCTTTTTTTGAACTTTTCCAGGGTAGATTAATGTTGATTAGTGAGGAGAAGCATACATGACTGATTGTCTTCTCCAGATTACACAAGAATCCATGAAATATGGTTCTTTGTTAACATTTTATGTTCATAGATATCTGGCTCGGCATAATCACTTGGAGCCAAATGTTACTGTCTACTTTTTAAATGTATGTATTTTAAAATATGTTGTGAACTACTTTAAATTGTTACACACTTGAATTTTTGTTCTGTAGTATGATCCCGTATTATGTGCAGCTACATAGTATGTAGCTTGACTTTAGTAATTATTTTTTTTCTCTTCTTACTTTGACATTACTGCTTGCTTTCATCCCTCATTAGTTATTTGCTTTGACCTTTATTTTATGCTTTAGCACAAAATATTTAGTGTATAAATTGGCACACAAGTTAACTTTAAATACAACACTGATGTGGCATCTTGAACTAAAAGGGTTACGACAATATATTTTGGACAGAATCATGAAGAGGATTATCTATAAAAGGTGAATTTGAGAAGTGGAAGTCAGTGTCTAATTTAACTCCCTGCCTTTTAATTCACTTAGATTCTCCTGAAATCATTCTGTGGCTCTTCTTTCTGAGTAATTAACATTCAGAAAGTTTGTTGAGAGCAGTTTTAAAAACAAGATGAAGTCTTGTATAGAGGAATCTTCAAACTATAATTTTTAGTTCTTTTTATTTAACCGCTGAAAAGTTTCCTTTTGGAAGGTGGGTGTTTTGTAATGAATTACCAGGGGTGGCTGTCAACAGTTGAGTTCACATAGGGACTGTGTGTCAATGTATACACTTTTTTAAAACTTAAATTGCAATAGCTCTATTTGCCCTGAAACCACATTCCTCATTTGTCTGCTTGACTTCATTTTTGTTTTCCCTTCTCCCTGACTTTGTTTCTTCAGTCCTTAAGCTCTGTGTTAGCATCAGCCAGAAAAGAAATTGAACTAATGTCAGACAAGATGAGGGGTTTGATATCAGAAAAAGAGACTTTGGCACAGGAGGGGAATACTTTAAAATTAGAGAGAGGTTCCTTGTTATCAAAACTTCTAGAACTGGAATCAAAGATTTCATTAATGCAATGTGACCAAGAAGAACTTCTGACAGTAAATGAAGAACTTAATTCAGAAAATAAAAAAATCCTAAAGCAGAAGGAAGAAGCTGAGGCCAAAAGCCACCAGGAAAGCACAGAAAAGGTAGCACTGATTTCTGAGAAAAGCAAATTACTCTCTGAAATAGAGGTAGCACAGGCAAACCTTCTGAAGATAACAGAAGAAAATTATGCTCTCTGGTCTTCGGAGTCAACCTTGCTCCAACAGTTGAAAGAACTTCAGGCCAACAAAGATGCCATGGATGTGGTATGTCAGAAACATACCAAGGAATGGGAAGAACTGGACAATTATCAGAAGAAACTTTTGGAAGAGAAAGATGCAGTTGTTAAAGACAAAGATGATGTTATTCAGAAGTTGGAAAATTCTTGTGAGGCCCTGGCCAGAGATCAAAGAGAGCTACTGCAAGAAGTGTCAACTCTGACTGCAGAGAGAGATTCAGTGCTGGGTAAACACTCAGATCTTAAAAATACACATATAGCCTTAAAAAATGAAATGAACAGTCTATTGCAGACAAGTCAGAGTCTGCAGTCTGAAAAGGAGATGCTCCTTGAAAGCATAGAACAACTGCGTATGAGTTTAGACAGTACAGTTAGTGAAAACCAAGCATTAAAAGTGAGAACAGAAGAGATGCAAACACAACTAGAGACTGAGCATAAAGAACTTAAAAAAGTGATGAAAGACAATATGGAGTTGAAGGATTCCCTTGCTAGTCTCTCTTGTCTTCTTGAGGAAATTAAAGCCTCAAGAGAGAGATCCAATTCTGAATGTATTCAGTTACTTCAAGAGAAAGAGGCTTTTTCTTCATCAGAAAGAAGGCTTTTGGCTGAAAGGGAGGAACTTTTAAATGAAAATAAGGCAATTACTGAAAAGCTTGCTAAGGCCACAGGAGATGCTGTACTTGCTGAGAGAGTCTTTACTGAGAAAATAAATGAACTGATCTTAGAAAAGGAATCTGTTCTTTGTAAGTCGTTGCAATTTGAAAAGCACAATGAAGCTCTTCTCCAAGAGAAGAATGAATTGGAGAACAAATACTTCGAGCTTCTTGATGAAAACAAGTCTTCTGCAAATGCAATTTCTGATATGAAGAGAGAACATGAACTGGATGTCTCGGCCAAGAGAGCTCTGGCCCAAGAGAATACCATGCTCCAAGACTCCATTGAGGCCCTCAAGGAAGAACTTAGCAAGAAAACTCTAGAAAATCAAGAGCTAGTAGTCTATAAATGTGACCTTTCGAATCTTCTGGAAGAAGTCCAGGATGCCAAAAGAACATTAGAAAATGAACTGGCTGCTGTATCACATTCCGAGCAGGTCCTGTCATCTTCATTCAAGACCTGTTCCTCTGACAGGGAGGCGCTGAGCAGAGAGAGGGATGAATTGCGAGATAAGTGTCAGCAATTAAATGGAGAGATTGTGATTATGAAAGAAAACTTAGCCATAGAAAAGGAAGCTAGAAAACTGGACAAGGAATCATTTTTGTTGGAACGTATGGAACTTCAAAGCAATATCAGCTTCTTAGAGAAGGAGGTGGAAGAGCTGAGAGAGAAAAATAAAGACTTTCTGACTGAGAAAGAACTTTTAGTTCAGGAGAAAGAAAAATCTGAAACTAAACTGGTGGAAACAACTAAAGAAAAAGAAACCCTCTGTGCAGAGGCAGAGCAGCTTGCTTCCAGTATCGAACGACTGAAGGGTGACTTTGCTTCCTTGTCTAAATCAAAAGCAGAGCTCCAGGACTTGCACAGCTGTGTCTCTGAGAGGCTAGATGATCTTCGACACAGGCATGAGGTGATGGAGAGGGAGAGAATAAAGTTGCTTCAGGAAAATGACAGCCTGCTTGCTGAACAGAAGAGTCTGGTCATCATTAAGGAAGAAATACTAAAAGAGAAGGAGAAATTCTCCAAGGATTATTATAAACTGCACAAGGAAGTAGCACTTTTAGAACAAACTAATAGTGACCTCTCAGGCAAATTGCTGGTGTCTCAGGGCAAAAATCAGATTCTGCAGGAGGAGATGAACAATCTGGCTTTGAAACTAAAAGAAATTGAGACTCTCCAGGCCCAAACAGTAGAGCAAAAAATTGAGGTATTGAAACACATCATTAAACAATCAAGTACGGTTATACTAATACTGAGCACTAACCCAGTGGTTTTCTCTCTGCACTTCATTGCACAATCAGCACCTCATCTTGATATAAACAGGCTGGAATTATGGTCTCTCTCAATATATTATTTCAGGTTTTTTTCAAGTTGTAACTGTGAGTCTGACAGACACTTTAATATTTTCTTTAAAATATTTCTACATAAAAAAGCCTCTGTTGTTGCTGAATGTTGCAAAAAAACAACATAAACTGTGAATAAAAGGAAGGTTTTTTACCTGAATCTGGTAGGAGAAACTGAGCAGCTCCTTCTGTTGAAGTACTCTGCATCTTAAAAGCTAGTGTAGCAATAGATAAGGTTTTAGATCACATCTTTGTGCAATTTTATGTTAAATTACTACAAATTTGAGTTACTCCAAATCTAAAACAATGTACTGCTCCTGTAAATGCAATTGGATAAAAAGCAGTGTAAGAGAACCATTCAAATTTACATTATAGGACTTTCAGTCTGTTAAAGACATTGACAATTCTGGTATTCTTTTTATTCACAGAAGTGTTTTGTATTCACCACCAACAAATTCTGTATAGTATTTTGAACTTTGGTTTGTGTGGCTTGAAGCCCATAAAATCACTTTGAATACAAATTGGAATCAAGATATCCTATAGGAATGTATTATGCCTACCAGGTATTTTAATATTCTTGTGAAGTATTTCCTTTTACGAGGGCATAATTAACAACAATTAAATAATACAATGATTGGCTTTATCTCCTATTTAATTTTTAAATAATTTTCAAATTTTAACAGCTTTTTTTAATTTCACATTTTCTGAAAATAGAGCAGGCTGTTGGAAGTGAATATCTATTGAACTACTACTGTCTAAAGTGGTTAGAAGTCTAAGAGCAATCACTGTGGTGGTAATTAGAAATCCAGGAATTAAAAAAGAAGAAATGGGCTTCCTCAGTGGTGACACAAGCATGGGGTTATGATCTATTTCTGCATGGAACTGAATTTTCTCGTGTCCATTTATTTTTATACTTTATGCAGCTTCAAAATGCACAGAAATTCCCAGTTGAAGTCCTTATTTAATTGGAAAGCAGCTGGCAAACCGTGGAGCTGTGCATAAAGTATTGTGCTTCATCTTTTCCTTTCAGACATCCCTTTGGTAATACCTTTTTTTTTTTTCCTTCCCCTCCCCGCCCCACCTCCCTGTATATATAGGCTGCCAAAATGGCAGAAGATGTTTTACAGACTGTGGAGAAGGTGACCAAAGAGAAGGATGCCATTCACAAAGAAAAGATTGAAACTTTGGCCTCTTTGGAGAACTCTAGACAGACAAACGAGAAGCTACAGAATGAAGTAATCACATTTAAGTGCTTTTACAGTAAAAGTTTTGCGTAGTTTGTGAGGAACAACTACTGAATTACAGAGAATTAGGTTAGGCGAGACTAGATTCTGTAATTTTCTCACCACGATACTCAGTCTTGACTGGCTTGTGAAAGCTTACTAGTTGAGTGTATCTTGATGGAAAATCTAGGTGCCTTTTGTAGCCATATGACCTATGTTATTTTGTGTTTTGCATGTGGTTTCAAATACTACATAGTATATAAGGTCATTGCCCTTAATTTTTTTTGTTGGTGCACCAAGATTTATCTTGTGTATTGGAGTTGTGGATGCTACAGCAGCTTTTGCAGATCACAGAATCAAGAGACCTAGGTTTGACTTGAGGCTTAATCAGTTCTGCTAAATAGCTTTGGATCAGTTGCTTAGATGTGACCACTCTGTGCTTCAGTTCCCTGGTTGTAAGCATGGGGTGCAACTCCATGCTCCCAGGAAGTGCTGCAGAGCTCTGAGTAACAGAGCTCTTTCCACAAAAGTTATCGCTCCATTTGTCACCTATGATGCATTCCTTATTCTGTACATCTTCTTCACAATCTTTACATTTGTAATGTTATAATTTCTTCTTTTTTCCACTTTTCTGTTAATCAGAATTGTGGTTTGATGAGGTACATGTTCTCCTGAGCTATGTGCTATACAAATACATGAGCAAAACAGCCCCAAAGAACTTCACAGTCCAGCACGTACAGCAGTTCCTCCAGGGCCCTGTTCTTCCATCTGTGTCCTCCCACCACGGTGTGGTACTTCAGGGTTCGAAGAAGGGAAGAATGTCCTCACTAATCTCTTTCACACTCTTTTGTCCCAGAGTATCTAGTCTAACATTGGACTGGCATCTTTTCTGCAGATCTTGAGCACCCTGTGGCCTCTTCTTGATGGCTCTTTCATCTTTTGCAGCTCCCATAATAATGGGTAGTGAACAGCTGGGCTAACCTAAATGCCACAGCTTGTGCTGAAACAGTAATGATTTCCAACAAGATCCGATGACTCGAGAATTAAAAGCAGTGACATTAATAATGGCTGGGATTCACTTTCTGGATTTAAAAAAAAAAAAATCCACAGGGTCCTGTAATGCCATGAGAATGGCTGGAGATTACCTGTTATGTAATGTAATGTGTGGCTGAATGTGAACAAATAAGGTTCGCAAGCCTGTGGTGTTTACATGGTAGATGCAAGATCAGTAAATAGATATACAGCAATTTGTCTCATGCAACGAGATCTCTGAAAGGAATTCATTTCTTATGGTTGCAAGCACAACATTCAGCCTACCGTTTCTCAGAAATTAAGGTATGGTAAAGCAGAACGTTTTATCAGTTATTTTAGAGGAATGAAGATCAAAAGAACGGCTAATTTTAGCAACAAGCATTGAATTAAAAAAAAAAAAAAAGTGCTTTGAGTAATTTAGCATTTAAAACGGAGGTGCTTTGGAGCTTTACCTTTTGTATCAGGGTACATACATCAGATTGCTATAAGCTGCTCTTCAATGGACTTTGAATTCTTTGTGCTGCTCAACTTGAATGCAGAAAGTCTCATAACATTTTTTGGTTAGACAAATGCTTCTCAGCACAGACAGACTGAATTAATTTAAGGACTAAAGATGAAAAAGTGGAACAGCTCAGCTCAGGCCCCCGTTTTCCCGAATGTCTTTTCCAAGTGCTACACCTAAGAACTGGATAGTTTCATTAGTGTAATGAGGCTTTTTTCCTCTTTAAGTTGGATATGCTTAAACAAAACAACCTGAAAAATGAAGAGGAACTTAATAAATCAAAAGAGCTTCTAAATCTGGAGAACAAGAAAGTGGAAGAACTTAAAAAAGAATTGTAAGTATTTCAATATTAAATCTGTTAAACCATTACTTTGTAATTACATTTACCTTTCATTTTTTAAAAAATTGTCTTTCAGTATCTCTCCAGTATCCTCACATAAAGCAGATATTAGATCAAAATTAAATATCAGTTTGATATGCATAAAACTTGAAATCAGAATGTTGCTCCTGAATTGCTGAAGGGTGTTGAAGCAAATCCTCTCTTCCAAGCACTGGTTGAAATAATTTCTCTGCTGGAGGAAGTATAGAGTTCTGCCACCTGAGGGCACTAGGTTATTTTAAAAGCTTTATTATAAAGAAATTCTGTTTGGATTGAATTACAAGTACACTTGGAGTGTTAAGTAGTTTTAAGTAGCTTCATTTACAGAAAATCTGGCTCTGCTTTTATTTTTCATTGTCTACTTTATCCAGTTTATTCCCATTGCCCACTATGCACTTATTTTCTAACTGGTACACTACAAATGCCATAGATAGTATGTAAAACTAGAGTTAATTGTCTATCATTTGAGATGCTTCACTTGAGAAACTACCTCTTATGTACTACAAACTAATCATTGTACACAACAAATTAACCACAAAGCATCTGATATAAAGTAACTTGCCCTGTGAAATCTCATTGTACCAAAGCTTTTGGCATGCTGCCATGAATAAAAATTCCTAGTTATTGCTACCTTGCAGTAGCTGCATGTCTCTCAGCTCTCAGAGATGTGATGTGTTAAATCCCGATCTCTGTTCCCATCTGCGCTCCCAGAAGAATTTTTGTCTCATGGAGTAAGAGCTGGAATCTGGACTAAGAGCTAAGAGCAGCTTTGACTAATTGTTATTATTACTGTTAGTTCCATGAGTTATTTTGTGACAGTTCTTAACCACTGCTCAGAGGCAAAAACAGGGCACAGAGGAAATAAATACATAGAATTAATACAAAGTTTCTGTATGACTGACAGGTTTTGCTGCTCGCTTTTAAAAACCTGCATGCTTGTATAGACAGCAACCTCCTTTGAGAAAGGCAGGTTTTTGTTCCATGAGCAATTCCTACCTGCTTCAGTGCTTGTGGGAAATGCCAAAGCAAAATAATTATTTCCAGACTAGTTGCTCTAATGCTAGAACAGCGAGAGGCCAGCAGGCTCTGGTTTCGTGGAAAGACAAAATATATTAAGTTGTAATTAGTCAAGCAGAAGTTGTTTAAAAAGGATACTTTGAAATTCCTTAGCACTGAAAGGTGTTCTCATGACCCTGATCACTTTGTGGTTTTAATTTTTTTTTTTTTTCTTAAAGTTAATCTTAGTTATAGATTATTGCTGAATGTGGTCTCTAATCATCAGCAGTAAGAGATGTGGATAAGTGGAAGTTTGTCTAGTTGTTTTTTTTAAATTGATCTCTGTTGTCATAATTGTTTGCTGCCTTGTTTTAATTAGAGTACGGAATTAGCTTGCTAAGATCCATTTCTTGACCAGCAGTAACGTGGGTAGAGGGAACACCATTGAGAGGCCAGGTGATGGAGGTAGTGCCCCGACCTTTGCGAAGGAGAGTAGGGGGAAAATTTTGCCCCCCAGGAGCTGTGACGGTACATAGGGACACGCTGCTGTCCTCTGTAAAAGAACCTTCTGTGTAAAACTAGGATGAAGAAAAGCAGAAATACCGGCTGGATGTTGTGTATTCATTTAGTACTGTGTACTGCCAAGTGCACTCACAGCTATCAGTTTAAAGTTCCTTAGCACTAGACACGGGAGAGCATTTCACACAACTTGACCCCAGTATTTTGTGTGCTTTGTTTGCAATGCCCTGACTCTACACTATAATGCTGAAAGCAGAAAGAGGAGAAGTGGTTAGTACTGCAGTTCAGCAAACAATTGTGGTTAAAAATAGGTATGTTCCTGCATCAGCAAGTAGCTTCATACCAAGATAATTTGAATCGATGTTCAGTGATGTGGGCTAGCCTGTTTAATCCAGTCTAGGTGGATCAGATTGGAAATTGGTCCAGGTGAGACCAAACAAGAAGCAATGGTTGGAAAATTTTAGTCATATTGCATGCTGAATTAAAAAAGTAAATCAGCCTTCCTTTTGTTTAAATGTGCCCAATAACAGACCACAGAGTCCTTGTATTTTGAAGTGCTTGAATCAGTTTCTGACTTACGGGTCACAGTCATAAAAGTATTTTTAGTATTCCAGTCAGGGTTTAACTCTGTGTAATATTGGCACACAGGGGTACTGAGATTCCTTTTTATGAAAACAAAACACAGTCATAAAAATTACTGTTTAGTGAAATGGAGATTATCTTTTTTATTTTTCGAAAGATATTGTCAAATAAAAACTTATGTTATTTGTGTTACAGGCAGACATGCAAAATATTTTTTTCAAAAACTTGTTGAAAATAAACTTACTTTAAGGAAACCACATATATGAGTAGCAGCATAGGCTAATGAAACCTGCAAATCCATTTTTTTCTTCAGCTTTTGTTTTATCTCCTTTTCAGTTTTGTATCTGTTAAAATAATGGAATAGATTAGACACTTTCCTCCTGTGATCTTGTACATTCTTGTATATTTGGGTGTCAGACCTTGTAGGGACCATTTAAATAAGTGGAACTATAAGATTTTTTTTTTTTAAAAAACAATTCTTGTTTTACCTCTGGCTACAAAGTTCACTTCTGAGAATGCCTAGGCTATAAACCTTGCCAACACTCTTGTCAAACCCTACCCTATATTTCCAAATCCAAGCATGTGCTAACCATTGGAAGCATGCAGAACTCCCAGTCTGAACTTACCTTCCATTTCTTTGAGGATCTGATGCACATAAAGGAAAAGAAGTTTTGTGCTGCTACTGCTTTTCAGGGCTAAACCTACCCCCCTGTGCATCTGAGGTATAGATTGTCACCTTTATTATAGATCCCATTAGACACGTGACCTAGATGTATTTTTCCAAGCTGTGAAGCTGAATCTCTCCCACAGTTTTTTCTTGCCTCTCTCGTTCCTATGGTAACGATGCACTCTCTGTCCTCACAGCGAAGCGCTCAAGCTGGCAGCAGCTCAGAAGTCCCAGCAGCTTGCAGCTTTGCAAGAGGAGAACGTGAAACTTGCCGAGGAGCTGGGCAGGAGCAGGGACGAAGTCACAAGTCATCAGAAGGTAGAGTGGCTGGAACGTTTCCTGATCTATGGGGAAAGTGCTGTGCGTGCTGTTTCCGCTGATGCCTGGGTGACGTTTCACTGCATGTTTGTGCTTGGAAGATGAGTTGTTCTGAGAATGTTTTAAAATAAATTTGGAAGCCACCTGCATTGGGAGGTTAGAACTGCAGGCTAACAGGAGGTTACGTAACACGTGAAGGATACTTAGGAGGCTTGGGAATAAGCATAAATTAAATACGCTTTAGCCAAATGTATTAACAGACACTTGCTATTTCTGTTGGGAGTAATTTTGTTATACAACTGCGGAAATCTCCAGCTACCCAGTACTAAGGAAATCTAGCTATTTAATTCTCCTCCTTATTCCTGTTCTTCCCACTAAAAAAAAAAAAAGTACTTAGGATATATTTCAGAATACTGTTTAAAACTACTTGGTTGAACTCTGTGTCTAAAAAGCGCTATGCACATGTATTCTTGCTTAAACTTCATACTGTGCATGTACAGGAACAGTGCTGCAGCCAGGTAATGGGGACTGGGGGACTAGAATCAATGTAAGATGGTTTTCTGGTGGTATATTATAGGGAAGAAAAAGACTCAAATTTTATTTTTTACTATTACATTTTAACATTTTGTTAGAATCTTGAAATACAAGCTGTTACACAGCTGATACCACTGGTACTTGCCAAAAGAGAAATTAAATTTACAGCCATTAAATATGGTGGGTTTAGTTCTTGTGGAGCAGTTCTGGTAATTGCCACACCATGAAGACATCTTTGGAAGATCTTGTCCAAAAGCAAGAACATAGAAGACACGGGTTTATATGTTGCCTTTCTGAGATGGCACTTGTGCAGAAGGGGAGTGTGCTTCTTCCCAGTGACAGTGGAACAGATCTCTTACATCCTGCAACAAAGACTAATATTTTTAAAGCCAAGAGGCTGACTTTTCCCCAAAGGTGCTGTTTTGAAATACTGAGGATGGGTGACTATGGATCAGGCCGATTTCTAAACCCTTCTGGCTGCTGACAGGAGTAATGCATGAGCTGCTTCATCCTAAAGAGCCTTTGGAGATGATTAACGAGAGTCCCAGACGTGTGGGCTCAACCACTGACTCATGCTGCATCTGAGTAGTGGTGTGGTAAGAGAACACTGTCATCCTGAACAGCCAGTGGGAGCTCTGCTCCCCACTCCCACATGTTTTCTTAAATTGTTTCAGAATCTTTGAGGCAACCTGTTATTTTCAGAAGGAGTTGTAACTTGAAAAGCATTCGGCAGTGTTGGTCAGATCTTTCTGCCTACCGTATGTAGCCAGAGTTGATATACAGAAAGTCCCTGAGGGAAGGGACCCTCCGGCCCCCCAGGCCAGGCTGGCCGAGGTCACTCCAGTCTCCATCTGTGGCCTCTGATGTTTCCAGGTGACCTTGCGAAGGAGTCCTGCAGTCTGCACCCTGCCCCCGGGGGATCTGTCAGCAGGGATCCTTCTCTCACTGCCAGGATAGAGCTTGCTCTGTGAAGCACGGGGATTAGTCAGTCATCTTGCAAACTGGAATATTCTCAGTTTGCCTGCACCATGGCCTTTTCGGCCCATGAGTAGGTGGCTCCAAGCTCAAAGATCTGGAAGATCTGCTAGAGCTTGGAGAAGCACTCTGTTTGCCTTCTTCAGCCGTTCCTGTTGCGTTATGTCCTCTTCTGCGAGGAAGATGTGATCTGAATCTCGGAAACGTGGGAATGCCGTCTGTTGCATTTTCTAAACATAGTATTTGGGCTATGATGTCCTTAGGTCTAGTGAACTGCACAGCCTCCTAAAAAACTGGAAGAGGCACTTGGTATGCCAGGGAGCTCTGTTGTGGCAAAAGGATCAAAGGCAAAATGGTGTTGTTTAAAAATGAAATTTCCTGCCAGGTATCACTTAACTAAGGAGTGCAGCTCCTCTCAGTTCAGTGTTGTTTGGCTCTTGTAGGTGAAACGTGTGGTCCACCTGCCCAGAACAGTTGTATTTCCTGGTTGCTCCTAAGAAGCAGCATTCCCTGTCTCATCTGGAGCCTCTAAAGTACTAATGATCCTTTTCAGTCTGATAGAAACCTGCTGTTACCCCCAGGAGCAGGACTTTTTTCATGTTCCCTTTAGATCTTACCCAACCTAACCTTACAGTCCCCTTGTTCTACCTTTGTGCTGGGTTCTCTTCATGAAATGGCAAGAAAACCAGTTGGCCTTGAGGATTCTCGCAGAGACAGCGCTGTCTTGAGCTCCACAGAGATCCCCCTGCCACTTCTACTTCACGGCCACTTGCGTGAATGTACACTGTGTTTAGGCACTAGGCTGCAGCATGTTTTTTGGGCTTCCTTGGTTCAGGCTGTCTGCGGGGAGTGGAAAAAAATGTTATTATGAAGAATTGCTGGATTAGCTTATAGAGAACAAGCGTCCGTAGTGGCAATGAAGAGGTTTAACAGAGAATGGGAGTGCTCGTGGAGCTGCATTTTATGCAGTGGATACTGAAAAATTGGACGGTAGGGAGGAAAGCACAGAATATAGCAGTGCTTCAGTCTGTGTGAGTTTCTGTGCATGTGCCTATTAAAATGCAGTAAGAAAGGTAGCAAGCATATGTTTTAAGTATTTTGAGCAGTCACTATGGTAACTATATAAATTCTAGCAAGTGTGTTAGTCAATTGGGTTAGTGAATCTGTGGCTGCATGTGACACACTTTGCAAAATTAATGAATACTGTTTCATGAATGATTTATCCTGACATCTAAAGGTTAAAGTGTCTTACACTAAAGATGCTGAGGGATGCTTTTCTATATTAATCCATAAGTAATTAGCTGTTTAATTAGTTAAAGACTCACAGTCAGATAGATACTGAACTCGGGGAACTTTTCTGGCTTCAAATCATTTGTTGTGGTATTTTGGGAGCTTCAGACCTGCCCAGGCATTTTAACTTCATTGGAAAAAGTGTAGACACCTCTACCAGCTCAGCTGGTCCATCTTTTATTAAAGGTATATGAGAAGTCTGCTCTGAGGCTAATGAGAGAGTGAGTGGATTGTTGGAGAAATGTTAAGGAGAGAAGGGGTGTCCTTTCTCTCCTCCTACCACAAAGCTGCTCGAGGCTTGATCCATGAGCCATGCAGCTGCAAGAGGAGGTTAGAAGCTGCAGAAATCCCCTATCATCTTGTCCTTTACTTTTCTCACTTTTAAATTCACTTCTGTCTTGGTCTGTTTGAAAATCACTCACAGCCAACTAGGGAACTGAAAGGGAAGAGAGGTGCAGGGTTTATGCTCACCGTCTTGGAGCATTCTACAAATATTGAAGGATTTTCTGAGTTAAACAGGCACCACAGTCTTTTCCTAAAAGAAAACAATAAAAACGTGGGGTGTGTTTGGGGTGGAGAGCATCATGGAGCTCTATGGACAGGGCGTCAGGTGAGAAAACCTCACACTGACATTATTCACCCTTTTTCCAATTGCAAGTGGCAGTCAAGAGCATCAACACCAGAAAGTTAAGCTAGCTGAGGGTGAAACGAAGCAGTTTGTGTGTGGAAGGTGGCCAGGGTAATGCTGCACGGTATGACCATAGAGAAACACTGGTGCTGGTAGAGGAGAACTCAGAAAAAAACAGCTGTAAAAGTGTGATGCACAAGAGATTGCAACGTGAGTCTGAGAGGGGAGAGGGACCGTATAAAGCAGTTGTCAGAGGGGTTCTGGAGAGGCGGCCGAGTAGCGTGCAGCTCATGGGGGTTTACAAGTGAAACATTTCTCAGAATTTTCATATTCTTTTTTCCTTCTCTTTTTTTGTCATCAATCTGTACAGATGTAAGGAGCTCATCTAGGCTGCCTCTGTGTGGGAAGCAGACAAAATTCTTAGAAACAGGATATACTTTGTGCTGCTGGTGAAATTGCTGGGTTTCACTTGCCTGCAGGAGAAATTTGGCCATACCCTCATAGTACTCTGGCTGCTCTGCAGTCTTACTTACAGTGGCCACTTTCCTTGAGACACACATTCTGATTTGCTTTAAGACTTCTTAATATAAGTCTCTCTACACCCTTCTAGTATCTATTTTTCATATCAATAAAGTTGTCTGATGAAGCCCTTGTGAAATGTTACCAATTAATCTTAAACCTAGAAGGCTTAACAGCACTGCAGTACACGAAAGGAGAAGGTAAGTTGTCGGAAAATACAAAGACAGTTTATCTAGGTGAGCTGCATTTAGCTGAGAATTGGAAGCTGGCAGACAACCTTCCTTCTCATTGCAATTTGCTTAATGCTTTCCACACCTGTGCCAAACGTGAGCATCTGCACAGTGCTGAAAGTATTTAGTCAGTCAGAGACTATTTGATGTTGTTCCTGGGGCTCTGAGGTTTCCATTAGAAATGTATGTCTTGCTGACCTTGTGGATGAACCCTGAAAGCTTGTGAAATTGAAGTAGAGTTTGCATTCAAGTCAAGGCACGGGTAGTTGGGCCTATAAGCAGTTCTGCAGGGCAGTAATTTCTGACTTTGGCCACTGAGTAAGAAGAAAGGAGAAGATGATGAAAAATAATTAATTGGCCTGAAAAATTCTTGATTTCTTAACCTTATCAGCAGTTCAGTTACCCCAGTGTTTCTGTGTAGGGGCTTCACGGTTTTATTGTTGTACAAATCATGGTGGTTTTGTTTTGCTTTTCCTAAACCTATGTGTGCCTGTCGGTTTGGAGCACAAGAACCTGCATCAACAGTATTTTCCCCAGAAAGCCTTATTAGTGGTAAGGGCTTAGGGTAATGCCACTGACTTACAGGTTCAGGATACAGTAACAAACACCAGACTAACAGCTTTAGGGATCAATAATTTCTCTCTAAATAATGGTACAGTAACAAATACAGATCAGTAGTACAATTATCCAGCTCAGAACAACACCAAATCCAGTAATTTACCAACACTGGGCTAAACTTACTAGCCAGGTGCACAAAGCCTTATTGTTCTTTTTGGTGTGCACGGGGCCTGGCAATACTAGCCTCACACCTCTCTTGTGTGCACAGGACATGAAAATAGTATATAAAGCAGTGATGGCCCCTCACTAGCTAATATTCTTGGTCACTGAACAATTTGTGTTTGTGTGTGTGTGTTGTCCTAGTAGAAAATCAAATACTCTGGGGATTTTTAGGCTCTGTAGCCTCTCCCATGTTTGTTTTACAATGATTATGATGCTCTGATATTATTATACCAAGGAAACAATCTTTAGTGTATTAACTGTATTCTTTTTGTACTTGTGTTTAGCTGGAAGAGGAGAGGTCAGTTCTCAATAACCAGTTATTAGAGATGAAAAAAAGGTAAGTTGTTTTTTCTGATGTGTGTTTAACTATACATCCCTACAGAAAACTTCAGAAAACATAATACAAGAACACTGCTAAGAAAGCAGTTCTCTTTTACTGTATCATAGTTAAAAGTTCTGAGGTTGTTACATTGGACTGTAGATGGTATATTACCCATTTTCTTTATTAAAAGTGAGAAGGAAATGTAATTGTATTCATGTAAGCAGCGGTATTTACCATTTCCCCCTTAGTCATGCACCTCTTGCACTGTAGTAGTTCTCTTCATTTTCAGTAACCAATTTAGTGTTTGGTTTTACTCTGCTCTAGAATATTGGATTGTCCCTCAGCCTCAGAAAAATGCATGCATACAGACCTGATCCAAGTTCTTAAGAAACAATGGAAAAATATAGTGATGCTAAGGATTGTTATTTAACAAAAAAAAAAAAAAAAAAAAAGAGGAAAGAAAAGTAGCAGTTATTCAGCACTAAAATGCTTGTTCTCATAATTTGGGAATATTGAGTTCATCGTGGCAGTAGTTATTGCAGTTCATTCAGCACTGTTTTTAAATACCAGGAGATTTATCCTGGGTGACTGGAGCATCCATTTGTAAGCTGTGCTGTTCAATAAATGGTCCCAAGGTACAAAATTTACTGCCTTTCTGCAATATGTGTACAGAAAGGTAATTGGCAAGGTGCCACAACGTCTTTAGGAAAATGTGGGCTCTTCAAAAGTAGTTACATAAATCCTTAGAAAAAGACACAGCTCTCCATGACACTGAGTGTGTTCCAGGAAAAACAAACAAACCCCTGTTAAATTCCCTGAATTTATAATGGTCGCAAAAAAGAGCAGTGAGTGGCACTTTGGTATTTATGCCCATCCTTAGCTACTCAGTATTAGACTCTGATCCCTGGTTTGTTTCCTAATAACCTGTTATTTGGGAGGTGGGTCGTGCTCTGCTGCAGCTCACACTCTGAAGGACAGCATGGCGTTGCACAAGGTAAAGCTTCCTCAGGGAGTATCAGAGTTCGGGCAGTTGTTAGACAGAGGCAAGTGACCAGCTGAAACTCCAGCTTTAACCACTCGGCCTTTGGCTGCATAGAATAGCGTAAGGTTGTTTTTTTTTTTTTAAGATGAAGGAATTTTTTTTTTAAGATAAAGAAATTTTTTTTAAGGTGAAGGAGAAGATAAGGAGAGAAATCTTTAACTGGTGTAAAGACTATTTGACACTCACAATAATTAGTATGTTTACACCAACTGAGGATCATCTCCAGCATATTTGATGTGGAAGAAGAGAGGGAAAAGGAGGCTGTTAGTGCTGCTGACAGCTTAGAATGCTGTTTATAGCCTGTTATTTAACATGGTTTAAAACATGTATGTTAAATAGTGTAACTCCTGAAAGTTATTTGAAGGAAGAGAGGACAGAATGGGGACCCAAGATTCATTCAATACTTTCCAGCAGTTCTACTTCACAGCATACATTCTAAAAGACAAATTATTTAGTAAGTTATAAAAAGAAAGGTGTGTGGCTCTCATGTTTTTCCTCCTGTTTTTACTCTGCGTAAGCTGCCTTAAATAATCTAGATAAAATTCACTTTAATGATTTAATAATTAACATTACCTTCAGTAGGTTACACTGAGATGCCCAAGTTAGTGACTGCTTAATGATATTCCTTTACAGTGTTGAATAAACTGCAATAAAAAGGACAAAACAAGTACCAGAAACAGTCCACATTGCGGAAGCAGACTGCAGGCCATGAGGGGTTGAAATATGTCAGCATGTGACATTATTTGCTAACAAACAAAGATAGGCTGATTGAAGAGCTAACTAAATAAAACAGAGTCTCTAAATTCCCAAATTCCACTGACGTTTGTGATGAGACGAGCAATGATTTCTTCCTTTTGTCTTTTAAGAATTTGAGATACTGAAAGAGAGACATCTTTTTGTTTCAATTAGGTCAAATCTCTAGCAGTAGTTTTCTCGCCCTCCTTCCACCCACAGGAATTCTCTTCCTCCACTTTAGCAACTCCCTCTATGAAACAGTCCAGCTAGAAGTGACAGGAGTTTGATATTTATGAATCGAAGGGGGTTCTATGTTACTTCAGCTCATGAGGCTCATTGTGGGTTGCTAACTGTCTTACTGTCTTTGAGCTTGCGCTATTTATCGATACTCATTTCATTCCTCTCTCTTCCCTTTCCTACCCTTGCTTCCTTTGCTATATCTGTGTGTCTTTAATGGTAAGACTCAAGAAAGTCTATCCACGTTACAATAAATAATTTAGTTTTTTGTTTTTTTTTTTTTTAAGTAAAGTTGTTGTACATATTTTGGCTGCCTTTGTCCCTTGGTGTCTTGCTTTTGTTTTGTAAATTACTCAGCTATATATATATATATATATATATATTAAAAAAAAAAAAAAGTCTATATTTTTTACCAAAACAAAAAAGCCCCTTGGTGCAAATTTAGGTCTTCCTTACAGTATTTTGCATTTCTACTCCATGTTTCTAACATGTGGTTCTTGTTATCTTGCATTTTTAAAGCTTGCCCAGTAACACTTTAAGGTATTTGCTTCATTCTTAGAATTTCTTATTTTTGTAGTAAGGGAAGAATCTGGGTGATATTTTTTTTTTTTTGTTACATTAAAACAAAACAAAAACCTCTCTCCCATGACTTTCACACACTGTTTAAAACATGGTTTAACCTCCTCAAGAAAGTGAAATTTTAAAAAGGCTTGTGAAATGGCAAAGTAATCTTTATTCTTGGGATTTTATTTTAATCTCTGCTGGCAAGCAGTTATTTTGGACTTGAATTGGCAGGGGAAAAGTTCAAGTTCACCAGATCAGTTTCCTTTTTTTTTTTTTCCCTGATAAAATAAATAGTTTCCATGAGATTTTTCTTGCAAGTTATCAGTATGTAGTTATTTCACATTCAACATATGCTCCTTACATTTACTATCTCTCATATGAATCATACTACAAATGATACTGAGGCTGAGAGCATCAGTGGGGTAGACTCTCAGCTGATGCTAGAAGTGAACTGTGATCCACACTTACGTATAAGTAGTGACATATAGCTACTATATTTGTAGGTTTTCCAGTTTCAACATTTTAGAGGGCCTCCAACTAGAGCTGTAAAGCATCGTTCCTGGAGAGACTGCTCTGTAAAAGAAAAGAAACAGTGAACAGTGCTACAGTACAAAGACCTTTTTCCCCCTCTTGTTTTCTCTCCTCTTTTCTTCTCTTGTTTCTCTCCCCTTCCATTATAGTATTCTAGACTCCTATATTGAATTTGTAAATATATATTTATATGCTTACAAACTGTGCCTTTTTCAACCACCTGAATGCTTGTTGTGGTTGAAACCAAGCCCAATGAATGTCTAGTTAATCATATTTGTACAAAAAGCATGTGTTTGGTCTTGATCTCTTAAGATGAAGATCTGACCAAAAAGTGACAGCATTGGCTAAGTAACAAGCTCTTGAGCGTGAGATGAGTCACCGGGGTTTCCATCTGCCCTTCTACAGCTGCGTATAGAGCAAAGGGAAGCCCAGGTGAAATCTCAGGTACAGCAGAGCTTGTGAGCAGCAACTTCCAGATGTACTTTCCAGTAAACACTGGGTTTGCAGCTCGGAGGACTGGGGAGGGCTGCTGTGCTGTCAGCAATCCCCCGTGCGTTGGTGGCACATTTCCTTCCCACGCCACCACGCTGCACTTCTGATCCAATTCAGCAAAGCATTTAAAAACATGGGTGAGGCTAGAGCATGTATGTAATCCTGCTGAAGAACACAGAGATTGCTTCCATGCTTCCAGTGCTTTGCTGAACCAGGGCTGGCGAGGAGATCTATTAAGTGCCGTTGCCCTGTTGGGTTTATTAACAGGAGGATAACTTGTATTTGAAGGCAAGTTTGTACAGTCTGCAATTTGTTGTGTATCTGCTTATATTAATTCTCTCATTGTAAAAATATACCAAAACCAAAATCGACCTTTTGGTTCTTGTTTGGTAGCTGCATCAGCTTTTCTAAACCCCAGATTCTCCACTTGCTGCTTCCATTCCCGAGTATAATCTTAACAATGAAAGAATTGCATTAATTGTGCTCTCATTATTAAGTTTCCTATTAATCTTGAGTCAGCGAGATTTATTGTATTTCATGGTCTGGGTATCATGGCTCTCACTAACTGTAGATACTGTGGATATGAAAACTTTTCCATTTGAACTTAATTGCTATCGCTACCTACTGAGCATCATCATAGACGGACACGTTCTACTCCTGATCCCTCAAACAGTCTTAAGACAGTGTAGTTACTTAAATTGTTACATCCCGTGGTATCTCTGAAGTACTGACTCTTTCATGCTTTTTGTATAGTGGGTACACATTCAGGTAGCCTCGTTTACCTTCAGCCCTCTCTGCTAGTAAGAAGCAGCTCACTGCTGTGGCAGTGAGACAGTGACCCCCTAACCCAAGAGATATGGAATTGCACAGAAAAGTGGCTCTGCTGAAGCTCGGAGAGTTGAGAGCTAGCTGCTGGGCACTGCTTGGTGCTCTGAAAAGCAAGTTTCTCTTCTAGAGAAGTAAACATTTTAGAGTAACAATATTTTTTTAAAAACAAACAAACAAACAAAAACTTTTCAGCTTTTGTAGCAACAGTCCTCACGTTGGAGGACAGTTACTCACCTGTGTGTATTCTGTGGCCTATCAAGGAGACTTGTTAGCATCAGTGTAAAGATGTCATAGCTACGATACCTGGAGATGATTGTCAGGACAGGAATTGTAGGCAGAAGTCATATCTCTTATTGAATCAGCTGAAAAGGTTGAGAAAACTGGACATATGTACACAGAGGGGGTTGTGCCTGCTCTGGAGGATTTCTTTTTGACCATTCGTCTATGAAATAAAACAAATCCCACATGGTTTTGTGCTGAAACAGTAGTTATTAAAGGCCCAGAAACTCTCAAAGTACATGTTTCAGGAAATAATGATGTTACCAAAATTAGTGAGGACCAGCTGATATTTCCAGCATCATCCATGCTTTGCATGACAACTTGTATAATGAGCTTTGCATGTATGTTTTGTTGCTTGTTAATAATTTTCAGGAAGTAACAAAACTCTGAAGTTAGGTTTTGTGGAACATTGTGCAACATGTTTATTTATCCTGTATCTCCCCAGTCTATTAACTTGCTTCTTTAAATTCAAATGGATACGATGATATGCAGATTCTGGCATGTGCTACCTAGGTAAAGTTTTTGCTTTGTTTCCACAGTTGTAACATCTTAAATGTTTATACATATATAAAATCTTAGTCAAGTACAGAATTTAAATTTGCTTTTTAAGAACCACTTCTTACAGTAGTCTAATTCTTGAAATTAAATTAAAGTTATTTAGGCAACTACAATAATCTGTTCTTTAGATGATTTCTGATTTTATTTGGTTTCCTTTTAGAGAATCTACATTAAAAAAAGAAATTGATGAAGAGAGAGCATCTTTACAAAAATCCATCAGTGTTACTAGTGCCTTGATCACAGAAAAAGATGAGGAACTGGAAAAACTCAGAAATGAGGTAAATGAGAAACAGTGGGATGTTTCTTAATTTTGGATTAAGTTATGACTAGAAGCGTATGGCTTTGCATGCTTCCTACTGAAGAGTTCTCCAATCCTTTTTCTTTATTAATTTAGTGTAGTTAAACCTTAGAGTTAAATCTTCCGGTACCTGTGCACACTTAGGTGATTTCTAACATATCTTTTTGGTGGCTATTTAGCCCTTACGACTAAGGATGTTGCTTTGGTGCTCTGACTTCATTCTGGGAGGCCTAAGCAACCTCAAATAATTCTTACAGATCACGGTGCTCCGTGGAGAAAACGCTTCTGCAAAAACCTTGCAGTCAGTGGTTAAGTCATTGGAGTCTGATAAATTGAAACTCGAGGAAAAGGTGAAGAACTTGGAGCAAAAACTCAAGGAAAACAATGAGCAGCCTTTAACTGTAACTAGCTCCTCAGGTAAAAGAGCCTCTTTACTGTCTCTGTGCCTTCATCTTTAATCTTGTAGATTTTTGCAAATGTTAACCAGATAGTTAAAAGGAGGTTTAACCAACTGAGCCTCCTGAGAAATGTGACTTTCCTGTTGCAGGACACACATAAAACTTAAATGAAGGAAAAAATCTGACCAGCTGCAAAATGTGAAAGCTGCTGACATTGACAGTTAACCCCGCTCACAGCGGGGTGGGGGGAAATTTGACTTGAAATTAAACATGTGCATAAGCCATCAAACTTTATCCTGTTCATGGTGTGGCTTCTGTGCAAGAGCCCCTCTTAGACTGATTTTCCTTGCTGTAGCTGCAAAGTAACATGTAGGCATCGTAATAAAACCACCTACCTGAGCACCAGACTGGAGTCACACATTCTAGACCCTTGTGCTTCCCTTACGCTGAGCTGCTTGAACTTTGTACAGCTGCAGTCTCATCTCCCAAGAGAGAAGCGCTCCTTTGCAGATCTGTGAATGTTAGCTGTCACCTATACATCCATTTTTTTTATTTTAATAAGTAATGTATAGTATTGAATATGCTTCTGTAATGCAGTGGTCAAAAAAATTCCGCATAGAAGTCGCCCTTACCAAAGTTTGTACTGCGTGATTAGAAAGCAGCAAGAATAAGATGTTTTCGGTCTCTGACTAAGCCATTGTGCATCTCATAATTTAGATTACTGGATACTTATACCTTGTTTGGTTTTGTTTTTTTTCTTTAAAGGTGACATTGCTGCTAATCTACTTCAAGATGAAATTGCAAAAGAGAAGCAGGTATTTGATCTGAAACATCAGCATGCTAAAACAGCAGTGTGTCTGTAGGCAAAGGGAAATATTTTTCAAAAGACAGTTCCTATCCAATTTTATAAACCAGGATTATAATGGGCATATTTATCTTGTAACCTTCTGCTTCTGAAGGGAAATATTAATGACAGTAAATATTAAGAAACAAATGATGAGTGATGTTGGAGAAATAGTTCAGATTATTGGAACATGAGGGAGCAAGCAGGAAAGCAGGGGTGGCGAGTTTTGATGTGCAGCACGTTGGTGCGGTGCAGCCCAACAAAGCTCACTCCTAAACTGCTCCTTGGTTCTTGCTCAAGGTTTCTTGGATGAGAATGGGGAGTAAGGTCTGGCCTGCCTGAATCTGTGGTGCTTGCCACCCTGGAGAAATGGGCTAGCTGAGCTCCCATGCTACTTTTAAGCTTCTGCAGTTGAAAATGTTGATCTTGCTGCTACTCCACTGCAGAACTTCACTCAGAATGAGGGGTGGCTGCAATGGAGTAAGGAATTTGCGTAGTTAGCGTGTGCTTGGTAACAGAAAAAATATGTATCCAAGAGTATGATAATCGTAATGAACCCATGAAGCACTGCCATGTGGCCTGTGACAACAAATGCCAAGGAAACATAGTTAGAATAGAAGCACCTTTTGTTCATTATAAAAGTCCTTGTTAGATCGCTAATGTTGGTCATGTTGACTGAAAAATGCCCTCCCCGGTCTGTGCAGAGATCAGAAGTAGTGTAATTAACACACACCAATCTTTTTCTGTTTTTCTGCCTCCTTGAATTCACCTGCTGATGGCAACCCTTCCAATCAGCACGAGGTTTGTTCCACTTCTTATCTTCCTTTATTTTATCCACTGTGTTCGTTTGCCAAGCATTACTTGACGGTCAGCAGTGCTGCTACAGGCCTGGCTTGCTGGACTCTGTGGCTCTGGCTGTGGGAGAAGCTGCTGGCTGCACCACCCTGTCCCACTGCCCCCCCTGGATACCTCCGGGAGTGTTCAGAGGGGCAGAGAAGCTGTTCTGGCCAGAATTACACAACTGGGTTTACGTTCAACATGTAACATTAGAAAAAGAACTTGATGGATGGGTGGTGGGTTGAGACTCACCAATGTCTCCGATGTGTTGGCTGGGCAGAACTGCCTAGCTCCCTGGACAGAAATCGCAGAGAGAGGCTCGGAGATCCTTTGGGAATTCCTGTCCCTCGTTTTCTCTGTGTCCATGGGTGGTCTCAGTAATACAGCGACCCAGCAGTAAGAGTTAATGCAGATCTGCACATGTCAGTTTGAGGGTTATGCCTTTGTTGCTCGTTTTCTCTGAAGCTTTCTCCTCAACCTGCTGACTTTGTTCTTGACTATCACAGATTGACTTCCTGAATTCAGTGATAGTAGATCTGCAAAGGAGAAACGAAGAATTGAACTTGAAAATACAAAGAATGTGTGAAGCAGCCCTCAATGGCAATGAAGAGGAGATAAATAACTATGACAGGTATAAATCCTAAAGGAAAACCTTGGCTCATGTTTTGAGAACTGTTGGTAGCAGTCAGTTCTGTCAGCTGCACAATGCCCAGCCTGATTTCAGCTGTCAGGAAGGACAAACGTAGCTTTCTCTTGAATTTATTTAGGGTGATTGAATCCAGCCTTCTTTTTAGGTCCATTACTACAGTGTACCTGCTGGTGCAAAATGATTCTCTGTAGTTACCGATCGCAATCACTGATGTATCGTAACATACTTGTGCAGCTTGGTCGAGTTGGGCCCTTTCCAAATGAAGCAGAAGAGTGTTTGCTTTCCAGAGGCCAGTAGCCGCATTGAGATGCAGAGATCCAGTAGAGAGATAGAACTAAAACCCACTGGATATAATGTGACTTCAGCCTCTCTTCTAACAAGGGAAAAGAGAAACTACTTTATGTGTTTCTTTTTAAAATAATGTCTGTATTTGTGCAAATATTTACACAAAGCACTTTGTTTAGTAAACAGTATAAGGGAATATAGGGGTACTGCAATGTAGCTGAGCGCATCTTCATAAGGGGTTTTGTAATTAATTTTTTTTTTGTGGACCACCGTGGTGTTTCCTTAGTCTCAAGAATTAGGAGACAGCTTATTGGGCAGGGCAGGGAAGCCGGCCTTTCTCCTTTACAAAGAAGCACCCTGTTTGATTTGTGCTGGTGCTGATCTTGCAGTGAGGAAGAAAGCCTGTCCAAGAAGAAACCTCGCCTCTTCTGCGATATCTGCGGCTGCTTTGACCTTCACGACACTGAAGACTGTCCGACGCAGGCCCAGATGCTGGAGGAGCCGCCCCACTCGGCTTACCACGGCAGCCGGCGAGAGGAACGCCCCTACTGCGACACCTGCGAGATGTTCGGGCACTGGACGGCCGACTGCAACGACGACGAGACCTTCTGAGGCGCCGCGCGGCCAGGAGGACAGACTGTCTCTGCGCACTAACCGGACGATTTCCACCACCAGCATTTGTGTGTGCTGAATGTCAGGAAAAGGGACGGCGATTTTTGACCCCCTCGCTCCTATTCCCCTTGTCCATTCACTCCAGAATCAGTAAATGGATAAATATTTTGCTCCTCCACTAACAAATACCCTATTTCCCTTTAATAAACTTAAGTGAAATATAAATAAATGATTTAACAAATGATTTTATGCTATTTCTTCCCAGGTTCTGGGTTTGTTCCCACTCTTAACAAGAAATGTCCCCATGCTGTTGCATCTATTGATGGGAAAACATGTATAGGAACGAAGCACTATAGTTATATTAAAGCTTATTTAAATACCTTAAAATTATGCTGTTAATTTTCATATTTGCACTAAACCATTTTAAGGCTGAATTTGTACATTTAGATTTTTAAGCTTTTTTTGACACTGGACTGGGTTGAGAAATGTTTCATCTTTATCTTCATTTACTCATGTGACTGTGATTTCACTCAGTGAACGCGAGCCCTGGGCTGCACTTTGCCACCGGGGTGAAACACGAAATCGTGCCGCAGGTAAGGAGCGGAGCTGCTGTGGGGTTTTCTTCTAGAAACCCAGGTGCTGTGCACGCCTACAACACTTTGTGGGACACCCCTAATCATTCATTCAGCTTCTATCTAGCGTGTGTGTGGTGTGTGTGTGTATATATGCATATATATATATTAAAGTTATATTTTGGAAAAAAAAAAAAAAGTGCGTTTTCGTTCCTCTCTTTCCGTTCCGTTAGGGGAAACAACCGCGCCCTGCGGCTGCGTTGTAACTAAACAAAAAGAACGCTACCAGCGTTGTAGGATGGTTGCAGTAAGGCTTCACGCCGTCGGTCGCTGCTGACGTCACCCGAAGATTTGGGGCAAAAGAGGCGGGGTTTGGTGCCGCGGCGGTTGGCGTTGGCGTCCGCCAGGGGGCGCTGCGCGGGTGGGTGGGGCAGGCTGCCGGCGTGGCTCCGCCCCTCCCGCGGCGCCGTCACGTGAGGGCGGTGTCACGGCGGGCGATGGCGGCGCACCTGAGCTCGGGGCGCGTCAACCTGACGGCGCTGCGCGAGGCGGGGCGCAGGGAGCTGCGCGAGTTCCTCGACAAGTGCGCGGGCTCCAAGGTGGGCCCGGGGGGGAAGGGGGGGGGGGGGGGCGATGGCGGCGGGGCCTGCGCCTGACGCCTCTCCCCTTCCCTCAGGCCATCGTGTGGGACGAGTACCTGACCGGGCCCTTCGGGCTGATCGCGCAGTACTCGCTGCTGAAGGTAAACGCCGCGGCGGGGTGTGGGGGGAGGCGGCGGCCCCTCAGCTGCCCCCCGCCGCAGCCCCCCAACGCCCTCGCCCCTCTCCCCCCGCCGCGTTAGGAACATGAGGTGGAGAAGATGTTCACCCTCAAGCCGGGCCGCCTGCCCCCGGCGGACGTCAAGAACATCATCTTCTTCGTCAGGCCCAAACTGGAGCTGATGGACATCATCACCGACAACGTGCTGAGGTACCGCGGGGGGAGGCCACTCGTGGTTTTGGTCCTGGGAGGCAGCAGGGAGGGATCCGGTTAGGCCTGACGCTGCCCTGAGGTTTGTCCCGAACTGCGTGCAGGCAGTGAGGCTGCAGCAACTCCAGGGCCTCGGGGTGGGGTTTTCCACTTCAGCTGGGGATGCAGAGGGGGCATTCCTTGCTCAGGGGGTGTATGCTCCTTCTAATTAATTGGAATGAGCTGTTCTTTGATTGACCCTCTTTTTGAGAGCTGCAGGAAAACCTTTCCCAGGTTTCACACCTGTGGCTGGGTAAAAAATCTGAAACACAAAGCCAGGAATGGAAGTTGGCAATAATAACAAAGTGCAGCATTCCTACTTCCTTTGAATTCAGAGCCCCCAGCCCGCAGTCTGTGCTGGTTCCCTGCGCAGCCGCGTTACCGTTTGCTGTGCTCCTGCCTGTGACTCTTCCAGGGAAGACAGAGGCCGTTCTCCCCAGAGGGATTTCCACATCCTCTTCGTGCCGCGCCGCAGCCTGCTCTGCGAGCAGTGGCTGAAGGAGCAGGGTGTGCTGGGCTCCTTCATCCACCGAGAACAGTACAGCCTGGACCTGATACCCTTCGATGGAGACCTACTCTCCATGGAGTCTGAGAGCGCATTCAAGGTAAGCACTCGTCTCATCTTCGAGGAAAAACGCTGTGTGTTTTAGCACTGGCAGCTGGTGTTTGGTGCAAAAGCTCTCGGCAGGTTTCTCGGTGGCCGGCGCAGCAGGGAAGGGCCTTGCAAAGCAGGCGTGGCTCAATCCTGAGTGCTGAACCAAGCTGGAATGTCCCTGTGTGTTTTCTGAATAAATGCTGAGAGGACAATTGCTATGCCAAGCTGCACCCCAGTTCCTCCAGCTTTAACTGCTGGTGTTATTTTCACGAATCGAGCATTCATGAGGCTTAAAATACTTAGTTGTTACAAAGAACCAGCACAGTTTGTGGCAGTACATGGCCGGAGAGCTGTGTACGATGGTTAATACTGCACACTAAGCCGCACTAAGAATTAATAGCTGTCACATACCAGCTGTCTATCCTATTTCCTCAGAACACTGTGTCTAGACACGGAAAGGTTTGAGCGTTTCTTCGGCCATCTCTGCCTTATTAAGCGTAGCCCAGAGGATGCATCAGGGCTTGCAGCTGCTTGGCGGCAGCAATGGTGAGGTGCTGTGTGCTCAGGTTGGCCTAATTGGAGGGAGAGGCTCTTCACAGTCACTTTCTGGCTCTCTCGCTCCTGTCCATCAAACTGGGAGTAGCGTGTGGGGTTCAGAAATACTACAGTGTCTGGTTTGATCAAATGATTTGAGATAGTAACAGCACAGATAAGATCCATGTTTGCCAACAGCCACAGCTTTCCTTCAGCCTGTGTCTCCTCTGAACTGTCGATATGGCCCACCTTTTGCTGTGGAAGCAGCTGTGTCGGATCAACACCTTCCATCAGGAATCCTTCTCGTTGTTTAGGAATGTTACCTGGAGAGCGACCAGACCAGTCTGTACCATGCAGCAAAGGGGCTGATGACACTGCAGGCTCTCTACGGAACCATCCCGCAGATTTTCGGGAAGGGCGAGTGTGCCCGGGTGAGGCAAATGTTGCTGCTGAAAAAAAATGCATCTTGTTCTTTGGAACTGCCTTACGGAGTGTTTGGTTAAATGCACATGCGGGTTTTTTGAATCCAGCCGGGGTCCTTCCTATCATATTGGAATTTCAGGATCATGGCCACCAGGTCTTTGAAATCTCTGGCCAAAAGAACAATCTTTGCTGTTCCATAAGTCTTCCTGTCAGGAGGGTTTATCTGATTTTATATGCTTTTTTCTCATAGGTACACTGCTTTTGTTTTTAGCAGTTCTTTCTGTGCAGTTTTAACACTTAGCTGCTCTGTTGGTATCCGAAGGGCTGAATAAATTGGGAAGTGTATAACCTACTGCTCATGCCTTAGCTTTTTCATCTCTCCCCATAACTCACCCTTTTTTCTCCTCTCTGATCAACCTGCAGTTTAGTTGGTACCTTTTGTAATGAGGGTGTGGCTTGAGATGAACCCAGTGCTTTGGCCACAGTCAGTCTTGTGGAGCTGCAGAGAGCAGCAGAGCCTTTGGGGACAGTCTGTTTTTCTTTTTTTGGGGTCTTGTCCTGACCCCATCTGTCAGCTGGTTTGTACCTTTTGCCATTCTCTTGCTTTACACAGGGCTGTGCCCCATACTTTGCATAAGCATGCACTTGTAGGGCCTAGAAGTCAAATCCATCTGTTGTGGCCTGCACCATAACCAGACCAACATGATTTACTTGCAGCATGTGGCCAATATGATGATCAGGATGAAGCGTGAGTTCCCTGGAAGCCAGAACTCGATATTTCCTGTCTTTGATACCCTCTTGTTGCTGGACCGCAATGTTGATCTGCTGACACCATTAGCTACGCAGCTGACATATGAAGGGCTGATAGATGAAATCTATGGAATTCAGAACAGTGAGTACTGCTGGGTCAGGTGGAGGTCTCCAGCATGCTGGAGCAGGTTGCAGTGTGTCAGGTGGATTTCGGCATCACTAAATAACTGTGATGTGGGAGCCCCTCACCTGAACTTAGTGCGGGGATGGCTCAGTCCCAAGCTAGAGCCCATCGAGATCAGCTCTGTCTCTCTTTTTGCCTAGAAAGGGGAGTTATCGAATGGGCATATTTTGGATGTTGGCTGGGTGCAGGCACAGTAACACGGAACACAAAGTGTGGGAGTAGAAGTGGTAGGGTATGCCTTCACTCTCCAGCCTGGCTGGCTCACGTGCCACGCTGAGGGGACAGGGGCAGTTTGTAAAAGGCTCTTCAGAGCGCTCTACCAATCTTCAGGAGGTAGTAAGAAAAACTCCAGAGAGGCATTTATGGGTTTGAATCCCTCCTGCTGTACTGAAGACTGGCCGGAAGGCTGCCTCCAAACCTCTTTGAAAGCAAGGTAGCTGGCACTTGGGTTCTGATCACGTATGTTTGTACAGGTTTCCGGGTCCCTGTGACTCTCCTTAATTAACACATATGCACTGACTCATCTGGGCGTTTATATTAGCTTTGCTGCTCACAACTGTTTCTAGCTCAGGGGACATGTTTCCACAGCCTGCTTATCTTAACTCCTGGTGGTGAAGTCCCAGCCCTTCTAAGGGTTATTTCTCTGCATTTGGTAGCTTATGTGAAACTCCCTCCTGAGAAGTTTGCCCCGAAGAAGCAGGGTGAGGGTGGGAAAGATCTCCCCACAGAACCCAAGAAGCTCCAGCTGAACTCTGCTGAAGAGCTGTATGCTGAAATCCGAGACAAGAACTTCAATGCTGTGGGGTCAGTGCTGAGCAAGAAAGCCAAGATCATCTCAGCAGCCTTTGAGGTGAGGCCTGTATGTGACTGTGCAGCCCTCGGGCATTCTTATCATCAGATAAGTCACTGTATGCGTTCAGCAGGGCTGTGACTGACAGCTTGAGCTGTTGCCCTGGAGTAATCCCGTACAGAGTATTATGGCTGGCATAAAAAAACAATACGAATGTGGAAAATACAGTTGTTTTACAAGAGGTTTGATCTGTAAATTCATGCTCACCTGTCAGACAAAGCTGGAGTGTGTTTGTGGTTTTGTTTGAAAACATCCTGTTGATTCATAAAGAAACTGTGATCCCGTATCTTTGCTTTCAGACTTCATGGCAATTCTCGAGAGAAGTTGTTGCATTGTTTGATCATATTTCCTTGGGGTTTTTCTTTGCTTCTTCACTTCTGCCACATTTAAGACGAGGTAGTGGTACCTTAACTGAAATACTGTGCAGTCAGCCACATCTCCTAGTAAATATCTGTTACTGCAATATTAGTGGTAAAGGTGCTGAAGATGAATTATACATACTGGTTGTTAAAAAAAATAAATAAAAAAAAATAAGGAATTGTCAGAGGTAATAGGTGATAATGAAACAGCAGAATATTGGCAGGAGAGGACTTCTTAAATTGCAGGCTTCATCATTATCGCTCTCCTGTCTGCACTTGCCCATTTAAATCCTTCACATGAGTCAAATTATTATTATTTTTATTCCAAGTTGCAGCAAGAGGCAAGTAGCCCAAATGAAATACAGACCTCTGGACTGCTCTGAGAGCTGAAGTCGGCATTGTGCTTCATCAGATCCTTGCTCAAAGCCTGGGACATTGTTACAGCCAGGTACAGTGAATGGCAGGTTTCTGCTTGTGAGGGACACAGCCCCTGCCCGCCTGGTTCCTCAGCACCTTTCACTGCTGCTCTGAGGGGAAATGTCCCCCGTCTCTGACTGTGTTTGCCTGGAGCTCTGTGTTTACCGACACCTAGCGAAGTAATTCATCTGTACATAAAAAAGGTAGTTTTGCCGGTAAGGAAACTGAGGAGTGGCAAATGATGGCTGAATTCAGACAAAGGTGGAGAAAGGTGACTGGTGACACTGGTACAATGGAAAAAAAAAAAAAAAAAAAAAGCAAACAGTGTTGTGATCCTGTTGTATTATGTCCTGCCTCTTCTAATGACCAAAATGTTGTAACAGGTAATACTGTCATGTTAGTATAAGCATTTAAAGTCTTTTGTCTAAAAGGTTGCATATCTCTAACAGTATCTGCTGTTTGCAGTGAGTACAGTAAAAGACTTTTTCGTGATGAAATGATCTAGTTTGTGTTATTAATCTGAACAAGACCTAACCATTTAAACGGATTTCTTTAGGAAAGACACCATGCGAAAACCGTTGGGGAGATTAAGCAGTTTGTCTCCCAGTTGCCACACATGCAGGCAGCAAGAAGTTCTCTAGCAAACCACACCTCCATCGCAGAACTCATCAAAGACATCACCAGTGAGTATTCATTGAACAGTCTATCTAATTTAAATATAGCAAGATGCCAGACAACTTGATCAACATCATTCAGCTTGGCAAAAATTGGCTTTGCTTCATCCAGCACATCTCTGCTGAAATGCTAAATGTAGAAAATAAGCTATCAGTTGCTATTGTATTGATTTTCATTCTTTTCCCAAAGCATCTGAAGATTTCTTTGATAATTTAACAGTGGAACAAGAGTTCATGTCTGGAATAGACACTGATAAGGTAAGTAGATAATGACACTTAGTAACTCTTACATCTTCAAAAAGAAACAAAACTGTATTTCTCTGGGTTTTTTTCCATTTGGGTTTTTTGAGAGAGGAAACATCTGGTCTAGATGAAGTCTGTCTCCTTCCACTGTCAAGGTTGTGAGCTCTTACATGTGTCTCTTTGCACATTTGCAGTTTTTTCCAAGTGACATGCATCGCTGACTGTGGTTGGGGACGGTGCTGTGCTGCACTTTGCCAGGCTCTGGTTACCTATCACTGCCTGTAATGCAGATGTATCCAGCTGGAGTGCTTTGACTTATACAGGGATCAGTGAAAGACTGAAAACCTTTAATCAGAATATTTTTCAGTGTATCAGACAAAGTCTAGCTATGGTCTGGTGAATCGACATGCTTTAGAAAGATGCTAGGTGGAACCAGTGCCAGATCACTGTTTTGGAGATGGTCTTGAGCTGCCTGGAGAGCAGCTGCACCCTCTTTCTTGCTGTTTTTGAGATACCAGGCAAAACTAGATCTTTCTTTCCAGGTCTTCTAGTCACTTTAACAGGTCTTAAAATAACAGCTTATGTTTTGTTTTGTTTTGTTTTTTTAATAGGTTAACAACTATATTGAAGACTGCATAGCTCAAAAACATCCATTAATCAAGATCTTACGTCTCGTTTGCTTGCAATCTGTATGCAATAGTGGACTGAAGCAGAAGGTTCTAGACCATTACAAAAGAGAGATTCTCCAGGTTGGGCTATAACTTTTGGATCAACAAATTTTTGAGAAAATCCACATCAAAGCCTCAGTTCTACAACATTTGCATTCTAGACAGACACATCTTATATGTGGGTAGATCTGACTTCCAGTGTATACAGATAGAGGACTGAGGCTTCTGTTTGGGCTGATAGCAGTGACTTGGGAGGTGCCTATATGTATTTTACTATGTGTAGATACAGAGAGGTTTCTATCATTGCACTTTTTGCTATCATGATTTAAATGGGATACACTCTAGAGAGATCTTAAACAAAAAAACTTTTTTAAACTAACATCTTTTGCCTTTAAAAAAAAAAAAAACACTCTGGTTATGGTTTATTGATGTGGTATTAAAGGTGAATTCCTCATTTTGTAGACTTATGGCTATGAACATATATTGACCTTAAACAACTTAGAAAAGGCTGGACTCCTGAAACCTCAGACAAGTGGCAGGAATAATTATCCAACGATCAGGAAGACCCTGCGCTTATGGATGGATGATGTTAATGAACAGGTAATCAGATGCCTCAGCACTGAGCATAACATCTAACAATACAGGATTATGTGCAGCAGGAAAACCCTCATAGTTTTATTTTCTTATTTCTGTGGTGCTGTTTTGCAGCCTGAAGTAACGGTCACCTGCTGCTCATACTCTGCTCTCTCCTGCAGAACCCCAACGATATCTCCTACGTGTACAGTGGCTACGCTCCGCTGAGCGTACGCCTGGCACAGCTACTGGCTCGGCCAGGGTGGCGGAGCATAGAGGAGGTTTTAAAGATGCTGCCGGGTCCCCATTTTGAGGAGAGGCAGCAGTTGCCTACTGGCCTTCAGAAAAAGCGTAAGTTTTGCTTTGCTTTCCCATTTTTTTAAAGGGAGGTGCATCTTTCTTAGGCTGCAGTGAAGCAAACTGAAATCAGGGCTGGCATCTATCTCATCGCCCTGTCCCACTGCGGTATTATAGCCACCTAAGCCACTTTTGACAGATGGCTTTCTGGCCTCTTTAAAACATCCCATCACATATCCGGCCTGCTATTAATGCGTAGCACCATGTGCACTGCAAGTCCTGTAGAGCTGTATGTTTGTTTAACTTCTCATCAGAGTACTAAAATAAACCCTAACATTTACAAAGAAGGTCAGCATCACTCCCTAGTTTTAAGCCTGGGCAGGCAGAAGCACATCCTGTAGGGAGACTCTGGAGCTGGGAGTAGAGCGCATTTCTGGGCCACAGCCTGGTATTCTGCCCAGTAAGTTTCTTCTCTAATTCAGCTGCTGTCTTTATTTTAGTTTTAAGTAATTTCAAATTTGACTGACAGTTGATGGTTAGGAGATGTAAAAATAAAACTAAGACAACCTGTACATTTCTCTGAATACACAGGTCAACATGGTGAGAACCGAGTCACTCTGGTGTTCTTCCTGGGAGGTGTAACATATGCAGAAATTGCTGCACTGAGATTTCTGTCCCAAATGGAAGATGGAGGCACAGAGTATGTCATTGCCACTACAAAACTGATCAATGGAACAAGCTGGATCAAATCCTTGATGGAAAAACTGGAGCCTGCCCCTTTCTAGGGTCTGTGGCAAGAGACAGTAAATGTGAGAGGCTCTGTGGGACACAGGCACGTCAGCTTCTGGTCTTCTGGCATGGCTGCTTGAACACTGGAGAAACATGACAATGAAAGAAGCTTTCCTGAGGCCAGCTCATGATGCAGTTACCCTCATCCCTCTCCACACTTGTGTTCTACTGTTTGCAGAACTTCCTGGTAGATAAGCAGTGGTGAAAGGCACTAACACTGGGAGAAGGAGCGATCGCTGCTCATGGTCTGAATTGTCAAACAAGAACTGGAGGAGTGGGGATTTGCCCTGTTCCTTCTATTTGGCAAATTTGTTTGTTTTTTTGGGTTTTTTTGTTTTTTTTTTTTCAGTTTAGTTTTAGTGGGAGATGTGATTACTTCTTTTTACCCTCCTGAGGTGCTGAGGAGGTAGGATATTCTCTATTCTATTCTCAATTCCTGATTTCACACTGATATTACCAGTCTGTCTGTCTCTCCCTGGTACCTGACAGATTCCATCACTGCACTGGATCTGTTTCTGTTGGAGATCTGTACTCCGCTGTACCTCTGCTGTACCCAGGCTTCAGTTTCTTGCTTATCATTCTGATGAAAGGCAAGGAATTTGTGCTTCCCCCAGCTTCAGCACATTTACATCAACAGGCAGCAGCAAGGGCCAGGCCCCAGTAGCTACATTTTCTTACATCCTTGGAAGCTGACTGTACAGTGGAAAGAGAACTGCTGTAAAGGGGAAGCAATAACTTCTTTACTGCATAGGTTTAGAAAGGTCATGGCTCTTAAGCATCCAGCATCGTGCACCTGCAGGACCTGCTTAGCCTGTGTGGTGCCATAACAGGCTGGCTGTTAGGGTTAGTTGCCTGTAGGCCACACTCAAGTCCACTGTCCTGCACGCCTTGGCCAAGGCATTCGTTGGGTTTCCTGCAGCAACAGCACTGACTATGACTACAATAAACTGCACCCAAATTATGAGGGAGATGCTTGAGCCTTTTACTTCAATTACCCTCTGACAGGCTTGGTGTGAGGTGGCTTGTTTGTCCTGTGTACACCCACTTGGCTCTGGAAGGCAACTCCAGGGTACGAATGACATCAGTGTGGCAAAAGCTTGTGTTTGAAGACACACAGACACTCCCCACATGGGACTCAGGCCAAAGATAGCTACATCAGTGACCCAGTAAACAGCGGGTTTAAAACACACTTTTTTCACACCCCCTGTTCAGTTTATAAATTGCAGTACTTGTTGCCACAAGCTGTTGTAGAGCCCAAAATTATAAAATGGAATTTTCCATGGTTTTGGTGGCAGGGCCCGTGGTGTTGCTGGCTCCAGAAGCCTCAGGTTTGCTAATGCTAGAGCCTGGGAGCACAGACCAGGGGTTGTTGCTTATGCCCATGCAACCACCAGGGAGTCTGTTTCACACTGCATTGCACTCTTAAATTGTTAAAAACAACTAAAGCAAAGCACCCCACACCTTAGCACTCTATTAGCAAACATTTCTGCTCTTAATTATCTTGCATAATACATAATATGTCACAAAAAAGCCCTTTAGTTTTTCCAAGTTCTTACAGTTATGACTGTGGGTTTCAGTCTGTTTTGTTTTGTAAGATTGAGTTCTGCCAAATGAGCCCCTTCACAGAGCCCCTCTGTCTGCTTAACTCCAGTTGGCTTATTAGAATAAAATAAAAATGTATTTGATTTTTTTTTTGAAAGTGTTTGCTCTGTCTCCCTCTCTGGAACACAAAAATAAATAAAATAAAACAAAACCCTCCACTGTGGTAGCTGTGTCCTTCTCCCCTGCCCCGGCATAACTGAATTACTTAAATTGAGCCTACTTTACTAACATCTGGATGTTTTTCCTTTAAGCTTCTACATTAATTACATTCTGTTCTGCCACCTAACATACTACATCAAAAATACCTATAGGATTTCGTGACTACTAAAGAAAAATATATTTTAATCATTTGAGATGTTTTATTTCAGGTGGGTAGGCAACTTGCAGCCTTGTCTTGCAGAAACAAGATGCTGCAACTTTGACAATAATGCAAGGAGGAAACATGGATTGCCTTGTTCTACATTATTTCTGCAGTTCCACTGTAAAGTAGGCAATTTCACAGTATTTAAAAAGAAAATTGAAGTAGCTTTGGGTTAAAAATTAGATGTTACTGTGCAGAAAAAAACATGAAGAAACAATGTGATTCACTGCAATCCTTGCAGAGTATCCTTGGCTTGGTCTTGAGTGTCTTTGTACACAATTTCCAGAAATATATAGGTTTTTTAAATCTTAAGAACTAATTGCAATGAAATTAATATCTCCAATTGGGCAAGTTTGTGGACTAAGTTCAAGACATAAAAGCTAATTCAACAACTTGCTTACCTTTTCACTTGGACCAGCACAGGTGTGTGTTAGTAACACTGAAGGCAGAACTTACATCTAAAATAGTTTATGCCAGACACTTGGTAAACTTGAATTTACCAACAACACTACTGCATATTTTTTTGCAGATTGTAGCCTGCACGACCACCAAGCCAGAGCCATGTGGATGCTCCACCTAGACAAAGTCTCTTCCTGGAACCATTCAACAACAACAGCAAAAAATAAAAGCCATCTTGACTTTGATTGATTCTCTGGAGAAGCAATTACTACTTAACAGGCTTCCTGAGCAGCTTGATTATGTTCTGCTTCTGTCTAAGGCCTTGCTGACCATGCGGGTAATAATTTGATAACAAGAGAGCCTGATTAAATTAAGGGGCCATTTTCTACATCATAATATCTTTGTAGGTAAGAGATTTGATTTGCAGTATGTACTCTTCCTTTTCTCTGCTGTCTGTGGTTTACAAGCAAAAAAAAGAAAACATTACCCAACTTCCACCCTGAAAGACTTTCACTTTTCATATACCATTATCAGAAAGCAGTTTTGCTAAAAACACATCTCACTTCCCTCCTCATCCCCCTTGCTGCAAAAAAGCTTTAGCGCTTGCTCTCTAAAACGTAGGGATGACTTCTTGAGTGTGTAAGGGTGAAGCTAGAGCAGTGAACTACCTTCAGGTCTGGGATTAGGCTGTCTTCAGCACTCACTTGCTTGTGATAGAAAAGCCCGACTCAGCCCACACAGTTCCACCCTGTAATGTGCTGCTGATCTGGGACAATCCCCAGCTGTGTGTGAGCATCCTCCTCCCTGAGTGGCCCCAGAGGCACGGGGCACTCAGAGAACGGAGCAAGAAGCACAACAAGCAGCCTTCCAGATATATGCAGAATAAGAAGTGTAGGATGACACAACGCTTTGTTAGAGGGGAAAAAAACCCCACATTTAAAGAAATGCAGGTTTTGACCTGGTAACGCTAAGCCATGGCCCCTCAACTCACAAAATACTGTTGACAAAAGCACTCTGGGGAAGGGGAGCTACTTGGCAAGCTCTGTACTGCTGCGCTGCACAGAGAGCGCAAAGGCGCTATGTCATATCATAACTGCTCCTGACCACACCTAGTGTATTAGTCCTCTTGTGGGCTGCAAACACAACCTCATTACTCCCGACTCCCAGACAAGCAGCTCAGAAGGGGATCAAACTACAGCAAAAAACATTTAGAAGCCAGAAATTCCAGGGACAGCTGCAGAACAAAACTAGAGAAATAGGAACTTTACGAAGTAGAGCTCATCATCTACCAGGGTAAGCAGTTTACTTCTTTATCAACATCTTTTTAGATAATCAGAAATCACGTAAAGCCTATAGATAGAAAACATCAATACTTTGAACAACTGGGAAACCACGGCTGATTTTAAAATATAATAGCTCCTATAACGTATACATGTATCTGAGCTTAGAATTAAATGACTGAACTCTTTAATAAGACCAAAAGAGTGAACTTATTTTAATCAGAAAGTGAACTATCAATCACAAAAGCTCTTTAAAAAATATTCTAAGTGGCAGAATGAGAATTCAGTTTAGTTTGGGTGGCTTTAGACTGCTTAGATGAGAAATAATCCTTTTAAGTTAGCTTTATCTTAAGTCTGGTTTTATATTCCCTTTATGTGCTTGACCAAGAGTGTGGCTATTTTTGATCAGGTACAGTTATGATCAAAATTTTAAAAAAACACGTAAATTGGAGAGAGGGTAGAATTTTTTTTTTAGATGGGTCTTCACAGGTTTAAGCCTAAGGAGCCAACAACTTTTGTGAGAATGTTCAGCTTTTATTTTAAACTAGCAAATGAGTAACTTTTAAAGAAGTGATATATGACTTTCAAATACAGCTAGAAGATTATTTCTAAAGCATCTTATCCTGTGTCTCCCATTTAAAAGTTATTTTTAACATGAGATATAAATATTTGCCTGTGCAAACTAGTATTTAAACCCCAGTTTTCATCATTCTTAAACAAAAGGCTCAGTTTGTGCCAGTATCTCTATTAGATGCAATCATATCATTAAATATTAACGGTGGCTTCCTTGGAGGAATTGACCACTTTGATCAGAACACACTGTTGGTAATGCACCATCAGCGACCGCTCTGAATGTGAAGCTTCCTGGATGCACAGCCACTGACACAGGGGGCAAGATACAGGAGCCAGCTGCACTCTGCAAGGCCCCCTGGCAGCGTCCTCTGTGCATCTATAGTTAATTTTCTTAGTCCTGATTTGGAGACTTTGATCAGCTCCTGAACTCTTTTTCAACACTGAGCAGCTAGGAAACCCTGTACCAGTCGCAGAACCAGCACACACAAGCCCAACCTGACAATAACAATCTTCTTAGAAGGATGGGTGACCATTAACCCTCCTGAACACAGCCATTTCTCCCCACAACAGAGCCACCCCATCAGCTCTGCAGTCTCCTTGCTGGGAAAGACTCATCCTGTCCTTCTGCTTACAGAGCGGGGAGGAGCACGGCAGCAGCCAGCCCCAGAGATCCTACCTGACGTGGAAAACCATGCCGGACTCCTTCACCGTCCACTTCCTCAAGGTACTGAAGGAGCTGCTGGCCTTCGTGCTGTTCAGTTATACCGTGCTGGTCGGGGCACTGCTGCTCGCCGGCTGGACGACCTACTTCTTGGTGCTTAAATGAGAGCTCCTCTTCTGCTCCTGCAGCCATGGGCTGGCCAGAGGCAACAGGCTCCACCGTGCAGCTCGTCCAGCGCATCTGCTCCACACGCAGGATGGCAGCTCCTTCCCCCTTCCTGACTCTGCAAGCGTTTTGTTTCGTTACTACCTAATCACAATCTTATTTTCTTATGTAAAAAGAATAAAGATTTAAAAAAAAAAAAAAAAAAGTATCTACATGCATGCACTTTACTGATCTTTGTGGCTTTTGCAGATTGTGTCTCCTAGACATAAACCTCTGTTCCCCGAAACATTTAAAAGCCTCCCAGCAGTTTTCTCCTGAGATTCCCACCCCATGCCCCACCTCGAGAGCACGGCAGTCTGGGAACACAGTGGAGGGACAGGAGGGATGTAAAACGATTCAAACATGACCAACATCTCAAGTAAACAAGTCCTGCCTTGTCTAACTCTGCCTCATTAAGGGTGTGAGGGCAGAAATACAGAAATTAATTTGTTTTCTAGCACTCCTGGGAAAGACATTTCAAATCACCAGATGGTTTCCCTCTTTCTACATTTTATGTGGTATACTTTATTGGGAGGGAGCACCAACACCACACTATCTACAGGCATATTATTTGGTGCTCTCAATTGTGCAACACTTTTCAAGAAATGCTTAAACCATGTAGTTAGCTGAAAGATGTGCCTGCGATACAGCACTGCCTTGCTAAAACTAAACTGTGCTGAGTAAACTGAGTCTCAGAGAGAATAAAAATTTCTGGTATGTACCAAAATAATAGATTTAACTGATCAAGGTGTTTCACGTAGAACTATACAGGAAACCTTTGCTGGAGATTAGCACAAACCAGAAGCTAAACAGCACTATAAACTCTTGAGAAACAAAGATGAATTAAATCTGAGGGAATGGGGAGCAGCACCTGTGGCAGTCAGTGAGTGACACTTCTGATGATGACCCGGCACACAGCTGAGGTCTCTTATCTGCCGAGTCGGGCTGGCCTCTCAGCTGTCTCTGAGCAGGGGAACACCGAGGAACCGGCCAAGCGCAGCTTGGGCTGAGAGCTCCCAACGCCATTTCTGCTGCCAAAGCCCGTGCCGGCGCCTTGCAGGGCAGAGCAGCCGCTGGGGCAGCCCGGGGCGGCGGGAGCAGCCAGCCCCGCAGGCTGAGGGGACACCCGCCCCCCATCTCCGCCCTCACAGCCCAGCGCGCGCCTCTCCCGCCTCCCGGCTCGGGGCGGCCACGTGCCCGCCCCCCCCCTCTCCGCGCATGCGCTGCCTGCCACACCCACTGGGCAGCCAGCCCCGCCCGCTCCGGGACACGCTGACGTCACTGCCGGCGTACCTCCCCCCTCCAGTCACAAGATGGCGGCGGGCAGGCGCTGGCTGCGGAGCTGCTGCTTCCTCATCAGGTACCGCGGTCGGTGCCGCCGCTCCGTGTCCCCAGAGCGGCCCCAACGCCCCTTCTCTGCCTCGTGCCGCCGCGACGCAAGCGGGAGGAGCTGTGGAACCCGCCCGGCGCTCGCCGCGAGTGGGCTGCAGTTTAAGAGGACGCGGCCTAGAGAAAAGGAAAACTGACCAGTTATTTTCATAAAATTGCTCTACAACAAAAAAAAAAAAAAATCTCCTAATTGAGTAGTTCTGTTTATCCGCTCGAGTGTTTCAGGGATAGGCCCTGGGTCCGCAGACACTTACACAGCACTAGGTGTAAATAAAACTGACTACAGGAGGCCCCAGCTGCCACTGGATTGCAGCAAACCATTACCAGTCTTATTGGTCACCTGCATGTACTGTATACCACTTTTAAGCATGCTTTTTAATTTTTTTTCCGATGTTATTGAATATTAGTAGTGCATTGATACCAGATAAGATACATTTCCTCTCTCAAAGGATTAATAATGCACTAGTTACTGTGCTTGTTTTCTTTTCTTGCACATAATTAAGTAATAGAGTTTAAACCGAACTTACTATTATGCAGCCACGTTACAGAAGCTTGGTAGAGACCAGGTCACCTAGAACAGCTTCTAGGTGTTCTTTTCCTCTTTGATACTTATTTCCCACCACACGCTGGTTATTTCTTGGTGCTTAACTTTGTTTCTTGCACTTCCAGGCAAAGCTTCCCTGTTCTGGCCAATATCAGGCGATGCTGCCTCTCGGGCATGAACGGGCGGTGGCACCGAATGGTGGGTGCGGGGCTGGGAGCGGCTTTGTGTGCAGTCCCAGTGATGGAGGTAACGTATCAGGAGCGAGGTGCACACAGCACCCGCTGGTTAGAGACGGTTTAATATTCAAAAACACTTGCTTAGCATTTTACAAACTAGTACTCACCCTCGGAATTGTATTCCTTCTTGGGGATCAGAGGTGTTTAAGCTGTGTAGTTGTTAAGGAAGAGGAATGAGAAAGACACTGTCTACCTTGAGAAACACCTTGCAGAAAGAGTTGTCTTGTTTTACAATGGCAAAACAGCAGGGAGAATGAGGCTGCCCAGCCTTGTAACTAACAGTGGTGCTTTTTCTTACCA
The DNA here is from genome assembly GCF_018691265.1 of Tyto alba. Classification (NCBI taxonomy): domain Eukaryota; kingdom Metazoa; phylum Chordata; class Aves; order Strigiformes; family Tytonidae; genus Tyto; species Tyto alba. Next base: position 3,174,847 of record NW_024881320.1, read on the forward strand.
TTATTTGTTACTAAACATCCATACGAAAGTCGCTGTAAAGATCATGCAAATGTCTTGTCTTTCAGAAACAGAACTCCGTTTCTCTCAGTAACGATGCCTTGATTAAAAGAGCAGTTTCCTTGGTAACAGATAGTACTTCTACACTCCTCTCTCAAACAACATACGCATTGATTGAAGCATTGACAGAGTATACAAAGGTAAGCTGAGAGATGATGTGCTTTGCTAGCAAGTTAGTACTGGAAATACTAAATTATTTGGCACAAACTACACCTGCTAAACTATACTTAAAATGGACTTTGTTTTTCTATGGATTTTAAGAAAAAAGGTTTGGGGGTTTGAAGATACCAGGTTCCTAAGAAACAGTGGAGTAGGGCTCACTGTTCTACTACACACCAAACGTGGAAGTTATTTTTACCTTTGTTAGACTGTTGCCTTAAGCTTGAACTTAAGCTGAAATGACCCATCTCAGAACTGGGGCTAAAGAAACATAACAGTTATCAGATACCTGCGTACCAAGTAAGTAGGATACGGCTGAAACAACCACATACAGTTTTAATTTTATAAACAAGTGCCAATTTGAGTAAAGTATTGCATTCCAGTTTACTTCCTTATTAGTATGGCAAGTGCACAAAGAGATGCTACCCACAGCACTACTGTAGGCAGACAGCAAATGCTGTCAGTGCCTCCAAAATTGCGGTGACCTTGAGAACAAAGCACCTTTGGAACTATTCCAGCAGTTTTGCCAATGAAGACCAGTTAACTCTGTATAGATTGTCACATAATTGTGTGAAATGATTTCTTTGCAGGCAGTTTATACACTGGTGTCTCTCTACAAGCAATATGCAAATCTTCTTGGGAAAATGAACTCAGAGGAGGTGGATGCCGTCTGGCAGGTCGTGATAGGAGCCAGAGTTGATGTAAGCCATCGTCTCCCTTCAGTCAGCAATCTGCCTCTTAAAACTCTGCTCAGAAAGTTCTCATCTCGCTTGCTCACCTTTTCATGAAGGCACTGTTTGGAAGAGCATTCAGATAGTGTTACATCAAATTAAGTAATAATTTGTTTTACTCCTAGATGACAACAAAACAGCAGGAATACCTAAGGCTGGAATCCAGCTGGATGACAGCACTGCGTCTTTCAGAGATGGCAGCAGAAGCTGCATATCAATCAGGTAAGCACAAGTAGGAATAAGTAGTTTCCTTCCTCTAGAATTTAGGCACTGCTTATTGAATGAGAATGGAATTGAGACAGACAAAGAGTATAAATTCAGTTAACATACCAATTTACAAGCAGTGCCTGGTTTTTAGAGATGCTGAGAACTTACGTTCTTTTATTGGCTACAGGTCTAGTAGAAGCGTTCTGAGAACCGGGCCTGAATCTTCACATGTGGTTTAAATCAAGACCAACCGTGCAAAAAAAAGTGTTTGAAGCAAGTGTTTAGTCATTTTTAAATGCAGTGTTGAAACAGTTCTGGGAGCTGCAGAAATAAAGATTCCCAGGGGACCTAGCAAGTCTCTCTAGCTGTCTTCGCTTTTATTGAAGTGTGAGAATATTAGCCTTATACTTGGGAAATATATTAATTTTGGTCTTTTCTCCCCATATACACACTTTCACAAAACATGTAGAGACTTGTTAGCTCCAAGATTGAGTTACGGGCTGACTCAAATCAGCAAAAGTTATTGGAGTGGAGAAGAGGAGGAAAGCAATGGATATACAGGGACACTCTAACTTTGTAAGTGCCTGAAAACACAGAATCTGTAGGAGTGTGGGAGCAAAAGTGTTTCCTAGTTCAGCAGTGTGACAGACATTCCTGCTGCTGGTAGGGGACAGGACAAGGACTTTAAATTCCTGGCACACGATGTCTGAGCTGGGCTTAGTTCTCAAATGCACTAACACAAGCTGATCACTCTGCTCAGACCCCATAACCCACTTGGGTGAGAAGAATTCAAGGGGGGACAAAAAAAATCTCAAAGTAGGCATATTGTTATTTAAGGTAAAGGAACAGTAAATGCATTTAGCATTAACATAGCCCAAGAACCATTGAAACACTTAGCAAAGCAGATGATAATTATAAACAATCCATTCCTTAATTGAAGGTTTGCTGAGTGCTCCTCTAATGCAGTGTGCTTAAATTACTGCTTTTCAGGTGCAGACCAAGCCTCAGTGACAGCCCGCAGCCACATTCAGCTAGTGAAGTCACAGGTGCAAGAAGTGCAACAGCTGTCCCAGAAAGCAGAGACCAAGTTGGCTGAAACTCAAACAGAAGAGCTCATAAAAGCTCAAGGAGAGGAATCCTCATTGCCACAGGGCATTTTAGGAAGTACAGAGGCGGGTGAGGACCCTTACCTTCGGGAGGACTGAAAAGAACTTCAGTGTCACCATAGAATATATGAGAGTCAATTGCAAACTGAAGGGTCCCAAACTTTTAAGTGTGGGATAGTGGGAAACTGCTGAAATAAGCCTATGATTCCATTTCCCCCCTGCCCAAACAGGATTGCTTTAAAATCCCAAGTATCTGAAAGGCCTTGATCTTGTTTGTAACTTACCATGTTTGTAATACTTATGGATTCAATTATTTAAATGTTTAACTATGCAAATGTGAAAATTGCTATCCAGGATAGCTTGTTAATTGTCTCTCTGCTGGGAGGGTCCTACAGCTCATTTGATATGTTTGTGAGAGTTCTCTAACTTAGAGACTAAGTAGGCATCAGCCAAAGAAGTGTAGTTAAAAGTCATTATTTTTAACCTGTGAAGTCAGTGATGTCTGTTAGGAGATACCTTCATTAAACTGTGTAAAAGCATCTATCGTGGGTATGCCCATTCGGCTAAGAGATTAAGCACCGTTTTCTCTTTGACCTTAAAAGTTTACAACAGAGCTGAGTCTGACAACTGCATCAAATTACACTTAACTGCAGTCAGGGGAAACATTTGCTGTAGAGCTGAAAACTCTACAGACTTCCCCAGGCTCCTCTTAGTGAAGTTCTGCAGTTCAGCAGAGCAACCTCTGTCACCCAAGAGTCACCACTTGTAATGTATCTGCCTTTCCCAGGAAGCAAAGGGAGATTTGATTTTCAAGATACTGTAGTTATAAGTGAAGTTGTCGTGGCAACTGTGTACTTCTTTATAAAGCAATGAGCAAAATCAAGTTTTACATATTTGAATGCTTTCCAGCACAAGTTTCAGGAAAATAATTCTCTTTTTGAAAGCTTATTGTTTCACTGCAGACTTCAAAACCACAGGTGTCTTTCACTGTTTTCATTTTCTGACTTGACAGCTTAATGTGAAATTTGTAATATTAACTATAGACAATGTAAACTTAAGCTGAGATTGCTTTGTAGAATAGCATCCACTAGAACTTTATCACTGCTGATTTGAGTCAGTTAATCCCCATGCATCAGGTTTTGTAAGAAAACACACATTAATCATTGTTTTTTCACCACAAATTAGCATCTGATGCACTACATCTGTGCCAAGGTTGCTGTTACTAAATTGAGTTATGCTTGACTAGGAATTTTTTCAACTGTAGCATAAGCCTTTCTATCTGTGTCTCATTTTGCCAGTCTTTTGAACAAATGCAGTCTCAGCTGCACAGCACTGTACATTTATAGATTGAGTAGTGAAGGAAATAAACTACCTATTCTTGCTCCTGCTCTTCAGTGGGTGCTGCTGTATCCAAGGAGGATGGTACAGCGCAGAATTCAAGCTCACGTGAAGATGCCAGTGTCTGATGCGTCAGGAGTCAGGAAGTCCCAAACACAGTTTTGGGCACAAGCATTAGGAAATAAACCACGATCATGAGAGGATTAGTTACAGCAGTGGCACAACCACACCCTTGAGCCAAATGCTTCAGATCAGCCTCTAACCACAACTGCTCTAATTTGTTACATGCTGCAGTTCAAAAACATCTGCCAAGCCACTGACTCATGCACATACAGGTTGTGTTCCTTTCAGGATGCCACAATAATTCTGCTCAGATGCTTGCATGTCAGAGATACAGCTCAAGACAGATGAGTACTGCTACAGGAGTCTGCAAAGCAACTCATCCTTCCCCTCCAGATCCTGCTCCCAGCCCAGCTTCTTGTTTCACCGTATGCCCAGCTCTTGCTTTCCAAGACACAGGCTGTACCCACACAAATCTAACCTTCAGATGTGATAGGAATCACCTAGTCAGTTCAGTCAAGTCAAAATGGGAGTAAGAAGCATATGTGGCTCGTTATCATCTCCAAAATGGGGTGGAAAAGAGCCCCACACCTTTATTAGAAAGTGAGAGTTGCCTGTTGGGGGTTAGCCCATACACCTAAGCCCACAACAGACATGATATCACGCTCTACGTTATGTTACTGAGTTTGCATTTGGAATCATCTAGTGGATCAGAAAAATGCTGCCACAGCAGTTCACAGGGTACCATGGTACCCGTGCTGTCCAGTCTCTTCTCTAGAACAAGCAGCAGTGCCCAGAAATCAGGTTTTGCTGCTGATCCTCAGCCTTGTTTATAAAGCCAAGGTATCTGAAACTATGTGTAGACAACTTGGTACAGCTGATATAGCTAATTAGCCCCTGTTACAGCTGCAGTGAGAAGACACAGCAGCAGCTTGTACAAGACCACACTGAGGATGGACGCACACCGGCTCACCCCTTGACAGAGCAATTTCTGCAGACAAACACTTCCTCACATCTGGCACAGAAACAGCTCATGTGAGAATGGCAACTCCTGATGTAAGTCTGGGTCACGCTGCAGGGCTAAGCTAGAACTACACTGGGAGCTTTAGAGAACCAAGGCAGCAAGGGACAGGATCAAACAAGGTCCAGCGGGACTGCCAGGAGTCCCTCGGCCTGAGGTCCCCCAGCCAGCCTGCCCCAAGAGCTCGTCCTGTCTTGGGATGTCCTTAGTCTGTAGTAGGAGCAAGGATCTCCTGGAAGCACTTCCCAGGCACCTCTGAAAACTCCACAGCTGGTGGGCAGTGAACGTTGGGCAGCTGGCACTAGGGACTGCTGTGACACCAGCACAACACAAATTGTTCCGATTTCTGTCATCACACACTTCCTCTCTACCCACCACCTTTTTCTAAAGCTTTTAGGCTGCTTTCTGCTCACACACAGCACGACAGTTACTGATCTAGCAGCCAGACACTGAAGCTGATGAGCATTGTAAAAGTATCACCAAATCTTAATTTCGTATTTGATCTTTCCTCAAATTACCAACTCCAGCGCACTCATAGATTAATTGATTCTGTATCAATGCATCCTATCTGGACAGGGGCAGAGAGCAGCAGCTGCTCACAACAAAGGAAGTGGTGGCAAGCATGCATTTCCACATACCTTAACCTGTTTAATATCAATGACTCACTTAATGCAAATACCCTGCACCAGATCTCAGCCTTCTATGGCTTTTAGTGCTCTTAGCTTTCAGGAGACCCAAGAATACTCCTGTGAAAACACTTTTCAAAACCGTATTTTATTTATACCCAACGTTACAACAGCAACAACAAAAAACACACCAAACACCTCCCACACAACATGAGAACCTACAGCCACTGTAACTACCACTGTGATTATTCAAGACATACTGCTCCTCTTAAACCCAATCAGAAAGTGTCTGTGTAAAATCTTCCAGTGCAAGTAAACCTGTAATAAACTTCCACAAAATCCAATGGGCCTGAGTCAGAGTCCAGTCCCTTGGATCATCATGCTGTGTTAAGGCAATACATTTTTGAGGCTTCCCCCCCCACCCTTTCTCCTGCTGCCCGGTAGGACCTGTGGGATTGCTGGCCTGGGACAGCAGAGTTGTGCTGCAGTGGACCCAGCAGCACATACTGGCCTTTCTTTTATCCCTTCAAGTAATTTCAATTGCTCTGTCACTCGTTAGTCATCATCAGATTTCCTACATGAGACTGACTTTGGCTGGTGGTCAGACACCAGCCTTGGTATTGCAAGTGGCCCCTCACATGTCACTGTGGCAGCTGTGACTTCCCCTGGCTCCAGCCTGGCTGGGAGGAACCGAGCTGAGTTCCCTGTGCCGTGGCTCACCAAGCCACCAGCCCCGTTCCAGCCCTATGACAATTCAACTGCTTCAGTAACCCACCGATGGAAAAACTTACTGCAAAACAACCCCCTATGGCTCAAGAACAGTCTGTTAGTAGAAGAAACGTTTTTACCACAACCTGATTTTTAGTTTAAGTACCCTGTATCTGTCACCAGTCACAGTCCCGCCGTGCTCATCAGTAGGTTCTTTGCCAACCCCTTCTGTAGTTGTGCGTCACTGATACCGCACACCTAATGCTGTCATCCTTTACCAGCGTCCACATGATCCACATCTCGGTTGGGTTTAGTTTGTGCACAATCATCAGCTCTTTGTACAAGCATGGATCAAAAGGATTGAAAGGTCTCTGGATCCCAAAAGTCTTAAAGCCAGCATGGTTCTTTGGGGTCACCGCCATCTTTGCCAGGCACATTCCCACAAAGACATCATCTATTGGGAAGAGCTCCATGTCCTCTGCGGTGTTCTGGAGGCGGCGCACTGTCTCTCTAGACATTACGTAGCCCCCTCCACCCGCATAGAGCGGATAGAAGGGGTTTCTGTACATGGACTCTGGAATAAAGTATTTGACCTTGGTGTTCCTGATGGGCCGAGCGTTGGCAATCACATCCCCAACAAAGAGATCCTGTTCAGGGTCCAGTTCTTGGAGGAACTCAACAATGTTGTAAGTGTTGACAAAGACATCATCATCACCCTTCAGCACAAACCTGGCATGCAGGCAGTCCTCCATGAACCAGCGGAGGAAATGCAGCTCCTTGAGGGTCAAGTTGAAGAAGTTGTCAATGAAATCCCACTGCAAGATGTCATCAAACTCCTGGCTCTCATAAGCCAGCAGCTGGTGCAGGGGCTGAACCTGGAATTTGGTTTCCGAGCGCCCCAGGAGGAATACGAGCCTGATGCTCTTGCCACTGATGGAGACCTCCTTCCCCCATGTGTTCCTGATTGCCACCCGTCGGTCTATGTTGATTGGGGAAGACTTGATCACCAGCAAGAGGAACGTCTCTTTGCTACACCTGGAAGGCTTCAGCAGGACTGAGAACTTCCGACAGTGCTTGTATGTTAAGAAGACGCGGTGAAGCTCTGGGAGGGCAAGAGAAGAATTCGCAAGGGTCAAATTTGGCAAACACTTGCTGGGTTCTGCATTGTCCAGAACCGAAGACTTCGGTTTGTGCTTCACTACATCCACTTTCTGGTCCACTGAGGACGCTGCCAACTTCACCTCTTTCTTCATGTAAAAAACCCACGCCAGCAGCATGACTGAAAAGGCGTAAAGGGCGAGGTTTTTAATCCTGGGATACATGGCAACCTCCGGTGCAGAACCCAGGCCCTGTGCCGCCAGAGGAAGACAAGCCGTTTATGAATTAGACCCGCACCCTTCCACTCGCCGCACTCCCCACGCCCGCAGTCACGGAGCGGCACGACACAGCCCGGGGAGCCGCCGGGACGGGGCTCGGCTTTTCGCTTCGCTGTTGATTTCTTGGGTCCCGCTAAGACCGGGAGCTGCCGGCGGGGACCGGAGCGCGGTACCGGGCGCGGCTGCCCCCGAAAGGGCTGGGGAGCCCGGGGAGAGCCCACCCGGGCCGGGGCGTGCAGTCCGGGCTCGGAGCCCGCTGTCCCACCGGTACCCACCCCTGGTGCAAACCCCCGCGCCGCTCTGCAGAACCGGCACCACCGAGACTCACCGGGAACCGCCGCCGCCGTCCCGCTCCGCCAGAGGAGCCCGGACACGCCCCGGACACGCCCCCGTCGGCGGAGGGGAGGGGGGGGGTGCGGGTTGTACCGGGCACTGCGTGCCCCGGGCGCTGCCCCGGCACCTTGCACGCCCCATCCCGCACCACGCACACGAGCAGGGCACGTTGCACGCCCACCCTGCACACCCCACCCCGCACATTGCACGCCCTCTCCTGCACACACCACACTCTGCACGCTCTGGACGTTGCACATCTTATCCAGCACACCCACCCCTGCACACCCACCGCACGCCCTGCACGTTGCACACCCTATCCTGCACACACCACGCTATCCACACCCACCCCACCCACCCCCCACAGCAGCCCCCGCAGGCTGCAGCTCCTACAGAAGCTCAGCAGCAGCCACCAGCCCCGTGGCATCTCCCAGCTCGAGCGATTCAGCTAAACCAGGATCCACACAGCGTCCCTGCGAGTTTTATTTCCTGCTCACTCTTTTGTGACGGACGCATTACTGAGTCTTCCCTACTGCCGTGGCCACGCTCTCCTGGCTCTGGGTACCGGCTGCTGAGGGCCACCGAAGCAGCTGCATCTGGAACTGAACCGTGAGCGGCACCAGCTGGAGACCTTGACCCTCGTCCAGTTCAGCAGAGTCTTTGTTTTTAATTTTTCCTGTGGAGAGAAGTAAATCTGTCACTGTCTTGATGAAGTAAATCACCCTAAAAGCAGTAGCGCGCAGCAGGGGATTGCCCACTCGTTAGCACTGACTTCCAGGCCTTGAGGGAAAATCTATCTGAATATGACTTCGGGTAAGAAGAAGCCCAAAAAGCATCTTTAAGCAGGAAATAATTCTGGGTACAATCTTGCTTTATGTTGTTAAATTCCCCTGTAATTCCTAGGAAAAAAAGAAAGATGCAGAAATAAATCATTTCAAGGATCCAGGAAAATCAAGTGTGGGGTAAAATGAGACCTACGTGAGACTACTTCTGAAGACATCCTTCAATGTCTGGGCAAATTGTTTGCTGGAGACAAAGCTTGCTGCCTTTCCTCTCTTGAACCATCTGGAAGGGATCCCAATTCCTCTGAGAGGACTTATTATTTGTGTGCATTTGCCAACTGAGAGATGCAAATCAGCCTCAGCTCCCGGCTCTGAGAGTGCTGGTCCCTATGCAGCCTCGCTGGACGCGCGGCTGTGGCGGAGCGAGGGCTGGGAGCCGTCCCTGTGCCGCAGAGCGTGGCTGCCATGGTGGTACGTGGGACCTGGGTGATGAGCCAAGTGCCAAATGACCACAGTGCAGTTCAGTGACTTGTGGAGCAGCCAGGGCTTGCAGACACCGTGTGCAGCGGCGCTCGAGCAGCTCACCTGGCCACCCCAGCCACGATTGGGGTGTGCTTGTGAGTTATGAGTCACAGAGGTGTGCATGGCCACAGTACAGTGGGTGTGTAGCAAGCTGTGGGGGAAGCTGATTTTTCAGGGCTATCTTTTTGAAATATGCACTCGGTGGCCTTGCTGTGCCGCCGGCCAGCCTCCACCTGCAGAGGCATAAGGGGACACCAAATTCAGCATGAGACTTGAACCACTCTGGGTTTCCTGCTACGGCAGCAGCCTTCTGTGGGCGCAGCACCATCTCCAGCCACGCAACCCACTGCAGAAACGGCTCATTCTCGCTCAAGCTGAAGGGAATACCTCCTGCATGCACACTGACCACAGGCACTGGGGTGGAAAGGAAGTAAAAAACACCACTGCTAAACTTCAGTTGTTTGACAGCAGCTCCCTGCTTCAGCGACAGTCGGAGCATATATTGCAAAGACACATCTTGATGTGGGGAACAATAATTCAAGGAGGTTTTGCTTCTCAGGTATCTGGGAAGGCCATCAGGCTTCTTTGAGTGCAGACAGTCTAGGACTGCAGGGCTCTGAGATCCTCCTCAAAGATGGGGACCTTGCCATTGGTGACAGGGCATGGAAAATCAGCCTGGAGCTCTTGGGGAAGGGGGTTACTTGCACTCTTAAATTAACAAACAAATCTGATGCCAGAATGGAGACATGAGGCTCCTTGGGTAGCTCCAAGCAGTGCTGGCCCACTCTGTGTTCTCCTTGACCCATGAGCAGCTTTTCAGCATCGCCCTGCCACCCTTTCCCTCCCCCACTTCCTCCTGCTCTTGCATTACCCCTCTGATGAGCTGCCGCTGCTATTTTTGTAGTCAAAAGATTGCTGGAAAAATAACCTGCAAGAGGCAGGGTGAGGTTTGTCTGCAGTGGATTAAGCAACGCTGCTGGCTGAGCAGACTGTGAGCTCTGCACAAGGGGACACCCGTCAGGGGTTGGGGTGGCCTCATCCTGGGAGACAGCAGGGTGGCGGCTGTTCCCAGCCCTGCCGTGGGCTGGCTGGGGCACCTGGGGCTCTCTGTGCACCTCATCCCTAAACCAGAAAGAACAATAAACCCCTCTGCAACGTGCTTTGAGCAGTGAGTTGGAAATGGATGAGGACCTTATTATGCATCCCAGACAGCACTCCCCCCAGCTGCCTGCGCCAGCCCACGCCACCAGCCACAGCTGGAAGCTGACACAGTGGGCAGCGTATCTTTCACCCCAAAATCTGCTTTGCCCTTCTCCCCTGGCACGCAGAGCTGGTAGGTGCGTGTCACTCCTGGGACAGCCGACAGCCCACCCTCGGCACTTGTTCAAACACTGATTCAACAAGGTGTCCGGGCGGGTGTCTAACCTTGCAGCCCACGCACTCAATGGATGTATTCACAGCCCCAAGAGCAGGATGTGAGTAAGCGCCCTGCTCGGCAGCGGAGCTGCCAGGGCGGCGGGGACCTGTGGCAGCCTCCGGGCCGGGCATCGCTGCTGTTTGCTCTCGCACGCACCACCCTTCGCCCAGCCAGCTCCAGTCTCAGTCACCTTTGGCAGACACCATGGTTTTCTGGCTGGCCTGACTTTCTCTCTCTGCTTTTGTTTTTTTGCTCTTCTCTCTTCCTTCTTTACTGTCCTGCGGAGAGAGAAGTTTCCATAGTTAAGCTGTGTTGAAATTCACTGCCCACATCCAGTCCTGTGACAGCCATCGCCATCTGGGTTCTGTCACTGGGATTGAAAACGCAAAGGAAAGGGGTGAGGAAAAGCAGAAGCACAGTGGTGGGGATGCTCAGAAAAGAGAATCTGGGAAATAGAAAGCATCAGTACAGCCAGTGCATGTTGCCATGCTGAGAGAGAGACCATCAGAGGAAGCACGAGTGGTTGCCTTCAGATTCTCAGATGGAAAAATAAACTCATCTGTTTTCTTCATCTTGGCCTATAAAAAGTAGCAGTACTCATTGCTAATATCAACATTAAATAACGATGCCAGCAGTGATGGATCGTGCTTAGGCAGGATTATTTCAGCCCTGTTTTACAGTGAGGAGAACTGAGGGATGGACGGGAGGGATGGACAGGAGGGATGCCTGGGGCAGCTGCAGCCTCACCGCCCTGCCCCGGGACACGCTGCTTACCTTCTCCTCCAGACTTGGTGGCTGCAGCGGCTGCTCAGTGATCAGGATCCCAAAGTCACACACAGTTTCCACCACATCCTCGGTGGCCAGCAAGGTCTCCAGGGTCACCCTCCTGGTGCCCAGGGTCCTCCGAATGGGAGGGTCGTTGCGGAGTTCACATGGCTTCTCCTTTTTTTTCTTGTCCCTGGGCACGGAAACCTGCAGGGCACCAGCATGGGGACAAGCCTCAGCAGAGGGTAGGGGTCCCTTTATCAGACAGCCAGCAACCCCAACCAAGCCCCTTGCCTACCACTGCCTCCAGACCGAGATGTAAAACCGCTGCTGCCTTCCTCCCATAGCAAGGGGGAACTTTGTCAAGAGGTCTGGGATGGAGGAAAGCTTCTCTGACACACCAAACTGGCCCAGAAGAAGGGTCCTCATTCCCCCATCATTATTTTTGCAACTCATATGGTCTTTGGGCATTGTTCTCTCCCAGCATCCTACCTTGGCACGGTCTTTCTGCAGCGGCTGTCTCACCTTCTTCTTAGTGACTGCATTTTCTTCTGGGTCAGCATGGACAGGCCACGAGAGCACCTGCCCAGAGAGAGGAGCTGCAGGGGCTGGGACACCTGAGGATGCAGGTCCAGGATCACCAGCATCCCAGGCTGCCTCCCAGAGGGAAAACAATACCACTGCTGGGCCTCTTGGCAGCTCTTTCCTCTTTCATGCAGCTCTGCCACACACTCACCTTCTCCTCTGTGACCGAGACAGTTGTTCCAGACATCAGGTAGGACTTCAGTCCCACTAAGTCCTTGACAGTGTGCTCCTTCCTGTAGCTGCAGTTGATGGTGTCTGCCCAGGGCTTTCCAGGGGTGACAAACACTTTTGCTGTATAGGGACACAAAAAAAGCTCTAAGGTGAGAGCTCTCCTTCCGGAGGACAGGAAGGACTCCTGGGACATGAGCAGTGCCAATTCATTATCCATCCGTCTCAGCTGCAACCAACGCTGCGAGGGATGTCCTGATGCCACCACATGCCAGGAAGAGCCATAAACCTGCCCTGAGCAGCATGGCAGGGGATTTATAATTCCTCATTACCAGAGTGGGCCTTCGGCTTCTCCATGGCTGCAGGCTCCCACTGGCCCTCTACTGCCCTCGTGTCCTGAGCAGAGCTGTCCACATCCAGGGTGGCCACCATGGGACTCTGATGGATTTTTGTTACCTGGAACAGAGAGGGATCTCTTGGCCAGGGGGAAGAGCTGCCTCTGAAATCCCATTCCCCAGCCCACTCTCATCATGGGGAGAAGAGGCACCAGTGCCAGGGAAGGGGTCTGCTGCAGCCAGCGCGAGGGGGGCTGTGAAGGCACTCCCACGTGCAGGGCAGCGCTGGGCTCCCCGAGAGGGACAGGGAACATGGGCAGCAGGGACTTGTCCTGCCAGATGTGGCCACACATGAATTCCGTCCCCAGTACTGCTGCTGCCTGTGCCAGGTCCATTATAAATGGTCTCGCTCCACAGCCTGGAGGTGAAGTCCCCCCTGCTGTCACCTGCTGCTTTCAGGACCTCAATTAAGCACAAACCTCAGCGCTGCCATCGTTCTCGATCTCATCTCCCTCCGCAAACTCATATGTCACACAGTAGCTGTAGGTAATCACCGGAGCCTCAGAGCCAACCTCCAGCTGCTGAAGAGTGCTGGGATCAGGGACTCCCTTGATCTCCCCAACACTCACAACCACTCGTGCTTCACTCCTGATCAGCTCTAAAAGGAAGACAAGCTGCAGCATGCTCCTTCCAGAGTGAGGAAGGCACAGAGCAAGAGGAAACCTCCAGGACACCGCATCCCACTGCCTGGCATCCCTCCCTGCCACCCTGTGCTAATGCTGTGACAAGTCACTGCCACATGGGGTCACTCCAAAGCCACGCAAACATCTCCTGGCTTGGTTGCTTTGCCTTCCAGGTTAACATTTTAGACTCCGAAGAGCACGTCCAGTGCATAAACTCATTGAGTAGGGGCTGTCAAGAGGGTCTTCCCACCCCCAGGTGTCCTCAGCCCCCTGCTTTTGTCCCAGTTGGGATGTGCCACACTGCAGGGGTGGCATCTCTTTGTGCAGACAGTGCAGCACCCATGTGAGCATCTTCCCCCGTGGAGATGTTCTTCTTTCAGCAGATCAAGACGCAAACGCACTGTCTCAAACCAGACAGTGTCTAGGAAGCAAAGATGGGGGCAGGCCATGATACTGAGGCAGTGATAGGACTAGGCTGTTCTTACAATCTTTGGATCTGACTAAGGCTGAAACTACCTCAATTGTAATTACACTGCTGCAGGGGCCTCTGCCTGTCTCCTCACTTGTACTAGTGGAGTAAAAGGCACAGAGAATCATCTCCATTTGAGGAGAGGCAAGAAGGAAGTCAATACTGGATCCATAGTTTGTCCTGAGGACTCCTAGCTCAACCATGATGAAACCACTTCCTGAATCACACAGGATCAGCATGATCACGTTCAAAGGCTCACCTGACTGCCTCGCCAAACCATGGAACTGGTGCCTCTCGTCAGGCCCTATGTGGATGTCATCGAGGATGGAGAGCTTAGGCAGGCTGTCCACGAGGAAGCCTCTGTAAGTGGGAATGAGAGCCAGTGGGTTCCCCTGGAGCACCAGGACACGGAGCTTCTGCAGACTGGACAGTTGGGAGACCAGGCCCAGCAGATCTGTGAAGTTGTTAAAGCTCAGGTCAAGGGAGACAAGATTTGGCCTAAGGAGAGAACCCAGAAAAGAAGGTTAGGCAAACAGCATCCATCTGAGGATAGAGAACTACTGCCCTGGATCAAAAAAAAAAAGAAACAAAAATTGTGTTTCTCCAGCACAGACTGGGAAATCCAGTGGTACAATCTCAAGAAGTGAATTCCAAATTCCTGAGCCATATGGTCCATTGTCAGTCTTCCCCACAACTCAAAATCATGTTTCTTTAGTATCCATTAACCACCGCACCGCATCATTCAGTGATGCAGCCTAAGCTTTAGATCCTTCCCAGCACAGACTCCCAGGAGGGGCTTTGGGAAGGGCATGGAACAAGGAAGCTTCCCAGGGACATAGGAACTGCAGAGGGCAGGGCGTCAAGGCAGTTCTCCAGGTGATCTCCCCATTCCACACCTTGGCCACAGACCAAGACACCCTCTAAGCATGAGACAGAGGACAGTGAACAGAGATAGAGCGCTCTGCATGAGCATTGGACACAGAGCAAAGAAACAACCCTGCTGAAGGGCCATGATTTCCTAACATGGGCCACCTTGAAGGCTTAAGATCATCCGTTCACATCTGCCCACCTCCCTTTCAGGGAGTTCAGCCTGTGGCGTTACCAGAAATCCGCAGTGAGGTGCTTGTCCTGCAAAGGGCCGCACAGCCTGTTGTATCCCAGCCCCAAGTGCTGCAGCTCTGGAGGAGGCTGAGCACACAGGTCCTGCAGATCAGCCACAGCGTTGCAGCAGAGCTCCAGGACCTGCCCGGGACAGAGGGAACAACAAACGCCCTTTGCAACAAGCCACTGCTGGCAGTCCCTTGAGCTGCACAGCGTTCCCAGGTGGGACCTCCTTCCCCGTGTCCTGCCGTTGCAAGGCACTGCTCACTCACCTTCAGCGCCCGGGGCAGGTTGGCTGAGGTTATCCTGCTGATCTGGTTGGCACTGAGGATGAGCTCCTCCAGCTGCCTTAACTGCAACAGACCCTCATCGACCTCCTCCACCTGCAAAGAGATAGGCTTGGCCAGCGTGTCCCCAAGCCACCTCATGGCCAAGGTGACATGCAGATGTAGTGTTGATTCACATGATGTATGTGTGTGTAACATGGATTAGTGCAACACGCTGGGTGGGGGGAACCAGTAGCTCTACCCCAGCTGCAATAGTGGCACCTGGGAAGACCCTGGGATGGGGAAGGTGTCCTTTTCCCAGGATGTTTTCCTTCCCAACAGGAGGACGTGGCTTCCTGGCTAGGACATGGGTAGCTTTATAGGCACCAGCAGCTGCACTTACTCTTTTGCCAACGATCCGCAGGGACCTGAAGGCCTGGAAGATGTTGGAGCCACAGACGAGCTCAGGCGTCAGCACGGCCATTTCGCGCAGGCGCTGGTCCTGGGGGCTGCAGCCCGGCTGCGGGGCCCAGGGGCTGTGCCGGTCGTTCAGCAGCTCCATCAGTGCCTCGGGGCTCTCCTCACCCAACCACATGGCCTCCTCCTGCCCGTCTGGGGCTGTCCCCAGCCCTGGCTGGCCTCCACAGCAGCTGGTGCATGCAGCAAAGCAGGATTTGTTCTGCAAAAAAGGAGAGGGGAGCAGCAGTGACAGCCTTGCAGACTGTAAACCCCCCACCACGTCCCACAGCTGTGCCCCCCTGGCCCCTCTACCCAGCTGCCACGGCCGCAGGGGAAGTCCCACAGACCCAGGCACCGCAGGTGCTCCCAAAAAGCAGTGGAGACGCTGCAGCAGCCGGGTGCTGCCATCCAGCCCCAGCCTGGCAGGGATTCCCTGTCTCGGAGGCACGTGTCCGTGTCGCTAGGAGATGGCAGGGACGCGGATGCCATGGGGACCGGGGATCAAGCTCTGCAAGCAGGGCCATGGCATGAGCCTGGGATGGCACCGAGCTCCCCAAACTGGGAATAAATCCTTCGTTTTCTGCATCTCCCCCTGGGTTCTGGGGGGCTACTCCACGCCAGGGGAAGGGCAGGCAGCCTCGTGCAGCATTTGCAGGGTGCAGCGTCAGCCCTGTCCCTTGGCCGAGGACCTGTGGCATAGCATTTGTCATTTCACTTATCTACATCCTGAGTGTCACTCAAGTTTCGGGGAGGAAGCAGTCAGGTTCGCAGTTAGCTGTAAAAGCACTGTTCTTCACTTACTGCTGCCACAGCAGCATAAGGCCATCGGAAAACAAAGTTCACAGCTAAAAATACCGGCTCCTACACTTGGAAAAAGTAGATGAGCCCAGGAACAAAAGCCACAGCTCTGTCACAGGTCAGATTCAGGTCTCCGTGCTCTGATGTTTATTTGCTTTTTCCAGTGATAGGTGTTGAGGCAATGGCTACAAATTCCATTTTAGGGAGCCTACGGAGAAGTCTGTATCAGCAAAACTTCACCAAATGAATTGCAGCTGCTTTGTAGCATCTGGCAGTTACGTGGTGGAAAGCTGAACTTCCACTCAGGTTGGGTTTTACAGGACAGATGCTGATCTCCTCCCTTATCAGCTCAGCAGCTATCACAGCTGTGTACAGATTGGAAAGGATGTGCAGAGCA
This sequence comes from Tyto alba, assembly GCF_018691265.1. Taxonomy (NCBI): domain Eukaryota; kingdom Metazoa; phylum Chordata; class Aves; order Strigiformes; family Tytonidae; genus Tyto; species Tyto alba. Next base: position 3,191,313 of record NW_024881320.1, read on the forward strand.
TGCACACGCCGAGAGATAGTGGCATACCATGGAGTGGAATAACCAGGCAAACCACTATCCTCAGCTCAGTAGAAAATGAAGTCAAATCTTCTAAAAATCTTTGAAAGAGTCTTACCATTGGTTGAATCGTGTTTCGTGGAAAAGCCAAACTGTAAGAATGCTGCTTCTTTTATTTGTATCGCTGTTACAAATAATTGGGCCCCATTGCCATCAGTGCTGCGCAGAGATGCTCCCTGCTCTAGGACAAAGACCAGCTGCGATTCCTTGTCTGTCCTCCCTGGCCGTACCTGCCTGGGGCAGCTTGAAGGGGACTGGCAGTGCAATCACCCACCTTCCACACATCTTGCAACACACCGTGGGGCACTAACCAGCTGCATCTCTCTGCTTTCTTGGTGTTTCCAAACAAGCAACCCTCCAAGATTATCATTCTACTCCAAAGGAGCCATCTGTACACATCATTGCAGAGATGTTCCTAAAGAACACCCTGCACAAAGAAACATATCTCTCTCTCCATTTTCCCCCCAAATAATCAAAACCTCAAATAAAAGAAGTGTCTGCCACAACTGTCCTTTTCTGGTTGTTCTCTAGCACTCTGCTGTACTGTCTGCTGCCTCACGCTGTAGGCCATGATAATTCATTCTCTTTCTTTGCATTATTTAGCTCCTGGGAACATGGGTCACGCAAGAAGAAATGCATCCCTGTGGGATGGGTGCATTGCTCTGCTTGGCTGTCCGGGGCTCCCTCGCAGCACATGGCAGAACCACGTTCAGTTTGTGCATCTCCATTATTGTGGCATCAGGCAAACAACTGAGGCCAGAAGTTATAGGCTGGTGGGACCAGAGTGCAACATGGTACAGGGGAAACAGCCGTTCCCATTTCAAGCCTTGGGAATCAGTTGAGCCCGGAGAACAGTCCTTGTACCAGTCCCAGGCGTTCCAGAGGAGCTCATGTGCACACCAAGCTTTTTATTTTTAGACGTATTATTTCATGTGGAAAAGAGAACTGATTATTTTTACACCAAGCTATTGCTCCTTGACAGCTTTCTGGTGACTTGACAAACATTCATCTTTTAGTCTATGACTACCTTTCAGGCATATCTTTTATTACAGAGGTGGGAAGCACAAGTGTGTATGTGCCACTTTGCATTTTCACGAAGGTATGGTCATAGGGGTTTCCTCTGCCCTCCTTTCTGTCCTAAAGTATCAGTAGTTCTTCAGGTTGTCTTCTGCTCACAGCCTTGTACTTGTAAATCCTAGGAATGATTTTTCTCTGTTTTGCTGTGTATGAGAATTTCCTGCATTTAGTTACTGGAAATGGAAAATAGCTTCAGGGAAGTTAGAGAGACAGGTGAGAAAGATGGGGAGGTGGGATCCTGGAGATTCTCTGCTGGGTTTCGTGAGGGGGTCACACCTCAGCGACAGGGTCTTACAGACATCCAGCAAAGGGATTTATATGTTGACCTGGAGGTCAGACCTGCCTTGCACACAAGCCCCTCAGCTTTTTCACTCCTCACGTTAGCCCATTCTTACATTGACCGTGCAAGAAAAGGTTGCTGGTTTTGGGCACCAATAACATGTTTGTGTGCTCCAACCATGTTTTTAAAAAAACTAGAGATCTAAAACCTACGTTTCGGAGAGCCCAAGGACTTAGATGGGATGGCTAAGTCAAGAGTCCTGAACTCCTAGTCAGATAGATGATACAGGTCAGCATCCGTGTCAGTTTGAAACTGCACCTAGATCTCAATCAGCGAAGACGCATTTGAACCAACTTTTGATGTAATCTTTCAAAAAAGAAAAAAACCCAAACTATCACCCGCAAAAAAAAACCATGGAGGAGCCACTGACGCAAAACTCCACAGTACTTAAATACAGCTTGGCTGTCCACATCTACAGCACTCCAGGCAACAAACAGCTTGAACACCAACAACCAGCCAGCTGGTGGCTAAGTCAGCTGCTCTCCAAGCCCACCATGAAACGCCGAGCAGGTGGGTGTGACTTAACCTTGCTATGCACTGTAAGGTCACATTGGTTGATGTTCATCACTAGCTCAGCCACTTAACGTCTATACACTTTAGAAATTTAGCATGCTGCACAAAACCAGGAAGTTTTGCAAAGATGATGCAGAGGCTTGAGACTAATCATTGTATTCGTTGTTTTTTGTTTGTTCTTTTTTCTTTCCCCCCCCCTCTTTATTTGAATGCAGAGATCAACAGGTTTGCAATCTTCCTCTTCTGTTCACTGGTTCCTTTGGGCTCCTTGGCACCAACAGCTACCTCAGAAGAAAGTGCATCTACCGCAGGAGAGAGACAGAAGCATTTCACTACCAGAATAAAGCCCTTGGCAGCAGTGATAGAAAAGCAAGCAACTACCTTGTTCAAAAACTACGTAAGTGTACTATTTTGCATTTAATGTGTCTATATCTGTGGAGAAATCTCTTGAATTGTTATAAAACACTGGGAAGACCATCAGAAAAGAAATACTTGGGTTAGAACCTAAAAGAGTCTCTTTTCTGTATTCTATACCAGAAGGAAAGCTTTTACATTGCATTATTTTAGGGCAGAGTTGGAGCATTGTCTAGGGCAGCTAGGGAAAGCTTGGGCAACTTTGCCTCAGCTAACTGCTAGCTGTGGTCTTCCAGACTAAATGCATTGTTCCTTCTTGCTCTCCTGAGTCACGCTGGGCTTGAAGCTGGCATCTTTTTGGAGGAAACTAGTCAGATCACTGGAAACATGGGGAGAATTGCCTTCCTGTTTGGTCTGGTCCTAGCATTAGAGCAGTTAGGAACACTTCTGCTGAAAATCCTGCTCACCCTTTCCTTCCTTGGAGATGGAAAAATGTGCACTGAGCCCAAGTGTCAATGCTTCAGATAAATTTCAGTTCCTGGGAACAGGTTCCCAAGAGTACATTGATAAAAATCAATGTAAACATTTCCCCCAAATTCATTCTTGAAATCAAAACCATCTCTGCTGAAACAGATGAAAATATGCTCAGGCCAAAGCAAATCTCTTGCATGAGTAAATTTTGCCCATATGGCAAAGGAAAACAAACTAAAACACTTAGAAAAGCTGAAAACAAAGGCAAGCAGGGTATTAAGATAGAAAGTACTGCACAATTATAGCCACAGATAGTGTGCGATACCTAAGTGATAAAAGAAATGTAGGTGTTAATGCAGCTAATGAGCAATAACAAAAAAACCCCAAGCATACAAACGGAAAGGCAGGTGTGTACGTGCCTAGACATTCAAACACGAAGTGACTACCAGGAAAGATGTAAACCAAAAGATTAATAATTTCTCTCTCCTCTTCCTCCCCTACAGAATGCGTGTAGCTCTGTGACGCCCAAAACTGCAGGCTGGCTAAATGCTAACTCCCAAGCCAAAGACATGGTGAAGAAAATACCCGAATGCCCAGCTTTTGATGCAGATTGCTGCGTTTTCCACATTCTTCACAACATTTTGCAGAACCTGAGAAGCGATGTAGAATTAATCTGTGGTAAGAATTTAACTCGGTTTGTCGATGCAAATATCAATCAGCTAAGTGTAACACTGATTGAACGAGCTGCGTTTTACACCTGCACCAAGGACCTCCCGCAGACAGATCATAGCCAGGCCCAGAGGATGAAAATGGCAGAGAAGAAGACATACATCTGGCTGGTTTTACAGAAATATGAACAATTCATGCAAAATACGACAAAAATGTATTCTGCAGTAGAAATGTAACATGCCAGGATGAAAAAAATAACTTTAAGATAGTAGAGATTTAGCTGAATGTGACCTACCAGTAGTTATGTGATCAATTTGATGTCAGGAACAACATTGATAATGTACTTGCTATTCTACATATTATAACTGCATCATCTAGTTTAATTTAATATTTAAAGGATGAATGTCTTAAGTTATTGTTTGTATTTATTATAAAACTATTTATACTGTTTTATTTGCAACAGCATATAAAAAGGATGGACTAATGTAAACTGGGGTGATTTAATTAACCAATTATGACATAAATAAGCAAATAGGAAAGTATGATGTCAGTAATTTTAATGTTAGTTACACTTTTATCTTGCAATTATTTTCAAAAGTTGACTGTCAGTAGACTGATTTTGTACTTCTCTCTCTGCTAGTGAATTGTATTTATGAATTCATATAATACATCTATTTTTATAAATTTATTTAAGCAATTATATAGTTTTTATATATTTATTCAGATTTAAAACTTTTATATTTTAATACTGAAAGGGATGAATTATATATTTGCTACTTAGTAGGTGAATGGTTTTCTGTCATTGTATTTGGATAGAACCCGGAATTTAATTAAAGTAAGATTAAATAAAACTAATATTGCTGGATTCTCTTTTTACTATGTAATTATTTTTTACAGTATTTTTGCACTGAAAACCTAATGTTTTATTAAATTGCAAATTTAACTAGTTGTTCCTGGTTCTTACGTTAAAGATATTAGAAATAGCACATATTCTCCTTTCCCATCCATTTTTATTCATAGGCATGAAGAAGTTTTGTTTCTTTTGGTTTCTCATTTAGATCCACCAGCAGGTAAATTGTTTTCTAATCAGCCCCCACTTCTGCAGGTTAAATAATTGCAGCTTCTGTAACACAGCTCCAGAGTCTGGTTTAGATCTGCAAGTTTACACGGTTCACAGCCAACACCAGCTTTGCTGGAAACACTCTGGATTAGCTCAGATACAACCAGCACACCAAAACATGGCTGAGCTAATTTCCTCTCCTGGAGCTGGTAACAGAGCAAAGATGCTCAAATGGTCTAGAAGCAGTAGGACTTGTCATATACTTGTATTTCCTTTATTTCCTATGAACTCCCAATTATCCCAAATAATGGGAACATTAGTAATAATACAACTATTTTAGTCTAAATTACCATATAAAGTTCAAGCCAGCCTAAGCATTAGAATCAGTTCAAAAATTAACATTATTTAGCTATTAAAAACATCAGTTCCAAAAATTAACATTATTTATCTACATAAAAAAAAAAAAAAAAGACTTGAAATGCCCGCTTAAAACACAAGTAAAGGATTATTTCTCTTTCTGCTGCCATCCCCCATGTTCATTTATGGGGGTCCACACCAGCACACAACCCAGGGCAGGGTTGACTTTGCTCAAGAGTCTTCAGATTTGTGCTAGATTTGCAGGGATTAGATTAGGGAATCGCAGCTAGATTGAGCCCCTGCGCCCCAGTGCTCCTTCTCTACGAGGCTGTGAAAAGCACAAGAGGAGCTGGAGCGAGGGATTCTAGTACTGGTTCATTGCCTCCATCCTCATTTCAAATCCCCTCAACGCAAAACACATCAGTGCCCAAGTCACCCTTCTGCTGTGGTGGTTCTTCAAGCCGGTGCCATCAGTGCTGACGCAGCTCTCCTTCCTCCTGCTGCCGGAGAACTGGCCCTGTTGTGCCCAGACTTCTCCAGGAAGAGTGGTATCTTGACATCAGATGAGTCACTGCCAGTCCCCAAAAAGCACCAGTCTGGGGGGTTCCTAGAAAAGCGTTCTAGTTTCCCAAGAGGAACAGAGGGACCAAGCTCCTTGCTGGAGCCAGGGGAAGAATTCCTCCCAAATGGAACCCATTTCAGACACCACTATGGAGACGTCACATAGTGACAGGCAGAAGGGTGCGGACAGATCCGAGACCATTACCCTGGTTTCTGATATTAACACAAGTAGCACAGCTCTTTGTTAGCGTCATACCGGCACACCTTGAATTTAAAGAACATTTTAATAAACTACCTCTTTGACCTGTGTGAGCTCTATGCAAGCACAGTGAGTCCAAAGGTGCGTATTTGCTCAGGTCTTCTGCATCATAAAGTCAACTGCCAGTCCTGGAAATATCAGTGCTAACCCCTGTGGGAAGCAGAGACAAACTGGTGGCTGGGGCACTCTTTCAAATTATTCTGCTTAGTTCCAGGTCTACCAATTTTTCCAGAGTCCAAAAGCCACAATTCCAACCTCATATCTTCAATTTTTAATAGAGAAAGAAGAGCAAATGGCAAAGGATCACTGACTGGGGATGTGCTTATCCCCAAGGCAGAAGCAACATCTGATGACCTTATCAGGTAGGGTCAGCAAACCACTACAAGCAGGAAGATATTTACATCCTGAGGGCTTAGACATCACCATTTCCAATGGTTGACACAAACCGCTTAAACCTTGCTGAACCAGAGGATTATACAAGGCCACTCCCTGTGGTTTTCTCTCTCATGCACATCTTTTCTTTCACCTTCTGAATATGTAAATATCTAAATGAAAGTGTTTTCCTTGGAAACAGATTTCCTCAGAAGTTCAAGCAAGATGTTACAGTGAGTCAGATGGTCTGTCCCAATTCACGTCACGGGAAGAACAACCTGAAAAAAGAAAAGTCCCATGGGGGCAGAGAAGGGTACCACCAGCCCTGCAGACTCAGCTCACCTCATGCACGCGGGATGCACGCTTGAAGTAGGGAGACACGGGCTTACGCAAAACTGTGGCAAGCCACTGTTCTCCTCACATGTGCTTGAAAGGGAATAGTTCTTTGCCACAAGCATTTGGGATGCAGCAAGGTAGATAGGCTGGCTGATACCAGAACATCAAACTTCAAAGGGCTGAGGTCAGAAAGTGATGACCAGAAACCCACCGAGGAGCTGGAATGAGAATGTGAGTGTGTGCCTGGGTAGGCGAGATAGAAACAATGACATCAGTGATAATCTGATGCAAAGAGTGACACAACTGTATCACTAAAGCACTTCCAACATCTGCATTATGCTCATTTCCGCAAGATCCTACAGCAAATAGCCACTGATGTTTTCAGAGTTTATTTAGGATCTGTAGGCAGCCTATGGATGTCTGTCATCTATCCAATACAGCTGGTTCTCTGCCAACCATGGGCAGGTGTAGAGGCTTCTTTGAAAAGCTTTTCCCACTTCTCTGAGAGAATGGGCCAGCTTCAGAAAAGGAAGAGATATTAAACAGTTTAGAGTCACATGTTGGATGACTGAGCTTGGTCTGCAAAGTAAAGAGAAGACTTGAGAGTCAACACTTGCTGTAATGCAGAGGTGGTTGTGTGGCTTCTTTTGCAAGAGATTCCCAGGATCCCTGCTGCCCATGCTCGAGGCAGAGTGCTCAAAAGCTCATCCTGAAGCCCAGAGATTCTCAAAAGATGACCTGAACATTCATAAAGAGAAAGGCTCAGACAAGTCAAGAGAAGTCAGTCCTCCCAACAGGAGAAGGCTGCAAACCCCAGACAGAACAGTGCAAGAACATCTGCAGATCTGTAGCTTTCCTGGTGCAGGATTGTCAGGGATCAGATAAATCTTCCTCAGCTCTGAAGGGCTGGAAGTCAGTGGATGCACCTGCGCCACATGGTGCATCCCTGCTGTCATGATGAGGTGGTCACCAGCAAAGCTTTCTTGACAAGCAGTTCCCCATTTATCCTGATTGAAAATGAAACTGTTGGCTTTCAAGGCCTATGAGGAATTTACAGTTGAGTTGGAGGAGTCACAGAGGGGCTTTGTAAGAAGTGTCAAAAGGACAGGCAGCAGCAGGACTAAGGGACGTGATGAGTCTAATCTTTTGTCAGTTTGTTTCCATTTTTTGTGATGGAAAGGCACTGGAGTTTGTGAAACACACCTTGTTTCGAGATAGGAATATGTTAAACATCCCTCTGGATGACAACATGGACTCTTCTGTGCTTGCATGCGGGAACTTCCCCAAGACCCAACTATTCATTGTCTGCCCACCTCCTGGTGATGAGCATGCTCAGGAGGAGAAAAGGCATAGAAGAGCTCCTGAGGTTAAAATCTAGTGAGCATCACTTCCCACTCTTTTACATATAAAGAGAACCCTAAGTTGTTTGCCCATTGAAATGCCAATTCCCTTGCAGCAGTGATTTCATTTGGCATAATTTCCATAGAGCAGATGTAGGTCCACTTTTAGCACTGTTCAGCGGAATCAGCCACAAAAATAAGCCATTTCAATAACTGTCTTTTGGCATATCAGCTACAGCTATACCACCCTCACTGAAATCACCACAAAATCAGTAGTAAAGAAACAGTGCTCTCCAGCCACAGCTTCCTCCCAAAGAAGCTTGATAGCATCACTGCAGTAACATTGGCATCTGTATGCTTGGTCAAGAGTAAAGTTAGGCTGAAGTGTTGCTTTATCACTGTTTAAATAGTAGTGAAGAAACACTGCCTTCTACCAAAATGCTTTATGTGAGATTAAGCAAAAGATACTTTAAAAATTAAATGCAAACAGAGTAAGAAAACTGTTATACCTTCTTCTGGAACCACAGGCCTGACTCATCAAAAGTTCTCATAAGCTATATTAAGTCAAAGCCACCGATCACAAGGATGAGAGTAACCAGCATCAACTCTTGTGCAATAATTTTAAAATAAAATCCCTCTTTTCACTCATCTATTACCTTTCACTCAGTCACCCAGTGCTGCTTCCACTAGGCAAGGAAATCCAATATACCAAGGAGGTGACAACTGAAGCACAGAGAGCTGAAGTGTCCTACCAGGGAAAAACAAATATCGGTCATTAAAAGCAGAGATGAAATGCTATTTGTTTAATTTTTTTAAATGGTCTTAAACAGCTCAACGCCTAACACTGACATCAATTCCATGGGAATACCGTGTTATCCAATCTCAGTACTGCTCTGTGGAGTCCATTGTCTAAGCAGTGTGTGTCAGACACGAGCCCCAAATCCAAACCTGCAAGAAAATAAAACCATCAGGGCTCAAGGCACTGGTGTAGCCTCTACAGGCTTAAGAGTTTTACCTTTCTTGGAGAAATACCAGGGCTACCTTTGAATTACCAGCCTGTTAGGAGCACATGCAGAAATAAATAGTTGTTTGTCTGCTTAGTTTTGTCAAAAGAGCTTACTCTCACTGTTATGTTTAATATGATTAACAGTAGAGTAAGGGTCTGATCACTTTAGGAACACATCAGAATCTCAATACCTTTGGAAAATTATGTTATACAGAATGTGAAAGAGCAGGCTCACTGTTTGTTTAGGGTGAAGAATCACGTACACTCTGCAGACACCTGGACTTGTGGGGATGGTACTTCAGCCCACCTGGCAATTCCCAGTCTCCAAGATGATTCAGTGAAGGGGAACAGAGTTGACTACAGAGGGTAATTTTCAATTTTTGCTAATCTGGCTGGCATTTATTGTGGTGAGACAGGGAACAAGCCAGCACAGAGCAAATTCAGCCTAATGGCCAATGCATGCGAAAAAGAAATCACTTGTAAGCTCAGAGTGAGTTGATTCTTTCAGTCAAGAAGAGCACTGAGTTTCTTAAAAGGAGTCCAAGCTTCAGAAGCTCAACAGAGGATATAAGCCTTGCAATGAGAAAGGCAAACACACAGATCTCAAAGGTGTAACTTCAGCATTGCTAACAGGGAAATGAGCCCTTGCCACCTGTCAGAGCTGCAAAAAGGATGGCAGATGCTGGTCCAGGAACAACTCCACTTACCATTTCCCACATCCAGTTAGAAAATAAAAGCATTAAAACCAGTTTCTTCCAAAAAATAACCTTTATTGTTTTGGTTGTAAATATAAAAAAATGCATTGCACAATTTAACAGACCTACTGAAAAGTGCTACATATCAACAGCACAACAGAAGTTGTGTCATGCAACAGAACAGGAAACCTAGGCAAAACAAGAGCACGATCTGAAGTCCTCATACCTCCAAGCTTTTTTTTTTGACTTTTTTTTTTTTAACAAGAATGAACTCCATTCACTTAAAACACATTTAAATACAAGGTTAGAAGAAGAAAAAGAGCAATTTATTAATGGTATTGTTAATTAAAAGGCTTGCTCCTAACATTGATATATTTTGATTCAAAACCTTATTCGTGTGGAAAAGTTCAGATATAAAAGCAGTTCAGACAATGGCTAGAAAGTAATTCTATTATAAACCTAAGATGTATTTCTTTGTAACTGAATCAAGTTTTGCGGATCAAGCTACAATTTGGTACTACCACTTCTGCTCCAACACAGTAAATGGGCATGAAATCCAACCAAGAATGAAACAAAAGGAAACTTGAGGCCTTAACCGATGTTGTGGGAACAATACTGGGGCCCTACAAGAGAAAAAAACCCAAACCAAATTATCTCTTCTGAAACTCAAGTGTATAAATTGAGGAGAAGTAATAGGAAAACTCCCATTGTCTCACTTAAAAAACCTCCCAGAAGTCATCAACAGTTGTCCATAGTCCTCTGAGATTGGTATGACTGAATCCCTAAAGCACCTAAACCAGGTATCATCAGCCTTTTGATTTTGGGTGTTTTTCCATGCAACAAAGGTGGAAAGGAACCAAAAAAGAAAGAAAGTAAGTAAATCGTCAAATAGTTAAGAACCCACTCTATTTTCAGCAGTATCTTCTAGTTGGCAACATCAAGACAAGAATTATCCACTCCAGAAACACAGAAAGTAAAATAGCTTTCAAATTATGCTACAAAAGCATTATCTTACTGAATGTTTTTGCAGTGAGCTTCCCTCTCCTGCTCTCAAACTGCTCTTCAGGAGTTTGGGGCTTTAAAAGCAAACAAATCAAAATTTACCTGCCCCTGTCACCTCTACAACACACACATGCATACACACACACACTCTCTCTCTCTCTCTCTCTCAAGGGAATGTAAAAGAACCTGAAGATGCTATTTTTCAATGCAATTTGACAGCCCTTTGTCTTTCAAGCCATTCCAGATTTAGAGATTTAAGCATCTGCATATTTACTGGGTTTCTGTCAAAGTTCTGGTACAATAGTATGTACATGTGTGAGTACGTGCTTGTGCACATGGGAGTGGAGGATGGTGAAGTCAGCAGGAAAGATGCAATTTTTTCCATAGATACACACAATTTTTCATCACCTCAGTTTCAAAGGGACACAGTAATGCCACACAGATAAAAACCTCTTAAAACCCAGGGAAGCCCCACTTTGTCAATTCATTAAATTTTCCACATAGCACTGTATTAGGGGAAGAATGTATGACTTGAGATAAATCAAACGCATACAGGACGTCACGATCTAAGGCACAGATGGAAACATTCTATTAAGTCTCCCTTCAAGGAAGGCTTCCCGAGGAGTCTAGAAAATCATGGAAGAACATGCCAGTCAGGTCAAATGGTATCCATGAAGAAACCTTTGGTTTTTTGCAAAGATCAGACTGTCAAGCTGAAACATGCACTTGTCTCTGTTCCCACTACTCACTGATTCCTTCAATTCTAGTTTGCTCCTGGACTTCCATCACTTATTCCTCCTGCTAACAGGAAGCATCATACAAGCCTAATAACTACAACTACACCAAATAATGCACAAGTTCTCCGGAACCTGTGTTTGGTAGAGGGGCCACATCTACAATGTACTGAAAAATAGAATTCAAGGTCAGAAGGAGCCACTAGACAATCTCAGTTTGACTTATATTTAATCTAGCCACTGCCTTATTGACTGAAATATGTTGGATATGACTGAATATGACTTGTATTCAATTATATGGTGATTCTTTAAAAGTTTAGCACCAATTTACTGAAGACAGATGTGCATCATCTGTAATTCTGTGCAGAGTATAGGCACCATGTGTTTTGTTTGCTTAAGTATACTTTGGTGACACTGAGGAAATTAAACTGCTTAAATTAGGAGAGAAAGTGTTATCAAACTTCTTTTTGAAACAAATATATTATTTAGACTCCTCAATGGGCAAGACAAAGGAGTTAAAATATAAACTAAAGTGAAAAACTATGCAGGAATTAATACATACGTGGTCAATCTCTTTTCACACCAATCCTCAGTACTTCTACTGTGCAGACATGAGACATAATACTGCTTTTTCCTCTTGTGTTTCCAAATGAAGTGAAATCACACCACTCACAAGGTTGACTGATAAAAGAAAAGAATTCTGATTTGCAATAATAGGGTGACAAAAATACACTGAATCACTGCTTCAAAGAGCAGCCACATCATTTCTGGTAATTGCACTACGTGGAAAGTATCTTTTCACTTTTCCTTCCCTCCCTCCTACACTCTTGCCTAAGTAAGCAATCTTTAATTTAATTTTTTTCTCTTTACTATGTTAAGATTTGTAGTCTTCTATTAGAGCCATGAGCTTGTTTATCCACCGCAGGTTATTAAAATAAGCAATTTCCCTCCCACTATAACCAGATCGTGGTGCAATGAGCATGATGTTTCTTCCATACACATCCTGATAAAAACCGCTAATGGACAAAACTTTTAGCAGTTCAGTCACACTACCCCTTCCTATTCCTTTATGGTCCTTTTCAGTTTCCAATCCACACAGTGAGATCTGAGATGTTAGGATTTAAGCTTAGAAGACATCAGACTTCCCTGGGCTTTGAAGGATGCTTATAGTGCACGCTGCTTGTTGAGACAAAACTTTAATGTCATTGATACTGGTAATGGTAAAAATCAAACACAATCACTGCCTGACAAGCAGAAGACCACACTGCAGGGGAGGCATTGCAGAATCTGTTCATCTGAAAAGTACAGCAAAAACACAAGTGGGTCTGTTCTTGGATAATTTGACAACTGATTTCTTTCTATAAAACCGGATACATATTTTTAACATGCAAATACGCATGTAGTTATCTATGCATCTCAATGAGATAACCCTGTAAAGAAAGAACTTGAGGGACGCTCCCCAGCTAATCACAGTGTTAAATGACGTTACTGGAATCAAGTTCACAATCAGTGATAAAAATGGGAGGATTTAAAAAAAAAAAATTACACTTATTCAACACTTTATCCAGATGCATCCCAAAGAATATTGCTTAATCTATTACATTATTATGTACGACAGACCTAGATACAGATCCCCCCCGAAAATCTACTTGCTATTTAATTACTATGACAACCTTTACACACTATTTCAACAAACCATTCCTTAGCTGAGACCTGGATTTTTGTTGGTTCTCTCAGAGGGACACAGGTTTTCAAACGTGCCAGAAACCTCAAATGATACGTCAGATCTACTGTTAAAAAACAAAAAAAGCAAACAAACGAAAAAAAAGAGCATCTCCTCATTTGTCTGCACAGCTACAGAAAGGCATGTTGGTACTTAGATCATGCCAGTTTGTCTTCCTCTTAGGTTCCTTTTCCCCGCAGCAGTCCCCTTCAGCCCCCAATTCCTCAACTCACAGTACCTCTGCTTGGGGAGAGGGCCCGGGGTTTAACTTTTCATGCTTTCTTCTTGCTACAGTCCTGCTCACATATAAGCAAACTCTGCAATGAAAACCATTAGCTGCAAAATCTCAGGACAAAGAAGAAAGAAAAATCCTTGTGCTTAGTCCCACTCCCCAAGCCTAGTGTTTCTTCTTTGGCTCACCAAGTGGAGAAGACTGGTGACAACTGGGGAAAAACTACATCCCATGGAGGAGAAGGTACTGATCCCATTTCAGCATGTGCAATGCCCAAATGTTTTAGCTGCTCCTCTTTTTAGCACTGTGATAGCCTCCTAATCACCTCCAGGCAGCCTGCTTTTGAAACTGGAAATTATCTACACAGGAGAGGTACCAGGCAAATATTACCCACAGTTTGCATAGCTCTTAAGAATCAGAATCAAGTAATGAGTGGAATTACAACGGTCATAGGATCATTCCAGATTACAATCAGCCGGAATGAATATCCCAGTGCTGCCTCAGGATGAACAATCACTGCTGTAATGAGACTAAGTTTATCTGCAGCAGAGCACAGTACTTGCTGAGACTGTCACAGGAAAATGTTACGCAGTATTTGGGGTTTTAAACATATTTTTATATGTTTTATAATTCATGCTGAACATAGCCTTCCCATACAGACCAAAATTAGCTAAGTCCTTCAGGTTTTTCCGATAGAAGGCAAAAAGAAAGCAAAAAAGATGAAGAAGCAAAGAACTGACTACAAGTCCACGTGGTTTGATGGTTACTGAGTTAACAAAAAAAGCCAATTTCTTAACATTACAAACTCAATTATTGTCTCTGAAGCACTACTACATTTATCTATGGATGTGTTTTATATGTGCACATTTTATGAGGAAGGCAGCTGAACTCCACAGTGCAGGAAAACATTTCAGAGATTAAATGGGTATGAAATTCATGTATCTATCCCAATTGCAGAATCTGTGCAATCTAAAACTGCTTTCTTTCACTTTCTGCACATCCTTTTACTCACTTGCAATGGCTATATCAGGAAAAGTACTAAAAATCAGCTACTTTATTTGCTAGAAAATAAAGCATGTCTTGAAACTGATCATATGCAATGATAACACTCATTAAAATAAAAATACACAAAACACAGCCTGAGATTTTAATTCTAGTATTTTTGCCACGAGTTAACGTCATTGACGGATTTTTCTTCTCCTTTGGTTTTTAATATGATCCTGTTTAAAAATTTTTACTATTCAAGTAAAACAAATGGAACTGAATACCAGAGAACAAAATAAAATGCACATTTTGTTTCACAAAATCAAAAGTATTTTTCCCCTTGAAGAGAACATTCCTTGGTGTACAAGATTTACACTTCAGAGAACTTAGTACTTGAAGCTGATTCATAGAAATATCTTTGTTGCATATAGATGCATGCTGCATTGATGGAGATATATTGCTGCCTGCAGGACTCAAACCTGCTAAATTTACCTGAGCTTGGTGTTTTCTCACTTAACGGAGTACAGCACAGCACTGAAGAGGAATCAAAACATTATGACAATGTTGCATCATACTTCCACATATTCTGAAGGCAGAGCCAGATGCCCTGAACAACATCTCAGGTGATGGCGAGAATTCTTTCTAAAGTGCACCAACTGAAAGGAGACTCGCCAGGCTGCTAGACTGGCAGGTTCTCCACCCCTTGTATAAGCAACTCATTGTCTTTGGTTGTTAGGTTTTGCCAGCTGTTTTGTTCATCTTGATAACTGCCTCAGCGGCTTGCTCTGGCAGGCACGACGGATCTGACAGAATTGAGGTGGTTGTACTTAGATGTCGAAGGGTGTTCAGCACCACTGTAAAAAAAAATGTCAGCAAAGTATCAAGAAAAGACATTAGTCTGACTGCAAACAGATCCATGTGGGATAGTGTGCAAGTACTGCAAGGTTGTCACGCATGACAAAATTATGGAAATACTTCTGCAAAACATGCACACCTCCACACACAGCAACAGCAATTAAACAGATGAGCAAGAACTGTGCCCAGGAAACAAGGAATGGAGATCTAGGACTTTAAAAAACCCCACCCATTTCTTCTACAAAAGAGAGTACCACTTGGCAACTGTAACTGTAAATACCTGCTGAGTTGCAAGGAAGAAAGGATCAAGCAATCACGCTCAAACAGAAGGTCATTCCAAAGCTGAATACAAATCTCAGAAGTCTTCCTTCATAATGAGATAAGTCACACTGCCAAATTTACTCCAACTAGAGTGGAGTACTTGAAATTTAAAAGCAGCTTGAGAGTGTTTAAATTCTGGTATCTATATTCAGCAATTTCGTTTTTCTTTTCTGTTCAGTGTTAAGCACGCAACCAAGTGTCTTCACAGTCAAAAGAGGTTCTTATTTTTCCACTGAGATAACAAAAGGAACTGGAAGTTATATTTGGCATGGTGTGCTTTCTTTGTCATCCTCTGACTTTCGAGAAATGGTATGATGTATGGTCTAACTTTCTGTGATATGGAATAACTGCTGGATAGAACTCCACTTACTTGGCCTCAGAACAGGAAGAGAACAGTGCTGATCCAACCAGGCCATTGCAGTTTGATTCAGATCCTTAAAGCTTGTTGTGGAAACCATCCCATTGAAGGACTCAAACAATGGCTTAATAATAATGCTGAACTACAAATCATCAAATGTTAAGGGAGACAACAAAAGAGGAGTTCATGCACCCCCATCATTCTCACTGCGGCTGACAATCAATATAGGTCTAACAATAGGCCTAGAATACCTGGGGGGATTTGCATGCCCTTACAGACTTTTACAGAGTGACTGGAAGAACAACATGGGTATTATTCTACTGATATTCTAATATTCAAGAGTATTCTATTCTTGAGTTATCTCTAGCAGCCCAAGACCAGATTACTCATTTCCCTCCTATATGCAACAGAAATTATGGTATTTTCATATTTGTAATGAAAAAGCCCTCCTCTCTCTTACAGTCATTTCATGAGGAGGAGATTTTTTATTATTATTACTAGCACTCACCCCTGGACCTTGTCAGCTTTTATTGCAAGACACTCTGAAATGTGTTGGCATCCATTAAGGATTCAATCCAGCTGTTAAAAAACTGTTCTGTCACAATTATATCCTGACTTGTAAAGGGAAGTTTGGGAACATTACTTCGCCTAGCAACCTTCTCTTCCACCAACTACAAAAGCCTTTGTCTTTCCCCAAAAACTAAAACAACCCAGCTACCTAAAATTGTATCTTCATCCCTGATAACCTCTGCCAATTTCTAGAAGTGTCTCACTTCCAGATTCTGGAGCTATTTAACATCTTGGAGCAGCACAAAATAAACACACTATCCAATCAGCAAATGTGCAGGATTGTCTTTAAATAACCATTCTCATTGTTATATTAAACACCTCTATTTTCATAATTCACTTAAAATTGTTCCAGAGTTAACAGTAGAATCCAGAGGTTCCACAGTCGCACCAGCTCTAAGTTATCAAAGACTGCATGTGATCTTGCTAAGAATTGTTTCCTGAAAGGATGCTAAAAGGAAGAGTGTTTTTCTGGGGCCAACAGAAACCACGAAACATCAAAAAAGGCACTTTCACATATCAAACTATTAAAAATGCTGTACTTCGGCATGCACAAGAATGCACATATATACTCGTATTATCCAGGTAGTTTGGGGGAAATAACAGCACAGAACATACATACAAAATATGAAGTGCAAATAAATAGCTATATGAACATATTAAGTTTAATAGGAAAAGGAAAGGTTAACACTACTGCTCATTGTTGATTACTAATATCCCTGAACCGATTCAAGCTAACAAAATTTGATCAAAACTAGTTAAGTCTATACAGCACAGCACAAATGCAGCTAACGGTTCACTCAGTTTGTGTCCTTCTATCTTCTGCATTATCATTCGCTTACAAGCACAGCTGCTAGCATTGGACAAGCAAATAGAAACTAAGCTGATTCACTGTTATAACAAATGACAAGCATAAAACTAAAAAAAAAAGAATTTTTTTTTTAAAAACTGCCATTGCAACAGCTTCAGTAACCTTGTAATAGGTTTTTTTTTTTCCCCCAAAAATCTTCGTTATTCTGTTTAGTTTTTCCGAAAGACTACAAGAGCTACAGTTACGGAAGCGGCCCATTAAACATTTCTTGAAGTGTAATAACCCACCGAGAAAACCAGGCCTTTATAACGCATTTTACTTTCAAGTTACCTCCCATACTTGAAGGTGAACAAGTTCTGCCTCACAACAGCCTATAAAGCAAGGATTCATATCCACATACAAGTATTAATGAAAACTGAGGATGCGTTATTTAAATAACTTGGCTTAACGTCACAGCATGGAAACCCAGAGTTCTTAGCTCTAACTATATTAGCACCAAACTTCAAGTTCAGCAGGTTAATACAAAAGGATACAATCCAAAACTTCCAGTTCTGCAGGGTCCTACTTCGCACATATTCATCAAACATCCTCCTCATGTGGTCAAATCCTTGTCGTGTTATGGGAACCCCGGTAGCAGGGAGCTGCTGTTGACAAGAACTGAAAAGAAGATGTTCTGAGGTCAGAATCCCCACCAGAAAAAGGACACACTTCTCTTACAGACTAAATTATAGCAAGAGAAAAGTGCGTATCCCCGGTATCCCTTACCGAGGTGGCTTCCCAGTGCACGACCCCAGAAGAATGTAATTGTTATAGCCAGGAATACATAATGTTTTCTCATCAATTTTGTCTATATTCATGCAGCAAAGCATTTCTCAAGCTGCTACACACTCCTTATTACAAGCAACAAAACTGAAAACAAAGTATAACATAGAACAAAGTAGTTTTTGCCATCCAATTAGAAAAAGGCACATGAGGAGTCAAGGAAAAATTTACGGAGTTACTCCTGAGCAATGTTACAGAAGAAAATGTTACAAAGATGCTTAAGAAACAGATCAATTCAAAATAAGCAGATGTCACGGTACTTTTAAAGAAAAATATTTTGATTTGCTGATTAAGTCTAGCATAATGCCTAAGCCTAACACTTCTGCAGATGGAAGAAAAACCACCGGGGTTCTCAACATGCTTTGCAATAGAACATAACTATCATAAACTCACAGAGGAAACTGAGGCACCAGGAAGGTGAAGTGACTTAATCAGAGTTATGTTCAGCCAGTGGCAAGCTCCTTGATTCCAAGTCCTGTACTCAACCATATTTTTCTATAAAAATTGACTGCATTTGGAAAGAAAACTGCAGCAAAGCCATCATGAAGAGTGTTTGACCACCTAGTGAGCAAAGCTTTATAAAAGCATCATCACTGGCTTCTTCTCAGAATTATTCTAGCTGACCTGATGCATCTTTTCTGATGCTGCCACTGTTGTGCACTCATGCCCAGAGCTTGCTGAAAATCCACATGGTTTGATACCAATGCCCATCCCACAGCAGCTACGCTTTTTGTTTGGGAGTTGGTAGCAACTCTACTTCTGTTCGATACCCATCTGTTGTTTGGCATGACACCTGAGGCAAACATTCCCTACTGTTAGCCAAAGCAACATTCAAGCTGCTCTGCTTCATTACAGAAAGCTCCCCAGATCTCACATGATGGCAGCGTTTAGCTCCTCGATTTCTTCCCGAAGGCGCCTGGTTTCCTCTTGCATCTGTGTTCTTTCCTGCTGTAGTTTAGCGATATATTCTACTGTTTTCTGGAGCGTGATTGCATGGCTGATCTAGACCAAACACAAACATAGAGCTCACTTTCTGGAACAAAGCTAGAGAGATGAAGAGTTTGCCCTTAAGCTGCTGTAACACCCAGAAAAGCACCTTCAGCACTTTTTCTTAAGTTTCCTTCATTGTGTGCAAAAACACACAGATAGGCAGAACAAAACACTTAAGATAATACTGAACTCTTAACTTCTCCAACTCCTGTTTGCACACTAGTACAGAGAAATGTGGTTGCAGTGGTTGTTTTCTTCCACAAAATACATTTTCTCTACTTTACTGAAAGTAGTATTTGAATAATTTAAAATGTTTTATTGCATTACCTATCCTCTTAGAAACATTTACAATTCTTACTTAAGTAATGAAGGAAGTATTACATCTGTTGACAGATTTATAGTGCTGTTAGAAGCATTGTTTGAAGTTGACAATATAGACTATTTAGTTTGCGAAACCTGAAGTTATTAAACAGAAGGTAATATGGTCTAGCTATCACCAACGGAGACAGAAATAATGTCACAGATCCTTTTAAAAATGCTCTTCAGTTTTGAGGAATAAATTAAAAATCTGTACTTGAGAAATAAAATAATCAGACAGTTTACTAAAGCTGATTTTTCAAAACTGATTACCTTTCAAATAGGCTATTCAAATCAGGAAGTGAAATTCTGACAACTAATGGCCTAAATGTATAAAACTATAAAAAATAAGTAAACATATCAACATGCTGCACAATAAGCTTTCATATTTTCCATGTTTCAAAAGGTACTGGTATTTAAAGGACATTTAGAATTTTTTTGTGCAGACAAATCTGTGTTTCAATTATTTTGATTTCAATTTAGTGAACTAAGTTAACTAGTGTAGCCAGAATATGACCTTAATTGGGACAAAGTCATTTTGACTTTCAGAATCACCTGAACTGGCCAGGCTCCTGACTTCTCCTGGGAGACTGAGATCTCATCAGTGTAGGAAGTTTTAGAAATTTCACTGGATGCTTTTGTTCTTCCTTTGGCTCACTGACATGTTTCAACAGTACTTGCAGGCTCAGGAGGTTTCTCTGCCGTGTGCTCGGCTCACCAAACACAGCACAGCTATGGTTAGCATGGCATAAAGCCTAAGCTAACAAGTTGTGTTCACAGTTGGATATATTAGCTCAGGCCAAATGTCAAGGTATGCTAAGCCAGGCCCAGCATCACACCAACAGCACATATCTGGCTTCTGGCTGGCTCATGGTTTAGGCAGAATAAGCTTATGATACTGGCTGGACCATAGCTTTTTCAAGTCTACCTATGGGGACCAGAACCCATCCATAATGGGTGTAAAGAGCCAGTACGTCAGAAGAAAGGTGACATAACAGTAAATGCAAAGCCATCTTATGCTGCAAACATGACAAAAATTTTCATTACTGGGGTCCCAAGAGAAAGAATTGCAAAGATCAGGTTTTTTTTCTTTCCCTGTTGGCTTTAAAGCTGCAGCATCTTATCAGACAAGACTTGTTCAATGTTTGAAGCTGCATCAGAAGAACAACGTCTAAAATATGTAGTGCTTTCACACACTTTTGATTATAAGCCATGGATTTATCACCCTTCCCTTTCCAAGTCCCTCAGTTCAAGTGTCTTTACTGACTGAATGGCATTCTCAGTCAACAGTGAAGAGATTAAATTTATTAACAAGTCTTTTTAGAATGGCTCTTTCTTACATTCCATATTAAACTTAGTGCTGCCAAGTTACTTACCGACTTGGAGTTGGCTGAAATCAAGCTGCTCAGAGTACTGAAACCAATCTTGATATTAAACCTTCGTTTTTGTTCTGAAATATGCTTCATTCTTCGATTCTGTATAAATAAAATTAGCTCAGTCTATGCTGTTCTCCTTTACCGTTTTACTGCTATGACCACCTCAGCTATTCAAATTCAGTGTCATTTCTGATGAATTGTGCCATTTATAGTCTTCCCAGTCAAAGCCACATGACCATAAACTTGCAAATAATGATTCAAGTTATTAAAAAGAAGTGTCCAAAAAATTAATTCAATTCCAAAATTAATTCCAAATTAAATTCAGTTCCAAATCCTGTAGGTTTTCTTCCTAAAGTAAATATTCCTATTTAAAATTGCTGCACAATTTCCTTTTCTGAAGTCAAATTCCAATTTTTGAGGCATGTAATTAGTTAGGATCTTGTTGAAGCCTTTAAGCTGAAAACAGTCCATATCATTTACACTTAATACATACATAATGTCTACTGATATAAACAGGCAGCCTGACAAAAATAAAAAAGAAAAAGAAAAAAAAATCCACAACTCTGGCTTATCCTGAGGATAAAGGCTTTGTCAGGAATTAAAATTTTCACTTGTAGCATTAAAAACTTAGAAGTCATTTCCACCAAAATCCTTGGAAGAAAATGAGGAGTTTGTACTTTGAAAATGCATTCTTGGCAGAACTAGGCTTTTCATGGTAGCTTACCATCACCCCATTTTATAATGGCGGAAAACCATGTAATAAAGCAGTGAAGTGGCTCCCCAAAACCACAGAAAATGCAGGTTTAGGAGCAGCACTGAGATGTCCAGTGCCCTCTATGCTTTGTGAAACCAAAAAACAATGTTACCTAGCAATACAGAACTGTTTAGTCTAACAATACAGAGGAGCAAAAGAACATACATCTAGAGACTGGCAAACAACATTGTTTCTCTCTTGTCTTACAAAAGACTTACTAACAGTACACATCCAAAGCCAATACTGTCAAAGCAGGTGAGTTTAAATGGCTATAAGGCCTAGCTTGTTGCAGTGTCCTGACTTTTAAGAACACTCCTCCATCTAGTGGCCACTTTCCCACCATTGGCACAATTTATTCCTTTGTTTACTTGCTCTCTAGCAGCAAGAACAGGCAGCAAATACTGATTGTGAGCATTTATGCCAAGCAATAACTGCGAACTTCTATGAGGAACTTGCAGCATGCTCAGCAAGGGGTGGTTCTGATTCTCCTCTGCAACAGAACTAGAACTGCGTGCAATCACAAGCTGCAAGTGCTTAAACTTACCTTTCTGCTCTGGGATTAATCAAGCTGACATCAACTCATAGGGTATACAAAGGCAGAGAAGCCAAAAAGGGGTTGGCACTTGCAAAATAGTTAAGTAACACTCCCTTTCACAACAGACTGAATGAGAGGGTTACAGCTGATTGTCCTGCATTGGTGGTTTTCTGTGGGTAAGTTTCTCATACCATCACAGAAAGTGTTCTGACAAGGTCAGCTCATGTATGAGGTACAGCCAGCTTTCGGATGCTATCTCTAGACTGCGGAGTTCTTACCCCAATAATTCCTGAAGTGTTTTACAGCTGTAACTTGTAGCGTCTGTGGAGCTGCTTCTCTGTGGAGCAGCACAGCATCACTGGAGACATGTAAGTAACTAAGCAGATCAAGAGCTCCCCCTCCAGTGATGGCCAGAGCCCTGCAGGCTGAAGAGCCCCAACAGAACAATGGCAAAAAGCCATGGTTTAGAAAACTAAGCCTAAAACCTTTGACCAAGTAAACTGAGACCAGTCATAACACTCCTGTGAGGCACAGCAGAAACTGCTGTCATGACCATAAGGACCTGCAGAAGTACAGTTAAGCCTGGCCCCTCTGGTGACACATCCCTGAGGAGCAGGGTAGATTACTGAAGTCTGACTCTTTAAATTGAACAGAGCAGCACAGATGCAGCGAAAGCTAAGCCTAAGGCACAAATCCTCCATTGTTCCTGAAGCACAACTTACTCTCTAGTCCATGCTCAGACATCAGGGCATAAAAGTAGCTATAAAGGCAAAGAAAAGCACCTCAAATGAAAGGACACACACCTTAAGTGCAGCCATATTAGGGTCAGTGGCAGGTTTTCCTGAGCAGCTGTTCTGGGGAGACTGTGGACTGGGGCTCTGCTCAGAGGTGCAGGGGGAAGCTTGGCCTGAATTCTGACAGTCTCGGCCTTCATAAAGGAAGAAAGACAAGTCACATTAACAAACAACTTTCTGTAGCAAATGTAACGGCTGAGAAGTTTCTATTCAGAATTGAACTGAAATGCAGTCAACAACCAAATCATAATCATAGTTGCAGCAACCACATGCTAGAAAATGTCAAGATTGCTGGGAAAGCTTAGTATTTCATGGCACAAGGATAATACATCTGTGGCGACTAACAGCACAGACTCAGATCATGGGTGATGCTGAGACACTTTATTTCAGCAAGCGGGCTGCTTATTTACGTTTCGAAAGTTACAGTATTTTTCTATCAGTGTAACAGCACTCCATTGCCTAACATTTAGCGTACTCCCTTAATGTCCTTACATGGGGTGTTCACACATTGATCATGCAGTCCTTGCATGCTTCTTGCTTTCTTCTTATCAGTCCTTGCATACTTCTTGCTTCCTCCGTATCTTAGGACATCCTGCTCATCTTGCCCGTGTCTGGGGGTCCCTCTCCCTCCTTATCATGTTTTTTCTCCCCAGGTCAACTTGGCAGGAGCTTCTCAGTACTTGTGTTCAGGCTGAGGGTCCTGCTCCAAGGCCCAGTATTCATTTCCATGTTATCTCTCCTGACATCTCCCCCTTTTTTGTTTTCTAGAGCAGCTACCATTACCTTGCCTATAGCTTCATCAATCATGCACTGTATACATTGTATCACACATGGCACACATAGTAAGGTGCATATGAAGATCAGTAAGCAAATGCACCTAACATAAAACAACATCTCACCCACATCCCTAAGCCATTAAACCAGTCTCCAAAAATGTTCCAGTCATTTTTTTTTTGTAGCCTTCCCACTAGTTCATGTAGTTCTTCAGTATTTTTGTGGATTGATTTAGAGTGGTCTGATAAATTCATACAACACAGACTGTTGACATCTTCACATCCACGACCATGGACTAGTAATAGGAAATGGATAGCTGCACGGTTTTGGAGAGTGGCATGTCGTACTGAGTCCACATGCAGCAATAAGCTAGAGAGGGCAGTTGGCATTGCATTGGTTTGTTTCACTGACCAACACCCTAGTTTTTTTAATGTGGCTAGAGCATTGGCAGCTGCGACTCCTGGGGTGAAAAAAGAGGCAAAGAAGCGTTCTGCAGAATTCTAAGATTCCACATGATCATCACAGTCTTTTTGGAATGTGTGTGCTGCACGCTTACTTCTATAATGCTGTGAATTGGTAAAATTTAGTATCATCGTTATATTCGGTGTCAACAAGGTCAATCTTCCTAAGCTACAAGGTCCTCCCCTTAAAGGAGGCAGAATTCCAGGCCAAGCTCTATCTCCACAAATAAGAAACATCCCCGTGGGTAAGGTTAACGGCGTATTGGTGGAGTGTGAAACATTGCTTGATGTATAATTAAACTATACACCAGTGTTTCTATATATTGCTAAAGATGAATTTACATTTTGAACAAACGATTGATTTTTTCTGCTGTAATTAAACATTATACAACCATCCATTTTTATAGAGCCTAACAACTCTAACTCTTGCAGTTAATAATGTAAGGAAGGTAAATATGGAGTCCAACCATCCCAACCATTTGTCCGAGCGATAATGTTGGGATAAATGCTCTTTAGCATTTGGTCAATGGGCCATTGGTCTAAGGGCACTCCCACTAGACATGTGGAAAACGGATTGGTTGGTGGTGTTGTTGACAAACACAGAGTGTCTTGGCCAGCTGGATTTGCTAGAGTTACCCAGATGTTTTGTTTTGGTTGTGGAAGAAGCTAGATCCCACACCCCTGTCCGATCACGATGGCAAGGATGACTGAGACAGGTCTGGTTTTATCCATTTTGCAGGAACCTATCTTGGCCCAGTTTCTCATTGATCTTACGAAGATCATGTAATAAACGCCACGTCCCATTTTCCTTTTGGATAACAAACACAGAGGAGTTCCCAAGGCTGGTAGTAGGAACAATATGTCCGGCTTGCAACTGTTCTTGTACCAATTGATGCAAATGTTGCAGCTTGTTCCAAGATAGGGGCCACTGATTTACCCATACAGGATTATCCGTTGTCCGTGTTAGGGCCAGGACTCGCTGCCTTTAAGCAGCCCCTATGACAAATTTGTCCCCATGACAATACCCCAAGAAGCAAGACAGTCTCTTCCCCAAAGTGTGATGGGAAGTGGTAGTACATACGGTTTGACGGATGCAGTACGGCCCTCGATAATAATAAGGTTGGCACTCTGTTTTGGGGTGGTCAAGCCGCCCACCCCCCCTAGGGCGTCAGTTGACTGCATCAATGGCCAGTTAGATGGCCAGGCAGATTGTGCGATTACTGTCACATCAGCACGCCTGTTCATCAAATCTGTTCAAGCAATTTTTGCAGACAAACAACTGTGGATTAGTCCACATTTCAAGGAAGGACGGCTATGTGTGAGAGGCTGAGCACACATGATTTGAAGTTCCCCAGTGGATCCGAATGCCCTCTCCCCCCTTTCTTGATTCAAATGTCCAGGCGGATGAGCATGGAAATACACAAGTTGCACAATTTTTGCTCCCATTGGGACGCGACAGGGTGGAGTAGGGGTCCATGCCATTATTTTTATCTCCCCTTTATAATCTGAGTCAATCAATCCAGGGAGGATCAATAAGCCTTGCCTTGAGTTGTGGATATCTTCCTATTAACAATGCACTGCATCCGTTTCCAAGGGATCCGCAAACATGTGTGAGAATAAGATGCACTGCTCTGGACACTAGATCTACTGTGACTGCGGCAGCCAGGTCCACTCCAGTGCTGCCTGTTGTTCTGGCATGAAGTTCACTTGCTGGAATGAGCGCTGGGCAGGAGGGTGATTTGGTGTCAGGGTGCAACCCCCCGTCGTGCTCTGTGACAAGTTTCCTTGAGGCTGGCTAGACCATGCTGGGAGGGGTTGCCCCTCCTTTGTAAACCTGGATCAGCATTGCTTAGCATAATGTCATCCTTTTCGGCATCGGGGACTAATACCTGGTCCGGTGTCAGCCCCCTTTTTTGGTTTTGGGCATTCTTGTCACAAGTGTATCAACTGACTACAACTGAAAAAAAATGCCAGAATCAGGGCACATATTCATGGCTGCAAACGCCTCAGTCATCAATATATAGTTCAATGACTCTCCAACCTTATACCTTAGCAGGCTCATATAATTTCTGTGACTGTGGGTGCCTTTAATGCTCTTAACACCTTTTGACAGTCTGGGTTCGCATTTTCTATTGCAAGATACTTAAATATCAAATCATGGGCTGTGGAGTTGCTTTTTTGTCCAGACTAGCTTTGAGCTCATCTAAAAACTTCATGAAAGTCTCTGTGGCTTCTTGTCAGATATTTACAAAGGAGGTCTGCATGGTTCCAGCGTCAGGGACTTTATGAAAGGCTTTCATCACCAAGGTCTTGGATTGGTTTATTGGGTCAAGGGGCAATTGAGCTTGAGAAGCTGTAGTGGCATAAGCACCTTCACCCATTAACATTTCTACAGTAATACACTGAAGTCGGTGTCCCAGTGGACACGACAAATTTTCTACTGCCTGTGCTAAGCATGCCTCCCGCCATTCCGACATCCACATCATGAATTGCATCCCCGTACATATTAATTTAGCTATTGCTTTGTAACCATGAGGGACCAGGTTATAGGAATCTATTGTACTTTCTAGAATGGCGATTGTGAAAGGGGCCTCCAGACCACTGTCCTGTACTGAGAGATGAAGTTCTTTAAGGATAGAGTAGGACATAGCCTCCCACTTAGGTTGTTGGTTAGGAGGATATATAACAGGGAACGTTTTCAACATATTGAAATCCCCCTGCTCTGCAGCTTGTCTGCGTGCCACAACACATTTATCATGTGGATCAGGAGGGTACAGGTCTGGTTCCTTCTCTGGGTCAAAATGCTCCAGGTCCCAGGGATCCGTATCAGGGTCGCCTCCAACAGCCCCCACCAGATATGGTTTTCTGGAAATCTCTTGCTCCACTTTCGCTGGCAGAGCAGTTGGGGTTAACGGTTCCAATGAATCTGTTGTGGTGGACAACAGTTCCATCCCATCATCCTGTAAGTCACCATGCGCGACATGGGACATTAATGCTTCAAACACAATCCACCAAGCAGCCAAGAGCCTGGAAGAAATTCCCTCTCCCCGGGTAGCCCAGTCCCAAAGCTTGACCCCTGATCATCCCATCTTTTGCGATCAAAGATGTTAGTGCTGTTTAAAAGTAGGTCGTGATCTCAAACTCAGAGTAGCAGTCTTTTAAGGTGATTGCTGTCTAAATCTTGACTGTGTTGCTTTAGAATTCACTCCATCAGGTCAAGAACATCCCTGTGCTCTGGCGACAGAAAATTCCCCATCCTTTTTGGCTGCTTACCTTCTGTCCTGCAGAAAAGGTCTGTGAGGTGTGCCTGGAGATTCCTTTCAGCTCTCCAAGTTCAGCTGAGTGACGCCACCGGGACGACCACTGGATCGCCTATTCATGTCCCTGTTTTGAGCGTCATCTGTGGCAACTAATGGCAGGGACTCAAATCATGGGTGATGCTGAGACACTTTATTTCAGCAAGCGGGCTGCTTATTTACGTTTCGAAAGTTACAGTATTTTTCTATCAGTGTAACAGCACTCCATTGCCTAACATTTAGCGTACTCCCTTAATGTCCTTACATGGGGTGTTTACGCATTGATCATGCAGTCCTTGCATGCTTCTTGCTTTCTTCTTATCAGTCCTTGCATACTTCTTGCCTCCTCCATATCTTGGGACATCCTGCTCATCTTGCCCGTGTCTGGGGCTCTCTCTCCCTCCTTATCCTGTTTACTTCTACCCAGGTCAACTTGGTAGGAGCTCCACAGTACTTGTGTTCAGGCTGAGGGTCCTGCTCCAAGGCCTAGTATTCATTTCCATCTTATCTCTACCGACATACATCCTCAATAGCAATATGTAATACCCATTTCACACCCACACATTACAGCAAAGGCATGTTGAACACGTATACTGCAATTCCATTGTCCTGCTAGACTCCCCCATTTGAGGCTCTAATGGCCTGGGACATGATGATAACACTTACAAGCCATTTACCAGCAAAACCAGCATATGTCTCAAACTAGCCCAGATACTGCTCTATCAACACACATGCAAAAGTGGTCTTTGCACTTACCTACTGTTAACAAGGACAGTGTCTGAGATGCTCCAATCAAAATTATAGTTATGATACTGAACAACAAACCTACTCAGCACTTTCTACACAGATGCCTTTCAAAGGGGTTTAATTTCCTGGTGACTGACAGTAAATCCTTTTAGAAAGGAGCCACTTAAAGGAAACACAAAATCGCAGTTTGTGGGAACACTGCACAGTAGTTTAAGACAAAATATGCAAACAACTGGATGCAACTGAAGCTGCACAGTAGAAGGACCTAAAAAGCTTTTCCTTCAGAAATTATCCAAGGATCCTCGAGGCCCATTTACACCCTAACCAATGGAAACACAGTTACATGTGTAGGGGAGAGAGAATGCTTACAGCTTTCTAACTTACTAGGTGTAGGTGAGGGGACTTGTGAACTGCTACTGTGGGAAGAGATTTGCTCTCCTTTCACCAACACATCCTGGACTACACTAGGAGAGAAGAGATGTGAGACTGTGGACTGGGTTTGTTGACTACTTGGTGCTCGCTGTGCTGGACCAACCAGAATGTTACTACGGAACTCCGTCACCCCGGGAGCCTGGGAACAACATAGAAATAGCACAGAGAAAAACAGAGAGAAAGAAAAAGAGAGCAGGAAGGGGAGGGATGAGGAAAGGGAAGGGATAAGAGAAAGGAGAGGGGGGTAGAGAGAGAGAAAGAAAGAGAGGGATTTGTTACCTTGCCTTTCACTACAAGTAGCAAATTAATACATGATTAACAATCTGATGACATGAAACAAGAGCTAAATTATAAGGAATTGGCAGGCACTGAAGTCAGACTTCTGGCAGGAGACCAGTATCCTCTCATAACTAAAAGCAGTATTACAACACATCAACATCATAATATACTAAAATCTATTTCCATCTTCCTGCATACATCCTGGGAAACCCACTCGTATACTCAAAGCATGCTTTCCAATATGTAAATGGAAAGCTGAACATCCTGGGTTCATTCTAGCTTCTGCACAATTAAGAAGCTGCACAAACCATCCCCCATTTACAGTACTGCGTATGCATGCCTCTCTGTAATCTTAATGTTGTGTGAGACAGAGTCTGTGAAGACTACATAGTGCTTCCAGGCCCATTAAGTAGCTAAATTAAAGATAAGCAATCATAATGCTGAATGCAAAAATGCATATGCTGGGTAACAGGTGAGATCTAGTGGACCAGTTACCCTCCTGAGCACGTTATGGCTCTAACTACTTGCAAATAACAGGCCTAGAAAACAGATTTTTTTTTTCTTCTCCTTACTCTGACAATTCCAGCTGGTGCAATTGCAACATTAGACTGAGACGTGGCTGGCGTCAAAATCTCCTCTCTTTTTAAAGGTGCTGGAGTTACAATCACAGCTCTGGACTGTCCCTGAAAGGCAACTGAAGAACACAATTAAGTTAGAATAGTTAATGAGACAAAAAGAAAGATGGAGATTATTTAGTATGAAATATTTTGTCATTGAACAGGGGAATGGATTAACAGGCACCTACTTGGTACTATTTCATTGCAATACAAAGTGCCACCAGTTTTCTGATAATCTCAGTCCCATTAACCCCGTACAAAGGACTTTAACACACCAGTTATTTCTGAGGCTTCTAGCATCACTGTTTCAAGGTGAATTTACAGAGGTACCTAGTAAATCAGGGAGGTGCAAAGTGTCTTCATTCTATCAGAGCTGGGTTTCACAGAAGGAAGATCACCTTCACTTCTCCTCTCACATCCATACTTCTTGGATCTCAGGCTTGCTCTACTGACCCCAAAAGGGTCAATGACAGAAACTAACTGAAGGATGCGTATTCAATACTTCATGCTTCCTTGTATATGTATTAAATTGTCTTTCTCGCCACTTCACTCTACTAGCTTCTTTCACTATCTGCTTTTAGAGATGCTTCACATGACACACAGGCACAAGACAACCAAATGTCATTGGGAATCAGCACCAAAATTCCAGAAAATAGTCTAAAGAACCGGGAGTTCTGCAGTGTTAGACAGCTAGAAATAATTGTGAATAGCAGCAATTGTCTCCACAGAGAAAGTTACAAAAAATTCTCAAAAAAAGTCTGCACAGGAAGCGTGCCCCCATGACAGGAATCAGGATCCTTGCTCTAAAGCTTTTTCACAACTATAGTATTCAACTCTAACATAAATCTGTTAAGCCATCAATTTAACCAATGCTGATGTACAGTTACTAACATGGCATTAATGCACACATTGTTCTTGCCCAGATGTGAGAGAGAACATGACTAACCATTCTGACTTGTTACTAAGGGAAGAATCATGCAAAGACACAGATTTGTATGCTTTTTGAAAAAACTAAACCAAACTTACTCTGTTTCATTCTAGCCTGTACTGGCTTCAGCTCTCCTTTGTACTGTTAATTCACACCATCTAGGTGTTCCGTTCAGACTCAGGGAGTCACATTCACACCACCCCAGACTTTACTGCTAAGACCCAAGTCCTTTCACAGAGGGTGGTTCCAGTGAACTGACAGACACCCCAGCTGACTCCTTCACACACACACACACACACTTATTTGGACGGTACTATCCCCACAGTTTGGACCCCAGGTTTCCCACAGCAAAGTCTCAGATATCAGATTCTATTAAAAAAAAAATAATATGAGTGGTACAGCAGTAGGAACAGCTCGACCTGGGTACCTCTGAAGTGGGACCCTGAACAAAGAAACCCCTGGGCAATTGCACCCTTCCAATCTATGCACTCGACCCTCACGTGCTCTTCACACGCCTTTTTGTCCAATGGTGATTTCTGGTCTAGGATCTTTTAACACCTTATTGGATTCCCTCTCTGTCTCTAGGCAGGCTGTTAACTGTTCTTATCTTGTCAAGTTGCAGCTTCTGCTGACAGTTGTAGCCTCCTTATCTTCTGGTTTGCACTGGCTCTGAAGGCCTCCTTTTGCCCAACTACATTAAAGTTCAGCATACCTAAATGGAAGTTCACAGCTTGTGGCCTAAGGCTTCAGCAAATCTAGCTACTCATGCTAAGTAAGTAATTCTAAACAAACAGTATACCAAATCACACAACATTATGCTGTAACCCCTGCATCCTAATGCTAAATGATTGACTCTGAGCGATTTGTTCTATTTAAAACTTATTTAAGCTAAATGACTAGTATTTCTTAACAGTACTAATAAAGTCACGATTTATGAAAAGTGTCACAATAGTTCAGTCACTGCCAACACACCTCTCTGCAGTTTAGCACCAGGATACCGAAGGACACACACAGCAGAACAAGGAGACCGTGCAGGATATCTAATGTCCTCTCCCCTGCTGTGTCATCTGTGACTAACAACTGTGTTTTGAAGCAACTCTAACTTCTGTACAGCCTTTACTAGAAAGGCCCGTGTACTGCACAAACCTTGTGTCAGCCCTTGCACGGATGTATCTGGCAGACAGCACCGTCACTCTGATACAGGCAATTCCTTCTTTGTCTAAGCATTCACACATATAAAGCTGGAATTGCAACCCTTCCACTGTTCATTAATGTTCAGCTGGACTTATGACATCTCTACTGAGCCAAAGAGCCAATTCTTACCAGCGCATTGCTGCTGCTGCTGCTGCACAAACTTGGTATTTCTGACTTTCACATTTGGGTAACTGTAACAATCAGCAGATATTTAGATGCCCCTTTAGATTTTTCATGTTTCTATTCTACATGTGCTTCTTTTGCAGACATTTCTCTCAAAATCAGAACATTCATCCTGAAGTGGTGATAGCAGAGTTCTTTTCCATGTGAAGTCTTGCATGTGATGAGACAATGTGCAGATTTTTGACTCTTTATATCACAAGGCAGTAAATGTTACACATCCCTTTCTAACATAGGTTATAATGTAATTTGTTTTATAGTTGTGAGATGATTTGTTTGTCCTGAACACAAATGACAGGCATAAATGCCTCGGTTACAAGTACTGATGTTTATTCTATTGCCAAAACTAAAGCTCTAGTCTCTATACAAAACCTTGCATTTGACCTCTGAGCTTGGTGTCCCAGTAATTTTGGAGCACTGTGATCCCTGAACATATGGCACTGCCAGGAATGAAAAACAGCAACAACTTGAAATCTAGATGAGAAGCAAAGCCATGTGTTGTGATGGTCCAGAAGTAACTGAAGGATTGGGAAAGTGATATATGGGGTGAGGAACAACCCAAGAAGCACTAAGAAAGCTAGGAGCAAAGGCTTTCAGAAAATGAGTTGTCTACAATGCTCTACTAGGTGAGAAATGCATGACTCAACTGCTGAAGGTACATGGACTCTTGCTTTATAATGTACTACAAACAGAAACACTGCCACTAACACCCTAGTGCTATTAATCATGGACCAACTTATTCCCAGTAACATGCTAGAATTAAGTAAGATTCTTGGGTCTGTTCTACTCCTGCACAGTGAATTTTTTTTTTTTTTTTTTTTTGGTGGGTAACCACAATGCCAGGCCCTGGCAGACACACCTACTCCTTAGTAAAGCCTGCTTAACAATATTCCTCCGGGCAGCGTTTTTCTTGGATTATAGCTGCACATTTCAGGTGTCTGAAGTCATCTGGCCCCCAGCCAGCCCAGGTCTGAAAACAGTGTGCAATAATCCCAGGAAAAAGTATACCACCTGTCTTGCTCTAGCCTTGAGCTTTCCCACAAGAACCACCACAAGCAAAACTCTCTCTACTCACTCTTGCTATTCTTAGCCTCATGTAGTGCCAGTGGCTCCAGATCACACCCAAAATGGAGGTCCCAGTGTATCAGTTAGGCACTCATACGCTGAACTGAAAACCACGTGCTCCTGACAGCATCTCAAGAGACTGTCTCTAGATTGCTTGAGACAAAGATCTCCAGCTCCCCCTGCCTGTTCTTAGTTCTTCTCCACTGGAAGGACTGATTCTCATCACCCAGGTCCTGCTAGGGAACACTGATAGTGGATGAGAGGCACGGTTCCATGCTTCCACCTGGACCACGGCTGTGGTCCAGTTCAACAGCTGCTCCTTAGCAAACACTGTACTTGGTTTCAAAGAGTTTCAGGCACACCCAAGACGAATGTCAGAATACATCCAAAGTACTACCAAACGATGTACACCAGTACACCCTGGTATTACAGAGCATGATGATGCACAGGCAGGCATAGTGACTTGTCCAGGGCAACCAGATGAGTCAATGACAGGGACAGATCTGCCATTCTCCATCCCACACCATCTCCCTACCAGCTCTGACTCTGCTCCAAGGTGCAGAGTTAATCAGAACAGAATTAAACATCAAAACCAAGGTTTCTATGGGACAGAAGCACAGAGCTCTAGTCATACCACATGCTGATGCTTCTATGCAGCTCAGCAAAAATTTTACAAGGAGATACACCCTTCCACAGGTCAGCTTTTCAAACTCAACCAAACTGCTTCCAATCCTCTCAGCAGTCCAGAGCATCCCATTGAACAGTGTATCCACACACCAATGGATTCAGGGGTTCCTTGGACACCCTCAGGAAGCTATATTTTTACTTATGTAAACCAAGGAAAGTAAAAAAGTCTCTCCCTCCTGCTAGTCCCACTCAGAAAAGAAAAACATCACCTCACCAGTGCTTCTCACCTGGGGTGACGAAGGCATTCTTTAACAATAAGGACACTGGTTCAGGCTTCGGAGCAGGCACTATTTTTTGTGACTGTTTGGGCCTTGTCTCAGTACTGGTCAGAGGAACAGCTTTGAGGAGTGCAAATGTCAGTTGGGACTGCAGCTGGGGCCGGGGCTGCCCCTGCAGGACAGTAGTCTGGAAAGCCATGTTACAAGGCACTCCAGCACCTGGCTGCTGCGTTGCCAGGACAAGGTTCTGGCTCTGGCTGAAGGTGGTGGCAGGGGCATTGTGCGTCAATGTAGCAGACGCTGTGTGGGTGATAACTGTAGATTCACAGAGGCCAAACTTCTGGGTTTCTGGTGCAGCAAATGCAGCTGGTGGAGAGCTTAAGCTAGAATTCAGAGGCACTGCAGGCAACGGGGACTGGTGCTGTTGTGCTGCAGGTTGAAGCAGTGGCAAGGGTGTCTGAAACACTGGCATAAAAGTTTGTGGCCCACTGAGAGACGAGTCAGGAGTGAAGTCCGCTGGCTGGATGAAAGATCCCCCACTTCTAATGCTGGAACACTGGTCAGTGCCAACATCAGGAATGACAGGAGCGGGTACTGAGGAAGCAATCAGTCCATCACTGATGTTCCCTGATGGAAGTGTGTCAGGCAATGAACCCGATGGCAGGACAGGAGACTGACAGAAAAGAAAAAAAAAATATTACAGATTCAGACATGACCCCTGACACTTGTGTCTGAACTCCTGAGAAAGGACATGTCTCATGCCTGAGAGTCATAGCACATACGTGTCTGAGATGAGCCTGTTTTAAACATTGAGAACCTCTCTTACCTGGGAAGAATGGCTGCTGCTGTCTGTTGTAGCTGAGCTGACTGCAGACACAGAAGGGAAATAAGTACTGGAACGACTAGGTGTGAATAAATCTGAAATATGAAAAGTCATCTATTAATTTTCTACTTTTCATACTCAAGGTACAGCATTGCTAGATACTAAAATTCACAGGGTTATCAGTATTATTTAGCAAATAATGAAACCATGAGATTTCTGCTTCATAAAACTGCTGCTGACTGAGCAATGAATTGTTTTCTTCCAGAGGAACTGATCTCTTTAGGGCAGACTTCTTCAACTTTCATGCAAGCTGAGGATAATACAAAAATTAGTTCACTGATTGGGATTTTAGGGATTTTTGAGGTACACCTAAATGCAGATAGCCAAGAGCTGATTCCCAATGCAGTCCCACAGAATTCTACTACCTCATGCAGACCGCATGCGGGCCTAGCAAACAGATGTGACTTTTGACTCCCATGAAGATCCGTAATCGAAGTTGTCAGTAGCAGTTTAATGTTATATGTAATTCTTGAAAGTACCAGAAAATGTTCCAAGGCAAGCAAAGTGTTAAATCGTTTTATCACTAAGAGTGTGAAATAGTAAAACCTCAGTGATTCTGTGAGTTCTGTCCACTTCTGATGTTCTATCTCTAATTACTCAATGACTTAAGGTCTAAATGCTATTCTTTTGATAGGCAAATTAACAACCAGGTTCAAACCTTGGAATAAACAATCCCAAAATGACTCTCAAACCCAGGTAAGTAAAGGACTGGGGTCACAGTAACAAGGGAGTTTACCCACATACGCATCTGTTTGAAATAATAAACAATGAAAACATATATCAAGTGTTCTTCACCCTTCACTCATATCTCTTGCCTTCTAAAGAGAGTATCTACAACGTTCAATCTTTTAAAAACTAGTTAATAAATCACTGCAATTTAAAATAAATTAATTGACTATATATGATTCTTACCCTGAAAAGGCTCAAACGTATCCATAAAATCAAAATTTGGCTGGAGAGGAATAAGCCCTGGTTGAATCATGTCAGCATTTCCTAAGTGTGCTGCAAAATTCAGGAGACAGATTAGATTAGCTTCGCATCACTCACACAGTAACAGCAGTAGGAATACAGCATTTGGCTAGAAGACCAACACACACTCTACAGCCAAGTTTGGCCAGGATGTTTACAGAAAAACTGCTGCTGAAACAAACTGAGCATCTGCTTTTCTTCAGAACTATAGCACAGTTCTGAAATCTAAACCACTGAGGAATTAAACTCTGAAGTAGTAATATGGAAGAGGTGAAACCTGAAGGCTCTAACAACTGGGCACTGCCAAGCTTGGATGTCTCCTGCTCCCAAACCTCCTGTCCTGCCCCTGCTGCACAATACAAACTTGTTGGGAAGCACAATCCAAACCACCACAGCTTATAGCAAGGTGTTTTAAAATAAACGATCATCCATTTCATTTTGCCTCAAGTACACTTCATGTAAACCACAGTTGCTCTGGAGTTGCTCAGACAACTTAGACATCCATGCAGCAAGGACGATGCACAGTGGACATCTGCTGTCCCATTAGACAGAGCTTTCAGTCAGAGAGCATTTGACAGAACTGTATAGCTCTTGGGATTGTTTTCATGGAAGATGTGACTTGCACTTGTTCTAAGGAACATATCTGAAGAAAAATATATAGGCACTCCCTTAAAAATACACACACATATAAGCTTTGAGATAAATAACAATGCCTTCACCACTGATAAATATAAATACTACTCATTACAGATTTAGTCAGAGCAACATTAGAGGACAATGCCAGGAGCAGCATGTAAGAAGTTAAGACAGAAGTTAAATTTGGATGAACAACTGGTATTCCATAACCTATAAAGCATAAGACAGCTATGTTGTCTGACTTATTTTTATCTGTATCAGCAAAGTAAGATAAATTTCTTAGGTAAAAGAGCAGCAAAGCAACAGGCCAGACTTCTCCTAGAGGTTCCCACTGCAACATAGCTAACAGCTAACAAATACCTATGTCCCTGGAATTTGGCCAGGAAACGAGCTGATGTGAAGACAGTGTAGAGAACAGCGTGTCGGTGAACTCGGACATAAGCATATCTGCATCCAAGAGGCTGCCTTCCTCCATAGGGACAGGGGTTTCTCTGCCATACCTTCTTTTTTGCCAGAGAACCATATCATCATCCTGCCAAAGAAAAAGAAGAAAAGTCAGGCTGCCTAGACAGAGTTAAAGCAGTCTGGTGCATATATATAGAAACAGTCTTAATTTTTCACATTTTTAGAGAAAGACACTCTCCTTTAGGAGTCATGCAAATGAAGTGAATAGATCAGCTCACTGACTCGAGCAACAACAGAAAACTTCAGAATACCATGAGACTCTGGGTAATGTTTTTGCCCCCAAAACCCCAGATGTTGACTAGAAGGACATAAAACAAAATAATGTCATCAAAACTTTCTAGTTTCATTGATATGTACATTTTTGCATCTACAGTTTAACAATCCCTTGGTTTGAATAAAGATTTAAAAATTACATGCACAACAAAAATTCAGAGCAAACAACTATCCTGAAGTGTATTTGAATCTCTGAAATGTAGTTAAGTGCAATTGTAATCTGACTTTGCACAAGGTATGCTAATATTCTTGTGGGCACTTTTAGCCCATGAAAAATACAACATAATGTGACTTGGCCTACCTGTCCTTCTCTACAGGCTAAGCTAAACTACACTGCCTTGCATTTGCTGCAGACTAGAAGCACAGAGTCAGGTTCTTGTGGCTCAGCCAATATGCAGCTGTAACTGCACCAACATACCATGATGGTGCATTGGAGCTCATGGCCAAAACAGCTGAGAGTTTTGTGAAACTGGAATATATCCAAACTTATGCTTAGCTTCAAAAAGAAAAAAAATCAGAACAATGCTTCTGAACATCAGTTTATATGCCCAAAGTAGGTTTGATGGTTTTAGGGGATGTACTAAAGGGTGATACCATTGTTCCTTTAAACATTCAGCCTTTTTTAGGATGCTGGCACATTATTTGCCCATGCTGTGGGCAGCAGGAAGATCTGAAACATGTAGAACACACAACTTCACAGATCCAGTTACACAAGCAAGCCAGTAATGCCAGTTACAACTCAGTAATAAGATGAAATAATGTGCCAGCCCTCAAAGAGATTGATCTTTCTGGGCACCCAATACTGATCCTTATTTCTGCTGTCACAGCACTTTACATTCAACCTCCCCTCCACCCAATTTAAGCTACAAATCTTACATTGCTCTCTAAGGCGCAGAAAATATTAAGGTGTCTAACCTTAATTAAGGCTTAAGCAAGATGCTTATCTTTAGATTTTAATCAGTGCGAGCTACTGCATGTTACAGCTTTGTTACTTATTGCAGCTTCTACAAGCACAAATGATGCCGCTTATCAGTGGTATTACCTACCCTGACCAAACTTGAAAGATCCTCATCTTTATGTTTCTGCAACTGCAAAACGAGAACAAAGCAGATGTTAAAGAATAGGTCCTGTATATGTCAGTAAAAGATCTGATTTTGCAAAACTTCTGAGACCCAATCATGCACCATTAGTCCCTGCATAATAATTTTTAGTTAAGTGGGACTAATCAGATGAGTATGCCTGCACTAGCTTATCATTTGTTTTAAGTATTCTTCCAAGCTAGCAAAAGTGACATCAAAATTCAAAAAGCAGCAACATACTGATCAAGTTCAAGCAAGCTACTTTCACTGTGTAATCCAACAGACCCTTTTCTTGAAGTATGTTCTCCATTTGTGGTATTCCCTGATGACTATTTCAATTCTTCGTTTCCAGTAATTTCCTTCTGTTGCAATGGCCTGAAAACACAAACACATACCACGAATTACACGGAATCACATAATGGCTGAATGTTCAATAAATTTCCAAGCAAATATTCAGGCATAAAAAATGCAAAAGAAAGCATGCTAATTCTGTTTGAGTTCATGTATCAGCAGCCCACACTGTCCCAGAGTTCAGCTATCACAGAGCAAATCTGGCAGTACTAACTTTTCCCACAATAAACAAACAAGAGATGATGTCTGACTGCACTGTCAGCATCTCCCACATCAGCTCAACCATAACCAATAGTGAAGAAATGGCAAAAAAACCCTCTTTAAAATGAATTTACTAAAATATAATGCATAAAGCATATGCCACCTTATTCTGCAGAAAACAGGTAAAAAGAATTTCACAATGTTACATGAACATGCACACACATACAGAAAAGCTGTTAAGAATGACACAAAGCAACAGAAATCTGATGTGCAGCTCAGGGAGAAACGTGACCTTACAGGCCACATACTAACAGCAAGAAAAGGACCAGAACAACGTGGGTCTTTAATGTATCACAGGTAGCAGTGTATAAGTTGGGGACAACAGACTAATGAGAGCCTTAACACAACTTTCTTGTGTTCGAGGGTCATCTTTCAACACAAACATCAAAACTGTTCTTGCAAAAACCTGAGACAGTTCCACAAACTCATCTGGAATTCCTCTGAGTTATAAATTATTCTAGAGTTATGCAGTATAGAGAGAGTCACATATTGCCACATCAAGAGCCTCACTGGTTTTCTGCAAGGAGCCAGAGGGCAGACATTAGTTTTCATTTATGTTTACAAGAGCACAAAAATGAAAGTATGCAAACTCATATTCGCTCTTTTTGTGAAGTTACCTTGACAGAGAAAAAGAAATTGCTTGCTGTCTTGAAACCATACCTTATCAATTATATAAAATACAGAAAACTCTCACAGGGTCACTTAGATTCAATCCTGAACACAGTCGTCACTGATTTCCCACTGACTTCAGCAATCTCCAGCCAGAAGAGAGAGGTGGTTGTCAAAATCTTAACTATTCAGATTGTATTTCTATGATTTATATTTCACTAAATCAGGACATGGACATAAATTACATAGATAATAAATGTCCTTCCAGTTGCACCTTGATCATCCCGATGTGATAAACTTACAAAAATTGTTTCAATCTGCTTTGTATTAATGGTTCCTTCTAAATAAAAACAACAAAGAATTGCTATGCTGCTCTCACATCTAGTGGACTAGAAAATCTTGTTATAAACTCTAGAGCTCATTAGTCTGTTCCTCAGGTTTTACATACCTCTGGCCGACGATGTTCATCAACATCAACAGAGCCATCCAGTGGAGTCACAAAGTGGCACACTGGATTCTTGCACTTCTCCAGGTCTGAAACAAGAATTAAAATGCAAATGTTCAGCATGTGCGGGCTCTGCAGAGAGCTCTGTCATTTCAATGGCAAGATGTTAAAAAAAAAATATAGCCAGGGTTCCTTCCAGATAACCAGGAGGAAATGACGAGATCTCAGGCTGTGCTTGAACTGCTCAGTACAGCCTGTGCAGACATCTCTAAGAAAGCTCTGATCC
The DNA here is from genome assembly GCF_018691265.1 of Tyto alba. Lineage (NCBI taxonomy): Eukaryota > Metazoa > Chordata > Aves > Strigiformes > Tytonidae > Tyto > Tyto alba. Next base: position 3,231,130 of record NW_024881320.1, read on the forward strand.
AGGGGCACTGCCATAAGTCTCCAAGACATCTGGGCCTTCAGCAGATTTTTGAGCTTTTTATTAGACAGTAATTTCAATTCTCTTGCTTCTTACATGTGTGTCTAAGACAGTATTTTATAGCAAGTGACACAATTATGATACTTACACTGCATGTACCATGCCCTCCAGATGGCGTTATTGAGACGGATTTTATCTCTCCACTGGAGTTTCAAGCCTTTAAAATTTTTCCATTTTGGTGAAACCAGCTTTCCACTGAAACAAAACAGACAACAAATCATTCTGCTTTCAGTTTTTCTCTTCCTCTCAAGACAAAGCATCCCCCTAAAACTGCCAACCTGTCAACAAAAAAAGTACAAGCTGACACATTTGGCCAGGGACTTTTGCCATATGCTGTCCATGGCTTACTGATCTAGGTGTTAGAGACGAGTTCAGTTTTCAAGACTCCTTCACGTTTTCATCTGCCTGCTAACAACTGTCACAACTGGTCTCACAAGTATCTTCAGCAGAACCGAAACTGATTTCACCCACACTTTTCTCCTTGCCAGTATCCCACCTTCTCAAATGTCAGCCTATGAGCTTCCATCAACTAAAAAAAAAAAAGATTGCTCCAAATTAAGCCCAAAACCTGGCCTAGAGGTTTTTGCACATTTGGCCACATCAAGTTTTGGCTTGGATTTTGCTGAGGAGCATGATGAAGTCAACAGAAGTTCATTTCTACAGTTCCATTTGATTTTCAGATTGGTAACACTGGAAAGGAAGAATGAAATGCCAGTTCTGGCCCAAGAAAAAACATCACGCAGCAATTCTACAGAGCTGGTAAACACAGCTGGCACAAAGGATAACCAACAGACTAGAAACAGTAATTTGCCCAAGGAAAGGGAAGGCCAGAAAGAGAAATGGCTTAGGTATGAACAGTCTTGGGAGGTGGGGGGAGATGGAAGGAAAAGGAAAAAGCAACAAGGGCTCTAGTAAGCACTGTATAAACACAAGCTACCTAGCCCTTAAATCACACCTTTATGAATCATTACTACTGACAGAGCAGAGGAAGCAGGAAATATTCATAATGTACTAAATTTCAAGCCACAGGTTAAAGTATAGGCATTGTGCCTATCCCAGGTTCTCCCTCTCATTTTTGTGGTTTTAGCCATGTATCTTCCTAGTTTATATCTCCTTATGCTGTTTGTATATCCTTGCTACAACAAAAGCGGACCAGCAATACAAACTGCAATCAATATGACAACATACACAAAGGCAACAAGTTAATCTTGAAATACTATGAGCATCAGGTCAAGAGGCTGAGGTCTTCTGTAGTAAAAAGTACACAAATGAGTGACAGGAGCAACGTCACCTCCAAACACTTTGGCCTCTCAGAAAAGATCACTGAGCACTCTGTCAGTCGGGAATGACTTCTACCATGAATTGCAGTGGCACTAGAGAAAGATGTACTAGAACTGGCCTGTGGTAGGGCACTCTATATTTATTATCACACATTCAGTACAAATGAACTCAAAAAACTGAATTATTCTTCCTTTAAATTCCCTGGTTTACACTTAAGCTCTAAAACCACTGTGAGAATAGACAGTACATCCTACAAAAGTGCCAGGCACTTCCCTTGGCTTACCCAAGGCCATGCAGAGGCAAGCCTGAAGCTAGAGAAATGCTGATTCCCAGTTTCCTACTTGGTCTGGAAAACCTCCTGATAGCTCTTTTTAAAGAAAACTTGTATTAAAACTTGTAATACTATAAATGAGTAAAAAGTCCTCACAGTCTACACAAATGAAGCCAGAATGCCAGAGCTGACAGTAGTAGGATCCTAAACTACCTCTCTCCAAGTATTTGGCTCATCATTTCTTTCCTCCCTTGCTAGCACAACTGCTGTTACCACTTGGGTATTCCCACAGCCGCGATAGTAACAGATGAGCAAACACCAGACCTCAGCCAAGTTACAGGTAAAGAAAATCCAGCTCTGCTCTTTCAGTTTTACTCAATTTAATGCCAGCTGCAGCAATAGGTTAAATCACCATCAGTTGAGCTGTTGCCCAATAGTAAAGATTTATTTTTTTTTCCTCCTCACTCTCTGTAAACTGTTATGCTTTTGTATGCACAGGGAAGTGGGTGCAGAGACCAGATAACAACTGCACTAAAATGACAATTCACAGCAGCAAGAGAGCAAAGTGACAAGCTTGTGAGTCCCATGTTCAGCCCGGTCCATGCCCAGCTGCCCCTTCAGGCTGTGTGCTGAGCCCCCTCGGCTATGCTGTAAGGCTCTGCTGCAGCCTTTGGGACTTGAGTGCTTGAGAAGAAATAAAGTACAAACAAAATTTGCAAATAGACTTGCTGGAGCAAGCAAATTCACTGACTGGAAGTAATAGTAAACCATGTAAACTATTAGCAAAGAATAAGAAAAACAATTATTAATGTACTTGTGTTATTCTCTGTAGCTTGGCTCTAAGACACCCAGTACAACCACACTTTGTATGCTCACTGAAGTCTAGGAAAGCCCTTCCAGATTATTTTTTTGTGCATCTGCTAGTACACCCATATGCCACTCTCTGAAATACATCTCTCAAAACGCCACTTCTGTGTTTCAAGACTTTCAGTTTAGGGAAAGATCTCCAAATTAAGTATTTTATCTCACTGTTATGCAGCTGCTGTGGGTCAGGACAGACAGTAGATCTCCACTTGTTTAATATTTCCCCATCTCTGCAAATTATCTCATCGCCTTCACAGTGTTCACTGCACAGCCAACTCTACCTCCAAATCACTGCATACCTTGTCTTATCATTACTTCTAAACTCAGATTAAAGCACATCTTTTTCTCTTTCTCATATGTACATTAACAGTTCGGAGATAGGAGATTAACATGCTGATGCATCACCAACACTGACAAAACGCCCACATGCCTTTGACTAAGAAATCTGTCAACTTAATGTTCATCTCTTCATAGCTCTGTGCAACTGGACAGTTTGCCAAAGCAACAAAACTCTAATAATCTTCACTCAGAATAACAAGGACAAATGCTTTTTTACAAAATAACTAAAAGGAACTGTAATTAATTCTTGCATCTTCAAAGATCCAACTAAAACTGGAATTAAAGTACAAATAGTTTAAAACATTTTCTATTACATTCTTACAAAATGTTAAACAAAAATAGTGCATCAAAAGAAGGAAGTGATTAAGAACCTATTCTTAAAATAATTATTATTTTTAGTTCCCATGGGAGCAAAGCACAAGTCCAGCTTGAGGTCATAAGTGAAATGACTTTAGCCTCAGTGGAGAGGAATCAGCATGAAGCTGACAACAATATTTAGACACTATTCCAAATACCAACGTCAATGGAAAGTCAATTTCTTTGAACAGCACTGTGACTGAGAGCAGCTGCCTAACTGAAAGCCATCTTCAGATTTTAAAGCAGCAAAACAACAACAAAGAAATCAATGGAGAGACCCACTGGCTGCTGCTCCTACCAGCTCCCTGTCTCCTAAAACCATGCCGACTCCTACAAGAAATGCAGAGAAACCTGCCAACCAGCTAGACAGTCACGGTCACAATGTACCTGCAAGCATAAAACATCAGTGCACACGTGGTCCTCGCTCTTTCTACAACGGCTGCTGCAACTCTGCAGGAGGGCTGGTTCCAAAGAGTGGAGGAGGAGAGCGTCCCAAGGGAGGCTTGGACCAAACACTGCATGGTACAAGCTGGGACTGCTGCACTCACCCCAGCCAGCGGCACGACCTAGAGGATGCTGGTGCTGCACAGACGGTGCCCAAGGAGAGGAGCTTCGAGGGAACTAGGCACTCGGTTGCATTCTGCAGGGGTCATTGATGCCAAAAGCACAGCCTGTGTTACCCAGGATGCACCAGCTCTTGTAAGCAGTGCTGGAGGAACGTGTGACTTTCATATCTTCATCACTATCAAACACAGATCAAATCAAAGTGGCTGAAAACCATCTGGTGGATAACGTGCAATACATTCCAGCAGCTCAGTTCAGTCTCCCATGTAAAAATCTCCACCTCCTGAGACCAACTGTCCTCAAGTGATTTGATCACAGCATACCAAATAAAAAAGCTTCAGCTTAACAGCCAACAGAGCTGGAATTCCCCTTGGACACAGGGAGCCCCAATGTGCTTTGGAGGAGCTGCAGTGTTTTCAAGAAGAGAAGCTGCAGACAGTCGAGGCTGTCACCTCCGTATGCTGCAGCTTTCATCTATGAGTCCTGGATATGCCAAGAGAGGCTGGAGTCCATTCCCAAGTTTTTTACATACTTTTTCCAGTTCAGGAACTACCTCAGGCAACTGAGACCAAAGCAGGCAGACAGATAACACAGCACTGATCTGCCAGAGTAACACAACTCTCTCCATTTTTAATATTCCAGTGAAAGCAGCTGCGTTAAAAACAATTACAAACTTCCAAACATCACAAGATTTGCAGCAAAGTACAAGAAACAGATGTCCATTGTAATAGCGTGACTTGATTCCCTTAAACACATTTGATTTTTAAAATTTTTCTTCCATCCATTGAAATGTAATTAGGGAGGAACTATGTATTCTAACATGGCACAGAACAGATTTTACCCTGGCAATGTCCATTTTTATGTAAAGTTTTGCTTTTGAGAATCTCATAATTTTCTTCTATGTTAATAACACCCAAAATAAAGCATTTCAGACACACACAGGCAAATAGCACCTATGGAGGGTTCTTCCATTCTCATCTCTGTAGATTTAGGTTTTTTTAAATACTGTATGTTAAAGGGTTGCTTTCCACTGGTGATTAGCAATGAACAGCATTTTAAGTGTACGGCTAACAAATATAACCTAGAAGAGCAGTTAATGAATGATCTTACAGGATATTTCAGTGATGCGTTTGAATAAGTAGGGACAAGGTAAATACGTGACCTTCTTCCACACCAGGTATGGGACATGTGAGATGCCATTCACAGCTGTTAGGATGATTTCAAATTTAAACCAGTAGCTCTCTACAACACTGAAAAAACATTCAATCAATAAATTCAATGGAAAAACTCCTGCTGACATCAGTAGAAGCACGATCAAGCTCTGATATAAGATGACTCACAACAGAAGAATCCCCTGTTCTCCTCCCTTAAATCAGAGGATTTTAAGATGGACTTCGGTCATCATAAAAACCTCGTGACACAACCACACTCTGGATTTGGACAGAAATGGACATTTATCTGTGTGCAAACCCAGAAGTCTGGGGGTTTTTTCATTACTAACTAGCATTACGAAGCACTAGCATTTTAAGAAACACTGATTTCTACAAAGAGCACTGAAGGGGCAAAGAATGAGAGTTTTAAATATTAAGATAAATTCCGCCCAAAACAAGACAATCTCAGAAAGGCTGGTCTGATCAGCTTACATAACCTCCATTTAATAGGTGGTTTGATTCAATGGAAACTGTATAGTATACTACAATAGAACTCTTTTTTTTTTTTTTTTTTAATACAGCTCAAATGCTTTATTAAACTGTTTCTGATTCAGCTTGCAGTTCTCCATTTTTATCTACCTCAGAAACAGTCAAAACTGTACCATAGCATTATGTTTAAAATTCTTTTCTAATAGAAGACAATAGGAAAGACTTTGCTGTAAATACCAGTCTGAAAAATCCCCTTCCCCCATTCAGAAAAAAATTAAGTTCATTCTCCACACCATGACGTGTAAATGTTGCTGAGCAAGGAATTTCAGCTGGCAAGCTATCTTGTGATTGTAGTCAACTAAATGCTGCACAAAATAAAAGGTCTTTCAAATACCCTGTGAGGCAAGAAATGCATGATCTCTTGCTTAAAAATAAGGAAACAGTGAGACTGAATTACATGCCCACAGCTACAAAGTGTGTGAGTGACAGCACTAGAAGTGGGACATGTTTTTTTTTTTTTACATAGCACTGTACTCTGAATGTAAAAATCTTCATTTCCACCCTCTCATCTTTCACTTGTTTTGATATGTAGGGATAAGGAAAATCTCTGGCTAGAGTTGGCTCTCTAGCTTATTTTTTTCTTTTGCACTTGGATAGCACCTGGTCTAGATCTACCGCACATGGAATTTAAACATAAAACTCTGAGTGCCGTGGCTCAGATTCCACAGGCCTTACCCTGCTCCCCAAATATATATTCTCAGAAAACATAGCAAAGATACCTTGAAATGCAGCTACTGCAGACCTGTAGGAATCATTTCTTATACAGACCATAGGGGTCTTGTGTACTATAGTTGTAAGCAAATTATTTTATTTTCAAATCTGAATTTTGTAAATTCAGTTTAAAGGAACAAGCTAGAGAAATGTACTGCATTTTCCTGTTTAGTTAACAGATTCCCACTGCCCTTGTGCTAAAAGACCTCTTTTTTACTCCTACCTCAAGACCGACTTTCTCTGTGCCTTTTTTCCCTCCCTTGATTCCCTCCTGTACATGATCATGCAATCTTTTGATGTAGACTAAGATTTTTCCTTTCATTGAAGATGATGGTAATGAGGCTCTTAAATTAAACAATAGGAAAAAAACCCCTGATTTTGCAGTAGCTAAATAGATTATGTTTTTCAGCAGTACAGAAAAGGAACTTTTTGGCTTTTCCCCAGCATTTTTTTTTGAAGGCGTGGTTTTAGTTTGTTTTTTAATCTCCAATCTGTTTTGTTGGGGAGTTGGGCCTGTCAACTCAGCTCTCCAAGAGCCAAAACTAACAGTATTCCCCAAAACAAAGGTTCATTCAGAGAATCAGATTATATGCATTGTGTGCTGGAGCAAAGAGGCAGGCAAATGAAACAAAAACATTCCTACACTGAGTGAATGTGTGTAGGACTTGTGAGGAGGCCATGCTTTAGCATCTTACTATTCATACTTACAAAATTAATCCCAGCTGCAGCCCTAGGATACTAATCCCAGACAGAGCTCATTTTAAAAGCAAGTATTAGGGCAGCTCATTTTCTTGGTTACCTAGTTCATCCTCCTTACCTGAAACCCTCCTGCAGTAGCAGTCTCCAGGTTTGTGGAGGGATGTTACATTGCCCATGCTTCACAAAAAACAGTAGGTAGCTTTGTGCTCAACTTACATCAAACCTTTTAATACAAACAAACCTTCCCCACTGATTGATTCATCTCCTTTTAAAAATAATACTTCCATCTTGAAGACAGAGATACTAAAACAGTCAAACATTTTTCCTCTATCACGAGCATTATATATTAGGAAGCATAAGAAAAATAAAAAACAAAAGTCAAAGTTATCCACTGGCAAATTGGAATTGCAACACCTGTAAAGGAACATGTTATCTAGACTGATTTTACATAGGAGGGCTGAGGTATGCACCTCCTGAAAAGGAACAGGAAAGTAAAACATCAGACAAATACCAGAAGCAAACATTCCTGCCCCAACAAACACACTATAAACCTTAATTTATTTATTTTATAAATTGAACATTATTTTCAGTAAAGTTTGGAAGATTAACTTAATTTGTGTAAATGAAGGTTCACAGCGTCTGGGCTCTTGCTTTGATAAAGACAATGTCAATGCTGGCGACTCACAAATGGACCCGATAAGTGTTGTGGCACCCCGAGCGCTCCCCTGGCTTCCACCAGCAGACCTGTGCTTTGGCAAGGCAATGTACTGCAGCCTCCTCAGAGAAAAGCAACAGCTGAAAAACTCACGTTTTGAGAGTATTATCACATTTACACTGACAGCTTTTCATACCACCATTACGTCAATCAAGGAAAGGAGTTTCGCGCTGTAGTTTTAGCCAAACATAACATGGCCAAGATCTGCTGTATGAAGAAGGCGGCTTGCAGACAGCTGGGAAGCACCACTGCAGAAATGCCTTCAACAGAAGCAGGTTTCATGCAAGTTATGAAAGGGTGAAAAGAGCACTGAAACAGCACAGGGCGAAGTGGAACATAAAGAACGGTACAAATACCAGGGAGACTTGGAGGCTATAGTGTCCTTCAGCCAGTATCTATTTAAAGACTCAGAATTTTTAGACAGTTTCTCATTTCCAGTCAGAAATCACAGGATATTTCTAGAAACGTTCCTGCTTTTCAGACATTTGTCCAACATTGACTCACTTCACTACAGAACTGAAATGGCAAGAAAATACAAGTTTCATATGTCGCTATTATTTCAGTCAAAAGGCTGAGAAATGGGCCTCACCATCATCATCGATCACTAAGTCTTGAGCAAAACCTCTCCTTGGTCCCTGCTGTACTTAATTTTGCCTGTCTACAAAAGTTACATACTCTGTAACTTTATACATTAAAGCTTTATAAAATGTCATATACTTCAACTGTCAAAACTCAAGACCTTCATCAAAGAGCTATCAGAGATACCGTCATGAAAAAAGACACTGACACACAGAACTTACACAGTGCTTTAAGATCTAGGGTCAAAGGCAATTACCACCACATTAATTTGCCCAAATATGAAACACCAGGCTGGGAAGCAGCTGCCCATGGCCACAAAGTGTCAGTGGCAAAGAGAGAACAGAACGCCAGCCTATCAGACCCCAGCCACAGGCCCTATACTAGAAATGCTACTAACAAGTTTTAGCAAGGACTAGATTTACATATTTCAATTTAAACATACCCGTGCACGACAGAATAATTTATGAAATATTTTAATATGTTCAGTATGAAAATGGTATAAAGGTAACACTGTAAGAACTAAGCTGACCTGCACTTGCATTATCATTTTATTTGGCACTGCTGTTTCTCAACTTGTGTTTGGTCAATGAAACAGAAGAAAGCAGTCTTTTCTCCCACTTGGCTAGAGAATTCAAGATAACATAGAATATATTTTTATCTCTGTGACAAAAGTTTTTTCTGTTTACAAATAAACATCAAAACACATAGATTTTCTAAACTATTTCTGGGGTCTGCTAGGAACACATCTATTGGTCAGATATCGGCGTGGGTAAAAATGTCAGGTCTCCTCAAACCTTCCTTTTGAAGAAAACATCACTGTAGATATCACCAGTAATTTAAAATCTTACAATTAAGAGAGTTAAAAACTTTTGCAGTAATGCAGGCTTATTATTTAAAAACTAAGCTCCACAGGACATTGTTCTGATTTTTATTGAAATAAACACTGCAACGCAAAGTTTTTATTTTGGCATAAAATATTAAGAGACGCAATCTTTCAATTATTTTCCTAGCAGATTAGATGTAGCCGTGGAAAGTAAACAAAGTGAAAATTATCACAATTTTTAAGTATTCAGTTTAAAAAAAAATGTTCCTTTGAGGTAGGAACTAGTAGTTTAAACATAGTCTTGAATCTACACTATAAATCTAGCATGTACTCTATACAGAGGAGTTCAAATCTCAGTTGGAAGTGAACGCCAATGTATGTTTAATATTGAATTAAATCCTACATAAAAGGAAAACTATGGTAGCATAGACAATCACTACAAAAGGCAAGAAGCATCTGAATTTATACGTAGGTATCTGTAGCGATGGTATCTCCCTTTGTGGCCGCCTCGAATAAGGTGTTCCCTACCTCTTTCCATTTTTCGAGATTAAAAGCAGACTGTGCATCAGCAGGGACCCCATTCCTTTTGCACCAAATAAGCAAAGTGCGTATCACCTTTTCCTCATATTTGATTCCCTGCTTCTCCAGAATTCTTATCAAAATATGTAAAATAGACCTTTCCTCTGCAGAAATTTGCTCCCCCATGTCAGTCCCCAGCTGCTCACCCTCTTCAGGTGCCTCCACTTGCTGTCCGGACTATTTGGCTCAATCTCCACCAACCGTAGAGTTCAGCTGGGCTCCGCTACCACCGCTCAGCATCCGTGGTCCTCATTTTGTCCAAAATCATGTCGGGGTCATCAGTTGTAGCGGCCAGAATAACGAGTCAGAGAGTTCTTTTTTTTTCTTTACTCAGGCAGACGCCCCCTTGCTATCCTTTCAGCTAATTTATATGTTTTCTTATCATGCATGAGCTGGTTACAGCTTTTCTATTGGCTCTAGTGTCTTGTTCACGTGCCCAAGCTAATATACTTATTTGCTACTTTCTTTTGTCCATGCACACTGATTGAGTCACTGACACCCTCTTTTTCTGCTTTCTTATTTCCCTTTTTTCAAGATAGTTTCTTTCAGTTGTTCACATTTTTCTATCAAAGCAGAGCTGCGTCTTGTCAAGGTCAAAGTCACCTGCAGCCCAGCCAAGATCCAAGTCTACAGGTATCTTTGCACATTTCTTGTTATGAAAAGCCTTTATTATAGGATCACAAGCAGTCTGTCCACATCCTAAGCCTCCCTGTACAGAATAGATGGTATGCAGCACATCTGGAATATTTAGCACTTTCATTAGCGGCCCCTCATGCTGTTTGCTTTTCAGTGCTCATACCTTGGTTTATAGATTATTATTTAATCTTAACAAATTCCTCACAAGCTTTTCTATGGTGCTTTCACTCTCATTTTGCAGGTGGGAACCTGAGACACAGACTTATTAACATTTCATTATCTACTTCTCTGATCTAGCCAATGCGAGATGACATGCCTCTGTTTGTTTGCAAAGGTGCATCCAGTTCCCTTCTCTGATCTCTCACCATGCTAGATGGACCTCCAGCTGACACTGACCATCTCTAGAGTCACTGCTTCAACTAGCTGCTACCTCCAGTTTCTCAGAAAATTATAATCTCACCAAGTTTAGAAACAGTTTTGCAGAACAAAGCACTCCACTCAAACACAGGCCACCCCCTCACCAAAATTCAAGGCCCTGCTCCAATCCTTAGGGTAATACAATCTTTGAAAAATTTTTGGAACTTATTTATTTATTTATTCTTTTTTTTTTTTTTTTTTAGTATGGGAAATACATTTTGTTTCAGCTTCGTTAGCAGAACAGACTGAACCACTTAGAACAACTGCTCATCAAAAAAACACAGGCTGAGATATGGGAAAGTTCAGCTCAAACAGTTAAACAACCAAAACCACAGTTACATGGTAGGAATTACTGGGCAACTTTAAGAAGAGGAGTTGCTGGCAGGGTTGCCTACAGTAATTCTTTTTAATGTTTCCTGCAGTGTAGTTTAATGCCTCGTGTTTTAAAGGACTCACTCGTTGTAACAAAATGATCATGTTATCTCTGTATTTAAAGCAGTAAGCATGAAACCCACTCACAGAATGCTAGACAGCTGTTCGCCTGCAAGCTGCAGGCCAAGTACTGAAGTTAATCTACCAGAGATGCAAAACTTCAAATCCAAGCCCCTTCTCCAATTCCCCTTCTCTCTGGTGCTAGGATTGCAAGGGTCGTGTAGCTCAGTGTTGTGCTCTTGGCCAGAATGACCAGAAAATTAGTATCCAGCATCATTCACAAATTTGTCAAAACTTTTTTTTAACACCAGCAGCTTGAGAACTTTCATTTAGGGAACACATGCTCTATCCTTTGCCTGAAAGGAGCAGAAGACAAACACCAGCTCTAATATACCTTGTGATTTTGTAATAGGCAACGGTGCACCAGTAACGAACATTGCGATCAGCAGCAGTGAGGGCTGAGAGTTACCAGAGCTTCTTTGCTGCATCATCTTTACCAACAGTTTTCTTTCCAGCTCCCTCCCCACTGCATGCTTCCTTTTTAGAATACAGCCACTGCACTCAATGCACCCCTTCCCCTCCATCACTTCCTTCTCTTCATCTTGTCTCCCTGATGCTCAAACAAGGTTTAGAAGATTTTGGTGAGGCAGAGGAAACATTATCTATCTAACAATGTTGCATGTGGTGTAACAAAGACATCATGATCAGTTCTACTCTGATCTTTTCTTACAAAATCTCTACTAGGAGGTAGAGAACTTTCCTACTGCTATCAACTGTTACAATGATGTTGTAAAACATGTTGTATTGACAAACATATCAACAAATCCACATCAGATCAGTACATGTGGTTTTCTTTGTTTTTGAAGTGTTTCTTGTGCTCTCTCTCATGCATGGTGAAAAGTGTCATTTTTAGAAAAGCTGCAATATAAAGGGAACTGATCCTACTTGCTTGTTTCAGAGTGTTTTGAAATTTTTCACTTCTTCCTAAAACTTTATTTCTGCCACTGGCTTTTGCTCAAACTTCTCAGAATCAGAATATTCATCGCAAAGAGCTATTTTCTGATACAGATGGTCAGGAATGGATATGGTTGTCCAGAGCACCTTCCCTCTCATTTAAAAGGGTGGCTGTTAGCAACTGTTGGCAAGGACCCTCTTGTACAGAGAGCTATGAACATGTCAGGATCCCTCTGAATGTTAAGACCTTAGTTTAGATTAATAAACTGATCAAGATGTGATGATCTAGGACTCGTTTTAAGCACCTAAATTATGGTTCAAAGACTTTTCACACGCAGAGCTTCTGAAAAACCCAAACAAACCGTATCAGCATGGCAGATCAGCACAGCTCTCTGAGCAGCACACACGACAGGAACCCAGAGCTGTTTACCATGCTCAACAGGCAGAGAAATCCGAAACCAGCACTTCTGCCACAGAGGATAGTGTAACATTCTCTGCACAACATTACAAGCCTATAAATACACTGCAAGATCTCACAGATCTTATTCTGAAAGCGACTTAAGTGCTTTTTAAAAGAAGAGATGCTCCCCCACCTCTCCCCTTGTGAAACAAAGCTTTCATACCAGCTGTCTGCAACCAAGTCCCTGCAGCATGAAAAACACCCGACTTATTGCCAAATTCAGTTATTAAAGACTCAAGACTGCAACAGCACATATAGTTTATTCAATGTTTACTTAAAAGCTGAACAAGGAACTACACACAAGACAGAAGCAGACTAAAGGCACTGTTGTTTTACTACTAAGGCTACTGAAAAAATCAAAAAAAATCCCATAGAAAGTTAATGTAGGAAGAAAACCCCTTCCAGAGTTAACATAGAACAGACTGGAATGAGAGGAAAAATTGAGTTTTTAAAAAGATAAACACACCTCTAAAAGGCCATGAACACCTCACAGGAAAAGTCTCTACTTACAGCTTTGTTGGATTTAAGTGTAAACGAATGTTTTGACAATGCCCTCACCAAAACCAGCCCTTTGATTACAGGTGAACACCACATAGACCTGTGAAGCGGCAGTTCCTCCTGCCCCTGATATGGGAGCAGCCACATCTCAAAGCACAGCAATGAAACTCCCTGAGATCCACCAAAGAACACAGCCTCCTAGAAGGTTGAACATTCAGAGAACTAGTAGTGAAAAATAAACCTTCATCTCTGGGTCATCAGCTCAAAAAGGAGCTGTGGGAACTTGTCTGCAGCAGTGCAGGAAAGGCTGTGCAAGTGATCCTTTGTTAATTAACTGGGACATGGTGGGGAGCACACTAATGCCCATGACATACAACCCTCACGCTTTTTCCAGAAGGCTCTCGTTGCCCATGTAGGATTGGACAGGCCAAGGGAGGTGCCTGGCTCCTACACACAGATGGAGAGATCAGCCCTGTCCTTAGAAAAGTGGCTCCAGTCATGCTGAAGAGTAGTTTGTTACTTTATAATGATGGTAGTTACAGTCATTATGCTCACTACAGCACAGGGCACTGATGAACACTTCACAGGAGTTAACTTTATAATGCAATACTTAATCTCACTAATATGTAGTGAATATCAGAGAAAGACCTTGGGTTTATTGTAATATAACATTTTAAAGTCATTCTTTTGCTCACAGTAACCATCATGCTCAAACATCTACTGGCAAAACTGTTCAGAAATTCTCAGGCCATTCACCTGTGCACTAGGTAAAAGACACAGCTGGTCTGATTTATCCCCTTTCCTTACCAAGAACACATTTTCACATGGACCTAAGAGGTTTATGTCCCGAAACAAGTGGTGACTTTCTTAGTAAAACATATGACTATCAGAACTTTCCTGAATTTTACTATAAATAAACCAAAAAAACCCATCACTAAGTAAGCCTCACACAAGTCTCTTCTTTGAACCGTGTTTCTCCCATATGCCAAAATCACAATAAACCAGCCTCAACCTTCACTTTGGAGAGTCCCTTAGAATGCTCAAATGAAAGGTAAATAGTATTTCTCACATTTATTGCTATAAAGGCAGGCAATCTCTCTAAACTTCCTATGATCTGTCTCTCCAACTTAAAAAGCCTGTTATATCCACACTGCCTATAATCACCACATGCAGAGGTCAGACCCCAAGCCTACTAATGTGCTAATAAAAACTGCTAATAAAAATTTCAGGCTCCTTAGGCTCCGCTAAGATTTTTACTGGAGATTTGAGTGTTCTACTTGTATGACTGGATACTGAAAACAGATGGGATCCATGCTGGGCTCCTAAACAACAGCCTTCACAGACCAAAACTTTATTAGAAACAGTAATGAATTAGCTTTTATTGCAGATCTCTGTGCATCTACTTACAGAGTCTCTAAGTTGAGCTGTGCTCTTCAGTAACATTTGCTGATTTGATAAATGAGTGAAATCTAATCACATAGTTCCTATGAAGGGTTAACTATTACACACAGCAAGAGGGACAGACCAGAACATAGGGAATGCCTCTTGTTCCCATGCAGTTTGATTACAGATTATCCCTCCGTCATAGGAGGAATGACTCAGATCAGAGTCATTCAAGTCACAAACATATTGGCTGCCTGCTTTCACAATACAGTGGAATACCCAGCACCTTCAGGCAGCCAGTTAGGGAAGACAGAAGTACAGAATGAGGCTGATATCACAGAAAGCAGCCACGCAGCAACAAAAACCAGGATCATCTGCAGCTTCCAGAGACCAAATGCCACTGACAGATACTGTCCCATGCTGTCCTGAAGAAAACACGGTTTTGTACCAAGCAAAAGCTATAAGAGAGCACTCTAAAGCTGTAATTTTTGTAAGGCAAAAGACAAATCTCTTATTTAGAAGAAAAAAAGGTTAGCAAGCACTGAAAATGCTACCTGGAACTTTTTCACAGCTGATACTAAAACACTGTCTAATTCACTCTAGTACTTGTCACCAGACCCCACCTGCTTTAGCAAGAGCTGTAAGAACACCCATGCAGGCTAGGCCAAAGGTCCAGCTTTCCCAGTACTCAGTCTCCAACAGTGGACAAAAGCAGGTGCTTGGGGAAGAGTGAGAACAGGACGAGCATGTTCACAGAAAACTCCCTCCAGCCCCCAACAACCCCTCTCAACTGTAAAGGAAAATTATATTAACTATTTTATTAACTTAGTCCCTAAAAGTGAACTGGAAGAACTACATTGTTTCTCAGTTTGCTGCATTT
The DNA here is from genome assembly GCF_018691265.1 of Tyto alba. NCBI lineage: Eukaryota > Metazoa > Chordata > Aves > Strigiformes > Tytonidae > Tyto > Tyto alba. The sequence continues at coordinate 3,246,329 of NW_024881320.1, forward strand.
ATAGACACCTTTTTTTTTTCCCCATTCCTTGGTGAGTTGAATATGTGTATTGATCTGGTAGGTCTCTGCTTTGAAAAGGGAAGGATAATGATATTTTTAACAGACAACAGTCACTATGGTGGCTACTGCAAAGACTTGGATGCCCTAGCTTTTGGATAGATTGCTTCAGGCTCTCGGCTATTTTGCAACCTCTGCTTTCTATTTTCAACAGGTTTTAGGTGTCAAACATGGTTGCAAATTACCTGAAATAAGTACAGTTTCCTCCTTGAGGATACCTGTATCTTTGATCAAGTCAGCTCTCCCACCCCACCACTAGGGTCATTTGAAATAAGCTGACAACATGCAAAGAACTTTTCAGGCTCTGTAGCAGATCTAAGTATTTCGCAACCAAGCCCAAATATTTTGACTTAGTCCTTCCTTTCTAAAAGCTCCATATCCTCATACCCAGAAAAGCCATTTTTGTGTGTGTTCCCAGGTCACTAACCTGTTCCCCTCACTACAACCACTCCTTTCAATTTTCTTTCTCAAAATCTGTGTTAAAGACCAAATGCAAGTATATTGTTCCCTTTTACAGCTTCATGCTTTCCCACAGCTGGCATGCCACCACTGTACTTTCTATTCAAGTTCTCTCAACCTCCATCATGTCAGGAACAGACGTTTACCAAGCAAACAGAAAGCTGGACTAAGCTGAAGTATCTGTGTAGATATGCATACAGAGAAACATTTATACCTTCTTTGGACACTGTACAGAATGAGCTAACATGAGAAGCATGACACATAACATCCAGACCTTTATGTGCCGCTAACAGGCAAGAAAATGTCAGAGCCCATTCCTGAATCCACAACACAGCTTAGCAGAACCAGGACTTCATTGTGTTCCCTCTCACTCAAATACTGCAAGTTCTCCTGATGCTGGCAGTTGTCACTGTAAATATTAGCATCAGAGCTTGACTTGCCATGCATAAACTTACTTACACAGCTACAGCTTCTATACAAACATTCAGAAATTCATCAGAATGAGCAGAGACCAACCATCTTAGAAAAATAACAAGTTATATCATTCTTTGCTCTGGGAAATGTGGCAGCAGATAATATCCATATCCATTGATTGGCAGATCAGGAATGCAACAAGATCTTCCACCAGCCTCTTCCCGTTTGGCAATTCTTCCCTAACAGCTGCCAGGCCCACAGTCCAGGTATTTCCTTTTTAACTTTTTTTTTTAAAAAATTGTCCTTTTTACATGCATGTCTTTCCTTTTTTACCTTGTTGATCACTTCTGCATCTGACACTGCAAAGTGATAGTTTTCAGTAACACAGGCTACATCAAGTGTCATATCACAGCACCAAAAGCAAAAGTCTTCATAGTAAGAAGATGATGAAGAGCAGTCATAGACTTCAGAGAAGAATCACAAAGAACTGAGAAGCTCCTCCACAATTCATGCTCCATTTGGTCCCTGTCACTTTGGGAATGCTGTCAGTATTGAAGACAAACTGAATACATTTTAACAGCAGCCTAAAATCTGGATGCAACATGCAGCAAGAGAAATTTACAGAGCAGCCTGTGAAAGCTCACATGTATATTCACATGAATGTACAGTTGCTAGATAGTAACTAAATGCAGTGGGCCCAAGTTATTTTTAGGTCTGTGGTGAAACCTCAATGTCACTTCATTCCAGCTGCTCCAAAGATACACCACCATCATAACTCAGGCCCTCCTGGTCTGATGGTCTGAGTCTAACCCTTGCCCTACACTAGAATTTCGCTGCCAAGGCAACAAAGCCCCTGGCACAGATAGGGCGATGCAGACAAGAAAAGTGTTTTGGACAACTAGCTCATGTGGGCAGGGAAAGTGGTCTGGCTGTTGGACAAAGAAGCCACTGCATTCGCTACAGCCCTGCTAGAGGTTTCACAGCCACGCTGGCCAAGGTCACTTCAGCTGATGTGTCCTAGAAGTGCTGCAGGCAAAACACCTGCTACTATGAGACCTTGAGGGAAGCAAGAGTAAACAAAGTGGCAGAGGGAAATGGAGACAAGGATTTCAAGTAAACATCCCATGCTAGAGAGCTCTGAAAACAATGAACTTTACAGATTCCAGCAGCAAAAGTGTTCTTCATGCCTTCGCAACATCTGCTTGGATCTTGTTACGCAGATGTATCACTTAAAAATATCCCCTGCTGATATATGAGGACTAACAGGCTTCACTGCTGGAAGGAGTAGTGAAAAGAAAAGGCCTCATCCTGTTTACGTATGCTTCTGCAGATCTGTTCTAAGCAGCAGTACAAGATGCAACACAAACTCTTCAGGTCAGAACAGTCTTGTACACCGCTTGCACCCAGCCTGGCAGAACACAGCTCCAGGACCAATTTACCACAGCTGTTCTAATGGCAGCAAGGCTCCAGTGGTCACACAAGCTCTCAACACAGATACCTCTGAAACATCCACATACGCAGGACTCTCTCCGAGTACCAGGGCAGATATGGCATAGGAGGCAAGCAGTGCAGAGGACCACATGTATACCACACAGAGGATTCAGACCAGGGCAGACTTGCAAGCTGCCACCTTCCCCCCAGATTTGCAAGACCCAAGTAAACAGTGCAGTTACTGCCTCATTTCCAAAACTAGAACTTCTTTCTCAAGAAGGGCAAACCTATTACCCAAGAGCAAGGCTAAGTGGATCTTCTCCTTACCCCCTCGGTCACCCTTATGGCTCAACTCTTCAATTCTTGTTCTTATTCAGAAGCCAACCCTAGTACAAGTAAACCCCACCTAACAACAGCAAAGACAAGGCCACCCTTTCATCTTCCAACTGAGGTGGAAGAAGCCTTTTCATGCTCATGCAGAAACAAAGCTGTAACAAGCATCAGATCCTTGTATAACAACAACTCTTTAAGGACTAAAAGGGTAAATCTCTCAAGCCTTCTCCCTTTGCTCCTTCAGCTAAATGCAGCCTCGGTCTTCTATTTCTGCTCTGTCCCCCCAAAATTCTGTCCTTTGTTTCCCAAATCACTGAGAGAATGCATAGGGAAATATTGTTAATGTGCAATTAAAGAGAAGCACAAACAACACATATGTACTCTACCCATAAAGACATCTCCTGCTTGCTCTAGTGTGGTATAAATGAGCGATAAAGACACCTCTGGAAATCCAGACATATCCCACTATGGTAAAAAACAAGCAAACAAACAAAACAAAACAGTATTTCTCTCTGTATGTAGCAATATAAAAAATTCAAGTAAGAAAACACATTAAATACAGCAAAAAGGACGGCATTCACTGCTTCCTTGCACTACACCATCAGCTAAACTAGAGATGAGAAAGTGTATGTCGTTAATATCTTTCTGTGCTTTTCAGAAAAAGTGTTCAATTCATTAAGTAGAATGCTTAGCTACTTAAACGACTGAACCCTTTTCCTAGCACCACAGTACATCACAAAATGTATCATATCAAATGGGTTATCTGTAGGTCAGCAGTGGTTTGGCCAAAACACACATATCAGTAATTAAAGAGAATCAAAACCTGCTATATGATAATCCAAGTGGTGGCCTGCAGGCACTTCCCATCTGGCCTGTCACTTTTTGTTTTACAGACTCAAAAGAGACAAAGCAGCTCCGAGAACCACTGCTAACACTCTGGGCTTTGTACCTCTGATGTACCTTCCAAGTGGCCATGGTCCAGATAATCGACCAAGGGAAGGAATCATTTACTGTGCCTTGGGCCTAGACAGCTTCCTACAGTCCTCTCCAATTCCATTTTCTGTTATCCATCTGACAGCACAGCTGGACAGCCCAACTTTAAAAATATTAGTGTTTCACAAAGGTAACTGTTGCTGAGCTTGCTCTGAAGTAGCACCCAGAGTTTTAATACCTTAAGGCGCAAACTGAAACCTACTTAGAGAGGGAATGATGATTACCTTGCAGCCAAGCATCCACACCACAGCAGAATGGCCAAGGTGTCATTCAGGCTCTCCTTTAACATTCCCTCCTCAGAGGTCTTTTACAGGCTTAATGCCTCTAAGAGATTGTCACATGTATGAGAACGACAGTAAGATAAACACTATCCCCAGGAGAGGAGTTCAAGTAGGCAAGTATCAAAATTCAACACTACGTTTAATGTAGAGAGGCAGAGTCCAGCAACTGCAGCACATCAAGCCAAGGGAGGAAAGCAGAGAAGGAGCCCTCATCATTTGTGCTTGTAAAGATGGTTCCCTAGTAAGCAGGGTCCTTCAGCAAACAGTGGTAGCTCGTGTGCCTTCTGAACAAATCTCTCTTGCAGAAAGGAGTCCTGCCTCACATGGCAACTAAGCATTTGCCAGCTCAAAGCTGATGACATTTAGACTTCCAAGCCCAACAAAACAACTCTCCACAGGAGAAAAAAATCCAAATTCCTCTACAAATAACAACAGCTCCTGTTCTTCTAAAAGCAGGACGGTTTTTTAGATTCTCCCCAAGGCCACCATCAGCAACTGACTTGGGAATCCAGGTTGACATGCCAGGTATTCAGGCTTTCTTGGCAATGGCATGAGGGGAGCAATGATGCCTGTCACAACCACAACTACCAGTCACCACAGGCAGCAGGTGCTTTTCACAAGCCGTTTGGTGAATGCCAAAGGCAGCAGTCAGCAAAACACTGCCTTCCAGAAGTATTATGATTACCATTAAAATACCAGCCTGGTTTTATTACCCTGTAATTTGCATCTGTAGGGCTCCTCATCAGTTAGAACTGCCAGTAGCTTTTCTAACAGAGGTGTCAGTAAGCTGTATATCTTCTTCTTCCACTCCTAGATCTTTCTTCCATTTATTTGTCTCCTTTATTATTTAAGTTTGTAGCTGAAGTATCATCTTTGATATGGCTTCCTTTTAGACTCCTATGTTAGCTCACTTCTAAACTTCATGCCTTTGTTTCCCCCTTTCAAAAAGGCCAGTACACACATCTGGGTCTCTGAAGTGTTGAGGCTGTTTTGGTCATTTTTTGAAGGGAGAGAGGAAGGAAAAAGCAGTTAACTGATTTATCTAAGATCAACAAGTCAAGAAACTAAGGGGTACCAAAAAGCTTTGTGCTTGTGTCACAAAGTAAATAAGCTGTTGCAAACGCACACTAGAACATTTCCGATGGCAATTACTGCTTTACTTACAAAGAGATGTCTATATTAATTATATTATGAATGGCACCAAGACAGCATGTTTTACGTTCAAAACAAACAATCAAAGATGACCTTCCAACTCCCATTTGAGCAAACAAACAGATAATTATTTTGAAAAGACCATGTTTAGAATTTCTGTTCTAGTAATAAAGCTATTATAAGCGATTTCTGGAAAACCTAGCTTTTCCTAACCCCATTTTTCAAGCCTTCCTGCTTCAGAAACTGTGACAATAGCGTAATTCTAGCTTGCACTAAAAACAATCAGATTCAGGTTTTTCCATCACTGTCTGAAACACAAAGAACCAACTCTATTTTCTTTGGAGGCAACTGAAACAAGTACTTTTCCTAATCATCTTCATAATTGTTTTATAGACATGTTAAAGGTTTCCTTCCCAGAGCAAAAGGAAAATTGTATGAAAGCTGTAAAATATTTCTATAGCCATCAAAGAGTTCAGAAAGCTTGTCTTTTTCCTCAGAAGTAGCTTAGAAGTTTTGTCTTTAAAGAAATAGCTTGTGCCAATGACGTTAAAATATCAAAGGACAGATGAGGAAAACTGTAAATGCAATTAATTTCTGCATACAAAGGAAAGGAAGTGCGTATATATATATAGACTTAAGTCTGTTAATTAAAAATGAAATACCAGATTAAACCCGAATTGGTCCAAGTTTCTAAACTGATAAGGTTTTCTGTTGTTGTTGTTTTGTTATAAAAAGACCAACCTTTCTAACGGCAAAAGGAAGCAAGACAGCATTAGAAGAGCCAAAGCAGGAACCTCAGCAATCCCAGCCCCATTTTACTGCACGATGATCCATGACTTCCATATCTGGGTCCATCTAGCTCACTCTCCCCCTTTATCAGGCACACCCTCATGAAGTGCTTCCTATTTAACTCTCCCATCACAGATCAAAGCACAGGGAAGAAATGTTGGACTTCTCGGATTCCAGCCACATCTCCAATCGCCTGCTTTTACTTTCCATATCATCTTCCCTTTCATACCTATTTCTCCTGCCCTGAACAACAGTACACTGGCATCCTCTTTTCTCCCCAACTCATCATTATCCATTCACCTTTGTCCTTTTTATCAGATCTCATCTAAGTACAACTCCATTCTCTTTTCTTCTCCAAAACATCCCTATCATCCTCAGAGACCTCCCTTTCCCTGCTGCCATTCCGTTCAACCCTGTTGTTGAACACTTCCTCACTCACAGTGAGTTTGTAACCTGGGCTCTAACCCACCAAGTCATCTGAAAGGACATTTGTTTAACTTGAACTTCACAGTATCTTTTTTTTTTTTTTCCCCTGTTTCCATCCCCATGCCCTCCTCTATCAACACTGTCCAACCCATCATGTAGCTTTATCTTGGCCCTTCTAATTCTTCCAATGCATTCCTCAAAGAGCTTCTTAATTTTACACCAAATCTCAGTGAGCTTCCAGCCTCACTCCTTGCCCTCTCAACTCCTCCTTCTTTGCAACAGATCTCTGAGTACTGCTATTAGGGGAAAAATTCCACTCACACATAACAACTTAGAGTTCACTCTACTTCAAGCCTGTCAACTTCTGTGCAAATTTAAAATGCCTCTCTGCATCTCAGAAATGCCCAGCCATCAGCTCAATATGGCTACAAAGCTCCCTTTATTCCTCCTCACCACTTTCCAGCTTGCTGCATCACTAGATACCCTTTTGTTTGATTAAGACTAATCATAGCTTAAGGACACACAGACAGATAAGCAGCTGCTCAAGTGACTGTATATCAACTCTGCCTTCCAAAAGAATGGAAATTTTTTTCCCCGCATGGGAGAGTAACAAACAAGAATGATTCAGTGACCTACTAAAGGAGTGAGTGGAAAAACATGAGCAAAGCTAAGACCTGAATTTCGGGTTTCTTGGCTTTAATTCCTCTTGCCACTCAGCAGAAAGAAATTAGAGCGGGTAAGGGGGAGAGAACTGGAAATCAGTGTGTTAATTTCTGTTGCCATCAAATTCTACTTCACTCAAAGCACATCATAATCATGCAACACAAAATCTTCACTAAAAGTAATTCCAAATTTCACAGTTCAGCCAAGCTTTTTTCAGATCACACAAAAGTTATTGAGAACTGGCAATCTGAAGACAAACTAGTTCCTTCTTCCCTATTTCAGTAACCCATCAAAAATTATGGTTATGAAACCCATGTTGTATTTAAGCCAGAAAATAACATCTGTTTACTGTGTGAAAACACAAGACAAGAAAACTACAACAAAGTACATAGATTAAATGGTAAATCAAAACAGTATATCAATTATGTGCTTTTTTAATTAAAAATGTGACCACTGTGCATCACTCCTCTGTAGTTATACCCTACACAGGCAGGTCCACAGAAACCACTAAAAGCTTGTGACCTGCAGAGCCATCAAAATAGCCAGGAGCAGAACAAAAAAAAATTATTCCTGTACCTAAATCTCTGTCTACAGAATTTGTCTTTTCTTCCTGTAAGTCATGTGTAGCCTTGAAGACACCAAAAACCTTAATTTCAACCAAGGCCTTTTCATGCTACCACTATTAAATGTTTATTTAGGCAAAACAAATGCATTTTTGAAACAAGAACACCTCAGCAATCTTTCTGCAAACCTTCCTGAGGTTCAAGGTTGTCAAGGTGGAATTTAAAAACGCATCTTATATAGAGCTTAAAAGCTTGTGACTATATCAAGCATTTGACATAAGCAAGGTAAGAGGCTCAGTAACAATGTCCTGATTCATACTGCACTCTGAATACAGCATCCTTGATTTGAAATGACCCTTAACCATGAGTACTTGTAACACAGCAACACTGCTCAAGTCAGGCTTAATTCATAGTCTGTATATAGGTGTTTTTATCAGAGTAGTTTCTACAAGCAACATATAAAGTACATAACTGAATTCTGGAAGTTTTTTATCTCAAACCCGCTATCACCATTGCTAAGAACTTCCCAAAACACATGCTGTATTAACAAAGAATATGTGGCAAAAGTGCTCTGGAAACAAGCTGATCCCTAATGTCAGCCCACTGATGAAGGGAATGTTTTTGGCTTACATCTACATGAAGCGAAGGGGGTCATATTGCTTAAGAGGAGAGATGAGATCTAGAAGTGACCTGGCAAACTTTTCAAAAGGTAGCCTTTGTCACAGTTCCCAGAGTCCACTCTCCTGTTCCATGCAACTTTAACAAGCAGGATCCAGAAGGTTCTAGACAAGTATCTGATGCCCATGTTAACACTCTTACCTAAAGTACAATGCCTGGCATGTTCCTTAAGCTCTTATTAGAAGGTGAGAGAACTCTAAGGCTACTTAATAATAAGTCATCTTCACCTACCTTATCACACGCTACCGCTAAGGAGGACATCAACTGACATCGTAATACGTAACAGAAGTTTAAAAAGAATACCACCTGCATCGAGTGTGAGCAGTTTCTGAAGTAAAGCTTGTGCATTGTTTACATGATGTACATGACCACACACAACTGACTGGCCCATTCTCTCAACTGCAGAGATCATCTCCCCAGCACTGTGCAAGACAGGAACCTTCTTAAAGATTATTAATGACTTACATGGCCCCAGAGCCTCATCAACCTCTTATTTCTTTACAGGGCACGGATAAGACACACTTGGGTGAGTACTAACTGAAGTCTGCGCTATCATTTGTCCATTTTATACCTAGAGTAATTAACTAAACAATCAACTTAAATCTACTTTTTCCAGGAGTAATACATTATATTTCCTACTCCCTGCAATGATTACATTAGTCATTCCAGCATGATTTACCTCTCTACCACCTCCACACTAAAACCCTGGAGGTAGCATAGCACAATGCCACTGATTCCTACTGTACATTTTTCAGAGCTCCACATGCAGAGTTCACAACATGCAGATCTGCATTTCCAAGTGCATATTTCAGGTTTTGAACCTTAAACAAACTATATATCATTGTTTCCAAAGCAGAGCTGTCCACAGGAAAGTCTTACATCCCCGTATTCCAGCCTGTTAGGGCAAAAACCAGTTTACACAGTTCCCTTTCATAAAGTGCAATTTTCACTTCACATAAGCCTTCAGCCTGCATTCTACAAGGAGCTGAATATTATTTTTCCACTGAAGACAAAAGCTCTCCAAATTGTAGAGAAAAAATTCTTCTGTCCCCATCCCAGAAAAATAACTTGGTGATATGCTGTGGTCAGAACATTTCAGAATACAGTTCAGTTTTGAGAAGTTACTTTTGGATAACATAATTATTTGGATAACTATAAAGTTATTAAAGGGCTTTACTAAATTAAATATCAAAATTACATATTATTTGACTTAATTCTGCTTAATAACCATTGTAGGCCATGTAACCATTAGCACAGTTTCTCATTAGAATAAAGAGTGTCAAAGATAATTTTTATTTCAGAAAACATGGGGTTTTTTTAATCTTTTTGCCTTTAAAGTGTCCTGCGTGCCACAGGTCAATTATAGCTACCTACACACATCAAGATCTGCAAGGTCACATTGTTTCAAAGTGCTGAAATGAAGGGGCTAAAAGATGAAAACCAGACTTCTTTTACCTTTGTCGCTGTGGTATAGTTCCCATAATCAATCTCATAAGAAATACGGGTGACATTTAGATAAAGTACAGCCTGCGTGATACCTGTTGTAAACCCTTGTGTTTATAAGTAACTTATTGATTTAGAAGATTGTTTTAATCTCCTAACTGCGCAGGGGAGTATGCTATGGTCATATTTTCCCCTGTGAAATGGCTCATCTGAAATGAGGATTTTCAACCTGCGCAGCTGGGAACGTGACTGAAACAGCTATGATGAAAATTAAAATCAGGTTAGCTTGTATTGCTCAAAAGCATGAGGGAAGTGATTCCCTCACGTTCAGAAACAGCTTTTTTATCATAAAAAGTGTGACAGTTAACAGCACAAAGCCACATTTTTTTAAAAAACTGACAGTACAATTAAAAGAGCCCAGACTACACTGTGAATCCCAATGTGAACGTGATTCAGCATAAATTTGGTCGCTTTCAGACATAAAACAGCCTAGGTAATGACCTAGGTAATCTAGAAAAACTTTGCTTTCTAGCCTATTGGTAAAGCTAATGGATTCCATGCAGTTTAGCACTTCTTTTTTAAAACTTTAAACGCTGAAATACTAGCAATGGGTGTCAAGTGTAAATAAATATTACACACAGAGCTCTGTTACAGCAACTTCCTTGTTTTTGTATTTAATGTAGCTGCATTACCCCAGCTCTAGAAACATGATGAGTTAGCTCATGCCCCTCACTGCTGGTTCTGCAACAGCCACAAAGCAAAAAACACACTTCTTCACCTTTTTGTTTTACAGATTTTGGTGCTGGTTTTCATGCCCCCCAGTTCTTTTCTAGAGTGATTTTCTATCTAGCAAAGGCAGTACAAACAATGTAAACACAAAATCCACATCTTTTGTCAGTACTAGATCAGATAGACAATAATGGGTAAAATACAGCTGAGGTAACAGCAATGAAAACATCCCCATAAGCCAACCAAGCTTGATCTGAACTTGAAGCACAGCACAAAAGGCAGTTGCTGTCTACCTGAATGTCGCAGGTTCCCTGAGGAGGGTGTGGACAGAGAGAACACTTCTGAGGTAGAAAGGCTGAATCTACATGTTTAATCAATCATTTGTTAAAAAGTGATGACTCCTCGTTTCATACCCACATTCATCACTCCAAATCAGACTTTCCAAAATTATTTTAATCCTTTTTAGAGCCAAGTTTACAATTGGTTAGGCAAATTTTAAAAATTTATCAAAGCCATCGACTAAGCAGGTTGAATCCAGGCAGGATGTTTCATGGTTGCAACTAAGCAACCCTTAAGGTAGCCCAGTACAGAAGTATTAAGAACATGCTTTTCTTCGGTAGCCTTTAAAAAGATAATTTCTGCACCTTGTCTCATACTACCACCACCAAGCAGGATAAAATTATTTCTGCTAAAATAGATTTGGTGTTCAATTTATGCATCTATATGAGAGTTTGGTATTGTCAAATTAGTATCACAGAATTATTATCTTGCATTAGATGTGATCCTCAGTTTCAAAATGCCAAGGATACACTAGTGGAAGCACAACATAAAATAAAGCCGATGGAGGCCGATGAGAAGACACATGTGAGAAGTCTAGTTCTGTCCCTCATAATAATTGTGGTTCCTTTGCATTTTCCTCTCAGCTTGTACAATAAAGGCAGACTAGTTAATTTTTAGTCAGGTTTTACATTTTTACTTCTTTTTTAAACACAAAGATTCTGTCCATTGTTATATGCACCTCATCTAAGAATTGCTCTCCTGCCAGTAACCAGTAACTTGCTTGGTAAAAATTACCAAAATTATTTATTTTACATTTTCTTGCTAACCGTACAGAACTGATAGTTCTATTGCTTCCTCTTCATTGAGCAATACTTAAAATAGAGGAATCTGGGGTGGACAAAGTTATTTTTCTTTTAGCAAGCTAGTATGATTGCTACAAATGAAAATAAGTGTTTCCATTTATATGCTCAGAGGCGTTTTCCATCATTCCTTTTAATCAACTTCCAAAATATGCTCAATAGAGAACATCAGATTGGATCTAATTTCTGCTTTATCACATGGAACAAAAGACTAGAGCAGGCACAGATCTTTTCAAAACACTTCTATTCCATAGCTCTGCCTCCATTTTGGAGGACAGACAAAGGGGATAAATGTGAATATAATGCCTTATTAAAATAGCTTAAAAGCAAAACTGAAGTCTGAGCAAAAGGGGCAGATAAACCCAGGAAGTGCTACTACCAGCTGCAACCACCGAACAAAGGAAACAATGACAGATCCCGCTTTCTTGAATTTGTTATAAAAATAAAATTTGCGAAAGAAAAAAAAAAAAATTGGCTCGTTTTCACACACACCAGGGCACAAACGTTCACTTTGCCCTTTAAGGATTTCTCTCGAGACTCTTCAGCACTAGATCTTCCCACCAACTTCAAGCCTGACCGTGAGATGCTGAGCATTTTCTAGTGCCACGAAGAGCCCGCAGAAACGGCGCGCACTCCCACGCGGGGGACGGGACCCCACTCTGCCTCACCCCAACCTCCTCTCCTCCCCTCCCCGGTGAAAACGCCTTGACAACCTCTCCCCCTCACCCGCAACCGGGCGAGGGGCTGGGGCGACGCTTCGCCGCCGCGATCTCAAGGCCTACGGAAAGTCCCCGCAAGGATCCCAAAGTTCATTGAAAACAAAAGCGACACGAACACCCACGCGTGGGGGGGGGGGGGGGGGGGGGAAGGGAGGTGGGGTTAACCCCGCCGAAAGGCGACGCTCGGTTGCCCCCACGCTGCCGGCCGATCGCCTCAGGCCCCGCTCTCGCTTCGTCGGCCCGGTGTCCCCCCCACCCCCGGCCCCGCCGACGCCCAGCCGGGGCTTTCCCCGCAGCCGTGACTCGCACCGTCCCCCGAGCCGCCCTGCCCCAGCCCCAGCCCCCGCCCCGCGGCCCACGGGCGGCGGCCGGTACCTGTAGGCCAGCGACATGCACTCGAAGAGCTTCGTGAGGGAGGCGTCGATGCTGAGTCGCCCCCCGGCACCGCCGCCGCCGCGGGCCGCCCCGAACTGATAAGTCTGGCAGGTCTGCTCGTTGACCGTGTCGAAGTCGTAGCCCTTCTTGGGCGGGTGCTCGCTGTGCGGCGAGGAGACCATGAAGTGGCCCGAGTGGATGATCTGGGGGCCCGGGGGCTGCCCCCGCCGCGGCCCGCACCGCCGCCCTCCGCCCGGCGAGGTGCCTCCATCGTCCGTGTCCGACGAGTCCTCGTCGGGCTCCGTGCGGGGGGACAGCGGCCCCGCCGCTCCCAGGAGCCGCGCCGGCCGCATGAACACGTCGGCGGCCATGGCCCCGCTGCCGCCAGCCGCTGGCCGAGCCCGCCGCCCGCTCTGCGCCGCCACCGCCCCGCTCCGCCCCGGGCCGGCCCCGCTCCGCCCCGGGCCGGCTCCGCTCCGCCCCTCCTCCGCGGCCTGCGCCCTCCGCGCTCCCGCCTCGGCGGCGAGCCGGGGGCCGCCTGCGCTCCGCAGAGGCCCCACACCCGAGGCCTCTCCCCCTCGGTGCCGCCCCTGAGGGAGCGTTCCCTGAGGGAGAGCCTCAGGCCACCGGCGAACAGCCCTGAGGGTGTTTTCCCCTCAGCGAACGCTACAGCCCACCCTCACCCTGGAGGCCGCCTTCCCTTGTCCCCGCTGCCCTTCGGTGGAGAGCTCCTTCAGAGGAAAGGGCAGGGCCATCCCGCGTCCTCCCACACAGCCACAACCCGACTGTTCTTGGCCACAAGCGACACCCGCCATGCTTCACCCTTCCCCTTACACCACTGCCCATCGTGCAGTAGCCCTGCAGCCAGCCAGCTGCCTTGCATCACCACCAAGCCTCACCAAGAAAGAAGGCGGCACGGTTGCCCCAAGGCCCTGGTGTCATGCTACTGCTGTCCTGTCCCTGCTTCTCCCACAGTGCTTTAAATGGTCCAGCTTGGTGCCTCCATGCAGCAGGACGATGTTGGAGGGCGTGAGGTGACGCATGGGGAAGCCTCGACCAAAAATGCATCATCACCTCCAGCCTTAAAAGTGAGGCCTGGGGAGGCTGTGGTCACTTGAACAGAACCATCACAAGGAGCTAACTACATGTCTTCAGTAACACACTTCCTCAGAAAAACACCCCTTAAGAACATGAGAAGACGCAGAGGACAGCTCAGAACTGGCTAAAGAATGTTGATGAGGCAGCAATTGTGCTAGAAATATTTAATGGATTAAAACTATCTTTAATGCAGTGAATTGCTTATTACTTCCCAGGAGGATGAAAGAAGGCAGGGCAGCTACAGAAGTAGCTGGAGACCTGCAGCAAGCAGGCTGCAAACACAGCTGGAGGGATCAACCTGCAATTGCAGAGAAAAGCTTGGGACAACAGAGCTTCTACTGCCAGCTTGGTGGCTCACATGTAACCCACATACCTGCTCAGTAGCATATGTAAAGCAAGTGCAATAGTTCCAGGAGAAATAAAGATTGGATTTCATCCTTCTCAAAAGCATAAAGGAAGCAATCGATCCCGTCAACATGAAAGCACAGCAATAGGGCCAGTGGATGTATTGGTCTGGGGAGAGAACAGCAGCTTACAGCACAAAAACCTGTATACATACGAATGTATATATAGTCAGGAGAAAAGATCTCTAGCTTGCGCTGTAGAGCAAACCTCCAAATACCAGGAGAGCAACTGTATTCTGGGTGGCATACTCCAAAGCATTTATACTAAACTGCTTATATTCTCAGTTCTAGGACCTCATACTTAAAAGAAAAAAACAGGCTCTTCTACATAGTCAAGAGGTAAAACAAAGCATCAAGTTACCACATGCTACATCTTCTGCTTTGTAAAATCAGAACTAAGATCAAGGGAAACTCAATAGATATAGAAGGTCTTGGGCACAGAAGGAAGAGGCATTCTTGCAATAGCAGTTATGCCCTTGCAGTGATCTAATATTCTCCATTAGAGAGCATGAAATCAAGACAGAACACTGCATTCAGGGGAGGAGTGGTAGGCCAAATACTTCCCCATACATGAAAGGAGCAGTAAGGCATGGTCACGTCATGCAAGGGCTGTTACAAATCTTTAAAAATCAAGACTAACATTCAGCTCTTAGTCAGCATCACATATGACTAAAACTCTTAAGAAAAGGCCACAGTCATATTTAGCTTCAAAGCTGGTTATTGCCACTTTATATTAACAGTCAGCTTAAAAAAATAAAAAAAAACAGAAGAAACATTAAAAAGCAGTGTTATCTCCCAGCAAGGAATTCTGATTGGGAGTATGCCAAGTACAAAAAATGAAAACATTTCAAAACAACATTCATAGTTTTACAATATATATTTTAAGTCTTAGATGTAGTTTGTTAAGAACTAAACCTGATCTAAAAAAAAATCCACCACACGTCAGTAACAGCACTATATACAGTGCTTTCATTACAACAGCCTCATTTACCTCACAAAATTGTAAGCAAGACACACTTCCTGTATGAAAAGAGGGGTAACTTGTTAAAATAAAGTCGCTAGGTAGCAATGCAATTTTGTAATACGAGTTATCAGTACACCAAATCATCATTTAAAATAGGGGTAGCAGTCTCAAGCTATGATTAATGTTAGATGCAGCTCAGGGTTTTCCCCTCTAGTCATCCCCAGTACGAATACCATGGATGGAAGAGACATCTCTTAAAATAAATCCAGTTATTTTGGAGACAGACCTGTTGGTTTGCCTTTTTAAGATCAGCAACAGGTGAAGACTCCCGGCTATCCTTTCCTCCTCCACAGTAAGGAATTCCAGGAGGCCCACAGCAGCATCTTTTGAGCATGCTTTTTCTTACTGTTTCTTTTCAGCAATCTGCAGTGGAAGGTGAAATGTAGGCCACCATTTTCTGATGATGTTCCTTCAACAGCACAGGCTTTTAACACAGGAGGAGACAGCCATTTACCGACTTAGAATTCAACTGTAATAGACGCTGAACAGAGAGATATTCAAACTGTTTAAAAATATACCTGCAGCATACTCCACAACACTTAGTGGTAAGAGATTATCCTCCTAGATCTACAGACAGGAAGATAAGCATTTCCATTTTGATGAGGTGCAAGAGCTCAAGCAATCTTACTCACAGCCTCAGACTGTGGGGCTGATTGCAGACGCTGGGAGTCCAGCCATGCCGTTACCGCTCCGCTGGCTCCTCTGCCCGTCCTGCTCCCAGGCAAACCACAGGACCAACCTCCAGCTCCGTACCCTGCTGCTAGGCTAGGCCAGGCTCTTGCTTACTCCTTCACTGGCACAAGCCTTACCTGTTCAGAGGCTTTTCATTCTGGGACCCATCTCAAATTACACCCTCATTTCTACCTCTGTTCTTTTCTCTCACCAGTTCCACCCTATACATAATTCCCTTAAATAAATCTACTGATTTAATTCACTAATCCAGAGAATAATAATAAAAAAAAAAAAAAAAAAACAAAACTAAAAATGGGCAGTTTTCTTCTCAGGTTAGTAAATTTAAGGGGTTGATGAAAGGATGCTCTGAGCACCCCAGTAAATGCAAGGGAGGCAACAAAACCAAGCTGAAAGCAGGCAAGCTGGCTGTGGCTCGCCCTTCTGGTAGCCGTGAGCCAGCAGACCGGTTCAGTTGTTGGTGAAACTGCAGGCTACTTTGGGACAGAGCACACACAACACTAAAAATAAACTGGACACTTTATATCCATCTTGAATATAAAGAATCTTTCCAAAACTCTTAAGGAGCTTTACCCTTGCTAGCATCAGACTCCTGCACATTTCCAAACTAAAGCAGGTTTCCACACTATGCCCTCCTCCCTCCATTTTAAATTACCACAACACATTAGCCAAGCACCAAGACAACAGTAAGCACCTTAAATGACCTTATTCTGCAAACTGCTGTAATTACATGGCCATATCTATTTGTTTGTTGTTGTTATAACAAACTGCCCCTGCCCCACTCAGTGTCCTGCTACAATATCAAGACACCTTTGGTCCACTCAAAGGTGAACCATTTTACACATTACCAAATGAGACAACGCCATAGAATGCACATTTAAAAATACCATTTATAAAACCAGAAATTTATTGTGAATTTAAAAAAGCAAACTAAGTTTCTTGATAAAAATTATTCACACAGCATTCATGTTGTGATTTTTTATTTTATTTTTGAAATGAAACCATTGTACATTGTACAAACCATAACTACCGATGGAATAAATAAGTGAAAAATTATACTGCTGTACAACACACACACACACAAATCATAAGATGGAAAACGATTAGGTATTGAAGAAAACAAAATTCTTTACACCTTCTAACAGGCCCTTAGATATAAAGAACATTCCAAAACATGACAATGTTTATGTATGAAGATAGCCACCCAAAACCAATATTTTATACTGCCTTGTTGATTATTTTTTGTTGTTTTGTAAGTGCCAGCACTTTTTGGAATGTTTAACAACTACTTTCCCAAGCATAAAAATTCCAAGGAATAGTTCTGCTATAAAATGTTTGGCTGAGTAAATCGCTTATTCGGAAGGCCTTCCCACATGTTCCACAAACTCAGCTAATTTACTTGTTTGCTTCTAGTTTTTTTCGTTTTTTTTTTTGTTTTGTTTTGTTTTGTTTTTTTTTTGTTGTTGTTTTGTTTTGTTTTACTACTTTTTTTTTTTTTTTTTAATTTATTTGTAACTGAAGCTCCAACATTCAGCATTGTAGCAAGGAAGCACTTCTTGATATTTGCACTATTTCTAAAACATTAGCTGTATGAGAACTTTCAGTCATCTTGAAGAAAATTACATCTCTCCTGCTCCACGTCTCAATGCTTTCAATAAACCCTTTTACAGTGAGTTCATAAAACAAATTTCTGGTAGAGATAGGTCCAAGCCAAAAAAAAGCTAGATTTAGATCTGGCTTCAAACCTCAGGTCGATTTGAATTCGCTGTTCTGGTTTGGTCCCATCTGTACTTTCTGGCATTAAAATGTGTTTAATCACATCCGTTGGCCCATAAATGTTATCAGGCACTTCAAAAAAAGACTAATAACAGTCTTATACACTATTTTGGATTTCTTCATACCAGATAATGTCAAAGTCTCTTCCCTTAGAGACTGACAATAACAGGTCTAAGGAACCCAAATCTATCTGCTTGTTCAGTTGTCTGTTGTCACTAGAATCTCTGGTTAAAAAAAAAAAAAGTTCTGAATGTATTCTGTGTAAGCTGTAAATAAAGTATTACTACTTTTGAAATAAAGCCTCTAGGAATATGGTTATGATGCCTTGTCTTGTAAGCCACAGAACAATGAACAGTTCTGAGCAGAAGCCACAGGAGAGAAAAGGAAGTTTGTAATTAAACCTGCTGATGTCAATAATGCCAATAAATGCTTCTATCTAATGAAAAATTTGAGGTATTTTTAGTGCTATTTATATATTTTATTTCTTCCTAAAGTACAGGAATTAGTTTCTAAATGAAAAGTCTATTTACTCCCTTGGAAACGTCTACAAAATTAAAATTAAAAACTTGCTGCGATGCACCTGAAGATAGGGATTAGTAAACATGACTACTTGTCAAAGGTGGCATCAGATTTGTTTTGTTTTAGCATTAAAAACAACAAAAAGTTAGTAAATCAAAAATATTTTAAAGTTTGAATCTTTCTAGATTTGCCCATTTAATATATCAATAGAACTTCTCACAAAATATCACTTAAATCTGAATGTAATATACATACAAATCAATCGTCATTGACCAGTTATCCACATTTTAGGCATACACACAATTCAAGAGAGAATTCTACCGTTTCATTGCATATATTGTGCAAATATAGTTTTTGGCTCCTCATTTCCTTATTTTCAGAATGTTAATGGACTTCATGATCAGACCAGAAATCCCAGAAACTTATCAGGGAGCACACTGTTTTCATGAATGATTTGCAATCAAATTTTATTCAGTTAAAATCCAAAAAGTTTTATTTTAACATAAAGGAAAAGTTCCGAAACTGAATGTCATATGTTATTTGGAGTTCAATCCTACAAACATCTTATGGAAGGTCAGTATTGGCTCCCCACTCCTCCCTCCCTCTATTCCCTCCCCCCACTTCCCCACTGGTTTTCATAATAAAGTGGTAATTGCAAACCCAATGCAGTAGTCTAAGTGCAAGCCATTTTCACTATTGGAGAATTCAGAAATAAATAAGCTTAATGAAGAGTTAATTATGAAAATGTATCAACTGGAAGCAATTTTTTTTTTTCATTTAAAAAAGTATTTACAGTTTTTAGCTTACAAACTATATGCAACCATTTTCATAGCTGTGACATCATCTTTTAAATTACAAGTCCTGTCTCCCACATAAAGTGAAGACAGACTAAGGGCCCGATCCAGCAATACGTATGTGCATACATATGCGCCTGTGTGTGTGTGTGTGTGTACTGAAGTGAGAAATAAGCAGTTCCCACCAAGTATTTATAACTGGGAGCTCACCCTGGAAGTACAAAGCCCACTGTAAGATCAGGCCTGTGTGACCTCATGCAGATGGTTCTGCACTCCTACATGCCACGAATTTGAAGGGAGTTGCACATACTTCGTGCCTTTCAATCACGTTTAGAATAAGCACACTTCAACATAATTGGAAAACAAGGAACATTTCTAACAATGATGTAGGGACTATGGAAACAACAAGGCTTACTTACAAGACTTGCTGAAAAAAAAAGAAAAAAGAAACCCCAAATACAGTATTAACCTGGAACACAGAAGTAAACATCTCATAAAGAAACAGTACAGTGAAATCCAGTTCAGTGAAACCATGATATCAAAAAAGACCAATTGAAAATAAATTCGTTGTGCATCAATCCCTTTGATCCTATTTATATACATAGTGGAACTTTTCTGTAAAGCAAGTTGTACCCAGTACAGAGTTCTGGACCTAATACGCAAGTATTTTAACTGCTGTGTTATAGTATATATTCAGATCTGGACTACAAATGGTAAACAGATCATGTTAACTTCTGATGAAGTTAGGTATTTAGAAGACCAAATTTACAGTTGCGAATGCCATGCATTCAATAAAAGATCTCCACTATAGCTGCTAAAATAAAATATCAAGCTCCTTTTTCTCCTTGGACTCCAAGAGTGAAAATGGCTTCCTGATCTGTATTTGTTAAAAATTTAAGCACCAGGGATTTAAAAATTAAAAACAAAACAAAAACCCCGAACAGAAAAGAAAAAAAAAGAAAAAAGCAAAAGCCTTACTACATGGCATTATACAAACATAGGCCACTTTGCAAAGGAGACAGTTGCAAAACAACTTTTAAAAGTTAGCACTGTTTTCAGAACACAAGGCACAAAACAAAAGCAGACATCACGCCAGAACAATGAACTTCACATGAAAGCTAATACCTGACCTGTACCATCCTTAAATATCTTACAATGTTAAATAGAGAAATGAAAAAAAAAAAAATAATACAGCAGCAACATAATTGTAATTTTGACTTTAGAAACAGTGCGTAGACCCCTCCTGAGTTGTTTACTCCAACCATTTCAGAGACAGTAACTTAAAAGTTCTCAATGTTTGTTTCACAGGAAAAAGTTTTCAGTGTCTGAGAAGTTAAACCTTTGTTAGGCTTTCTTGGATTTTTGCTTGGTAACTTGAAAAGTTAGAAGTTCTGTCCTCATCCAAGAGAAGATGCTTAAGTAAGGTTGTTCTATAATTAAGCCCACTGATGTACCTTACATAAAAACTGACCAGAAAAATCTATAGTCTAAATCTCTTCAACATTTTGTTGGGAAGCCTCTACTTTCATCTTTTTAGAAGGTGGCACTCCTTCAGAGTCCTTAATGAGGGGGGAAAAGAAAAACAGCCATGTTATCATTGCACTACATTTCAGGCACCATAAACATCAAACAAAAAGCATGATCAAATTCCCTGGAGCATTATTTGTAAAATACAAAGCATCCCTGGATGCAAGAATGACATTACCAAGTGCATTTGCTTCCTGCAATCACTCCTCAAGTTATATCTTACCTCAACATCCTTACACCTCTTGTCGTCTACAGAGAAAGGGTAAAATTCTAGTTCTGGGCTAAAAACCACAGTGAATATTCCAAGCAACAACCTTGATGCATGGTTATACCCAGACTTCCCTCAACGCCACACTTGAGCACAACTCACACCAAGTGCACACGAATTTTCTCCTGCTGTAGCCAAAGCAATCTCTACAGGACAGAACATGCAAGGTTTGGAAAGCGCAAGGTGTGCCCTGAAACAAGTCAACCACCCACAAGGAAAACCAACGGACTGAGCAATGCTCTGCCTGAGGATCTCAGTGTGAGGGGGACAACTACAAGAATAATTTCTTTCTCCCACCCACCCAGAATTTTTCATTATACCAGTGAGTGAACATCCAAACTTCTCTTCCACTGAATCTACAAAAATTAACCTTCCTAACTGCCATATATGCATTTACTTTTATTGAAATTACTTTACTTCTGACTGGTCTTCAAAGGCCTGTCCAGTAGGTTAGGTCCAAGCAATTTATTAACATTATATTTTCATATTCCCTTGCAAAATTAACACAGACTGGTTTAGGAAACTGAAAAGTACATCAGACCAATCTAGTCTTACTGTTCAAGCTATGTGAAGTGCAAGAAGCCAATCAGATTAACCACAAAACAAGACACACGTACATTTAATACTCTACAGCTGCTTTACTGTCGTCACCTTTGGAAATTAGTCTAAATACACAACTGACCTCCTTATGCTTGCTTTTTGGTAAAAATTCTCTTTTCCAAATTCCAAGTAATTTGGCTTTTGCACTTAAAGTTACCTGAGAGTTTTTAGATGCCTCTGTAATTATATCATTTTCTCCAGAGGACTGAATTTCTGCTTTCTCTGAACTATTCATGGAATTTTCCATTGAAGACTGTGAATTCTGTTCATCAGAGGTATCTGAAATTTCAAGAAATAATTTTAAACAAACGAAAGCATTCAGCAGGAGCTTTTAGGATGTCTTCTCATTAGCAACAAACATCCCAAACACATAAAATTTCACCCGTATGTCATCATTAATGATAACATACATAACAGTATGAATATAATGAATTAAGCTCAAACTCGAGGACCAAAACCACTGGCTGCTGCCACTGGAGATGATCTTTGCCTTCCCACTGCCGGCAGAATACAGTTGCTGGGACCAGTCCCTAGAGGGAGCCAAGCTCCCACACACGCAGCAACACAGAACAAGGTCAAGGCTACCAGCAAACAAGTTTCAACATAAAAGTCTACAGAGGGACTGACCACAAGGAAACTTGCTTCAAACCTAAGTAAAAGGCAGCTATAAAAAGGGCTCAATTATAATTAATGGATCTAAACTTGTGTAGCCAGAGAGAGAGAATAAAGTTATCTGAAACGAAACTGAGTCATATATTTTAAATCCACTTTTTTGCTTGATACTACTTTCAAGATAAAATTTAGAAATTCAGCTAGCTAGCTTAACCATTAAGGCTGTAGAATTTTTAATTCAGGTGCATACTTGTAGAGAAGTCTTTGAGCTTGTTATAGCTCCTACCTGCTTCCAACTTTCATGTTGGTTTTTTTGTTTGTTTGTTTGTTTTGTTTTTGTTTGTTTGTTTGTTTTAAACCCTTCTCTCTCTCTCTCTCTCAAAACAAGGCTTACAGAGGACTCAGGGTTAGAGCACCCATTCACTCAAACATGGGATAAGGGCACTTAAAATGTCTTTACAGGTTAAAGAGCTCTAGAAGTTTAACACAGAATGTCCAGAAGTAGAGATTCAATTAAAAAAAAAAAAAACAAAACAAAACAAAACACAAAACAAACAAACACACACCACCACCCAAAACCAAACCCCTTTGATTGTAAAAGGTCAGTTATATTTCCTTCACTACCCACAACAAGAACAGTGTAAGGACTGGAACCTATTCCTTCCTTCACCTCATTTAAAAATCCTTTTTGACTTGAATGAATTCTCAGAAGTACACATGGATTCAAGTTTTAGGAAGTGAACTCTCCACATGTCCCTGACCCAAGAAACAAATTTATTCTAGATGAAGAGAAATGCAAGATCAAAAAGATTTTTTGGACAACTTCGGTTAATGATGATAACATAACCAGCGAGTAATGGGTATTTTTGTGGTGTACTGTATATAGAGCATCACAAGTGTTTCTGAAAGTTTCTCTGACTGAATTAAAGATAAAATGACAACTACAATGAGCTGTCTCAAAGAACATATTCAGCAAATTCGGACAGAACGGTCTTCCTTTCCATGTCTCACCAGAAAAGTATGCTCATAATGATAAAAAAACAAGTCCCAAGGGTCAGAAGGAATTTCAGTTTCTGTTGTGTATGACTCAGCATACATTGCAACTTGAGTTAGGGAGCACTCTGTGATGTGTGCATCTCCCCATGACAAAAACACACTTAGGAACAACTTCCACAATGGACAGCTCATAGCTGTTGTGTTCTGTTCCTGTTGCTGCTGACAGCTACCACTCACGCTGCTGCTGGCCTCTGGGTAAGTGGATCCCTATTTTAAACTGCCAAACCCCAAGCTGCTTTGTTGCCTACAATGAATTGTTTGCACAGCAAAATGTTTTGAATGCACCTGTTTTCTTTGAGAAGTCCACGTGAGGCATTTCTGAGCACTCAAACTGTCCCCCGAGCTTTAAGGAACCTCCTTGACTTCAGTGTAGAAATGAGACAGACAAACAAGGTCATCAACCCTATCCAGTTGAACAATGTCACAATTCCAGGTGTTTCACTGATCACAACACTTCGGTAGATAAATAATTATTTAACAAATTTTTAAATACAGCATATAACCAACATTAAAAAAAACGTATTAATAACGGGGGATTTTTTGCCATTACTTCTCCCTTCACTTTACAGTGACTGGCTCTGGATCTAATCCAGAGAACTTGGTATGATTTTCCCTGAACCTAAATTTAGTCAGGGGAGCATGTGTGCTATGTAACAACTTCACACAAGCAGGTTCAGACAATATTAGACCTAGGAGTAAATCCTTACCATTTACTGTGACAATATATGCTAGTTGAGATTTTCTTTGAAGGATACGGTGTTCTGATTTATTTCAATTTGTTGTCAAACTTCAACCCCAATTAACAATGACAACTTTTAACATACTTAACCATTTTGCTATTACCAAGATAAACGCTCTAAATTTAAATCAGTTACTGGATCTACTGAGCTAAGAACTAAATCAGGAGGGCAGAATTTAATTTCTTTGCTATGGCAAGAATTCTGCAACCGAATCATTAGAATGGTGTTAAGGACATATTTTATCTGTTCTAACAGGATGAAGAAAGTTATCTTCCCAAGAATATAAATACAGAGCATGTTTCAATTACTGTTTCAAAATACCATTTAATGAGTGAGGTTCAGAACAATCTCTTAACCCACATGTATTTTTAATCTGTGTACAACTGCAGTACAATATTGTAACACTTTTAGAAAGTCAGGACAGAATTCAGAGCTAACTTTTGAATAAATAACTAGCAGGGTTAAGGAAAAAGAAATCTTACATTAATGTTTACACAGTTAAAAAATTTCAAATTATCTCACCCCTTTTACTTTCACACTAGATAACAAACATTCACAGATCTACAAAAGTAATACTTTCTAGGATTTGTGTGATTACATGGTAGCAGACATTTTAAAGATGATTTTAAATTATTTCTTCTTTCAAGACTGAGATTATGAGAACAATAAACGAAGTATCTTGTTTGTTTTCTCTCGGAAAAAACCCTGAATTTCAATCTGACCTTTCCAGTTGTATGGAAGGATCACCAGTAGGCCAGAGAAATTATGGCCCATTTTCGCATAAAAGATGAGAATTCAAAAACCATTTCTTTCAAATTGTTATTATTCAGTTCTTGAAATGGATAAGCAAATAAATGATACACTAAAGGATAACTTTTTTTGCTTGACTTTGAAGATGATCTTTTCAGCTTACCTTCTGAACCAGGCTGCTCCTTTGCTTCTGTCTGAGTTTCATCAGACTTTACTACTTCAGTGCCATCTGCTTGTGTTGCCAAGTTCTGTTCTGGTGCTGGACTTGAATTACTACTGTTTTCTTGTTTTATTGGAGAAGCATCAGCTATTGAACTCTGGTTGCTATTGTCATCTGTTAAAAAAAGAGTTAAAACCAAGAAAGTCTAATTTGACAAGATAAAAAAAGCACATCTTAATTCTTCCATATTTTTCCTGTGTTATTTCCCTGATAACACAATACAGTCTAGCTTGTTGGGGATCAAATCCAAGCATTTAGACTAACACTGTATCTAACTTTTTTCCACACCACCACAAGTTTTGCTCCTGCAGCCTATGCTGTAATACAGGAGTTTTCTAGCAGTTAACTAAAAATCAGAACATTTCAAAAAAGGTGCTCTAATTAATATTATGCAATAAAACCAAGAGTGTTTTACTCAGATCTCTTCTAAAAGAACGCAGAATTTTGTAACATGAGTAAAACTGATCAACTGAAGCGACAGTCTCATTTTATAGTCCATATAACACACTGCTAATTAAGTGTTCATGCTGCAGATTTACAAATGCCTATCACTACAATGTTCAGATAAGCAGATAGTTTTTGAAGTGTGTTCCGAAGGTCAAACAAACAAAAAAAAAAAACTAACAAAACCTCATCAAGGTAAAATGTAACATCCAGTCCCAATATCAATAGTTTCTAAGTGATAATTGTCCAGAATATTCTCTAGCCTCCAGAAACTTGGATCACAGTAAATTTCTGCAGCACAGATCATGTTTCTGTAGTTAACAGGAAATATTGTGCCTGTACCCTCTTCCTGTGAAAACCAGACAGTGGTTTAAGTATCTCAGCTAATATTTTATGGATAGCAGTGGGGTGCAGCTTCCTGTAATCTTTAAACCAGTCTAACAACAGCCATGGATAACCAAGAGGGAAGTTCCTGCTCCCTAAAGAAAACTAACCCAAGCAAAGCATTATTAGTTAAATTACTAGCATGTAAGTAGATCCACCTCCCTCTGCATCTGTACAACCGTTACATCCAAAGGACTTCAGAAACACACAGCTGGTGGTGGGACCATCTCTTTTCAGAGCAGCTTGAAATCAGATCAGATTAAGTTTATCATGAAATTGTACAGTATGGCTTAAAAACACAAGTGATATATGATAAAAAAGCAAGTAGTATATTCACCTCATGGATGGGAGAAAAAAGATTGAAGAAAATTAAATGATCTGACCAACACAAAAACCAAGTTTGAAGCAGATGAAAAATTAATCCATATCTGTGAAAATCCTGCTCAATCATTTAATTGCAAGACCATACTTGCTGTGAACACTGAAAAAAAACAACCAGGCAATAAAAATGCAAATAAAACAGAAAGGGAAAATTTACAAACCACTAAAAAGTGATCCCTTCTTATCAGCTCAAATAAATAGTGTTACATTCTCTGTCATAATTGTTATCCAAACACCTAGAAGGTAAAAAAATGGAAACAGAGCTGAGCTGTGCAAGCTCCTCTGTAATAAACACCAGATTAACAATCAACAATTCACACTTTCTTAAAAAAAAAAAAAAAACACACTTAAAAATTGACCTAATAGTGGCTGACTAGCAAGCAAAAAAATGCTTCCTTAACCAGTTAATTTCATCAAGCTGAAGTGAAAAGAAGACACCACAGAACCAGAGCTTGCTTTCTTGACTCCTGCAGAATTCCTCTGACTTGAATCACCTATAGAGTTAAAAAGTACAAAACCCGCACAAATTATAGCAGATGCCACTGGGGCTTTGGGGGGTATTTTGGTTCTTCAAGTAGCAAACTCGACAGTTACTACTTCATCCAAGGGTAGCATTTTGAATGGTAGATGTTTCTATTTTTATTTTCATATTTAGCTCCACTAACAATTATTTTTCACATACACACTTCCAAATAAAAATGGCATTTAAACAACTCTTAGTACATCCACAGAAGTCCAAGGTATCAAATGAGTATTTGATGCTGTTTTCACTTTAACTCAATCATGCTGTCCATACATCTGAGCAACAGAGAATCTGACACTGTCAACTTACACTTTCATAGCTGTGTAATAGGGTAATTGGGTCTGACCTTCTCCCACTCACCATGCATGTCCATCATCCCTGGAGAGGAGCTGTTCTCTGGAGTGGTCACTTCAGAGCCGCATTTTTCATCTTTCCCTTTCTTCTTATTCTTATTTTTCTGAAAAACAAAAGGTACCACAAACAAATGAGACTATCACCATGAAGAGAAATCCATGTTGCAATATAAACCCCTACCCACTCATTACTTCTGTAAGCATCTCTCAATTTCAAGTGAGAACTAAAGCCAGTTAAATAATAACTGACATTATCAATAATGCCTTAAGTCCCAATAACTGCAGGGCTGTTTTTCTAATTGTATTATTCATGAACAAAACACTAAGATATATAGGGGTTTTATTCAGAAATTCTTATAACAGGTGGCACTTCAGCATGTTTTTCATCTTCAAACAACTGCACAATTTTTATAAAAAGTATAAATGTTCCCAATAATAGCCCTCATTCTACAAACAGGGAATCTGAGGGATGATGATTAAATGGGTTGCTGAAACTGAGTTGGAGAACTTGGGAGGTGCTGGCTGCTAACTTTGTACTTTGTCCAAAGAGCTACAAAAGCAAGGTCAAAAGAATCTCTGCTATACCAGAAAAAGGGAAGAACATTGCTGATCAGAGGCTGAGCTAAGATTAATGAAAATACCCTATTTCTGAGCTTGTAACTCTGCTCACTATATGGTTTATGCATATCAACACACTGCTGCAAAACTCAATGCATTCTCCCTTTCATACAAGAAAGCTTGTGGAATACACCTAAACAATATGCACGCATGCACAACAGGAATGATTAACAGATCTAGAATTTTTAACACTAAAGAGACAGCTTTTTACCTCTTTCTCAATGACCAACACTGCAGAGACCTCCTCCTTCTCTACAACTAATGCTGTTTCTTCATTAAAACTAAAAGATGGATTAAGAAAAATCAGATTGGCCTAAAACAAAGAGCATAAGCAAGACAGTCCTACATGAACAATAGGTCACAACATGCTCATGACCGAACAACAGTATGGACTGCAAGCATTAAACAAAGGAAGAGACAGTGGCATCCATCACGTGGAAAATCTGCGTCTGCTAAGGGATGCAGCATTTTCAATTAAGAGGTGACGTAATCAGTCTCATAGGAGAAAGAGCCAGCTGCACTGCTTTTGGAGGATCCTGCGTGCCTGCTGAGAAGACAATTAAAAGCCTGACTCTAAGGAAGAATGCTCGGCAAACCATCCATTCGGATAAGATAGTGTCCTCCAGTGAGAGAAGAAACTAAAAATGACAGTCAAATATTGTCTAAGACTGCAGAAGAAATTCCATAAGTGATATCTGGAAGGACTCTTCCCTCTATTTTAAACAGATTATTAGGCTTATTTTTTAATTGTATATTTACCTCAGAGAAGCCAGATTTTGTTCCCTAATATGTGAAACAGGTGAAAGCACATGGACTTATTTACCTTTGCAAACTGAAAGTTCAGAGGGGACATAATCTCTCAGGTTTAGTTGTGGGGGGTTTTTTAAGGTAAAAAGGACACTTTTGCCACAAGAGAAATATTGAAAAATAACTGTGAGCAATTTATGCTTAAAAGTTTTTTTTTTTAAAAAGGTTTAACCATCAAAGTAGTGAGGTTCTACAACAGCCTTCCGAAACTAGTAGGAGGAAAGAGCCTAGCTAATTCTAGTTCAAAGAAATGTCAAAGTGTCTTAGGAACAACATTGGTGGGGGGGTGGTGATGTGTGAAGTAATCTAATCTGCGTTCACTAAAATCAAAGACAACTTCCATTTGAAACATGAAACAGTAAAAAAGATCCCATTCTCCTATTCTAATAAAAAGCAAATATACTGTCTGCTCCTTCACAGGTAGATGAAATCAGACACAAAAGGATGTTCACAACAAAATTAAATAGCCAAGATGACCCCTACCTGGTATTTATTTTTAAAATATATGCACTTGTTTTAATTGTGAGAACTTCCAGAGCAAAAGGACAGAAACCTTACGACATCAAGCGTGCAACTACTGCTGCTGCACAACGGCCTCTACTTGTACTGAACAGAATGTGACTGCAGGACACTAAAGTAACTAGTCTTGAACAAGTGTCCCAATTTCAGCAAATCTGAAGCCTAAAGATGATGGCTCAAAAAATACAATAAAACTCTGCACATAGAGATCATTATATAAACCCATTCTTAACAGAGAATCTGACTTCAGGCACCAGTCACCTTGAAAATTCAGTCAGAACCTCCCTAGAAGTTCTGTTTCAAAGTTCCATGGTCCCCATCATGCAGGCATATCCTAACTGCAGGAAAACCATTTTCAGAAACTGTGAGTCTAAATATCCTAATTATCTTCCTCTCTCTCACATAGACAGCAGAGCTTTTTCCCCCATATGTATTATAAATAATAAAACCAAGACCAAACATTTGACAACTAGAAAGAATGAACAAGTTTCTGTAAAGAAATCAGGAAAGATTTCCCAGTTCACAAGGGGTTACTCCACAGAGATGCTGCTCAAGCATTGGAAGTATACAAGAGGCTTACCACAACTCTGACAGTCACGGAAATCTGCGGTACAACCAAAGGTACAGAAAGAAACAAACTCAGTTAAAACAGCACTAATCAAAAAATAGGTCTTGAATTTGGACTTTGAATAAGACAAGATCATGACACTGTCTTCTCTGAAAAAACATCATTTTACACATTCCTTGACATAGTAGTTTTCTTCCAGATAGGTCTTAACTCATATTTCAAATAAAGTATAAGCACATGACAACCCAAGGAACAAGTACCAAACTTAGGATATATATTAAATTGTATCACTGATTTACTGTGGTACCATGGATTAGCTTTCTGTCTATAAAAAGATTTAATTTTATAAAATGACAGCAATGTTCATTTTGAAAAAGAATTTGTAAGCCCTATCAGCTTTGATTTTTACACTTGTTTTTATGCCACGTGATTTGTATCATGGCACATGAACAGTGCACACTAAGAACATAAACATGATACATACATAAAACATTTATCAAGAGAAAACACATATCACAATAGAAGCATGTCTGCTATATTGTTTGGGCTGGACATTTTAATACAAGCAATCTCAGCTCCACAGGATTTTCCTACCCTTACTTCAGTGTTCTGCACCTATTTTTGAGCAAAACAGCAGTGATGCACAGATAGAATACATTCTCTGCACAGTTCTAAACCAGCTACTTTATTTTAAAGCATCAGGCAGAAACAGGGGAAAAGTAGCTGCTGTCTTAGCTGTCCCTCCCAGCCTCCCAATTATTATGTTAGAGAAAGGCTTCAAAAATCAGTTTCAAGCCGAATGTTTAACAGTTATCTGAGAATTGATCCAAGCTGACTCCCGGAAGGCTGCCACCCACTGAACCATCACCATCACCATCACTTTCTGTAGAGATCAACATTTTCCCTGCAGCTCTTCTACTTATACGCTTGCAAGACCCACACCAGCCTTAGCTTAAAGGCCCAAAGAATAGAGAGCATATTTCTTTCAACTTTCCCTAAATATGAGTGTCTACATCTTGAAAAAAAACAAGACATCTGCAGGATACTTACATCATCGACTTTAGGCTCTGTTACTGGTACCCATTTGTAAATCCTTAGGGATGTGTCGCCAACTGTCACCCACTTCTTCTCCCTATAAAATTACAATGCAGGAGAAGTTAGTTAAACTTTGGATTCAAAAGAAAGTGATCTACTATTGTAACTTGTCAAGGATTTAAATAGTCTATTAAGTAGGATGATCTCTATTACATCTCTTTAGTACTGCATTGTGCAAATTGTTCTCTGCATTTCAAAAACTTGTTAGAGCACTGCTAACCTCCAGATTTCTCAGGGCTGTTACTTGACTAGGTGAGTAACTGCAGTAGCAGTAATAAGATCTGGATTAAAGATAAAGTTAAGAAGAACAGCTATTGAAAATGCAGATTTAATGCCTACAATTTTCACTTTCTAGAGAGCAGAAGAGGTTTTAGACAGACCAGTGTGTTTTGATTGTCATGAAGCTGTTTAATGGTATTAGAAATCTAAATGCATTTTGACCATCTGAGGTTTGTTTAGGGGTAGAAATTTGCTGCTAGCAATTTAACGTTCACTCAACACTCCTGTCAGACAGCTCAGAAGTTCTAGCCTTGGAACCAACAGCCTTATTGGTAGCACTATGTGTCATGAAGCAGAATTCAGACTCTGGAGAGCCCAGCTCTCTTGGAAAGGAAAGGCTGAGGCTATCAGAGAGGGAAAAGGCATAACCTACGGCCCTCTGTGCACACCCCTGCCAGCCAGCCATGAAGTTGTGACATTGACAAATTGTGAAGGAAATCTGGCTGGAGGGCGTCACGCAGACACAGAGCGCGGAGATGGAAAGGATGCTGAACATTCAGTTAAGGGGTGAATTCCTTGAGCTCTTTACATCAGATTATTAAAAGAAGGTCCACAATGCCAGAGGAATTTCATCACATTTCTGTGATTGGTTTTCAGGTCACAGATTACCACTGCTGGTTCTTGGGTTTATAATATAGCTCTGCAAATGGATCGATTAAAAGTTAAGAACAAAGACCAATGCCATTAAATATTCAGGAACATCTGAAATTAGTTTGGCATGAGATCTCAAGCATTTTTATTTTTAAAAAACACACTTAAATAATAGATTTGGGACCCAGTTACAGATTAAAAAAATTGTTCTTTGCAGGATGGGAGAAGCTGGATGTGACTCCAAATATACATATGTGATGGCTCCATTTTTAGAAAGGGCTTCCAGAATCAAAAGCAGCCACATTGTACAAATGCCACAAACATCCTCCTGACTATTTGTTTTAGCTACTAAAGCCAATCTTATTTGTTTTCCCTTTAGAGGAGACACTTTCCTGTTTTATTTTTAAAAAAAAAAAAAAAAGCACGCTATATATGGCAATTTGGTAAACTTTAGATCTGTCCACAATAATATTTTAATTAAAGTATAAAACTATTTTAGATTCATTTCTTTCCCACTGCTCTTCCTGGAGCAGTTTTTCCTCAAGGTGTTTAGATACATCCTTTTGGGTATGCTAGATGGCTAAAGTATGTCATAACCCAATTTTATGCTAATTTGGAGCTCTACTGCTAGATGTGATAAAAATGACAGTGGAGATGAGGGCATGTCAATAATGAGAGCATACTTAATTGTGAAGAAATGATCATGATATAATTAATTTTTTTTAAGGATACAAAACAAACTAAACTTATTTCTACTTAGGAAAACCTTTGAAATTATGGAAATAAAACCAGCTGGAGTTTTGTTTTGGGTGTGGGGAGAGGTGAATAAATGCTTTAAAAAAATCAAGATTTTAGTCTTTTCCTACAGCAAAATATTACTTAGAGATGCTGCACTGGAAAACCAAAAGTTCAAGATACCTGTTAGCATCTCAAAGCAGCCTCACACAGCATCTTCACTGGACAGACTGTAGAACACAGGAGGAAACCTATATTAGTAACTTTTTCCTTCTAGTATTAAAGTTAGCCCTGACATTTTAATTCTTTTGAGCTTCTTAAGCACCACTTTAAGTTTTGATAACCCTCAGCTATAGGGATTTTTTTTATGAATTCAATACACAGTAAATTCAGACAACAATGGGAATAAGGATATTTTGTGATGGAAGTACACCAACATCCCAGTCCTGCAAACATTTATGGCTAAAAAGAAAACCCAATATCACACTGCTATTATTCAAATATTTTACATGTGTGAGCATTTACAGTACTGACGGTTTAAGACCATAAAGTATTAATAAGAAAAAAAGAAGACAACCTCCCCTAAAACTTGATAAAATCATTGGCAGCACAAACACAAATTTGTTAACAAAGAAACGTAATGACTTTCAGACATTTAAGATCAACAGGGTAAAATAACTTCAGGATTTAAGATGTTGATTGCAAATAACTCTTAGAATATTATCTGTAATACTGCCTTTCCATTTCAAAACAAAAACCAAAAATCAAACTAACCAACCAACAAAAAAACCCAAAACCCCCGAAACCACTTCTAATCTGAACCCTCACTTTTTATCTCTTGTGCAAAGACACCACCCTAACCTGCTGATTTGGGACTTTCTATTTCGTTTAGTTAGAACTGACAATTTACTGACGCTACCCATAACAGTAAGTTTGCTAAACGCTGCACAAACTGCAAAATACTCTCACTGACCAAATGCCAGAGTAGGAGCAAGGAACTGATGAACTCTTGTGCCCATTCTGTTGTGAAACCCTAAGCAGTTTCTCTGTCTGTTTTCCTGTCTGTAAAATGGATCTGCTGTTGAACCCACTCATCCTGAGACCCTGACCAGAATTCTACCCCATAACTCTATTCCACCTTTGTTAAGTGATCACTGGGCAATATTTTATTGCACTGTCCCCTATTATACTCTGTAGGTTGATCTCTATATTGACTGGTGGATTGGAAAAGGTGAACACCATCAACCTGAGAGCTAATCAAGTTATAAATATGGCAATTATCAACTTTACTTCCCCCTGTCTAGCTGACAAACTTCACAGCTTTACAAAAAAACCATTTTTTCTGGTTTCAAACCTCTCCTGTTCATGGATGACTCAGGAGTAACAACACTAGAAAATGACAAAACTTAAAATATATGCAGTATTTTTTTTCTTTTAATCTTCCTCACTGAAAAGTATCTTAAATTTTTAGTTATAGAAAATTCAGAAACTAATCAATGCAGCAGAAATAAACCCTTACATTTATCTGAAATTATGTTAAAGCATTTTTAAATTCTGAACCATATCCACACAGCATTTAAAGGACAGCCAAGGATACATAGGGTAAGCATTAGTACCAACACTTCTTCAGTGCTTATGCCTGAGGCATAGTAATATCATAAAACATAATTATATACTCAATTTCCCATTCTAAATAGCCCAAGACTCTTCAATATATTTATATTTTGTATATTAACACTAAAGCTCCAAAGATGAATATCAAATTCCATGTATAAAAGTAATATACTGGTGAGCAAACACAACAGTGTATATTACACTTATACATAAAGTGTCAAAGCAGCTTCTGCAGCATCAATGAGTGCTAGAAACATTTGATGGCACAGAAACAGAAAGCCTTTACTGCCAATATATTATCATTCAAGAAAAGGCTTTCACACTTGTTTGGCCTTTTACCGTGACTATCATTTATCACAGCAATCTGTATTTACACAAGGATTTGCTCCCACATACCCCATCTTCTGTTGATGATCACGAAGTGACGTCATAATGCTGAATTTATCACATCACACTCACTTGCATTGCAACAGAGTTTGGTGAAAATCACAGAATTATGACCTCCCTGTGGGATCAAGCAAAGGAGAAAGGGGAATGGGAAAGAAAATGCCATTATTATACACAAAAAGTGCTGTCAGATGCACAAAAAAAGATTTTTTTGAAACGTAGGCTTGCTTTTCAGAGCACGCCTATTACTACGTAGATGTTTGTATAGTGACTAAAGTGAAGTAGCCCCAGATAAACATGGTGTTTCTCTACCACGCTGGAAATATAGTGAAATACCATGTAGCATCAACAGACAAGGACTAATGGTTAAGGGCATGTTCCCTCTGAGTTGATCTAAATACGGTGCATTAGGAGAGTTCCCTTTAACTCACACAGGCAAGCATGTTTTTAAGCAAGTTCTGCTAGGTTCCACACTGCAACAGGCACCTTTCCTTACAGTAAAGAGAAGCATGGCTTATGCATGACAAAACTCTATGTATAACATACACCCAGGTTTCATTGAAGTCAGACAGCATATCCTGGCTCAAAACAAAATAATCATGAGCCAGAAGAAACATATCATAATTCCAAGCATGATAACAGCATGTTTGGGCCACTCCAGTATTTCAGTACAGTCCCTGCACATTCACTAGGCATGTTTACTTCAACTGCCTCTACCTGAACTACAACCTTAGCAGGAAACCAAACACAGCCAATGCAGCCAGACTAAACGAGGCAGCAATCCGGTAGTAGCACCGAGTTTTTTTCCAAAGACATCACGTTAATAAGTTTTATGTCATAACTACTTTTCAGAGCAAAAGTCTATTTTAAGAAGGAAGCATGAGCAGCAAAACCTGCAGAAGCTCAACCTCAGAGCATTACATACCACCCAAAAATATTTTAGCAAGTCTGAATGGAGACAGTGAACAGAGAGCTACAGCAGTATTGTCTAGAAATTCCCCTCTACCTAGCCACAGCTAGCGATCCCAGCC
The DNA here is from genome assembly GCF_018691265.1 of Tyto alba. Taxonomy (NCBI): domain Eukaryota; kingdom Metazoa; phylum Chordata; class Aves; order Strigiformes; family Tytonidae; genus Tyto; species Tyto alba. The sequence goes on from NW_024881320.1 coordinate 3,281,380, forward strand.
GATGGTACTGGTTAACACTGGCTGTGATGACTTTGCCCCTCAACTTTTACACAACTCGCTTTGTTTTAAGCTACATCCCAAGTCATGTCTGCCTCTACAGCCAATTCCCTGCTATAATTAATACTTAGCACTTTCTGTAAATACTTTCATCAGTTGTCCAGGTTCACCTCTTCTTCATAAGGTGCTATCACTCTCCCTAGATTAGGGCTTTATGGGTCAGAAAAAGGTCAAAGGGCTTCTGCAAAGATAATGCAATTCAAAGACAAGGCAACACAACGAGACTTCCTCATTCCTGGTGCATTCCCTAAATTAGGGTATCTATCCCCATCAGCCACACCATACCTCTATCCTTAAATGTTTGCAGTTGTCTGAAAGCTCAGCAGTGCTACAGACCCCTGCAAATTATTTCACTGCCTCCCAAGACATCCTAACCACTTATGCTTGCCACCTGCCCATTACTTGTCTCTTAGTAGATGTCTGCATTTTCTTTCATTTAATAAATCAGACTTTTACAAAACAAGAGTGTTTCCAGTATTTTTCTAATGCTGGTTGAGGGCACGGTAGTTTTTGCCCCTCTCTTCTTGAGAACCCATTTAGAATCTACATATACCCATCAGTCTTTAAAGACAAAACACAATCCTGTACCTTTCACAATTCATGGAGATAAATTTATCTCAGAGGATTTTTTAAAATAGACTGAAAGAAAAACTGTAAGTATTGTTAAAAAAAAAATTAGAACTACCCTCTTCACCATGGAAGTTTTAACATTTCTGCCATACAAATACAACACAACCGTGTATTCTGTAAGACACGTGCTGTGTGTTTTCTAAAATAGATGCTCATTCATAAGAGTGGTTTAAACAAAGGAGATATGGTTACATTAATCTCAAGATAAAAACGTAACAACTTCACTGTTTACTACTAAGTTCCAGTAATACCAGAAGTGCTAGGCGCTCTACAAACACACATGAAGATAGGGTACCTGCATCAAAGAGCTCACTGTCTAAGAGCGAACACTGATTTTCTAAGGAACAAAGTCTGCACTGATGGAAACTGCTTTCCAACAGGCATGTTCATAGATGTGGCAGTACAGGCATTCAGAAATATTGCACAGCGAGGCTGCTGCACACCTTCACAGGTCGGTAAAGCACAGGGCAGCACGGACCAGAGACACTGTCTGCTCACAGGAGTTTACAGCTCGGTCTGCCTCTCTACTCATCCTTGGCATACAGCACTCCGAGCACACGAGTCTTGGAAAACTCTGTTCGGTGAAATGTTGGATGCAAAGTATTTTAATCTTCAGTGGCTGCATTTCCACAGAAGAGCTGTGGATGGCAACAAATTGCTCCTATTATGCAAATGAATCTGCACACTTGGAAATTGCCTATGTGGCTCTTCCGAAGACGCAGAAATTGCTAGCGTGTAAAGTTCAATTTAACAAGCCAAGTCTTCTCGAAACATTTAGACCACAAAACACAGAATCTCTCTTGCTAATTTCCCACTGTACTTGACTGCAGTTGGGGGGAATCATGTCGTTCACCTTCAAATTACATTTCCTTTAAAAGTAAGAAAAATGGTTTATGCAAATACTTGTGAGATGCACACACAAAAAGCCAGATGAACACTTAAGACAATAATCAAAAGGAACTTTGCATGATTCTGTATAGGAACCCTTTAAAGCAAGTTGTCTCTTGTGAGGGCTAAAACATACAAAAACCTATTTACACTGCAAGATTTCTGTTTTATAGAGGAAGCCATAGAAATGGACATGATGGCAGAGAGCCCTTGCCAAGGAAAAAAAAAAAAAAAAAAAAAATTTGTGCAATGGCCAAGCTCCTGCCTCTATTCCTCTCTGAAATCCATAAACCAGGATTCAAAGGAAGTACGCTGTGCTCATGAATGAAATACCTCGACAAAATAGTCCCACACATCCAACAACACTCCCGTTTGAACAAAAGTCCTGTCACATTGCTATACATTGTTCCGACCCTTCAAAGCTGGCCCACCAGTCAGCAAACAGCACTTAAAAACACCACCCGAGTAGAAGAGAGTTCCTGAAACCAACCGAAATGCAGAGCTCGGGCTGCTCCGGCTCCCTGCACAATGGCTGGATTCTTTGAAATCCCCATCTCGTGCCCTGCGTTATTGGACACACGTCCCGATTCTTTGTCCGGTTCAAGCCAACAGGCCCATTCATGTGCTCAAGGCCATTTAAAACGCAACAATCCATTTCAACCTACTAGCGAATACGTTTAATTCTGTATTTCGCTCGTTTTAATGAAAGCAAAGCACTGTCTGCAGATAGCAATAAAAGCGTCCCCTTGTTTCACCAGGTTCAAAACAGCAGAGTTATGCAGATTAATACTAACACAAGGGATTTCCCCGTGGATTTCATATGTTTAAAGAAAGTATTTTAAGATACATGCACAAAGACTACTGAACAGTCAACTTGCTGGAAGAAAGATTCGCTCTCAAGTCACACTGGCACTGCTCTTTAATCCCATCCAAAAACCCTGGACTGACTGTGCAGAACATTGCAGTGACTGTTTTACTGTATTGTTTAAACACCTCATGGTCATTTTCCTAACAAAAGCAGAAAAAGACAAAAGCGGGGAAATGCCAAAACATGTTTAAGGCCTAACAAAGGGGAATTATTTCACTGGGGGTACAACCTTTCATTATATAATTTAAAACAAATTCCAGCGGTAATTACGCGCTCTCTCCTGCTCCGCTCGGGATTTACAAACCGCTGGAGCGTTTGTGGGAGACGATCCTGGCTTGGGTTTGCTGCGCTTACGTGCAAACCTCAGGAAGTTGAAAGGTAAAATAAATAAGTGTATGTGTAATAATAAAAGAAAAAAAAAATGAAGTCTTTGGCGCTTCAGAGAGGTGTTTTTAACGCGGGGAGGGGTTTTTAAATACTTCGAGCACTATTTCCACACGGACCCGGCGGCGGAGCTCCCCCAGGCCCGCTCCTCGGGGCCCTTCGTAGGGGAGGGCGGCGGGAGGAGCGCGGCCCGACCCGCCGCCCGCTCCCCGTCGCGGGCCGGGATCCGGGATCCGCGGGGAGCGGCGTGGGGTCGGCGGGGAGCGGGCTCGGCCGCACAATGGAGCCGCCTCTCGCCCTCACACGCCGCCGCCGCCGCCGCCTTCATGTGACTCGCAGGAGCGAAATGGCTTCTGGGTGCCGCCGGCTCCCCGCCCCCCGCGGCCGCCCGGCGAGCCCCGGCCCCGTGAGGGGACGGCGCGGGGTGGCGAACCGGGGAGTGAGGGTGGGTGGGGGGGAGCATGGAGGGGGGGTTGGGGGATAGGGGCGCGACGGGGGGTGCAGTGGGGCGGGCGCGGGGTCCCGGCGCGGCGCGGCCCGCTCACCATTTGCGCACTTTCTCGATGGCCGCCATCACCCGTTTGATATCATCCTTCGCCCGGCTCCGGGTCTCGGCCCGTACCGACCGGCCCGACATGCTGCTGGGGGGGAGAGGAAGGAGGAGGAAGAGGGAGGGGAAGGGGGGGGGAAAAAAGGGGGGGAGGGGGACGGCGGCCGGTCCTCAGCGAGAGAAACGCGGCTCTCGGCGCTGCTCGCGGCGTCTGTCCGTCCGTCCGCCCGTCCTGCCCGCCCGCCTCGCACAATGCTCCCTCCGTTCGGCGCGGCGCGGCTCGGCTCCGCCCGCCCGCCGGGGCCCGCGCACTGCGCACGCGCCCCGCGCCGCCGCCGCCGCCGGCCCGCGCGCGCGGGGCTGAGGTGGGGGGGGCGGGGCCGGGCGCTGTGAGGGGGAACGGAGGGAACCGACGGCGACTTCGGCGCCTCAGTCCGTTTGTGGGCGTCGAGAGGGCTTAAACCCGTCGAATGGGAGTGAAGCGGCCGGGTTCTCCTGCCCTCCGGGGTTACCTCCCGGCGCTGAGGGGACTGCCGTGCCCCCCTCAACTGGCTGGGAACGGCGGGGACGATCCGGCGCGGCCCCGCGGCAGGCCGCCCGTGAGGGGGAAGAGTGTGAGGGCGGCCCCGCAACTCCTTCTTTCTCACCCCGCCGCGCTGCCAGGGCTGCCTGAACCCTGCGGGCAAGGGAGCGCGGATCCCCGACCCCCGAGGTTGCTCCGGGGGGGTGGGGTGGGGTGGCACCCGCCCCGTTCGCCCTCAGCTCGGGGCTGGGGTGCCGGAGCGGAGCCCCGCTCCCGGGCAGCCGGTTCAGGGTGAGCGACAACGCCGTCCCGCCCTTGTGAGAGTCGCTGTGACACTATTGCAGACCTTGATCGTCAAGGCTTTCTGTTAAGCAAAACATTATCCTCGTTAAACAGGATACTTAAGAAACCCATAGTATGTAAATATTTTTTTCTTTCTTTCTTTCTTTCTTTGCATAAGGTTTCTCAGCTGCCTAAAATAATTCCAGTCATTTCAATGGAATAGGACTGATTTAAAATAGCAGAGGATCTGCTCCAACACAGATTCCTGGAAGTACATGAACATAACTGTAAATGGGCAGTGCTACACACAAAGCGATGCTCCACAAAAAACTTCTCATGTCACAGACGCGGTGTACCCGGTCGTGGTGCTGCTGGACTTCATTAACTTGCATCTGGTGCACACCTTGCTGTTTGTCCTAATTGTATAATCACAGATACTTTCAGACTACATAACAGCAATCTTTGTTTAAAAAACATTGCCGCTGAAAGGAACACTTCTTAAGGGCCTACATTATTATTCAAATTGATGCTGAGGATGATGTAAAGAAGGAAGCTGTTCAAAAGCACTTCACTGATCTTTCTACAGCAACTTATATCAGCCTCATTATGCTGTTTATACAAACACAGTAAGATGCGTCCCATTGGTATTACGCTACTAATTGGAACTACGACTTTCAGAAAGAAAAAGTAAGTTTTAAAGGCCAAAATGGAAACCTGGTTTTAATGTATAACATAGCATTCCCTGCTTGAATGTGGTCCGTTGGATTTATAATTACAAATCCATTCTAACCTACCCAAGCATTTTGTACACTACATTTATCAGTGTTTTTAATCAATACGTTTTACATTGCTCTTTTGCTGTCAGGTTTCACAAATAAATACCATCTTAACATAATGAAAATAGACTGTATCTGGCATAAACCTACCCGAAATGGATTCAAGTAAGGTTCCAGCCAAGGGTAGGGGTGGTGAACGCAAGAAGGCAATCCAGCAGCTACTGCATCATTCTTTACAGCCACCCCCGTGTTTCCCTATGTAGGTTTGATCCCATAGGTTTGTGGCATGTGCTAAACTGGAGGCTTTTTCTAGAGTTTGATTAACATGAAACTAGGTGATCTTTATTTTTTAATAAACACAAAATATGGAATTTGAAGATATTTGAGGAGACTTTGAAGTAGAAATGAGTAGAAAACTTTGTGGCAGATACGCTCCCGTGTCTTCTTAGACTAAAGATTCATCTCTTTTTTCTGTTCTTTTTTTCTGGTTCAGCAATGGATAAGCCAAGAATGTCAGCAGTGAATATCTCTGCTGTTATTTCCTCTGGAATTAGTTCTTCAGTCAAAGCTGCTGCACCTAGAGAGCAGTAACAACACCACAAAACAAAATAGCAATGTAAAAACAGTTTTTCAGATCAGTAAAACTTGTAAGCATCAGCAAGTGGATAGAATGCTTTTAAAGATGTCCAAAATAGTCATTAAAAAGTATGGGTTTACTAGCTTAATACCCTATGTGCTGGTATCAGGGATCAAATCTGTTGAATCCATGTAGCTGCGAGTCTCACCATGCAGTACGTCCCTGCCTTGGAAGGGTGAAGAGGCCAAATTCAACTTAATTAATTTGACATGATTTTAGGATCCCAAGGAATCCAGGGATTTCAAAGTTGCTTTGCAGTGCTAGGCAGCTCCCTTCAGGAGCTGTGCCTTCACTGCATGCAGCCCATTGCCAACAGCCCTAACCACATGCTGTTCTGGACTGGTGTGGACTGGGATTTTACAAAAAATGTGACACTCGCCAGCAATTCCAATTACAATGGGCAATGCCACTTGGTGGAAATTGGCGCTGTAATTTGCTGTTCTAGACTGGGACATAAATTGCAGACCAATGCGGTAGTTATTAGCAGCTCCCTTACAATGGGCATTGGTGCCTGGATGAAATCAACACTGTCATTTCCATACTGTAGGGTTCCTTTTTGCCTGTGGACTTTGGTGTGTAAACCTTCCAATGTGTGTTTCTAATTTCAGTTCCAAGACAGTAGATAAAGGGCGTTGTAATCTTGTCAGGTCCCAGTTATATTTCATTGTCCATTTATTTTTAGATACACCCACACAATTGCTACATGGATGAAGGACAATCTGTAGCTCTATGACTATTTTTGCAGTCCTGTCTGAGTGTTTTTGACAGCTCTTGGCCTAACAAAGTAATGGGTTTGCAATTTAAATTATTCTGTTTGGGAATGGAAGCGATCCTGCTTCTGTGCTGTGTGGAATGCTAATCCTGTACCTGAGGGACCGTAGGTGTCCGGTTCAGACCCTCCTCCCCCAGGCCGTTTGCCCAGCAGGGTGGTCAGACACTGTGCCAGCTCATCCTCTGTCATATGCTCTCCTGTACACAACAAAGCAATGCCAGCCTCCTGGGTTAGGGTGTCATTAACACAAAAACTAGAAGGCAACTTGAACAAGAACAGCATACAAACAAAACAGGACACTTTGAAAAAGGATTTGGCTTCTCTGAGATAAAGAGATACACATTGCCAATCAAAACACATGATCCCAACACAGGAAAATGTTGATTCTAAGGAAAATTGTTCCTGCACATTGCATTTTGGCAAAAAACATTTATCAAAGGGAGAAATACTGATGTAGACAGCTCTTTGGGCTACACTGCACTTCTATTCCCACTGAAGAATTCCTGGCACAGGGCAGACCACACTCCATGTAGCCTTCTGTCCGTGGCTCTAGCCATTTCCACACAGAAGAGGAAGAGGAAGGTACAGGAAAGTCTTGATCTAGTATCTCAGAATAACCTGGACATAGCACTTGTTCCCAGTTACTGGCTGGTTCATGCCCTGAAGCATAAGGTTATAGATCTGTTCTGAAAGCATTCTATCTAATGTATCTATTTACAGATGTTCACACCATCCGTATAAATAACTGACCTTTCTCACTCTGGTCGAATCCTTGGTTTCCAAGGATCTCTCTGGCAAGGAGTTTTACCAGGTGATGTACTGAGTAAAACAGCATTTACCTCTTTTAATGCTTAGCTGCACTTTTAGAACAGGAGCAAAACAACAGAAGTTTGTTATTTACCTCTCTATGGCATTGGCCATAAGCACATTTATACACACCTTTACAGTGTTGTCCCTGCTTCAGCTGAACTAAACCATCCCATCTTTTCAGTCTTTCACACATTGATTCAGCCCAGACTGACCAATATCATCCCTCCTTTCTTGTCCCCCTCTTTTTCAGTTTTATACTACCTGTCTGGAGACTGTGTGACTTGACGAGAGAACAATGATTCACATAAGGGTATACTGGAAGAAGGATACAATTTGCCAAGATCCATACTCATCATTTGACAGACAAGATACCTCAGGTGAGCAGAGATTTCCAGAGCAGTAAAAGTGCAGCTAAGACAATAGATGTGATTATTCAATTTAAAATCTTAAGACAGGTGGCTCCACATGCCTGCCCTGGTTACCAAGCTATAGTTCCAGATTAATTTTTTGCTGCAGTGAATATATTCTGAAATTGAAGGCAGAACTAGCAAGCATAAAACTAATATTAGAAAAGAAATAGCTCACCTCTGCACTGAAGCAGCAACAGTAAGTCTCTTCTGTCAACAACTTTGTCTCCATTCTCATTATCATAACCAAGAACCTGAAACGCTCGTTTTATTTTTTTCATTGACAAGCCAAATGCAGGTCGATGATTTATATAAAGTTTGATAAAATCCTCTAAATTGATTGTTGTCACTTGTTCTTCAGTATCCACATATTTGCTGAATTTTACTTCGTTTATCATTTCTTCAATCTAAAGTTCAAGGCAAGACAGATAGTTACATGTTTTCTTTTTGAAGAGCATCAGGACAGTTTCTGATCTCATGAAGGCCAATGTGCCATATTTGTGCACGGACTGGTACCACAAATGTCAATAATAAGCTAGTGCTCAGCAGCTGAGGATGGATGTGGCTAACAGTTACATGACTGCTGTTATGCCAATATTAGGCAAATACAGTGGTAACAGATATGCAGTCATTTTGGATTTCCTCTGTTTTCTCACGAGAGGCACTTGGTGACTCTGCAGCTGTTACCGGTACCTTTGCTACAGCTGTGTCTCCACTCTGGGACAGCAGGCAGGCAAACCACAAACCAGTAAATATACCATGCCACTACAAAAGTACATGCATGAAAGTCCTGACGTAACCAGGCTGCACACAGTACATACACACTGGCATAAGCAATCTTTCCAACAAGCGTCTGGTGCAGTTTTGCCACTGCACATGCCAAATCTGAAATTTGCTCAGTGGGACTGACATCCTGCACAGCTGGATCACTCTTCTCTCGGGTAAACTGGCAAGCACTGGCCGTGCTGGATACGAGTGGTTTTCCTGAAGTCCGGTGCTGTGAGTCAGCCCAGTTGGCAGCTGAGCAGACATGTGTCCGAAAGGCAGGATCTGCTCCATGCCTTCATCGTACTCATGCTCTAAGAAGCAGACACTTTGGAGATACACGGGCAGCAGAGAAACGCTGGGAGAATTCCCTGTGCCAACATGTACCAAGCCTGTTACTCCCCGGGAAGGGAAGCTGATGCAAGATCTCCCTGGGGAGGACTTTGCATTCAGCCTTGGGCCTTTGTCCTTGTGTCACAAGTTTTTCCACTGAATGAAGCCTAGGGAAGAGGGAAATCTCAGCCTTGCATTTTTCCTGTAGCAAATGTCATGCCAGGCAAGAACAGTCATTTTCACTCAGCTCTGGCTGATCTGGGAGTAGGTTTTATATCAGCCCCACTGAGCTATAAAAGAAAAACACCAATTCCCAAAAGCTTTGCTAGTCAGACCAAGCTGCCTTTTCTTCCTCCTGCTTTTCCTTTATGAATACACTCTAGAGAGAGATGAACTTTCTCTCAGGATTTTAATACTGTCCTGCCTGCTTTGAGAAGCAGATTGTAGGTTGCCTGGTTTCACAACATCTTAGCACCTCTGTTTCCATTCCTGAAATGCTGTTTTCATTTTGATTTGGGGCAGCGTGGTGGTTAACAGTTATTCTTGCAGAGACATTTCCCAGGGGAATATGTTCTCTCTGTCCCCAAGAGGCAAAAACGTAATAACCCAAGGAAAAGATCTAACAAAGCATGAGGGGATAACACCACAGCTTGACACAAGGGCAAAGCAGTCCCGGCTCAGATGAACATTTGCTAGTTGCGGGGGCTTCAAAGCAAGTCTGTTAGGTGGTGGCTGTGGCAAAGGCCCTGCCTTCCATCTGCTGGCTCTTCTGGCAGAGAGTACGGTCGGGCAGATGGGGTGGCACTGACTCACAGCCCCATCTCAGCAGCCTGTGGGGTTCCTGTGCAGTGGCAGAGATGAACGCAGCCTCCCCCGCAGAAAGATAAAGGGAGCACAGCGACGTACAGCTTCCCTTGGGAGAACCCCTCCTGCGCTGAAGGGCTGTAACTGGTGCAAAGAGGTCGTTATTTAAATCTCCTTGCATCAGATTCGGTAATTTTGTTTTGTATGCACTTTAATTACCCTTTTGCCAGGTTACAATGTTACAAATGAGGTTTGTATATAATACAAACCGCCTTGTAGAAACAGCCACAAAAGGGGAAGAAGCAGCACCCTTATTAAATCAGTTGTCTTTGTCTGCTGTAAAATTTAAAGCTAAAAAAGCTCTTGAGAAATGTTTGATAGGAAGCTCCACTGCTGCAACCTGAAAGGCAAGCTCAGAGAGAGCTTCTGGAGAGTATATCAGTTATGAAAGAGCTTTAAGTTCCATGGGAATAAAAGCTGCTGTCTCCATCTAAAACCATTCTTTCATCAGTCCCAGGCAGAACTAGAAAAAGAGGCTCTGTCAGTGTCCAAATGAATGACTGCATGGAGCTGGACATTCCCACCCACTCTGGTAACACATATAGGATGCACTGGTTGAGTCTCCATCTGCCCTGGAGAGCCAGCTCACAGCCCACTAACCACGTGCTGCGTGTAAAGCAGCTCAGCCACTAGCAGAAGCCACAGAGAGACCGAAGCACATCACTGCCAGCACACAAGGTACTTCAGCCCATGGACTTTGGAAAGATGGAGGCTGCTGTCCTTGAGAGCCAAAGGAAGATTCATTCCTCAACTTTCTCGATCTTCTGAGGAAAGCCACCTCTGCAGTGGTGGCAGAGCACTCAACCTCTAGAGGACCCTGAGGTCATCTTTTGTGGAACACTTGTGAGCCATCAGGCTCCAGGTTTGCTCAGCCTGCCCCTGCAGTTGCCCGACTCTCTTGAGAGGAATCATTACTTTTTGAGGAATTTGCTGCCAGATCCTGACCACTACTATATTGATGCAGACCAGGTTAAATACATTGAAAGCTAGCAAATATACTCTGGAGCCATCCAGCATGGCAATGGTCAGAATCGGGCCCTCAGGACCCTTGGTAAATGCAATCAGTTTTGCTCTTTTTTTCCTTTAATAACAACAATAAAAACAACTGGCCGACCTTTTCCTCTGATGGATAAAATCCCATTGCTCTCATTACAGAAGGCATTTCCTCCAAGGGAATATGTGTTGACACCTGTCTGGTCTCCAGTGTATCAATACCATGGCTGCGCAGCTGTGCATAGTAAAAATAGTCTTCCAGTTCCTGCAAGGGATTCAGACAAGATACTGTAAAGTTCAGTTATCAATAGGCGTGGAAGATAAGACTTCTTTTAAGATTTACTAATAGGCATATCAATGAGATTGCTGTTAAAGGCGAGCTGGATAAAAAATAAAGAAATGTCAGGCCTGTATAAATGAATCTTAAACTCCAACCAGATGTTGCCAGACAGCGTTCACGGTGAGCACAATTACCCTGAAGAATTCGCCTTCTCTGCCGCCATCCAGTAGGTTGTAGAATGGGATCAAGCCCTCCCCACCCAGGGAAGCAGCAGCATCCAAGGCACTGGCAGAAGCAGAGAAAATAAAGTACAGGAAGAGTTCATGTGAGGAGAGATTTCATGTTTCCCTTTCTAGTCATCCTTCACAGATATTTTCAATAAATAAATAAAATCCATGGGCCTCGGAATTCAGGAAAGAAAAGCATTGCCTTGAACCATGTACTATTTTATCATCAGCCTGCACTTCTACAGCATATTTCATACCCAGGTTTTACATACAATAGCACAGTGTGGGAATTAATTATTACTGAATGGTCCTCTTGTTTAGTGGAATGAGCATGGGGCTGGGAGCCAGGAGCTTTTCCATGGACTTGAGCTTGGTGTCTGGCATTTAGCTTTTCTGCTTCCTTATAGAGACACTGAGGGAGATGAATTAGCTAGATCAGCATTTTGAACATGCAGAGAGGGCTGGGGCTTGGTGTTTGCAATAAACCACACAAACCTAAGCTCCCTGTTCCTTGATCTAACACATTCTTCCCCAATAACTCAGTGCAATCCATTACTCTACTTCCTCTGCTGTGCCGGGTGACTGTGTCGCAGGTGCAGCCTACATTAAACTGAAAGCGTCTGAGTGCCACCTCTTTGTTTCAATTTCATAGGCAGTTGGAGCCAAAAGGATCCATTCGGCTTGTGCAGATGAAAAAGGAAACCAAGCTTGGTAGTGCAATCATAGTGTAGCATTGCCACATAATACCCCACGCCTGGCAGCAAGGCTGCAGCTTTCACGCACACCTCTGTTGTACTGCTTCCACTGGGTTTTTTGCAAGCTTCATGCTTTTTTCATAATTAAGTTATCTGGGTATTAAACACAGTGGAGATGCACAAGATGCCAGAAGCAGCAATAAAATGATAATTAGCTCATCAAGAGCTTCGCTCCGAAAACAAATTACATAGAAATTCAATGTTGCCTGGACCCTGGCCAACCATTATAAAGAAGGATCATTTATATTCTATTGCCTTCCTTAAAATGTCGCTTATTCTGACCCCCGACTGCTTAAGCCACACAAAGTGGAAAAGAAAATAAATAAGCCCATTGCTTTCCCACCCAGGTTTCCTTTGTTCTGGCACATGAAGGTAAGCTGGCCCAGCACTCTCTGGGATTTCCTCTGAGTGAGCAGGACCCACAAGAAATGTTCTACACAGGACCAGCATGTGTTTTAACCACAAAACCTTTGTCCTAGGAAGGTGAGGGGGAACAGTGCTTCACAGGTGCACCCCAAAGGGCAAAAATAGGAGCAAGGGCTAAAAGCCAGCTTCTGTGGGGTTGATTTCCCAGAAGCCAGGAGACATGCTCTGTGCTAGTAGGGTGACATGCAGAATAAAAAAAAACAAAAACAAAAACAAAACAAAACAACCACAGACCAAGAGAGACCATGCCACACTATCTATCTTTTCCTGCTCCAGCAAGGTCTAAGCTCCCTTTCCAGTCCTTGATGTGCAAAAGTGAAGTTGCTTCACACTGGCCTGGCACTTTTCAGCTCATTGGCAGCTGAAGTCATCCCTTTTGACTTTCACACATATCTGCTGGGTGTCTGCAGCCACGCTGGTGAGGGGAGAGCCCGCTACACTGCACATGCATTGCCACAAGAGGCTTTGGTCCTTGACATGAAAAGAAACCAAAATATCCTGCCTTTGCCACATCACCTGCCTACCATGTGGAAGCACGCCTCTGGCACCACTGTCCAAGGGAGCTGGCAGAGGGAAATTGCACACTTGTAGAGAAAGGTGTAATAAACCTGGCAGGGTTTATCACTGATGCTCTGGGCCAAAGCCTAGAAATCCTCTTTTGCACAAGCAGACTTCACTCCTCCTGCCACCCCATTTACTGAAGTCCGTTTACTCATGTAAACCAAGCTTTATAGGATTAAGGCATCTTGTCCTAAATCCAGTCTTCAAATGGAGGGGGAATTTCCCAGCAAATGCTGGCCTATCCCATTTGGAGAGCAGATAACTTTATATCAGCAGCTGCCCCGTATACTCCTCCTGCAGCCAGTGCTGCTGCTCTGATCCCCTGCCTAACCCCGACGATCCTCCATCACACTGGCCAGGCCCTCACAAGGACCAGAAAATCCTCTGCTCAACTTCTTACCATTTGGGTACCATTTCCCAGACTGGATTGTCTTATAGGCGCTACGGCTACTGCCTGTGAGGTCTGCTGGTTTAATCCCCCTTATTGACTATGTGGCTACATTACATAGAGAGGAGCAAAGCCACCCCAAAAGCGTGTCCCTCCTGTTTCAGCTGCCACCCTACATAGCTAGTTGGGGCCTGACAGAGCATTGCAATCTAGGCTGACCCCACTGCCATGCCACCATCTCCAGGCGTGCCACATGCCCACCATGCTGAGCTGGCTGTAGGTGGTGAGCTAGGGCTTTTGGAAAGCCTGTATGAATGCAGGGCATGAGGCCTCACTCTTAATAAACCCTGTTGCAGGCCAGGTATCTGGAAACTGGCAGCCCCCAGAGTGGAGCAGAGATGCTGCCAGCCTTGACTCAGGCTCCTTTCAGCGAGTGGTCGGTCTCCTGCTAATGCTGGGACCTGTCCTCCACCCCATGACCCCCTTTTCCAGAGGTGGTTTGTTGGCCTGGTCATGGGCACAGTGTTGTGGAAGGAGAGTAAAGCTGCAGGACTTTGTCATCTGCCCCAAAATGGCCCATGCTCAAAAGAGCCCTGCAAAGAAATACTCCCCATGCAGCACCCTGCTGCGTCACCCCATTGGTGCAGCATCACCCTATACACTGAGATAAGAGCAGAAATAACTGGGAGACCTGGCTTTAACTCCTCCTTAACACAGAGACCTTTTAGGACAAAAGCCCTGTGCTCAGTGTAAATGCTGGGGAACATTTGCTTCAGCTGTGTTGGCCAAGCAGCTGTGGAAGCCGTAACAAGACTCCTTTCTCCTTCCTGTAGTACTCACTTTAGGTTGACATTCCATTTCATAACAGTGCAGTCATTCCCCCCCGCTGTAAAGATGTAGCGTCCATCGTAGGAGCTAGCAAAGTCAGAGACACCATCTGGGTGGCAAATGAAAGCTGAGGACTTGTGGGGGTTGCCATCGACAGGCAAAATCTGCAAGCCTACCTGTAAGGAAAGAGGGAGCCTGGGAAGGCTGAGGGTCCCATGGGAGGGCTTGTCGTCCCACAGGAGGGCTGCATGCTGGGGCAGCACTGCATCCTCCTCCTGGGAGCTCTCTCAGCTCTCAGGCAGGACCAGCCTACACATGGTTTCATCTGCAGTGAAATTGCCCCAGGGACTACTGCCTCTACAAGTGGGGGCTCTTATACGGTTGGGGTGGATGGGGGTCCATACCTTGTCCTTTGTAATGTATGCCAGATAGCATTTCTGGGGGTCTGTAGCATTTTTTGTTGGGAGGATTTGTATCTTCTCCAACGGGGAGCCGTAGGTTGGTCCCAGAAGGGTCTTTCTAAAGGCAAACACCATTTTCATCCATTTTAGGGCTCACAAAACATTTTCCCTCTCTGAGTGGCTGCTGTGCACAAGGATGGGTAAATATGGGGAGGTGTGGTGGGCACAAAGGCTTTGTACTACTGGCTGAGTGGACAGGATAGGACTGGGTCCCTGACTAGAAGGGACCAGATTAGGGCTAAGAGAGGAATTTAGTGCTCAGGGATCACTCAGTCCCCATGCTTTGCTTGTGTAGACTCCCATCTTCTTTTCTGATGTCCAACTGCTGCATTTCAAGTCCAACATTCTGAGCAGACCGAGACCCACCTGAAGCCACTTTACTAGATGACATGCTAGTGAGCAGCAGAGTGGACACGAGAATGGAGCAACCTGGGGGCCCTAGAGTCATCCCAAGATCTGCATCACAGATGGACAAAGACATACTCATGGGTGGGAGTAGGGCAGCCATTAGACAGAGGAGAACATAGAGGCTCCCAGGCAGTGGTAGACATGAATCTCTCATCTACCTGCACATTTTGGTCGTTGTGTTGTAGAGCTTCATTTTGTAGCAGTTGTTGGCAGTGAGGATAAAGGACTCGGTGCTGAGCTGTGGGTACCAGGCCAAGCACAGGGGCACAGCAATCTGCTCTAGCCGGTCCCTGTGCAAGACAACCAAGTGGTCCTTGGTGCTTCTGTTCAGGTCATATTCAATCTGGAGGGAAGATAAGGAAACACAGCATCTCCCCTGTGGTCTGCCAGCACCCTGGACCTTGGGGACTAACTGGATCTAGCATCTCTTGCAACAGCCAGGGCGAGCAGACTGCAATAGCAGAGCCTCAGCCCTGAACCCTGGACAGATCTGCCCTGAGACCACAATGAGAAACAGTGGGACTGGTGGGAGAGGGTTAGGAGCTGCAGAACCAAGGACTGAGTCTCCCTCGGTGCTCTTGTCCAGCTCCTCACTTTAACCACAAAGCTCCACTGCCATTTAGACTTTCACAGTGACCTACCAGCTGCCGGTCCTCCCCAAGACTCAGGAGCCTGGGCTCGTTGCTGTCTAACTGGACCCCAAAGAGGATGCTCCGGATGGGTTTGTAGTGGGAGTGCAGCCCTGCCAGGTGTTCCCAGCATCTGCTCCCGTTTTGCAGGACTCTCTTGTAAACAGTCACAGAGTATTTCTCATCCTGGAACGACAGCGCAAAGGTCAATGAGCCACAATCCCCGTTCACATCCCCTGGCTGGCAATGGGCAGATCTGCATGTCCCCTCTGGGCTTAGCTTGGCCCTTTCAGTTTTGTGAGTCCCAGCAGGAGGGTTAGAGTCACTGCCAGGATAAAACACCAGGGCAGACAGATGTGGGCAGCTGCTTCCTGGGTCCTCAGCCTGGCCAGGGCATCCTAGCTGGCTGGGGAGCCGCTCTCACAACAGAGGAGCAGTAAATCAAGTTCAATGACTCCCAGAAATCACAAGGAAGGTGCTTCCCACTGCTGTGGCCTGGCATCCATGCCTGAAGGGAGTATCATTTTCTTTGTACAGATCATCACCAGTTGCTAAAACCTCTGTGCCAAACTGCTTCAACGCTGCCTCAACATTTCTGCACTGAGATGTGGGACCAAGGGAACAACCCCCACCATGGTGCTCCAGCCAGGAGGAAATCCCTGCTCCAGCCCTTCCTACAGATGGATGCAGAGCTAAGGCTTGCGACTAAAGTTAGTGATGGGACGCTGCCAGCAGCAGGTCTGTGGAGCGGCTGTGACTGGTGACGTTTTTACAGAGTGACTCTTCAAGACAGGAAAAGCATTTCAGAGTCATGAAGCCCCAGGGGAGGGACAGCCCTCCACACTGCTCGCTCTGCCGTACCTTACAGGACGGCCAGCAATTCCCAGTCCTGTCAAAAGCTGCACCATGAGCAGGGCATGTAAATCACCGAGAGGAAAAAACAAGCTTACAGCAGTTGCGAGGTACTCTGAATCCTGCGAGAAGCTAATATGAGTCACGGGACCTTGTGAGAACTTGAACTCTTTGCAGATGGACTGAAGGGAAATGGCATCAAGGATGTAAATGCTTCCATTAGTGAAACCAGCAGCCAGAAAATAACCTGAAAAGCATGCCAGAAAACTCTCATGACACAATCACTCCTCATAGAAAGCCTAGTGCTTGGCACATGGGGAGGGTCATGGGGCCAGGATACCTTCAGGGTCATAGGACAAGCACTGGATGCCGGCCTCAGTGAATATCCTGCTAACGAGGTACTTGGTCTGCTGGTAGTCCCACACCTTCAGCAGCCCACAGTGACTCCCCACAGCAACAAGTGCCTGCCGGGGGTGACAGGTGATGGCATTCACAGCTTTTTTTGCCTCTTCCATGACTTTTTCAAAGTTTGTCCTGTCTGTTGCAACATAGAGTACAGTTGCATCAGAGGTTGAAAGGATAAAGTTCCTGTTTAGTGTGAGAGAAACAGAATTTGATGAATCAGACTAGCTGGCTCATGTCCCTCCAAGCTATATTACACATCAGTCTCTTTCTGGCAACTTATCTGGATGATCATTTATATTTTGTGATATGCAAATACGTCTTGACCTGGAAGGCAGGTGGCACTTTGTATTCATGACCTAGTAAATCTCCACAGGAAGACAGTGGAGCCAGTTCCATTTTCTACTTGGGTAGGCAAGCCAGAAGATGAATGACATCTGCGTAGCTTTTGCCGTTTGCAATTCAGTGGTGTGTGAGATGGACAAATGAGCAATTGAAGATACTCTGAATAGTCTTTTCATATGTCTCCGTGCCACCATTGTCCATGGCTCTGTGTTGACCCTGCTGCCACGGACAAGGTCAGAGGACAGTTTCAGTCCCGCGCCACAGACAGAACGGCTGCCTGTCTGTTCACTCAGCCGCGCCAACTGTAACGCACGAAGAGGCTCCCGCTGCATAATTGGTGATGTCTAAAGCAGACATCTGAATAATTATGCACATTACAGAACAAATATGTATAGTTGTCGGTGTGCCTGAGAACTGAGAGGCTGAGCCCAGTTAAAGGGTCAGGGGAAGACCACACAGAGATCTAGGAGCTGCACAGATGGATGTGCATGGCTGCATCACGCAGGCAGCACAAGTGAGGAAACAGCAGCCTCTTTGCTAGCTGGCCCCTGACAGCCATCACTTTACACACATCTGGCCTGGGCACTGAAGGGTGCTGCACCTCTTGCACACCTTAGCTGGGCTCTTTAGCCATACCTGATACCACCAGCCTGGTGAGACAAGCAGGGGCAAGGCTTCCCCTTTGGTTTTCTGCCTTTTGTGCTGCCCAAAGCAGCTGTAAGCGGCAGGAGCTGCATCAGTGACCCAGGAAAAGGGATGAGACAACAGAAACCAGGAGGGAAAACCAAACTGTTCCCCAGGGCACTGCTCCAGGCTGGAGAGGAATCTGTCCCATATGGCTCTTTGGAAAACACGTGCAGCTAAGGACAGACGTTGCCAGGAGAGCCTTAACAGGAGTGACAGACATATGGTTTGCAGGCTGGTTCAAGCCACAGAACAGCTTCATCTGGCCTGCAGACTTCCTATAAATCCTCAGACATGGCTACATCACGCAGAGGGGCAGAGAGGGGCTGGCGACCAGGCTGGGGATGTCCCAAGGTCCAGGGGTCCATGTGGTACAACCCAGCACCAGTACCATCGCTGCTGGGGCAGCCTCTGCACCACCACTGCCCTGATCAACTTGCTTGGCCATGATAAAATCTAACTGGAAATAGCCATCCAGAGGAAGGGTTTAAGGGGGAGATTAAGGGGCCCAGTGGGAGCTGGAGGCTCAGCATTAGCACTGCCTGGTGTGCTGGGTACGTGACAGAGGAGCTGCACACCCCAGGACCAGCAGATCATCGCCATGCCCGCGTTAACGCTTCTCTCGCCTGCACCAAGGCATCACATCAAGTTCAGAATTTAAGATGTGCTGGAGCCCACCTGGGTTTTTGTGGCTGCTGGGAGGTGCCCGGGGCTGCCCAGGAGACACCCCCCTGCTTGTCTCTGGTGGGCAGGTGGGACAAATACCCAAAGTGGAAAATCCGTGGAGAAGAGGTATAAAGGGGCACGTTCCCTCACTGTCCCCATCCTGCCCAGAAGTGCAGGTACAGGGTTGAAACCTGCTCCAGCCAAGGCAGAAGCCCATGGGGCAGCTTTCAGCTGATTATCTCCCCAACTTTCAAGCTGCAGGGCAAATGCAGGAGAAGACCTGGGTTTATAAAGGGGCACTCACCTGGTGAGAGCAATGCAGGAGGTGGAGCAGGCTGGGGAGGCACTGGGAGGATCAGCAGAGGTTTTGCAGAAGGAGATGGACCGAATGGGACCCACTTTGTTGTAGCTGTAGCAGGTGAGGAGCTGCAGCTGCCCATCATAGAATTTAACTTGACCTTTCACATTGCCTGTTACTATGCAGCTGTAAGGAAGGGAAAGCTTTTAATCCACACACTGATTGAGAACACCCAAATGTTTCTTGGATAGCATCCTTGGGCAGAAGCAAATTTCTTTCCCCTTTTCTCTGCACAAGTGCATGAGAAGAGCCCGGTACAGATGTGCAGGGGGAAAGCCCAGGGTTGTGCAGAAACCACCAGACTGCTGTGGCCCCGCAGTGTCCCCTGCCCTGTCCCCAGGGCTGACAAGGCGTTTGGTGGCTGTCTGCTCCCTCTGCCGGTAAAGGCCAGAAGGCTGAGCAGGACTCATCCACGATCCTCGGTGACCGTGGCAGCCCAGTGTCTGAGCTACCCCAGCAGAGCTGGGATCACGTTAGCAGGAGTTTTCAACTTTTATTTTCTTCCCTAGCCAAATTCATTGCTGGAAAAAGCTGGAGAAACGGCTCATAAAGCAGCACCGCTTTCCTGCATGAATTTCCCTGGTCCTCCCACGCTGCCAAGTGACTCAAAACTGCAACAATTGGCTGTAGCTTGTCAACATTAGCTCTGCATTCTTACGGCTGAGACATCTGAGGAATGTACCTATGGCTACTGAAAACTGCTGTCCCTACCTCTCAAACACCTGGAGCACGGTAAGGCTGTCCTTCTGCAAGGGCACCAGTTTGGTGGCCTTCATGCTGTGCATCTTGGCCTGCAGTTCCTTGGAGGGGGTGCGGGGACTGACCACATCCCACACCACCAGCTTTCCAGCCGAGGTGCCTGTCAGAGCTTGCGAGTTGTTAAAATGAAAAACCGACTGGCTGAAGTGTCCCACAACACTGTTGAAGGTCTGCAGAGAGAGTGGTGAGGCTGTGTGTTTGTCCTAGGC
Source organism: Tyto alba (assembly GCF_018691265.1). Taxonomy (NCBI): domain Eukaryota; kingdom Metazoa; phylum Chordata; class Aves; order Strigiformes; family Tytonidae; genus Tyto; species Tyto alba. Next base: position 3,301,157 of record NW_024881320.1, read on the forward strand.
GCTGGCTCTTCCCTCCTCAAGCAGAAATGTTCCTGCTTGGTCCCTCCATGTGACATTCCCTCCCCGTCCCATGGAAGGACCATCAGAGGCAAAAGCCCCAGGAGAAGATGCAGTGGGGCATCTCTGGGAGAGAGAGGCCTTCTTAAACTCAGCTCAATCAATCCTGGCTTGTCCCTTCAGAAGACCAAGGGGGACAGGCTGGGGACATGGCCACTGTTTTTGCTTAAGGGGATGAGAGGGGACAATGCTGCTGCCAGGAGGAAAGCCAAGGTGGTGACATGCTGTGGTCCCCCCTGCGCTCACCTGGCTGCTCAGGAATGGTGCTCCATACTGCAAACCAGCATCGTCCTGGGAAAAGGTGAAAAAATGTCCACAACAAGCATTTTGAAACTGTACTCTGAAGTGCCAGCCTGTCTCCTCCCTGTTGTCTGGGCACTGCCCCCACGCCGTGGTGACCAAATCAGGGTTCCTGGGGCAAAAAGGCTCCAAGACCTTCTAGAGAGCACAAAAGACCCCCTCCCTTCACACACTCCTCTCCCAAAAGCTGCTGACTGGCACAAGGCACACAGAGGGCCCCGGGGAAGCAGGGGTGGGAGAGGCAGAGAGCATCACTGCCACAGCTGGGACCAACCCTGGTGTGGGAGTTGAGGGAGAGCGATGCTCTGCCCAAACCACCTTCAAGTCTAGTGAGGGCAGGGGGTCAGACCTGCAAAGAAAAGTGTGACCCAAGTCATGGGCAAACATCTGGGCCCACAGCCCACACTGCCTCACTAGTGTGCAGCGCCCCCGCACCGCCTCCCAACCCTCTGGGAGCACATCTGGCACCAGAAATACAAGTTCTCATGTCCCCACTTACCCACAGGTAAAATATCACCTGGGTTTTGCTGTTGCTCACAAACTCATAGGGATTTTGAGGGTTAAAAATGACATAATCCTGAAATTAAAAGGTGAGTGGCATTAACATCAAGCTGAGCAATGCTTTCTGTTTAGTCTTTCATGCAAAACATCTGCTTTTACCCAAAACCCACTTCAGCACCTGCACCCAACCGAAAACAGAGGCCAAATCCCCTGTGAATCACCAGAGCTGTGCTGTCTCCTCTGCGAGCAGGGACAAGCCAGCAGAGCTGTAGGCTTTTCATGCCATGAGCCCTGGCCGGTGCCAGGACTGCGGTGGGGGATGCCCCGCCAGGGTCCCCTCTGCACTGGGGTGCAACAGGGACGACGTGTGATCCTGCCTCCCATTTCCAGCTGGCATCTCCCAGCATCCCTGTACTGGATGGAGTCACGGGGGTGCAGGTGAGGATGGGGCTGCCCAGTCCAGCCCAGTCATGCTCCTCTGCACCCCTTGGCCACTGTCACTCACCTGATACCCAAACTCAGGCCTCAGCTCCGTGCTGCACGTGGGTTTCTCTGTGGGCAAAGTCCACTTCCAAACACAAACTCTCTGGCAGAGAAGGGAAACCCCAAAGGACATTTGTGGCTTTCAGGGAGCTCGGGGGAGCCAGGTGAACCCCATCCCTCCCAGCTGCAGGGGATAGTGGGGCATAAAAGACTGGAGCAGGATAAACCAGCATGGCCTGGTGGCAGAGAGCTTAATTTCAGGAAACAATGCTAGAACTTGCTTCAGTGAAAGTGCATTGGAGTCAGAAGCTTTCATCCCAACTTAAGATCTGTATTCTTAACTCCACAGCATTCACTTTAACAAAATCCAGGTCTGTCTTCCAATAGCTCAGCAAAAACAAGCCCTCACTTTGCAAAACTGCTCCACCTCTCTCCTGTTCTCCCCACCTGAATTCCCCCCTCCCCTTTGCTGCACCAGGAAAAATTCCAGGGATCTATCCCACAAGGCTATGAAAGAAGAGATATTTTCTTTACCTGCACTGTACCAGCGCTAATGGTTGCCAAATACTTCGCATCCTTGGAAATAGCAATAGCACTGACCCCATCCTCTGGATGACTCTCAAAGATGGTGCGTACCGGTATCCTAGGGAGCAAAGTCCTCGTGGGCACTCACAGCAGCACAGGGGGTTCAAGGCAAAATCCATGGCACAGCCCACGCTGGTCTGCGTGGCGAGGAGGGGTCTGCAAGCACCAGTGCTGCCTGAGTGCAGCCAGCACCACAGCTGATGCTCAACATCCTCTCCATCTCTTCCTCTCAAGTAAATGACTCTGGGAAACAACTCACCAGTGAAGTTTTAAGAAAATACTACAGCTTGGAGACACGGTGTACTTAGTCTGGGGACGCTCAGCCCCATCTCAGTGTCCCATGGGTGGGGGTGATGTGAGGACAATGAAGCCCCCAGCTTGGTTTAGGCTCCTTTGCTACTTTACTCCATCCCTGTGTTTCTTCCATTTCACTCTCAGCTGAGCCTGGAGGCAGTCCTAAATAATTTACTTGACATAGGAGGTTTCTGAAGAGAATGTTCCCGTGAGCTTACCCAGAGAAGGAGTCCCACACAATAATCAGAGCACCCGGCCCTCGGTCAGCAGTTGCAACCCAGCGCCTGTCTTCACTCACACACAGGCAAGAAATTACATTCGTGTGGCCCTGGGGAAAGAAAAGCAGCAAAGTGCCATGAAGCCTCCAGACTGGTGATTATTTAAAGCACTCATCAAACTGCTCTGCTCATGAGCTCCCCTTCTCTCCTCTCCCAAGGGTCCTCCACTCTCATCTTCCCAGCCCAACTTTTGCATCCCATTTTTCCCAGGGTCTTCTGAGCCCAACACCCCATCCTTGTGCCTTGAGCCAGCTGCGGCTCCCAGAGCCAAAAAGCATTGGAGAGGAGGGGGCCATGCTGCACGTGCCACTCACGGTCACCACTGCAATCCAACACAAAGCACCTTCCACCAACATGTGTTGGAAATTGAAACAGGTGTGCAAGCAAAACGATGCGCTCCTTTGCATGAGCTGCTCCTCAATTCAGTTATAGGTGTCTGCTAAGCACTGGGAAAAGAGATGGAGGGGAGAAGGATGGGTTTGGGAGAAGGGGAGGAGGAGGAGGGAGACACGTGGGCTGCATGCCAGACCTGCAGATGGTACTGCCTGTTCCCCAGGACATCGTGGATGACCGCTGTGTGAGAAGAGACATACAGGAGCACCCGGTCTTCCCCATCCATCAGGCTGTGCACAGCCAGGCCGCTGTTGTAGCCCAACACCCAGGACAGGCTCTGCAGGCAAAAGGGATCTCCTGATTCTTAGCAGCTGGGACCAGAAAGAAAAGCCACAAAAAGCTCTCTGGGGTGATGGGGAAGAGCTGGGCAGGAGCGCCGGGTGCTGTGCAGGCCACTGTGGTGGCACTGCACCCATTGGTACTCACAAGGGTGTGCAGGCTGGCCTGCCTCTCCTCCTGGAAGAGCATCCCTGGCGTGGCCACCCACACCAAGCTGGCAGAGCTATCGCGCCCATCGTCCTCCCTGTTCCTCTGCTCCCTGCAGCCTGAGCAAGGGCTGGAAATGCCCCCCTTGGGTTCAGGCAATGCTGAGGGTGCTCCAGGGGGTCCGGCACCATCCAGGTGTGTTGTCCCAGCAGTGTCTTCTCCCAGGGCACTCCTCAAGGCAGTTGTGTCTTGTGTCCCAGCCCAGGTGCCAGGCAGGGTGCCTGGGATCCCCATCCCTGAAGAAGACCACAGGGGACCCAACAGTGCATCTGCTCCAGCATCCTTCAGTGCTCCTTCCTTCTTCTTGGCCGCATCCTCTGGTAATCCTTCCTTCTCCTTAGCAGCAGCGAAGGGGTCCTTGGAAAGGGAGCGAGGTTTTGATGTGCCCTGGCTCCTGGGCTGGTCCACAGCTAGTGGGAACGCACCCCAGCACATCTCAGATCCAACCTATATCACTTCCAGGGCAAGCTCTAATATCAGGATACTCCTCTGCACCTGACCTGCCTATGAATTTGTACCAGGGAAAAGTCTCCCACCGCTCACTTTTTCCTTTTTCTGCACATCTAACCTTGCCCTCTTTGCACCCCTACAGCATCCTGTGTCTCACACCAGCACCTCTCCCTGGCTGCTCCTGTCACCTGGGCTAAGATGCCCAAATTTCTCCTCCAATACTAACCTATATGTGCTTTGAAGGCAAAAAGCCTGGCCTTTTTGCTGTCCATCCCCTGACTATTCCCCATGCAATGGTTATTGATTGCTGCAATGGGGTGCATGGTCACAGGTTGGAGAGGGAATGATGGCAAATTGAAGTTAAAAACAAGGGAATCAGGTCTTGGGACTGGGGCTGAGTTGGCTGTGAAGGGCTCTGCAGCAATCCCAACTCTGCTGCCAGCACTTCTCACCATGCTGCCTGGCAAGCAGACAGAAAGTGAGGGTAAAAATCCCACTACCACCTTCCTCGGCCCCTCACCAGCCTGTTAATAAATGCATTAAATAGGCCTGGGGTGTCAGAGCTTGCAGCAGCCCTCAGACAAGATTTCCCTAGTCTGAGCACTGGCCACTTAATCTTGTTCTTGGGATCTACATCAGCTTTTGCCTCTCCCCAGGGGGCTACTTGATTTCCTATAGCAATCTCTCATGCAAGGTATAACCCTCATTTGGACACCATTTCTGTTTCTGAGGGAGGTAAGATAACATTTCACTCTGCACAGGGACGAGGCCGAGTTTCCTCCTGCTCATGTAACTCTCAGGCAGCTCAAGTGCTCAGCAAATATTGATGGCTGGAGTGAGACTACGCGGAAGACACTGCATCTGCCAGGCCCCCCGCCCCACCTCCCCAGGGACATATTCTGAGAAACCATGTCTGGGAGACACTACCCCCTGGTCCTGGGCTCTGCTTCCCCCAGGACCTGCCCGTGGGCCCCGTGTCAGGCAGGGCTCATGATGGTGCTGCCTTCACTAGCTCAGGCAGCACGTCTGTCCATCCTGGGACATCTCCATGGGCTCACTGCTTACTCCTGTTCTTCCCCCAGTTTGTTCCTCTGGTATAACTTCACTTGGCCCATCCACCCTCACCTTCACCCTCCCTCCAGGGAGCTGGGGCACTGAGATGCTCGTAAATACTCCCCCACCCAGGGTCTGACTGCACAACAACCTGGAATTTGGCACAGTGGGAGGAAAGGACACCTGTGAAGCTGGGAAACTCATCCCAGAGCCCTTTTTCAGCTCCCGTGGTGCTCCCGCTGAGCACAAGCAATCCCAGCACAGCCCCGGTTACTCCAGCTGAGATCAGGCTCCCTCCCGGTGTGCCTGCACGCTGTGCTGAACACGGGCATTTCTCCTCAGACGGGGTTTTGTCGCAGTCCCCACAAGCAGCAGGGCCCCTCCTGGGTGGCAGCTGGCTCATCTCCAGCTTCACGGGTCTGGATTTAAGGCAATACTGGAACCTTGTGCACAGAAAGCTTTCACAGGAATGGAAAAGTGGCTCCAGGAAAAACCCTCCCTCTGGCCCTGGCAGGCAGGACGAGTGCTCGGGGACATCTGTGGCCCCACAGGTCTCACCAGGATCACTGCAGAGCCATTGCCAACTCTCCTCCAGGCCTTAGTGCCTCCCCAATTGCCCTGTCCCTCCCGCTGCCCTGAGGGACCCCCCCCCCCGTGGGGACCCCACCGCTCACCATCGCACCGGTCCCTGCTTCTGTTTGCATCCGACTGCCGTTCCCAGGCAACGGCTGCACCAACGGCTGCACCCGCAGCCCCGAATACGCCGGGGGAAAGAGGGGGGCTGTACGGGGAGAGAAGCAGGTACCCTCCTCATCCTCTCCAGCTGCCATGCAGAGGCAGTGCTGGTCCCCAGCCCAAAGCAGGAACCCAGTGGCACGGGAGGGGACGTTCAGCCCTTCACCTTGCCCAAGCCTAAATCCTGCTCATGGCTGTGGCAAAGCCCCTCTTGGCATCGCCAGAGCCCTTTAGGATTGAACCTTCGCCCTGCCTGCAGAACAGGACAAGGGCTCTTCACCTGACACCTGCCCTCCCCACAAGGGTTGTGAGCAGCTTCTGCTCCCTTGGCACCCCTGAGCAGGATAAGCAGAGTAAAAGCAGGAAAAATCAGCCTCCCAGCACTGACAGGTCCCCCCACCATCCCCAGCTCTGCCAGGATGGCACCCACACAGGGGACCCCATTCCCTGGGATCACTCCAAGCACTTGCCTCCACCACTGCATATAATCAGCTCTAAGTGCTCCAACTGTTGACTGTAGCCTTGCTGTTAAGCTCAAATAATAACAATTTCTAAAGCTAATTTGTTTTTCCTTCTGCCCAGCAAGAACCTCATACCCTGCTGGGAGAGGAATGGGGTTTTGTTATCAGCTCACATTATCTCCTCGACCTGAAGAGGCTGCTGCGCAGAGTTGGGTTGTCAAAACGTGGCTGCTCTCAACTCCTCCTCTGTGGCATAACCCACTGCTTCAAATCAGAGTTTTATGGCTTCAGGAGCAGCGATTTGGTCCTCAAGCCCCATCTCTGCCAGATGCAAGAAGTCAGCCTTGTTCACTACATCAGCACCTGCACACCAAGCTTGTTCACAGTGCTTTTCTTCCCAGACCATATCAGATAGCAGGAGTCATCTCTGCTCTCCAGCACAAAAATCCTGTTTATTCTGACTGAGAGCAGCTCCTCTTCTGCTCTGGTCCTACAGCAGAGGTTTGAGTGCGGTCTAAGGAAGAAGCTCAAACCTTACCTATCCACAACAGGTTTTGCAACATAATCTGTGTTTATTACACTTGTTGGGATTGTTCAACCCGTTCTAGTCAGGACACCCAACCGGCGGGGCTGGGGACGCAGCAGTTAGGACAGAAGGTTGGGGATGCACGTCTACAAAAGCCTCACAGAGCTAAGAGCGCTCTGAAGTGTTCATCCTCCACACTGAAAGGGAAAGGAGCTCCCCAGGAACAGGAATTAACCTGGCTGAGGGGGCTGGACTGACCCCCTAACCTCATTTCAAGAGCAGCACAGAAAGCTGGGATTTTCTAGATCATTTCATCCCAGGAGGCACAAATGTGAAGGCCCAGAAGGATGCGTTCCGTGAGCTTTTCTTCTCCTGGACTGATATCTAGACCCAGATTAACCTGCAGCTCAGGTAAAAGCTGGGACACCTGGACCTATTTCCCAAGTACCCATGGCCAAGACCAGCCCCTTGGCACTCTGACATTTCAGCTGCCAACTGATACCTAATTTATCTACATACTTACACCTACATTCTGTTTCATAGGGACAAGAGAGGGGCAGCTGTGGACATAGGCAGAGTCACATGTTTAGAAACTCCAGCAGCACCTACAATACACTTCCCCTTTTGCAAAAAACAAGGCTCCCAAACCTGACGTGTGCATTTAACAATTGTAGATTTACACAAGCCTGCTGACACTCTGGTCCCACGCAGAGACTCAGCTCTCCTACAGAACAACCCCGTGGCGGTACTTACCTTGTAACTACAGCCAGGGACATCACACTGCTTTCAGGTGGGATTGCACAGGGGATTTAGGAGATGCAGGGGCCTGTGTGGGTCAGAGCTCCTGGTGACGGTCAGCAGTGCAGAACCGTTGTGGTAAAGCAAGGCAAGATGCACACGTGACAGAGGGTCCCAAACCACCTCCCATTCTGATATTCTTCAAGAAAAGGGATGGAGCACCACAGTGCCATGTTTCAGCCCTTTTAAAATTACTTGAAAGGCCAGGGTGAGACTGTCTGATGGCAATTATCTAGACACAAGGAACACTGCCATGGGCTGCTGCAGCAACACTTCCTCCATAGCACAGTGAAGCCTGCAGGAATCACCGAGCGAGGAGCTTTGCTTTGAAGCTTTACTGTTTCAGTGAGAATCTGCTCTCCTGGACTGTACGCTGAAAAGCAAATGCTTGAAATATCAATAGAGTAAAACTACTCAATTTAACACAGAGCCCTGAGTGAGTGATCTAAAAGTCTGGGGTTTAGTCCACTTTTTCAGTCTATTTCAGATCTGGTTAATAACACTTAGCAGAAAATTGCTCATTATGTGTGATGTGTTACTTATGCCACAACCTGGTTATGAAATGGTAATGAAAGAGTTGCACCTTGCCTGGGCTTCTGCTCTGGAGGTCAGGGGGTCAGATTTTGTGTCTGTGCAGATCCGCATTTAACTCACCCAACTTGGCCCACAATTATTGCCCAAAATAATAACTTCTACAAGAATGAGAGGCATTACTAGTTTTATTGTTTTGGGAGATTGTTTGAAGTTCAACTGGAAACAAGCTTAAAACGAACCAATCACCCCCAAAATCCTCTCGAAGAGTTTATACATGCTAAAAACAATTACCGCAAATAAACAAATTCTTTAAAATTAAAAACAAAAAGAGAGAAGCCATATTAGGAGTATTTTTCTCACAACTATGCAAACTACTGAAAGTAAATAAAAGTAGAATTATAACCCCTACTCCTTACCTCATTGATATAAAATAATTAGGCATTCCAAAATTTCTTTCATCATGTTCAGTGGTTTCAAAAGTTGTGGTAACATGGGCAAGATAAAGTATCAGACTTGCATATTTCTTGACTGTCATCTACTAATACAAACACCAAAAAGTGCTCCAGAACTTTGCAGCATATATTTACAAGATATTCAGTGGGGAATTTTACAGAGCTAAAAAAGGAACGCTCTGTTATCACCAAGTAAGAGCATTTCATGCTCTTTAGAGCCTGTATCAAGTGAAGTTTGGGTCTCTCTGTAGCCTCATTCCAAATCAATACAAGGTGTAAGAGATGAGAAGCCACAGCTTGCAACTCTGTAAGCTACTCCTGACCAACCAGTGCTATTCTGAACTGCAGGCAGACCCTGCTCTATCAGAACCTCTTCAGATTCCGAGTCTGGCACCTAGAGGCCACAGCCTCTGAAACATTTGTTTCAGCAAGAACATGTAAGGAAGTTTTCAAACCAGATCAGAGTCCAGAAAGCAGGCACAAACTTCAGCTTTATTGTTTTCCAAGCAATGGTCATCTCTGCAAAGGAATGATATTGCAGCTGAAAAAGAAGAGGGTAGAAGGAAACATTAAAATCTCAGTTCTCAAGCATAGAAGATCTGACATGGCATGAATCAGACCCACCACAACCCTGCTCCATTGGTTTCCTCTACCAGACAAACTGGCCACTGAGACCCTCCTCCCTGTGCTCGTGTTTGATGCAAGTCACCTCCCCATATCACTGTGCAAAACTGTCAGCCTCCAGCTCTCAGCTGGTACCCGCCAGTGAAGTCCATCAGAATGAGCAGCAACACACACTGAGAGCAAAGCACAGAGCTGGCCCTGCTGCAGGAAACGTGCTCCGAGCTGGGTGAAAGCTTCATCTGTTCTGCTAAGTGAAACAGCAGCTTACCCCAGGAGGCCCTTCCCGGCCCAGCGCTTTGGAGTCAGCCCCACATGCACTTTTTTGCCGCTGCGGATCACAGTCACACTCAGGGGTCTCTGAAAGGGAGAAAAAAATAAAATACAAGAATAAAGTATGGTAACTTTCCACCATCAAGTCAACCCTCTTTGTTCTTCTGTTCAAACACCAAAACATTAGGCCTAGGGGAACTGCTCTTCAGTGATGCCCATTCCCATCCCTGCAGCTAGACCTGCAAGAAGAGATCATTTGGTGGGGAGAAACCTCCAGGTGATCCCTCACTTCCACTATAAAGCGCTCGATGACTATGGCAGATTCTTCGGCCAGTCCACGAGACCATGAGGGTGGCACAGCAACACAACAGGGAGTTCCCAGGGGAAAACAGACAATATGATGCTCACAGAAAAGAGGACACACTTCATTCTCTTCTATCCAGGAGTAAGAATTAACTTGGCACTGTGAGAGAACAAGGCTGCAACAGCACAGATTGAATCTGACATGGAAATAATGATCCCAGAGATCCAAGTTCCATAGAAAAAGCTGTGGTTAGGAGAGACAGGCAAGAGAATGCAGTTACAGTAGAAATGAGCTCACCCCTTCGCTGTGCTGCACCACTGTGGCGATATTCTGCAGGTTCTGGAAGTTGTTTACGTTGACAGAACCGAATTCCACGATCTCATCATCGACCTGAAGTCCCTGGACAGAGACAGAAGGAAGATGGGCATCTGCCTTCTCCAAAGAAGGCAGGTAATATTATAAAAGCATTACCCTTCACCCAGCCACATGGAGAGGGATGTGCTATGACACTACTCTTCTCACCATTCAGGCAAATGAACTACACTGCACCCTCTCCATGTCCTTAGGAAGTACTAAGTACTCAATCCTCTGTCCTGTTTTATGGGAAGAGAAATACTGATGGTCAGTGAGGCCTCGTATGAGCTGTGTGGTGCAACAATACACCTGAGAAGAGACCACTCATCTCATTCCCATACAGCAACTAGTCTATTCACAGGACATCCCAGTGTGACCAAAAAAAAAAACCACAAAAGCCAGGAGGAACCCTAATCAAACCCCCAACTCATTCCCACGTATTAATGAGAGACAGAGAAAGCCATCTGCTGTGTTTTCTCTCTGGGTACAGAAGATGCCTTCCCTATGAGCTGTCAGGCCCCACCACCTTACCGAGATACTTGCAGGAGATCCTGGAGTCACCGCATTCACTTTGGCAAAAGCCTGTGGCAGGCTCTGGTTCTGGCTCATTGCCTCAGCCAACGCCTCTGCTTCGTCCTTGGCATGCTTCTCCTTCTCCCGGGCGTGCAACTGGTGAAGAGCTTCCTCCACCTGCTTCATCAGGGCCTTGTGATCGTTCTGCAAACCTGGGGGTGACACCATTAGCACACAGGTAGCAGCAGCAGGTTACATCTAAGGGATCTTTCCCAGCACGCGCTCTCCTCCGCAACGGTGCGGAAAACGGTATTCTGGGCACCTCAGGTCCCTGCTGTGGCTTTGCAAAAACTGCTGCTGGTGGATCTGCTGGGTGCTGGTGCCAGCACTGCTCACACAGCCTGGCAGATGTTTATCAGCAGAAGTTAGGCACAGAGAAAACTACCTTGTAAATTTTGGCAAACACGCGAGGAAGCATGGCGTGGCGGCCCATGATCACCTAGAAATCACTGAGCAGCTGATGCCTTTTTTTGCATCAAGTCACACACATGCAGAGCAAAAACCATCCCCAAATACATGGCCCAGGGTAAGCCTGGGAAGAAATAGAAATAAACACCAAGCTGTTTTTCACCCAACACTTATTCAACAAAGAGCACAACAATACTTTGCTGTGTTGCACGAATCCCAAAGGGCTCCACAGCAGAATCAGAATTCCAATGACGCTGCATCAACATGTGGAGAAAAGTGTTTCACTGATTAAGCCAAACCCCACGGGCTGCGAGCACAGGGCAAAAACCCACTGAAAACCAAACTCAAAGCAACCCCGTTTTCCAGTTTTTTTGAGGATTGCAACGAGCAGGCTGAGCCAAAGGGTGTTTGAGACGCTAGATGGGTACAGTTATTGTCAGGGACATTTATTCCAGCAGCAGGAGCCTGCCGGTCTCCCACGCAGCTCCCGGCCCGCCACGGGAAGGGGCCGCCCGCCCCCGCCGCGGGTCCCCACTCACAGATGATGTTGTGCCGGGCGGTGCGCACTTGGTAGAGGTCGATGTCGTCGCGGGGGAAGCCCTCGGCGTCCACCAGCGGCTCGTTCATCCCGACGCCCTTTTGCTGTGAGGGGAAGAGGCGGCCGTGGGGCTGCGGCCCGGCCCCGCGCCCCGCCACCCCCCGCCCGCCGCCCCCGCCGCCGCACTGACGTCCTCCAGCAGCTCGTAGCAGGCCTTGATCTGCGCCTCGACCTCGTCCTTCCTCTTCACCAGCTGCTGCACGTCGCTGACGGTGACAGGGCGGCTGCCGCCGGGCTCCGCCATGGCCGACACCGGCCGCGCTGTAACGGCCGCAACGGGAGCCGGGAGCGGACAAACGGCGTCAGCGGCGGCGGGGCGGGGCCGGCGGCTGAGGCTCCGCCCACGGAGGGCGGGGATCTAGGTGGGGGCGTGGACAGGGCGGCGGGGGCGGAGCCATCGGGACCAGCGCCGGCGTGGGGTGGGACAGCGGGGATGGGGACGTGGGGTGACACGGAGGGGATGGGGACGTGTGGGGTGACACGGAGGGAATAGGGACGTGGGGCGACACGGAGGGGATGGGGACGTGGGGTGACACAGATGGGATGATGGCATGGGGTGGCACAGAGGGGATGGAGGTGTGGAGTGGTACCGTAGTGGCGGTGCCATAGGGAGACACGGCGGTGGCAATGCCATGAGGTGACACAGCTCTGATGGTGACATGTGGTGGCACAGCAGTGTCACTGCCATAAGGTCACACCGCCATGACCCTGTCCCTGCTGCTGACCCTGCTCCAGCCAGTGCCCCGGCACCCACGTCCCCCAGAGAGTGTGGCAGCAGGGGACACAGCCCCACATCACACCGCCACGCTCGTCCTCCACACCACCATCACCCACCGAAGCCCCCCATGCTCACTCTCCTGGCCCCACCAGTGGCTTCAGCTCACCACTGCTCCCAGCCTGGGGTCTTTGTGCACTGGTGTTTCCCCCAGCACAGCTCCTGCCCCTCCCCCTGCTGTGTCTGGGGTATTTTGACCCCCTGCAATGCTGGGCTCACCGGAGCTGAAGGTGACACCAGTGGCCCCAGGCCCAGGCACCATACGCACGGCTGGACTCTACATACAGCCAAACTGTCCTGGCTCAGCGTTGGCTGGGACAGGACACGTCCCCACGAAGGGGTGAATGTCCTCAGGGGCAGGCGGGGGAGCTGAGGGGGGACGTGCTGCCACAGTTGCATCACCCCACTGTGGCCCCAGCACCCACGGGAGGTTGTGCTGTGGGGCACGCTGGCTCCCGCACAGCAGAGCCTTGCATGCTTGCACACTTGCAAGCTTGCACGCTCACCGCCCTCCGTGTTTAACCCTGCTGTGCCACAGCCAGGACTGCAAAGCACCCCGCAATGTGGCCCCAAAAAGCCCCCCAGGGACGATGCGGGCAGTTCCCAACCCAAACCAACCATATCTCTGGGCCACAAACGCTTCGGGTTGGGGGTGGGAGAAGGTGGAGCTGAGGAGGAGCTTCCCCTGTCCCACCACTATATTACATGCCCTCCCAGACTCGCGCTCTCTTTGCCGCTGTCACATCGCCAGGTCACAAAAATGGTGAGGGGCAGCCATGGGAATTAATTTAAACAACCAGGGCTCAACAGCACGGGATGTCTCGGGAGCTTCACTGGGTTTAATCTCTGCTTGAATACGGACTTTTTAGTGTCGGTGCTGGAAGTTATGTAGAGGAGCTCTTCCTCATACGCTGACCTTTGGATTTGAGCTCTCTGGGGGCTGAGGTACCTTCCTGAACTGCTAACATCTCTCTTTTCTGATTCTCTCTTTTCAGACAACTTACACAGACAAGGGAGAAAAGGTAAGAGCCATGTCTGTGGTCCTGCCTCGCTGCCTTGTGTGAAACATCAGCCATATTAATGGAAATAATACTCATTCCTTACTCCTTGATTACCTGGTAAAATCACAAGTAAAACTGCTCTCTGGCTAGGCCATTCAGGATGTGGGTCCTCATTGTAAATCAACGTTAACAACAGAAATCTTTTCATTTCCTTTTTCTTTCTGGTTTGGGAGGAGAGAGACAAATGGGAGATGATGGGTATTTCCCAGCCAACCCCAATGCCCAAGCAGAATCCTCATTTGTTGCAACATTTATTTCCAAATGCTTTGCCTATTTGCCACCTTTTTCCTCTATAAAGTGTTTTCAAACCACTGGTGCACATCGCAGCTGGGCACCCGGCACCATGGGTTGGACAGAGGTGGGGAACAGAGCAAAGGGGGATTTGTCCTGGCACTGGTAGTTGTGTAAGAGCGTTTCTGGGGCAAATTAATCTTTAACGCAGTGAGGTTGGTGGGTGGGCAGCCCGCTGTGGGGGCTGCTCGTGCGGAGCACTGGGAGCACCAGGACTGCGGCAGCCCCAGCCAAGCCAGGGCTTTGCACCTTCTGCCCCACAGTGCAGGATCCTGCAGGACCTGTAAAGCACTTCGGAAATTCACTGTTTTGGGGCAGCAGCTGGGGTTCACCTGGTTAATTTGGATGCATTTGCAGGAATCGCCTTTGCAGGGTCACGGCCGCCACGTCCCCCTGCTCCAGAGATGAGCAGCACTACGGGAAAGAGTAGCCCCGTGGCGGCGGCTCTCAGCCCTGTTTTCCCCTTCCCTTTAGCCCCTGCGAGGCCGCTTCATCCATTTCCACTCCATCACCTTCTGGGTCGGCAATGCCAAGCAGGTGAGGCCAGCTGGGCACGTGTGAGGGTGGGATCCCACCGTGCCGGGACAGACGGATGCTCTGGTTACTGGCTGCCGGAGGGGAGAGTTCAGCTCGGCTCAGGAATCCCAAAGCCTATCCCTGGCTCAGCGCCTCTGCCCGCTGGCCTTGGGGGCCCTTGCGCAAGGCGAGGGGTGGCTGCCCGGGGGTGTGAGCGGGAGGGGCCCGGAAAACACAAACCAGCACACGCGGCAGGGCTTGAGCCATGGCCACCAGCCTGCGGTCATACGGCATCGCGATAGCTGCTCTCCATCACGCTGCTAAAAGGCCGCTGGCAAGTTAAAAAATCTCTCTGCTTCAAACCCCAGCGGCTTTTCACACAACCTCACGGATGAACGGGAGACGAGCAGAAATATTTGCCCCTTGGCAGCAGCTCCCTGCCTGCCCCTGGCCACGTTGGGAGCAGGAGGGCTCTGGAGGCAGCATTTCCCACTGAGTTTGGGTTTTTTTTCCCCAAAGTGAACTCTTTCACACCTCTGCTTCTTTCTCCCGGGCTGCTGGGTGGAAGCAGGAACGCTCAGCTGCTCCCTGCGTACACACAAACATGCGCACGGGCGACTTACGCGGCGCTGGCCATTCCTCATGGATTGTTGGTGCTGCCCTGGCCAGGGGGATCCCTGTGGGAACTGGGGGCTGCCGGCACCATGGCTTCACCCGGGGTGGGTCTCACCTGCCTGCAGGCTGCATCCTACTACTGCAACAAGATGGGATTTGAGGAGCTGGCGTACCGGGGGCTGGAGACAGGCAGCAGGGAGGTGGTCTCGCACGTCATCAAGCAGGACAAGGTAGAGGGGCTGATGCACCTTCCAGAGGTGCCACTGCCAGGGTGGAGGTTGGGTTGGGCACATGGGTGCTACCAAAACCCATTGGTACAGTTACACCCTGCGCCTGCAGTGCCTCGGGCCCAGGCTGGGGCTGCAGCCGCACTGCCACGTCTCCATCCCTCACCCCCTCCTCTTCTTCCTCGCCAGATCGTGTTCGTTCTCTCGTCTGCTCTCAACCCAGGGAATGAGGGTAGGTGCTGTGGGGAGGGGGACAGAGTGGGAAATGGCCATGGCAGAGCAAAGCACTCTGCTCATGCCTGAGGCTGCTCTTGCACTGGGCAGAGATGGGGGAGCATCTGGTGAAGCACGGTGATGGGGTGAAGGACATCGCCTTCGAAGTGGAGGACTGCGACTTCATCGTGCAGGTAGGCAGCCCCTCTGCTCCCTCCTGCACATCACCCCGAAACAGCGAGGGGAGTCAGGGAAGGGCCTGGGGATGTCTCCCCCCAGCCCCGGGGAGCTGCAGCAGGAGGGGGTCCCTCTCTCCTTTTGACTAGAAAGCCAAGGAGCGCGGAGCCGTGGTGGTGAAAGAGCCCTGGGTGGAGGAGGACAAATTTGGGAAGGTGAAGTTCGCGGTGATCCAGACGGTAAGCAGCAGGGCAGCTGCTGAGGCTGAGCCCCCATGCTGGAGCGGGGTCAGTGCGGGGAGCAGGCTGGACCTGGGAGGTCCCTGAAAAAACAAGGCCACCACACAACCACTTTCCCCCCTCTCGCAGTATGGTGACACCACCCACACCTTGATAGAAAAGCTCAACTACAAGGGCCTCTTCCTGCCCGGGTACCACCCACCCCTCTTCAAGGACCCCCTACTGCCAAAGCTGTGAGTACCCTGCAGAGGGTCCTGCCCAGCTCTCTGCCATCGTGTGCTGGTGGGGTGTCCCAGTGAGGAGCTGGACAGGTCCCCACTGCCTCACCCTGGAGCTCCCTGCGCTGTGAGGTGCCTCTGAGCCCAGCTGTGAGCCACCCCTGGCTTCCCCCCACAGGCCAAGTGCCAAGCTCAACTTTGTTGACCACGTCGTGGGGAACCAGCCTGACCTCCAGATGGTCCCAGTGGCAGACTGGTAAGAGTAGGGAGGTTTGGTAGGAGGTGGGACGGAGCAGTAGCACCATTCTGCTGGTCTCATCCCCTCCAACATCAGCAGTCAGGACTAATTAAGCCAGAGCAGAGCTTCGTTAGTGCAGGGGTGGAGCAGGGGGCTTGACTGTGCCCTTTGTGGTCTGGGCAGGTACCAGAAGAACCTGCTCTTCCACCGCTTCTGGTCAGTGGATGACAAGCAGCTGCACACTGAGTTCAGCGCCCTGCGCTCCATCGTGGTCACCAACTATGAAGAGACCATTAAGATGCCCATCAACGAGCCGGCATTCGGCAAGAAGAAATCTCAGATTCAGGTGAGTACAAACCAGTGGTTGATCCATTAGGTTGCCGCTGCCTTGAGCAGGGCTTTGGTGATGGAAAAGGGACACAGGGGTCAGTGATTTGGAGCCAGCACAGACATGCTGTGAAAAGTTGGCTCTCTGGAAAGCAGCCCTGACTCTGCTTGGATCTGCAAAGGGCTGTCAAACCCTGGAATGCTGCTGGAACAGAGCTGGTTTACCACTGAATTCACCTATACTGTCTTTTTTCAAATTTTGTGGCCCCCCTGGCCAATTTTGCTTTCATGTTTTTAAGCCCAAGCCCAGCCCTCTGCGCGCTGTAGCTGTGCTGTCACTAGTGCAGTAATGTTTTTTCCCCGCAGGAATATGTCGACTACTATGGAGGGGCTGGAGTCCAGCACATCGCACTGAACACCTCTGACATCATCTCGGCGGTGAGTGCAGCCCTGGGCAGCTCCCCGCCCTGGCACCGCTCCATCTCTGCCCCATCCCACTGGGCACAGTCCTCGTCATGGAGCGGTGGTGGACTGTGACCCCCGTCAGGGTACGAGGACACGGGCTGGCTAAGTGGGCTTCGTGCAGTTGTTGTCTTACAACCAGGATTAACTGCCCAGCAAGTTGCTGGAAAGGGACCTGTCTGCACCTGGGAGCTGCTGGGAGATGTCCGTCCTTCCAGCTTAAAGCAATTGGGGTCTGGAGGGACCCTGACGGCACGTGCTTCCCTGGGGGGTGGCTGGTGGGGAGCTCGGGCAGGCTGGACTGTGGGGCTGAGCCACCACAGCACATCACCCACCTTCGCCCTGGGGCAGATGCTGGTCTGGATTGAGCTCAGCTGCTGTTGAGCACTTGGTTCTGGAGTCCTCTCCAGACCAAAGCACCTCCAGAGGTATCGGGGGGTCAGGGTGGGATGAAGGATCCTTGCACGGCAGCCAGCTCTCTGCATTACCCGGAGAGAGCACCTTGGGCCCTCCCATTCCTGGTGTCCAAAGCAAGAGGGTGGGCCATGTCCTCATGCACGAGGTTGGCCAACGTCGTGGGAAAGTATCGCTCTGCCTCCTGACACCATCCCGAGCCATCCTCTTGGCACAAACCTCTCCACAAACGAGTCCCAAGCCCGACGCCCGCTGGGGTCTCCCCTGCCTTGCAGATCACCAACCTGAAGCAGCGGGGCATGCAGTTCATGGACGTGCCATCCAGCTACTACCAGATGCTGCGGGAGAGGCTGAAAACTGCTAAAATCAAAGTGAAGGAGAACATTGACAAGCTGGCGGTGAGTCAAACTGGCTTGAGAGGCTTGGACCAGCTCCTTAAAGTGTTTTGCAGAGATGAGGGTGATGCAGAGGGATCCCCTTGCTCTTCTGTGGGTCTTCAAGCTGTTGCCCCATTTCTTTTCTCCAGGAACTGAAAATCCTGGTAGATTTTGATGAGAAAGGCTACTTGCTCCAGATCTTCACCAAACCAGTTCAAGACAGACCCACGGTCTTTCTGGAGGTCATCCAGCGGCATAACCACCAGGTTGGTTTGGGGATTTCACGATGATCTTGGCTTCAAGACCTCAGGGCCATCATCAAGTACCATCACCCAGTCAGTTCTGGGTGCTGCTCTTTCCCAGCCGCTTCCGAGCTGACGAACCCGCTGCCCGTCCCCACGGTCAGTAACGTTGTCATCTCCACAGGGATTTGGTGCCGGGAACTTCAAGTCTCTGTTTGAAGCAATAGAAATAGATCAAGACGCAAGGGGAAACCTGACCATCCTGGAGCCCAACGGGGAGACCAAACGCATCTAGAGGATGGCAGAAAACACCACCCTCACCCCTAATGAGCTGATTCACAAACGAACCGGGAAGTGGCCAATGTTTTGGTAAATAGCCCAGACCTAAGTGTCATAAACCCAGGGAAACTGCTGCCAAGTTGGAGATGTAAAAGGACTCAACACCTATCCCGACCCAGCCCTGGCGCTGCCCTCTGGTGACTTCTTGGGAGAGGGAGCGTGGGAAATAGCAAACACGTTCTTAAAAAGCGGTTTAATTTGATCCAAACCACCAAATTCTTAACAAAGGGCAGATTTAAGGCATGTGCCAAAGACACAGAGCTACTGAGGAAGACAGAAGAAACAACTGGGAGTGCGTAATTTTAGTCTATTGAAAGTTTTCTGTTAATTTTAGATACATGGGAAGCTGGGAGAAGAGAGCACGGAGGCGTTTGCCTCTCAGTGTGTCTCATTTTGTAAGATTTTATTTTAATTGCTTTTAGACTCAATCATGAATTTGAATTTACTGAGATTAAACACATGGGTTTAGGGTAGCTACAACATTCTAGAATAAGACTTAATTGAATTTATGTATTTCAGCCTTCCCAAGGCAGCACAATTTTGCTCTAATACCTGTAAATTCCTGAATTAATGAAGGGTTGGGGTTCCTCCCATGTTTCAAGAAGTAATTGCTGGCATTGGCAGCGATTCCTTGGCTCAGATCCTGGCTGCGCGTGCAAAGTCCCCTCTGGGCATCGCTCTAGTGTTGTTACTGTCCTTTCCAAGGGGACTTTCCCCACCAACACAATAAAAAATATTCTGTCACAACTTGAGTGCCTGGTAAGTTAACGTGTCAGGGCTGGAGCCTCTCTACCCCACGTTCACTGCGGCTGCAGGTCGAACGCTCCTTGAGGAATCCGCAGTTCATGACAGCTGGAGAACATCTCAGGGTCTCTGGTACCCACCGGTCTCCCCGCTGTTGCACATCTGCCCTCCAAAGCCCCCACGCACCCACAGCTGCTCCCCAAGTTTCCCAACGTTGCCAAGCCCACGGCTCAGGACAGGCTCCTCGGACACAAGCCCTTCCACCAGCCCAAGCCCCTGTCCCCTCCAGCCACCCTCCAGGCCAAGCCCTGCTGCCTTCTGCCCCATGAGTCCAGGCTGTCCCATGTCCCCATCCCTTCAGCCACCCTGGTCAGCTGTAGGAGCCAAGAAGCCAAGCTGGGAAGTCACCTACAGCCCAGGCTCTCTCCTGGCTCTTCCATCTCCTCCTCCATCAGCCATTCCAGTCACCTCTGCTCCAGCTATCTCTTTTTCTAAAGCTCAGAGAAGCCACTTGGACCACCACCACCTTCACAGCAGCAGCAGCAGCAGCCGCCCTCGGCGAGGGAATGTGGGGGGCACAGGGCCGATTCCAGGCTGTTTTCATCTGCATCAAACCTCAGCAGCTCCCCTGGCTCCCCCCTCTCCTGTAAACCACAGCTAACAGAATTCATTTCAGATTTGAATAAACTGATTTAAAAGAAAGAAACGAAAGTGTCTCTGGTCCCAACAGCCCTACAGCATCACCCGAACCAGCAACACTAACACCTTGTTTTGCAGAATGAGGACTTTCAGCTCCATAAAGTTGAAAAAACACGAGATATGAGCTCAGAAAAATCCAGGGCAGAGGCTGCAGGAACAGGGACCCCTCCCTGCCCAGGTTGGGTGGGTTGGGGACAGTGTCACCGTGGCAGGGGGGCCAGCGCCTGGCTGCGCTTCAGCAACTAATGGTTGTAAGGATTTTTAATACTAAGAAAATTGCCTTAAAGTTTATAAACTTAAATCACTTGCATATTTCTTTCATGCAATATAAAGCTGCTTAAAGTAATTGCCTGCTCACCAGAATTAGTATTTTCAGTAAAGTTTGCTGAAAATCAGTTCTTTGGACTGCTCTTTTTCTGGATCTGGTTCTTTGAGCTCTCATGGTTCCCAGCAGGGGTCTGACAGCAAAAAGCTGCCCTGGCTATATATTAAGCACAACGTAATTTTTCTGTAAGAAAAGTCAGTATATTTATGGTTTGCTTTATAAAAGTTACTATAATACAATGGTACAGAGTATTCAATTCACAAAAATATGAACAAATATATACAGCATGACACATCCACAACAAAAACACTTTCTTCAAAACAAGATACATACTGGTGACAGATTCTATATGCACAAAACATCCCTAAATTTATAAATTTGCTTAACAAAAGAAAAAGCAGAAATCCTAAATCTTCAAAGCAGAGTTGTTTTTTTAAGGAACTTAAAAAAAATAAGATTTTTTTCATTTATTGCAAACCATTTTACCTGCCTCCTTTTAAAGGAAGCCCTTTATTTTCACACTGTGAATTAAAACAACCTGTTTATAGAACCAGAAAACTGCAAGGATTGGGAGCCGGGTGTTCTTCCATTTGGCTTTTAAAACTGCCCATTTGTTTTAGAGTGTCCGTTACGATGTGTTTCTTTTCACTTGGACAAATACTACAGTGGCAATTAAGGAGGAAACTCATAAAAACAAACAAAAAAAAAATAAATTGAAAAAAATCCAGTTGCAAACTCGCTTAAATACATTTTAGGTTGTCTATTAGACTGTACACATTTCCTCGCTTGAAATAAATAGATTTTGCACATTAGGTTTCAGACTGAGGGGGGGGGAAAGAAGAAGCCTTGACTTGGCAATTTTTTGTCTTCAGTTTCTTAATGCTTCTAATTCCATCTATTTATTTGACAAAAACCATATTTATACAGAATTTACATTATACAAAGCTTGACACAAGCTGTAAATGCCACCAGCTCCTTTGCTATACTTAGTCCTTCTTCCTCCCCATCTCCTTGACATGATTTAGAGCTGGAATCTGTTTAAAAAGAACTCCAAATTACAATAGTCACTTTTAATAAATTATTTACATGCTCTTGAAGTACAAAGAAATCAGCAAAAAAATTTCAACATGTTTCTACAAGAAACAGTGTTTGAAGAGAAGATTCTTGAGTTTGCCTATGTACAGAAGATGCATTTTTTTTTATACTTCAAAATCCTTTTTTCCTTAAATTTTTATTTTATACAGAAATGCACTGAAATGATCCCTGAAAAAGGTCACAAAAACCGGAACTGAAACTACTGTATACTTTGTTGGAGTTTAAAAATGTTCTTTTTTTTTTTTTTCTTGTAGAAATAAGCTGCTCTATACAATATAAATATCTCCAAGATGAGCCCCTTCCCCTCCTGGAACCCCGATAGTCACAGACCACTTATTGGGACCAGCCTGGAATTGCAAACAGGGGTGTGAACTGAATGGACAAGTGAAGGTGTTGGGCAGCGGCAGGCGGGATTTGCAAGCACAGACCGCGCTTCCTAGAAACACCAACTGCAGAGGCATCTACACCCTCAACTCAAGTCAGCTTCACGTTGGGAAACTAAAGATTTAAGTTATATTTCCAAAGGTTTTGCACTATTCTCTTGGGTCATTTCACTTAGTGAGATACAATTTTGCAGGGAGCACAGTCAACACCTCTCTTTTTTTTGTCTTAGGTTTCAATATAAGTGAAAATAAATCGGGGACAAGCTTTTCAGCAAACAAAACAACTTCAGTAAATCTCTCTGTAAAGCAGCATGTGCTGGTGAGGTTTCTTTTTAGTCCTTTCCACTATTTCCATGGGGTGCTGGGGTGCCTGTGCTAACTGCGGGAGGCGACCGCTGGGTCCCATCCAGGCTGGCGTGTGAATTGCTCGCCTTTTGCCTTTCTCCTCTCATCTCACCCCTTTCCAATTACGAGCCAAAGTACCGGAGAGGGGTTAGAGAGGCATCTCCACGAGGCTGCCTGCCAAAACCACATTCGTGGCTGCAGGGCTCCCCTGCCCCAGAGAGACCTCGCCGGCTTGCAGGGACAGGGCATACACAGCTGCAGCAGCTCATGGAAATCACTATATCAGACTTAAAATCCTCACCACACAATGATGTGGTTTGGGGATGGGGCAGCTTTGCACGGGTAGGACTCTGCAAGCCACGATTTATGGGGAAGAAAAGAGAAGCCTCAGGTTTGGCTTTGAGACCAGACCAACATGATTTTTCAGAAGCACTGTAGGTCCAGCAGCTCTGTTTCCTCCTGGGGGGATACCCAGGATCTCAGCTCTTCCAAAAACTCACGTTGTTTGTCTGGGATCCTAAAAAAGGATGGGTTATGGGCAGTTTCAGAAGTACCCAAGTGATTTAGGTGCTCATGGTCTTTGGCACCCAAATCCCTTCGGTGCTCCTATGGATATGGTGAAGTGCCCAAACCCATAGATCTCATTTCAGAAGACTGTGATCTGCCTCCCCACCTCTCCTCAACAAAGATTAAGGCAAACTGCAGGGGCTAATCCCATCCAGAGCACACAGATGTGCTGGGAAATACAAAACTGTCAGCAGGTACTTAGGGGCTGGGCCATTTGGGGTGTCTTTGCCCCCACAAAACCACAGTTAATGCACTGGTTTAATGGACCAGAGAGGAAGAAGGCCAAGGACAGTGGCAGAACTGCCGCACACAGGGGGGCTTCAGTTCTGAGACACAGGAAACTTCTGTGCATTTCCAAAGCTTTGAAAATAAAAGGCCAAGCTGTAGAGGTGCCAACTGGAGCGTGAACACAACAAGATGAACCTTATTTAAAATAAAATAAAATAAATTGAGCAGCTGGTTTAACTCCCAAATGCTCCTGCCATCACTGCAGTTACAACCAACGTTCAATGACAGAAACTAGTTGTGCTTCTCATAATTTTAGGTTCTGGGTCACCATTACCCAATTGCTGGAAGATTTATAAAGAGGTGGGGGGAAACAACAAACCAAAACAAAAACAGAGATGGGACTACGGACTGTCCAGTCTCAGTGACAATTTCCTCGCTCTCAGACAGAAATACAGGTGGTATTAAGGCAGCTTGTAGCAGTCTGTGTGTTCCCATTCTTTCAGGCCTTTTGTCTGAAGAAATTCAGGTGCAGAGGTCTAACCTACATTACAAGCTCCACTCCACAGCATGGGCCTGGCAATTCCATATAACAGCTGAAAAAACTTCCAGGAAACTCTTTTGCAAGGTTGTAACCGCTGAACGTGGAGCTGTGGTCATACAGCAATTATCGCTGATTTTGAAAGGCTACAAAAACACAGCTTTACAATCTGTTCTATGGGGAGGTGTTTAGTTGTACAGATAATCTTCCCATTTCACAATGACATTGCAACTTCCCCTCATAAGCCAATTAAAAAGGTTTTAGTACAACTAATCTCTACTTCTAAAGCAGGAGAAATTCAATGCAAGTTGAAAAACTGATCCTGTCTATACCTGAACGGTCATGTAACATTTTCAGATCACATCCAAAGAATAATTTCTTTGGTGTTTTGCCCCATTTTTAAATGGAACATCTCAAAGAACTGCAACCTTCACCTCAGCATGTCTACAAGGACAAAATATATTGAAAAAATAATTCCAAAATATGCTTTCCAAATTTAAAGCAGCATTCATTTTCATGCTGTAGATAAGGGAGGACAGGATTGTTCCCGCAGCCTGCGCTCAGGGACATTTTTACCATGTTCTTACTGGAGGGATGGGGCCACCCCAAGGCAAGTTACTGAGTAACAGAGGGAGGAGAGTGGCACGGCACAGCTCGCTCCTATCACAGGAGGCATCTCCCACATTCAAGGACAGAGCAAATACTCCATGTAAAATGCTGGAAAGGCAGGGAAATGAAGACAAAAATGAGAAAAATTAATGAGACACCCATCAGCCTGTTTCCCATCTACA
Source organism: Tyto alba (assembly GCF_018691265.1). NCBI lineage: Eukaryota > Metazoa > Chordata > Aves > Strigiformes > Tytonidae > Tyto > Tyto alba. The sequence goes on from NW_024881320.1 coordinate 3,325,120, forward strand.
TGAAGAAAATCATGTTACAAACATGGGCTGTAGTGTATGCTTACAAGGTGGGTAAGATTTCTACAGCGTAAACATGGGCTGAATTGTCCACTTAATTTCAGCCTCAGCCTTTTTTCCATGCATGACAAACAGATCTCCAAGAAATGGGCATGCCCAAAGGCCACACGCTGTGCCACGACGCTACAGCTACACAACTGACTTGACTTCTTACTAGTGATTGCAGTAGCCAAATATTTTTCATATATGGGTGCAGAGGTTTTGATCCCCCAGTATACCAGCATGGCATATGAAAATTAGAGATGAGCCCAAGGCGTTGAGGTCTGCGGCTGACCTGACTCTTCCCCGGGGTGTCTGGCTTAGGGGATGTGTTCAGGCTCATCCCTAAACAAAAAGGCAGGACAGTTCACCTATAGTCTCGTTGCGGACACATCGCCATACATACACACACCCAAGCACACGCACACACCCATTCACACACCCTCAAGCCTCTGGCTTGCTCTGTAACATCAACCTTACATTTATTTACAGCTTACTCTGAGAAATCTGTGCAATTTCAGCCAATCAAGCTCCCAACAAACCCTATATGGCATTTTCAGTCTCTGCTTCACATTTAAACGTTGAATGTCTTTTTCAACCAACAAAACTGATGAGAAAAAGGTAGCAGCATTTATGAAAAGATGAAGGTTTATAACAACAATTAAAAAAAAAAAGGTACCATTATCCCATTACGGAGCATTAATGTAGGGACTGAACAGAGAAGCTAGTGTTTGGATAGACCATGCCACAAAACGGTAGTCACCTTTTTGTGTGCGTGTTGGATCTGAAAAGGAAAGAGCACCTGAAACATGAACAGTCCTCGTAAGCATGTGCGCTTTTTGCTTTCATTCGTGATCCTGGCAGAAGTGCGAAACTTGCTTGGTTTTTTTCTTCTCTTTTTTTCTCTCTCTCTCTTTTTTTTTTTTAATATTTTTTTTTCCTTTTTTAATTTTTTTCTTCCTTTTTTTTTTTTTTTTTTTCTCCTCTTTTTTTGGCAAAGTGCAACCACACCTGGTTACCACAGTTTTGACATGGCCGAAGGTGCAAGTGTGACGAGAAACCTCGAGTTCAGTTCAGGGTTCCCCTGCAGTTCTCAGAGCCACATAGACATGGGATTTTTACGTCCTCAATTGGAAACTTGTAGTCATAGGTAATTTCCTCATTCACGTTGATGTGCTGTTTGGAGTAGATGACAATCTTCTTTTGAGACTCCACCGTGATCACTTTAGCATAACAATTTGGCTGCAAGGGTGACAGAACAGGTAATGATTTAGGCTCCCAGTGGCCATGGCTTCCCAGCCACCACAAAATTATTCAAAGCTAAAATAGAGCAGGACAATCCTTTCCTTAGACAGCCTCAGCCATGCTTCCAAGCCTGGACCAAGGGGAAGCTGAGAAAGGGAGGCGAAGAAAGAAAACAGAGCAGCCCTCCTTGCGCCTCTCCAAAATATCCACATTCTGGTCATCTGTGGTGTAAAAGAGTCTGGACGATGCTCCACCAAGTTTGTCACAGGCTAAGAGCAGCTCAACTAATTCTTAATAATTTGGTCAGGCCGCCAAGTCTTTGAGTGTAAACTGCAGCACAGAGCAGAGGGGAAAGCAGCTCCTCTACCTGCTGGGGCAGGGAATACTTTTCCCATGTGGACACTAGAAGGAGACTATTCTCACAGAATAACAATGCTAAAATTTGGGTTGCTTTAAGGAAATATTTCTTAGATATGTTTGAAAAGTGCCTATCAGGGTCCCCCAACAAAGTCAGGAGGATTCTGAGTGCACTCTGTCTCGCTGCGCGTTTCATTTCTGAGGTCTCTCAAATCTCTTTATGCTAGTTTAGACTCTGCTTTGATCTGCTGCAGCTCATTAACGTTTAATTATAACCGTGTGACCCCCTGCTACTTCTGAACATGGCCCCAGTCAAAGTTAGCAAGGACTCAATGGCTTTATCAGCATGTCAGAGTACAATTAAATGCAAAAACATGATACTTACATTGCAGCTGTGATTAATAAACCTGGCGAAGTTTCCACATTTTGTGGCATCGATGATGGTGTCATGATCGACTCTGAACATGTAACTGCTTCCGATGCCTTCATCCTCGTATCGCTTTTCACGCATGTCAGCAATGACCTACAGTAAACCCCATATGTAGCATCAGGACACGCTGCAGAAGTGATCTGTGAGCAGAGAGCTACACAACCCTCACCTGAGCTGTGCTAGTGCCACTCAACAGATTTACAATCCCAGCAGACCTAACTGAAAACACAGAATTTCAGGACGGGCTTCTTGAGAGCCTATCTCCTAAGGATTTGTGTGCTTAGTTTCTATGGGTTGTTGAAAATCCCACCCTTGTAAGCCATATGCCAATCCTGCTTAGCTCACATAGCTAACACCTTACAGTAGGGACTCCAACTCTCACTGTCATACTCAAGCACTTCTTTCAGGGCTGGTTTTTACTCAGATTTCACCCACAGTCCATCTTACCTGCCTGATGTTCTGACCCACATATTCAATCACCATCTCATCAGCTGCAATGGGCTCCATAGCAAAAAGGCCCCAGTCATGAATATGGCTCTTGCAGAATTTTAGTTTTTTCTTCCGAAACTGCATGAAGAAAACACCAAACATGAATTAGCCACAGCACAGAAAGGGGAAGGCTGGTCCTGGGTCCAGCACCTGCAGCATGCTCCAAGCCACAAGCAGTGATGAGGTGCTTCAGCCCAATTTAGTTTCCTTCTGTCTTGCAGTGACAGGAAGGCAGGACAGAGGGTCATGGAAAGTCCTACAGAGATATATCATAGAATCGTATCACAGAATGGTTTGGGTGGGAAGGGACCTTAAAGATTATCTAGCTCCAACCCCTCCTGGCCCCGGGCAGGGATACTTTCCCCCAGCCCAGGGTGCTCCCATCCCTGTCCAACCTGGCCTTGAACCCTTCCAGGGAGGGGGCAGCCACAGCTTCTCTGGGCACCCTGTGCCAGCGCCGCGCCCCCTGCACAGGGAAAAATTTCTTCCTTCTATCTTACCTAAATCTACCCTCTTTCAGTTTAAAACAGTTACCCCACCTGCTATCCCCACCCCCCAGATCAAGAGTCCCTCCCCACCTTCCCTGTCCCCCCTTTAAGCCCTGGGAGGCCGCTCAAAGGTCTCCCCAGAGCCTTCTCTTCCCCAGGCTGAACCCCCCCAACTCTCTCAGCCTGGCCTCCCAGGGGAGCTGCTCCAGCCCCCCCAGCATCTTCGTGGCCTCCTCTGGCCCTGCTCGAGCAGCTCCGGGTCCTTCTGCTGTTGGGGGCCCCCGAGCTGGCCCCAGCACTGCAGGGGGGTCTCCCCAGAGCGGAGCAGAGGGGGACAATCCCCTCCCTGGCCCTGCTGCCCACCCTGCTCTGGGTGCAGCCCAGGGCATGGGTGGTTTCTGGGCTGTGAGCCCACATTGCTGGCTCAAAGTCAGTTTTCCACCCAATAATGCAGGGCTGCTCTCAATCCACTCCTTGCCCAGCCTGGATTTGTGCTTGGGATTGCCCTGACCCATGTGCAGGACCTTGCACTTGGCTTTGTTGAACTTCATGAGGTTTGCATGGGCCTGTCTCTCAAGCCTGTTGAGGTCCCTCTAGATGGCATCCCTTCCCTCCAGTGTGTCACCACACCACACAGGTCAGTGTCATCAGTGAACCTGCTGAGTGTGCACTGAATCCCACTGTCCATGTTGCCAACAAATATGTTAAACAGCACCAGTCCCAATACCAACCCCTGAGGAACGCCACTCGTCGTTGTTTTCCACTTGGATCTCAAGCCATTGACCGTGACTCTCTGAGTGCAACCATCCAGCCAATTCCTTATCCACTGAGTGGTCTGTCTGTCAAATCCACGTCTCTCTGATTTAGAGACAAGGATGTCATGTGGGACAATGTCAAATGCTTTGCACAAGTCCAGGTAGATGACGTCAGTTGTTCTTCCCTTATCCACCCATGCTGTACCCCTGCTGTAGAAGGCCACCAAATTCATCAGGCACAATTTGCCGTAAATGAATCCATGCTGGCTGTCACCAATCACCTCTTTATTTTCCATGTGCCCTGGCATGGTTTCCAGGAGGATCAGCTCCATGATCTTGCCAGGCACAGAGGTGAGACTGACCGGCCTGTAGTTCCCTGGGTCTTCCTTTTCCCCCTTTTAAAAAATAGGGGTTATGTTTCCCCTATTCCAGTCAGCAGGAACTTCGCTAGACTGCCATGACTTCTCAAATAAGGTGGATAGTGGCTTAGCCACTTCATCCACCAGTTCATCCAGAGTTGCAGTACTTGGGTTTTTATCACTGACCGCACACTGAGGAGAGCAGACCCACTGAGTCCATTGGTCTCTGTTCTGCATAACCCTGATGGTTCTGACTAGAGCTCAAGCTCTGTAATCATCATATACTTATTTATAGCCATTTATCAGTCTCAGTTTTCCCTGTGACTGCTCTATTCCTATTTCTTCAGGTAAATTATTTGTGTAATACGTTGTATGAAGTTTTATTGTTGTAACAAGTTGTGTTACATGGAAATACTGGAGAGCCAGGTACCATTCAATCCTCTGGCACACACAGCAGTGTCCAATGCTGAGATGATCATCACCAAGGTGAGACCAAACTGGCAGAAAGTCCCCTGCCCTGGCCTCAGCCTGCTCCCAATCAACCCCTGCGCAAAGCAGCAATCCATGGGGTGACCTACCTTGAGCTGGTTGAACTTGAGCAGGTCACTGTCACAGCTACCAGTGAAGGAGGAAAGGAGCCTGCGTTGCTCTGACCGCCTCTCGGAGCCAGCCCGGGTGGAAGCATGAGGTTGGGCAGGGATGCTCATACCCTGAGAGGACAAATGGGTGATCAAAGCTGACCCAATGGACCCAACACCCTGCAGCCTCCCTGCGAGTAATTCCTTGTGCTACAAAACATCACCACAGAATGCGTGGCCTCTGAGAACATCCCACATCAAACACTAACACCTCCCTAGCAGCTCCCGGACGACCAACTCGACACAGGCATAGCAACAGCTTCACCTCCCTCCTTGCCAAAAGGTGTGACACACTGCATGTGATGCTGTATAAAACCAAATCCCATTCACACCCCAGCAGTCAGCGGAGGACCTGTCCTCACCTGTGTGTCGGCTGGAGGCTCCTCGGCAAAAGCTCGGCTATTGTTGAGGTATTTAAGTTTGTCCTTCTTATCAATTTTGTAATAGCCTTCACTTCGTGCACAGCCCGTCACATGCTCCCGCATCCCATCATCCCGCTTCTTTTTCTTGGGGGTAGAAAAGCTAGTAGGTGGAAAGAAGTTAAGGAGAAACATGGCCACCAGTGGATATCAGACAAAACTTGTTATAGCTACATGGAGCTAATGCCAGGAGCTTAGAAAATCAGGAAGGTTTTGGGGGGGGGGGGGTTGCAAAAAATAACAATACTATTGAAAAATAAAAAATCATCACTGAAGCCCACATGCCTACAGGAAAACCAAGCATCATCTTTCCTTCTTAGCTGCACGCTTTGGGAAACTGAAGTAAAGAGATAATGAAAATTTAAACATAAAAAGGTTAAGCTGTCAAGAGAAACCTGTTTGAGAAAGGATTCCCCCACAGCACCCACTACGTACACAGACAGCAGCTGCCCAGCCATCTGGTTGTACCATTATCTTTGTCTTGAGTGACACGCTTTTGTTCTACCTCCAGAAACTCCCTGCAGCCACCCCAAGCTCTGAAGACCCCGCGCTGATCTCACGGCAGGGACCACCCCCCCAACTAGGGCTAGAAGCAGCGCAGATGGGCAAGAAACACTCCTCAGCCCAAAGGGCTTGGAGTCAGACGCTGCTCTCACCAGCCTCAGTAAATCAGCTCCTTCAGACCCTGATGGGGAGGGTAAGACCCTGTGCAGATGTTTCAAACACCACTGTCCTATCAGTTAAGAAAACCTGCAGCTGGCTCGGCAAGGACTCACTGCATTGAGCAGGCAGAAGGCACCTCCAGGTCTCTGGCTTCTGGAAGGACAGTGGAGCTGTACTACTGGCAGCTCAGCCCGAAAACACAGCCATGACGCCTGTGATGGTTGAGATCTACCCAAAAAATGCTCCCTGAGTCAGAACACATCCTTAACACCAGATAATTAAAGCTAAGGGACCACAAAAAGCATGATATGATGGCCTTGAAATCAAAGTGCTGAGGTGTGAGCTCGCTGGAAAGACGGTAAACCCTGCAGGTGCTTCATACCTATCGTGCAGTGTAGCACAGGGCAAACCAGCAACAGGCTGCAGTGGTTTAAAAAGTGACAGTAAATTTGCTGTTACAATAATCCTTATCAACAGTGGAACAGATTTCAAGTATTTCCACTACATAAGTTGCCAAATGCAAACACATTTGAGCACACGATCACAGGTAAGCCCTACCCATTCTGCCTTCCACTGGCTGCGGTCCCCCACCATTGTGGGGCCAATTACTCCTGCCTTGGAACTGGTTTGGTTCTGGAACTGCTTCCCCAAACGGGGCAAACGTAGACTAAGAATTACTGGGGATGATGCATATCATCATCTTTTTAGAATACTTCCTTCAAACAACTAAATAAATCTATTTCAAGACTATTGTGCTGGTATGAAAAGGCAGAAAATTATAAATTTAATCTTACATGTTGCTCATGAGATGCAGACAAAGAAAGGATTAAAACACACAGTTCAGCACTGAGCTTCAACTTGCTTTTTGTGAGTATCACATCACTGACTATTTTAAGTGGTTTGGGCTTTTTTGCATTTGCTTTTGTGCCTTGCAGGGATTAAGAGATGAGATATTTTAACTCCCCACGATCTCTAGCAACACATGAGGTGGTGCATTTGTCTTTAACATATAAATCCACATATCCTTCCTGAAAACATTACTAGAAAGTTCTCAGGTTATGAGAACAGCCTTTTAAGCTCTGTCCTGGAGATCACTCTTGGTGGCTGTACACATGTAGAGCCTTGTTGTGAGCCAGCTTGTGTGTCCCAAAAATGCTCCCGAAGATTCAAAGCTACAGCCAACGCTGCCAATTACCAGATCATGGGCAGGGAGGGACGGGGGCCAGACCCTGCCCCGCCAACACCAGCCGAGCTCCTCGCTGCAGCACTAGCAGTGTGTTCCCCCATCCAGCCCAGGGCCGTGTCTGTCCCTGATGTGCCGCTTAGAAACCATTGCTTTTATTAGTATTTCAATCTCAAATCAAGTCAAAGCTGCTAGCACCACTAACTCATCATTTTGGGCACAGATGGTGAGATTATTTTTACAGCAAGTTTTAGCCCCAAGTTAAAGCCCTATATGTGCAGACTAGAAATTCCACAGGCAAACTGAAAAAAAAGTCTGGTTTAAATGCAGACAGAAGCTTCTCAAACTAACAAGGAAATCTCCCCAGAAGAGGTGCATACAGATTTTCCCTGCAGTCCTAGATTGAAAATGCAGCAAGAACAGCCACTTCTGCAGTATTTTTGTATTGCAGCTTCAGGGAATAAAACAGTCTAAAGTTCCCTGCTGATATAAGCAATTGCTATTCTAGTAAGCAAATGCTTCTTCCACCAATAAATTTAGTCTTTTGCACTGTAAGTCCTACGCAATGACCATCTAGTGCATCTTACACGTGTGGTATAACACAGAGCGCCAGTGAGAAAGGATATAAGGATGGAATACCCACAGGGTGTCATTGAGCCAGTCCATACCATTGTCCTGCTGTAGCAAGCGGTCATATGTGATACACATGAATTTGATATCTTCCTCATCTATGCCTCCGTTCCAAATATCATACAAAATGGTCATCTCCTCAAACTCAGAGCGTGGCCTGAACTGAGGCCGGGGTGGGGAATACTCAGGGGAAGGAATTACAGGGAGGTCCTCAGGTGTCTTCTTCTGCCTCCGCCACTGTCTTTTAGGTTTCACGTGAGCTTCTTCTTCCTTGAAGTCTTCATTCCACTGGTTCTCCAGTTCCTTAAATGGCAGTTTCTCTGCAACTGTTTCAGCCACTATCTTCTCGTGGAAACTGTCATTCCTGAAGTCCAGGGTGACGGCTTCAGGGTCTTTCAGTCCATAGAAAGCATCAGGATGTCCACTCAACAGGTCTTTGCCCACAGCACTTTCCACCAAGGCCACTGGCACAGGAGGAGGTTCTATGGTTTTGCCCGAATACACATCCAACGAGAGGACAGAAGGTGGTGACCGTTTTGGCCGACCTGGCCTTCTTTTGGGAAGAACAGAAGGTGGTGGTGGAGGAGGAAGAATAGAAGCACCAGTGGGTACTTCTGGTGAGAGCAAAACAGATTTTACTTCTGTCTTGCATTCCTCAATGGGCATTCTTCCATCTCCATGCATGCATGGCAGGGCTGCTACAGGTATTGGCTCATCAGGTGGCAAACCCATGTCCGTGTGGAAATCTGCTTGGGGCGGGCTGGCAAAGGGGATGGGGGAAGGAACACTATTCATGCTGAGCGTAAGGGAAGCACCAAGAGGTTCTTTAAAGGGTTTCTCATCTAGCTCATCCTCTGACTGTTTCTTGCCAGACAGAAGGCAAGGAATGGTAGCACCAGCCTCTGGGAAAGTAGGCGTGAAATTGAAATCTCTCCCAGGAGTCCGAGGAATGCCACTGTTAATGCCAGGAGATTGGGATGGGTAGGAAAAGGGGCTTCCTGGGACTTGAGGGGAACTGAGGGTCAAGCTGCTTCCCGTAAGGGGAGCATCACTTCCTGGCGTGGCTGGAACAGTGTCCGTGCTCTGTGACTTCGCAAGGGGGTGTGAAGACTTGGCCAAAATGTCCCGCCCAGGAGTCCTAGGAATCTCCTCTTCCACAGACGTTTTGGTCACCATTAATTGTTCAGGGAACTTTTCTGGAGGGACTAAAGATTCTTCCTTACCAGGAGTCGATGGTAAGGGAAGCATGGAGGATGGCACCTTGTGGGCTGGAAGCAAAAGAGTATCAGTCTCTGAATGGATTATCACCTCCCGTCCAGGTGTGCGAGGCAGCCGGTCATCTTCCTCCACTGCAGAGAGCAGTTTTGTTTTAACACGAGCTTCTAAGCTGCTGTCGTCAGGCTTGCTGAAGAAGCTGCTTTTATTGGGCAGAGGTTCTCCAAAGACTCCCACTGGACTCGAGAGACAGAGCGTCGCCTCCTCATCTTGAGATTCAGGCTTTGGACCTTCCTGTACCTCTGACTCCAGCATGGTAGTGGGTTCGGTCTCTTCCTCTGAAAGGGGGAAAAGAGAGGAGAATCAGGAGCTTTGCTTCCACTCAGTTACTTGCCACTTGCCAGTAAAGGCATGTTTAAGATGCCGCAATTACAGAACAGCTCAATTCCATTGGGAGGCTTTAAAAACTCCAATGCTTTACATCTTGGAGGCACAGAGTGTGGAGTAATTAGATGCTACCACAGACATCCCTAATGGACCATAAAAAAAAATGCACTATTAATTTGAGGATTAGCTACAACAGGGCCAGAACAAAGGTTTTCTGCTTTCAAAACCCTTGACCACCTTTCGTACAGATATAAAAAGAATTAGTGGATTGTGGGGCAAGGACTTCGGAAGGAGAGCTGTCAGAGTCCCAAGCTATCATGATGCTTTTCTAATGTGGGAAAGTAAACTAACTGCAAGGCCAAGAAGCACCCTCAGCTCTCCGAGGAGGGAGCAGCAAAGTGAGGAGTGTAACACTCTTGAACAACACATGAAGGAAACGGGAAGCCCTTGTAATGAATGAGGAGACACTCAGATGCTATCAATGAGGCAATTTATATGCTGCTCTCTCTGCAGCAGGCTCATTTGTCTGGAGTTTATTTACCCCCTTAGGGCCAGGGCCAAAAGGAATCGACAGTGAATCTTGTTAGGCAGCTCAAAATAACATTTTCAAGTGGGAGAGCAAAAGGAGGTGAAAATGACTGAAGAGTTGGAAGGGAAGTGTTCCCCATTTGTGCTGAACAAACTGGAGAGTCACTGGAGAAGGGTCCGATCCCTGTAACTCCTGTACAACCAGGCTGGGCTGCACAAGAACAATGCTGCAGTTTGAGCTTGTTCCAACAGCTTACCTAGAAAGCTCATTCCACACGTCAAGGTGCCCTAATGCAGGTCCCCTCAAATTTATGTCCTTTCTGTCCTTTCTGATCTGTTCTAGAAAGGATCTGTGTAAAACAGGTTATTCTTTGCCCTGTTCAGTTTAACATTTTGCCTCTTTATGGCTTGCAGATTTCATGGCAGTCAAGGAGTGATAGCTTGTGCAGGGACTGGACTTGCAGCTCTCCAAGTGACAAAATACTGCCCAGTCCTCACACACCAGTCCCGCCCAAGGCTCACACACTAGATGTGCTCGCCCTGTTGGCTCCAGGTTTTAACTTTTTAATTCCTCCCTAGCTGCAGAGTTTGTCAAGCTTTATGCATCTCACTCCTGTTCTAGTAAAAGGTTTCTAATTTCCTTGAGTTAAATACAACCCTTGAACAAAGACCATTTCCTTCTTCCAGAAAATGAGGGAGTATCACTTTTTTAAAAAGGACTAAGTAAAAAAAAAAAAAAAACCAAACAGAAAACCCCCTCACAAATAATAGTATTAGGAAGCAGATATAATTCTAAGACTCCACTCACCTGCCCCATATAGCTTCCCAGTCACATACTGCTTCAGTATTAAAATCAAAAGGCGCCAGTAGTGACTCATTAAGCATAGATTCCTGTTCTGTTTTAGCAGCCATGGCTTTTCTATCTTGAGCTTCAGCCACCACACCATCCAATCAGTCACCCTCAGACGATGACAACTGTTCAGCTCCTGTAGGACACTAACTAAGCTGGTCCAGGATAAGATTCTGGATACAACAACCACAGTATTTTTAGTAGCAGATGGCTTGTGTAGAGCTCCTTACTAGGAAGGAAAGTTCAGCACAGACCTCTTTCCCTGTACAGATAACCCCTAACCTAGAGCCAAGACCAGAGGAAGAAAGAGAACAAAGGAAATACAAAACCATGCATATTGGATGCTGTGAGAATACTGTACTTGGAAATGTGACAAAAAATGCCAAACCATATGGTAGGGCATACCTGGCCTACAGATGGGAGACAGAGCGAGTTTTGTCTCCTGGTCTCTTTCCATAACCAAGTGTTTCAGTGTTTCAGCAGCAATAGATGCCTCTGGGACTTCACCACATTCGCTTTCCCCTGCCTTGATTTCTTCCATGCCTTCATCTTTCACTGCCAAACTTGACTCTGTGAGTCCTGAGTCTGCTACATCCATGTAGACATCCACAGGATACAGATCCAGAATAGTCTCCCTCTCATCATCAGGAAGCTCATGCCCAGCAGGCTCATGCTCAGTCTCAGCAACCATGGCTTCTCTTTCTTGATCTTCAGCCACCTCTTCCTCCTCTTCTTCCTCTTCTTCCTCCTCATCTTCATCATCATCATCCTCATCTTCATCATCTGAGTCTGAACTCGACTCAAATTCAGAGGAGTCCTCACTTTCATCAGATGATTCAACTTCAGCCTTCGAAGACGAGGGACTTGCTACATCTACAAAAAGAACAAATTACCATTAGTTCCACTTTCTGACTTCATTAAACAATCAGGGTCTACTACAGGAGCAAATATCACTTCCATACTGTAACAGCATGGAAACAGCATCAACAGCAGTGTGTGGGTTTGAAGGAGTCGCCTCCCAGTTTATTTTTGGAGAGACTTATAAACCATGTATTTAGATGCTCACAACAATCACCACACAACAGGCAGTTCCATGAGCAGCAGAGCTAGCACTGCCTGGTACCTTGCCCACATGGGTCTCTTGCTGGACTGCATCGTTACTGGAGTAGTACTAAGATTTTCTGCTGCCTTCATGCACAGCTTTAAAATGTGGAAACTACCAGCTTCCGGAGCAGGAACTGATTAACAGGACAGAAAGTTATTGGTGGCTGAATATCTCCTGTTTGAAATCTGGTCCCTTCTCCTCCCAGTCACACAGGTTTCATAAAATAAGCACAAATTTAGCTGGCATTAAGACCTCTGCCCCTGTCAAGTTGGGCTGAGACCACTCAGGGACTGGAGAGCTATTGCAAAGGGACCCATAGACTAAGGGATGGTGGAAGCCTCACAGATAACAATTAAAAATACCTGCATTCATTATCTTGTGTAAAACTGCCCTTCAGTGAAAGAATGTGCAAAAATATAAAAAAAAAATCAGCTCACAAGTGCAAAAGGGAGACCACACCTGACCCAAAGTCTATGCTTGCTGCTTCTGTTGGAACTGCTTACCCTCCTCGGAGTCCTGCTCCTCCTCCTTGTCACTTGTGTCTATGCCTGTCTCCTCCTCCTCATCTTCATCCTCATCATCCTCTTCATCATCTTCATCCTCCTCATCATCTTCATCTTCCTCCTCATCCTCCTCTTCCTCCTTTGCAAGAAAGCATTGCCAAAAATGAACAGTGTCTGATGCTGAGACCTGGCTATCACTGTAGTAACCACCAGCAACTCTCAGGGACGCTGATCAGAGAACCTGAAGAGGGAATAACCTTACAGAGGTTCTCTTAGGACAGTCCCTAATAGGAGCGCTCGTGTTCTAGAGAAGGTAACTGGCATCTGGAAATACTAGGCCACCTTTTAATGACAGACTACATTCAAAACTTCAGTCACAAACCAACACACCTTGCCAGGTGCTGCTTTCACCAAGTCTCCCTCTTCTTCCTGCTCCTCTTCCTTCTCTGAGGATGACTCTTCTTCTTTCCCTGATGTCTCATCTCCCTCTTCTCCCTCACTGTCAAGCTCCAGCGGCCTTGCTGGTCGCCGCCTCAGCCCCACTGCTTCCGCATCCTTCTTTGACAGGTCAGATGTTGTATCAGAAGCATCCCTGTCCCTCTCCGACTCTGGTGAGCAAAAATAAGAAGGAAATAGCCATCAAATATCTTGCAAGAGGGCAAGAGTTGACTACATAATGGAAACTTTTTCTTTGTGAAGATCAAAGTTAGGAGCAATGTGCCCATGTAGTGTGAGTCCCCAGGCTTACAAGAGCATACTAATTTCACAGTGCAAGTTAGGATGAGACTGGATGCAGGGCACTGAAATGCCAAGGATGACAAAATGAGGTTGGCCAAAGCTGACAAACTATAGGCAGAGCAGCTAGGAGATGTGGTATGACTGAGGTCAGAACAGGTAAGCCCAATTTAATGCCTTTTTTTTTGTTTAAGTGCTTTACAAAACCCTGCTTCTGTACTTTGGCTTCAACACCAGCTGTGCCATAAAGTTGATTCAGAAAAACAATGAACTTGAATCCACTTTTTAAGGCAAAACAAAGGGTACTCAAAGCTTTGTGTTATCTCTACTCTTCCCTGCCTCCAGGAAAAAAGGTTAAAATATTTTCAAATAGATTTTTCTGGCAAATAACTTTGTTTTGTTTTTAAAATCAAATGCAGGGCAAACTGTCTCTTATGTGCTTTCTCCCATAACGTACTCAGTGAGCTGCAAGCATGCCCCTGGAACAGTCTGTGAACTCATCTGAGCTCCCTCTACTGGGTGACCAGCTCTGCATCAGCAGAACTAAAATATGTTATGAGTTATTTATAAAACATGGGTCTTAAATTTCCCGCCAGTGAATTTAAGATAACTGAATCCAGAGGAAACATCTCCCAGCTGATCAGTGTTGTGAGAAGCAGGGTTTTAGCTCAGATCCCTGACTCTGTGTCTAACTGTAAGCACACTGCTGTGAAGTTTAAAAGAATTCAGCTTGCATGTGGTTTGCATCTACTCTTGTGTTTCAAACAAATGTGCTTTGCAAACCTTCATCTTCATCATCGACAGAAGTAGAAGGCCGGATTCTCTTCTGATCTCCTGCTGAGGCAGCTTCAGGTGGCTCCTTTCTTTTCACCTGAACAAAAGACACAATTAGCATTTCTAAAAGTTTAGAAACAGCTGAAATCAACTTCTTAAGCAAATTACTACTGCTTTACTTTGCCATGGTGACTTACACCCAGAAACCACGGGCCACTTCCCCAGCACTTGATCCCTTTATTTGCTTGCAAACAGAATTTCATTGTGAATGAAATTCTACCCCTTCAATTTGCATCAAAACACTCAGTATCAGCATGGTGCATGTCATCACTTTGAAGATGACAGAGAAAACCCTTGACAAATCCATGTGTCTGAGATGTAGCAGAACAGAAAGAGAGCTTGAGCCTATGCCACCTTATCAAGAACCTCAAAGGAAGTTTTATTCTCAATGAAGACTGCAGAATCTCTTATCCCAAACCTTTACTTGCACCTTCTGTGCATTCAAAATCCTAATTTCAGGGAAGCCCTCCACCCTCCCCCACCCCGTACTTTTTTTAAGATACTTTTCATTTTTTATGCAAATGTCTTTAAAATAGGTGACCCTATGCTTACAAGTCTGATTCTGTAAACTCACATGAGGCAGAGAACACTTTTAACCAAACTTCAGGTGAGACTCAGCTGCCAAACTGCAAGACATTCTAAGCAAAGAAATAACTGTGTAAAGCACTACGAGCATAAGCATGTTTTTACAATCATGATGAAATGCTGTGTCCTAAACACAGGCAAATGTCCCATTTACCTTGCAGAGCAGGAAGATTCTTTACAGACCATTCACACATGTGGTAGATGAAAAGCTAAGGCTGGGAGAAAGGATCCTTGCTCTTACAGTGTACTGGTGGGTTACGACTGATGCTGTCAGAAGCAACCCCATAAGTGAACACAGAGTGGGGCTATCAGCCCGTGAGGCTCTGGGGCACAAACCTAGAGGTCTGTCCTCCTAATGCTCCTTTAGGGAATGTTAGCATAATGAAGACAGATCTTTGTTTTTACCTTGAAGGATGGCAACCGGATGGCCCCTCGTAACCCAATGCCCAAGCCGATTCCCTCATATCCCAGGCCTTCTCCTTTGTTCCAGTTCTCCAAAAGACAAGATGTGATTCGATCCTTCGGCTTTGGTTTTTCCTCCAGTTCTCCTCCAGACTTCACTGGAGTGAGAGACGCCTGCAACAGAGAAAGTACACTTGAGAGGGAAAGTTTCCTGGGAAGCACACAAATTCTGGAAACCATTTAGACAGTTGAGGTTCGTGAAGTATCACTGGCTTGCCCAGGCTTAGGTTTCTCTGAAGGCAAGGGCATTTGAAGGTGCACCACATGGCCACACACACTTGAAAGGGAGAAGGTGCAAGAGCTCTTTTCGATAATGAGACCTTTCCATCTCTGAGAAGCCTTCTACCCTTTGTATTTCAATACGTTATTTTCTCTGCACAAGGCACTAAAACTGATTAAGACAAAAGTGCTGGGACTCCCAGAACAGTGGCTTAGCATGGGACACTAAGTGATCTCGCATTTGGAGCCGTCATGCTGGCAGGTAGCAGAGCAGACACTTCTGCTTTCTCCACTCAGTGTTTTAAAATATGATCTTAATTTTCTTCATGTGCAGCTTAACATAGGCCCAAGTACTTCACAAGAAAGGACAAGAGAAATTAACAGACTCATTAGCCCCCATGGCTCATTGAAGGTCTCTCAAGTACCTGGTGCGGGGACCATAGTGACCACTTTCCGAAAGGCCAGAATCCAACGCAGATGCTAGAAGCAAAGGCCATAAAAAGGAGAGATGAAAGGGGAAGAAAAAGTGCAAACATGAACCCAGGACTTGGTAGCCCAAGGGAACACATCTCTCTACCCAGGCAGAAGCTACTAAGTGCCAACGAACAGCTACTCTACAAAGGTCCTGAACTCTGAAGGGAAGCTAAGGAGCTGGGATATACCACCACCCCCAAACTCCCAAACCTTGCAGGAGCCCATCTGATCTCGTGACTGTTTTGTGAGAAATAGAGCTACACATACACCTCTTACAAATAACTCAGGCATGCTTTAGGTAAGTTAACCTAACACTGTGTTATCTACTTTCATTGGCTAACCCACACAGCAGAAAGCAACTTCAGACATTCTAGTTGGGAAGGTCTTTCTTCTTTCTAGTGTAAGGCACAATATAGTGAGTCAAAAAAATCACACACATCCCTGTGCTTGCTTAGCAACCACAGCCCAAGTCCACAAAAACTGACAGAAGGCTCCAGTCCTTGGAAACAGGAAAATCAAAATATTTAGGCAAAACACCTAGGGGTCTACAAAACCTGGTAACTAGACACAGAGCCTCATCTCTGCTCAGCCACAACAAACCCCTTTTCATTGGAGCTGAGGTGTGAAATAAGAACAGGAATTCAAACCTCAGCAGCCGTGGAGAACTTCACGCACGGTGGCATGCCAGGCTCTTCTTGAGCAAAGGGACCTGGAGGTAATGTTCACTCACATCAGCCAGTGGTGTAACACCGTCTAGAAGTCGGTTTCTCTTACAGACATTAACAGAGCTAATTTGCCATAGCTGGCTGTAATCACCGAAGCGGAAGTCTAAGCTCAGCTCTCCTGCTAATAAAGGACAAAACTAATGGGAATATCAAGCAGAGAATCCAGGCGACAGCACTCCGTGGCCAGGGATGGCTGGTTATTTCCTGGCACTCTGCTTAATGCATCTTACTCAGGCTTTCACACCTAAACCCATCACGAGATGCAGGAACAGGGAAAAGCCTTCCCCTAGCTTAGGTAGACAAGGTCCTTGGTACATGCTGCCTTCCCTAGCAACACACTCCTTTGCAGCTTTCACCCCACACATTTTCCATCCTATCTGATCAAGCTTTACCTTGAGGACAGGACACCTTTACCACCTTGATCTGTGGTGTCCACCCTGAGCTTTCCCATCCTTTACCTATAGCATGATATTTCTTGGCAGTCAACCAGCTGCCCCAGTCAATTCCTTTGAGGGAATGTAGCAGCCACAATGCAGAGGAAAGAGAAGCAAGACACAGGAGGTGACAAGTGTGTTGCCTTCTTGTGCCTCACTGAAGGTTCAGGGCCTGCCAACAGCATTGTGTAGATAGTATTTGCTGACCTACTAAACTTGAACATTGTTGGTCATTCAGGGGAAAAAAGAAACCCACAAGGCTTCCTGCTCTTATGCTTGAGGAAGGTCACAGAGATAGCAGACCTGCAAAGTCTCCAACCAAAGAGGGACAAATCTACTGTAGGAACTGGGATACAGTGGAGCTCATGCAATTCCAAGATGAACTTTATCTCATCAGTGATGTAACAGGAGGCCTGCTGCAGCTAGATCATCCAAGGATAGGAGAAATTAACAGATAGTCTCTCTCCCTACAAATCTGCCTCATTCATTTCTAAAGAAAAAAAGATGTAAACAAGCGTATATATTTTTTTACTTACACTTCCAAACCTCTGAAAATAATATAATTTCTTTCACTACTGTCAATTGGTAAGGAAAAATATGAGGAGCTCCAATTAAAACTGTTAGGAGGGAAGAAATAGGGAAGGAGGGCTTGTTTTAAAGCGTCATTCAGCTCAAACAGTGCCTGGAGGTCTTGGTCCATTCTAGAAAAATCAGTGTGATGTCAAAGTATGTGGGGAACTGACCTCCACCTGTCACTGAGGAGCCCAGCTGGTTCATCCTCACATGAGCATAAAGACACTAGCAATAGAAAGGTACAGTTTAAGCCAAATACTCATATTTTGTTTTCCTTTAACAAAAGCGGGCAGCTTATGACCGAGAAGGAAACCTGTCCCACACCAGTGTCAGAGTGCCACATCCTAGCAAAAAGGAGGGTCTGAAATCTGTAAGATTTTTCTGCATGTGACAGTAACACATGGCTTGGCAGGCGCTTCTCCAGGCAGTGCCCTGAAGCAGTGCTGGTTCTGGCATTTCTGTTCCTGGACAGAAAGCACAAGTGTTTTTCCATGCAGTAATTTCATATTTTCAATTAGACCGCTCACATCCAACATAACCTGTGGCAAGGACTATGGCAAGCTGCTGTGGTATAGTCAGCTTTCCTTCCCAAAGTGGGTTACAAATTCCAGGTGAGGGAGGAACATGCTAAATCCAGCCATAGCTCAGGATATAAAAGAGCCTGAGCAGCCGCTGAAGATCTGCCTCGTCTTGCTTCTGCTGCTTCACTGCGGATGTTTGGTTTAAAATAATTTCTGGGGTACTTCAGTTGCTGCTTTTGCAACTGTTTGCTGAATCTGTTTTCCCTCACTGCCCTGGAAACTCAGGGACCTCCTCCAAAATTGTCAGCACACGCTCGCTGGTAGGAGGCAGAAGCTCTGAGCATTAGTCAGGAGGAGAGGGACTGGGTTTCTTGCTGCATGTCACGCCAGCCAGCTCTAAGCCAGAGCAAATTACACTGTCATAAAACAGCTGTGAAGCAGCAGCATTACCAACCTCTCTGGAAAGCCAAGGAGCTCTCCCAGACACTAAAGTTAACATGCAACTGGCTTACAAAAGCAGGTAGTAAATATACTGCTCTGAAAACTGGCATCTGAAACAGAAGATGTATCTGCAGGTTGTGGTTTGATTTGTTGCTTTATTTTTACAAAATTTAACAGTAATTTTGAGACTTGCATGAACCTTTCTACAGTGTTACCTTTTTTTTGGTAGTGACAAATTCACCACATATTACATTACAGAGCTGTTCACTGGCCAAGGTACACTTTAAATTGTCTGAGAAAGGATCAGACTATTCATGCAAAGTTGTTTTCTTAACTAATTCCTGAAACTCCTAGTGTATTTGGCCAATGTCAGCCTTTGAGTTAATTGCTGCTGCATACATGCACTAAGGAGGCAAGAGGAATGCAGAGAACTGGAAATACCCCAAAATCTCATCACACAAAGTGGGGAACACAAAATAGCAGCTTGGTGGTTTCAAACACTCCTGTTGCACCTGACTTCAGGTTTTTTGGATCTAAAGTTCAGCTTCCTCTTCGATGCAAGAAGCCCTTGCACATTCATCTCCTGATTTTGGGGTCATTTGGTCATTTCCTCCTACAAATCCCTTCTTGGAGGCAGTCAGCAGTGCCCCAGACCACCCCAAAAAACAGCCCTCATCAGCTAAACTTTTCAAATTTCAGGCCCTGGAAATACTGCACTGAGGGGGAAAAGGGAAAGGAGATGAAGAGAAGGGAATAACCCTGGGCTTTTGAGGTGTAAGAGCAGGCCCACCACCATTCTTGAATGTCTTCCTGAAAGGAGCACAGTGGAGGGGACTCCGTAAGGGCAGCTAGCCTCATCCTGTGAGTACTGCTTGGTGGACTTCAGCTTTATCAAGAGCATGCAAGCCCCCCTGGCACAGAAAGTCTGCAAACACACACCACAGGGCTGCAGTGACACTCAAGGAGGTCACCTTGCCTGTGACCCTACCCTAAGGCAGCAGTGGCTGCAGCAATGGCCTTCCTCAGACGCCTGCATAAGGACATTACAGCTCTCTGAAACGCAGTTGGAGAAACAGCTCGTTTGCAGATCCCTCCTGGATCATGCTCCAGAATGGCCGGTGCATCCTGCTGTGATGAACCAAGCAGCCACACAGGCTGGTTTGAGCAATGCGCTGCCAAAGATGAACATGCTCTCTGAGACCCTCGCAAGGCACAAGCTGCACTCTGTCCCTCACAGAGAAAAGCCTGCCCTGAGGTGGTCCCAAAGCTGGAGGAGATGAGGAGGAAGAGAACCACCCCAGAGCACAGGAATGACACTGAGAACTAAACACTTCTTCCTCAGGCCCACATTCAAATCAGCAGGATGGTGAGAGAGAGGAGCAGTTCACCTCCCTGGTGAACATTTATTGCTCCACTCATGTTAAGAGATAACTCCACACAAGGTACCTCCATCAATGACTAGGAAAGACTAAAATTCCCAGTCAATGTTTGTTCTGATGGCAAAGCAGCGAAATGCCTGCATATATGGAGTGACACCATGGAAATAAGCCAGGCTTAATATCTGGGTGCTAATCTGTCCTGAGGCAGGTAACCTCTAGTGACTGAGCACCTTCCAGATACTTGTGGGCTGAGGTCTGCTGCTCCCAGCACACACTCCTGCCACCTGCCTCAGCACAAAGACCAGCCCTGTGGGGAGGCATGGCAGCAGGTAAGGGACAGGGACATGCACGCCTCCCATCTAATTTCAGCAGCCTCAAGCTATGTGGTTTCTCACAGAAAAACTATTCTGTAGCTTTATTTTTTGCTTCTATTTTAGTTACTGTAAAATTTTGGGGGTTGTGGTTTTTTTTTTTTTTAAAGTCAGTTCCAGGCCCATGACCTGGCCACAAGCACTACAAACAGTTCTCCCTGGGATCCAGCACAGAGTATGTGGAAGCCTACCTTTGCCAGACGTTCCTTCTTGTCCCACCAGTCATCAAATGCCCGAAATGCTACCACTTCAACCATCTTCCGGTTCAGGTCCCTTTTCATGATAGCTTTTAGTTCCTTCACTATGACCAGGAGGACTCCATCCACAGTGGCTTTGTGGGGATCTTCCTTCTTCGGCTCATAACCCGGTGGTGGAACCGAGGGGTCAAACTTGGGCAGTGGTGGCCACTGCTGTCCACGACCAAGAGCTGCTCCCATCGAGAAAGGGCGGTATGGCGGAAGATTCACAAACTGCATCCGACCCGTCATGAAAGGTGGATACTGGTATGTGTTTTGTGCCTGCATCATGCGGCTCAGCATCTGAGTTTGCATCTGGAAGGACATTGGCATGCCACCCCACTGGTTGCCCAAGACACTTATCATATCCACTTGCATGACAGGGAACATGCCGGGATGGAACGGAGGAAGCGGAGGCAAGATATGAGGCGGAGGGACCCCAGGGGGAGCAGGGAGAGGAGGTGGGGGGACGGTGACAGCGGGGTGAGTGGGTGGAGGTGGTGGAGGTAGCGGCGGAGGCATCGGGAAGCCTGGCTGTGGAGGTGGTGGAGGAGGAAGAGGAGGGAATCCCGGTGGTGGCATGGGGGGAATTGATGGGGCCATCACGGCCGTGTTGCTGACAGAGGAGTTCACCACAATGGTTTTGGCACATTCCGCACTGGTGATGGGCGCAGGGTTGGTCTCATCGTCAGAGATTTCCATGTCCTCCCCTGAAGAATGCTGACCCTGCAACAAAAGACAGAGAAAAGGTGAGGAGCACATTCGTTTTACATTAGATACCACAGCGCTGGCTGCTTCAAACAAAAGCTAAGTTTAACACACGTTTTAATTGGGAACGGAGAAAAGCGAGCGATGCTCTGAAAAGACAGGGCCCATTGAGCAGCTGGTGCCTATTGAAGCTTTTCTCTTCCATGTCAGACCTCAGGAAGCAGAAAAGTAAAAGCTTTCTAAAAGAGCATCAGTACCAACTGAACAAAAACCTCAGCTTCTATGCAATAGGAGGAATTGCTCCTGTGTTTGGTGAAATACACGCAATTCAAATGTCTTTCACTGCAAGATACAATATCCCTTATTTGTATCTAATACCGACAGGTGCATTACACCATGAGTTTTTATTCCTTATTTTTTACCACACACAAAGAATCTCCCTGCTTTTAAATTATAACCCGTGGCTCATTTGCTGTCAACTCTTAACCTCTAATTGTGGGAAGACAATACTTACATATGGTTGCTGCTACAAAAAGTTGTCTTGACTAGACCACAGCAATTCACATGGAAAAAAAGAACACCAAATCTGCTTAAATTGCCTTTAAACATCAGTCATAAATGCTGGGATTCAGACACAGCATATGTCATGTTTCTGGGCAAAATGAATACTTCACTAACCACAAGAAATACAGATACAGAGTTACAGAAGAATATAGTTTAGAAAAAATAGTTTAATACTTATTTTTAAAAATAGAGTTTAGAAAAATGCTAAAACTATGTCCCAGCTCCACTGTCAAAGGGATGGAAACTGGATCAAAACAGAGGGTCCCTGCTTGCTCTGAAGTCTCAAAGCTGCCTGATTAAGTCCCATACCAGCTAGCTCCATCCTCAACAGCAAATGGTCACACCTGCACGCCATGTCCTACAGGCACTTCAGTCCTGAAGGTGTATCCAGCACAAAGAAACCACATGTATGACTGTCACATCCCTCAAGTATTGTTAAAGCAAATCCTGGTAAGAAATACAGCAACCAAATACTGCTGGAAGATGTATCCAACACACTGACTGCTTATCTAGGAAACATGAGTGAGGTTGACCTTTTACTAGTGGGATGTAAGCAAACACAGGACAGGGTCCCAACTATCTTCTCCAAAACTGCTTCTCCCATTCTTCCTTTTTTTCCCAGCTAAAATCGTCAAAACCCACCACTCTTGTGACAGCAAACATCCCTCAGTTATTTTCAGGAGTGAAAAGCAGAAGCACTCATCATGACCTTCTCTCCCAGGCTCTCTACAAGCATGACTGGCTTGCCTCCTTCAAACAACTCACCAAGCACTTCCTTCCTTACAACGGCTTTGCACAAAAAGCCAGACAAACAGTTTGCGTGTTGCCACCAGCTGATCTAAATGAAGATCCTCCCCATGTTCACCAGCACAGACCAGATCAAAGTAGCAATGCTCCAGCTCCACCGGAGCATTCCTGCCTGCCCTGGATGCTGTGGGCTCTAGCCCACCTGAGGGGTGGGTTATCTTCATCAAGTGGTCTTTAAGTGCCTTTCTGTATCTCAATCTTGGCAAGAGTTTTGGAACCTGCTGGTTGTTTTCAGCCAAATTTGACTGAAGATCCCAAAGATGTTTATTTCTTCCACTTTTTGTGCCAGCAGGTGCCTCTTCTGTCTGCTCTCTTACTAGTCTCCCCAGTCGGAAAGAAAAGAGCAATAAAGTCCAGCCCTTATCAAACAATGGAGAGCCTGCACTGGGGAGAGCTGCTGGGAAGCTGGCTTTGTTAGCAGTTCTTGTCCTGAAGCTGCCATGATTTGATTTTTAACCTGTGAATATTGCACAGGGGCAGGGGAACAAAAGCAAGAGCAACTGAGTTGATGACTTTTCTATGAACTGTAGCTGTATGAAGCTGAGGAACCACAACTATCCAAATCAAACCAAATGATTCACGTTTTATCAAAGGTCATCTCTGCTACAGCAGCTACCACCAGAGAGCAGGCTGAGCACAACACTTGCAACAGCAGCTTTGCAAATCCTCCTGTCCTAGCACCTCCCCTCGCCCCGGCTTCCCCGCATTCCTCTGCTGCGGCATGAACCCACCAGCTCACGCTCCGCATGGGTCACCCCAAAAAGCCACTCACAACTTTAGTGGTGTGAAAATGCCCAACCCCTCAGCTCAACAAGGAAACCACCATTTAACCCCACAAAAGGGCTGAACGCACAAGCCTGGAAAACGCTGCAGCGAGTGCTATCGACCCCCTGCTAACCGTAACGGAGAGGGGACTCCCCCGGAGTTGCTGAGTTGCTTTAGTGCTTCTGTACGTGCAAGGAGGTACTCTGAGGGCTGTTCTGTAAACCCTAAAATGAACAGCTAAAAAAGGAGAAGTAGAAATAATAACCCATTGCACTTGAGTCTTTCCAAAGCCAAATTGTATCATCTCCTCCTTGAGCTGTCCACATCTGGCTAACATTTCTAAGTGGGTCTCACACCCTGCATCCTCTCCCCAGCTGCTCTATTGCAGTCACGTCCCACGCTGAGGATGCTGGGGAATGAAAGGACATTCTGCAGCTTCAACTACCGCAGCCCCAGTGAAAGGGGCAAAGGAAGAGCAAAGATGACGACTGTGGCAGGTGTAAACAAATTTCCTGTGAAACAGACCCCGTTTTTCAGTAAGGGAACACAAAAGGCACTGTTAAAAGCATTGGCTCCAATTGCAAAAGCTGGATGATGCTAAAGGTCAGTGTCGGATAGGAAGCCAAGAGAGTTCAGGCTACCAAAGACAAACAAAATCAGCTTCATATTCACATAAATCTCATTTGATGAGGTATGGAGGAAAGTCACCCCACAAAGCCTCAGAATGAAGCACCAGCACCAGGCAGTGCCATGGGGAGCTCCAAGCCACAAATTCTCCTCGATCCCCAGTTTCTCCTGCAAGATCCTGCACCCTCCCAGTGCCACCCAACACCAGTCTGAGTCGCCGCTCAAGACCAGTCTCTGGTGAGCGCACAGTACCAGTCCCAGAGTGCCTGGCTAAGCCAACACGTGCTCCCTTCCCGGAGCACCGCCAGCCCAGAGCAGCTCATCTCAGCCAGTCCTCATGTAGGAGACCCGTGTGCTTCTTGCCTATCACCCAGAGCCCGCTCCCATCTGCATCAGCCCTTTACTCAGTCTCAGTACCAAAAAATCCTGACTGATAAATGAGGTTGGGTTTCCCTCTTGAAGGAAGTATCAGATATAAAAAAGCTGATCCTGACGTTGCAGAGTTGACAGGACTAGCTGGACTGCATGTTGTAGCACACAGCAGCTTTCTACATTAATACATACATTTATTTTTACTTAAGCTGAAATAAGAACTGCTAAAGCAGTAACTAGCATTTTTGGAAGACTAAAAGATTTTTTATTTTTTTTTTTAATTCTTCTGGTGCTCAGATAGGTCTGCAGGAAGCAACAACAGATTCCCTGATTCCTACAACATTGGGCTGACAAACTCACCTGCACTTGCACAGTGAACACAGTCTGTGCTCCAGTTTTATCCCAAGCAAGATGGAAAGGGAAAGAGAAAGAGATTAAGCAGCAAAGAGAAACAGATCAAAAAGGCAGAGGAAAAAAAAAAAAAAAAAGAATACACAAGGTTAGGAAAGAGGTCAAACCAAAAGGTCATCTACAAGGAAGTCTTTAAAGCAAGTTAAGAGGAATGAATATTTAAAGCGGACGAGCAGTTACAGGAAAGTCATATCTAAAGGGGAAAACATGGGCACCAAGTGAAAGACATCAAGGTATAGAAGGAAGAATCAAGGCAAGACAGAAATATCTTGTGTTACATGAATTTCTTTTCATTCACCTGTCTGAACCTGGATTTACTGTGGTTGCTGCCAAATACCTCTCAGAGTAGAGCTGAAAAGTAGCTACACTGTCCTCCCGAAGAAACTTCCTTCTAGCTGGCCTCCCTCTTTGCTCTCATGAGGAAAAAAAAAGTGAGCTGGTACGTGGCATACATACTGCTAGGAGGATGTCATGGCCATCACTGTCAAAAAACTGTGTCAATCAGTCCTGGAGTTCACCTGCACATTTCCGAGGGCATCTGGTAAAATGCCTCCAGAAAAACTCCCTTCGGCCCACTGAGAGAAAATCCATTTCCAACTAAATTAATTTGTGCTGCCATCTTTACTTTGCATTAATTAAATTAAGAGTTAGCAAAACAGGTATTTAATTATACGCATGACACATTTTTCCAAAGGTGTTTTAATGATGCAAATTTGTTGGGAAAGATTCACGTCAGCATAACTGGTTATAAATGGCCTCATTCATTGTTCACCCAAAATGCTAACTGCCACCTTTAATACCAGTACAGTGCATTTTAGCACAGGCAGAGCCTCTTGACTTAAGTGAAAGGAACATCCTGCGATCTCACTCCTGGATCAGTCTGAATAGTGACAGGGTAGAGCGCCACTGAATGCAGGGTATTGGTCTTATCTCAGAGCAATACCCAGCATTTAGCAAGCAAATGTTCATACCTGCAGAAAAAAGAAACTACATCCTAATATTTGCATGCAGAACTGGCAGTTTCCAGATGTGAAGAGGCCGTTCTCTCCCCGACCCAGAGGAGCACTGACACTGCGGCAGCTGTTGGGAGCTTCATCGTACGTGCTGTTCGGTACCTTTCCTATGGGCAGAGGAACTTCACATGCTTTCACTTCCTTTTAAAAAGGCCATCTGATAAAGAATTTACTCAGAATTTCAAAATGCATTTTGAATACCATCAGTTTACAGCTAATTTCACTTGTATATTCTGCTGGGTACCAAGTTACTTATATTTGAGGTAGGGAACTTATATCACTGAACGTAGCAACGACTCTGACATAGCCTGCATGAGCTCTGGTGCATCAAAATAATGAAATGCAGGATCAATGGCATTCAGCATGATGCAGAGTCATTAGCTTTAATGAAGCAAAGCATCCCATGCTTGCAAGAAGTAGTAAACCTTTACACTTGATGCAACTTGAACTCGCAGAAACCAAACAGAACAAAAAAATTCACTCTTAAGCCCTAAAATTTCAAAAACTCTGTATTTAAATACTGAAAACCTTTGCCTTTTAAAATGTTAAGAAGCAGCTTTTCAATAAAGTTAGAATTAAAATCAGAAGTGGCTCTTGGACAAGAAGTTTTCATAACCTGGTCAAACAGTCATCACTTGGTTTTGGATTAAGTTCATCCAAGAGTCTAAAAAACTCACAAGTGAGCAAGTCTCACCCTTTATCCTTACAAAAAAGTAGGGAAATAAAAGCCTTCAGAGGTGAAGGGGAGAGGACAACTGATGAAACAAGTCACCGACAGAGTCAAGAATAGGCTCCAGATCCCTCCGACTTCCTACTCCCCAGTGCCACCTGCTTCCCCACAATGAGCTCAGGCCGTGCTCCTCACTGCCCGTGCTCCGCTTTTGACAAGGGAAACGGCCCCAGTGCAATACACTGTGATTCCAGGGTGAAAATAGCCACAGTTCCCTAACACACAACTCCCTCTGCTCAGAGTCCTTCAGCAAAGCATATTAAAGAGAATGAGACATTTCAAACCTACCACGTTTCTTACATCATCCAGAACAAAAAGGAAGCCTGAGGATGCAAACAAGCCACCTGTAACTCTTCCTCACAGACACAATTTCGATGAAAAACTCCTTTAAAAAAATACAAGATTATTCAAGTTTGGCCCAGAGAATCACACCATTCACTTTGCTAACAGAGTGAAATAACTCTTGCTGTCCAAAAGCTACATACTAGAGCACAGCAAGGGCTTCAGAAAGTATTGCTTTGTTTTTAACCTGCCTTTTGCTAGAAGAGAGTTTGTAGGTTTCACATGTTCTTAGCAAAGCACATAAAGAAGAGCAGTGCCTCCAAATTGCCCTTTTTGCTTACTGGGAGTGCAATGCTCGGGCACGATGACATGGCAGAGGGACCCGTGCTAAGCATTCACACCTCATGGTGTCAAGTGTGAACAAGGCAGAGTCCGTACTGTATTTACAATACATACAAATATTTTTACTTTGCTAACTATAATTATAGCCCTCCCTCTGAAAGAGCACACACAAGGGTGGTACTACGCTACTTTGCTGGTGTTGCAGAAGCAGGGTATGGGAGGGCAGAGCTACTCAAGGTGGTTTGCCAGCAGTTTAGCTACAGCAGCAAAAAAAAAAAAAAAAAACCACAGAGCAAACAGCTGCCTGCACCTTCCCGGGTGAGCTTTCAAGCCTGTTCAGGTAACTGTGCCATCACCAGCGCTCATGGTGGCTCACGTTGGTCAGCACAGCACCGCTGCAGCCCGGATCTACACTGAAGTTTGTTTACCACCTCCTCCCCGGACACCCCAGGTTTGTTAGTCACATCTTTCAACCTCCTGTGGGCAGCTAAGAGAGCACCCGTCCTCCTGATGCTGTCAGAGCACAGGATTACAATCACAGCAGCTTTTAATTGGGACAAAGACAACTTTCAGGTGTATTTGCACTATAATAAAACGCCCAGCTCAGCAACAGGCAAATGGAAAGATTAACATATTACAGATCAGTGATTCTAAGTATCTTCAGAAACGTGTATTTCTATCTCAAGAACAGAAGACTGCAAGATATTTATAGAGCTATATATTTATACAGCACTTTGCAAATCTAACTTGTGGGCAAAGGTTTCAAACAAAGCAGAGCAGAACACAAACAGATCAGCGCGATGGACTCACTACTATGTCCCACAAAAAGGGCCACCAAAAAGGCTGCAATGGAGAGATTTCCCACAGAAGAGACGTTACTGGGGTGTTTTGCCTTCTTTATTACCCATTGCTAAAGTATCTCTCACTACTTGAAAAAGAGAATTCAGGTTCTATGAGATGACAGTGTCCTGCCTGACACATACACTCTCTTGGCTCAGCTTGTGTTTTGGTCTGGTACTTATTCACAGCGCTGCTTTGGCACAGACAATTCTCCCCACACCTACAGGGCTGCGCAACAAGTAAAACAAGTGACAATAATATTCAAGTGCTCCTTGTAAACAAACAGCACTGTAAACACCAGCCTAATTTATGCCACTTTCTTTTTTTCTTCTAATGCCAAGAGAGAACTTTTAAGTCACTACCTCAAACCACAGGATAGAGGAAGAATTCCCCAGAAGACCTCATCGGTCCCAGAACGGCAGGACGGGAGTAAGGAAATGCCACCACAATCCTTGCTTGTGTCTCACAATGTGCTGCCTCGGGTGCTGGTCCCTAATTAGATCGTCCCGCACACAGGGAGATGCCACAAGTTGGGATTTGGAAGGATGTGAGGAAGGAGCTCACCTGGGCTTTCAGTGCACATCAGGAAGGGCTTAGGAGGGGGATGCACATGGAGCCAATGCTTACAAAGGGAAAAGGTCTCCTCACTCACCCAGTGTTTCCTGACACTATAGAAACGTAAGTAAATCGACTTGTGTTTTAAGGACTGTGGGGCTGGAAGGCTGCCCAATGGTCCATGCCATCATTAGAAAATCTAGTGAATTAAGATGACAACATGAGCTAAAATTACTCCTGTACAATGGGCAGAAGTGCCGAAGACAATATCCCAGACTCATATAAATCTTCACTGCCAGTTTCCTGCAGGCCCTCATATGCATTGAGCATCTGAGATGAGTCTTGACACTTTGAGGCACCGTTTCAAACTCCAGAGGGGATTATCCTCTGCCTTCTCCCTGCAGGACAGCGGAATAACATCAATGTCTTCAAGGAAAGGAAGGGAGCAGTAGCTTAAATTAGGATTTCCCAAAGCAAAGCTCCTGATGTGGCACAGGGCATGAAATAGTCCACCAAAAAAAAAAAAAAAAAAAAAAGAGAGAGAGAAAATAAATGCAGCAATTGAACAGGAGGGGTTTAGGCTGTTTTTACTCGACTGTGCATAGAAGCTTCAGCGGCTGTACGAAACGCATGGATTCTTCTTTCCAAAAGTTGAGATGGATCATGGAGTCAAAAATACCCACTTAGGTAGCCTCTACACATCTCTATGAGGCTAAAAATTTCTTTCATTTAGCAAGTGATTAGGGGAGGAACAGACAACTCTACGTGAAGCAAAGAGGACAGAAATGGGAAGCAAATGCAGTGCAATTAGTGGTCTGAGGTAACCAGATCTTCAGTGATCCAGAAATGACACAACTTGAGAAATGTGATTGCAAGGGGAGAAGACTCAACCAGCATTCAGTACTTTCAAAAATCCATTCTCTTGGCAAGAAAGCACCATACTTCAGTTTTCAACATGACTTTTAAGAGCCCACTGCAAGAGCTTCCTAGGATAGCAATCCTCAAGGCCATAAATTAAACTAGTGCCAGATTCGCCTCAGCAGAAAGCCTGAAGAGATGAATTGGCAAAGAGTGCAATAACTTGCCAAGGAGTTTGCTCTGTTTGTTAGCAAGTGCATTATCTTCCACAAAACGGGTGGTTTAATTCAGGTCTTTTTCCCTTCCAAAATGGGAAGGAGGCTCTGAACTACAAGCTTTACAGGATACAATGTAGTTACAGCATTCTCGTTGGAAAGACCACCAAAGAAGGGATATTTGGAGAAGCATGACATTGCCCCTGGGCTTCCAGCATGCACAAGAGACTCTCTGGTGTCTACACGGACAGCTCTAGGAAGAGTCCAGGCTAACATAACATCCTTTGGGTCCACATTTATCAACGCTACAACTGGAAACATCCAGACCCCCTGACTGCACAGATTTGAGCCGAGACAAACATGAACATACAACTGGGCAGATCACACAATACAGTGAGAGTATGAGATGGGGAGACACTGGCCCCCAGCCTGAGATCAGGGATGTCTGGGCAGCCCATGCATGCCCTGATGCGAAGCTTGCCTGGACAGTCACCCCTTCTGCATTATGTGAACAAATCCAAACTGGCAGGGTGAATGTGTGCCAATTCAGGGGCTGCGTCATCTGGCCATGGTGTTTTTCATCACATATGAAACACCCTAAAATTGGATTTACCATCTCATGGAACCATGGCCTTTTCCCTCATGTCTGAAGTAGATCTTATTAAGGGAAAAAAAAAAAAGAGGTTTCTTGGGGGGGGGGGGGGGGGGGGGCGAGGAGGAGGTAGGGAAAAGGAAAGAGGAAAAGAGAGGGGTGTTAACATTGGGGAGCCATGTAACAAGGCAGGCTCTTTCCACAGCAATGGTTGTTCTGGTTTCCCTATTTTACATGGGGGGAAGGGATAGCTGAAGAGCTATTCGCAAGCTAACTTCAAAGGCTTTAGTGGGCTGGGAAGCTAAGTCATGCATAAAAGGATGGTAGAGTGGCAAGAAAATACCCCCTACAGATAAATTAGTCAGGGAATGTTCTCTGCTTCTCCCAAAGACTTTCATACAGCCAGACTAGCTTTACCCAGGTAAAGCCCTTTTCAGACACCAGGTTCAGTGATGCAGAGTCCTGGGAACAAACCAGCCAAATCCAACAGAGGGACTAAACAGTCTCTCTGAGAAAAGAGAAAGGCAGCAGTAAGCATGCAAAGGACTTCTCTGTCATTTTCTGCCATCTCAGCTATTATCAGTAGATTTTATTACATGGATTGTCCACACACAAAAGATGCAGTTTGAGGGAGCATC
Organism: Tyto alba; assembly: GCF_018691265.1. Lineage (NCBI taxonomy): Eukaryota > Metazoa > Chordata > Aves > Strigiformes > Tytonidae > Tyto > Tyto alba. Next base: position 3,355,708 of record NW_024881320.1, read on the forward strand.
TCCCTCTCTAAAGGTGAAAAGAAAAGCAAGGAATTTAGAAGAAATCAGATGGTATACAGAGAACTCACTTCCCAAATGATTCTGAAATGCTCTGTTTTGTTCTTCACACTGGTGTGCCTAAATGTACCCACAATTTCTAGAGAGCAGAAGGTACTTTACAATCGAAGATAAAGAAGGGAATTGCCAACATCAGATCAGAGTCCACCTATAAGTTAAAGAAAAAAAAGTGTAATAACTGAGTGTGTAGAGTACACAGATACCTTACAGTTCAGTGCCAGGCAGGAGCTTACATGCCATTCCCTGAGTTTACTTTCGTACTTAAACCTTAGGTCAAACGGAGCCACGAATTCAGTTCTTGCTACCAACAGGGCAATAAGAAAACAGATAAGCTTGGAAAAGTCTAGCTTCCCAGCTGATATCAGCCTATTGAAGAATAGGTTGTACACATACTGTATTTAAACAAGTTCTAATCATCATAACTAGACCAATTTAATAGTCTTTCCCTTTTACATACTACTACTATGCCCCTGAGTATCTGAAATCACGTGGCTGTTACTGTTATGGCAGCATTTTCAGTGCTCTGTTCAGTGTTCTCTGTATTTCCAGCATGAGTAGCAACAGCAGTTTCATTTGCAAGACCTGGACGTCAGCAACGCAACCTGTGCAATGTTGAGTCTCCTCAGAAGGGAGGGCAGAAACAGAGGAATCAAGGTCTTGAAGGACAACAGGCAAAAGAAAAAAAAGAAGAGCTTTTGTTAGATCATTCATCAGTATCATCTTTTAATGCTCTCCTGCTCACTGCCGTCTGCTCTCAGAGCCAGGTGCCATTAGTATATCCTGAGGCAGCAGTTCAGACACTTGTCTTCCTTCTCAAGAGGCATCCTGAATGATGAGCCTGGCTTCTCCCTTCCCTCTCCAAGAGCTTGAGTTATCCTTGCCCTGAATTTCTCAGGTGCAGTCCTGATCTGTTCATGCTGCTGGGAAGCAAAGAGGCCCAACTGTCTTTGGCACCTGCAAGATAACCCAAGAGCCTGTAGCCCACAGCTGATGTATGTAGCCCAGAACAGCCCTTTCCAAACAAGCTTTTACTCTCCAAAAAGCATGGAAAAGCAAGAGGAAAGAGTTGAAGTCCTGATTTTTATGTGAACCTTTCCCTTTCCTGAACACTTTTGCTGAGATTTCATAAGCCCTCCACTGCTGGCCTGGGAGGTCACACAGCCTTAGCACTACTCTCCTCCCAGGAGCTCTCTTCTATTCTAGTACCAACTATTTGAGAAGAAGTAAGGAAGCTTGAAAGAGGGAACATACTGTTAATAAGGTCTTTAGGACCTTGTTATCATCTTGACTGCAGTCATGGTGGCAACACAGTATGATTTCAAATAAGAAAACTTGTGGCCTTCTGTTCTGGAGCCAGTCACTGCCATCATCCCAAGACAGGACAATTGGACATTAGCCGTGTTTCTGAAATTCCAGGCAAAACTGCCGCAAGAAATACTGTTCAGCCAGTCCACCTGACCTTGACTGTCTGACAAAAAGCATTTAAATATTTTGGATGAAGCCCCCGCTGCAGGTGGTGCAACACTCCAGGCCTGCTGAAACGCAGCAGTAGAGAATGACCCCGGGGAACAAGAGGCTCATAACACCAAAACTTCTAACTGGCTGTGGCCAGACTGCGAGCCCTTTGCAGCAGTGACCACAAATGATGACTGGCACCCTAATGACCTCAGCATGCTCCACTCCTTTTCTGAGCACTACAACACCAGCTAATAAGTTCTTCCCCAGCAAAGTCCCGTAGATGCATTAAAACCCAGCTAGACTGCAGGAGATGCTTCACTCCAAGGCGCCCATTTCAAGCTGCTAAAGAGGCTGAGTAGAGATGTTCTTCCTCAAAAGTAAGGGTGAGGCCAGCAAGAAACAGTTCCCCTTTGGTAACACTTCTCTTACAGATCTTCTCCCTGGAGGCATCTTCAATTTTTCACTGCTTTATTTCCTGCTCAGATTTTCCTTTTCTTGCTGTACTCCAATTTAACTAAGTGCAGCCAGAGAGGAGAGAATCAAGCTGAGGTACGTAACATGCATTAAAACATAAAAAATCTTCCTCATTCTAAGACAAAGCCTAAAGCAATACCCAGCCAGAAGTACCTTCAAGTTGCCACCCCTTCAAAAATCTGCTCTGTGACAGAAAGGCAACTTTTTTCCCATACCACTCCTCTCGGGTGATGGAAACATAACCCTTGTGGCTGCCAACTGTTGACTGATCCCTTAACAAAAATAATCTCTGTGCAGGACATGACATTTCTCATGGCCTTCTAGAAGATACCAAACTTTTGCTATTAAACTATCCCCACTATATGCAACATAAATTGTGTAACTGCAACAGTTCTAAATTACAAGAGTGGAAATACCCCACAGCTGGGCTGCATTCCCACTGTCATTTGTGCAGGCATAAAATACTCAAAAAAGAGACAAGAGGTAAAGTATGCTGATTTCCCCACCTGTCCCCTGATTAGCAAGCAGGAGGTTTAAAACACATGGAAACACTTTTCACCTAGAGCAAAATTCATCTGTGCACCTCACTGCCACAGGATACTGCGAAGTCTCAGAAGTGCAGATGGGTTTAAAAATGGACTAGATGTTTGTGAAAGACAGGTCCACCAGCAACTTCTGAACAAGACCACGTCATAATCTGCTGGTCATAAGCAGCAGCAGGACCCCAGGGGAGCACCATCGCATACAGCCCTGCTGCTGCTGGGGTTTTTGCACCGCACAAACTGCTCTGACCTCCACTGAAGGTCTTTCAGTAACTTAGAGAAAATAATCCCCCAACAACACAAAGGACTAAGGAAAGGTGTAGACCTGCCTCTTCCTTGCTTACTCATGAGTTAGTCCAAAGTCTCTTTCTGTTCTCTCTTGCAGAAAAGCCCTAAACAGGTTCAACCACAGATGACCGCTCAAGTGGAAGGGCTGCATGTACCCAGGCAGAGCCATGCAGCAGCAGCAGCCAGCACCAGACAACCCGTGCTCTGCTCCTCAGACCAACTACCCCAGGCCTCACTTTAGGTTCTTTCAGGCCTCCTCATGTTGGTGACGCTTATTTTACTCGCTTCCTCATTACTCGCTTTAAAGAGCTTTGCTAAAATGATCGAGTGCAAAGCCCTGTGAAACACACAGCAGTAGAGCATCTCTACAGCCCATACCTGAGCAGAGATACCTAAACCATGCTCAATCACACAGCTCCTATTTTTTTAAAGCAGCTTTACCATTAGATTGGTTCATTAGTTTGAAGTTACGTATGAACTCTTGAAAAGGCAGGTTACTCATTTAAAAGAGCTATGTGAAACAGTTCTGAGAAAGGTACAAAACCAGCCAAACACAGGTCTGTGCTCCTGCACTCCATGCACTCATTCAGGTGACCAGCTGGAAGGCACAGGCATTTTTTTTTTTTTTTTTTTTTTTTAGCAGTTGTGCAGGAACAGCTGGCTTGGTGGTTTGCAAGTAATAGTTTTTTACTTAGCACAGTTTAGCCTCACCACCTCTTGAAGCACCAGAGCTGCACAGTACTTCTTATACCATGTACCATAATCAATACATCTCACTTACTAGATGTGATACTAAGGCTGTGCCTCAGTAGTATAGAGTTACACTGTGCAATACTCTTGATACCAGAGGTCAGTTAAAATAGTAAAAATACTGTGAAAACTGGGTCGTAACAAAGGTCCAACATTCATCCTTCTTACAACACAGTTTGTACAGTTAGCCCCACTTACAATAAAATTTAGCCTCACTTACAATAAAATCTAGTCCTAACACAATCTCCATCCCAATTCAGAAGTCTAAAGACCTTCTGATTTTTTTTATTTTTTTTTTTAAAGGCATGGTACTATCTAAAGCTCAGGTTTTCTTCAGCTTGGACACTGAAAGCAGATGCACACAAACCCTTTCAGAGCAAAGACAAAGGCTATGTGGAATCTGCACCTACCGCACAGAGGCTGACCCCCAAAAAACAGTGCAAAGCCACCTGGGCAATTCCTCATGCCTCCCTTGTCTGTTCCACCCCTCTCCACGACCCCACAGTGATACACAGCCAGCTGAGCTGGGCTGCAAAAGCCGCCCAGGGTCCCCCCCAAAGCACCATGCACCCACAGCAGCCATGCCAAAAGGCTCTTCCCCAACTGCAGCCTTGTACCACAGCCCTTCTGCAGCACGTGTGTCCCAGCAACGAGCCAAGACCAAGTCACACAACAAGATTACCTCGAGCTGGAGTCTGAGCATCCAACCCAGCAGGGATGGCAGCTTACCTGTGGTGTCCTGCAGCCAGGCTGGATGCCCCCCTGCGCAATGCCAACACCCGGGGAACTTAAAAGCAACCCCAGCATCAGGTCTCCAGCCTCTCATAAAGGCTCTGCTTGGGGCTAAGCTGCCCTTCACCACCAAACCCACACCACCCCCCCTGCCTGCTTCTCACTGACCTGGAATACATCTCAGGTTTGCAAAACCATCTGCTGTTAACACTTTTTCTGATGTAATTTGGGAGATACATCCCACCTGATATTGTACAACAAGCAAATAAATTCATTCAGATTCCCTTGTTAAAATGCATCCTTTCACACACGTCTCCATGGTGTATATTCAACCAGTAGATTGCCCTTTATGTTTTACTGTAATTTGAATAATTTTCTGCAGTACTAAGGATTTTCATATTTTCCAAGTAATTTTTTTCCTGGACAATAGCAAAATGCTTGTAGCACCATGATAACAGTTGCTCACATTTATCTGCATCCTTCAAAGGCAGTATTTCAATTATCTGCACTGGAAACTCTCAGCCACATCTGCTGACCAAAATGCCACGTTTGGCAACCGCTTAGCAACAAGGACTGGATTGGGAAACTGTCCCCAGAGCTACGTGCCAACATTAAACCAGCTCTTGCTTCTACCAAATAATACTGCTATTACTATTTTGTTTTGCCTAGGACACACAAGACACCAGAAATAATAAGGTCCTTTGGGAGAAGGGAAACCTGGAAAGAAGCCACCTACTTCAGCAATCCCTCCCCAGGCTCCAGAGGGAACAGCTCCCCAACATTAATCCTGCACAGCGGAAGGACACACCACTTGGACATAAGCACAAAGCTATACTGCTCACTGTGAAACACAGCTATTTTTGGAAAAATCTGGATATAAGAAAGCAACTCTCACTCCACACCATTCACAAAAGCAGCAGACATCCGAATCCTTGATCAGGCCAGGAAAGGGCCATTTCAAATCCAAGAAAAACAAAACCCAGTCCTCCTTTCATATCATCCATCCTACACTATCCTCAGCCCTCTTTTTCCTAAGGCTCCATGCCATTGCACTCATTGATACAAGGAATTTGGGCAGTGGTGAGCCTGAGAACATCCCACCTTGAATGCTTGAGGTGCAGGCAAGGAGGAAAGATGGGAAGGACTGGACTATGGCGAGATCACCTCTATTTCTGTTGTTCTTCCCCTCCTCACCATTCTCAGAGATTTTTTCCAAATGATCTTCCTGACTTACTGCCTGATACAAAGACATATTAGGCAAAATGCAGGTGAGCTGGTCAAAGGTGTGCGATACATTACACTTAGTACACAGTTATCAACTCACATAAATACATACTCCACAAAACACACACGTTCAGAGCAGCCAGCAAATCCAAACGCCACTAAAAAGTGCCTAAATCGAAACACCCAAGTCCCAACAAGTGAAAACTGGAAGTTCTGCTACAGCTGGCAGACACTTTTGCAACCAAACCTCCAAACCATAAGAACTGCTGCCAGCTTCAAGTTCAAGCAGCAGTTTCGTTTCCTCCCCATACCGTGCCTGCGCAGCGCTCACAGTGCCCTCTATGCAAAGAGCGATTACCGAAGCCCAAGCCACGAACAACTTCCTTTACTCGAACTGCTCCTGAAGCAACACTTTTGCAACGCCTGGAGGAGTGCACCTACTCCAACCTGGGGAGAAATGAGAAACCCCAATTTGCTGTCTTGCTATTTTATATGCATCTTGACCTCATCAGGCCTCTCTACACCACTGGAAACTTGTGAAAGGAGTCACTGGCTTTATTTCAATACTAAGCAAATAAATATTTTACAAGACACTTTAAAACTTTTCTTTTTTTTAAAATACTTTGGTTTTAGGAGCTGAAAAATTTGAGCAACCTTTTTCTCATGATGAATGGATATTTCCAAAAGCAAGCACTGCACTTTCATAATAAATCCTGAGACAGCAGTAACACGTCTGGGTCAGAGGAGCCCTTGTGGGCAGGTACGTGATGCGCAGAGTTAACGAACTCACGGGTTTCGTTTTTAGTTTTGCCTCCTCTTCACTAGGTACAAACAAGTATCCCGGACTGAAAATTAAAAGTAATAGAGGGGGGGTGGCAAAGTCATGAGACTCGAAACTGATGCATACAGAAAAAAAACGTTTCTACTGATGAACTGTATCTATTTAGAGGACTCCAGGAAAGGCAACAGCCAGCAGAAATTTGAATAAGCGCTCGTCTGTTCACTGCTCTGTGTCAGACAGACACATATAGAACACAGCGGCTGCTCCATCTTCTTCAAAATCAGACCCAGAAATTAGTGCTGTTCTTGCGGCTGCCAGCACAATATGTTAACAGCAATTATTTTCTCAATATTTCTTCTGATTACCTAACACACTGGCACATTTTCTCAGTGTCACTGCATGTTGCAACACACACTGCCATCCAGTAAGTTGTCAGCATTCCCTTGGTCACTTTTCACAACCATCAGACGAGAAACACAACTAGAATGATAATGGGATGGAGAAACTGCGAGGAAAACGTGTCACTTCAATGTGAGGCTTCACAGCCCGCATTTATGACATCTGAACATTCAGTATCATCACTGCTGAAACCTGAGTGTTGAAAAGAATAGGAAGAACTCTGTAAGCAGCAAAAGGAAGAGGTTGAGGGCTCTCTAGCTGTAAATGGTCTGCAGTGCTCAGACTTGCAAATATTATTCCACCATAAGCTATATGCTATGGTTAAACATTGTAATTTGAATCTAAGTTTCCAGAACAGCAGAGTATCTGTAGATTAAATAAACACAAAATAAGCAGTGCTCTACCTATTAACAAGCAATTCAATTTTACATACCCAGTCCACCAAGAACTGAAAATTTACAGAAAGTCACTGGTGGCAAAACAGAGAATGAAGTGAGCTAGTGGCAAGAGTACAATCAGCAACAGTGATTTATAAAAAGGGATGGCAATGTCATTTCTATTAGGTATGCAAAATGCAAAAGCCTCAAAGTCTTGGCCTGGTATGAGAGAGTGAAAGAACCACTCAGCCTCCCAACCACAGCATGCTTTCTATTTTTCAGTTACACTCCAGAGCATTTCACCATTTCTAGCTCTGTTATCAACAAGAGACATGTTCTCTCATTCTACTGAAGTTGTTAGGTATCCAAAAAATCCAAATCATAAACAGTCAAATATTTCTCTGTTTAGTTTTTTTCCCCACCATGAGCATACACGCATGAAGGGGTGCATCACCAGGAACACCAGATGAACTCTGTGCAATTCTGCTCTGAAACAGTGACTGTAAAAACTGACACTGGGTTTGTTACCTCTCACTGCTTCCTATACTGAACACATTTAGCTGGTCAAACCCTCTGCTCTGCTAGCCACCAGCCTTGCAAGCACTCAAGCAAGAATCAAAGTGGAGCCAAATTCAAAAGTGAAGTACAACTGAGCAAACACGAACAGACTTCTCTACTTTGTGTAAATTTTTTGTAGGAGCAGCAGGTTGTCACGTGGTAAATGAATCAGATGTACAAGGAAGCAGTCCCTGCCTGTGGTCTTCCAGTACCAGCTCTGAAAAAAAAAAGGTAAGATAACAATACCCTGCATTTCCACTGCTTTGGGAGCCAGGACATCCTTACCTTGGCCAGGTTATATGGGAACTAACCCTCAGCCCTAATCATCCCCAGGAAGATGTAGGGCTGTAGTCTTGCCCCCGCGTGCTCCCTCCTCTGGATGTGGAGGCTGAACGGATCTTTGAGTTCTCAAAATGGTCCAGTGTAGTGGTATTTAAGTCACCTGTTGAGGGATTTGTGGGCTGCCTTTCTTTTCTGAACAAGCTTAAACTCCGCAAGATCCCCTGAAGTCCCTGTGACTTCCTACTGCTGTTGTGCCTGGGTCAGGGAGGGCAGAACTCAACCCACAGTTTAAACAGCTCGCTCTCATTTGAATTCCACAGGTTTAGCATAGCTGGTGTAATTCATATGTAAAACCACAGCAGTCATCCAAATCTTTGCTGTCTGGGCATTGGCTGGCTGCATTTCTGGAAATTCACGGTCATAACATATACCTATTTTTTGAGTTTCCATTAGGAACCGGTTCTGTCAGGCATGATTGCATTCGCAAGAGCTCAGGAGGCAGGAAAATTTGAAAAAGTGTTTATGAGACTGGGCATAAATCATAGCTCACAGCTTTTTCTCCGTTCTTCAATTAAAAAAATACATTCAGAGCAACCATACCCCACATCTACTCCCCCCATCTCCCTCCAGAAATGATGAATCCCACTCCAGCTGTAAATTGGATCCCAGGCGTACCCATATATATTATACATACATAACAGCTACTTACGGGCATAAGGGCTCTTGCACAGTTACTGTGGAAACCAAGGTATCAAATTTCCTGGCTCTTAAGACTCTACCTTCTCAACCTTAATGTGCGTTTACCTTGAATAAATCACTTCTGCACTCTCCAGCCCAGAAACATCCCTTAGTAAAGTGGATTTGGGTTCATCTTTAGGAGGCTCCATCTAACCTGCTGTCAACGTCCCAGGAACGCGGGGTTGCCTCTGAAGCCACACGACCTGCAGCCAGGAGCAGGGTACAGGAGGAGAGAGCATCCTTCTGCAGGCAGAGACCAACTCGCTCCTGCACAGCGCAGCTCCAGCGGGCACTGACCACTTCTGGGGCAACCACTGCAGGTGTTGCTGGCAGAGAAACCCCCTGCAGCTCCCCTCGCTGCCTGGACAGCATTGGGGCACTGCTTTCTCTCACAGGAGCTTGTGACAACTAAAGGTGGAACTTGCCTCTGTAGGAAAGGGGAATTATTGACCAGATACCGAAACAGAGCCTGGTCTGGATGGGGATGCAGCAGTTTGGAGCAGCACAAGACAGAATGCAGTGTCTTGAGGAGAATGTCATCACATCCTGCTAAGGCTCTGGAGGGACAATGTGACACTTCAACATAAATTTCTTCCAGTTCTGGCCACGACCACACAAGAACCCTAAGATACTTCAATGCGAAGTGCAAATTCAGCCCAGATGTAACCTCAGGGACTTCAGCAGAGCTCACTGTAGGGCTGAGCCTGACCCACCTCATCTGTGTGTAAGCACAGCTCAAAAATTCTCCCTGAATAACTGAGAGGAACCGCTGCATACACACAGCTCGTCACAGGGATGCTGATGCTGTCCTGTAAGAGGCACTTCAGCATCCAGCATGGCATTAAAACATTCACAACGGCCAAGTGAAACACTGAGGGGTGCCGGTGATAGCAGTGGCTTTCAGGGTCTCTAGGGCTGCTCTGCACTGTGTGTCTTCCAGTTTGCTCCCTAGACCATTTGCTAAAATTCACAGCAAGCAGCAGAACTGCTCTGACCTCATTCAAGTTCCAGGATCTTTATTTTTATGATTATCTTTGGCATTTGTCAATCATATGGTCTTCCTATTACACACAGGCTATGCTCACAAACTAACAGATTCACAGAACAAAGGACATGAAAGGCATCATCAATATACAACCAAGTGACTTGCTACAATCTTGCCACCCTGCCCAGCACATACAGGCAGGGCCTCTTCCTGTAACAAGTCAAACAAAAACAAGACCTGGCTCAAATGGGATGTCAAAACATCAAACTGTACTTACTTAATCTTTGCACTTCTGAAACAGCAAAGATCCTGTGAAAAATAAATGATTACAGTTCTTTCCTTGTTATCTCTCAGGACCATAAGAAGAAAAGTTTATACAGTGCTACCCTCAAAAATTTTCCTAGAATAACAACACAGCTCAGCTGTTTTCATTCCTTACCATCTTCTATTTTCTTGAAAAAGCCCTCTCTGCCTTGTCTTCCTGGCTGGCAGGTTGTGCTGTTTGCAAAAGATCTCTTTTCTCCTCTTACCTCGTACTGCCCACATCCCGTTCTGTTCCACCTCTCAGCACTCGTCCCTTGGCTAAGCTTAGCAGGACTTTCTCTGCAGACCATAATCACTGCTCTGAGATTAGTCGGGAGTTAGGTGTTGCAGACAGATGCACAGCCCTTCCTCTCCCACACCCAAACTCCCTGCCAAGCTCTGGCTTAGGAGTATCATACCGGATCTTGAAATCAAACTCCGGCGTCTTGCATGATAAATCAGAGCAATTGCTGGGGCTTGGCTGTACCTTCTTTACTTATGGCAAGCCTGGGGTGGTTAACTTGCCTGACGATTTGACAGCGCTTCACCTATAGAACAAATGTTACTGTATTAGCAATCATTGACAAAAATCATGCTTGTTTTGATTGGGAAACAGGAGTAGGTCCTTGAAAAGCACCTACTGTCTCAGGAAAAACTTCCCTGCAACTTTGCTGGCATCCTTATGAATCCTGAGCTTTTCCCAGCTAGAGCACCCGCCCAAAGAGAGCTGGCCTGGGGCTGCTCTGATCCTTGAAGAGCCAAATATGAAGTAAATAAGAAGTTCAAATTCTCTACCCTTTATTGCTTCCTTATGATACTTAATGAGCCCTCCCTATGCTAATATATCATTTCTGCTCTGCTCCCCATGCCACACAGTCACTAGAAATATTCGGGTCTGCCTTCCCTCTGTTTTGCTGGAGGATTCTCTGAAGGACTGAAAGTTGAATAGTGGTATCACAATAGGCTGAAGCCGGAGGTTCAGCTTTCCAGTCCTCAGACAGACTCAATGCCCCTCTCTAACTCAGTTGGAAAGCTGCAGCTCAAATTTCAGCCTATGTTAAGTCACTCTTCAGCTCTGCTCCTTCAGCAAAAGAGAGGGAAGCCAGGAGAGCCTTTTTCTAAAGCAAAAAAATGGGGGGGGGGGGGGGGGGGGGGGAGGAAAGGGTGGGGGAAGGAAGCAAAAACACATGGAGATCGGTTTTTTGTGCATCAGAAGGAGCAATGAAAGGCACAGGCAACTTTTCAAACATGCCAGAATAGCTTAGTGTGATTTGTAACCAAGAGGAGGGTTGAATAAACAGCTCTAATAACAAACATCAAACTTTTTTGGGGGGCGGGGGGGGGGTGGGGGGAGGAGACAATTAAGGCAGCAATGAGCTTCAAGGAGACCCTGCTACCACCTTTCTGACTTCTGCAGAGGATCGAGGCATTTGTATCATTTTGTATCACAGAACCATCGACATGAACTTCTGACACCAGCATCTCATTAACAGGAGACAAAGACTTAACCTGGGCTTCAACATCAGCAAGCTGCTGCCCCATATCACAACCTACAAATATAACATCCCAGCCAGTTCCCCAACGCTGATCTCAGCTACAGAAAGTGCCTGACCCCACATACCATGCTGGCATTCATCCATCTTCCTAAACATGCTCAGAATTGGCTGCAACCCTCTTGCACAAGGATAAGGACAGCAAATACAAGCCCAGAATGGCAAGGAGATGAGGGAAGCCTTCCTCATTTTTTTACAAAAACTAAGAGTATCCCCTCTTAAGCCTGCCAGACCAAACTCAAGGAATCAAAACTCCATTCCTAATTAATACATCATCAGGTCCCACCGGCGAGGGACTTGCCTCCCAGAGGGGAGCCTGGGCCAGCCTAGATGATGAATGAGACCTCAAGCAGCTGAATTGTTTTAAATGCTAAACTGGCAACTGCAAGGATAAGCAGGTTTGGAAATTCATGTAGAAAAAAACAAAATATTCAGTACAGTTACATGGGTTTTTTTCTATTTAGCACTGAGACCTGCACTATGTTATTGCTGCAGCGCTTTTCCTCCAGTTAAGCACTCTGCAAAGCCTACAGCTACAGGAACAGCTCCTCCTCTCCTGATATGCAGCCGATTCTCAGGTGAAAACCTCACAACTGCAGACCACTGGAGAGAAATCCGTTCTGCCAGCTTAACCCCAGCAAACTTTCATGAGTAAATTAAATTGATCTACCGCACTCAGGACATTTACACAAGACCAGCCTTCCAGGATGCTCGAGGTCCCCTTACTGCAGAGTTCTTGCACACCAGGGACAGCAGTTTCATTTGCTTGCACGATTATTACAGACAATGAGGAGAGAGGGTCTGACATTTGCAAAGATATGTATTTTGACCATTCCTTGACAGCAGAATAGGACCAACATGTCGACTGCAGTGATACATTTGTTGCAACAGACCTCCCAATCAGACATGCCGTGAAACATAATTTCTCTGTCTGCTGGCACCATTCCACACAGTTAAGCTCTCCCTGTCCCTTCAGCCACAAATGCCCCAGCAGAGGCAGCAAGCTCCGCTCTATTATTGGAAGACTCAGTGGAGCACATCCCCCACAAGCAAGCTACGTCCCCCTTTCAACTGAGCAAAGCGAGTATTAAAACCCAGCAACTGTCTCCCGTTCAAACCAGATGGCATAAATAGCTGGAGAGCTATCAAACAAAGTATACATTCAATACTTCGGCATAACATAAAAGCCCCGTTAAGCAAGTGTGTGCATACATACACACCCACGCTCAGGGACCAAAGCAATGGCAGAAAGTGCTCGATTAACTCCTCTAGTGGCTTAAGTGTCTGTCGACACTCGGGACATTCACACAGCATGAGCACTGGCCAAACTTCCATGGCTTGTGCAGTCCTTGAGCTCTCCTGAAGCTATAAATTGCAGCAGGCTGCTATTATAAACAAGGAAATCTGGAGACTGGCAAGTTGATTAAGACCATCACTCTGTGTCACGTCTAACTCATTTCCAGCTGCCTTGAGTAAAAAGAAAAAGCCACCAGAAACCCTACGCTCTAACAACACTAAAAAAAAAAACAGCAACTCCCTGCCCTGTCCAGCTCTAGGAATATGCATGGAGCTTCGTAACTCAGTTCCAGCTCACTTACCTCGTCCATTTTTTCTGATGTTGGAGTCTGGTCACCAGGCACCATTTCTTTAGCCTCCAAGGTCTCAATTTTGGAGGTTCTGCTCAGCTGATCAATGGGAGTCATGCTGGCCTCTGACGTCCCCCGGGAATTCTGACTCAGAGAAGCCGTCCCAGGGATGGGCTCATCGTCATCAGAGTCAGGTAGCGGCGTCGGGCTAATGTCCTCCAGACCTGTGCTAGAAGGGCGTGAGGAAGGCGTCTGACCTCTGTAACCAGGCTGAGAGTTCGAACCGTACATTGGGATGGGAGAGAGCTGGGAAGAAGAGGAGGAAATAGGGCTACCTTCCATTCGGATCTCATTATCTGAGTCATGCTCGTTAAGAAAGGGTAACTTTGTTCTCTGCTCTTTTAAGAGCATCTCAATCCTTGAGTCTAAACTGTTATGCTGCATTTCTGACTCCATGGTAGGGGTGCCAGGGGTCTCACTTCTCTCTGGAGTCTGAGAGAAGGATGCTGTGCTCGGTTCAGGAACAGAGTTCGAATCGGGCAAGGGTGGAGGCTCCTCCTGTTTCTCCTTCACTGGGACAAAATCAATGTTTGTGGCAGCGCTGCTTTCCACAACCATTTCAGTGGGCGGTGGCGCAGGTCTTCGGTACTCTGTTTCCCTGGAAGTTTGGGGAAACTGCTGCTCATCAGATTGGGGAAATACAGCTGGTGCTTGGTAGGGAGAGAAGGCAGATTTGTAGCTCGAAGAACTAGAGTGGCTCAGGGGAGGAGTGTGAGAGAACTGAACTGGCTCCTGCTGATGGGATTTGTACGTACTGAACTGATGCTCTGTCCCTCGGTAAACACCTGCCGAGTTATGAACATAGTGATGTCCCGGTCGACGGTTGTAGGCATCTGTAAATTTTGTTTCATGTCTCCTGGGTTTGTACCCACTCTCCTGCCCAAAATGGTACACGGGCGTTGTCTGACGACTAGAATAGGTGGAATCCTGGGAAAACGGCGTCCCTAACCGTGGGGTGTGAGGTGTTCCTTGGGACTGTGGGGTAAATTGGCTGTATGAGTTTGGGGTGTCTTGCCGACAGCTGGAATAGGCTGTGTCATGGGAAAATGGCGTGCTGCTGTTTGGGGTAACAGATGATCCCGCAGAAGAAAGGTTACTGTCTTTCAGGCGCTTCAGGGAATCTGTCAACTATAAAAAGAGAAGAGAGAAAAGTACCTAAACACACACTTTTAAAAAGGTATTTGTCTAATCCATTTGGTTTTCAGAGGAGTTGAGCACACAGAAGTTTGGACTGATTTTCACTGAAAAAAAAAAAAAAAAAAAAAAGGTTACAGCATCCCTGAAAACACAAACCATTATCCATTATTAACAATTCCCTTTGATTTAAAAGGAAAAGGCAAGCAAAGTGGAACTTGTCTGTAAAAGGAGGAAGAAGAAAGCAGATACAACAGTATTCCTTATAAACTATACCCAAGAGCATCAGGTGAACAGACTTGCACGATACTTTTAGCTAAAAGAGTTTCTATTTCTATCAACTATGTAAGACTTGTCTAAATTGCAAATAGGAGAGATAATTAAGAAAATTCTGAGATATTAAACTATCAATTTATCTTTTTTTGTAAACAAATCAAAACATACAAATCAGCAAACTGCCAGACTGCAACCAAACCTATGCAGCAGGGCCTTGTGTTGGTCCAGCTGAGGGAGCTGACCCACCACCCTCTCTACCAAACGTTTGTCTGCAACAATAAGATAGAAGGCTACAAGTATAAAAGACACAAAAAGTTCTCAACTGCCAGAAACACCTTTTTAAACCCCTTCCCAAAGACAAATGCTCAGGTAGAGAACTACTGATTATGTCATTTGAAACCGAAACCCTACAAGCCTACAGAGCAGCAAAGTAATTGCTCTACAACTCACCTTCACAGGCACATTCAGGGGGTTTCTAGGAGAAGCCCTGCTCCAACTCAGACTCTGCTGAGTCATAACAGTGCCACACTAATTATCAGCACCAGAATCAATTTTCCATAATGCAAAGCAACAACTCAGTGAGAATCCTCCTGGTAGCAAGAGAGGCAGGACTGAGCTCCAACTCCCCAAAAGCACACCAGGATAGTGAACTGGTGACACTACAGGGTGGCTGCTTGCCTCCCAATCCCAAGTAGGTAGAGACCCTCTTAAAATGACCTGCTTGTAGCACGCCAGTACCAAACTCAAGGTGAGCTTTCACCTGCCTGCTACACTCACACACATCTCACCCACTCAGTAGAGTGGACTGGCTCTTGGTGTTATCCCTGGAGACCATGACCACATGGACTTCAGGAAAAGTTTCTTCCTCAACTGTTTTAAAACCCACAGAAAGGGTCAGGAACCAGCCACGTGCTTCCTGCCAAAACCCACATCTCTGCACTTTTGGTGTAGGTGTGATGTGGACTGTTTTTCAGAGGGGGTTTGGATACGGCCTGGAGGCAGGGGCTGTGGCTCAGAACTGTCAAGTCTTTGCTGCTCTGCATAAGTGGGAAAGCACATCAGAAGTATTTTACTAAACTATAACAGTAAACAAGTTTGTTGGCAGATTATACTGCAAGTACATGACGCAAACAGTTAAAAGTTATCCACAAAGCAGTAATTTCAGTGGTAATTGGGGAAAAAAAATCAATTCAGGATAATAATATAATACATGAACACAACAGCTAGAGAAACAATCTTAAAGATAATTACAGCAGGGACTACTTTCGGGGATACCGCTAATTAAGTGTTTTGCTGTTAACCCTGAAAAAGAAGTAAGAACAAATCTGTTCATTTTTAGAGATGTGCAACCAGCAGAAATGAAAAACCAGGTCCTGCTCATAACGGGGCTCCCAGGAAAATCATTACTTGCCTCCCTCCTACCTTTAAAAACACCTTGCTGGGACATAAGGAAGAAGCAGCCTCTTTAAGATTTTGTTAAAAGGATACTGGGGGTTTGCCTTGTTCCTGTTGGGGTGGTTGGTGGGAAAAGAAAATTTTACTTTTTCAGATCAATGGGATTTTCATGTTCAGTGTACAGCTTTTACCTGTCCTGAAAACATCTGATCACTGAATTAGTAATATTATGGCATTTTAAGAAGTCGTAAGAGTGAAGAAAAGTAGAGAGAAGGGGAAAAAAATCTTTGCCAAATCTCTTTCAAATTTGATGCTTTAAAGTGGGTTCATAAGCCACAATCAGGAGCCAAGGTACATTTAGACAAAACAAGGGGGCTGACAACTTCACACAAAAAGGCTTCACTTCCCCCTCATCCTCTCATCCCAATGGGGTTCACAGGGGAGCACGTCACTGTACAAAGCCATTAGAGAATCGTACCCTAAATAATGAGGGACCTCTGGAAGCCCTCAGGAATTCTGTCCACTGCTTTTATTAACAACTGCTTCCAGTGACTAATTAAGATTCTGGAAAATTCATATCACTATTCAGGATCAGACACCTTCCATCTTTTAGCCTTTAAGCAAGGCTGAAGAACGTATGCGCTAAGGATTACATACTGCAGACGCTAGGCCAAATGTACCGTTGTAAATCATTCCCCCTGACTTCAAGGGAATAATCTCATCTCAGGGACAGATCTGATCCAGTACTAACTGCAGGAATTTCTAATGTTAATAGGGCACATACTGTCGGTTCTGTAGATATTTTTCATTCAGAAAGACAAAAAGCACTTACCATGCTATGCAGACACTGGCATACAGATTAGCCACATGCACTGCATTCACAGAGAGCTACATTTGCTATAGCAATTATGAGCAAGTTACATTTAAATGCGAATTAGTAAAATCCACTGAAACTACAGCGAGACAAAAAAAGAAGCTAAATTAAAAGTGTTAAAACACTAACGTTAATGACACACTCGTTTGGAATTTTCTAGAAAGTTGTTCTTAAAAAAAAAAAAAAAGCCAAGCAAACATACCTGGAGAGTTTCATTCACAGTTGGCGATACATCCTGTTCGGTGCCTACAGGAAGGGTCTGAGGAGTGTAAAGACCATTAACGAGCAGTTCATAGAATCGCATGCGGGTTTCACCTGCACAGACCACAATGAAAGAGTCGATTAAACAGAAATAACACAGCCTATGTAAAAATACATATTCTTGACACCTGCACGACCCTGCTACCACTCCCAGCCCGCTGCACTTGTGTAACAGAGGAGCAGGTATCACCTCTGAGGCTCACCAGGATCATTTTTAAACAATCTGGTGGGCAAGTGAAGTCAGACCCTCCCTTCTTCAGCCAAGACAAGGTTTTCTAAATCATTTTTCCTCTTCTCAGCCTGCTTGGCAGCTCTGCTCTTTACCATGCTTTCTGGAGAGCAGCAGTTTCCCTCCTCTCCATAGTGCCAAGCAAATAGCTTGCAGATTTGAGAAGTGAAACTCTCACCCAAGGGACAAGCTTCTGCCAACACCCAGAGCCACTTCAGAAAGATCTCCCAACACACCTCGCTAGTAGAAATTGGCTGTTATTAATGCAAACACAATGCATGGGAATGCTGAGGACAAAACCATTAATGGTGCTTTTTCCAAGCTGACACCGACTAATTCTTGTTCTGTTTTGGTTTTTTAACCCCCTAGTTTAAGGTGTGCTCAGTGGCATCTTTTGAAGAACAAAAGCCAGACAAGCAAACTGTCCCATATATTGTTACTGAGCCTTAGCCTTTTCATTCCTAGATTATACAAAGACCCAGTTTGTTAAGATTGGATTTTTCATTACTACAAAAACCCAATTCTACTTATTTTCCTGTCTGTAAGAAATCTGTCATCAGCTTCAAAAGCAACAAAATCAGACCCCGAAACTGTCTGAATTTTGCTCTGAAATATAAAGAATACATAGAAAAATGGACAGACCCAGCACCTGAGCCCAGAAAATGAATTCAGGCACGATCTCTCCCAAAACAGGACTACTTTCACAAGGAACTCCTGCAGGATCAAACCACAAATGCCCTGTGAATCCCTCCATGCAACCTGAAAGCAAATCACACCTTAGCCAATTCTGCATACTGGAAGACTAATTCATCTTTAATATATGCTGCAGGTGAGGATATTTCATTTATAGATCTCTTCACTACAAGAGCCTGAAGAGATGCTTGAAGTATTCACACCGCCCCCCCATAAGACTACAGTGCCGTGGATATGAGAGAATTAGGCTTGCTTTAAAACTTGACTTTAAATAAATACAAAGTAATTGTTATAAAGTTTAATAATTCTTCCTGGATCAGTAAAACTTATAATTTCATTTTCAAAGAGGTTTATGAATGTGAAATGATTCCTATCTATTTCTCCAAGGACAGGTATTTATTAAGTGGGTCCCTTCTGTAGGTGGATAAACTGAGGCAGGGATGTTCCTTTAAATTAGCTTGTCTTAGATGAGGAGGCTGGATATATTAGTTCCAGATTCCCAGGCCCGTGCTCTGGCCAGACAGATAAAATGACACTTTTGCTCCTATTATTTATTTTGTTAGACTGTGAAAATCAAGCTTTTAATCAACCTTTCAGTGTCTTGAAAAGCTGAATACTAGAAAGAAATGTTGAAAACTACACATATATATTTTAAGAATGTCCTAACCTGATAATGCTATTTTAGAAATAACATTTTTACTTGGTTCTGACAGATCATAGCACACTGACAGTCTTACTCTTTTAGAATGCAACTGTGGAAAAAAAAAAATACATTATAAGCATACAGCTGGCAAACAAAACAAAAATGCAATTTAAAACTAAGACTTCAGTGTTTCCTCCCAAGAAACAGAAGCATAAAACCCTCTCATTTCCCTGATGTGCAGCTAACTTTATTGAACAGCTGCCTGTTCAAGACTTGCAAAGTAATTTATAAACGGAGAACAAGTAGGAATGTAGTACAATCAGCTTGTTTAAAATGCCTCTCATTAAGACATCCACCACTTACGAGCCTGCTTTAGCTTACATTATTAAGTCTACAAATGGTTAATTTGTTCTTTAAATGTATTTTTTACCTTTACATTTCAAAGTAAGCAGGGGAAGGAGCCTGTCTGTAATAATTAATGATACTAGGATTTCAAAGAATACATAAGTAAGGTCAGGCTTAGCTCACAATAGAAAATATTACACTACTACTGTGATTTTTCTTCTAAACGTGATCAGTAATGTCAACAAACATCCCACTATACCCTCTTACCACATGTGGCACACCAACTGCTGTATAGGTTGTGCACTAAGCTGTTGAAACCTTTTAACACAGAACAAAAATATCAGCATTTTTAAGAAAACGGTGTTAAGTGTCCTCTTCACAAGAAAGAGTGCAGCAAGTCACTTTTACACCAGAAATGCCATGTTTTCAATGAAAAAGTACAAGCAGCAACTGAACTATATTTCCTCAACTTTAGACATTTTCTAAAATTCAGGCACGTTTTAGGAAAGCCCTTCACTAACATACTTGGCAGAAAAAGAAAAGACAAGGTGGTGAAATGGAACGCTTTCATACTTCCAGAAACTTTATTGGGCTCCCTAGGGCTCCGGTCTGGGGCTGAGAGTCGGTTACCTCCAGGACTCAGAGCTCCTGTCGCTTTAAGAGACAGTCTCACACTTACACACTCGCGCACACACTGACAAGTGCTGCGTGTGCACTCTTTTGCTGCCAGCCTCCAGTTTGCTGCTAAGTATCAATGAAATGCCAGGCACGCAGAGGACAGCACCCAGCCCCGCTGCCGCCACCAGAATCCAGGGCTGTGGGTCTCAGAAACACACACACACACACAGAGCCAAGGTTTGCCCAAAAATCCCAAGTTTGCAAAAGCCAAGCGCTACAGGGTCTGGCAGCCCAAGTGAGGTGGCCAAGAGGGGCCAGCCTGGGACACGGAGATCGGGGGCATGGGAGGCCTCCAAGGGCACAGAGCCGGGGACAGGGCAGGGGACGGGCAGGATGGCAGCATTTTGCAAATTACAGGGCTGTCTCCTAGCAACAGACAACACATTTGGCTCCACGTGACTTGCAAAGGCCCCAGAAACCAGACCCGTTCGCAGGGGGACAGGAGCACTCCCTTCATATTTTTAATCTCCGGGCTCTCGCAGTCTGCAACAGCCTCTTGTCTTAGGAGAGGGACAGGCAGGGGCACTGCAAACCACAGACGCGTGAGGCCGAAATGTACCCCCTCACCTTTGGTATCCAGCTCCACGTGGATGATGTTGCCCATGACGGAGGTGTTGTGAAGGTGCTGGACAGCCTCCCGGGCACCTTTGACAGTGGCAAAGATCACTTTGGCAATGCCCAGGTGCTTCTTGTTCTTGGGGTTGTAGAGAATCTCCACCTCTTCCACTTCACCATATTTCTTGCACATGTCGGTCAAAAAGTTTTCACGGATGTTGTCGTTCAGCTTGGCAAAGGTGACCTGCTTGGGAGGCACTGGCCCCACATAAAATTCATCGATCTGGAAACAGTCACAAGGTGGGGGGCAATAAAAATAATCACCATCGTTAACGAGAATGGGGGAGGGCATAAGGATGGCACGGAAGGGAGAGGGTTAAAGCATCCTGCAAACTTTGGGGAAAGAAAACTGCCTCCAAGGCTCTGGGATGAACCCTGGAGCAGAGCAGAGCCTCTGCCGCTGCAGCCATTCATTGAAACCGGCTCTGTTCTGGGCTACAAATATGAATTTTGATCAGTACTGTCAGCAGAGAGCCCCCCTCTGCCGCCCCCCACCCGAGAAGCCCCCAAGACACAGCTCCAAAACCTTCAAGTGATCTCATTAGACAGATGCATTGATTTCTCATTATCTTTATAGGAAAGGATTAATGTTAAACAGTTTGCCAAATAATAATGTTAATAGGACTATGACTGTCATTTAACCGGTCCATTAAACTATTTGGAACTGAAGCTTCACTCCCGGATAAACAAGAACACAGAGCTAAACCCAAAAGTCGGGGCAGTACCTTGAATTTAGGGACAGACAGCTCCAACTCCTTAGTTTTGGTCCATATTCGCCCTATTCTGGGATCCCTGACACAATCCACAGGAGCAATTCCCGAGTTCTGGGAGGAGGAGGAGAAGGAGGAGGAGGAGAAGGAGAGAAAGCACAAAAACAGCAGTAACAGAGCTTGAAATTTAAGACACAAATAAAAGAAAAAATAAACCCCAAGGAAGCACGGGCTGTCTCAAGGGAAGGGGAAGGCGCACACACACACACACACACACACACACACGTGTCAAATTGCAATACTGCTGGGAAATGCACACAGATTGGAAACACAGAAATAAAGCCGCAGGTTTGGGCTGTTTGGGCTCCTGACAGTTGAATACACAGTGTCAGGTGGCAATAACTTTGCTGGCTGTGTGTGTCCCCCCCAGACCCCCCTCCCACACACATGCGCTACGGCGCTGATTACCACGACCCGGAGGGACCCCAGCCCCCAAAACGCCGGTAAAACGGAGGCGGGGGGGGGGGGGGGGGGAAGAAGGGGGGGGAGCACAACACAATGGGGGAAACCCACGACCCCCCTCACTCACAGGCATGCTGAAATGTTGCCCATCGTAACGGTAGAGTTTGTGCTGTCCTTTTTTCAGAGCTGGGTCAATAATCAACTTGTAACTTCTCCAATGGTGATTTCTTTTCTCGACAGAAGTGCTGGCTTGCGTGCTGTTCTCCATTCCGTTGATCCAACCTGGACGGGGAGGGGGGGAAGGGGGGGTAGGAAGGGGGAAGGGGAAAAGAAAAAAAACCACACACACACACACACACACACGGAAAACCATAAAGTTAAAAAAATATTCAACAAAGACCTCTTCGGGTTTTTTGTTTTTTTTTTTTTTTTTTTTTAAACGAGCCGTCCGCTCTACACACCCAGGCAGGGAGGAAATCCACCGCGAAGAGAGCCCTAAAATGGGGGAATTGCCAGCCGGGTCCCCCTTCCACCCCAGCCAGACAAGAGGCAAAGAGGGAGGAGGAGGAGAGGAGGAGGAGGGGAGAAAAAAAAAAAAAAAAAAAAAAAGACCCAATCTCACTTGAACTCTGCTTTTTGCCATGATCTTCAGGGTGCTTGGCTTTTTCCCCCGCCTTGATCTCTCGGAAAGACATCGCGCTCGGCGGACGATCGTCTCCGGGCGGCGAAAGGCGAGCTCCCGTCTCACATGGGGCCGGTTACCGGCGCGGGCTGGCCGCCAGGCTCCTGCCTCCCGTTTTCGCGAGCCACCACATATTGTGTGTGCTCGCTGCTGGCGGCGGCGGCCTCCCACAATACACCGCTGCGAGCGCCGCGAACGCCTAACCGCCCTCCGCCGCCTGCACATTCACGGCGGCCGCGCCGCGCAGCCCCCGGCCCGCGGCCGCCCCGCCGCCACCCCGCCGCCGCCGAGCGCCGCCGCATGGGCCGCCGCCGGGCTGCTTCGTTTTTTTTTTTTTTCTCCCCGCCCTAGGGTTAACGGCGGGCGGGGGGGCGAGTGGAATCTGCCCGCTGCGTTTACCTTAGCGCAAAGTGCTTCTAAACAAGATGGACCTATAGGTGGGACAAGTTTGGTGATTTTTTTGTTGTTGTTATTTTTTCTTTTTTAAGGGAAGACTTCAGCGAGCGCGGACCGGAGCGCGGAGCCCGCCGCCCTGCTGCGGCGGCGGGGCGGGGGGAGCGACTACACAACCGGAGCGCGGCGGCGACGGCGGCGGGAGGGAGGAGGTGGTGGGGGGGAGCAGTTTTGCTTATTAAAGGTCCGGGCCCATCGGCAGCCAATCAGCGGGGAGCTTCCATTTTGTTTTAGGTATTAAAGGCCGGGCGGCGCGGTCCCCCCGCCGCTCGGCGGGGCGCGGAGCCGGGCGGAGCGCGGCGGGCGCATGGCGCGGCGGTTCCGCGGGCCGCGGGGCAGCGGCGGCTCGGCCGCGGTCGGGCAATTGGCTGGTTAAAGGCAGCGGGGCGGCCGCAGCCAATGGGCGAGCAGCTTCCATGGGGCTTGAGTTATTAGACGGCGGGGTAAAAACATCCTTCAGCAGACAGCTAAGGAGAGGCCAACAGATCAGGCAGCCATTTTTCTGCAATGGAGCGAAATGGCCAACTGGGCTTTTCCTTTGTTCCAAAAGAGGGATCCGCCATGTGAATCCACACCGTCCACTTGCGGGGAGCGCTCGGGGTGGTGTGAATGTCTGGTGCCATGCTAGAGGACTCACTGAAGAAGGAAGATTTAAAACAAAAACAAAAACAAAACACAAAAGCAAACCAAAACTTAAAAAAAAAAAATGCGGATTTTTTTTTTTTTCCCTTATGATTCGGGATCCATCTTTGTCTTGTGTAACTAGGTCACGGCACACCCTATGTCAGCAGTTAACAATTTCGAATGCCAAAAAAGTAAATACATTATTTTTAATTTTTTTTGGTTTTGTTTTTGTTTTTTTTAAGCTTTGCACAGCTCTCTGAACAATA
This sequence comes from Tyto alba, assembly GCF_018691265.1. Classification (NCBI taxonomy): domain Eukaryota; kingdom Metazoa; phylum Chordata; class Aves; order Strigiformes; family Tytonidae; genus Tyto; species Tyto alba. The sequence goes on from NW_024881320.1 coordinate 3,379,195, forward strand.
AATTTTAGTGAGTATTTCCTGTACTAAACACTCGATTCCTGGCCATTTTTATTAACTCCTTTGGTGCTTACAAGGTAACGTTTTAAATATAGGCATAGGAATAATGAATTCTGGCAAAAAAGAGGCAGTTTTATTGTGATAAGCTCTTTCTTTCCTCTTACGTTGTAAGTACCCAATCCATTCTGTCCTTGCTAAGTATAGTTTTAATGTTAATGTTTCTGAAGTCCTTATTGCTAAGCCTTCATTTGCATGTCTTATGTTTTTGTCTGTTTATCTAAACCAATTTATGCTTTTTGAAATATTTTACATAGAAAGCAAAATATCTAGCGAAGAGATGCTTAAAAGTTGTTTACAACCAGTAAATGTTAACCAGGTGTTTTCACACTAACATGTAGCCTAAAACGATTTAGGAGAATATTTTTAGTGTCTGCGTGCTCTGTGGAAAAACACTGAACGTCCTTTTTATGTACAGAGTAAATCTGCCACAGGAAGGTAGATTTAAGCCTCGAGTAGGAGTCCTCACTGCGTACGGTCAGTCGACATAGCTGGACAACTTTTTCTATAGCCTTTGTTTATACTTTTTTTTGATGCTAGACCACTGCCATACAAAGATTCCTAACTATCTTAACAAAATCCACTTTGACTTGCAAACTTACGAGAGAAGTGGTGATACAGATCATATATATTTATAGCCATTATTTTAAAAAAGCGTAACAACGTCACCTTCAGAGCTGCATTCAACTATGATGTGCGGGTAAGTAAACCCTTTTGCCCTTGCAGAGAAACATTTAGACCAGGCCTGTGCGGCTAATATTATTGTCCTGGGCGGAAAGATCCTAATGGTCGTCTGTATGAGCCGTGGCGATCTCCTTCTCCTCAGATACAGCTAACGGCATCTCTGAAACGTCTATTTTCAGGGAGGGATTTCTCTTTCTGCATAAAGTGCTTGGTCGTCCGAAGCCCTGTGGTTTGTTGTTTTGTTTTTGTTTGTTTTTGTTGTTTTTTTTTGCAGAGAGACGCCGTGAATCCATTGCAGGCATTATGTGGCTGTTGAAAGCACACAAAAATAAAATCTGCCTGCGAACAGTTGTTACTGAGGTTGATTTTTAAAAAGGCGAAAAGGCGGTAGTGGTGGTAGGGATGTCTTACATATTTTATCCGTCTAATTACAGAAGCTCGACCAAAAAAAAAGCAACAAAATGGGGGGGGGTGTGGTGGTGTGGTGTTTTTCAAGACGGTGCGTCTTAATGGCGGATGTCTCACTAAAAAGCACTGTAAAATCCTTCATACCGAGGCAGTGACTTGGAGAGAGGGGGGGAGAAAGGAGGTCTGGAAGTAAATCCAAAATGAGGGAGTTTCCTTCCAAGTGAGGGACCCTTGCAGCCTGAGTTTTACAGTTGGAGAGCCGTGACGCAGTTGATATTCACAGCAGTTGTGCTTTAGTGCAGCCACCCAGCCCATGAAATGGCCTTCCCGCCGAAGTCTGGTGGTTTTATTATGTGAAAGCCTGTGGAAACACCGTGTCCCGGGCGCCGGGAAGGGGCAGCTGGCGGCGGGCAGGGCGCTCCCGGTCGCGCTCCATGTTGTGTGAAGGTAGCCGCCATCATGGCTTCTCCTTCGGCGCCGCGTTCTCCTCAGGGCTGGGGCGGCGGCGAGGCGGGCTCTCCCCCACTGCCTGGCGGCGCTCCGCGTCCCGATCACTGGAGGGAAATGGACTTTTTTTTTTTTTTTTTTTGTCTTTCCCCCTCCCCCCCTTCTTTCTTCCCTTTCCCGCCCCCTTCCCCCATCGCTTTGTGAGGGGTTGTGGAAGGCGAAGCCGAGGAGGGAGCAGGGCGCCTGACGGCTTTTTTCTCCCCGCGGCTGCCGCGCACAACATGGCCGCGCCGGGGAGCGCCCTGCAGCAGCGGGAGGCAGCGCTGCGGGCGGCGGGGCTGGCGGCGCTCCAGCACGGCTGGGGAGGACGGGGGGGCCGGCCGGGCGGGGAGGACAAAGGCAGCTCGCATAATGCGGGCGAAGCCCTGTGTGCCTATAAATAACGCCACCCGCCCCTCGCCTTCCTCCCTTCCCCCCGCCGCAGCCTGCTGCTCGGTTGCTTTTATAAATACCAAAAGATGAAAGTAGCCTAATGCAGTGAGGGGGGAAAAAAAATAAGAGGAACAAACAACAGCTTCCCCCCCACTCCCCTCAAAAAAAAAAAAAAAAAAAAAAAGCGCCCATTGCGGGGGATGGAGCGGGGGGAAGCCAGGCAAATGAGCAGGCAGAGCTGGCCGCGGGAGGAGCAGGGCGGCGTCGTCAGCCTCCCCGCCTGGAGCGGGCTGCGCTGCGCCCCGCCACCGCGGCGGGGGGAGCGCGGCCGCCGCTCCCCGCCGCTCATCACATGGCTCTTTGTTGTTTTCCTTCTCCTGCCCCTCCTGGGCTTTGCCCCCCTCCGCCATCGCCCGGCCGCTCCGCCGCTGCCCTGCCTCCTCCCGCCCGCAGTCGGGGTGGGATGGCCCGGCCCGACCGGCCTGCAGCGCCGAGCTACCCGGGCCCTTAGCCGGGGCTGGGCTGGCGCGGAGCCGGCTGCAGTGCGAGCCGCCATGCCCGTCTGAGGTGTTACACGTGCCTTTTTTTTTTTAATTCTTTTTTTTTTTTTTTCTCTGTTTTGGTGGTTTGTTTTTTGGTTTTGGTTTTTTTTTTTTTTTTTTTTTTTCCCGAGCAGATTTTCCTGCAGCTCGCTTTGGGTGGAGGCGTGGGGGTTATTTCGGAGGTTCACTGTGCTCTGCGGGGAGTTGCATCTCGTGCTCCCACTGCAGACCCAAATTAGGTGAGCTAGGAAAGCCTGGCTTGAGCAACCACTTCAGAGGGGCAGGATCAGGGGAGGAAAATCAAACACTTTGTAGAGAGGTGGCCTCACTGGTCAGGCTAGAGCAGGACCGTCCTGCGGACCCTGTGGGAGGGAGAAGGTAAGTGGCTGCTTGGCAGAGGCTGCCTGCGGGAGCGGCATGTGCCGGGCAGGGTGCGCCCTGCCCGCCATTTCCTGCGGCTCAGGACCAGCCGTGGGTTTGTCAAACCTGTGCTGTGGTATGTGCCGAGGCTCAGGGGTGTTTTCCATCGAGGGAGCAGGGTGCTGCCGCGAAGGAGGCACCGCAGCCTGCGCCTTTCGCAACGGGCAGGATCAATCTCTCCATTCCTTGTTTCTACTCTCCCCACCCCGCCCTTCTTCGGTCCTCACCGGGTCAGGCTCTGTCGAGAACAAGCGACCAACCGTCCGCACAAAACATAACACGTTCCCATGGAGGGGGGAAGAAAGGAAAAAACAAAGTCTTCGCACTGCCAGGCTGGGTTTAAAAGACTCTCTCGGGGCTGAGCCATGGCGGCCGCCGGCCCCTCGGTCCCTGTGAGACGCGCCGTGTCCGGCCAGAGCGCCTGGAAAACGCCTGGCCCTCGCTTGTGCCAGCACTGCGACTGCCTTCCTGCTTTACAATTGCTTTAAATAATAATCTGCTAGTAAACTTGGGAAGAAACGGTGACGTTATTCTTAGCTAAACGCCATTAAAATGCTCCTCTGCTGTTTCTCAATAGAGGTGAAAAGCATTTTAGCTTCCTGGAAATGGCCGAAACAGGCGACGTGTTGATCAAAGTACGGTGTAGATCTGTTGCTTGTTTTGCAGGGGGTTTTTGAACTGTAATGAAAACGTTTCTGCAGCTTGCATCATAATGAGTTAAGTCAGCACGTGAGGTGATTTTTAAAAAGAGCAGATTTAAACAGCATCGGCTATTAGCTTCCCTGGGATTTAAAGTTTATGTTTAAAGAGGTATATGGATATTAGTAATACCTGCATTTAAATTTTAACGTTGGTCTGTTTAACCCTGAAGCAAACTAGCTCTGCCTAACACAGGCTTTGAAACGATTCAGCCAGACCATAATACTGTGGGAGCTTAGACAGCTTTGTCTCTACTTGCACCTCTCTGCGCATTTTTCCAGGACTGTGATCTTTGTCTGCAATTAATCATTGTTCAGGATGGCTGTTCCCGATGGTAGAATCCATGAACTCCAGCTGGGAGAGGTCCTAAAGCGGGTGCCTGGCACTGCGTACGTGCGAACCAGAGCCAGAATTTGCTGGGGCAGCAGGCGTTGTATGGCGAGCCCGCCGCGCAGACCCAGTGAATTGTGTGGGTCCTCAGTACTTCTGGAAATTGTTTTTGTAAGTCTGAGCTGAAAAATTCTTTCAGTTTTTAAGAGTTTCTAAATGACTATAATGTTCAGTGTAGTTTAAAAGTCACCAAGGCAGTTGAGACTGGTTGCACTCTCAGAGTGGGTGGTTTCATGGCTGAAGCTCGTATCTGAAAAGCTAAATGTTCTGGTACAGCATGTTTAAATCCCAGAAAGGTCAAACCAGACTTTCATACTTGAGTTAGATTGACTCTGGTTTATTGCATGAGACTCCTTAGAGAAAGAAAGAGATCTTTCAGGGGAAGAAGGGTGGGGGGGAAGATTTTTTTTCTCTGAACAGCTTGTGGTGACTCTACACACATTCTTGAAGCAGAGGGGTTTGTTCTTGCCCACAGCATCCATCCCCTGCATTGTTGAGTGGAAAACTCCTATGCTAATTATTTCACTGTCTGTTATCAATAAGAAGTGATTTAATTTCTTTGGCAAAGTGTTGCAACAAGAGCAAATTAGATTGAGAGGCAAAGTGAAATAAAAAATATGCAGCTGTTCTGCCAAACAATGATAGTGACTGTTTACAACATTTTGTTTTAGACTGCCTTGTACACAGAATCCTTTATATTGAAGGTTTTCATGTCACAATCCACTGCTTGTGCAAGGAAACTAGATTAATAGATTATAAAGGACAAAAGAGACCTGGGTTCATCTGGTTCAACTTCCTGCATTATGCAGGTTATAAGATTTTTGTGAATTTGTTGCTTTTTCTCACTTGAAAGAATTTACAATATACCTGCATCTTAGCAAAACATCAGATTTTCATTTTAAAATGGGCTGTGAGAGAGAGTAAAAAAAGAGTTAGTAAATTGTTTCCATCAAAATCTACCTGAATGACTAGAAATCAAAATACCTTTTAAACTTGTCTAGTTTCTGCTTTCAGTTTCTGGATGTTGCTGTCTCAGTCTGCTTGACGGAGGAATGCTCCATTACCAGATTTCCGTCTCCATGTAGCTATGTACAGGCTGATCAACTGAGCCTTTAACGTTTCCGTTGCAGACTTGCAGAGCTCCCCCTCGGGTCCATCTTCACTAATCCTGTAATCGTTCCTGTCACGGTTCCCTGTAAACACTCCAGTTTTTTACCATTTTGATCTGGGCAGAAGGGGTCAGTGATCAGCAGTGATCATATACCCGCACCAACAGCCCTCCTGGCTGTGATGTCTCTGTTGGGCATCCAGGGATTACACCAGCCCACGTTCAGCTGGTTGCCCAGCACGGCTACTGAAATACTCTCAGATCTGCTGCTTCTTGGGACGGCATCCCCATACTGTTGGTTTGTAGTCTTTGTTCTGAATGTATGACTTTACACTTGGCCCTCCTGAAAAGGACAAGTCCTTAAAGGACAAGTCCTGAGACAGCATTGTTGGTTGCAGTGGTCTTTTTTTTTTTTTTTTTTTTCTTTCCTTAAATACCCCTTCCTGCTACTGTTGAGTGTCACCTAGAAACTTGATGGGTAATGATGTTATATTTTCTTCTAGATAAACAACTGCTTCTGTCTCCACTGTAGGAGTTTCCCAGTTCCGGGTGTGTGTACACCTCAGCCATGTCAATATTGCATCAGGAGGAGGTCTAGATGTTCACCATCCTTTTGTCACACCCCAGTTTCATGGGAAGAAAGCCCAGTTTAGGAGCTGGAAGGGAGCCAGGAGGCACACTGCAGCATTTGCCTGCCCTCATGTCTATAAGGTAGCAGTTGAGTAATGTAGGGCCCAAAACAGGTAGTTGCAGGACTCATAAAAGACAGCTCTAGGACACAGTGGTTACAACTGCATTTTGAGACCTTCCTGTTAGATGGATACTAACCCATTTGTGTCTTCTTGCACTTAGATTCTCCTACTCATAAGCACGTAAATGCTTTGAAGGGGTTGAAGTATGGCAGGCACATCAGCCCTCTTGCAGAAATCTCCTCTTAGTGTTATTCCCATTTACCACCGAACCTTGCAGTTTCTTAAAAGAGTTTCTTTCTCAGCAGCTAAACTCTTGTAGCTTTGTTTCCTGTGGATTTCTGTCCATAAATGCCCCCTGACAAATCTTCCGGCTCTTTCCCAGTCTTGCTTGCCCTGTCTGGCAGAGCAAGGGGTGATGTGCTGGCTGGGAGCTCCACAGGGGCCAACCAGGCAGCGGTCCTGCTGCTTGGTATGGGCAAGGGCTGAGTTCTGCTTGCCTTTCTCCGAGACCAAGGTGGTGCCTCCACTAGGTACTCTACTCAACTGTTCATTCAAGACCTAAATATGTTTGGGTCTTCTTCCCCACTGCCAAATTTGAGATTGGAGGAAGGAGAGGAAAAATGACACAGAACAACACAGTCACATTAGACTGTTTTATTTTTAGGAAACCAGGAATAATGAGTAGGAATATGGACAGGGTGTTTGATGTTCAGTTTTCTTGCTATGAAATTTTTCATTTCTTCTTAAGAACAGCAGGTGATCTGTCTAGGGGATTTCTCAGCCAAAATAAGCAACCTCCTGACAGATTTCACCTGTGTCCCAGCGTGCTCTGAGGATGCACAGGATGTAATCATTGAACAATGACAGGGAATCACAAGTCTGCTGTGCTCTTTGGCTGCCTGAGTGCAAAGAGATGTATGGCGATACCCCATAGTAGAACAAACATTTATTTTGTTTAAGATCCATAAAACTTTTGATGGACATGTTGGATATTTGCCAGGGCTGGGTTTTTTGGTGTCTTTTAAAATGTATCTGTTCATTTTATTCCTGCTAGTATTATGACAAAGCCACCTCTGTAAGGTGGTGAGTGCTTTCAGAGATCTAATCATTCTTGAGCTATAAAGGAATAAAGAAGCTGTTTCAACACCTGAGTTGCAGAATGTTTTTTGTTGCTTCTTGCCTATTGAAATGCAGCTGCTATTGAAACGCTATGATCCCATCAGAATGTGCAACCGGTTATTTTTTAGAACACTTATAAGCCTATAAAAATCATGAACTAAATCAAGAAGGTTGGCAGTTCAAATCAACATTCTAAAGCCATCAGTTCAGTGCTTCATGGCCTAAACAGTACAGTTTTTCTTTTTTTAAAAAAAAGGAATGAAAAGAATGTACCATTTAAAGAATTCAGGCACTCACTGAGGAAATGAAGATACATGAAGATACAGATAAGTAATCTAGAAGGACATTTATGCATTAAAATACTTGTGTATGTGGACACCTAGCATTAAACAGTCTAGATGAGATAGTAGCTGGAGACCTGTGAGGCTTTTTAACAACTGCAGCGCCTACAGGGAACATTCTGATTGTAGGTGATGGTGTATAAAATGATGCAGCCAGAAAAGTGATGACAGAGATCAAATGGAATGAGTTTAGCTTGCAAATCAGAGCAGTTTCTTCTAACTGGTGTGATGCAAACAACATATGACACCAGACCAAGACAGTTTTGCCCTTGACATTGTCACCATGGCTCTCAGATCTGCAGTTAAGGATCCCCATCTTGATTTATTTTTTGACAGGACAGTTGGGAGTGCCCCAGCTGGTCCACTAAGCCATGGTTTTCAGCCGAGTGGGCCAGAACACACAGAATTAGTGAATGTTGTGCTTTCCATTGCCTTTCTACACTGCTGCATAACAGCAGCTCCCAGTTGCTAAGCAGCTGCAGAGCCATCTTTGCCTTCACTACCAATCAGCTGTGCTACGGGAGCAACATGGGTTCCCCTTGATCGGTGGAGAGGAGCCGGCAGCATGAAAATGGGAGCAGTGGCCATATCAGAATTGTTCCTTTTCTGGCTGGCTGATGGGCCCCCTGGCAAAAATGCTGGAGTGAAGCAAAGGGACACTTAATGGCCCAGAAGCAGGGGGTGGCGGGGAGGGGAGAGGGAGAGCCAGCATATGTGCACAGCGGAGGTTACAAAGACAGCAGATCTTAGCAGAGCAGGGGGTGCACACGGAGGAGAAAGAAATGGGAGAGAGGCCAAATGCACAGTTCGGAATAAAAAAACCCCAGGAGGAGAGTGCGGCATATGGAGAGGGGAAATAAAGCAGAACTTGCACAGCCTGCGAATAATTGAATAGAAAATACAGGAAGAGAGGGAAGGAGCTTGATTCATTACTGCCCTTCACCTTGTGGAGACAGCTACACCCGGGAAGAGGAGGTGTGGAATACAACAGCATCTTTCATGTTTCACAGTGAACTGTAGGTTTTACATTTCAACCCCTGCCATTTGTGCTTTTCTCACTGCATAGCCCCTGCCTTTTGTTTAGACTTGATTTCTGCAGGAATCTTTGCCTAGTTTCTAGTTTATTTTGGTACTTCCTTTAGCTTTGTTTGTTTGTTTGTTTGTTTTTCAAGGTAAGTTGTAAATTAAAATACCTTTTCCAGATAGTTTAATTGTTTTAACCTTCAAGAAGGCAGGCCATTGCTAATTCCTAACTGAAGTGAGTTTCCACTAAATCCACAAAGCCATTACTGCTTTTCTCCCCCACTCTCTTCTGGGAGCTGCTGATGGAGAACAGGGTTCCCTTTACTTCCTGACACCTTCCCGTGCACATTGTCTTTCCTCTTCCCCGTGCAATGCCTGCCAGCAGTCCGGAAAGACTTGCTGCTAGCAGCGTGCAGGAAGTGGTTCCTGTGGCAGTAAGTTATCACAAACGCCTGACGTGTTGCACGGCTGAGGGGGTGGGTAAAAAAGTGTCATGAACATCAGCGAGGTGGGGGGTTGTGACCAAAAGAGATTCTAGTTCCACCACCGCTCAGCTGCCCACATGAAAAAATACTTTCTGGTCACAGCGCCTAACATGCAATTGGCCATGTGATAGGAAATGCCAGCAGAGCTGGCAGGGAAGCAGGGGAGCTATACGTTATTCTCTCTGGCTCCTCCAGACAGAGGATTGAGAGGCACGTTTGTATGGGAGGGTGGGGAGAGGAATTAAAGCTCGTGCAGCTGTTGCCCTCCTCTGTGGCCAGCCCTGGCTTGCTTGGAGGCCTGTCGACCAAGAACATGTTTCCCCAGGTCCAAAATTGAGTCCTAAAAGGAAAACAGAGGTGCCTACCCGAATCTACATTGGAAAGGATTTGCGATGGGCTCCCGATGTGTGTGTATTTCAAGCCAATAAAAAACTTGACAAATACTCAGGCAGATGTGTTTTGTACTTGGAAGATTTTTTTTCTAAGATGTCCGGTTCAGTGGGATGCTATATTTGCTTCCTTCTTCCATTTGTCTGGAGTCCTGTATCTATGAGCAGGCACTGTCTATACTATTGTTAGACTCCTAAGACCATTAAAGGTCTAGGGGCACTGACATTTTACAAGTAGATTCAGCTGCCTTTAACACAGGCATTTTTAGCATTATGAGAGATGCAAGTTTAATTAGAGCAGTTTTAACCAGGAAATCTCCCCGCCTTAAGAAATCAGAGCTACTGTGTTAATCCCAGTAAGCAACTGGGAACTTGACAGCGTGCCTGTTGTTACGATGAGAGTCACGAAGGGTGAAATGTGTGTAGGAAGGGAGAAACGCACAGGAAACATGCCATCAAGGGCAGCGGTGTCGAGCTCACGCAGGGCAGCGTGCCAGTCCGCGTTTGGCGATGACCCGTGGGCTGGAGCAGCGCTGACAGGTTGCTGCTCTGTACGTGCCTGCGCACACCGGCCCACACCACCGCTGCGATTGCTCAAACACCTTCCCAACCTGCCCCGGTGGCTCGCAGCGAGGACCTCCAGCCAGGCCACTCTGCACCATCAACCCATCCAGCTCCCACAACTGCGGCACAGGCCAAAAATCACAGCTCTAAAGCAAACATGACACAATTACAACCAGGTTTACTTCCAGCGCCCCAAGTTACTCATTAACTTGATCTGAGAGCCACCGTGTCTTTGCAGAATCTGCTCTGGGCAGGTTCATGGCTACTCTCTGGTCTGAGATAAACAGTCTGGGCCTGTCCTTTGTCTAGCAATGCTCTGTCGAGGCACAAACCTCTCTGGCTCCTGCCAAACCTTTATCCCTGTGTATGAGCTTCTTCCCAGCCAGACAACAACAGAGCAAGTGCTTCCCACTAAGCTCTCCCCATACAGCCAGCACTCAACAAAAAAACATGGAGAAATTACAGTGTCTCCCGTAGGGATATAAACAGGATTTTATAATCTCCTCAGTTTGCAGTTGTTGCCTTCCTGTAGGAAATTTGCACAAATAGCAGAGGGGAGAACGTGAACATCACATGTTAACTGCCCTTTAATGTCAGTGTCACACATTACTCAGCAAAAGCTTGCCCTTATTTCATCCACAGTCCTTTCTCTTACAGCCTATTTTGCCATCCTTTTTTTTTCCCCCTCCTGTGAATATTCCCAATTTCCTCACATTCTTGTCCAAAATGTTTGAGAGCTTCCTGCCTAGGCCAGATGCAAGAGTGATGACTATTGCACAGCCAATGCAGCAATGAAGTGTTGATCAAAGCCTGACTCATCCAATGGCTCTGAAAAACACATGCTTCTTCAGGCTGCGTTGTAGCTCAAGTAGTGGAAAGCATATTCAGCAAGCCAAACCTGGGATCATTTAAACTTGACGTTCTCAAAAGCCTCACAAAAAAGTACAACTCCACACATTTCGGGTTTAAGGCAATCTCCCAGCCAACTTTTGGGGAGCATAACCCCAGATTTGGCCATCCACAGTGGACTCACCTATTCCACACTTCTCCCTGCTGCATAAACCGAAGCAGCTGAATGCAACTCTTGCTCTGGTGCTGTAGTCATCTTAATTAACATACACTCCTATTGGTTTCAGTCCTCCCTTGTCTCCAAACCAGCAAGTACATGAAAAGAAGATCTCTGTCTCTACCAGGAATTACATACTTTGGGAATGGGAGAAGGGAAAAGTAATCTGAAGAAAGCATATACTGCAGAGAGCGCTCTGAATCTGAAAAAAAATAACATCTCAGTGTTTGCTGGGTCAGGTGGAGTGTTGGGTAATGAAAACACAGGAAGGCATAAGCCAGAGGGATTTTAGGGCTGTATACTGAAGAGATGGGTTGGGGACTGGGTAAAAACATGTTGTGTTTCAAGGCAAGCTATTTACAGCCCCTTTCCCTATGTTTCCCAAAATTACTTCCTGATGGGATTTATTCTCTGCTGCAGATCTGGATGCAGAAAAGCATCTGATGCTGATTAATTTCATGCAGATCTGTAACAGAGCCCTGTGCTCTCATTCAGCCATGAGCAAGCCTGTGCATTACTCCTGAACCCACTGCTCTGACTGTTCCCATGGTAAAACCAACCACAGCTACCAGCGCAAACGCAACCTGCAGATCTCGCCTGAAACAAGGCATTTTGAATCCCTCTCTCCCCACCACATCTCCAGATTCACTTGTCAGCACAGAGGTAGAGGATGAAATCCAGCATCACTGTGACAGCTCTGCCAGCCTGTGTTGATAAATTCCTACCCATCGCTCAGTGAAGCCGTGCCAGCACATCTGGGAGACACACATCGCGCCCAGATCCGCGGGGGCAGAGTTATGGTGGTGTTGGCAGACAGTTGCTTGTTCATTTCATGCTTTTCAGAGATCAGTCATTGTGTTTGATGTTCCAGAAAAGCATAGGATGATTTTAACCTTGTGTTACCCATTTTTTACAACAGAAGTCAGCTTGAGAATTCACACTTCAGTGAGGAACAGAAACTTGAAACTGCCCCTAAACACCTACTGTATCAGGCTGAGATGTTACCATGTTGATTTACACACTCTTCAGATTTGTAAAGTGAGGGGTTTTTTATCCCATAATGAAAGGTGAGATTCAAAATACAGCACATTGGCCACGCATATATGAAGTAGGCCATACTTGGCCCACATAGTTGGCACCCCTAATTTAAAGCATATCAGAGAAAATAACCCAAGAAACGGTATGTGTTCCCTATAAATAGCTGCTCTTTAGGTAATAGTCAGTGTGTGGTTTATGAACAAAATCTGTCCAAACTACATCAAAGTGCCTGAATATTTGCTGTCTGATTTTGCTGAGTGGTGTGTCTAATTTAGCTAACACCTCCTGTTGCAGACCGTTGTCCTGTTTTCTTTCATAGGCCTCTGAACTCTATGGTAGCATTTGGACAGATTTTATGTAGGATTTATTGAAAGATTTTTGCACTGATTTAGTGCATGGGCTACTTGAGCCAAGTGAAACAGGAACTATATTCCTAAGGCATGAAAAGGCAGAAAGGAAATTTTCTTATTGAAATATAATTTTTCCACATTACTTAATAGTCTAGAAAGTTAATACCTTTCTAGCAGCACTTCCCACAGGGAACAAAAAAATACAGTTCCTGCTCAGCCAAATAACAATGTAATAATGTTTTAGGTTGCGTTAAATATCTTAGAAACTGGCAGGTGTCACAGCCACCTTGCCTTCAGTGAAAAAGGCAATTGAGAGCCCTTATGAAACAAGGGATTTACATCAGTAGGGGCTACTACACAAAAAACAGGCACATGGCAAGGTTTGAATAGATGGTGAATCATGTGGCCCAAGGGATTTTTCAGGGTGGGGGCGTGTGTGTAAAATATCAGGCCATGAGGACCAGATGGTAGAGCTCTGCATGTGCAAGAGAAACAGCAAGAAACACTACAGAAATGGATACTGAGAAGCAGCTGAAAGTCAAGGAGACTGGGAGCTTTGATTTTGAAAAAATGTATTTCCAGGGTTGAGTGAGGATCAGAACAGTGTTGGCACTGTGAGCAAAAACACAGCTGAAAAAACAATTTTGTACAGTTGTTCTGTAAACGAATTGAATCACCTTGAGTATATTCCTAGCTTTGTCATAAGCTTCCCCTCCTACACTGATACTGTCACCCATAACTTCTTTGTGTGTGTAAGGTATAGTTCAGCTCTCCTGCATTACAGCTTCTACTTCCCTGTCTGCCCCATCAGTTTGCACTAAATTATGTGGGGCAGAGATTGCTCTTCAGTAAGCGTCTGTGCACATGACAAACGATTGTTGTTCTTGTGTAATATTTGGAATTTATCGGAAATTCACTCTACTGACATGGTAAGTCCCATTCTTTAGGGTCTGTCCTATTGTAAACTCTTCAGGGCTTTGTCTCTTGCTCTATATGTACGTGCTGTAGTGGTGATTCATCACTGAAAACACAAATAATTAATGTCACTAGTAATGTTAAAAAATAAATATTGAAGGCTCTGTCTTGTTATGCACATTCTTAACTAAGTTTATTAACATTTCCTTTGACATAAATGGGCCTACTTGTTCTTACTGTTAAGTCATTGTAAAGCTGGAGTCTGTATTATCAAGAAGAAAATTCTTTAGCGTATTTTAAAAACATAGTTCTGGAGACATTTAGGAAGAATAGGTCCCCATTCTTGTCTAGTTTATATTACCATATAAACTAATAATATGAGTATGCAGCAGATGGCGCGTGCTGTTCCTCTTCTCTGCAATTGTGGCTACAAGGAAGTACCGGTAGTCTAAGACCCTGCTGGTTAGCTAAAATAGTAGTATTTAGAAATACTACTGCAAGCCATGCTGCTTAGCCTAAGGGCATGCCTTATTATAGAGCTTAACTGATTGGAAACTTAAAACTTTTACAGTATTCACTGTTCCTCCAAACAGAAGAATGTAGCTAACCAGAATATTTTGTCAAATCTGTTAACATAGTTACTATTTAAAACAGTATTTTGTGAGCAGAAAGATTTACAGTTATGTTTCTTTCCTCACTTGACTCTCTATAGTCACAAAACTCATGGGCTTTTAATATTATTAAATCTCAGTTTAATTGACTTCTTCAAGCACATCACAAAGGACGCAGGCAGCACAAGTTTGCTGGTGTTTCCCTCGGAGTCCAGGCTAGGGATATGCCTTGAGGTTTTTCCATTGTACCAGAACAGTCCAGGAGGTTGCAAGCACTTTTTGCCAGGCTTGTTATTTTGAGAAATGGGAGTATCAACTTATTTTATCACTCTCTTTTGTAAAAAATTAAAATATTAAACTTAATCTGTGAGTCTTTTTTGGGTGTCCTCATAACTAACCTGAATTACCCATCAATACCATGTAAAGTGTTAAAGCATCTGTGAAAAATCGTAAACTTTGAGCAGTTTTCCTAGGCAGTGTGCTAACCTTTCATTCCTTCATATTATTTTCCTTGGCAATTGTGAAGCGACAAATTGGTAACAAGATTGGTACACAGATATTCACCACACCACATTAAAGTCTTGATTTTGGTACGCTCACTGTAAATCTCTATACGCATATTGACTCTTGAGCTGCAGATGCGTAAGCTTTTGATGAAACAGAATTTGGGCCAAAATCAATACACAGGCTAAAGCAGAAGTAGGAGAAGGACACTTGCAATTAGTAATGATTACATTTGAATTTTACTAACAGAGGGTTGATTCTTCTCTCATTTAAATCATTCCATATTAGACTTTAGTTTTTCAGAATCAGCAAAATACATTTAGCTTTTGCATAGGACTTTATATGCCTAAAGCACTGCATACCTGTTAATTAAAAATAAGTAACTGAGACACCACGATGCTGTATTTCATCAACACAAAGTTGACTCACTACAGATAGAACATCCATCACTTAAAAACAGTCTTTGGAGTGTTTACAGTTGATTTTATGATCTACTCATTTTATATTGTCACATCCTGAATCTAAAGGTGTGCAAATGTAAAAAGTTTCCTTAACCATAAAATGTAAACGGAGACAAAGGTGTGAGAAATGTAAAGATTGTTTTGTGAGACTTGCACAAAAAAAAAAAAAAAAAAAAAAAAAAGAAAAAAGAAAAACCCCAACCTAACAGTGACCCACAAAATATTTTTATCCCCAAAAAAAACTTTTAGGGCAATAATTGACTTGAAAAAACCCCTCAATTACAGTGCTCAGTTACAGGAAGACTACTAAGTCTATCTGTTGATTGTATCATACATAGTGTGATGCTGGTTTTGAGACAGGTACAATTAAATCATTTCAGGGTAAAACAATTCTTTCCTGGACCATTCATTCCTATGCAACACTGGAATGCCCTCAGCCATTAAAGCTGACAGGAGCTGATGGCTTTTACTGTGTTCCAGATAAGATATATAAGACTGTGGTTCATAAGGAATCTTTTTGATAGCTTCTGTATTCTACATGCTTACATCAACTTTTTCCTCAATAAAATGGTTAGCTTTAAATAGGTGTGAATTTGGCTGCTTTTTTTATTATTATTTGAATAGCATGACACTTTGTTTGGTATTTACATGTCCTTCCTCCTCCTTGTTGCCAAAATATCCTTTTCTTGCTTTTTGTTTGCCTTCTGCACAAAGCAGCATCTTCCTTGAAAGACAGGCAGAGTGTGGTTGCCTTTGCATTCGGTCTGGAAGGCCATCTAGTGACACAACTGTGCAGAAGAAAATGCAAAACCCTGTTTGTCTTTTTTTTTTTTTTTTTGTCTTAGTTGAATTAAATGATCTTGCTATACTCAAGCATGCCCTTGGTGGTTTCTTGCTATTCCCACGAGTGATACTTCAAAAATTTGAGAGTAAATTTTGATTTCTTAAGAACGGATGGGGTTTACTTGAGATGGAGCACACTGCTAATCCCTGCTAGGAAAAAAACACAATTTTTTGTGCAGAATATTGGCAGATTGGCACCTGATCTGATCTGTCACAAATACAGCATCACTCACCAGACTTGTGTATTGTGGCCAAACGTATCCAGCTGTTGTGATCCCCTGCCTTCCACAGTACAAACAACGCCAGATTGGTGCCTGGGGACACCACATTTCTGTAACTAAAATGAAAAATTCTGGTTTATTTTCATTGCAGCTCACCTTGGATGGGTGGGACTGGGCGAGTAAGCAATAAGCAGAGCTGTCGGTTCCTACGTGAGCAATAACTACAGTAGAAAACAAGCAGCAAGTCACTGCTGCTCCTGGGGCCGGCAAGAAGACATGTTTTGGGGTGGTACCTCAGGGGTTCCCAGCTTTCCCCCCGCTGCAGCACGGCGGGCACTGTGTTCGCTGTATGCTCTCCCCGTGGCCGCTGGGACTGGGATCCGCCAACATGGGGGTTGAAATGGAAGACATTCCCCTCAGCCGCTGGCAGCCTGGAGTAAACCAACATGGCGCTTGAGGTCCAAAGGGGCTCCCTGGAGGAAGAAATGAAGAAGGGGCGGTGACACACTGGTGCCACAGCTGCTGGACGGGGACGAGCACCCAAGCATAGATGACATGGCGGGGTGATGCCCAGCGGACAGGGCCCAAGGGCCGCAGCCTGAGGAGCGGGGTGTGTGTGTGTGTGTGCAGCCCCTCTGGGGTTTGGGGAAAGCCAGACGAGGTTGCTGAGGGAGAGGGGGGGGTGCCCACCTCAGCGCCACGGCCCCGTGGGTGCCCCCGGGGCAGCCGCACGTACCAGTGAGGAGCCGATGCCACGGGCGCTCGGGATCGCCGAGGCGGGGGGTTCGGGGTGAGGCACCCCCCGCCGCCCCCGGCGCTCGGCGCGGCCCCGGGCGGCGCCCTGAGGTACCTGAGGCGGGGCGCGGGCGGCGCCTGCCCGCCCCGGGGCTCCCGGAGCGCTGAGGCGGGTTGAGGGGAGCTTCGCCTTCCGCGGCCCCGCTCCATGGAGGAGGCCAACGGGGGGACCCTCCCCGAGGGCTCGGCGAGGGGTTCCCGCGGCAGCGCGACGGGGAAGAAGGAGGTGAAAGTCGTGATCGTGGGGGACGGCGGCTGCGGGAAGACGTCGCTGCTGATGGTGTACGCCAAGGGCGCCTTCCCCGAGGTGAGCCGGGCCGAGGGGCTGGGGACCGCCCGGCAGAGCTGCCGGTGCCGGGTGCCGGCTGCCAGCTGCTTGTCCCGGGCTAGAACTGCTTCTCCTCCCTTTGCAGCAATACGCGCCGTCCGTCTTCGAGAAATACACGACCAGCGTTACGGTGGGCAAAAAGGAGGTCACTCTGAATTTGTACGATACCGCAGGTAAGGGGTTTTTTTCTTTTTCGCGTCGTGCTTCCCGTTTTTCCCAGTTGCAACGGCATCAGGGTGCGAGAGGCGGTTTCTGTGCGGCTGCTGGGGTGGGACAGCGCTGGGGCACCGGCCTGCGACTGAGCCCAAACGCAGCCCCCGGGATTTTTTAATTTCAGACAGATAAACAGAAACTGCTCTTACTGGTGTAAATGCTGCTCTTGTGAGCGTGCCTGTATTTCTGTTCCAGCAGCTTTTGATGCGTCAACTTAAACCAGACTGATAGTTGAAGTCTGTAAAGCTGGATATATTTTCAGATTGCTTTTCAACTAGCATACTTTTAGCATCATATCGCAGTTAAGACTGATAGAGATGAAAGTACAAACAAGCCAACAAACATTACTTGTTGCATGCATAGATGTGCCTTCCAGAAATAAAAGGGTCGCTCATCTAATAGCAGTTCTAGCCATGGACTTGTTCATTATCTTAACAACACAGTTTATTAAGAAAATCACATCAAATAGCAAACATATCTGAAGTTATTAAAACCCAGTTCCCAGGTGCAAAGCATAATACAATCAACCAGGAAAATATTTTAATCTTTTTCCACGTGTGATTGCATAGGGAAGGAGAAAAAGGCTGGTTTATGTTCAAAGTAAAAGGCCATAGCAGCATTATTTGAAAATGCTGGTAGTTGGTTCAGGTTCATTTCAGGAACTTGTGAAATTGTGTTCAACTTCATTCAAAGTTGCTAGACTCTCTTATCCAGCTGTGTTCCTAACCGAACCCTAAAATGGACACGTGCTCCATTTCAGCTCAGTGTAAATCATCTGTTTCAGTTCAAGCCTGTGAAGTTGTTCCAAATTTGCACTAGGACAAATAAGAACCAAATGCAGTCCATATTAATTTTTAATAGTAAACACACTTACCTTCTTGCATACCATACATGATACCTGAGTAGATAATTTAAAAGGCTTTTAATCTAACAGGGAATTTTATTGCTAATCTTTACTGCAGTATAGTAAGATCCTGAGCACCCAGTCTGCCATTACATCTTCTTGTGTCAATGTTTCTGTTCTCAAGTCCAGTGATTTGGATAATGTAGCTCCTACTGAATGGCAAGGCTTTCGTATTTAAATCTTAAAGGAAAAGAGAAGGTCTGAGATCTAGTGTGAGCAAACAAAGTGGGGTTTTCTTAATATAGTGTGGTGGCACAAAGAACTTGCCACAATGAACTTGTTTCCATGTTTGTTCACTGTCAGTGTGGAATTTTTGCCTGTCACAGAGTTCTTGATGCTTGGCTGGCTCTCCTTTAAAATCACCACACTGCAGCTTCCAGCATTGTCCTTTGGAGTCTCTTCCAGGCTTTAAGGAACGTGGGCTGGATCCAGCAGTGGTGGTATATAGGGCAAGTTCAGTATTGCAGCACTAAATTCTCGCAATCCTGACATAAGTGCCCAGCTCCTTGCGTCACGCGGGGAGTTCAGCTCTGTGCAAGACCTACAGCCACCAGCAGCCCAGAGAGCACTCGCCAAACCTGGCACTGGTAGCTTATCATAGAATAGTTTGGGTTGGAGGTGACCTTTAAAGGTTATCCAGTCAAACTCCCCTGCAATGTGCAGAGACATCTTCAACTAGATCAGGTTGCTCAGAGCCCCGTCCAGCCTGACCTGGAATGTTTCCAGGGATGGGGCATCTACCACCTCTCTGGGCAATCGGTTCCAGTGTTTCACCACCCTCATTGTAAAAAAATCTCTTCCTTATATATAGCTTAAATCTGCCCTCTTGATTTAAAACCATTACCCCTTGTCTTATCACAATAGGCCCTGATAAAAAGTTTGTTCCCAGTTTTACCCTATTTCCTTGTTCAGGCATGTAACTTTAGCAGAAAGTGTCTACCCTTCCACATTTAGCTCACAGCTATAAATATTGTCTTGGACCAAAGCACTGCCTCATTGAAGAAGAGCATATTTTGTGTCTTACAAGGCACTTTGGGAAGTGGAGATGCCATTGTTGCCTAGTTGGCATAGCTCTTTGCCATGCAAGAGCAATTGCTTTCTGTCTCGCATCTGGAAACCTTGAAACCCAACATGTTTCACCTCCCAAAACAGTGTCATAGCCACCAGGCTAGAAGTTGGTAGATGCTGCTGACACTTGTCTCCTCCCTTCCTGTTAAATTTCTTCTGCTTTGCATGAGACACATCAAGTTTATCAGGTACAAAGAAAGGGAGGACACTGTCAGCTTGGTTAAGGCATTTGCTTGAGAGGGGAAAGACTTGAGTTTTGGTTCTATTTCAAAAATGCTTACATAGTTTTATGTTACAGATCTATGTCATACTCTGTAATACAAGCAGCTTTTCATCCTCTTTCTGAAGCTGGAAGTTAAACTAGAGGAAGAAGTCACTTGAGCACACATTTTAATTCCATCTTGTTCTTAATAATACAAAACTGATGCTGAGTTCCTTGAGGGTTGGACTGGGACCAAGAGTTGTGTCCCATCCTCTATGTTCAAATAGTCCAGCAAGAGAAGAGAAAGGGGAGCGTTCAGTTCTGGAGACAACAGAGCTCCTGTCCTGCTGCCACGTGGATGCAGCATGGGAAATGCAGTTTCAGAATCGGTGTTTCACTCTGTTGACTCGTGTCTGTTATATCATGCAGCAGTAGCTCTCATTAAATTCCTCTCTTAGCTGAGTGATGATGCTCAGGGGTGAGTGTACAGCAGCAACTCCAGCTTAAAGAGGAGTTTAAACATACAATTTACTAGTGGAAGTACAGTGGTTTAACAGTGCAGCATGTCATCCTCTGACTTACTGAACTCCTTGAGTTGGTCTTGCTTTTCTCTAAAATCCTAAAACAGCTTTTGTGTTTTGCTTCTCAGTTTGAAAGGTTCCCAAATAATTCAGATCATCATAAAAGCATTTAAATAGGATCAAAAGGGTGTAAACCTATTTCTGAGGTGAAGGGGTTCAGCTAAGTGCCATGTAGCAGCGTAGGGGAGAAGGCAAAGCTGTTCTAAAAAGTATCACTGTATCTTCATGATGCAGAAGGGACTTTGATATTTTTAGGATCTTGCTAAGAGCAACCCTACATAGAGCTGCATGTACTTCAGCATCCTGGGAGGGTAATGGACAGGCTCAGCTCTGTGGGCTGTTTCAACATAGAAGGATTCTTTCTATTGTCAACTCCTGTGCAGCTTGAGACTTTGAGCTTCTCCTGCTTACTGAAGGAGAAGGACATAAACCAAGCCCCTAAAAATCAAACATTTCAAGCTACAAAAGGTTGTGGGGGATTTTTACAAGAATTTTGGTAACAAATTAAGTCAATGAGTTAGTCTAAAATATGCTAGA
Organism: Tyto alba; assembly: GCF_018691265.1. Classification (NCBI taxonomy): domain Eukaryota; kingdom Metazoa; phylum Chordata; class Aves; order Strigiformes; family Tytonidae; genus Tyto; species Tyto alba. Next base: position 3,399,629 of record NW_024881320.1, read on the forward strand.
ACAACAAATTTTTTGTGAGACTTTTGTACTATGCTACTCTTCCTCATTAGAGACACTTCTTGCTGTTGCAGGAAGTTGGTGGTATACATACGCAATGTGTAAAGTCTTTGTCATATCACTTGTCTTGTCTGCAAACGGGCTTTGCAGCTGCTTAATCAATTAAAAGTTTTCATTTCTTGCTGTGATCCATACAGGCAAAGTCATTGAGAGGTAAATTAACTTTGTTATTTTTTACATACTAAGGGAGCAGTGTTGATGTTTTAGCTGAAGTTCAGACACCAGGTTCAGTTTCTGATGCCATTCAGTGCAGAACTTTCTCAGACCAAAGAAAAGAGCTCTGCTGGGCTGAAGAGGAAGTAAGGCCTTATCATTGTGGGTGCTTGTTCTGACTGGCAGGAAGCACATACAAAGCCTCCCGTGGGGTTTTTCAGGTCTGTCATGACAGATGCATAGCAGTCTGAGGCTTTAAGAGAAATTTTAAAAGCTGGTATGTGCCAGAATAATTTTTTTTAACTTTTAAAGGGAGGGTGTGCCTGAGGAAGACAAACCCCCCAACTTTTTAATTGAGGTGTGCTCTACCCCAAGTGTCCTCTTCTACTGGTCTTATTCCTGTCAAGAATATATTTCCCAATTTTTTTTTAAACTCGGTAGTGAAAAAACATAGTTGCCTAGCTAATAACCACAGTATTCCCATGGAGCCTGCAGAATAACAAATCAAAAAGAATTGGGTGCATTTCTGTGTGCCTGTGAGGGCTCGCCATCTCAAGGCTCCATGTTGATCCTAAACCATGAGTGTGGAGTATTACAGATAACACGTGGCCATACGTAGGAAGTGGTCGGCTGGTCTGGACCGGGTGGTGAGATACGACATTCTTCCTTATCCACTGGCAGTTGGTGGTGATGGACAGTGCTGCTGTACGTTAGGACAGCACGCAGCGGTAGACTCCAAGGCTGGCAAGTCTTAACTCTATCATTTACCTTCTCCCATCACGGGTAACAGGTGCTGAGCTCCTTTACCAACTGAGCAAGGCACAGGCTGGCACTTCTTCGGTAGTGAATTGTGAAGGGGTGAGGAAGAACAGAGGTAAACGTGCACGTTCACAAGATCTGTGGTTTCACTTCTTCCCCAGTTCACCCCCAACCATCACCTGAAGTCCCACCCCACCGTAGGGCCCAACTGCAGTGATATGGGTTATGCAGCATGTCACAGAGGCATGCAGGAATGTGATCATTGCAAAGAATTAGCAAATTTTAGGTGAATTCAGCTAGATGGGAGGTTTTTTATTTAAGAAAAAAAAAACAGGGTTTCTGATGCTACAATGAATTGAGGAAGGCAGAGGAGAGTCACAGATAGGCTCACATGTAGGCATATATTTAACCAATTCTTCCCCAGCATGCTTTTTGTTCATGGGGGCAATAAAAAAGCTTCCCCATGCTTGAGGAATCACACTTGGTGGCTTTGCATATACATTCAGTTAGTGCTTAGGTCCAGCCCTATTCCTTAATTTTAAAACTCCTCTAGTAGAAGACCTATATCTTTGTCAAATTAGCTCTCACCACACACTGAGCAGCTTTACAGAGAAAAAGTCTCCTAGGCCCTTCCTTGCATTTCAGCAGCAGCACTTAAGGACAGGGGGTGAAAGGGATTGTTTTCAGTGAGAGGGATGTCAATGTTTAGACAGAGCTTGATGTGGATCCTGTTACATCCTCAGCAACTGAAGAACTGCATCTGAGCTCTTAAAGAACAGCTTCCTCTCCTTCCACATGAGCGCTGCAATCATCTGACCATAATACAAGTTAAGCAATTACCATCTAACCTTCCCCCTGCAGTCTCTGCGCTATACCTTGCTCTGTGCTCTGTATTTAGAATTCCAAATATGCATGGAGCCACAATTTATACAGCAGCATTTTCTCATGCATTTATTTTCTCAGTTTGCTTAAAAACACCCCGTAACTACACAGCTGGCTTTGAAGATGAAGGTGCAAGTTCACTGGGGCATATCTATAGTTCTTGACTTTCAATACAGCATATTTGTGCCACATCACTGAAGACACCTCTTCTGTTATCCCATTCTGGAGAATACGAATTTAGCTGTATGTTCCTGTTCCAAGCAAATGAACACATTTCTTTCAAGGGGACAGTCCTGTCTGCCTCGTAAATTGCCAGCAATAACTTGGAGGGCCTTTTAATTTTACGAGCCACAGTGGTATGAGCTCAGAGGCATGAACTTCAACAGGAAAAATCATACACAGCATATAATGCTAGAGGAAGTTATGAGAGAAAAAGAAAGTTTGGCACCTGATGTGTTTAATGCATTTAGAAGATTAGCTCAACAACAAAATGATAAATCAGTTGCAAACAAGTAGGTGGATTTAGGAGAATAAGAAAGGCTAACTAGTACAGTCTTTGCTCTGAACATTTATACAACATGCATAATTTTGTCAATTGTCTATTCTTTCTGGATTAAACCTTGAGGGATCAATCCTTCTTCATTCTGCACCTCGTCCACAGAACATGCTGCTCTTGGGGGAGCTCAAATACAGAGTGGTCCAAACCTGAGATTCCTGTTCTACAGACATCTCAGGCAAACTGAGTAATGGCTTATCCAGAAGGGATTGCCTTGTAATAACCTGGATCTTGATCCATTGTTTAAATTAAGGAGGGGAGCAAAGTATTGCAGAATTATTGGCCTTCTGGTATCTGCAATTCTTCAGACTGCAGCTGGAGACAAGCACATTGGCTGGAGTGACAAGTACGTGACTTGGGACTGACCAATATGCCAGGGTAGGAATAATTGGTATAAAGTTGGGGCACACTGAAATTTTCAGCATCGCTTCATTTGAAATATCAATATAAAGATGCGAGATGTGTAACTTCCCTGGAGGGCAGTTTCTGGGCTGTGTGGATGTTGTGGTGATCGTGGGAAGGAATGGCATTCCTGGGTCTCATTTTGTAAATCCAGTGCATCACAGAGACATACCTGCTTCCAGGGGCAGCATTCAGGTGGCAAAGAGATCTTCTATAGCCTGCTTAAATTACTGTTTCTTCCTTATTAAGTTTCTGAAAAAATCTCAAATGAAAAAGATTGGGTTTTTTTCCTGAGCTGCCAGCTATATCTGGTAATTACTTAGCCTCTCAAAGCACTCAAAGGTGTTCTTCAGACCCCAGCATGGTGATTACTGCTAAGTTGTATCTACAGCAAGGGGAAGAGTACCGGCCTGAAGCAAATTAGCTTCCTTTTGTCAGATCACATGCTAAAATATCTTTAATCAGAAGTATGACAAATCCCCTCCTTTACCAGAATTCAGCAGCATGCCTAAGATCTGCTGCATAGTCCTGCTTCAAAGACCAGTTAAGCCTGGCTCATGTTGCAGCATGTCTTGTAAAATCACGTGCGTGGTGCTACAGTGAGCAGCGGTGCTAAAGGCACCGTGTGCTGATCGCCGCTTCTTCTCAGCTTACTGGGCTGGGAAAATCAAGTTTGCCACTGAGATTTTCACTTCAGCATCTGCATCTAGCAAATACAGTGTTTCTTCTCCTCACAGCATTGCGTATGCAGATGTATTTGGGAAAAATGAAGCTACTGCCAAATTGCGAATGTTTTAATCAATAACTGTCAAATTCCTCTTGCTGATTTTGCTTGTGAGCAGCAACTTGGCAATCAGTGATTAGAACTGCTTCTCAGTACTTAGCAGTTGGACAAAGCATGCTTTTATTAAAACTTGCCAAGGACATGTTTTATATTCTAAAGCATCAGTTTTGTCAGTGAAGATGAATCTCCTGCATTTAAGGGAAGGAATTTTACAAGTATGGAAAACTACGCAATTATAATACTGTTCTTGAGATCAAGTATGTATCTTTACATATTCCCATCATAATGCTTGCTAAGGACAGATGTTTCTTTTATCCAAAACATTCTCTATGTTTCAGGGCAGGAGGATTACGATCGGCTACGACCGCTTTCTTACCAGAACACAAATGTTGTGTTAATTTGTTATGATGTCATGAACCCCACTAGCTATGATAATGTAGCAGCTAAGGTAAGAGGCTTTTGTAATTGCTTCCACCTGTGAAATGACTTGCATACATCTGATATGTGACAAGATGTCAGATTTAAAAAGCTGATGCTTTTAGTGTCCTGTACCCTGGGCGTGCATGCACAGATCACTCATCACGCACTGAGCTGCAGGTCACAGACCTCAGACCTGGAGCTCACCTCCCCACAGCTCCCAAGCGCCCAGGGCTGGGGCTGACTCTGCAGTACGCTAAAAATATCACATAGCAGTGGTGAGATCACTGCTTTACCTGTAGTGATGTCACACGACCCACATTGCACGCAAGCATTTTAGATTCAAGCCTACTTCCATCATGTGCATATTTAACTGCAGGGGAGAGATGTAAGCAGTCAGTTCTCTGTACTAAGATTTCTGTTATGCTCCGAAGTAGAAGTTAGTGTCCCTGCACGAGCAAAACAAAGCAAGACTTGGTCCAAATTCTGCTCTTAAATGACTTTACAGGAACTCTTCTGAATTTAAACAGATGTTAAATAAGCGCTTTGGCATGGTGACAGATGTCACCTATGTTTTTATAAAGCAACTGACGGAGTAGGACTTTTAAATGTAATGTAAATTTTCCATGTTGGGCCCCTACTGCTAGATTAACAACTTGCAATACTCTGAAATTGCAGCATATATTAAATGCTGGTTCTGTTCCTTGGATTTACTGTTTTGATTTCAGGAATTAAAAAAAAAAAAAAAGAAAAAGTCAGATGTAAAAGTTTTGTTTTCCTACCATCAGTGGTATCCTGAAGTGAATCACTTCTGCCGAGGTGTCCCCCTCGTACTGATCGGCTGCAAGACAGACCTTCGGAAAGACAAAGAACAGTTGCGCAAGCTCAGGGCTTCTAAGCAGGAACCCATTACTTACAACCAGGTAAGTACAAGTGCATTTAAAGCGGTGTCCTCTTTGCAAGAGATAAAGCACACCTACTTTAGTGGCATTGTTCCTCACAGGTACAATCACAGATACTCCAAAATTAGGTGATCACAGTGTCCAGATAAAGAAAAAATTCTTGACAGTCAGCACTAACGGGAGTTTCTGTAAGTCCTTTTTGGAAGTGGCCAAATCACCACCCGGTTTGAGAACCAAAGTAAAGAGAAATTTGAGGAGCTTTTTGCATATTTTGGGGTGTATGAAAGGACGCTACTAGCTACACCTTCTAGGCTGCTTACATGTCATTCTTGTTTGCTTTCACAGCTGGGTTATTACTGTTACAAATTTGTAAGCATCAAAAAGTTTGCTGGACTCCCTCATTTTTATTAGCATACATTGCTCCCATCACTGGTACTTGTGGTCAGGATTGTGATGAAGACTGAAGATGCTAGGATACACATTACAGGATTAAAAATGCTGACCGCTCTGGAAAAAATGTGGTTTGCAAACCCTATTTAAAAACAGATATTTTCCAGTACAATAGCAAACACATCTGCAAGGCTTCTCTAACATAAGAGACTTGAAGTCTCTAAAGTAATCTTTAAAAAAAAAAAAAAATAAAAAAATCTACATTTAATCAAACATTTTCAATTTAAGTATTATGAAGTGAGACCTCCAACTAATCTTACAACAGCAGCATCACTGTCCTAGGTACAGGAGAAACAGTCAGTGATGGAACAGCCTGTCCCATGTCCCACTTTTTTAAACTACAAAGCCATCCTTCTCCTCTCATCTCGGAACAAGAACAGCAGCTTTCAGACTGTTTGAGACACAAGGCCAGGGAACAGGTTTAAGTGCACAACCTTGAATGAATCACTACTGCTTCTAAACAGCACGAGAAGAAACTGCAACTGCATCACTGCTAAACCATGCTGGGATTTTTAGCTTGTTTTTCCTTGCGCACGAGATGCCCATCTTGTTGCTTTATGAACAGCTGCAGATTGTCCCTCATTTGCATTAATAACTCCCTTCACCTTCCTCACCCTGAGGTTCAGGGCAAGCAACAGACACTTTTGGCAAGTCTGCTGAGGCCTTATGCAATTAAATAGCATGGCTCACATAATGTACAAACTTGTGTCTCCTATGTGAGCCTTCCCACTTGGTTTTTCTCCCCTTAAACATACACTACCTCAGTCTTTTACAGCTCATGGCATCTTGAGTCATGCGACGCGATGCTTCCAATGCCAGGTACAGAGGAGCTGAACAGTATCTGCCAGCACTGCAGCCTACGAACAACTAGAAGGAGACAAACTTCACTTAAATATGCTGAAGAAAAATCCCACTATAGAAGCCTGAGTGCTCAACTGACCCCACTCCCAGGGCTTATACTGAACAAATGCAGAGTTTGCGAGCTGTGGGTTGCAGACCTGGAATTTACGCTCCAAAGCTCACAAGCATTCAAAACTGAGGTCTGACTCTGCAATGACAGTAAAAGGATCACAAGCAAAGTAAGAAGTCACTGTTTTGTCTGTAGTGATCTCGCACAAGCAGGATTGCATGCAAATGTTTTAGATCCTAGTCTGCTCCCACTGCATGCATTTGGGTGAGGTTGAGAAACAGGCACTCGTTTGTGTATAAGGATTTTGGCTGAGCCCTAGTGATGCTCCAAATTCTGCTCTTACATGACATTCATTAGTAAAGGTGACACCACATAACAGTTAAGGCCAGGCCTGAAAAAAATACCACTGTGTAGACATCTTATTCCCACTTAAGTATCGACCTCAGCATTTCTTTTAAACTAATTTAATACTGAGAGTATTTTTACACTATCAGCAGTCTGCATCTTAGATTCTCCAGTACACTGAACTGTTAGACCAGGCTCTAGATAAACATAGGGGAAAAAAAAATAGTTTAACAGTGCCTCAGTTTATTACCAATGCCACTTATACTCTAGCACTATATTCAGAGGCAGCTTCTTCCTTCCTGACCTCATGATAGAAAAATAATTCCCTTTCTCATCCCACCTTCCTTCTCACCTACTCTAGGTTTACACCTTTTCTTACCTTTTGTTTTTTCCAGGGTGAAGCAGCTTGTCAGCAGATTAACGCAGAAGTTTATCTGGAGTGTTCAGCAAAATGTCGTGAAAACATAGAAAAGGTTTTTAAAGAAGCAACAACCATTGCACTGAATGCCATGAAAAAAGCCAAGCGTCAAAAGAAACGGACAGTGTGCTCAGTGTTATGATCTGGACTGTAAGAGAGTATTGACTGCACAAGAGCCAAGTGATTCAGATTTTTAAAACAGTGTAACTTGAAAGACCATCTTTTTTCATTATGTTTGTATTCCTAGAACAATTTTTATTTTAAAAATTTAATTATTTTTAATATTTTTGCACTTTTTTTGCACTGCTCTCACAAAGTTTTCAAAGCTCTTTATCAAGGTTAACTGATGCTGCATGTCTTTGTCCATCTGGCTTTTGCTCGTAAATGTAAACGACCACCAGTCAGGTCTTGGACTTACTATTTAAATCGTATGACTTAGTGGGATTTTTTCCCTCTGCAAAATAATTGGGCATGTTACAGCTACAATTTACTCTTTTTCAAGCAGAAAAGCCACATCTTTTAGAAGAAGTGATGTTAGAGCCGCTTAACAGGCACCTTTGAAGAGACAGAAATGAAGTTCTGGCATAACATTTTCAAATTAATTCACCTGGTGGCAGTGGTAGGAGTTAGCCTCAAGCTGCCCCCAGTGTACAGATGGTGCACCCACTACTCCCCTTATACCACTGGGCCAACTTTGCAGAGCTGCACCTTCAGAGGTCTTGCAAGGCCTGCTGCCATAATAAAAAGTGTTTTTTATCAATGGAAATACATCGGTTGCTCCAATTCAGAAATGGAATTATCATGGAAAATATTTAATAGACAGCGCTCAAAGTTAAAAGTACTCCAAGCAGCTACTATGTGTAATGTAAAGTCAGTTTTACAATCAACTGATATAACCTACTTAACACATGGTGCGTGCTAGGGGAAGTACTTAACTCATGTTCCTTAACTAATGATATCATCTCTACTACTATAAATTAAAGTTTTCCCTTTTGTGATGAAGGTGTCAGTTGCCTGTTTAAGGATGAGGGATGCACAACCTAGTACATGTGCCTCAGATCTCCTAGTTCTTTCGCACATCCTCATGCAGTGAGATCTCAGATTTCAGGAGCAATCACCAATTTGTAGCTATCATAAACCAAACCTGTGAAGATGAAGGTTTCTGCCATACAGGCATTGCCAAAAGCTTTCTGTGTAAGGCAAACTACAGCCCATCCTAAGGGAGAATACATACGACTTGCATAATGGTAACAAGACACAAGCTTTTGCCAAAAAGTTCACGTGGTATGTGCGAGGAGTCTGCTATTAGGCAGACTTTGCACATATTGCCTGGTAACTGTACACCATACAGATCTCATGCAACTTTATCCTCTGCTGGTTACATGACCAGCAGATGAAAAGTTCTATTTAGGAGTGAACCATCATTATTATTTTATATGCAGGGTAAAGAGATCTTGATCATTGAAATAATACTTTTTTTTTTTCTTCTTCTTTTCCCTTTCTTCCCCTCATATGTTTTGATTTAATTAAGGTTTGTGAATTCCTGATCTTAAAATGGATTAAAAAAAAATAGTAATTACAAGTTTGTGTGCATCTTTGACTACAGAAAAATCTCGACGAATTGTGCAGCCCTTTCTCCACAAGACATTTGTCAGTAAAAGACACTAAACAACCCATCACCTTACCCATTATGAAACCTAACCATCAACTCGCAGGAAGTTACCGATTTACCCTCAGCTCCACACTGTGAATCTTTCTTGCTTTTTTAATCTGAGTTTCTCATGCTGCAGAACTCAAGTTACTCGCCATGTGCAGAGCTCCCCACCCCTGGAGAACCAGGTCCACTGCTTGGATCCAGCAGGTTTCAGCATCGCTCTCAAAATAAAACAATTTACATTTCATAAATGGAGAGTTCAAAGGCTTAAAAAAAACCTCACAGGGTGTGCAGTTAACATAGCAAGATACAGCCCAGTTAGTATGAAAGTTGTTCAAAATATGTAAATTGCAATTTATTGTTCATGCCCACAGGACAGCGACGCTGTAATTTTGCTAGCCTCGCAGCAACAGAACAACTGATGAAACCATTTCAAGTCTGTAGTGCATATATATATATATATATATTTCTTCATGAGCACGCTTACTGGGAGAAGGGCATCATTTTCAGATCACAGTCTGCCAAAGCATATGCCCAATTTGGGCTTTGTACTAGCTCAAAGGAAGCTTTCACCTTTGGGAAAGACACTGCCTAAAGCAGCTCACAATACTGCAGCTGGCCTTAGGAGGTACAGATGTTACAGCACCCAAAACAAGCTTATTTGAATAAGTTCAAGCAGCACAAGGAGTTAAGCAGGATAGCAGTCGGTATTTGTCCTCTGCCATCCTCCTGAATGAGTGTTTACATTCTCTTAATTATTGGTACAAGTGCAGCATCTAAAGAAAGTATTTCATATTTCTGCTGAGCCTGTCCTCCCCTTTCTGGAATGGCACTGGGAGCAAAAACCACTGAAAACAGAAACCAAAGTTCAACTCCACTTCTTGCCACTGATCAAGGTCATTTTAAGCAAAAATGGTGTCTCAAAAAAACAACCTGAAGGGCAGTGTATTAATTATTAAAAAGGGGCTGAAGCAGCTGCATATTGAATGGTTTATTTTAGGTCTTTTCCAGGCCTGGACAGATAACCTGGTCTCCCTGGAAGAGGGCTAGCAGACTTCCCTGCCATTTAAAAACTGCTTTCGCTTGTTTTTGTTTTCAAAAGAGGATTTCTCTTCTTTAAATAGCTTTTTAGAAGTGTATATAGCAGCAGTATGGTACAAAGATGGGCTGCTTTTTTGTTTTTTTTTTTTTTTTTTTTCTCTCACAGTACACACAGGTTAGTATTGCCACTGAAAATATGCCTTAAACAAATGCCTTTAAAAGCAGCATTTGGTCAGTATTACTGATCGACCTGGAGCGTTCATAAACCTTCGCAAATCCAATACCCAGAATTTAAATAATAAAACTGGAAAGTGTTAAATATCATTCCAGAATTGGAATAACAGTAGATCCCACATTCTCCCAGTGCTGGCACTTTGCTGGGCAGGTGCATGCTGCTCTATATATAGAAAAAAAAAAAAAAAAAAAAAAAAAAAAGAGGCAAACACATTTTGTATTAAATATACATAAATAGCAGGACTGCAGACTGGAGAGCCATGCTTCCATTAATACTGAGTCTGTGCTAGCAGAGTCCATATCCTTCACCAAACACGGGGACGGACGAGTCCTTCCCAGCCCATCCATTGTGTAACTGAGGTTTAGTGGGATCTGTCCCAAACACAGCACCTGCTGTGGGCAGAGGGACAGCAGCCAGCACGCCAGGGAGGGGGAGTTCACAGCTTCTTCATTTTGTCTTTGTTTTTCTGGAGTTTAGTGTGCACCACTTTGAGAGTAGTGAGGAAGTTCCCGAGGAAGAGCAGCAGAAACGTGAAAGCCAACACAAAAACCTGACAGGGGAGAAAGAGGGGAAAAAAAGAAAAAAAAAAAAAATGGTGAGAGCTGAGTGTACTGCTCTGGTCACATTTAAGTGAGCTCTGCTGGGGCTTGGTTGGCAAGTCCAGGGGTCTGTTAGCACGGAGATTCAAGGAGAGAAGATCATAGCCAATACACATCCATGCATCCAGCTGTGTAGATTAACAGGATGATTATTTTTATCATGATCATTTAAGTAGCATTTACTACTTTTTAATACTACAACATGGATTATATTCAACACTGCTGGACTCTACCAGACAGTAAAATAAAATCATTAAGTCCAACCTACTGGATTAACATTATGCTACAAGCATGTTCACTGAACAGCAGTGGCACAGGCATGGGGAAATAACCTGTTTCTGCAGGAAGGTGTGTTCCTCCTGAACAAAAGTAAGCACACAAGTAACACCAAGATCTGACCAAAATAAAGACCATCAGATTATCTGCACCACTGCACATGTGATGTGGTCCAACCTGGATCTATAGGAGCAATTGTATAGCTGGAAAAATGGATAGACACATTTCATAACAGCAACTGAGAAAACAAGTAGAAGGATCCCTAAAAGTGGGACAAAGTGGATGATACATTTATAAAGTGATTCACTGCCATAATTTTCTTTTGTCATATTTTTGTATACATAACCCACGGATCAGCCATAAAACCCACCAGCAATACAGCAGCCATTGCTATTAAATGCCCATTTACATGAACAATATGGAGAGTTATTTACCCACACATATTTTCTTCCCCCTACATGCTCTGCCTTTCAGTTTGTGTGGTCATCCGTGGGTGCAAGTCTCCCTACAGTAACTCACATTTATTTTGAGTTCTCTTGTATAAACTCTGTGCCACATCATCCCGAGATATTTAGATGGGGTCAGATGCCCAAATATCTAAGGATGTGGTTAAACACCCCCTCTCACCCTGCTCCATGCTTTTTCTGAGCAAAACCAACACCAACCTGCCATTCTTTGCACTCCTTATGCCTTGACAATCCGAAAAGCGTGATTGCATTATATAGCTGCCAGAACTACAAAGGGAAAAACAATAAAAAAAAAAGTTTAATCACTAGCAAAACAAAAAAACCACCCCAACCTTAGAAACATTTGCCATGGGTGTGTGTGATCCAAAGCACCTTTTTATGGTGCTTCAGCCACAGAGGGAGGAGGAACAGGATTGCCCAACTTACATGCCCAAAGAACAAGAAGGGAAGGAGAAACGTCAACCCCCGCCACATCCAGGACTGAAATCCTTCTGGAAATGGTTGGACAGAAGAGGCAGAGAGTGAGCACAGAAAAGCCAGGACTGAAGCTGCAGCCCTCCCCACCCAGACCACCCCATAAGGGCTATTCCCAATCCTGCTATGCAAAACCCAACCAATTTAAAACATACACTTGAAGGTGTGGTCATGGGAGGAGGATGAAGGTGAGGATGACCAAAACCTCCACCTTAACCTTCCCAAGAGCTAATGGAGATCAAAGCCTCTGCTCCCAACCCAAGGAAAGGGAGAAAACCTTTGCTGCCCTTCCTGCCTTAGGACACAGGCAGCAGAGCAGGGAGGTGGCACCTCTGCAAAGCTCGCTCTTGGCAGGCCACACAGCCCTCTCCCCGTGACTGTATCTAAAACCTGTGCAAGAACTTTGCGAAGAAAGTATTGCAGAAAACCTCACCTACTGTAAGGTCCAAGTGGTTTCTCTCCCCCAAAGCACGGAGCCTATAAAGGCAGCCCCTTTGATAATAATACTGTAGGAACTGAACGCAACCTAGAAGAGAGATAAAACATCATTGCATTGGCTATTCAGAAGTATGCTAAACGTATCAAACTATTTTAATAATGTTTAATCCAATAGCACTTCATTACTTCATATTTGCACATTGCATATTTGTATGCCATCTTTATATTCCTACAGTTTAATACTCCAGTATTTACCAAACAGAAGTGTTTTCTTCTAAGCACATAAGATACAAAACTATTTTATACCATGAATTAGCAAGGTAAGATATACTCACTCTGAAATATTGAAAATGCTAAAAATTGACTGCGAAACATTTGATACATGAGTCCATCTGGCCTGAAAGCAAAATATAAAAGAGGTCTATTTGATAAAAAGCATATGATGCAGTGCTCTTGCCCTTGCCCTTCCTCTTCACTACTGAGGCGGATCCCATTAATAAACGAAGCAAGCAGCTGGTACCCAGCCTCCTCCCCCCCATCAGGAGCCCAGAGACAGTGCTACAGCCACACATCACACCACTGGCATGGAGGAAACACTCTCATTGATCAGGTTTCCCCTCTCCAACATGCATAAATGCTTCCCCTTGTTCATTTGCTTATTGCAGTTTTCTCCAGGCAGCAATCAAAGCTGTTCAGCAGCATCTGCATCAAGAATCCAAGCAGTGGAGCAGGGCGTAGTTGTGCTCTTTATCCTAAGGATGGTTCAGGATGGACAGAGGACAGGAGGATCTTCTGCTCCAGCCACTACGTCTCATCCCCTTACAGATTCAGGAGCAGAAACGTTGGTTGTTTTAAAACAAGTTTTAATTGTGAACTAATCAGTTCATGCTAAAGTTGAGACAGGTTGCACAGGGGCCATACATGGGGTGCATCACTGTGTTGTTTGACCAACACCACCACCTGTGGGAAGGTAACTTGCATTTTTGGCTTTATACTTTGTTTGTAATCTGGGTTCAGTAAAGCCACCAAACAGATTCAATTTGTTGTGTTTCCCCTCTAAAGCAAAGTGCTGCTTGTTTGCTTAGTTACAGAGACAGAAATCAGGAGACTTGCAGAGATTTTGCTACCACCAGTGCAAACAGCTTAGGGGTTTGAGTTCCTTTCTTTTGTTTTAAATTGGCAATATAAATACAAACTTGCGGTGTTCTATTTAGCATTGAAAACATCTGTAAGACAAATACGAAGTCTGATGCTTCACCATGTGCCTGTGTGGCCACACTGGATTTAAATGCTCAGATGATGCAAACACTTGAAAACAGGCTTGGAGCATCTCAAACAAGAGAGCACTCACCACGTTAACATCACTCCAGACAGGAACGTGGAAACATAGTGATGAGACACCCACCAGCCTTTGATCCTGAACAGAAAGAACGTGGCAGTTAGATGAGAAACATAGATTTTAGCATTGTAAGTCTGGCTTTACAGATAAAAGAAGTGATCCTGACCTGGGGGAGGAGAAGGGACTGGGAACAAAACAGATGGCCCAACTCAAGCAAAAGAGGTGCTGTGGAACACTGTCCTGGCAATATGGCTTAGCTGGAGGCACAAATCCATGACTGCTGGGGAGAGGCTCAGGACCAGTGCACATCTCACGTGCTCCCACGAGCTCTCCAGCACAGCAAGAAGCAGCAGTCACTGCAGCCCAAGGTACCGCGATGACTAACGATGCACAAGTTTCAGCCCACACACCCTTTTTTATCCATGCCATGCAATTAAGTGACATTTCCAAGCCCTTCCTGTGAGGTGGCTGTTTTGTTTAGACACGAACACTACAGAAAGTTCAGAAAGTAACAGTAAAGTGAGCAAGGGCTGTAGTGAGGTAGAATCAAGAAGTGAAGAGCTGCCTCAGGGATGGTGCTGCTTTGGAAACTAAGCCAACACAATGGGTTAATTTGGGACATTTCCAACCAAAGGTGTGTGACCTCTCACATGAGACAGCACCTGAGCTGCTGTGAACAACCTCTGCGGATGCAGTGAGGCCAGGCTCAGAGGTTTCTCTGCTGGCCTCAGGCAAGTGACTTTACATCCCCATGCTTTGTTTTTTCCTCTTCATCTCTGACCCCACAGCTATCCCCTCTCTGGAAAGCACCCCAAAACAAGACATTACGCCCACAGCAGCCCTGGGAACAGCTGTGCTTGTCAAAGAGACCACTTCATCCCTGCTCCCCACAGTCAACTCCGGGAACTGTGTCCTCAAGCAGCTCCCAGAAATCAGACCATTTTTAAGATTTTTACCCTAGGCCAAGCAGGAAGACCCCATTTTTTCCACTGCACACACCACACTGGTGCCTGCCTCCAGGCACAAACCCCCTCTTGCACTGGGAGTGGGGACCACAAGCATCCAGCCAGCAATGCCAAGACAAGACTCCCAGAAACTCTCCCTCCCATCCCCATTTTGAGGGAATCATGGGAGCAACTGGCTTCAGAGAGGGAAGTGACTGGCTGAAACAAGCCACGAGCTGCTCCCAGCTGATCATTAGAAGTTGACAGTTAATTAGGACAACACTGATTCCTGACACTAACACAAGTGTGGGTCCACCAATGTACAAGCACCACTCCAAGGGAGGGTACCAGTTCTCTGTGCAGTGTTCAGAGGAAGAATGCCTGTGGGAAGCTGGGCTAACCTGATGCTGGCTGCTCAAAAAGTAGTGAGTGAGACAAGCGAGAAGCCCAATTCATTAATGCAACAGGAAGCAAACATTGCAGCAGCAGTCACCACTCACCCATCAGCAAACCGATATGCATGGGAAGAGATGCAATTGCTGGGGTTTCCCTGCACCAGTCTATCTGGATGATGAAAACCAGGGACATGCAGCCATCAGGTTATTGCCAAAAATCTAACAACAGGCTCCAGGTTGCACATAAGTGCACACTCAAGCACCTTCTCAACCCAGATCTAAGGGACATATTCCAGAAGGGATTCACCAGCAGGACCTCACCACCCTGCCTTAGGATACCGCTACTAAGGGTGTCATAAAGAGATGAGGGCTTGGAGTAAGGATCATCTTTCAGTTAACTTCAGGGTTTTACTTGTGTTCCCAGCTCTTTATACAATTATCCCCTAACTGCCAACCTTCCATTGATATGGCTGTGATTTAGTCACACAGGTCACAAGCTATGACCGCGACCTGCAAGGTGGCCACTTTAACCGCAGGGCATAGAGCCAGGACATCAGGTTGGTCCTTTCACCAAAAATACACACATGCTCACACCCCAGAGCACTCCTACCAACTAACCCATAGCTACCAAAAACATCCAATGCTTTGGACCAAGAGCTTATGCACTTTTAGGAACTTCTCCCTCCCCAAACCTCAGGTGGCCACCTCTGCCCTTGGGAGTGACCAGGGAGGGCGACGGAGACAACAGATCCTGCAGAGAGGCATCAGCATCTCAGATTTGCCGGGCTTCAGTGCCAAGATGAATCCTCTTTTATCGCTTGTTTTTCTTTTAAGAACATGTTTTAAATAGTTTTGCAGGTGGCACGGTACCTTGATCCATTGCTAATGAGAATGCTTTCCCGTATCGTCAGCGTGCAGTAATACCACACTAGCAGAAAGTTAAACACTTCATCTGTCACCCTGTTAAACAGAAAAAACACACAGTAAAAGAAAAAAAATCCTGTTATTTACAAAGGCACATTCAAAAAAATCCTTACGTTTTCTTCCCTCCCCTTGGGCAAATGTAAACCTGCCCAAGTGAGGCCATGGACACAAAGCCCCAGTCCTGAACATCCCTGATCCACATGCAGAACTGCACACATCAGCAGCACCACTAGGCTCAGAGTCCTTTCCTCTGGGAAGTGCCCCGTGATATAACACTGCAGATCTTGAGCCGATAAGCAGGTATGCAGAGATGACATTAATTCCTTCTGAAGGAGAGAAAGCACCATGGAAGCAGCGGATGATCCAATTTAGAAAGGCATTTCCAGGCTAATTCAATGAGGAGAGTCCATGAGATCTATATAAAACCAATCAACTAAAAGAGCAGAAGAGCATTACACACTGTGGGGTGGGGGGGGAACCCCAACTTTATTTTGCCATCTGCAAACCTCTGTATTTAGCAGCATCATTCCCTGGTACGATCCTGCATTCACTCAGACCCACAGAGACCTCAGTGGAAGTGCCTGGCTTTGACATCTTCCTGTTTTTTAAACAAAACTGAATAGTGGAAGCTTGTTGGTGCTCAGACACTTGATCACAACCTAAAGATAATGTTTCAGGTCTGATCATCTCATGAAAATCCTCTCTCGTCTTTGCAACAACCCCAGAGCTGCAGCACGGTGCTGGTCCCTGCTGGGACAACCCATGAGTAAAAACAACTGCTCGTTCCCAAGCACAGAATGATGACAAAAAAACCCAACAGATCAGGAAACACAATGTTGGATTTCTCTTAGTTACATGAAACTCCAAAAAGAAGTTAAACAAGGAAAAGCAAATAGCTAAAATACAGGTCCTGCCAGTGTTGAAGAGGTGTAAAAGCTGTCCTGCTGGCCAGCTACTCAAAGCCTAAACATTGCCAGAGCCTGTCTCACTGTCCTTAACAGAAAAGAACAGTTAGTTCAAACCCAGCACATTTTTATTCAAAATACTTGATGATTAAAAGTAAAAATGCAGGCTTACCTGTAGTGGAGAATAAACCTGCAGGCAACAGCCCCAAGCAACAAGATTATTGTCAGATAAAGTTTGAACTTCTCATACTCATCCTTGTAGGCAAACCTGGAAGGGAACAGCTACTGTTTACAGACACACAACTGGTGTTTTACCAGAATGTGGCTTTACTTTTTTCAAACCAGATACACATGCACATGCCAAGCCCCGAGACAAGAGGTTTTGCTTGAAACATTTAGAAAACCAGCAGAGGTGAAAGGCAGCATTCTGCCTGCAGGGTCCGTCTAGACTGCATGACCATTAGGCTGCAAGACAGTGGTTTAAGTGCACAAGAGCTGGTTTCTGGGTTAGCATGGTAAGATTTTAAAAAAAAAAAAAATATATATATCTCCATTTTCCGGAGTACTGTAAACCTAGAAGTCACAATACCATTTTTCACTTTAAAAAAAGAAAAACCTTACAATTAAGGCAACAGGCTGGGCTGGACAGAATCCATCAGAGCTATGTGAAGCATTAGCTTGGCTGCGTATCATGGTCTGACTTGCCCACCCTCGACATTTCATCAGATCTAAATGAAACCCATTCCCATCCCTGGACTTCAGTCCACATCCACAGCTGACCCCAGAGAACCCCAAATTCACACATGTGGAAACACTCACTTACTTTGCTTGGTTACTCAGGAGAGTCACATTCACATTTCCCAGCACCAGATTTAAGTACAAGCTAGAAGACAAAAATCAAGAGCAGACCCAAGTAAGTAATTTTATTTGAACACCACAGGATGATCCAGATCAGAACTGAAGAGACTAACATATCTGCAAAACAATGTTTGCTGTACGTTTTTCATTAAGGCAAAATGGAGAGATAAGACTACAGAAGAGGATTTAAACATAGAGATTGGTCAGCAAAGGTTTATTTCCCTGGTCCCTCTTCTGCACTAAAGAGTAAGGGCAAGATATGTAGTGTGCACTGTCCAAAACCAAAAATAATGGGGAGCAATTGATAGTTTTTGATAGAAACTTCCAAGGGGCTGTAGCATCACACAGCCCTTGACAACTGAAAGAAATCTGTCCTAGCAACCCCACTTGAAGCAAAGTATAACTTAATTTGGTTGAAAACACTATTTAAAAAAAAAATTATTGTGCTGATTTAGTCTTAAAAAAATTAGCATAGAAAAACATCAGTGTGAAACAGTGAATTGCACAATCCCTCATCAACACAAGATCACTTTTATTTTAACAAGAAAAGCTGCACTGCCTACACACAGTGAACTTTCATACACTTCCAGCTAATTAATTCTGTGTACAACTGACACAGCAGCTCAGCAAGAGATTTATGACTAATACAGTTTTACATGTATTTCTTCAACGTGCACATTATCCTTCAGGAACAGCAAACACTTAAAAAACAGCCTTCCTGGAGTGTACACCTCCCCAGCAAAGCATGTACCTGTTCTTCTTCGGCAAGTAGGCTTCCATGTCAAAGAAGGCATTTTGCCTCTCTTTGATCTGGGCAGTGATCTCCTGAATGAGAGCAAACTCTTCAGGACTCGCTCTGGGCTTGCACCTGCAAGAACACAGAAACAAGATATGTTCATGTTTTTATATCCTTTTTATTTAAAGGAAAATAATATTGTAATAAAATCCATGCTGTTAAAAAGGTAACTGCATTAGTTGATGCCACTGCACTTTGCTCCTGTATTTCTGCAGCACCATTTGGCTAACCATGATTTTATTTCACTGCCTGGTTTATGTTGTTGTAGGTTTTCAACCAGCTGGTTTATAAATTAGCTTCTCTTTTGATCTCAGCTCAGTGACAGAATCCCGGACTTTTTCCCTAGCAGATCACTTGGAAAATATTGTGCTTTTTTGCAGGAACTCCTTCTACTTTGGGAACTTTGTGCACAGTTTCAGACATTCCCCTCACAGAAGCTGCAGCTCTTCAGGCACAAAATGTTTCAGGATGTAACAAAACGCACAGCTGATAATTTACTGACAAACTGCGGTTTCACCAATTAATGTAAAACAGAGAGCAGAGCACATCAGCTTTAGCAACCTGTGGTGTTGGAGGTGGGATCAGCTGAGCAGGCAAAGGCAGTTCCCTCCTGTAAATCCATCCAGCAGCAAGTTACACCTTCAGGTTCAAGGACTGATGCTGCTTCTCCAGCACAGCTTAAATAGCAAAGCTCTTCTCACCTAGCAAACACGTGGACCAAAAGTTGTACAATCCTGCAGCGTACAGCACATACTGCAAGGATGCAAACCCACACAGGCTCCCTCAAAGATCTTCTTTATTTACAGGACTCCATCTTTCATGGGGTTAAAAACATTTTACCTGGCTGTGGATGTGACTCAAGAATAATATGGAGCAAAATTACTACCGCAACACAGATTGCGTATTAAAATGCTAAAAATCAAAATATTTCAGCCCTTTGGGAACGAGGAACATCCTATCCCTGCCTCCTCCACCCTCCAGTTCTCCTGTTACCTTTGCAGGCTGTGCTTCAGTTCCCTTAGTGTCTTCTTCTGCCGGTGTATAGAGCTGCTGCAGGCTGTCTGCAAGCTGGTGACTTCTTCAAGTTTCTGCCTGTAAACTTTGTGTGTTTCCTGTAGGAGAAGAGAAAATGATTGGTAGGAAGAGTCCTTCTAAGTTACACATTGCATTTGGTCCTCGTCTCTGAAGGAAGCAATCAAAACCCTGGGGGTTTTGGGAGTCAACAGGCACCCCGGCAAAAAAAACAAGGAAGGGATGATACCAAACTAGTGTAGATCCAACATGGCTTCAATGGACATTAATGAAGCTCCTGCAAAATTAAGAGCATCCTCTGCACTTGTCTCATTTCCTCTAACAAGCTTTCTCACTCAGGAGCTCCTTGTTCTTTCCCACTCTGTAACGAAGCCCTAATCCTCAATTTGATCCCAATCTGCCCTCATCAAACAGCTGGCTAAATCACTGAGCAGGAACTCCTATTTCACAGACAGATTAAATCTGGGGAAAAAAGATTAAGATCCAGAGTGGTGGGAAGACAACACAAAACCAGCCACAAATCCATGCCTGGGGGTTCAGACACCTCCTGGCCACCACTGGCATCTCAATCCCGCATATGCTCAAGCAACCTACTGCCCCATACTCTGGTTTAAGAGTTTAACCGATCCACTCCCTGCGGCATTAGATGCTCCTGGAGCGCAACTACTTTATCACAGCTTGCTGATCCTCTGAAGCCTGCAATGAGTGTTTGACTGGCCATAAGGAAGATGCACTAACCAACTGCAAGCCCATTGAGAGGTGCCTCTGCTCTCACACCCCACCCTCTAGTCAGGAATAAGTGTGCTCTGCTTTTCCACCCTTTGAAATGATTTCACCACCGTCCCTAGCGCAGGAAAACCTCAGGAAGGGCTAACCTGACACCAAGCAACGCTCTCCAGGCAAATTTAAACATCTGTAATAACTTGGAAAGCAGAGTTTGCAGAGTTAGTGCCAAGAGAAGATGCGAATTAAATGGCTATTTGCAGGGCTGCTTTATCTACAGGCACATCAACGACCACAGAAAATCACCACTAGTTTTCCCAGAGCATAAACACATAAACACGGCTGTGAAACCATACAAAACAAATCTTTGCTCTCTTCCTCATTAGGACCTGGCAGTTAGCTGTTCATTACTTACAAGAGCGATGCAAAACAAGCTCCAGTATCCGATTTAAAAACCTTAATAACCAAACTAACCATGTCCAGGCACTGCAGCTCTCATCGCTTCAGGATTGGTTTGGCTTTGCTTAGCACAGGCAGGACTGCAGGGCTCCCTGGATCACACAGTAACTCATTCTGCTTCTCTAGATGTCATGCAAGAGCATCTTTTAAAAGTCTGTTCAAAGTGCATAAGAAGCTTTTTGCCAAAAAAGTGTTCAAGTATTTATTGGAAACACAAACAGGCAAATTAAGAGCTGGTAAATTCTACTGCTAGCCAAAAACATCAGTATAATGACTTCAAAATGACACTGGTATTTAGAAGAGCATAACACTTGCTAGTTGTGAAGTTATTTATCCATCAAAAGAGGTGATTGCTTACAAAGGGAACCCACCAGCAGCAGCAGGGAGCTCAGCACTGCCTTTACATTAAGATGTATAACACACAGGCCAAATACCTGCCTGGGGCCACAGATCTCTCCAAGTAGGAAACAACATGTGCTGAAAAACAAAGGATCCATGCACCAGTGAGAGGAGTATTTTTGCCCCAAGTTGAAGAGCTCCTGATCATGAGACATCAGAGTTGTCTCTGCACCCAAGTTTACAAGTTTTACAGCACCAGAGCCACAACTGTCTAGTGCAACTGAGTGCAACAAGTGCAGCTGTGGCTGCCTGATTTGCCCACAGCCTAAGGGCAGGTGCTGCAACTGCTTGATGTTTTCTGTGGGTACCTTGAGGTCTATTTTCCACTGCACTCGCAACAGCCTTGCTTGTGGTCAGCGCTTGTTCATTTGCAGGACTGAAACCACAATTCACAGTGAGCCCTCGCAGTGCTTCTTCCCAATCAAAATCTAGTTTGCATGCTCACACACAGGGTTTAAATTAACAAGCTGTTGGAGGGCAACTTGGATTTTCCCATGTCTGTGCCCCAAAACTGCAATGCCTTGCAGCCCTGAGCTCTATCTCAGGCTACAGCTTCAGAGATGAGGCACTACCCTAGCAACGCAAAGAGCAAAAATTCAGTGATGTGGCTGGTTAGAGGTGCTTTGTAAACCTGGATGTCCCCCAGGCCCATCTCACAGCTGGTCCCTGCTGCCCTGAGGGGATGCTCTGTGCTGCTGTGCAGCAGCATCAGCCCCTTTGAAGCCCCTCAAGTCAGAGCTCCCCAGACACAAGCATATCCCCAAGTGTGAGCCACCCAGTACTTCAGGGGCAGGAGCTATGACCAGAGTCCAAGGTCCTTCTCTGCAAAAGGAGGACACAGCCCCTGACCCAGAACTTACAATGCAATTATAAAATACGAGACAGGGCAGAAGACCATTGAAACAGAGATCGTTTTGCCCCACAGAGCCAGCATAGCTCTTGACATATAAAAAAAATCTGCCTAACATCAATTTTTTTTCATCCTGGCACTGCATGAAACCCTTTTTGTGGAAGTGACAAAAGTACCTTCGAAAACACCAACAGAGAGCTCCTTTGAAACGTGACCAGCAGCTCACATGTGTCCCCAAACCAGCATTTCCAGCCAGAGACAAGAGTCAGACCAGCCAAAAAGAGTGCAGGAGGAGGGTGATGCGGGTGCAGAGGAGGGTCAAGCTGCTGCCGGGAAAACCATCCTCCTCAATAGCAAGAGATGCCGCCAGCGTGTCCAAAAAGCCACGTGCAAGAGCAAGCATGCATGGACACCCCACATCGAAGTACTTTCTTACTGAAGAGTTGGGTTTCTACCCCAACACATCACAGTTTGACTTGATTCCAGTTCAGAAGCACAGAGCCTTCCTCCAAAGCACATTTAAGCACCACAAGCATCTCACAGAGCTGGAGCAGAGTCACATCTGCAGGACAGCTCCCTGTTCCCATCTCCTGCAACGTCTCCTTCCAATATAAACTCTGCTTGTGATAACGGATGTTATTCCAGCTTTTCACCTCTACAGTACTAACCACAGGGCAACGATACCTTGTGCCACCAGCGGCTGCCACCCCACCAAGCAGCATTTCTACTTTTCTTTTACGGACAAGGAAACTGAGGCAGGGATAAGCCATTGACATTTTCCTGTGATTTAGGTCAGATTTAAGCAGCACGCTCAGAGAGAAAGCCAGTTGGCGCACACACCAAACAGGTGATCAACAAAACCACACCAGCTGGCGCTCCCCCCCCAACACCCAACCACCACCTTTCCTTCTGTTAACAAGCGTACAACCTGAATTGACTTTTAATTAAGACAAGCTATATCTAGAAATCACACTTTTTTTTCTTTTTGCAGAGCACGTTCTGTTTAAGAGCCCAAAAGGGGCTAACGGGCATGCAGAGCGAGAACAGCCGGTTGTGTTTTAAAACTAGCTTCAAGATTTAAAGGATGTGTATAGGCGCAGCATTGGTGACGTATGGGGAAGGGAAGGTTTCTGAAGGTAAAAGCATTTTGCAAAAAGAGCTCTCAGCTCCTGCTCCGAGGCCTTTCTGTCTCTCAGTGCACTTTTATGAGATGGATAAACTGCACTTGAACCCCTCGTACCCCACCACAGGAAATTCAAATCCATTCAGGAGCTGCTAGCAGCCACAGGCGCTACCTGTATTGCAATTTGCGCCATGCCACGGGCGCCCAAAAACACCAGGTCCCCCTTTTGCATCCTTGCTCCGGTGGCAGGAACGGCGTCCCCGTGTTCCCTCAGGTGCCTCACCACAGATATCGCGGTTTGGTTGGGACGTCCCACGGGGGTGCACATCAGGCGTTTCTGGGGTGCCGGACAAGGATTGCGCATCCACGCACAACCCTGCTTCACGCACGCACCCCGGGCCTGCAGCGAAGGCGTCGTACACGCGTGGCCCTGCCCGGCGCAGCCCACCCGGGGCCTTCCCTCGGCGTAGCGGCGAGGGGGAGGGGGGTGGTGGTGGTGAGCCTTCCCGCACCCGTGGAAGCTCCTTGCGGAGGCTGCCCCAAGGACCGGCAAGGGGTCAGCCGTAGGGTGTGCACCCCGCTCCTGCGCGGCCCCCTCCCCGCCTATGTAGTGATGGGGCGGGGGGATCCAGGTGCCGTCCCCCGCCTCACGCACCAAAGCCGGGGCAGGCAGCGAAGCAGCCCCCGCCGGCCCTTCCCGCCTCACCTGGAGCTGCCGGAACTCCTCCTCCAGCTCCCGCCACTCGCCGCGGCAGCGCTCCAGCTGCGCCCTCATGGCGCGGCGCGAGCCCGCCCGGTGACCGGCGGTTAAACCGGCGGCGGCGCGAGCCCCGGCACCCGGCGGGTGGGGGGCGGGCGGGCCACGTGCGCCCCTGACGTCATCGCGCGCGGGGCCGGGCGCGGCGTACCGCGGGCGGTGCGCACCACCCCCACGGCGTCGCCCCGCCCCGCCTGAGGCGGCGGCTCCGCCCCGGCCGCCGTCTCTCCTGGGGGGGAGGGTATTCCCCCCGCGCCTTTCGTGTATTCGTGTCGTGGCTGAGCCTGAAGCGCCCCGTGGGGCTGGGGAGCCGGGGGGGGGGCGGCGATAAAACCCGAAATCTGTCTGTGTGGCGGCTGGCGGAGCCGCCGTGCAGCGGGGACCGTCTCCTCAGAGCGACTGTCCCCTCAGGTACCATCCCCTCAGGTACCGTCCCCTCAGAGCGACTGTCCCCTCAGGTACCGTCCCCTCAGAGCGATTGTCCCCTCAGAGCGACTGTCCCCTCAGGTACCGTCCCCTCAGAGCGACCGTCCCCTCAGGTACCATCCCCTCAGCTACCGTCCCCTCAGAGCGACTGTCCCCTCAGAGCGACTGTCCCCTCAGGTATCATCCCCTCAGGTACCGTCCTCTCAGAGCGACTGTCCCCTCAGGTACCGTCCCCTCAGAGCGACCGTCCCCTCAGGTACCATCCCCTCAGGTACCGTCCCCTCAGAGCGACCCGCTGGCTGAGGTGACCGCGCACACCTCGGCTGAGGCAGCCCAGCCCTGCAGCTGCCTGAGTCCAGGGCACAGCGAGTCGCTAATACGAGGAAGAGACAACGATGAGACGATTCCTCATCTTTTTTTTTTTTTTTTTTAATTATTTGAATAATAACCCGCCTGGCAGCAGGACTGGCAAACTGGGAGCGGGGGCCTGGTGGCCTCTGGGCTGTACAAGCGCAATAGCGCATGGCCCTGCTCCGAGGAGCTGACGGTGAGAGCAATGCACAGGGCAGGGTGTGATGCATGGGGGGGTGGCAAAGGCTGTAAATGTTGGTGATGCGCTTCTCGGAACGTGGGTTCCTTGCGAAAGGGTGGAAACAGGCGAAGTGGAAGAAAAAAGGAAGGGAAAGGAAGTTATTAAAAAAAAAAAAAAAAGGCATAAGGGGAAGGGAGGTGTGAAACCAAATTAAGAACTTGAGTACAGTGTTGCTTTTTCACAAAAAATATCTGTAGGATCCTGTTTCCTTGGATTTGGCACAACTAAAAACATTTGGTGTAGAGACCCTTCTCACTGTGCATGCTGCCCCTGGTCCTTTTCTAGGTCTATATTTGTGCTCTCTGCTCATTTTATGCCCTTTTTGTATGTTCTTTTCATAAGTGTGTGGGTGGACACCTGAAATGCAATCGATGACCTGCTGCCTGCCTCTGCACTCGGTTTCCAGAGAAACCTGCTCAGAACTTGCAGTCATTGGGGGTTTCTGCTGATTTAAAAATGACCAACCACAGGGACATTGCCTTGTCCCTTCAGCTCCTCCAATGAGGTCCACAATTGTCCAGAGATCAAACACACGTGTTGTGGCAGGCCTTGATAATCCTGAAGTAGAATAATTAATAAATGTAGTATAAATGCCTTAGGAGTTTCTTAAGTCTGTATTAAATTTTGCCCGGATTTTATCCACAATCCTGTGTAATGGGACCTTATGTTACAGGAAGCCTGCAGGATTTTGGATTACTGAGGAAAAATCGCATCTTGGATCACAGCTTTAATTCTGCGCTGGATACATGCTGAAACATTCCTCGTTCACTACAAGGTTGGAGTATTCCCTACCAGAAAAATTTCCCTTTATTTTCCTTTCCCACATGAAAATAATCCCTACACCTTTGCAGTTACTCTGTTGTCTCAGCTCTGTTTATCACAGAGCCACCCCAAAGATGCAGCTGCATTTGTTTAGGGCTTGCTCTGTTCATTACATCACACTCTGAACTGAGCAAAGCAAGCCCTAAACAAATGCAGCTGCATCTTGCCCCTTCCTGCTCAGGGGACACTGGGGTGCTGACACCCTCCTGCAGACCTGGGTGAACCCAGGCCAGAGGGTGCCAGCGTCCTTGGCAGGTCGCAGGGTGTTCAGTGAGGTTGGCAGAGGTCAGTGGATCCAAAAAGCGAGGGCACTGCTGCCAGCGGTTGTGGGTTTGAGCCTCAGGTGTGTTTTGCACACAGACAGAGCAAATACCGCTCTTTGCACTGCTAGTGGGAACAGTGAGTTTAAGAGCGTGTGGTTCTGTGGATGTTCCCTTATTTCCTTTAAGTAAAAACACTTCACCATTTATAGGACTGGTGATGTCAATCCTAACATTCAAGAAGAGTTACTTACAGAATATATCCTAAATTTGAAATAACCCTTAAAACTGTTCATTTCACCCCCAGGCTATAAGCCTCAAAAGAACAGAAGCAAGCTCTTAATATCACTCGTAGATATTTGCCCGGGGCTGTAATTCTGCAGCCTGATGACATGTCTGTTAGGGCCGTGGTCTGTGTTTCTGCATGTGCTGTTCGTACAGAAGTAGGAAGTGTTGTGCATTTCCCACTCAGAGCCATTCTGACCTGGAGCACCCTCCCACTGAGGGATCACCAGACCTTTATTCAAAACTTCCCTACACCTCTTGACAAGGAACAATTCTTATGCATATTGAGGCTGTGTATAATTATAACTTCAAAAGATTTATTTCAAGATCTTTTAACTAAAACATGGTAATCATTTATAATAATTCAAGAGATTTATATTTTCTTTAAAACAGAAAATATGAAATATTTTAATTAAACACAAATGATGTGAATGTAGCACATCTGGCTGTACAGTTGAATCTAGCAGAATTTAAGGTTGCACTCCTACAAAAAATTTCAAAATTACCTATAATGTCTTTCCACTTCTTGGGAGATGGTATAGCCAAATTTATCCTCCACCTTCACACTGTGATCTGCGTGTTTTAAAACAATATTGAGGGTCCTGCAAAGCATTCCACAGTTGTGCTGTAAATAATTCTCAGCTTTGTTTAACTTCACTAATTAACATCACAACTCTCCCTTTGAACAGCCTTGTTGAAGGTAGTTAAGTATAGACAATTAGCTGTAAATCTACAGCAAAAGGAACTCCTGGGGAGAGGGTATCTCCTAAGTGTCAGCTTCAAGGACTTCAACTTTGTATGACTATCTAGGTGCTTGAACATTTCAGATAACCTAGGGTTCCTGTTTTAGGTTGTTTTGATGTAAAACCAACTTGTTTTTTATCTTGAGAACTGCTTCCAGCAAAAAGTAGGGAAGAATTTTAAAGAAATGCTTTCCCACAAGGCTGCCTCTTAAGCCAAAATCAACCTGTGAAGTTTACATTTCAAACCTTTCACTTCAATCCTTCCTAAATCCTGCTACTAATAATTCTTAAAAACAGAACGGTGGGGAACCTCCTTCAGCACTGCACCCACTCTGATCATCCAGCTAAACCCCGCACATGCTTGGTCTGAGTCCAAGACCCTCCCACCTCTTCCTCTGGCTTTTCTTTTGAATTATAGCAGCAATAAAACACATATCTGAGCATCCTACTTCCACAGTATGTTGTTGTCACATTCTGCACCTTTAAAGAATTCCAACATATGTTTCTCTAAATGTTTTTTTCTATTTATTCTACAAAGTTCCCAGAATAAACTTGTATTATTGATTCTGACAGTTTTCAGTTGGTTTGGGCATTTCACTTGGGTGATTCCCCAAGCTTTGTGAGAGCAAACTCAGCTTGGAGCAGCTGTCTCCTTTCATTGCAAAAATGATTGGTTTCAGATGTAGAATGCTGAGGTCCTTTGGCTTTATTTAATTAAAAAAAAAATCTTACTCTCTAAACTGAAAAAAAAATAAAGCACGTCATATGTCATGGGACCTTGCTCCACAAATGGCATGTTCCTGGGCATTTTACTCATGCATCCTTCCATTGTTTGGTTTGCTCTTCGATGTGTCTCTAATAGTGGAATGACAGTTTTTAAATAAAATTTTAGTTCAGCTGAGTCAAAAGAACTTTCTGATAAAGCTGCATCAGCGTCTTTTCAAGATGGTCTAATTTTGCCTTTCATGTGAGAAGACTACACTTACATTTATCCACTTGATACACACACTTGGAATACAAAAAGGTACAGAATTATAATAATGAGTGACAAAATAATAAAGTATCATTCAGTTGTTTGTACCTGGACTAAGAAAACTGTAGATGGGAATCACACACAGCTTCTTCCCAAATAGATGGTTCTGTGAAGCCTCTTCTTGGTGGGGCCAGGAGGGCCTGTGAGGGCAGCCAGTGCTGATAACCCACTCAGGCACCACCAAGGTAAAATAACAAACCCACGGAGACTGGGAGCAGAAGGATTTAAAATAAGTGACCCAGAAACAGAGGCATCAACAAGTGTTTCCCTCCATCTCATTCAGATATAGAGGTTTTCACAGAGGCAGTTTTTGATCCAAATTTCTGAATTTTAATTTGTTGCTAAATTATTGTAATTCTTTTAAGGTCTTTATTGCCTCTAAAATGGTTTTAAATATATATTGAGTCTCAAATATGTATATAACTTCTGCTTAGGAAAAGCTGTGGTTAGGTGATGCATAGTTTGGACTTCCAGTTCAAAAACCTCAGACAACCTATGCCGTTTAAAAATAACCAAGGGAAACTGTCTGAGTTAGCTAATTATTTTAATTGACAAATTCTCAGTTAACTGCAGTGCAATATAGGGGCTGAAATACTCAAAATAATTAATACTTTTCCAGAAGGAACTAGTTCTGGTTGTAATTTAAGGCTGTAGGTTTTGGGCTGCAATTAGCATTTTTTCTTCTCCCTCATGGATTTCTCGCATTTCTTCCACAAATGCCTGTCCCCCACCCAACCCCCTACAACTGGCCACAGTAAAACACAGGAGTGATTGTCTTTGGTAATTCTTAGTCTGTGCCCCAAACTGGAAGGCGTTTACATGAGTGAGTGTGAATAAATCCTTCCCAAACATCTTCATCTCATTTTTAATAACAGGAATTATTTTCTCTTCTATAAGTATTTCCTAACCTGTTCAACTTCCATAGTTTTCTGTTTGTTTTTCCTGCTTAAAGGGGAATCTGTAAGTTCCGTCTCTCTTACATCCCTGGATTTAGGGGATGCAGTCAGGGAGGAGATGCTGGGACCTGCTTACCAGTGGCTGCCGTCTTCCCAGTTCATCTAATACAGCACCAGGAATTCTGCATTTGTATTTTCCGTGGTACAGATCTCCCTCCATCATTTCCACGCCACCTTGCATGTTGGATGTGGAGCACCTCTGCCTTCCCTCCAGCTTGTTTTCCTTCTCTACCTGATTTCCCAGGTGTTGCCTCCACCGCTCCATCACCCTCATGTGTGTCACAGAAAATGGAGTGTTCACCTTCAGTCATGTTTGCACTTGGAGTAAGTCCAAGGAGGAGGGATTTTTCTCCCCTGTCCACACCAACCATGGCAGAGACAGTCCTGGGTGAAACAGCTTTACAGTTTCACTATTTGCTGTATTCCTTGGTACTCGCTGGTGCTCACCATCAAACCTGAAAGATCCTTCCCTGCTTGCAGTTGAAAATCACGCATTACCCAGTAGTCACCATCCCCTCACACCCTCTTCTGTCCACACAGCATTTAAGCGCCTTCAATGCTACAGACATTGAAGATGGCAGACAAACAGTTATCAGGCAACAAACAGTTAGACAAGACAGAGCTGTATCTAACCTCTGCAGAGGCTGGCACTTTATTTCAACCCAAAGTTCCCCAACTACCTCAAAATTTTATTAGCATTCAGGCTGCAGTATTTTGCGTGGAAAATGTGGTAAAAGGGTGAGAATAAACAAATGAGTTTGGCTCATGGGAGTGAGAGGAGAACTTTGGTTTTATATGTGAAATGTGCATGGTTAAGTACCTGTTAGGGAAGATTATCACAGACATCCAAAAGGCCATAATGGCAATCCCTGCTCTGGGTGGCTGTGGAAGAAATGTAATGGATGAGGGAATTAGTGTCAGGTTTATTCAGATTTCTCTTTTAAGACCTCTGATGTGCATGTTCTCCTTTTTCTTCTAACATTTGCAAAGCCCATTCATCTGTTACCCATCAGTACTGCAATCAGTGCTTTCATTTCCAGCCTTCTGCTGCTGTGCACATTAAAAAAAAAAAAAACAAAAAACCAAAAAAAAACAGAGGTGAAGCACTTGTTGCTTATCAGCATTTTAAATCCTGCTGGATAATCCTCAACTTGAAGACATGTAGCTCCACAGAGCAACGTGCACTCAGCAGCTCTGCGGAGCAGCCTGGCTCCATCGCTCTTGCTCACTGTGGGGCATGCAGGGTGAGCCCCCATCCCCCCCCCTTCTCCCTCCGCTCTTGGTCCTCCAGTTCTCCTCACTGCGCTCCCATCACCCTTCGCGCAGGAGTTTGGCAGAGTTGCTATGACGACCCTGCCAATGCAGCCGGCAGCACCCAGCCGTCACTGGGCACAGGTTGGTGTCTGCGGAGTGGCTTTTGGGGCAGGGGGTGGCAGGAGAGTGGTGGAACAAATCTGAGGCTGTTTTGCAAACCGAGCGTGTGGGCTTTCCCCACCGTCTGCTCCCACCGCTGCTCTGGCACCCTGAACATCCTGCCGTGGGTGTCAAGGTAGAGCCAGGGATGGCTTGGCTGCTTCGGAGGGTGCCAGCAAAGGGACCACAGCACAGGGCAGCGCTGTGGGGCAGGAGTCAATGCAAGGGGTGAACTCACACAGGGCAAACTCAGAGCTGGGTGATGGTCAGGCAGGGTGCTGCAGGGCAGGCAGAGTGGGTGTGGAGGTCACACAATGGGATGCGGTGCAGTGGTAGGCAGGGGGGGCTGCCAGGGCCAGCCAGCAGCCCCTCCTCTGCAGCCAGGTGTATTTTCCACCTTGCTCTTCATTAAGTTAAGGTGTAAGACTGCAAAAAAAGTATAGTTGTAAATAAATTGCATTGCTCCAAAAGTCTGTGAAGAGCCAGGATAAAAAATGGGCTTCCTGTAGGGCCATGCAAACTAAAGGTGGGTTTTACTAGTGACCTGACAAAACTCCAAGGTGAGAGCAGAGACCAGTGTCTGGAGGCTCTGGGATTCTGAAAGATCTTCATCCCAAGCACAGCAGCTGTGGCAGAGTTGCATGGGAGCAGCAGCCTCTAGCCGTCAGCACCGAGAGCTGCAGCCAGAGCGGTTCCCCACCACCCGCCTCTTGCTGCCAGCCTCCCTCCGCCCTTGTAGAACATGGCTAAAAACATCGAGGGCAGCAAATACCAACTATGTGAACATTAAGCAAACCTGGGATGGCTGTTGGAAATTTGGAAGGGAATTCAGCAAAAAAGTTGGCTCCTGTTGGCCAGTGTTATGCCAGATGCTCCAGGCGGGCTGTGCCTTGGAGGGGCAAGCAGATGGCAGGGTTCTGGGGCTGCTGCCGCAGCTGGGAATCCTCTCTGGGCTTTTTAAATCCTAAACTTTGAGATAAAGAATTGGTCAGATGTGGTAACGGGACGGTGACATCCCTTCTTGGCCATGAGCTGCTTGGAGGCCATGGCCAGTGTCAGGGTGGGTGCATGTAGCTGTAGCTCAGCTCTTCAGCTCCCCCAGCAAGGGGAGGACAGATGTGAGCCAGCAACGTGTGGCTCTGTGTCCTGCAAACCCCCCCAGCCCTTGGCAAATATTGGCAAGAACCCCTCCAGGGTCTGCAGCCCCCAAAGGCAAGGAACTCAGTAGCTGTGGTGTATCCTGGATTTGCATTGCAGAAAAAGCATCCTCTGCAGCGGGCTGTGACTCTGTCATACTGAGGGACAGATCCTGCCCTCAGTGTCCTCAAACCAAAATGCTCCCGGGTGGGTGGCATAGCCAGGGGACTCCAGCTGCTAAATCCTCCAGACAACCCTGTCCCCAAAACATCTGCTTCAAGAGTTGGCAACTTGGTGGTCTTCACCTTCCCCCTGCTTTCCAGCCCCTCTCCTCCCACTGCGGCCTGGCAGGAACCCCTGCCCCTCCCTGGGTCCGAGCTCACAATGCAGTGCCCGGGCAGGTCCCCCAGCTCTGCCTGTGCCCCCCTGGCCCTGCCTGCACTCCCCTAGCCCTGCCCGTGCTCCCCACAGCCTTACGGTAAGGAGCCTCATGGGACAAGCACTACACAACACACCTGCCTTTTGGGGGGCAGGGCTCATCATGGGCACAGAAGTATTTCTTTTTAGCACTTATATCCCCCCAAGTAGCTGTTGAATGGCCATTTCCCACAGCTACATGGAGAACAGAGGATGAACTAGCTATATTTTCTTAGTTATAACTTCTAGGTTTTATTCCCTAGCAAGGACTCAAAGCACCTTCTTTTCCCAATCTCCACGCCTTCCCCCACGCTGGGCTCCCTGGCACCTGCAGCACAGCAAAAGCCAGAGCTCTGCTCTGCCAAGAAGGGAGATGCAGCAAAATCACTCGATCCAGCGGATCAGGACAGAAGAGGGAGCCCAGGAGACAAAATCAAAGAGCATCCCACCCACTCCAGCCAAGCTCTGGATGTTAACAGCATTCATAGAAACTTGCTCTTTGTTTCTACACCCACCTTTTGGCGTCTATTTATGGTTTATAGGAGACTACTCTCACCTCTGTGTCTGTGCTGGCATTCCCACTGCACTGAACAGTGAACCATTCCACCAGCCATGCCCAGAAATCACCACCCTGCTGCACTCCACCATTGTCCTCCCTGTGTTAATGAGCCAAAACACTGTCTTCTCCATCCTCTTCCCCGACGCTCATCCTTTCCCTCCAGACCTGACACCCGAATCACCCCCCCACTGTGCCTGACACACCCTGCCTGCTATTCATGCTTTAAAACCTGTGTCACTTTGGAAGCCACCTCCTCTGTGGCTTGTTTGACTGACGAGTGCTTGTCCTGCCCTGGGAAAGTCTGCAACCTCCTGGTAGATAGAAACGTTGTGGTTTCGACCCCCTTTTATCAAGAAACCTGCAGAACTGATATTTTTAGCAGTAAAGGAGCCTGAGCTGTGTTACTGCTGGGCGTATGAAATGTCCCAGCTTCCGGTGTGCCCCAGGGACACCGGCCAACTCTCTGACCCGCTCCATCTTGTGAATGCTTTCCAATGTCCTGAGACATTTCCTAGCAAACAATTTTTTGATGTGCCTAAATGTCTGCTCCTGCCTCGCGCAGAGCTGGCGATAGAGCGGCCGTGGGAAGGAGCCTGGCAAGGTTTCAGCTGTACAGAGAAGGGGCTGCCTTACTTGGTGCTCCCCAAAACCTCTGGCAGGTGCAGAGACCAATGCCCACCACAGACCTGACCTCCTAAGAGTTATTTAACATTTCCTAACAGGCCAGGCTATACTGTGAGCCTATTTTCAGATATTGCTGGCTTGTACTTCAGTATCTTTAGGTACCTTCCATTTGTTAAATCTCTATTTTACCCCTCCAAAGCCAGACATCAATTACTGACTTGGGTGCCTATTAAAACATAGCTCACAAATAGACTGTTCTGCCAGTACCTGCCTTAGTAATTTCTCTCTAATTTATTGCTGACAATTGTTTGTTTTCCTCTCCAGCCGTGAACAATATGCCTATTGTAAAATACCCCAGGGCTACAGAGCCTCTCTGGCATGAATGGGACAGGAAAGCACAGAAATGTGGATTAAGACACACAGTCTATGCAGTAAATGGGGATCAGTATACCGGGGAATGGCTGGACAACTTGAAACATGGTAAGATGACCATTTTGAGAAAAAGTACCAATTTAAATGTCTTTACAAAAGTTCCTAGGGGCAGGGAGCAGTCAGTGGTTGTATATGCTCCTGAAAGACCATTCATTTATGTATGACTACATATATATAATGTCTTTGATATATGTCATGCAAAAATGTGCTCAAACATATTTCTAATGGGTAACTTGAAGAGCTTTTGCATGCACTCAGGGGCAATATCCTGAGATTTCTAGATTATAGATGTTTAAAAATCCACTATAAACAGCAAACTGCAGTCAGCTTCATGCACTGGGATGTGCCCTGGCTGCACAGTCCCTGGAAATCTCTTGGCTCCTGACTTGGCTTCAGAAATACTAATTTATTCTTGAGTTGTGGTGGGTGCTGTGGGAGACAGAGCAAGGGAAGGAGACCCTGACTGAGCCCTGAGCAGCCAGAGCAGCACAGGCTTGTTTACAAGCAGTAAACCAAGGTTTGGAAAGTTTTAAGTGTGTTCAGCAAAGGCCACACAGGAAGCCCCTGATCAAGATTAACGATGCATCTGACTCGGGAAGCTAAACTGAACCCCAGACATAAACCTGCCTCAGTGCAGGGAGCGCTGTCTCGCCTGGGATAGAGCTGGGAGGCAGCCCCGTAAATCCTTCTCCTAACAACCGCGATGGTCTCCCTGTTGTTCCTCTTGTTTGTTAAACAGGTAAAGGCATGCAGGTATGGAAACACACTGGAGCTATTTATAGCGGTGACTGGAAGTTTGGGAATCGGGATGGTTATGGCTCATACAGCATTCCTGACTCTGTGACCAAGGAATACAAGAAGGTGTACGTAGGCTGGTGGAAAAACAACCAAAAATGCGTAAGTGTGATTTCCTGCACCTGCCAGTGGAAAGACACCGTACCATAAAACATGGGAAAGATTTGGGTACATACACACAAAAAGATCACTTAAAATACTAATTTCTCCAATACTGAGGCTGAATTTAAGAGGTCTGGGGAAACAAATAGGTGGAATAAGAAAACGAAAGCAAGAGCAAAAGCTCTGGTATTTTAGCCCTCTCCCCCTGCCCTCCCCAACCTTGCTGCTCCTGTTGTTACTCACTTCTTCATGTCAGATGCTGCAGGAGCTGCACCATGTCCCATGGCCGGCAGTAGGGAAACAGCAGTGTGAGTCCAGGCAGAAGCTACAGGAACAGACTTTCCTCCAGGCTTGGGTTCCCTTTAAATCTTAGTCTAAACCTGCAGAAAGCCCAGCAAGCTTCAAGAGTAAAAATTCATCATTCATAAAAAGTGTGGCTGAGAACATGCTGTCACCTGCCGTCTCCCCACTGGAGAGGGACTCATCCCACCTATCCACTGGTGACCGAGTCCTGACCTCCCCCCAGCTACTGCAGAGCAGCGATTGTTGCTCGGACTCGCCTGCAACTTGGCCGAGCAGGACGAGAGGTTTCATATCCTGTGTCTTAATCCTCCCCACCCATCCCTTTCATTCCTCTCATCCTTGAAGCAGTCAGAGGAACCTGTATTATAAGCACTGTAGGAAAATGTACCTTCTTCTGGGAGTTTTACAGCATATTAGACAAATAACATGAGTTCTTTTGGAAGTTAAGCCTGTCACATAAATCACTGTTTTTTCTAAAGGGAACATAATGAGGAAGTCATCTGGTAAAAATGACTGCAATCTTATGTGCAAAATCCTTGTAGGAATGTTTTCTGATCTGCCAACGGAAACCTTGTGTTCGCCTTTGTGTCTGCTCTTAAATTAAATTAATAGCCTCTTACGCTTCTAATTGGCATGTGGCTCGATGACTCCAGTCTCTCAGAGAGAGCTTCCCCTCCCGTTCTTTGAGGATATATTTTGGATGATTGAGCTTTGGTGAAAGATTTATAATGACATCCAAATATCACTGGGGTTGTTTTTATCTTCTGCAAAAGCCTCCCGTTTACATAAATGCAGTTTAATAAAATTAATGCTCATCAAAATCAGTTATTTACAGAATTTATTTTATTTTTTTGCTCAGAGACAAATTAACGCTTTATTCCTATTGGAAAACTCATTAATAATATGTAAATATTTCTTACTGGTATCACTCTCCAGTATAGGGAGTACCTCTGGACTTTTCTTAATGGGAAATATAAGACAAACACCTCCTGGGGTCCCCGGATTGCACACACCCAGTGGTATTAGTTCAGAAGTTCACCAACCAAACCGACATCGAGCCTGAGAAGGGAAGGAAAGAGCAGAGACGACCCCGTGTCAGAGCTCACCCACCCTGCTGGGGTGACGCCCGCTGCCTCGGGAGCCTGGCCCAGCGCCCAGCTGCGGGGAGGCACGCGTGGCATCGCTGCCTGCTGGTCTCACTGCAGGGAGCCTTCAGCACTGCCTGTATTTTCTCGTGAAGGAGGAAGGAAGCAAGGCAAGAGGCTGTCTAGGACATTACCTCTTTGTGGGTGTGGATGGAGAAGGCAAAACCGTTTCCATGGTTAGCATCACTTGGAGACCTTTGGTCTGCCCAGGGACAAGGGAAGGAGTTGTTCCACTTCGGACACACGGAGCTGTATGAAGCATCAGCAGGGTGGAAAGGCATGAAATCCCCACATTGAGACAGGTCTAAATCTTTAATGCTGCTTATCCCCAGGCAGGTTTATATACTAGTAAAATCCCCTTTTAGCTAAATATTAGCAGCAATCATACCAATAACACACAGATATAAAGCTGAGGTTTTGTCATGGGAATAAAGTCATTTGCCAAAAAAAATCCTGTACCACCACCTCTCATTTCCTTCAACACAAGAACAGCCACTGAGCTGGGCTGCCAGCAGCCACATGAGAGTAATAAGCAAAGGAGTATCCTGTCAAGAAAGTAATGTCCCAAAATTGAATACTGACCCCTTTTAATGCAGAAACTCCTAACTGGCCATCTCTATGCTGCCCTCCAGGGCTATGGGCTGATGTTCTATCCCAGCGGGGAGCGCTATGAGGGCGAGTGGAGCAGAGGGCTGCGGAGCGGCTGGGGACGGATGTACTACCAGGACGGCTCCATCTACGAGGGGCAGTGGCTGGAGGACCAGCCCGGTGGGCAGGGGATGCTGCGGCTTCGTAAGTACTGGCCACCCTTGCCTGAGGCATCTGCCTGCCCCCCTTCAAGGTATCTGGTGTCAGTGCTGCTCTCCAGATGCCTCTGCCATCCAGATTCCTGGATGCTACATCGCATCTCCCGCTGCAGCCTTGCGTCAGGGTTGCAGGTGCTCCCCTGTGTCGTCCCTCCCCTCTGGGTTTGGGGCTGGAGGCAGCACTGGCTGTGCAAGGGCCAGCGTTGTGCTGCTCAAGCTCACATGCATGAAAGCTTATTTTTGCTGTGATTTACATTTAAATGACTAAGATGGTTAGGGTTAGAGATAATATACTATTGGGTCAGAGAAGAGCAAATCTCTCTTTTCAAGCCAGGCACTTTGCCATACATACTTTCTAACTGATGCATACCAAAGAGGAGTCCAGTTTCCATCACAGGAAAAAAAAAGACAAAGTTTTCTTTATGAGTTCACTCCATCCCCTCTCTTACTTCTGATACTGACTCATGTTGAGTGAACACAGGGGTTTCATTAGTACATGATCCCTTCCCAGAAATAACACTAAGCACATCACAGATTGGGAATGTTGGGGGCAATCACATCATAAAAGTAGAAATTTTGATTTTTTTCCCCGTATTTTTCTTGGAGTTCAACACATTTTTTCCCCAAAGTCAAGAATCCCAATCCTTTGCAGTACAAGCCACTGCACTCCAAGAACATTTGAAGAAATATTATCTCCATTTTATTTTTCATCTATTCTATTTTTTTGCTTGAAAGTAATCTCAAGGCTAGTAATTAGCTAAGCAAAGCAGCTGGGAGGAACAAGCTGCACACCACATGCACGACTGTGCTCTCTCTGCTGACTGTGAAGTCACTTTGGAACGATGGCTCATCTGGATGAAATCAGCACCCGCTTCCAGGGGTAACTCCTTCCACTGATCTGCTTCGTTCCCATTGAAGTCATTGTTGGTTATAAACTAACAGCCCCTGCGGGCTGAGCTGTGGCTGATGCACCGTTTCAGAGCCCGGTTGCCTCCAGCGTAGCCTGCAACTGTGAGCTGGATTTCTTTTGGTTAAAATTAGTCAGAGCAATTATTTCATACCCATAAGCTTAATGTATTCAGCTCAGCCACTGGAAGTGTGCCCACGTGCCGGCAGCTTTGCGATGGTGAAAGAAAAGGAGTTCTTCAGTGGAGGTCACGATGAGCTGCAGCTCAAGATTAAATTGCTTGTAGTGGCAGCATGCCCGGCGAGGGCGAGCTTGGCTGGGAGCACCGCGCTGATTTGCCGCCTCTGCTACAGCCCAGTGCCGAACGGCTTTTAAACCAGAGCATTGCATGTCTGCAGAGATCTGTTGTGAACAACACAGCCTCTCCCATGCTCCGGGAGGAGAGCGGGTGGGAGCAGCCAGGTGCCGCGGTGCAGCCAGGGCGTTTGATGACCCCTCCATCACAGCCGGCTCTGTGATTTCGGTGGTTTCTGAGTTGTCAGTGGCTGGAGAGCAGAAACCGAGCTGCTCCCACCCGTGGGCAGGGCAGGGCGGTGGTGCAGATAAGCACAGCGCCAGATGCCAGCTGAAGATAACCACTGCCAGGGCTCCAACCTGTACACCAGGCCCTGCCTGAAGAGCCTGGCAGCCCACGCTCCAGAGGAGCATTTTTGGGTTGTTTTTTTTTTTTTTTTCCCTTCTTCTTCCCATACAATATTCGGGCAGTCCCCAGCTCCCTCTGGGGCAGCATGTGGGGTGCCCTGGTATTTCAGCCACCTCTTGCTACAAAGAATGGCAGAATTTGGCT
Source organism: Tyto alba (assembly GCF_018691265.1). Lineage (NCBI taxonomy): Eukaryota > Metazoa > Chordata > Aves > Strigiformes > Tytonidae > Tyto > Tyto alba. The sequence continues at coordinate 3,437,956 of NW_024881320.1, forward strand.
GAGACCCAAAGATACTTCCACTAAGTAACTTGGTCAGAAACCCCCATGGGTTTTGGCTTAAAACCACTATATATAAGAAGAGGGGACAGCAGAGGACTCTCCTGGCAAGAGCAGGGTGGCCTGGATGTATCCCAGCCCCAACATCACGGTGGGTATGATGCCCCTTCTCAACCACCATCCCTGGATGAGGCTGCACTCTTGCCCTCGCAGCTTTGCTTTCCCTGTTGGTGATGGACAGATGGATTCCTGGAGAGCCGCCCAGAGCCCAAAAAAACCTCTCTCAATTTGCAGAAAAACACTGAGAGATGCGATACAGCTGGAAAAACAGTCTGTAACTGATTGCCTGAACCATTTAGACACAGCAATTCTTGCCCTGTAATTCATTGAGGAAAAACTTAACTACAAGTATTATTTGAAAGCAAGATTATTTTGACTGGGCAACAATCAGGCAGTGCTGCTGTTCCTTGCCCAGACAAGCAAACCTCTTCAAGCCAGACATCCTGCGTGATTTGTTGCACTGACAAAGCTGAAACTTGTGTCCTGTAATTTTTCATGTTGTCAAAAGTGACTCAGCAACTAGTCCCTTACCCTGATCTCACTCGCTCTGCATATCAGCAAAAAATAAGTATCATCGGGAGAAGAACAAAGAAGATGAATGCAGTTCTTGTTCCAGGGGAGCAAGCACGGGCTCCTTCTGCAGCCTTTTCTCCCTCCGTGGCACACACAGCAAACGGAGCACCACAAAAGCAAAACAACACACCGTGCTGCAGTCCCCTCGAAAAGACTAAGAGGAACCAAACAGATGACTTCTGCTTCTGTCATTTTGCTGTGCTGATTGCTTTTGTTTGTAGCCCCTTAGTGAAATGGTGCAAATTTCATGGTCTGTTCATGTATTTAATTGCAGCAAATGAAAATCGGTATGAAGGAGGTTGGAAAGATGGAAAGAAGCATGGGCCAGGGAAATTCTTCTACTTGGATAAGGGACAGTTGCTTGAAGGTATCTGGGCAGCAGATATACCAAAATGTGGAATTCTGATTGACTTTGGCAGAGATGAAGCTCCTGCCCCTACTCAGTATCCAATCCCAAAGGTAATTGCTTGGACATTTTGGGTTTGCTAGTGCTGTTTGCATTCATCAGCGCTCGGGGCAGCTCTCCAGGTAGCATTTCACTGTTGGAGTGATTACCCCCATGGGGTTCCCAGCTCACGGGGTGTGTGCTCAGTCTCCTGGCCAGCACTGTCCTGAACAGCCCTGTAGGGACAAATGGCCCATCCAGCCGCTGCTGGAGCTTCCTAATCACCTACATCTGAAAAAATGCAGTTCTCATGCACCAGAACTTCTTAGAGACCTGAAGCAGCAGAAAGGAAATGGGGACAATAGAGGCACAGACAATAGTGGGAACTGCTAAGGCTGACTAGATCTTACCAGAACCCCAGCAGCTGCAGTGCTAAAATCAGCTAAATTTCCTTTACCCGGGCACCCGGAGATCAGGGGCTCATCCATGTCCAGCAGGACAGAGGGATGTACGTAGCAGATGGGTGTCCCAGAGCCGACATGCTCTGCTCTCCTTTTCCTGTAAGGTTGACACAGGCTGTGGGGGAAGAGCCAGTCCCTGTCTCCCCGCCACTGACTCGGTGAGATGCACAGGGGGGCACACGGACATGCTGGCTGGCAGCCGCCGGGTCCTTGCACATCACTTTGGCACAGGAGCTGGAGGACGGGAACGCCTGTCTCCTGCCCCATGCCCTCAGAGGACGGGGACCAGATGTGGCTTCAAGTGACACAGCTGGCCAAAAGCCTCAGCTTGAATCCCCACAGTCTGTGTGCTGCACATGCGAAACACAAAGGCATCGCGTTTCCAAGACACCATTACTCTAGCATACGGTGGGGAAGCTCCTCTTTGCTTAGAGCCAAGCAGAACCATGCTGGGTAACCACAGCTCGCTGATTTACCTCAGTGAACAGGGAATAGCATAACCCCAGGGCAGGTAAAGCTTACAACCTTCCTCTTCTGCTCCAGGGACAAGGTTGTTGCAGATGATACTGGGCACACGCAGCCCACCCAACCTCACTCCTGTTACATCTTTGCTTCCCTTACTTTTTCAAGTCTGGTTTCTGTAGCAAGGGCCCTTAGTTCACAGATGTTTCTGACAAACTACTTAATCCTGTACCTTAATCCTGTACCTACTAGGCACACCCATGGCAGTGCAGAATGACAGACAACAAACACTCGCCAGGGAAAAACAATCTTGGTTTTGCAAAAAAGAGTGAAACGTGCAGTACTTCATAGCTAAAAATATTTACCTTACAAGGTTTGTCAAGGTCACCCAAGAGCAGCCCCCTCAACAGCCCAGCCCAACAACTGCAGGTGAATTGCTATTTCACTAGAGGCAGGATGTTCAAGACTGGCTCTTTACTTAACTCCCTGAAGAGTTAATTTTCTTCAGTTCTATGAGCAAAAAGAAAGCATCAACTTTCACTGCCATTATTGTGCTTTCCATTGGAAGAGATTTATTGATCTCAGCATATGAAGGAAGTAACAGATAAAAGGAGAAAAATTGACTTCAGATTTTTATAAACCTTTTCTCAAATTACTGTCACAAGCAGCTGTTAGAGAAAAGTAGATGATGGGTGAGCGTTAGAAACTGCCAAAACCAGAGATGGACTAGTCAGCTTTTGCCTGGCAAGAGGCCAACAGTGAGGATCTAAGCTTCTGCCTGGGAGAAGCATCACTGTGTGTCTTCATCAGCAGGTAAAAAGGAACAAATGGTGGGGATGCACAGGACAGAAAATGGCTGAAAACTAAAGAGTGATTGTCACCAGCTTTGAAGGAATCCAGTATGTAGCTGATGGGGTTGAATCAGGCAGAATTTGAACCCAACTGCACAGAGAGGGGAAAGACACAACATGGTGGACTTGGGATATTTGCTGTTATAATTAATTATTGAAGCCAAGGCTTCAGAAAGCATAACAAAATGAATGAGAGAAAGACCACATCTCTTCTGCCTGGGAGAACCGCTCCTTACATGAACCCCCCACCCAAAAGCATCAGGACAAAAAGCAGGTCAGAGCAAAACAAGCTCCTGGCAGGGCTTTGGCACTTCCCTCTCAAGAATTTGCATCCAGTTGTATGCAGGTTTCAGGACTCCAGATGCTCACTGGGGTTGTAACTGCAGTTATTCACCTTTTACAACTACAGGTGAGACCCAACAGGCTACAAATCGAGGCCAGTTTTGTCTTAGACTGTGTTCTGTTAAAGGAGAATCAGTCCACTCCACACAAAGCGATTTCAAGGAGATGAAGTGATGTTCAACATGCTAATAAACTGAGGAAAGCATAGCAATGTTTCTAAAACAGTAATTGAAAGGCTACAATATAAACTGAAGTCCTGATACATGGGAGATTCTCTGTTAATGCTCGAGTAATCAAGATCTATAAAACCTTAAGCTTCTTCAATTACACTCCCTAACTGATTTGTATTCTTTCTGTTTAGATTGAACTAGCTGATCCAGATGGTGTTTTAGCAGAGGCCCAGGCGATGTTTGATGACAGCCAAAATTAATAACCGGATGCTGAGACAAAAAAAAAGATGTGCGATAAGAACATGATCCTGGGTTACTTATTGAGTCTCAAATCCACACTGTGGTGTATCGTGTTGTGGTCTGCCTCGCTTTTCCCTCAAGGCTGCTCCTATATGCTCCACTCTGCAGGTGGCTTTGCACAGAGGTCTCCTCCCACCCCCCATTATTTTGGAAAAGAAATGAAACAAAGAAGGAAAAAAAAAAAAAAAAAAAAAAAAGAGAGAAAACCCACAAGCAGCAAAACACTGGAAGACAAGCAGAGTGACTCTACCCCACTCCTCTGACTTATTCCTCCTGTAAAGCAATCGTGCTCCTGTTGGTTTCAAGGCCTTTCACACTGCCTTAGAGAAGCAGCAGGGTTTCTATTATGTGCTTCAAAAGCAAAGCTCTAGAAAAGTACAGTCAAATCACTGTCCCCTCCCACCCCACTCCTCAAACTCAGCCTGATACACACCTGTGACCCAAGATGGCTTTGAAGTTATAACTGATCACGTTTCACTATTTTTATTAATGCAACTTGACTTTCTCTCTCTGTACATTTTCCGCAATGTGATGCCAATTCTCCTCCCTGACCAGGGAACGCAGAGCCCACCTTGGCCAGCCCGTGCCCCGGCACTGTGCCGGCTGCTCCGCTCCCGCCTGACACAAGGACGCCGCCACAGCCACGCAGAGCTGCGACACTCCCATCTGCAGGGTGCTGCTGAGCATCGCCCACAAGACCCAAGGAAGGCGGCACCGCAGCCGGCTGGTGAAAAACAAACTGTGGGGCAGCGAGTCATTAGTTCACCTGATTAATATCGTGCCTCCAAGTGTCACCTCTTGCCCACCCCTTGACTCTTCACGTTTTCTAGGCTGAAAGACAACCCACTGTTGTATTTCAGCACTCAGAGAATAACAATACAACATGCTTAATCCCAAGATTTAAGCAGTGCTGACAGGAGGAAAAGCATATCAGCTACGTTATATTCTTTATAACTGTCTGTGTGAACGGAAAATTTTGTCTTCATATTATGACTGAGTAACTGAACACATTCAAGAGATCCTCAGAAATACACAGGATTAGCACAACATAGCTGAAGAGATAAGGGATATAGAGAAAATAAGCCTGTTTTAGGCCTCCAGGTAACAAATAATCAGCAACAAATGAGTATCTTTTATTTCATTAAAGTATTTTATATCTAAATAAGTGATATACAATAACAAATGCTTAAAATGCTTGAGGTAAATGCGTAAATACTATTAGTATAAATAAGGGATAAAAAAAAAATTCTAAGTGAGCTCTTATTGTTTAGATCCATGTGTTTGGGTCTGGTTATTGCCCCTGGCACACAGTTAGGAAACTGAGCCCAAGGTATAACCGTCATGACCATTTCCACAAGTGGAAAATGAGAGAAACATACTCAATATCACGGCTTAAAGTGCAGAAAATAGTCAAAAAAGCAGCTGTAAAACAGAGCCATTAACTCAGAACCTACCAGCTTGAGAAAGTTAAAAATAAGATTGTCCCACTAGCTTCTAATTCTGTATTTCTTAAGCAAAACAAAAAACCCCACACTTCTCTGTCACTTTGTAAAAGATTCACAGAATAAAGAGAAATTCAGCTACTTCTCGAGGACAGAAAGTAATTTTAAAAAATAAACTTGGAAAATATATTTTCTGGACTTCCATTCAAAAGAATGTAACTTTAAAATACACAATTTACGAACAGAGTAATTTTTAAGCCTGACAGCACCCTTTCAACCATTTGCTCTAGCATGAATATTAAGTCAGGTTTTCTTCCTTTACTGAGGGTTTTTAAGAGTCTTTTTTCCCAAGACGGGACTAGTATTCCCGTAAAGGATGGGAAAATACATTTTGTGCCTACTACCAAGATTACGTGTTTTGGAATGCTGCTTCATTAATGCCTTTACCAACACAATCCTTCCAGTGCTCCGTGACTGACCACCTGTGGGACTGGACTGATAATTCTCACCATCAGCAGATTTACATCAGTAATAGAATATATTTGAAGCATAATGTAACGGCAGAGATAGGAAAAATCCAGTTTGGCCTCTCTGTGCCAGAAGGACTTCTGAAAACAGCAAGTACAAAGCTGTTTTCTGCTTGGGAATCAAGAATGCTGCTGAAAAAAATAAGCCCAGCAGTTTTTTTATAGTTATTTTTCAGAATACAAACACACCACGGGTGACCCCATCAGCACTTTCCACCGCGGTGGTGCAGACGTGAGAAGTCAGTCTCATTTGCTTGACGAGGCTGCTTCAGCAGTAAACACTTTGCCACCCTAACTCTGTAGACACATCCTACCATTCGTCAATATGTTGGGATAACCTGAGATGGCGGCTGGGTGTGAGAGACCATGTTCAGCCCAGGCTCAGTTAAGTACAGCTCCACCGTCAAGTTCACTGTTGTCTAATTTTAAAATCACAGGTTTCTATTCCAGTGTTTGCTGTGGTAGGGAGGTCAAGTTTTGTTCCATTAAACTTGATATCTGTTTCAGTCTGTGTTAAAAAAACCCAGCTTTTACCCATTAAAGCCCAAAGCTGCTCCACAGAAGAACTGCATTCCAAAAAATTCCACTTCCAGACACAACTAGAATTACTGAAGCAGCCCAGGACTACTGCTGCAATCCTTCTTGGACAAACCTCTTATTTAAGAGACCAAATGGAAGTTTTTGCTTAAAGAGGAAATAAAAAAAACCTGGCACAGTAGCCTTGCTGTCACAGATGTGTGTCTGAAAGTAAGCAGCAATATTAATTACAAATAACCTACTTTCATAAATAAATCTATATAGAGAAAAGTAGTCTTCTAGATCCTTTGGAAGCAAAAAATATACAACAAGTTATTAAATACAACACTTCAGCAAGGAGAAGACTTTTTCTAAACAAGGAAGACCAAGGCATAGCTAATTACTTGGGAATCCAACGCAGAAAAAGCACCTTTTGCTGCTTATATCTGAGGATTTATTAAAAATACATTTTTTTATATAAAAGTACAAAATAATTACTACTTTGGAAAAAAACACAGCAGTGGTTCTGATTTTCAAGCAAAATAATTATCCAGTGATAATTTTCATCTAGTTCCTTCTTTTCAAAAAAAGATTCCTAAATGGGAAACAGGCAAATCTATCTCTCCAGATAATATGTGCCAGCTTGTGAGAACTTTAAAACAGTTATTGCTTTTATTTTCTTCCATAGAAGAATAGAGTAGAATCTCATTCCTACTCATGTGGCCATACCACATCGCAGTAAGACTAGTCATGGGTGTTTAGCAAGTTATAAAATGTGTAACTGCCACGGGGAAAAGGCGCTGGAGAAATCAGTGAAGTAATAATTACTTGGCAGCAAAACATATTGGGGAAAGTGGTGGGAAAGCTTTCACTTCTACCATCTGTCAGGCTTTCTAGAGAGAACAGCGCTAGCACTGAAACCAAGTGCTAATTGCTGCATATCCCAAGTAATTTGTATCATGCCATGCAATATGGATCAGACAAGCAGTATCTTCTAGTAAATGCCAACATCAGATAAAGAGAGGGAAAAAAGGCTTCTCTACCCATCCCTAACAAATACCCAAATTTACAGTGTTATTTTCCCTGTATTTATACAGTCACCATTCAGCATCAACAAGAAGCAGTCTAGACAGCGCTCACAAGAGGAGGGATGCACGTGCTGTGCAAGAACACCCCACCATCCATTCCTTCAAATGTCAGATAGCCAACATTTAATGGAAGGAACCTTTTTTTTTTTTCTCTCTAAAAGGTTAGAACAACATTTATAATCTCTCTTTAAACAGTAATCAACAGTTTGACCAGTTCATCCACAGGGTAGTCAACATAACAAGGCAGAAGCAGAATAGTGGGTTTATTTTCTTTAAGTAAGGGTTTATGCAAAATGAGTAACAGCTGAGGAGATAGCATCACCTCTGTGATCCAGCTGATCCTGGAGCCGTGCAAATTCAGCAAGTTCATTCAGTTCTTGAAACTGCCTGTCTGTTTTATGGCTCACCAGTGACCTGTAGAAGTGGACTGCAAACACAATGAAAATCAATCCAAAGGGAACCATAATAGACGTTGATGCAATGGCTGCTGCCTGTCCTGATGTGATGGTAGAACTGTTGCTCTGGAGTGGGTTATCAGTTTTCTTCTTTAAAGGAAGAAACTTCACCCAACACAGTAGCACCACCTCTGCAAGAAAGAGCAAAGTCCCAATGACAGTAGAAAATGCCCACGCAAGCTCAATGTGCCGATGCATACGCTCATGAGGAGATTCCTTTACAGAGTTGAGATTATGCACGTTGCTAACCGCCTCTATATTTGGAAGAATGCAGGTACTTATCATGAGTGCAAAAAGGTGAACTGCAACAAGGACAGTAGTACAGGCACTGAAGGCTATCAGGAGACCTTGAGGGTAGTCGTGTTCTGCATCCAGCTGAACTTCTACCATAGCGACCTGAAAAGGAAAGAGAAATGCAATTACCTATGTTATATATATCATTTGACTATAGATTATGTAAGGTTTAAATCATGTGTCTGGAAGATCATCTGATCCAGACAAAGTAATAGTCTGCATTTAAATTTCTCTTCATGTAAATCTGCACCTTTTTCATTAGGTCCACATTTAGGTCTTAGCAAAGGCCACCATTTTCATATTTACTGTTCTGTTGTAGAGCAAACCATCGGTATGCGTGAAAGTTCTTAACAGCACAACCACCTCCAGCTCATCCCAGCGAGACAACTGAACTTTGTCATCAACATACCTGGACTCCTTAAAATGAAACATTTCTTCTCTCCTATGTTATACCATAGAGGCAGCTTTTGATCTTTTACTATAAATTTTGCTGGGTATTAGGAATTGTGTCCCATACATATGTAGAATGATTACCATATGAAGTCTGTTGAAGTAGGTATCTGTAACATTAAAGTCCGTGATGTCAGCGGACTGTCTGTCACAATCTTGGTGGTCCTTTCACCTTGGATATTGGTTTTTAACTTTTGAAGAGCAGGAGCCTTTCATTAGAAAGATCACCTTTCCATGGGGCTCTCAACTATATTCTTTCATTCCAGATCAGTATTTCAGCAGACTCTAGAACACAGACCCAGAACATGAAAGTCTCCACAATATCCAGGGCAGCCAAAGAGGTTTGTTAGAGGCTGGGGGAAAGACAAACAGTCATCTCCCAGAAAAGATAATGTAGAGAGCTCCAAGACATCACTAGCTACTCTTACTCTGGAAGTTGTGTCTAGCCTCATCTCCGGGTGAGCGCTGCTATCTCATGAAGATGCTCCAAGGTCCAGTCCTCCACTGCTATATGCAGCTTTTCCCTTTTATAAGCTTAAGTTGTCAAGCATGACTGTGCTTAAGCAGCAGAAATTAGCATTAAATAACAGCACGAGGAAACTCAAACCCAGCTCAAATACTTTTGATAAAGAAAATTAACCAGCATGCCTTTTAACAGTGTTTAAAATTGTCATGTGGTTTTATGCATGTGCAATTGATGAGTGACATTAATCCCAGCAGTTCTCCTGGAAAAATAATCTTTCCTCATAAATTTGCCTTTCAAACAAAGCACAGTTCCAAAGAAAGGATAATGCAACAACGTCTCTAGTTTAGTGCTCTTTCTCAAAGGATCTCATTAAATTGGCAAAATACATTTAAAATGCAGAGAGAAAAAAATTAACAGCAATCTTAAATAAACACACATATACAAGATGTAAGGAAGATGCAGAGGCTGCCATTCAGCACAGTTCAGCCTGATCCACACACCAGTCCTTTCCGCACCTTGGCTGCCCACTCTTGTTCCTTCATTGAAATGACTCAACTTGCTAACCCTGCGAAAGCTAACCTGGATAAGAAGTGGTCATCTGCTCGCTTACTGAGCTGGGCTGTTTCTGCAATGCCTCTGATGAACAATGGAGCTGGCAGAGGCTGTACTAGGACCTCAAGACTCTTGGCAGCACTAAGCTATGAGCCTGCTCTTCTGTAACGTACCAGTTTGCCCTCAAAAAGACCATGAAACCAGTTCACACAACACAGTGCCTGAAACAAATCAGCTCTTTTGAGTCCCATCAGTACAGATTTAAGCCCATTGCCACATGCCTTTATTAATGGTTTGGACAGTACTCGGCCTATAGCATGCATTTCAAACACCTCAATTCTCATTGAGCTGATATGAACAAAATTTCATAAAGTATGGATGCAGGGAGACATAGGGTTTTGCTCAGGCATGTTTCAACAGGCATTCAAGGCCATTTGCCAGTATTTTAATTCCTTTATTTAAAGCTTTCATCGTCATAAGCCGAACCACCCAGCCAACTAGCAAACAGTTTCCAAGTGTTACAAGAAACTCAAGAAGAAATTATATTAGTGCATATACAGTTCTTGCTCAAAGATTTAAAAATACCATTTCTCAACTGTGGGAAACTTAATATTTGAGAGCGTAAACATTTGGTTGTCGGGTCTCCCTTCTGCAGGATTGTTAAGTCTCAATGCACTCGTGGGATGTTGGGCTTCCTGTGTTTTTCACAGAACAATTGCAATCTTTCACCACTGAGGATTAATTTTTGTACTTAAAGTTTTTTTCTTATAAATTTTCTGGTGCGTGTCTAGACTCAAAACCATCCAGCATGGCAAGACATTTTGATCCTTTATCCTGGTACTTATTATTTTAACACAACCATGACACTAAAGAGTTTCATAAGATGAAGACTTTATTTTCTTTTTCTTTTAAGAACTGATGTATTCAATTCACCAAATATTGAAGACATTCTCCATTTCCATTAATCAATGTCTCCATGTAATAATGGTATCAAGCACCTGATTCTGAACTTCAGTCAGTCTTAATTCCAACACACCAGCTGTGCTGGAGCTACTGTTCTCTTCCCATTTCAACAGAATATCAAGAATAAATATTTTCTTCCTCTTCTTAGCCTAGCCTGAGCTAAAAAGAAATGCTAAATAATTACATTCATTTTAAAGGTACCCATTTCTGATTTGGCTATAATTATATGCATGATCAAAACAAAATCTTGCAGGAAACCAGCTTAATTTAAATAGCATTCAGACACTCAGATAGCTGTGTGCCTAGACAACCACTGACAGAATCATAGAGACAGCTAGCTTTTAAAAGAAGATGTCCCAAACAGGAATCGAAGTTTTCCTGGGTTAAAAAGACTTCATTTTAATACTGCTGGGCGCTTCCTTACAAGAGTAAGTGTACGAGTACTCACAACTGTTATACACCAATGGTATAGCTTAAACCGGAGTTTGGGCTACACAAGCAAGGTTTCAGTTTATATGGCTGACAAATACATCAACACTGACCTGCTTTATACAAGAAGCTTGTTGTGTATGTAGATCCCAAATCAGCTCTCAGAAGTACTTTTCTGAAATCCAGCAAGACTGTAGTTGTTTACTTAAGACTTGTCACAATTTATACCATGAGCAGGAAGGGTGTAACTTCCTTCAGCCCAAACCATACCACGCAATTACTTACTGTAATTCCAAGTGTACTCTCTCCATAAGAATAATTATGAGTAGTATCAACATCATTTGAAAGACAGCTTAAGTACTAGTCTTCTAACATGCTGCCAGCTTATTTTGCACCAAGTAGCCACCACCACACACACTGCCGACTATTCCCACATTGGGATGCCAACGAGGTGTGAGTCAGGCAGAAGCAAGGCAGTCGGCCATCCCAGCCTTGAAGCCTCACATACACCTTCACACGGCTGAAGGCTGCAGGAGGGAGGTCACGTACTGCAAAGCACTGAGGGGAGGGCAAGCTCCCAAGGGAGGCTCCTGGAAAAAAACGGGGCATCCCATGGGGGAGGCATGCCTGGGCCAGTTTCAGCATCTTCTCCCAACTCAGTCCCTCCCATAGTAGTTTCCATGCACAGCCCTGATACGCTAAACGGGAGCCTGGCATTAGAAATGACACTTGAAGTTGTTTAAGTCGTACATGGCTATCCTGCCAGCAAGCAATATGACCTCCTTTCCATGGCTGGAACCAACAGGAAGAGTACTAGCTGCAGCAACTGCTGGGCCAGGGAAGATCTCACATCAAAGCGAATAACAGAAATGCTAAAAGGGACACAATAGCCTTCTGCTTTGAGGGAAAGCATTGCTATTTACCCACTTGGGAGACTCCAGCACCCAGAAAAATACTTCTACTGACACTGAAGGGATCACAGCTTTATGGGCTCAGCCCTCCAAAGGACGAGTTTAAGAGATACTCACTTTGAACATGAAGGGTATACTTAAGAGACATACACATTGGGTGCAGTGAAAAAATGTGATAGAAGCTAAAGGGTATGTGCATAAGAAACAAAAGACACAAGAGCTTTTTATGGGTTCACAGACAGCACAGGAGAAAATTATGCTGAAGCTAACTAGCTGGACAGAGACACCCATAAACAAAGAGAAAATGTTCTAAGTAGTAGCTGTAACTGACTGTGGTGTTAGAGACACCCTAAAAACAGGAGTGGGGGAAGCAAGAAAACATCTTTCCAATTCATTCAGGATGAACTAGATATTTCAGAACTCACTTCAAATGGAGACTTCTGGGGAGCCTGTAGGATGCAGAATGCCTGAGGGATTTCGACGTTTACTAAAGTTGATGGAAAGTCTCCAGGAGGGGCCCAGCAAAGCCTCCTTGTGTTCATGCCTGGCAGAGTAACTCCAGCTTGACCCAGAAGCGAAAAATCAGTTCATGTTTTCTGTCTCCTCAAACTGTCAAGGAAGCTAATTTGAGAACCTTTTCACTATAAACTAGCAAGACTGCCAGCTCTTTTCAATTGTAAGCCTCTGTTCTTTACTTCCTGGGCCAAGATTGAGCCAGGCACCTAAAACAAAAAGCTCCGTTTTTCATTATGAGGCCCCGTGCCTGCTTTCAAACAGTGATGCAAAGCATCAGAAGTTCTTCCCTCCTTCGCTCATGCTGCGATTTCAAAATGCACAGATCTCAGCTGCTCTTGTAAGGTAACACTTGCAAAACCAGGGCCCCAGTGAGCTCATCTGGTATGATCCAAATCCATGCGAAGCCTAAACTCACAGGTACATGCTGATGTTCCACACAGGAGGATGTTTTCCTGTGTTCTCTGTTAGGTTCCTACGCTGGTTCGGAAGACAGGCCCCTCGGGGCATGAACTGTTACTGACGGCTGCACAGTAGCCAATACAACGTGTTTCAGCACCTTCTCCTTCCCCACTTTCAAACCTTTGAACACTTTCTGTGTGATTTCTACTGTGCAGCTACCATGCTGCAAGCATCCTGCCTCGCTGCAGAACCACAGAATAACGACAGCTGGAAGACACCTCAAGAGGTCATCTGGTCTAATCCCTGGCTCAAAGAAGAGCTAACTTTAACTTCAGATCATCCTGCAGGTATGACTGACGTATTTACCACAGCTCTTGACAAAGCTGTAAATCTGAAATACAGCTTCTTGTCAAAATTAAAGGATTCACACGATGTTAGGACACAGGACTGGAGTTCTCATAAGCATAAGGAAGGTGGGCATTCAGATGCTTTCAAAGATAGCTGAATTGGGCACAGTCACGTTAAGGCTTCTGACAGCCCTAGATTTCAGAGTCTCAGCAGTCTTTATAATGCCATATTGCAAGAAATTTAACAATTTGCCCCCTAGAAGAATCCACATTTCAGTTTTATTTAATGTTTAATATCCTGAAATAAGTTCATTTCACTTGTGTATAATGCTTCCATATCTTATTAGACCAGAGTGGCTTAAAAGAAGATCCTTCTTTTTAAATAAAAATCAAAATCCTGAATGCTCAGGTTTCTATCCATACAAGAGCACTCACACAGTGCCTCTAATATCGACTCCACCACTTTGCAGAAGTGAGCTGTGATACACTAATAAAACAATTTTTGCCAGCAAAAATAATTTATAAAGAACCAGTCACATACATAGCTGCAAATGAAGCTCATATTGCTACTGAAACACAGGACAAGAAACTGTCCTGGTTTGTCACTTGTTCTTTTTTACCACAGCAACAGGACAGAAATGAATGACTTGCTTCAAATTTTAGCATTATTCCCCAGTTTTATAAGCTACTAGACAGTATGCTGGCTTTTACTTAAGTTGGTTTTAATTCAAGCATAACGTAAGCTTCAAATTAAATTCCTGCTTTAAGAGAGGGGTTTCTGAAATAAGAAGTATCCAGGGAAAATAAAGTATTACAGACAATGATCAGAAAGAAAACAAAAGAACTGTAGCAAAAGCCACCCATGTATCAGGTCATCCTGACATTCAAGACTTAACACACAAAAAAAGGCAACTGGTTTTTTTTATCATGTATAATAGCAATAGCAGTTAACAGAGTATCTGAGAGTTTTCTGACTTAATCATAGGCTTACATCTTTTTCAGAATCAGTAGCCACTGCTGTAGAGAAAAGGAAACAAAATGCCTTATCTCAAGTAAATCTGTGAGCTATTTATAGATGACTTCCTCTCCTACCCTTCCCCACAAAGATGATTCTGAGCGCTAGTCAGCAGGAATATAACACAGACTGGGAATCTGCACGGTATCTGCTATACTATCTCTCATGGTATCAAACACTAGCATTAACATAAAGCTGTGAGTCACGACTGAGTTCAGTGTGCCATGGATAGACTGCTTCAAACCAGACAGTCACAGCTATTCAAACTCCTCACTGCTGATCATAGTTCTGAGGAACACGTGTGGTCATGTCCCCAAGACACTCGATTTTAGCTAACTACATTCTGCAACAAGGGGGCTGCAGTCAACAACTACTGATGGCCCCACAGTGGGACAGCTGTAGATTTGTGCCCCGTATCCCACAAGATGCTATCTGACCAGCCTAAAGCTCCATCACAGATGCTCTCCTGTCCTTTGTATCTGACAGATTCAGACTAGAATCACAGAGCAAGAAGCCAGTCTTAATAAAAGTTACCAGGTTTAAATATAGACAACCTCATAATGACACATTTAATGGAATACTCTGAGAAAAGCTGGCTCTCAGTATGATCACCAACTTACTGCATCTACTGCTCATGCAGTTAGCTGCCTCACAGATTGTAACAAGCAAAATCCCTTTGGCAAGAAAAATGTCAGCTTCAAACATCCGTCTTAAAGACACCAACTACCTCTTAATGAACACAAGTCTAGAATTATCTGTATACCTTTGCAAAACTGTTCTCACCTTCTCTTCCACGGCCACAGCTACCATTCCTAAATCGGAAATTAAGAGGACAAGACAATTTTTATACAGCCTAGCATGCCAAGAATGGCTTAAAAGAAAGCTGTGTTGATCAAACATCACGGTTGCATTTTGTAAGGGTCCATCCACACAGTGAGAGGATGATGCAAATCTTACCAGGAGAAATGTATGAGTGCTACAACACCTTCACCTCGCTGGACCAACACACACCAAGGTAAAATTGCACATGGTGATCGCCAAAATATTTCAATCAACATCTATCTGCAGAATTATTTTCTTACCTTCACTTGTTGCAGCTAGAACTAGACCTGACTACATCTCGTTATCCATACAGTCACAAGTGCAAGTGACTTCATAGCACGCACTACTCAGCGGGGTGAAAAAAAAAAAAAAACACTTGCATAGAAGTGGTTTCTCCAAGTCTCACGGTTCACATCACAAGGTTATTTCAATAACAAATTTTATCTTCTGCCCCACTGCTTGTCTATGTGTGGGACCACAGGGGAAAGCTGAGATCGAGACAGGTGTCATGGCATCATGGGAAATTAGCACTCCTCTGGCTGCCTCCTGAGCTCCCGAGTTGGTCAGTTGCTATTTTCCTGACAGTACTATTCACTCCCAGAGCCAGAGGTGCAGAGCCAGGCTCCCACAGAGTGTCTGCACCATTCATTAAGAGTTATAAACAACTCATAGAAAGACTCTGTATGAGCCAGAATCAGTCACCGGAAATTAAAAAAGACAAGTCAAAATAATGATCTTATTACTGGTTTATACAGAAAAGAATGTAAGCACCATTTATCCATTAGTCTAGAATGTTGTCTCTGTGGATTTTACGTTGCAGAATGGCAAAACACATTAATATCTGCTAAAGCTAACACCAGAATACAAATAGGGGATTTAGTATTATTTTACTAGTGAACATGAAAAGGCAACAGCCATATAATCTGAGTCACCACATCTGGAGAAGGTAGTATATCTACACAGTGTTACAGTAAAACTATTCAGTAAGTACAAAGTCAGATCAGGCAGCACAGCAGGGAGAAGAAACACTGGCTCAGTATCACCCTTACATCCTCCAAACTACAGCAGCCACAAGCAGCCACGCCACAGCTGCTGTGAGACAGAGAACAGTAGGAGCCCAAAATACTCCACATTGCCTGCCCTGCTCATCTCCAACCGTGAGACAGGGATGCTCAAAGGAGCAACAAAATGTTGCCTTCATAACTGGAACAGAAGAAACCTTTTATATAGGGGAAAACTGAATTTAGAACACAGTGCTAACCTGGAAGTGCAATAGTGATATGAAAATTAAGTGGCAGCAGAAGCGATGAAACCGGGTGTGTGATACTTTCCTGCAGGTTACAGAATCCCACTATTTCACATTACTCTACCAGCAATCCAGTTAAATAGATCTAAAACAACTTCTACAGAGAGACCATTTTAGTATTTCATACTGCAGAGTAACCTTTACTAAACAAGGACTCTACTGTCTAGAGTATCTGTACAGCATTGACAGCAGCGGGCGAGTCCTACCTAGCATTACTTCAACATCAACTGTTGTTATGGCAATCAGTTTTGTATTTATCACTGCATTCAGTCTTCCACAAACAGGACCGAAGTTGTCTTCAGAAAACCATATTGGCTAGATTTCAAAGGCAAGAGTTGACAATTCCTTGATGATACTCAGTATTTGAAACATATATTAGCATCTAGACAACAGTCCAGCCAGCTTGAATCATAAGAGATATTAAAAATAAAACTGTGCTGTCTCGTAAATAATATCCTTCAAATCCTAAATACAACAAAGCCAACCATAGCGTATAATTTGAACCTCTAGTTTAGGCTTATTTTCACAAAGTTGTTAATTGGTGGAAGATGATATTGAGGTTTTCAGTTTGATGACTGTTGGGCTCTAACAACTTCCCTATGATTTGTGACTGTGGTATTGCCATGTTGTCACAATGACAATATGTGATGCATCCCTGGTGCCAAAATGATGCTAACCAGCCAGTTTAATTGTTCAAACAAAAATAACCTGCCACCAGCCTGTCTACACTGGAGCTCTTGGTACCGCTACTGGAAGTGTGGATGAGCTAGTGCTTGCAGTACTGGGTATATTCTGCATTTCCAGCATTCAGATAAACTGGATTAAGAAATAAAACCAAATAAAGCCAGGCATGGCAGAGGGGGGAAATCATGTATCGATATCTGGGATGTAACACAGAAGTAAGAAACAGTCAATGCCTCCTCTAGTGCATGGAAGGAATTGTCTATTCTTTCATGGACTGCATGTACCCTGCAACCTACAATTTCTCAACCTTCAACAACTAGGGGTATTAATATGACTTGCTGGCCCCATAAATTGGCAAGAATATAAACCTCCTAGATTTCCTCTCAGACACTGGATGACAGCATCCATGGAAACCTGCACCAGCTCAGGTTTACTTGTGGGATCTTAGCTCTAATACCACCTTGCAATCACCAGACCCTGGAACTGTTTCTGAAGCTAAACCATGATGTGTAGCTCGAAAACAAAACTAATTGTAAAACAGGTTTTTAATCAACCTTCTCTGTGGAAGCATAACACTTGTGAGTGTGTAACCTGGCTGATCGTTTCATACTCTACACATCACTGACCTAGGCAATCTCTAGACTTTGGCATGCATCTTTTAACTGTGGTATGTGTAACCAATCTGGAGGGAATAAACTTTGCAAAATGGCTGCAGTTACAGGCAAAATTAGTCCAAAATAAAGGAACAGGTTAGTGGGGATAAATTTAGCTCATACTGGAGGATGCAAGTACTGTTTAATTAAAGAGCAAGAATCAATGGGGCTGGCATGGAAATGAGCACATTCTGCTCCTGACAATTCCCATCACTTTGCTGGGTGGTCCTGGATGTGTCATTTAGGTTCTTTCTTCCTTGTGTCCCTAGGGAAAACAGAGGAACAATGACACTTAATTGCTGTTGTAGCTTTAGATCCAAGACTAGATTGTATTTTAGCAGCATTTTATTCAAGTATCAGGTGCCAAAAAATCTGCTGAATTTAGTAAACAATGCACAGGCGTGACAGCAGAAAGGGCTCTGCTTTTCAAGGCAGAAGGGCAACTTCAAAAGATAAGCAAAGTTATTCAAAAGAAATCTAAAAATACTTGAAAGTTAAGTCAGCTTTTCTGAAAATAAATTAGGAAGTCTCAGAAGACTATCTGCCATAGCAAAACCAATGAGGCTACAAGGTGATTTCCTGCATGACCTTGTTATAGGAAGGGAAAAAAAGTGGAATTTTTTGGGGGGCAATTTCCATAAAATTAAAATATGATGAATGTTCACATGTAACATTCCTGGCAACTAGAGATTAGAACAAATTGGCTTTTTCCTGAAATACCCTAAACAATAAATTCAAAAGCAGCAGTTTTAAAATGTCTGACACTCAACTCCTAGGACTCTTCCAGAGAATCAAGAAAGAAGACATCTCACCTCGTACACCCATGGGATTTTGAGAATCCACACTGCATATATTTAGAAGAAAGCCAAAGGGATTTAAGAGATTTAAATATGACTGTTAAATAATAGTATTTTTACTAATGGAGATATAACCTCTCCCAGATGAAAATTTATAAAAATCAACTAACTACAGCTTTTTTCCATGTTCTCTCTCTCAGCGTAAAAGCCTGAAGAAACCACCCTGACGAGTGTACAATACGAAAAACTCATTAGCAGCAGTGCTGAGCTACAGTCCTGATGCATGTTACCCAAGGAGAACCAACTCAAATATGCTGCTGCACCAACACAGTTGCCTGTCAGTCAAACGAATAGCAGTCTACCACCACCCCTGAAGAGTTGTCATCTGTTTTTAGCCACTGAAGGAGGACAGTGACATTTATTTGACCGTCAGATGGCTGCTGCAGACCGGCTGCTACGTTTTCAAACAGCATCCTCTAATTAGAGCAATGGCTCTTAAGGGGAATGTATCTTATGTTTGAAAATACCTTGTTAAAAGTGGGGCAAAAAATAAAACAAAGCAAGTCAGAGCCGTACAATCCGTACAAAGCATTTTTAACACATATGAATAAAGGGGCTGGCTGCAGAGTTAGCAGCTCAGTGTGTCAGAGGAGTGGACATATGAAGCCTTTAAGTTACCACATTTCAAACTATATGGAGCTTTCATTTGAGACGATTATGATTACTAGACTACGTTTCTATATCAAACGCGAGAAGCAAAAAACATACTAGCAAAAAACACGTTTTCTAAAACACACAAAACTCCAAACAAAGCAACACCCAAGATTTCCTTTAAAAAAACCATCGCAACCGCAAATGACTAATGATGGATGCAATGAGTCGGAGGGACACCATCAACTTTAATCAGTTATTTTTCCTAATTTATCTGAAAATAGCTCCAGTGCAACACCTGCCCTCGCATGCGTTTGCACAACGTGTGCGGTTGTGGTACGGGAAGCAGAGTGGGAGTACAAAGTATCGAACCTTGGAAGAGCTGCGGGACTTTCTGTGCACAGCCGGCTTTGCTGTTGCCACCAGACCACGAAGCGAAACAGCGAAAAAAATACACGTTAACCTCCACATTTACAGCACCGTACGGTGTTTCCTATGAGAGCAAGCAGGAGGAGCGTCCCGCCAAGGGCGATTTTTAGCATGCAGAGCATCCTCCACAGGAAAAACAAGCAGCGAGCAAAAAAATTCTACACGAGGTATCGGACCTACTGAGAGGAGATAAAAGCCGCGAGGCAGATTCTAACTCGCGGCGCGACAGCTCTCCGCAGAAAACGAGCTACCGATGAGAGCCCACCCGGAGCACCCCACCCGGCCTCGCTGCACCCCACGCGGTCCCCGCGCCTCCTCCTCCTCCTCTTTCTCCGGCCCAGCCGCCCTGGCCCCGGCTGCCCGGAGGGTTTGAGGCCGGGTCGGGCCGGGCTCTCAGGGCAGAGGCGCCAGGGCCCGCCCCGGGGTGCCACCCGCCGCCTCAGCGGGCTGCGCTCATCCCCGTCCCTTCCCTCGGCCCCGCTGCAGCCGCCCGCCCGCCCGCGGGGAAGCGGCGAGTTCCCCTCTCAGAAAAAGGAGAAGCGGCGGCACCGCTCCCCGCAGCCGGCAAGGCCGCGGGCCGCCTGCCATAGCCCCTTGCCCGCCGGGCGAGGCCGACCGCTCACCATGGCGAAGCCGGAGAGCAGCGCGGAGGTGCGACTGGACGCTTTCAGCTTAGCGCGGCTCAGGTAGAGCTTCCGCCAGGACAGCGCCTGCATCGAGTGCTCGTTCAGGCTCATGGGCTCCGGCTGGCGGGGGCGGGCGGAGAAAGGGAGCGGAGCGGGAGGCTGCCCAGGGGCTCCTTCCGGCGGCAGAGCGAGGGCACCAGCTGCGCTAACACCCCATGGCGCCCGGCGAGCGGCTCCGCTGCCGGTGCTGGGGCCGCGCCTGCCGCCGGGAGCCTGCGCGCCGCCGCCCGCCCAGCACCGCCCCGCCGCCGCCTCATTGGGCGGCCCGGCCCTGCCCGGCCCCGCGGCCGCTTCCCGGCAGCCCTCGAAGGGAGCCCGAAGGCGGGCGGGCGGGCGTCGTGCCCCGCAGGCCGCTTCCCGCCGAAGCCGCCGCTGTGGTGAGGGGAGCTGAGGGGGGGGGCGCGGGGAGCTGCGCGCTGAGGGGGGGCGCGGCCTCCTCGCTGCCATGAGCGGGTTCTGCCCCTGAGGGAGCGGCGGCCCCGCCGGCCTCCGGAGCGGGTCCGTGGAGGGCGAATCCCCGCTGCAAGGCCCGCCTGCAGGCCTCCGGGTGGCTGCGGCGGCAGGGCGGGCGAGCAGCCTCCGGTTGGAGCGTAGTTGACGGGAACTGGTAGTTCCTCGGTTTTCTACATCTCTGTTCCTCGGTTTGAGCTAGGATGGGATGGGGTGCCCCCCTACTCCATCCCCACCTTTCGCTGCCTTGCCTCAAAACGCTACCACAAAGCCATTTGTCAACTACTTCCTTCTTCAGCCTCCCCTCCTAAAAAGCTGAAATACTTAAGCTACATCTGTCCCGTGAATCTAAACCAGTTTGAGCACCCAGCCTTGCTTCCAATTAAAACCGATCCACCTAACTGTTTATCATGCAGTTAAGGTTTTCATAACCGTTTTGTACACCCAGAGCTCCTGATAAACTTGTTTTTTATCAGCAGGCAGTTGATAAAGTTGATAAAGCAGAACATTTCAACAGCTATGTATATGCCAGTGTTGAAAGATTTTTTTTATTACCACATTCATGCAAACTCTTTAAACCATAATTTATTTTTTCTGTGTTTTACAGAGGGGAAAATGAGGCATATAGCAGAACTCCATAGAAAATACATGGCACAGTTATGAAGATGATTTCTGAAAAGGTGAGACAATACAGTGCTTGTTCCACATCAGACTTGTGGGTCTGCTGAATTAAGGGATGTGTAAGAAACAAACCCTTTGCTGTTGATTTTTAGTAAGAAAAATACGATTTTAGCAATAGAAATACTACTGGACAAGGATACTTTTACTATTTACAGGCACATGGATGATCACATACTAGCTGAATCATTACAATGCTAGTTCCACTAGAAATCAAAAGCCTTCGTGACTTTCTATTACTGCCTTGAAATTTTCCACCTTATTTACAAGTAGGAAAAAGGGGCATTGTCTTCAACATTTTTGCTTTGTTCCTCTTCACACCTTTTTCTGATTTGCAAGGTCGTTTATTTAAGTATTCACAGTAAAGGTGATGACAGTCCATACCAACAAAAAAAGGTGTAGTTGAAGCATCCAAGAAAAAAAAAATATTTGAAGTCCTCAGAGGCATTCCCTGAAAGTACAATTTCTTAACACAAAGATTTAATCTGATTTCTTTCTCAGGAAATAAATGGAGTTGTCCTCTTCTTATAAACAATTTTTGGTTAGATTTTTATCTACAGGGGCATTAAAACACCTGTAGAAGAGTAAGTTTTACTTAGTCTTTCCATAAAAGCCTTTGTTGTTGTATAAATGACTCCATGGAATGTTTGCCACCTTCTTTCTCTTTCATGAGTGACAGTACTACTGTATAGGATCCATTTGAGTGAAAGTCCGGCATAAATTAGCATTATAAAATACTACTGTTTTGTTCAATGTGCTTTAATTCCTAAAAAAAACACTCAGAAGACCCCATCAGCCCAATCAGCGTTTTCTGATGCTGTTTTCCACTGATGCCTTAAGCTAAGTCTGAGCACCACACTGCAAAGCAATGAGTAACAACCACATTGTGATTTCATTACCACATTTTACTTGGAAGATAGGATAACCATCAAAAAAGATTAATGTAAAATTTCCTTCACATCTTAAGCAAACATTTAAGTCTCTGTCATTTAGTTTCTGTGGAATCATATATTTAAAAATATTTTACATTGTTGCTTATAAGCTATGAAAAATGTTTATGTACATGTACATAACCAAGATGGATTGTTCACTGTTTTTTCTCATTTCTGCACAAAAATATGGTTGAACTGTAACATCATGGGTGAGTACTACTGCACAAGTAATACCCGGGTCTTGACCTGTTCTCTAAAATCAGATTTCCCTGAGAAAATAAAAGAAACTGCAAGAGACGTAGAGCTGAGAAGGATTTCAAGTGTCTTTCTGAAAAATTGTATTAAAATAGACTCTGAACTCACCATTTCTCTACTCTTCTGTCCATCACTCCTATTCCTGTTTACCAGGAAGGGCTCTGAAAGATATAACCATATTGCACACTGATGTACTGTGGAGTCCGTATTTCATTAAAAGAAACAGTATGGAAAAGGACCTACTGAATCAGTAAAGAAATCTCATCCCATCTACTTTTCCAAACAAAACGGGTAATTTTAAGCTTCCAAGCCCTCCAGCATGGTAGCTTTAAAATTAACATTATTCCCTTTTCTATCAGAAATAAAAAATCGGTTTGTTAATATGAAAACATAAATTAAGGACCAAGCTTTCTTCTGCAACTAAAACATTAGAACTGTAGCAGTGTACTCTTTTCCCCCTTTATGTTCCATTTTATAGCTCCATTCTGAAATATGAACTAAACAGGATAAATTCTTTTATTTCCAACTCTAATTACTCATTATTACACACCTCTATACTGACACTCTAGAGTTAGCTGAAACAAAAAGAGCCAGTCTTCCTTAATTAACTCTTACAAATGCTTCAGGGAGTTCTGAAATCATGCTGGAGTTCAAAGCTGTGGTTTGATGGTACCTCTGATCAGTGCAATTGCAGAAGGCCACCAAAAGGGTGTAGTCCTGCACTCTTCCTTCATCTCACCCCATTCTCCTCTCCATCCTGTACATTATGCCGATCAAATGGCTACAGAGCTTCAGTGAATTGACCTAATGAAAAAAAAACCAACCGTGTTTTTTTTCCTTAATGGGTGAGTTTTCTGCTGGATCAGGTCACTGAACTGACTTACCCTGTGGCTGCATGAACACTAGACCTAATGCAGGAGAAATGAGGGACATACAAGCAAGAGAAAGGGAACTGGCTCTTTCAGTAGCAGGCTGTTATTACCTCTAATTAGAGATAATGTCAACCCATTCTCTGGATCATTTATGCATGAACACAATCGGAGCAGGTGGCAGAAGTCCAAGTTTCTTTCCAGAAAGCCCTGAGAAATCTACACTGTCACAAGGATACTCATAGGTTTTTTTCTGCTAAAAATTTACTTCTCTATTTTCTGTAGGAGGACTGAATAAGAATAGGTTTGCTGAGTACCATATGATTAATGTGATGTGGTACTGAGCATGCAAAGGTGCTACCCTTCACATAGCAGTTTTTCTAAAACATATTTCCAGCTTCACATGCAAATCACCACTTCCATTTGTTCCTGTTATTGTACCAAAACCAAATCAGGTTACCACAAAATGGCAACTATGGTAGATCGGCATTAAAAACAACACACTCGAAGGTGAAGTTGCAAAAGGCAAATAAAGGTTTTTTCAGCAGTCCCAAGCAGCAGGGAGGTTAAGGCCAGCATCTCTGCCAGTCTCATCTAAAGTAGAGCTTAAAGTTTAGTTGATGGAATTTCTGCAAAGATTTTGATCTGCCATGTCTAGAAAAATTGTATAATTTTTAACTTCATAAAATAATGAAATGGATAAATATCTAGACTTCCATCTTAACCCAGAGTAATGTATAGAATGGTGAGTCTTACAGGATAAAATATACTTCTAAAAATGTTTTAAGATTATTTCAGTCCATTCTCTCCAATGGGAAATAACCATGTATGAAAGCTCAGTAGGGGCAAAATGAACCCATTTCTTTATACAGCCTTCCCAAGCACAGTGCTATAGTTCTTATTTTAGCATGAGCCCTGCAGTACAAGTTTAATTAACGACAGCTCCTAGTTCCAAGCTAACAGTGTCAGGATCCAGCACATTGTCATGATTAGATGTTAAATAATTTAAGTTACATTAACGTCCAGCAAAAAAGTGGTTTGTTTTTTTTTTTAACACAGTTCAGACTAGCCCCTTTCTCAATAATCACTGCTCCCTTTTCACAGTATTGATATCTGAAGGTTTTTTTCCCCTATTTTTGACTGTGAAGAAACCCAGCCTTGCGGCAGCCCTGCCAAAACCCAGCTCTCAGCACCGCTGGAAACCTGTGGCATGACCTGCTCAGAGGGAAAACGAGCCCTGACCCCCATCTGCCAGTGCTTAACCTGTGTCCTGGAGCATGCAGGTTTAATATTGCATCTAAATGTTTTTATCTTATCTAATGCAGCTGTGGATATTCTCATCATCCACAGCCTACCGCCCCCCCTTTTTTCCCCAGTTCTTTTGAGACAGGTTTTTTGTTATTAATACACAGACTAGAGTGTTATTTCAATGGTAAAATTAATTGTAGTTTAATAAACATTTCTGTCTTAAAAGAAGGTTAAAAACATGTTTTCTATTTTTGGAGATCTATAGATTAAAATTGTTGTATTTCTGAAACATATTTACTTCCATACTTCAATAATATGCTGTGGTATTTCGAGATGCATGTGATTATACAGTCTTTGGGTTTGCTTGATACACTAAGAGTCTCAAATTGTTCATGTCAAAAAAAAAAAAAGACTTAGAAAAATTAGTTGATTGTCTTTTATGTCTGTGTTTTGTCTTTTTTGGTGGACTTTTGTAGAATGGATGGATTATGGTTTTTTTTGTCTGATGATTCTCTAGTAACATCCATTTATTTTGTACAAGTACTCTGGCCTCAATCCTACAGATGTACACATGCATTTAATTTTAAGATCGAGTAATCTTGGCTGAAAGGTCAACATATGCATACATCTCTTCAGAATTATGGATTAATAATGCACTTGCTATAACAGACATCTGGAATCCACACTTCAATATATAGCCTATACAACACTTCTATATGATAATAAAGTCCAATCCTCTCCAAATAGGGAGATGTTAGAGAAAGCTTACATGGTTTTTCAAGATTCTGCAAACAGTTATTGGCAGATGCAGAAGCTCAATGATTTAAGTCCTAAGTTAGAACTCTATCCTCCCCTGCCTTTATTCACATCTCAGGGTTCATTAAAATACAGATCTTTCCAAAGAGATGTTAGGCAAGGCCCGCAAAGTTGAATTTTAATGTGTTTTATTTTTTGCATAATAGTTAATGCGTTTGATATAGTACCTAGAACACAATTGGCTATGCAAAGTGCAGCTGGATGCTATATGAATATGTTTCTGTTGGTAGAAGCAGACAGCAATAGTAAAGAAAAATGCCCTATTTTAAGAGAAGTTTCAGTCTCTGTTTAACTGATCTGAGAATTAAAGCCATGGAAAGACAACAGTTTGAAATGTATTTCTGAGATTTGTGTGGGTTAGATCAGAGCACTTCCAATTTTTGCTGGCCCGGGAG
Organism: Tyto alba; assembly: GCF_018691265.1. NCBI lineage: Eukaryota > Metazoa > Chordata > Aves > Strigiformes > Tytonidae > Tyto > Tyto alba. The sequence continues at coordinate 3,463,598 of NW_024881320.1, forward strand.
AGACAACAGTGAACAAGTACTGTACCAGAGGTAGAAACACGTTTCTTCCCAACATCCATCTCATAAAACTGCAGAAACCAAACCTGAGGAGCACTGCCAAAGCCATCAGCCCCCGGCCCTGGGTTCAGGTACACTTTGATGTTCCCTTTCTTGGGGAGGCAAAGGATGTCACTTCAGAGAGGAGCCACACTTTGGAACCTGGAGGCTGTTCAAAACCTCCACGTTGACCCTGCTATTGCAGTCAGATGGTCCCAATATTTGCTCAGCATCAATTCAGAGTAGATGTGAGTTGGTGTTCGAGAAATTAGACCCTTTGATAGTTTTACAAACCTGCAGTATCACCAATACTTGAGATTTTTTTCTATCAGCATCTTTTATATGATTTTTACTTACTTTTTCATGTGATTTTTAACTACCTGTTGTACATGAATATTACAAAGGCAATTTTACTTTATTTAGCACTGAATACATACATGATAGAAATTGGAACCCCTTCTCACAAGACAAATATAGGTGCAGATCTGGAAGCTTTTATGCCCCAGCCGGTCTTTGCCTCCGGTGGGGCCGCGGTGCCGGCTACCGGCTGCGGGAGCAACACATGCACCGGGCAATCAGGGTGCTTAACCGATCACAGCAATCAATCCGAATTCCGTATACGCCAAGATTATTTTCCAGGGTTTGCTCCGTTCATTCCCCCCCACTCTTTTGTACGGCAATCCTCCAAAACTGCCCGCGGGTTTAAAACGTGAGACTGGGCAGCCGGTGCTCTCCCCCCCACCCCGCGTTTAAACACAACCCAACTCCCAGGGCACATCCCGGGGGGTCGCGGCTCGCACCCACGCAGGAACCGGCCGCGCTTTTGTGGTGGGGGTGGGTGTCCCGTCTCCCCTCTCCCTCCCTCCGCGGGGCGCCGCGCTGCCCCGCCGCCGCTCAGCGCCTGCGTACCGCGCCCGCTGCGCACTCGTGACCGGCCGCGGCGGGGCCGCCGGAGCTGCCCAGCGCCGGTACCGCACCGGGGCCCCCGGACACTGCCCCCCCCCGCCCCAATCCCCCCTAAACCTCCTCCCCCCCCCCCCCCCCCCCCTGTTTACGTTCCGGGCACTGCGACGCCTGCGCCCCCTCTCCACACGCAGTGCCTGAAAATGGTGCCTTAGGACTTTGCAAAACGCATCGCCGCCACCCCCCTCCCCTTCCCTCCCCCCTCCTCCTCTTCCCACCCCCCCACCACCAAAAAAAAAAAAAAAAAAAAAGTGCTGGTGCAAAATTGCAAAACTTTAGAGAGACCTGGATGGCTTTTGTTTTTCCTCCTCCCCATTTGGGCCAAAAATGCAGGACAGGAACTGTTGACAATTAAGTGATGAAACTCTCCAAAAAAATGGAGGCAGAGAAAGACTCTGGAAGAAGATTGGTGTGTAGCTGGCTTCTGCCAATTTCCTATTTGTGCCTTTTAATTGATATTTGTTTAATTGTTTGCAAAGGGAGAAATGCATGTAAAGCGTAGGCAGCAGAGCGAGTTAGTTTACGAGAGAGTAGCTTAGACTCTGGGGAAGGGGGTGGAATTTAACCGAGGGGAAGGAGAGGGTGGGACGATAATATATATATTTTTTTTTTTTTTTTTTTTTTTTTTTTCCTCCTGTGGGTAAGGGTTTGTGATGATCCGCCGCGCGTGTGTGGAGGGCTGGCTGCCGGGGCGGATTTGCAGGGAAGAGATCTGCCAGAGGCAGCTGTACATCGGGACGTGTCCCCCCCCCCCAAAAAAAAAAAAACAACAAAAAAAAACAACCAACCCCCCCATCCCCTCCACCGGGGCACCTACCTTTGTGCGCGGCCGCGGGGCCCCCGCCGACTCCAGCCCCGGCTCCGCGCCCACCCGCAACTTCCCCGGGGGAGCGACACCGGCCTCAGCCGAGCCTAACCCCCTCGCACCCCCAGCTCCTTCGTATTTAGCATTTAACTCGCCCCTGGCCCGCACCCCCCCCCTCCAAACTCCCCCATTTCGGCGCTGTAAAAGCGCGCAGGCTCCCGCCGCGGCGGAGCAGCGTGCGGGGCACCGGGGGGGGGGGGGGGTGGGGGCTGCGCATCCATCGCGGCGTTACATAAAGCGAACTGTTTTTTAAATCGCGGCTTCCGGTGTGACTATGGAAACACTCGGATTATGTAAATACCGAAACCTGCCTGCCATGCATCAGATTAAACGATTCACACACACACACCCCCCCGCCCTTCTCCCTTCCCCGGGGAATTATCTTGTATTCACGTGCAAAAATAATAATAAAAATCACCCAGTTGCTAACGATCATTGCCCACCGTTCACGTTTTTTTACGGGATTGCAAAGCACAGCGGTGCTGTAGCTTGTGAATTTGGGGCGAATTATGTCTCCTGCTCGCCCCTAAGCGCCAGCTTCTGCCCAGCAGCCCAAGTTTTAGTTTTCCTGCAGCCAAACACCTGTTATTCTTGTGTAGTTCCGTGTTGCGGCATGGAAAAGGTTGTGCACGCAGCTGTGTTGTAGCTTGGTTGGGTCCAGGTTTTGTTCCGTTTGCGTTTTACCATCTTAATTATTTCCCCCAGAATCTGTTTATGAAATCATCCCGCACCATCCATGCGCTTTCCTCCCCACCGACGCAGATTGATTGATTGATTTATTATTTTTTTTTTTCTTTCCCGGACAATGTGGGTTTTGTTTTTGTTTTCTAGCGCTCTATTGGCAGAAGGCGGTACGATGAGAATGAAGACCTCTCGGACGTGGAGGAAATTGTCAGCATCAGGAGTTTCAATTTGGAAGAGAAATTAAAGAGTAAAACCTATCACGGGGATTTCGTGCATGCCATGGACGGGAAAGGTAACTGCGGGAGGCTGGGGGGGGCGGCTGCCCGGCCCGGGCTCGCCCCGCTGCTGCTACTCCACGTGTAGTTCCGCGCTTGGCTTCGTATTTCGCGCCCGTAAAGGGGGGGAGCGGCTGCTGCACCGGGGGGCTGCCCCGTCCCGCCCCCCCAGCACCAAACCACGGGGGTTGGGAGGCGGGGTGGTGATAAATAGCAGCGCCTCAGGCTCCCCCCTTCACCCCCCAGTATGCTCCTGGTCCCTGACCCCAGCGCACCGCCGTAGATGCTCAGGAATTAGGTCCTGGCAAAGGAGAGGCAGAAACCCCAGCCCCCACTTCGCCGGAGGTGATTCCTACTCCCCCTCCGCCCGCTATTGAATCCAGGACCCCTTCTGCAAAAGGATGCGATTGATGAGCCTGTTCGCCGGGGTCGGAGACTTTAGAGTCAATAACTTCTTTGTGTTTCTATCATATATTAAATTACAACGCTCCCCTCCCCAAAGTTACTTGGTTTGCTTAGGTGATTTAAATTACGGAGCGGTAAGGAAAGCCAGACAGCCCAGAGCTGCAGCACGGTTGCCTGGCAGGAAGGAAAATGGGAGAGGTTTGCCCGGGAATCAGGCGGGCCGGGGGTTGTTGCAAGTCACCTTTATTTACTGCAGCATTGTTGAAACGGATCCCGAATCCCAGATGGCTATCACCAGAACTCGGCTTTATTGAGGACTCCCTATCTAAGCAGGCTTTCTCAGGAAGGAGTTTTGGCTGTAATCCTCCTGAAATGGCTATAACTGTGGAGCCACTAATCTAGTTTAGAAAATTTCCTTTTCTCCCCTAGGCTTAGTTTTGCATGAGCATTTTAAGCTCCTTTTAGAAAAGTTAATGTGGTGGAGAAATTAAATACCTATCTTATTTAGGAAGGTATTTGTTTAGGAGATAAGCTCAACCCTGACCTCTCTTCCTCCAAACAAAACACAAACACCTATTTTTTAGCTGGAAAATGTTAATTAATTTTCCAGAAAATGATTGCACTCTACCCTCAACTTCCAAATATGCCAGTGGTTGCCATTGCTACATGCTAACTATAGTACAATCTACAGCCTTCCTAGTTCAGCAGCTCTAAAATCTTTGGGTAACTTTCTCCTGTCTAGGGAACTTGAAAATAAATGAGTGTCTTTTGTTATTTTGTTGTGGTCTGTGTCTGCTTTGTTCGCCCCCACAAGGGATTTAAATGCTTTGTTGGGGCATTACGAAGAAAGGGTCTGCCTTCCTGTTTGCTCTGGTTTTATTTTTACTATTGGTTTATTTTTTCTATAAATCCAAAAGATGAACTGAATCTAGGCAAAACAATGACAGTGGTTAGTAAGAATAAAAAAGCCAGTTTATATGAACACATGGAATTGGTTGAATGATATATTTATTTCTTTCTCATGTAATTTTTTTTTATTATTATTTTTAATGATAACTCTTATTTGAGTTTGGGTTTTTTTTGCCAGGAATGTTGGTTGGAGGTTTTCCTGGAGATGCTGCAAGGCAGTGGTGTAATTTTCGGCTTGTTTTAGCTACTTCTCTAGTCTGCTAGGCTATATAGCTGCCTCTGCTTCTCCCATCAATGTTATTTTTGATGTTTGTTGACTTTCTGTCTTGGATGAGTGTCCTTAAAAAAACATCTGTGGTTTATTTATTTGCTTACCTAAAGCCAATAGTTTTAATGTGAATGACTATGAGAGATGAAGATCTCTCTAGTGCAGAAATACTTATGTGGTAACCTTAGTTAATTGGACTATTCATTACACTTATTTTGAGGCTAGTAGCAATAAAGTTTCTGTAATTTTAATGTTTTTGTAAATGGGTAATTACTGTGCTCTGATTTGGTAACTTTAAGTAGGAATATTATATCCCTACTTGTCATAATTACTAACTGAATACAGCAAAGAAAAAGTTGTAAAAATAGAGGGAAATACATCTGCAGGCATGGGAACTTAGCTTCTGATTCCCCTGTTTATTTCAGTATGGGGTTTTATAGCAGAGAAACATCACCAATACGAGCTCAAGTCCGAGGTTCTCATGCTTGCCCAGGAAGCATGTGCATTGCTGGCTGAATCTTGGGGAAGTTAAACTACTTGTATATACCTGAATGTAATACATAAAACGTATAGTGTATTTGGCAGCGCGTAGTGTATTTTGTAGTGCTGAAGAGTGAAGCCATATTTTCCAGTTTAAAGTAGCGTATGGATACTATATAAAAGTCTTTTTTTCCTGTAAGAAAGGGAGAAGAGCAGAACCATAGAAACAGAACGCGGCCGCTGCAGGAATTCCTCTTCTGGGGCAGAAGGCTCCAAATGGAGTGTGGGGTTCTGTAGGCATGGCTCACCCAAATCGCTGCCTTGTAACTTCCTCTCTAATCCCAAATCACTGCTATTGTATCAGACCATTGCATAAAGAAATCTCCAGGAAAGGCCAGTTCTTTGTAATCCTAAGAGTGAAGCAACAAGGTGATACTGGTCAGTGTTAACATAACAAACTTATGTTTCATTTTCAGTTTGTTTGTGTGTTATACTGTGACCCACACAAAAACTATGTCTTTTTCATCATCTTCCTCAGTGGTGGGAACTGTATAAGATTTCTGACTACCAGCTCCTGCAGTCATGTTTCTGATTAATTAATTTTAAAAAGTAATCACATAAAAAGAAAATTATATGTTGACAGAATCAGGGCTTTCTGTTATATTCAGACAATGCTCACAAGAAATCATGTTTTTTCCTAAGAAGAAATGTATACCTTAAAATGTATAAACTTAAACATACTGTTTAAACTACACATTTGCCCCAAACGTACTGAAATGATTTTCAGTAATTTAGTTAAGATTATCTTTTAACTGTTAATTTGATATTTCATTGCAGCCTGGGTGTTTCAACCCAGACCTTAATTGACAAACTCTGACTGGATTCTATTTTATGTGCATCAGTGAACAGGAAAAATAGAGAGCAGCTGGGAGAGCATTGTCTGTCATTTGGTTTCCGGTTTGGACCTAAAATATGCATTCTCTTTATATTTTTCTTGAAGTGATGGTGAATTTCTTTGGTGAGGAAAGGGAAATGGGGAGCATTTTGAGAAAATGTAATGTGAGGTGCTAATGCCATTGTAATTGATTTTGAATTTTTTTTTATTCATTATTCAAACAGATTTTACTTTTGAGTATGTGCAAAGAGAAGCTCTCAGAGTTCCCCTTATCTTCAGAAATAAGGATGGACTGGGAATTAAGTAAGTTACAACCGAATCTTGATGATTAATAAATGCTTTTATAAAATAACCATTATGCTTTTCACTTGTATGTAATATTTCTTTTGATGATCTCAAAATGTATTGCAATTAGTAAGACTGTCAGTACCCTTGAGAAGAGGAATAATTATTTTCCGCTTATAAACAAGCAGATAATGAGGTCTATAAAAGTTAAGTGCATACAGCATGGTACTACACAATCAAAAATAAGTCAGTGATGAAAGTTAGGAATAAAATTCAAAGGTTCTTGCATCCAATCCATGCTGTAATGACTGAACAAACTCCCTTCAATTTTTGACTTACGAGTTGTTTTCCGTGTTACAGGTGGAATGTCTAATGATGCCTGTCATTTTCCATTATAATTGTATCTCTTCAGAATGTTATAGGTTTGTAAATATTTAATAACGTCTAGTTAAAATGTGGTATTGTTAGAATCTTTTAGGTTGCATTTTGTTAATATCCAGTCATAAAGGATTTGGTATTTTAATAAGAGAATCCTGCAAGTTTCTTTGTAAAAGTGACAGTGTCTAAGAGAGAAATATTAAAATTATATACTTTATCAGCCACATAATGCATAGTTTAGATAAATGTTCCTTAATATTTTTGGAAATTAAGACTGTGTAACTGATTATATTTGAAAGAAGGAAAATTCATTTTCTGAAAGCAGAATTACTTTGCTCAATTTCAGCTGGAACACCTCAAAGTTTAGGGAACTGACCAGTCCCAGTTTTTTTAAATATAAAGAATCAAGCCACCAAGAAACAATGTTTGGGGTATTGGACAAGCCTATGTCGTCTTACTGTAAGAGCAAATAGGGGCTGCTCTGATGCTTGTCATGATGTAGTAAAATACTTTTACATGTTGAACTCTGAACAAGAAGCACTTAATAGGAACTCAGTAGTAATTACAGTAATGTTTATTTTGCCGAGCCATTATGTTGTACTGGGATTTTTTTTTTCCTTTGGTTATTAAGCCCAGCTATTTCTGTACTTAGTTCTGGATGCACAGTCTAGTTTCTTGTTAAAAAAAAAAAAAACGAAAAACACAAACACCAAGATACCATCTTTTTTTTTTGTTTGTGCAAAGCCTTTCCTAGACTATATCCCAATTTGCTGATGAAAACATGCATGTATTCTGTAATGTTTAAGAAAATGGGTAGGAAACTTAGCTGTAAAGTGAGAAAGGCTGGTCACTTCTTACAGTTTCTAAACAGTTCTATGCTCCTATTTCGTGTTGTAGAAAACCTAATTTTTCTGTTGTATTATTTGAGAGGAGGTGTGATCAGGTGGAAAGCATTGATCCTTGAAGTTTGTGCAGAAGAGGGGATACAAAAGCATCTGTGTTGGTATTCCTGAAGTCTACAACCTTCCATATAACCTTCATATGAAAACCTGAGAAGCACAGAAAAGTCTTCCATGTTCATCGCTTAATTATGCTTCACCTGCAGAAGCCACCTCCTTAATCTCAGTTTATACATTACATGACTATAGTATTGCCTTTCCTGATATATCATTTTCTTGATTATCTTCTCAGCTGAGTTTCCTTAACGTAAAGTGCCATTTGTTCTACGTGCATTTGTGATGCTGTTGGCCAGCCTAGTTCCTAGAGAGCCAGTGACATCTCCATTGAGTGCTTGTCCGAATGTACATTTACACTGTATGTGTATATGTAACCATCACCTGAAGCTGATGAGTTTTTGCTTCATTAGGAACTTTATTATTTACAGGAAGTTCCTGCTCCCTTAAGGGTTGTGCTCTCCACTCTACTCACCCAACTTGGCATCCCAGTTCCTCACTTCCACTCAGTCCAAGTACAGGAACTTTCCCTCCTAGAATGATTTTTCCTGCTGCATTAGAGCCTCTGTTTTTCTGACCCTCCTCTTGGCTTCTCTGCTCTACTTGTCAGGGAGGGTTTTTTTTTCTTTGAAGGTTGTTTGCTACTTTTTTTGTTCACTTTATTTCTTCAAGATATGCTTCTCTTGGAGGAATCAGCTGAAGGACATATCTACCGTGGAAAATGGTGGAGAATCATCCCAGGCGACTGTTCTCTCTATATGCGTTGGTTTTAAACTGCCACTTCAAAAGGACAAGTGATAAAAGTGTCAAGAATTCCTTCTGGAAGAAGGCATCAGCTCTTCTGTGAAACTGGGGAGTGTTTAGGAACCAGAGATAGTCCTGCACCTTCCTAGCAGCCAGATCTTCCTCCTGTGGATGTGGAAGTTCACAAATTCCCCACAGTATAAGAAAACTGGGGACATGTTTTAGCTCCTGCTGTGCCAACAGTACCTGTTCAGTTAGTGCTCCATCAGCAGAGAGGTGTGGAAACATGAGCTTGTCCTGCAGACACAAACATTACGGGGCTTCAGATCCTCAGCTGCAAACGGGGGGGCATTATCTAAGACGGATGACGAGTACCCCAGGCTGGGACCAGTGTGTCCTTTGGCTGCCAGTTCCAGCCAGTGGTGCCTCCAGAGCTCAGGTTGCCTGATGTGCTGTGGGTGTTGCACAAGATCCTTCACACAGATACCTTGTTTCTTGGTGTCCCTAACCACAGGATGGAATATCTATTTCTTCTTGATAGCTCAATATTCAGGATTCTGTAATGAGGCAATTTCACCTTAGACATTTCGACACCCAAATCTCAGCTCACACATGGTCATTGGCTTCCCTGTTGTTCCTGTGCCTGAAATCCGGAGAGATGCCACCTGGCACTCCCCTGCCCTTTGGTCAGCTGTGTGCTTTCACTGAAGCCTCCTGGTGTGATGTTGCCTTTGGAGAGTGGTCTTTGGTCTTTCTTGATCCAGCCGTTCAGAGACTCCTCAAGCTAATGGGATCGTGTAGAGTAATATGTTTTTTGTCACGTGTTGGCTTGTTTTTCTTCAAAATGTGTTGGTTTTAGACACATTTGCAGTCAGCCTTCCTATTCCTTTTCCTTCCTGGAAGCCACCAGTAATGTTTGTTAAGACCTTGAAGAAGGGAGGGCTTTGGCCCCTTCTGTGGTTATACGCCATACCTACTGACAGGTCAGGTTACAGATGTATCTCTGTGTTTTGCTGAGGCAAAAAAAAAAAGACCTGGCCTCAAGTGCTTCTGTGTATGCACACATACACAGCAAGAATCCACGTACAGATGACCATGCCTCAAAGAAGACCATTGAACACCAGGTACCTTTCTTTGTAAGCATTATCAAAGCAGTCAAATAAACAGCAGTTTTGGAACACGCATTGGAAGTGAAGAAGTAGCAGGCGTGAATGCTGCGTGCCTTCATTTTCGGTTGGAGTTCTGCAGCTCTGGCAATTAGGATAATGCATCTTTTGAATTCTGAACTGGGTTGCGAAGAGGTGGAAGAGAAGTAAATGCTAATCCACAGCAAGAGTTTTAGAGTCACTTACTCAACCCTCTGTCACACACTAATGGTTTGGATAGTGAAGGAGAAATACGTGTTTCAATTTGCTGTGATGAGCTTAAAATAGTCTCAGCAGCCAGTCTTGACTAGCCAGCTTCGCAGTTTCCTACAGACTGCCAGTATCATTCTGATACTATTCTGACATCTTTCCTCCTTTCTAGGGCTGTTTCCCTTTCTCCCTTTTGTGAACCATCCACACATCATGTGCAACTTCTTCCACTAGCTGGAATTCACTGTCAGAGAGTAAAAATACTTTTTTTTTTTTTTCTTTTGAGGATATTTTTGATGAATTAGTATGCTGACAAAAGTAAGAGCAAATTTTATCTGATACATGAGCTTTGGATGGTTCCTGCATGGAATCAGTTAAATTTTCCATTTCACAGTTAGTTGGGTGAATTGTTTTTATATTTCCATTCTCTGCTGAATTATTGAATACTGACTGCTCTGGGGGATTAAAATACTAGAATTTGTATGTTGGTAATCTCTTATAGGGCATTCAACATTCTAATATTTTTTATTTAAATAAGCATGACTTATTAGTTTGAAATGATGTTATAAAGGAATTGTACACACTTGGGCATAAATGTCATTAGAATGAGAGAAGATTGGAAACACAGTTTATGTGTATTTTAAATGACAGAAGTGAAATGCATGAGCAAACTTTCCTATTTGACACTCTGCAGGATAACATGATTTAATTTTATTTACATTTCCACTTCTTACATGTATCTACCCAAAGTAGCTGGCATGTAATATATGAGTTTTGTGGATGTGCAGATACATAAATGCTGTGTGCATTGTGTTCCAGCAAGATCAAAATAGATTGACACCTGCCTAACTGATCCAAAACACTGAGCACTTCCAGTCTCATCATCCTGACGTTTACTGCTTAGATTAATGAGTGTCACAGCCTCCCATCTTCCATCACTAGACTGAGACTGGACAGTTTGCCTTTGGATCCGAGTCATCTGCTGATGAGACTCAGGAACCTTAAGTTCCACTTCAGGCTCTGGAGGGAATGATGCTTTACTGGGTCTTTTCTAGCACTACCCGTCTCATGCCCAGAGGAGGCTGTGTGTATCATGATATGGTAAATTAGGTGATCCACATATATGTGTGACTGTTCAGATGCAATGGTCTATAAAAGATGATTTTTAGACTTCTGACATTTTGAATTACTGATGAAACGTGCTTCCACTTCTGTTTGCTGTTAAGCAATCAGCTTGCATGTCTGTGCCTGGCAGAGGTACAAAGCATAGATGAACAGTTTGGTTACTGTGCTTGGAGGTACTCTGAAATGGCAATGAATGAGATCAATGAGGAAGAATTATTATAACGAAAATCTGGAAATTGCTTTCGTGTATATTCTGACCATCCTGAGCTGTTAATTGTATGGCTAGAAGCAGGAAAGTCCACCTGTGATCTTGTAGCTGTTCTTCTAGGAGGGTTGTTTGTTTCCAGGATTGTAGCTTGGAGAGAGAATGCTGTTTGGAAAGATGTTGTCTCTTTTATCTGAACAGTGGTAATCTTGCATTGTATTGTTGTTAATCAGATATGTATGCTAGCCAGAGCTCATCCTCATTAGGATTTTAATAGGAGACCTCTAGCAAATCTTTAAACATTTACTAAAATGCAAGTTTGCACCCAGTGCATACTAAGGTGTTTGCATTTCTTTTTTTTAAGGCAACATGATTTGTATATAGCAGAATGCTGAAAATCACCAATGTAGTCAGTTAAATTTTGGTGTTAAGTCAAGTCACCCCACTATACTATTCTTGACCTATATTTTATGATCTATGAAATCTTTGGAAGCATTCATAGTGTTTTTACTCGAGATGCATTTGCCTGAAAATTGCATAATTAGCAAGGGAAAAAAATAAGTTCTTGCATTGTTGGTATTCTGGACTTACATGCAGAAAAACAAATGAACCAAAACTTACTGATTAGTATAAGACTGATGACATTCAAGAAAACAATTGTTTTTCTAGCCATCATAGTGCTGTAGCAAACCAGCCTTAACTGTGTAAGAGTGAGTGTCCAGTTATGCTGGGTGGGGCTGGAGATGAAGTGCAGTCAGTTCTGGTCTCAGAGCCAGCAGAATGGGTTTGAATTAAAAGCAGGACCTCCCAAGGCAACCCAACTCCAAAATCTGTTCTTGTACTTGAAACTTGCTGTGTTTAAGCCTGATTTTTTTCCCTTGGTGTACTCCTTCTCTAATGTATCATACATAGTGAGATTGCAGAGAAATAAACCCAAGGATCTGCCAGGTGTGCTCTCCAAAGAGCTAAACATGCAATTTTATTGTTAGGGAGGATTGTATTCTTCCAGTTTGAGTAATGTTTATTGTTGTCTGCTGCTAGAGCTCTCAGAAAGACTGGATTTGCTTGTATGCATCTGGGTTAGGGTTGTTATCTCAGTTGTTGATTTTTATTTTGATTTATACAAATGTGGAAAAGATTGCCCATCTAATTGTTCTACGTGTCTGGAATAAAATACAGGCAAGCTGTGTCATTTGAAGATAAGCCTCGCATCTTCTTGTCACCCACAAATAGTTCCTTCTTCCCCTACTTCTTATTTTTTAGTGCTTGGAAAAAAAGATGAGCTCTGAATGAACTCTGAAGGTCAGTAGATTCAGCCTGTCTCATTCTGGTGAGGGAGTGAATTCCAAAGCAGTGGGGCCCTCACAGCTAAATGCAAAGATGTGAGGGTTGGCAGAGAACTAACAAAAGATATTGTCCAGCCTCCACATCCCACCAGAGGAAGGTGATAAGGGTAAAAGAAAGTGGACAAACAATTTGGCGAATAGTTCTCAAGATAGATGCGTGACAGTAAATGAATTTCTTAACTTTATCTTTCAGTCTTTTCTTAATAGTAAAAACTATTGCTTTAAAAGTTTGCCTGTGGGCTGGATCATTCTGATTTCTGATTGAATTATGTCAGAAGTCCTTTATGACCAGAAGCAAATTGTTTATCTTAAACCCAGGGTAGTACAAGAGGGACAGAGCACGTAGCTGGCAGGTCACACAGGGCTGTTTTTCATTACAATTCCTTAGTCAGTCTGTGTGTGAGGTGAAGTATGAAATACTGTCATTAAGATGAAGCCAATCAGCTTTAAAACCCCACTACTGTTTTTGTCTTCTTTTTCCGTTTTTTTTTTTTTTTTTCCTTGTATGTTGCAGAATTTTACTCTCTACCTGACAAGTAAAACTTACTCACCTGATGTACAAGGCTATTGTCTAATTACATTAAACCCTAAAACGTTGCCTGTGTTAGAAGTGATCGTATAAATGCATCGACATCAGAGAACCAATTATGCTACCTTTTAATTTAGCTCTGACTTAGCCCAAATTGAATTGAACAACAACTTCCCTACCCACCAAATACAGCCAGGTTGTCTTCTGCCAGACAAGAAGGTTTGGAATAGTCATTAAAACAAAGGGGCTTTAATTCATTATCTTTTCTGTTTTTTTTTCCAAGCAGTGAAGCCAATACTATGATGATACAACTTTGAACAAATTGGTTTACCACTCTGTGCCTCAATTTGTATCCACTGGCACCTGTGATAACTCTCTCCTTGGGGAATATATGTGAAGCACCACCAGTTTCAAACCACTGCCAGTTGCTTAGCAGGAACAAGCTATAAAGCTTTAGGATTTTATTGAAATCACTCCCAATCCCTTCCCTTCCCTCCCACTCCAGTGGTGCTAGAGTGCCTGAAAAGACACCTCTTCTTCTCTTTCATTACGAGTAGAGAAACTTTTATACGCTTGCCCATGCGAAAATGTTATGTATGTCATTAAAACTTGCACTGTCCACACTTCAGAGAGGCCTTGCTTGATTCCACCTACTGCACTACAGACAAAGAGCACTATACATTTATTTCTCTTTTATTATGGTAACGAAAGTGTACCCATACTTCTCTTGACGGTGTTTAACATTGCTTTCTTTGCTAATTATAGAATGCCTGACCCGGATTTCACCGTCAGAGATGTGAAGCTATTAGTGGGTAAGTTATTTTGAATGCACTGGATTAACTCTATACAGAACAGAATTGCTTTGAAATACTTGTCCAGTTGTGTTTGTAGACATTTGTGATAACTCTCAGAATCTGGGAGAAGGCATGGAGAAGCAATTTGTAAATTAAAAAGGCTGGGAGAACCCTAATTAGTAGTTGTGCTGACTGGACTCTGATCTCATGCTGGATAATTGGCCATTGGAAGGAGAGTGAATGCTTTTGCTCTTAACAGGTGTCCTACAAACACTTTTGTGATCCCGGAAAGCGGCAGCTCTATTGATCGAGTTCATTTTTTTTTAATCTGTTGTAGAGCATCTGTTTGTAAAAGGTATGATTTGAGCTGTATCACCTTTTGCCTGTGCTCTCCCCATAGTCTTTATCAGTGTCAGGCCAGGTCAGTGCTTTGAGGAAAGGTTGCTAAGAGAGACTGAGCACAAAGCTTTGCAAACTGCCTTTTTGATAAGACACAAACCAGAGAAGTAGTGACTGTAATCATCAAATGTTTCCCAGTAATTTTTGCAAAATAAATCTTTTTAACTTTAAGAAAAGCTACATTTTGAGTAGATTATACTGTATGTTTCTTTGAAACCTGCTTTTACCGAAGATGGATGTGTTATTTATTGTTTATCTGAAATTGTTACTGCATAGTGATACTACAGTCTGTGAAGTCGTTGCTGTGGAGCTAGCTGAGTTTTGGATGTGTTAGCTGCAGTCCTTCACGGAGACATTTAACTGCATTCTTGCTATTTAGAATTTACTGGTTTTATTTCCTTGTGTTGTGGCAGGAGTTAATATTTTAAATTAGCCCAATTGCTGCATTCTGAAGGATGAATTTTTGAAAATTATTCTTGAGTTTAATAATCAATAGGAATATCAAGTTTGGAGAAGATGTAGTTAAGAAAAACGAGGGAGAGGAACTTGTGCCTCATTTCTGCTCACTTGGGGTTATCTGTGAGAGAGGGGTTATCTCTGATAACCTTCCTTCACAAACAAAACTTGGCAACGTTGCTTAATTTATGACCATATATAAGTTTGGAAAAAAAAAAAAGCCCCAAACCTCTTTGGCAGAAAATGTTAGGGAAGTGTTGTGGGAAGTGCCATTGGTAGCATTTCTGTTGGTAATCTGCAGTTAAATTAGGTAATAATATGAGGGTATTTGCAAGTCCTAAATTTTATGTATTTCCTAAATATCTGCATGTGCACATTTGTAGGTACAGAATACGTCTTTCTGCTGTAGAGGAGCCTTGTGCATAAACCTTGTGATTATCTGGACCCTGTTTGTAATTTTCTGTGAATTGGTTCCATAGCTGATAAACTGCCATTTCTATCTCTGAAACTGCTGAAGTTGAGGGTCTGACTTTGAGATGTTTTGGAACAGCAGTGTTGCATAACAACATTGTTTTTTCTGCATAACAGTCTAAGTGTGGGAGTTGCATTTCCTCAAGATTGATGTCTCTCGAAGTATCAGGGGGGTGGAGATTCCTGTGTACATGTCCAGCAAAGTGGGAGGATATATATAAATAAAATTAGATTTATAAAACAATGGAACAGAAATAACAATCGTAATTAACTTTGAAATTAATGTAAAAGTGTGCCATTTCTCACAGCTGGTTCAACAATTCATGTATATACTCTTGGCCAGATACTGCATCTCATGGGTCTTTTTTTTTTTATCGTGTTTGGACAAACTCCCTTTGGAGTCATTGTATTGAGCCTCTGATGTGGTCAAGAACATTGTCACCTGCTCTTTTTTTAATACAGTTGATGACTTCTGGCATTATGGGTGGAAACTTTGATTCAAAAAATCTAAAATATTTGGGAAGTGGACTGTTATACCTGAAAAATCATGGTTCTTATGGCAGATCATTTCTGTCGATGTGGAATTTGTGCTTTATGTAACAGCCACATTGACACAGAGTGCATGGGGGCAATGCCGCCTGTCTCCATGCCAAATTTCTAAATTGTCTGTCAATGACTTCAGGAAACACTGGTGAACAATTTTCCTACTGCTTATCATTGCTGATAATTTTTTCTACTTTTAGGTTAATATATGTGTTACACTCACAATCTGATGTTCAAATAAAGCAGATGAAAAGTCTTGTTTTATTAATATCCCTTGTGATTGTCCCTGCATTTTTTTAGGATCCTGCTTGAATCTCCAGGTATCTGCGTTTCTGAAGCGCAGTGTTTTCAAAACTTACTCAGGGCCTTGCTGCACCTGGGAGGGGAACGATGTTTTGTGAATGTGAAATGGAATGATCATAACTCTCTGCATCTGAATGTGCGTGGGAGTTGACATAGAGAGAACATAGCTTGAGAAATGTTGTGTTCTATGTAAACTTGTTGTTTTTTTAAGTGTTCGTTGTTATAGTATACTGGTGCTATTTAAACCTGTCATTTGTTCTCTTTTCTTTTTTGAATGAGGAGAAACACATTTGTTACAGAACATTTTAAAGAGATGGTGCTGGGTTTTTCCAAAGCACAGAAGTTCCATAGGAAGTTACTGAGCCTTTGGTCTCAAATAATTCTGAAATCTGACTTTCTATTTCTAACACGATTGTTCTATCACCTCCATATTTGAGTACCTGTAAGTCACAAGGAAATAAGAACAGTTAGTAGACTAGATTTTTTAATCTCCCTTTGAAAACTCTAGTCTGTGGCAATAATAAGGAGAAAAAAAGGTGGGTATTTTTGATCGTCATTTGTGGTTACTTGGGTTTAGATGCCTATTTTTTTAGTATTTAGTCAGATTTCCAAAGAAATTTTGCCATTGCTTGTTGGATTTTTTTGTTTTCATTGTTTAAAAAACGCAGATACCAGCTGGAATTTAGTCTGGTAATGCTTATGACCTACTGTTTATGACTTGCACGTTAGTGTGCGTGAATGTGCACCTATGTGTGTGGATAAAACACTCTTCCCATACCATATCTTTACTTTAAAGAACAAACAGTTTAAACTGCACAGTTGGAATAATGTTCATAACTGGACTCCTACCTCTGTATGAAAGATATCCTGGATACTCTGTAAACCTGAGACAGTGGATTAATTTCAGCAGTTGGAATTTGTGTGATCTCTGAAATGGCTATGAGCCAAGAATACAAATGGAGAAGTGGCCTGTTTAGGAACTTGAGACAACTCTTGAAATAAGAAAAACTCTGTTGCAATTTAATGACCATTAAGCTTTGTAATTTTGTTGTCTAAGGTAGATTTGACTGCTAATTCTGAAGGACAGAATGTCACTGTCATGACTTCATAAGTTGATTTAAAATTTGATTAAGAGGGTCATTGTCCCTCTTAACATCTCCTTAAACATCTGCCACATCTCCACTAAATGTTTAATAGGTGTTATTTCTGCAGGCTCCTTATTTTTCACTCGGCATACCAAGTTGGTGTATTGGTGGTGCTAGTATATGAATATGGGCTACTTAAAAAC
Source organism: Tyto alba (assembly GCF_018691265.1). Lineage (NCBI taxonomy): Eukaryota > Metazoa > Chordata > Aves > Strigiformes > Tytonidae > Tyto > Tyto alba. The sequence continues at coordinate 3,480,552 of NW_024881320.1, forward strand.
CAAGTGCACAGCAGTAGCTAGTAAGTATTGGGGCTTTGTTTTATTCCAAAACTCTTTGCGCATTGGCAATTGTCTTCAGATTTGCATAGTATCTTAGTTTATGTCCTTTTTACTTTCTTTTATGTTCTCCTACTCCCTTGTTTCAAGGGCTTATCCCCATTGTCCATTTCTTCTCTGTAACTAGAGTCAGTCTTCCAGCCAGTAAACATTGTATCTTAAGGATTCTCCCAGCCAGGGCTGCTGGTGAGACTCAGACACTCTTCTTTTTCCTGGGCTGCTAGTCATGTAAATGTAAGTCACAAAGCTCTCTAGAAACATTCCAGAAGTGTCATGACCAAAAAAAAAAAAAAAAAAAAAAAAAAAAAAAAAGGAGTGTATGTCAAGCTAGCTGAAGAACTGATTCTGGGGAGTAACAGGTATATGAACTGGTAAGTGCTGGGACAGCACAATAGCTATTACTATTTTTTCCTCAGACTGTGTGATTCTGAGTGACATATTGCTCATGCCCAGAAGAGGCAGCTATACAGAATAAATTATGTTTTCCAGGCTTCATGTGTTGGCAGCTTCTGCCAGCAGTGCTTCTAGGCCACAGCATGGGGGGTGTGTGTGTCATAGATGGGCAGAAAAGAAAAAGCATGTTTTCCCACATGTGTCTGCTTGAATCTCCATACATACATACACACCTGTGAGAATGCTTTATGCCAATTACACTAAAGAACAAGTGGAGTACACTTGCCAAGGTTAACCAAGGACTGAGCAAGGAGAAAGGTAGCTACCTTGCTCAGCAAGCTGTTTGAAAGTCAGGGCTTCTGTGCTTGCTGTTGATCATCTCTAGCCTTTGCTATTCCTGAATTCAAGAACCAAATGCAATCTTTTGCTTTAGTCTTTGATGTCAGAAAGTCAAACATTCCGTTTTTTAATTCGTTTGATGTTTGTCTTTATATTATTCTTCATGGACATCATACAATCTGAAGAAGGGAGCACTGAGTAGTTTTGGAAGTTATGAACCATGTAAAGGAGAGAGAAAGAGGAAGCGTACATGAATGTGTGCATCAGTCTATCAGTCTGAGCTCCTTTCTCTTTCTTAATTACTTTTTTTTTTTTTAAAGTGGTTTGCTTGGGTCAGCACTGATTGAATTTAAAAGAGTATCTGCTTTTCTGTGGCATCTGCAGTGTCTCGGCCTTTGACTTGTAATTGATGTCTGCACTGCCTCTGTCTTCCTGCGTTGTCACAGTTTGCCCAGGAACTCCCTGAGTATGTGTGGAGTCCTTGCACAAGCCTGGTATTTGTATCTAAACAATGATGGCTAGTCTGGATGTATTTGCTTTTATTTTTTATTTTTAGCTGACCTCTCTTCAGCTTGCTTGCAACAGCTGGTGGTCTACTTCCATTGAATCTCAGCTTTTACACTCATACCTAAATAAACCCAAGTGGTTCTGCTGGGTCTGTACTGTGCATTGCCCCCTCTCTCTACGTACGGGCTGGTGTAGCTTTGTGTGCCAGGGTATGTATTATGCACCCCCAAAGTTGAGCTTGCAATCCCGACTAGTGGCAAAAGGGGTGATCTCAAAACATGCTGAGGATTGTAAGAAAGAAAAGAAACTTTCAGTTATTGTGATCCCTGGGCTGAAGAGGTTAAGGTTGTGACCATAGCAGTCACTTGTGTAGGATCAGCAGCATTGTTGTATGGAATTCACCGTGCCCAGCCAGGCATTGTATCAGTGGGAACAGTGCAAGTACAGGACTTACACTATTCATGGGGTGGTCTAACAACTGACATCAACTCACTGATTGATTTTATTTAATTAACTCACTAAGGGGTTATTTATAGAATTTAAAAAATAAGTATAGGAGCAGTGAAGAATGTATCATCAGTCATGTATTTTGCTATTAAAATCTGATGCTATAGACTAGACTGGACCATAATGTTTACATGGATAGAAAACACTTGGTTTCCTTGAATTAGTTGATGTATTCACAAACTGTGTTGGAAGGATCTGGTGTTTTCATCTTGTATAAAGAATCCAAGTAAAGTTGAATGCAGCAAAGCTTTTAATTATGATAAAATTTGTGCACTGAGGTATGGCAGTAAAAAGCAAACATGACAAAGCTCTGAAAAGTGTTGGAGAGAGCAATCTTCGTCTGCCCCAAGGAGATGATGCACAAGATGGGACCTAATATATCATTTCAATATTTGATTTCTGTGATTCTGTCAAATCTTTAAAGACCTGGCAGCAGGCTTTGATCTCCAAGACAAAGGGTGAAAGGAAAACCAAGGCTTTACATATCCTGTTGCTTTCTTTGCTGGGAGTAGCTGAAGAGATATCTGATTATCGCTGGGTTTTGCTTTCTCATTAGAAACACCAAAAGAACAGGAGCTGAGCCAAAAAGTTCAGTTGCAAATGGAGTGTTTAAAGAAATATGTGTGAAGGTCTCTGCCTCAACTATGAGTTTATAATCATGGTGTCAGTGGAGAAAGATAATAGAATAAATTACATCATTAAATCCCAGATGTTTGCAAGGGAAAAGTCTGATAAATAAGGGGGTTTGGCCCTGCAAGCACAGGTCAGCCTTCCCTTGTGCTGCTGACAAGTATTGGTTCTGGAAGAGATGCTGTGTGCTGTCATACATCTGCTCATGGTTTATTCACTCATAGGGTAAGATGTTAGGGACTTCATCATACTGTACTGAAGTGAACAACTGAGCTTCTTTTAAGATCAGTGGAAGAAATTAGACCTGCAGAGGAGTATTTCACTGGCTGATAAGTTTTTTTTTTTTCACTGGGGACAGGCCTAAGCAAGTTTTCTGAAGTTTGGCATCACAACATTTTGTTCATTGTAGGAGTAACTGCAATTTGCAGTGTTATGGTGCACAGTAAATAGTGTGGCCTTCTTTTCCCAGGTGGAAACTGGGCTGAAAGGTGAAAAGATCTGCTTGGATGCCTGTTAAGTGCAGTGCTGGAAACAAAATTTGGGGAGTCTCAGTTTTGAGTTTTCCTGTAAACTGTAAACGATGTACTGAATGTGGTGAGTCACAGCCTCTTCTGTGCAGGGGACTGAGATGGGGTGGAACAAGTTCCCTTACTAGTTAATGTAAACCGGCTGATTAAATAATTTCAATTCAGTTGGGACAGAAAGGATTACTGCCCATCAAGGGTATGTAACAGCCATAAACTATGTGAGGCTCTATCTTCCAGCTAGCCATTTTTGTTCTCTTAAATGCATATGCTGCTGTAGTCCCCAGGAACTCCAGTTAAAATGAGAATATACATGCCAGGTACTTCACAGAAAGACAAGAAACCCCTAATCCATAGTTCTGGAAGTAGATGATAATGAAGGAGGAATGGAAAGAGATGAAAACATTGTAGGTAATGATTATTCTGGGTTTATAAAATGTGATTTTTATATATATTAAAAACTGTACACATATTTATAGATGAATATATATACATCTGTATAAATTTCATTCAGTACTCAGTCAAGAATCCTAAGTGGTGTCTCCACAGAAGAGAAAATTGTGGTGGTGGTGACTGCAGATCAGGTGGATAAAGGCAGGAGGGAAGGCAGAGAGGATGTAAAACATTTCTTTTACATTAGCATACATTTCTTCTGGTGCGTTAGCACAATAGTTCCCAAGCTGGCTGTGCAAATGTGTTCTGCTTTTTGTTAGTAGCTACTCAAAAAAGCTGAAAGCAAACCAGATAACTGTCTCTGAGTAACAGCTTCCTAGTGATTTTTTGGTTCATTCTGCCTGCGTGTTTTCTCCCTCTCTCAAATTGATCTGTTCTGAAAATTGTATCATGGTTGAATTCACACTGAACTACAAAGCAAGTCGAGAGGCTCGTAGTGTGGTCTGCAGGCAAGTAGGGGAAATTTTGTCTTCATCAATGTACAGTTCTCCATCCTGTGAAAGAAAATTAGCTGTGCAAATACAAAAGAAGGACAAAGCAGCCACACACTGCAGTTCAGAAAACTTTCCATCATTTCTGCTGAATAGGGACCTAGTGTTGCTTTTTCTATAGAGCAATGCTCCATTTGTTTCAAGGAAGTTGTGAAATTGGAGACCGAGAGGAGTTAGGAGGGAAGCTCATTAGAGAAACTTTGTTGTAAGGAGTGCTTCCCAAAATTAAACAGGCTGTTCAAAGGAAGTGCAAAAGTCTGCCCTTAGACTTGCATCTAAGTCTTGATTAAGATGTATGGTTCTCCCTCTGTGCAGGGATTTGTCGTGTGAATGCAAGTGCCACGTTTGGAAGAGCAGAAGGGCTGAGTCAGGAGTCATTAGCTGCTGATCTCCAAGAATCTTGTGTGAAGGGATAAGGAGGAAGCAGTGAGGTCTTTGCTCTGTTCCTGGTGTCCAAATAATGCATTTTTCAAAGCACAGTAGACCAGAGTCTTCTTGGGGAGAGGAGACAACATTGATCTCATGGCAGGGGGGACAGTTACTTGTATGAAATACTTCCATTCATTGCAATATTTCTCCTCTTGTTGCTTATGTGTTTTTCTGTGCCCCATGGTGTGATCTGTGCCTGGCTTGCTCTCTGGGTTCTGCTTTCTTCTTTTTCGTATAAATGGGACTGTTGAAGTATTAACCAAAACGGGGTTAATGAAAGCATCCTCATTGTTTTTGTGGTTTGAATGGCCAATGTCTGTGTAGTTTTACAAAAAACAACTTGTGAACATGTACTTCAGTCTGTAATGATTCAGACTGAGGGTACTTCAGTCTCTGGATCCTGCAAGTCACACCCTAAATTCATCAAGGGACTGGGATCCACAAGAGACGGTACATCTCCCCGATAGCTGAGGAGCAGGGGGATCCATGAGCACTTCGAAGACAGGAGATAGATGGCTCTTTGCAGGATGAGGCAGAGCTTGGATGTTCCTCACAAGTGACTGTAAAATAATTGCATGTCAGTGATATTCGATATTCCCATTGATCTGAGGATACAAAACCAAAATCTGCGCTTTAAGGGAGCTGAGTTATGTACCTAGCTACAAACTTTTTCAAGGGGAAAATGGAAAATCAGAAAGCAGTGTATTTCAAGGCCAGTGATTTGTCTCAGATGTTATAAGGCTATTTGCAATATTATGGCAACATGTGTTTGAGATCCAGTCTTTCTAAAAACAAACAGTTCATCCATCATACTGTTTTGTGGCCAAAACTTGTTTTAAAGTCTCCCACTATTTTTAAAAAATACTTTGTTTTTAAAATCAATTTCCAAATGTCCTACCAGTCATGCTGTTGGGATTGCCAGTGTGCTTCATGCTCTGAAGCTTCTCTGTAATTGGGAAATCTGCTAAGTCAGACCTCAACTGAAATCAGCAAATAAGTATTACCACAGAAAATTATAACTTCCAAGTGCCTCTAAGCTAGAATGGAGTCAAACCAAAGTCTATCAACAAAGGAGTCCATAAGTGCTTTTGGTGTAAGCTGGCCAGACTTGTAGCTGTTGCATTTCTTTTTAAATGTGAGAACTACAAAGAGAAAACATCTGGACAATTTTTTTTTTTAAAAAAAGCGCTCTGTTTTATTGAGGCGATTCATTCCAATTATGTCTAGCAGGTTTCTCTTTTCCAAGTACACCACTGAAGACTTACTGTCTCATCCTTTTATCTTTGTCTTTTTTTCTTTCTTTTCCCTTGAGCGACCTCTCCTGTTTTCTTTGTATCCCTCTTTCTTTGATGAGGCTACTATACTGTACAGAACTCATTTTACTCCCTAATCTCATAGTAGCTTGTTAGGACGTACAGATAAATCCTTCTAGACTTGAGCAAGTGCTATTAGGATACTCTTACCACCCATGAACCAATAATGATAGAAGGATCAACATACTTTGCTGTAAGCAGGACCTGTAGGACTTGAGAGGTGGGGTTTTGTTTGTTTATCGTGGGATCTGTTAGTTCTTTGTGGGACACCAGCAGTCATGTATGTTGATCAGACAATGTAATGGGATTGCTGAGCTGTTCCTCTCTCTGCTGGGTGTTTGCTCAGAGCTAGGAAGAATTACAAAGTTGTGGAGCTGCACAGTGTTCTCTCCTGGGTAGAATTAAAATTAGAAACTAGACTTCAGAGTTTCTGAACGGATTTTTTTCAAGTGAAGGTTACATTAGTGATTTTCCTACAGTCTGAGGGCTCTACCTAATTTGTTGAAAATTAAAGTGGTTTGTAGCAGCTCTGAAGCAACCCTTTGGGACTCGGGCATCTACCGATACTAAGGTAGAACAGTGCACATGTAAAGTGGAAATCTCTCTATATTAAAGCAGCGTATTGCAGACTTTCAGAGGACATTGCTTCATTTAACACACATTGTTTTTGTGCCTCTTAAATAGCTTATTGTTGGAAAAGAAAGGCTCCAGTCTGTAATATCAGAAGGGGACATTGGGGGTTTGGTTTGGTGTCACTGTATGATTCCCCACAGCAGCTGCCAGCACTGGTACTGGATGCACATCCCTTACCCTGATGTTTGCAGAACTGTGCTGTGAAACAGGCAGGGACCTGACCTCACTTAAAAAAATTATTTAAGCCTCATCAGTTTTTTGAGTATTGGTGAACAGTTTGTATCATGAAACCAGGACCTAGGGCAGAGGAGGTTAAAACTTACCCAGTGTTCCTGATAGACTGGAAATAGAAACTTGTCCCTCTAATTCCAGTACTTGTGCTCTGGTGCCAGACCATCCTTTTGTCATCTAAACTGGCATCTAGTTTCTGCCTGTTATGTGCCCTGGTATAGTGTCTCTATTCCCTGTGCTATCCATTGCATCTAACAACTTGCTTTTTTTGCCATACTATTTAAGCAAGTCTAAATTGGTTCATTCTCTTCCTTCTCTCCCCACTTGTGGCATTGTTCTCCTATCCCCTTCTTCTGTGCTGGCATGAGCTTTGCTCTTTCTTGCAGTAAGGTGGTTCAGAAAGTTGAACTGGCAGGAAACTCACACTCTCTTCCTCCCTCGCAGAGAGGGGGAGGAATACATATATTTTTTTTTTTTCTTTTTTAAATGATGGTTTAGCTCTCAGCACTAACTGATGCTGGGCTAAAACATGATGGATGTAGCCTTCTACCTCTTGTCGTGAGTTTCCACTGGGAAGCTGTTCATCAGAATGCCTGGTGGTGAGCCTTGATCCATGATTAGGACTTCTGTGCAGTAAAATAAATCAAAAGAAGGTATTTGATGCTCCCTCTTTGTGCTTTTTTTTTGGCTCTTAGAAATAAAAATGAAATACTATAACACTAGCCTATGTTTAGCATGTCCGCTGACTTGCCATTTTGGAAGTAGAACCATTTCTATTTTTAGAGCTGAGCTTCCTGTTTGAGTGCTCTTTAAGTTTGTCCTTTGCCTAACACAGTCAAACTCTTTAAAAAAAATCTTAGTTAAACTGGGACAGTTTTGCTAAAAACAGTCATGTTCATGTCCGGATATAAACAGCAGTAAATCTGCTTTGAATGAGCATTATAATAAAAATTTAACCTCTCAAAAGAATGTATTTCCATGATGTCAAAACATTAAAGTGAAATTGAACTGATGTGTTGATGTGGTCATGGTCATCTCAAAGCCTCTGTCTACAAGTGGATTTAAAAATGAGTTGTCCATGTGGGAAAATTAACCAGAACAGCTATTTTAGAATAACTCCTCATAGTCACACTCTTCTCTGCAATAAGCATCCTCTGCTTTAGCTTATCCAAACTAGAAAAGAGCTGTCTTACTCTGGAGGAATAGCACCCAAAATCCTAAATATTTTATGTTAGCTGTTATATTTTAGCGTCATAATTTACCTTCGTCCAAAACGACCTTCAAGTGTAGCTCTGCCTTTACCTAAAAGTATATATTAATATTAGCATGTTCTGGAGGTCTGATGTAATCACAGCTATATACATCTTCAGATGTCCTCATTAAAGTGTGGATACTAGATGTGTGGTGGTGTTGCCACACCTTTGACAGGACACATTTAAATACCAGTTTAGACCAAAGGAGAGCTGCAGGCTTGCTGATATAATTCCCATTAATTGTATGGTAGTTGAAGGTCTTCTTCCATTTCTTAATTGCCAAGCATCAGGAAAATCAAGGCCATAGTGTTTCTCATTATGGGCTGCTGCTGAGGTTTCAGGAGGGCAGAAAGGCAGTCTAAGGGAAGAGGTGGTCTTTCCCTCCCAGTTCTGGCTCCTTCCCCCCTCCTTGTGCTGTGTTGGCTCTTGATCCTGAGGTCCTTTTCCTGGCCCAGCTTTGGTGCATGCCAAACCCCTCAGCGAGCTCATCCAACTCACACTAGAAAACCAGAAAAAGGAAAATATTTTCCTGATACCTTAGTAATCTCCATTTGTTTGCCCCAAAGTCGGAGGAGTGCCAGGGTCAAAGCGAGAGAAGGTCAGGGCTGCTCTGCCAGGACAGGGGAGACCTTCGAGGAGCAAGGAGCTTTTGAATCAGTTCAGCCATCTCCCAGAACCTAAAACCTGTCCATGATGGAGAGGCGTGCTCCGTGCCTGGGAGCTGGGTGCTGGGATGCAGGCTGGGCTCAGTCACAAGTTGCCAGATGCCCCGAGCACATCTACACTCTTCTTTCCACCACTCACATTACTAGTGGAGCACATCACAAAAAAGTATGTTAATAAAGCCATAAAAAACTAAATTGTCCTTCTCTTGTTGGGGTGTGGTTCTGTGTCAGAGGCAGCTTTCCTAAAAATAAAAGGAGAATAGATTGTATTGATCCAATCAATGCTCCTTTGTACTTGTCTTTTGGAAAATAAAGAAAACTGCTACTGCCGGATTAACATGTCACTTAATGAAATAATTCAATTTCTGTAGGATTCTTAGTATGTAAAGAGGTTCTTGATAGTGTAGAATACAATGATACTGTAAAATGCTATTATCACAAAATTATTTAATTTTATAACATTCATTTTTCCTGTATTTTATCTGTTACTGTTAAATATATTTTATGTTGAGACATTTTATGAAATAATCAGTGGTCTTAAAATAGATTTGATAGATAAATAAAATATAGGATTTTCAACAAAGTTACATTTCATCCCACTTTCCTTAGAGCTTCTATTATTTTTCTTTCTGTAATTGTTCTTTGTGCTAGCTCTGTCTTTTCAGCTACCTGGAGTATGCTTACATATACAGGTTAATGCATTTAAATACTGTATAAAAACTAAAGGTAAAATGTTCCTTTGTATATGGATTATTTTTTTTCTATATGGTTTTCACTGGCTGAAGTTTCAAAGAATCACCAAAAATTACAGTTTGTTTTGGGTAGGTGTAAGGATACTAACTGATTCTATATAATGCCACTAAAACACGTTATTTGCTCTGAGCCTCTTTCTTTAGTCTAGTCCTGTATCATTAAGGCTTAAGACTTTTTGCTGGTTTAAGCTCTTACTGAGGACATGCTTTAAATACCTTACCTTTTGTTGCATGAAAAAAAACCAATAACATGGGTTATTGCAATTTGACAGTTTTATACTAAAAAGCTGCAGAAACCAGAGGGGAAGGAGGGGGAAGGTATGTGTCAAGCACTTGTAGCTTTAGATCTCCATAAGAAGGAAATAATTTAACCCCACTGAAAAGGCTCGTGCTCTGCCGCCAGTGTGCGTGTGCTGGGGAGCTGGGGGGCGGGGGGCAGATACCTGGGTGAGGGGGTGTAAAGAGGACAGGCAGAGAGCACTGCAAAGGGGGGGCTGGAGGGCTTGGGGATGCTTGTTTTGTGGTGGACCAGTCTGTGCTGGGGAAAATGCTGAGTGAGAAAACGAATGGGGAAGTGTGGGGGAGAGATGCTTGCAAGTGGCCGAGCTGGACTTTTTCTTCCCTTTGTTCTTCTGTGCCCTCTGGTGGTTCTGGGAGCGATGGTGTTGGTACATGCCTCTTAAATTGTCCCTACCCTGGGTCTGAAATGCAGGGAATGTCTTGAATAGCTCCACTCGAACAAGAACTTTCTGCTCTGATTCACATCCCTCCCAGTTAGTATGGGATATCATAATAGTCTCCTGTGGGTAGCAGAAGAATACGTGCCTTCCAGCTCCAGGAGCTCCGGAGGGATTAACCGGGATGCAAGTCAAAGTCTCAGTCTTTAGGTACAATTAACCCACTAGTGAAGCTAGCAGATTTCCTAAGGCTGTGCCAGAAATTCTGCTTTACAAACCAAGGGGTTTTTTTCCCAGTAAGAAGCATAAAGATTATAAAGGACCAGCAGGCCTGTCCCTTGGCATTTGAGGTTGCTTTCTGGTTGTAGACACTATATTGCACCTTGGGCACAGATCTTAATTCAGTCACAATGGATTAAAATAATTCCCCAAGGTAGCTTTATCCTCTTAATGGACAGGCTTGATAATCATTCTTACAGAAAGGACATTCTCTCTTTCCTCTGCAGTGAGAGAGTTGAACCTTCTCCTGCTGGTGCTGCACTGAGGAAGAGAGAGAGGCCTAGAAAACACTGGTGTACTTTTCACTTCTGATTCACACCTCCTGTGAATTTCTCATGTTCTACTGCGTGGTTCATGTTTGCTTTGCTTATGGACCACTTCTTGCCTCTACTGCTCCTAATATCAATGCTAAATCCACGTCAGGGGAAAGGATGGGCTATTTTGAAGACTGGAGTCTGGTAGCCTGGATAATGCAAGTCTGAAGCTGTTTCAGGTCAAGGCAGAGATAGGCAGCGCTTCACCTTTTTAGAAATGGGAAATGGCAACTGTTGGACCCCAGAGGAGAGGATTTCACATTCGCTGTTTCCTCTCTGGCAAATTGTTACAATATTCTATACATGAAGCAAAGTGTGGGTGCAAATTCTGCAGGGGACATTGATGAGAGCTTTGCTGAATGGCTTTGGAGCTGGAGCCCATCACTTCCCAAGTCTCTGGGGTGGACTTGGAGAAGCTGTGATTTGTGAAAGCATTCGCTGATGCAGGAAAGGTGCCTCCATTCATGAAGCACAGTTCTCTGTTTGACTAGAGGACAAGGCTTGCCTCCCTGTTGCTCTCAAAGTATTTTTGTCAAGAAGCCCAGAACAGAAAAGGAGCAAATCTCCATACCAAACCAACTTGTGCAGGGTAGGCAGTGGGATGCAGAGACTCTGCACAAGTCATTTTTCCTCTAGGTGTTCATTTGTATGTTAAGAAAAAAAAAAAAAAAAAAAAAAAAGCAGTATATAGCAATGTTGTAGATGTTGTAGGATTTGATCTGTTAAAACCTTTATAACATCTTGGTCACTAGGCCTCTAAATAAAGGAAACAGATACTGTATATGCTATTCTCCACCACCCCACCCCCCCCCCATAGTTTCACTGTGGATTTTACTAATATGTGAGCTGGAATAACTTGATTTTTTTTTTTTAAGGTTTCAAATGAAACATAGTTCCTAAGTAGCTCCCTCTGATTGATTTGATTTTCCAGCTTACATCTCTGCAACTGATTTTTCCCTCTCCTCCTTGCTTTTGTCTGTTCCTCTTGTCAAAGATGGCGCTAGCTTGTTTCTTAGTTACTGTCTTTGTGATTCTTTGGGGATTCACTTGTGCATGATGAGTAAGCAGCAGTAGAGGAGGAAGGCATTTCTTCTTTAGGCTGTAAAATCCCCTCCAGTGAACCCTAGCATCACCACTTTGCCTCTGAGTCACATCTGCTGTGGGAGAGGAAACAACGCCTCTTAATCCCACACTGTCCAGGCGTTCTCCAGTCAAGAGTTATATTGGAAGAAAATACTGGGAAGCCAATGATGAGGTGATGCATGGTGCACTGAAGCTTCCCATGTCAGCAGTAAGAGATGCTCATTGCCAGCTAGGGATCCAGATATATGTTAATCCATTGCAGCAAGTGATGAGCTGAAGTGAGAAATATGGTTTTTATGAGGGCAAGAGGCTGCCGAGTGTTGCCGAGATCTTGCTGGGACTTGGTGGGCTGCATCAGGCTTGGTTGAGTGGGGTCCTTTCTTAGAGGATAGGGTGAGAGAGTGGCAAAAGGATGTCTAGGAAATGGTTAACAGAAATAGTATATCAAGGAAAATCCATGTTGGAGATGTTCAGAAATCCAGCCTGACCTGAGATTTCTCTGCCTACCACCACTTTTTGGAGCCTCTGTGTGCTTCTTCCCCTTGTTCTTTAACTGTCTCCCCTTCTGGATGATATTTTTTAGCCTTCTCCTAGGGGCAGGAGATAGAAAAAAGAGTTGAATCTTTTCAGGAAGGAAGAGATAAAGTTGGCAGTAAGCCAGAACCACTAGGAAGTGGGCAGCGAGCATGAGGCTGTTAACCTGTAATTTATACATCTCAAATTTTGTGAGCAGTACTCCAGGAATCATTATGTATGGGCTTGTTTGATGGTACTGTGGTTTAAGAGAAAAACATCCCCTCAAATTACTCTTTAATTTGGAAGTCAAGAGACTATCAATTCAAATCTTAGTTCTTCTGCCTGTAATTGATGAATCATGTACACTTAACAAACCTGCTATTGAACTGGGCCTCATACTTTTAATTCATCAGGTAACTGCTGATTTTTCTTTCAGAAAGGATAATTGAGAGCTGTACAAGGTCACTTCCAGCAAAGCTGTGATCAAACCTAGACTATAATATGGCAGATCCTAGACTCTGCTATGCAGTCTTTCAAATATAATTTTTTGTATGTGTACTTAACCCCTCTGGGCTGTAGCCACTGCTTTAATCCCCAGGCACTGGAAGACAGAAATCAGACTGGGTTTTATTCAGGGGCTGTTTAACAGGACTTCAACCCCATTGCTAACCTGTTGAGTTGAAAAAAGACTATTCCCCTTACATAGTAAAGTTAACAGTTAAAAAAACAACAATAAAAAAATCCAACCCAAAGCTAGATTTTATGTATGTTGTTTCAAACATGCAAATACCAAATTTAATGACTTTTGTGCTTTTTCACACATAACTAAACTTTCTTCCCATCCTGCCTCAAGGTGGCAACACTACATACAGTCCTGAGCTCAGACTAAGGACGAAATCCTGTTCATGGGCCTTGTAGTGAAGAGTTTGACTGACAGGCCAGTGGGACTATTCCAGATTTACGCTATATAAATTTTTCCTTTTGATTACAAAGCTTTATGGTCTTGAGTTCCTTTCCAGAATCATTATCACATCTGTCACTGTCATTGCTATCAGTGGCTAAGGATGTTTTTAATGGAGTGATGCAATCCAAACTATCATTCTTGCTGAAATACTGCTCCCAAGCACACAATAGGCCAGGTGCTGTAATTATTAATAATTCCCTCTGATGGCGTATATCAGCCCTCCATTTTGTTTTAATGCAATTTATTTTGAGTTATTTCTTCAGCAGTGAAAATGGTTTTGGAGTGATTTTTGGAAGCGTTGTGAGTTTGTTTGCTGGAATTCTTCTCTCCTGGAAATGAGGCATGTCTCTCATGAGCTCCCGTTTGCTCACACACAAATGAACTGCTAATTAGGATGATGAAATTGCTGGGAGAGGTGAAACCTTCCAGTTGGCCGAAGAGAAGATTGTGGATTAATCTGTGTAAAGCTGAAGGCTCGAGTAAAACTGCTGTTCAACATTCTGGTGCTAATGAGACTTGTATGTCTGCCACTCGAGAAGCTGAAAGTATGTCCTGTAGTTTTTGTTGAGAGATCCAAAGTGGGGGCTTACTCTTCCGTGCCATTTAGTGCTTTCATCTCCACTGATGATGACTGGAATTGAGAATACTCAGCAATCTGTATAAGGTGTTCAGCAGTTTATAGCATCCGGTGATGCAAGGCAGTTTGCTCTTTATGGATAATTTTTGTACATGAGTAAAAGCATCTTGAGAGGCATATGGATGTTTAGAAAATTGGAGTATGATTTGGAGAGCTATTTGTCTTGCATGCCCCCTGCTACCATATTATATCGCTCCTTCGTAGTTTTTAATGGACTTCTGCTCATGTCAATTCATGTAAAGGAGGAAACTACTCTCTCCATCTCTGTGAAGCAGAGAGACACCAGGTGACTTGCTCAGTGTCATACTGGGCAAAAAGTCAAGTTCCAAGTTAGCTCCCTGCTCGCTGTTTATGCTGCTCAGGACCTGTGGAGGGACTGATGCTGGTCTCTCATCCTCTAGTAACAATTTCCCTGCAGTCGTTGAGAATTTATACATATATATATATATAATAATATACATACATATATATACGCACACACATATATATATATTAAAAAATAAAGCTAAGGCAGATGTTTTAAGACCGTTTCTGTACGTTTGCAGGGAGCCGACGGATAGTGGATGTGATGGATGTGAACACACAGAAGGGTGTTGAAATGAGCATGTCTCAGTTTGTGAGATATTATGAAACACCAGAGGCCCAGCGTGAAAAACTCTACAATGTCATCAGCCTGGAGTTCAGTCACACGAAGCTGGAGAACATTGTCAAGCGCCCCAATGTGGTAAGGGATCCTCTGGTGATGGTGTTTATTTTCAGCTTCTTCCCAGTCACCGGTTGCTTTGTAAGAAATAAAACATGGAGTTTAAACAAGGTAATGTGAAGTACCTGTAACTCCTGTCCACTTAGTGTTAGGATCTCATTTTTACTCAAGTAGAAGGCTGGTCTCCTTGACAGTGGAACTTAATTTACAGGAATTAGGTACCTGATGAGCTCTTAATCATGGAATTTGCACAGATACTCAGTTTCTCTCAAGGTATTTCAGGGAAATTCCATCCAAAATTAAATATTTATCTATTGTTTTTCCTCCTTTAAGGAAGCTTAAATTATCAGGAAGCTTAAATTCCTTATATATGAACCATCCTATTAACTAAAAAATGTTCAGAGGGCTCCAGAGCAAAAAGGTTGAAAACATACATATTAAATGTAGAAATTTATACATAATTAAATCAGCATAATCACTGTCAGAATTGGCAGTGTCAGAGGAAGGGAGTATATTTGTATACATTTTTTAAAGGTAGAGGGCTCTTCTGATTTTTGTTTCCCAATGGAGTCACCGGTAGTGAAACTATGACCTTATTAAAAAAGATTATTTAATTTATCACTAAGGTGTAGCCATGTGTGGGTGAGGGTTAGAGCATCAACTGAGTAATACACAGTGATGGAGGAAATGACATTGGAGGTTTCAGAGTGTCTCCTCAGGACACTTGGCAGAGAGTTTGGGCATCAGTCCTGCTTGACCAGGGAAGAAAGGGACTTCTCAAAGTAGCATGTGTGTGGTCCTTCTTCCCTTTATATCTGCTCATGGCAATGCAGGCTCAAGGCACTGCTGGGTATGAAACTATAGGTCTATGATGTTTTGTTTTCAGACACCTTTCTCCTTCTCATTTCTAAATGCTATTCTAGTTATACCAACAGTTTTTTCACTGGGGACATCCCTTGCCTATGCAGACAATATAAACACCACACTTCTGCCTGAACAGGTCAAAAATAGATGGCAGTTCTAATTGCTGATTTGTAGAAGTAATTCTTAAGTAGGCTTTTGTGATCTGTTACGCACATATCACAAATTGAATATTAAGCACATATTTAGAAGTTTGTGCAGGTTTTTGCTGTCATTCAGATGCTAGCAGGCAGTTTGGAAGTGCTCTGGGGAGTTTCTGTTGTTTGACCAATCTCGGTTTTCCCAAGCACATCATGCTCAGTGAGATTTTAAAACATCTGTGCAAATTTCCTGGGTGCTCAAAACCGAAAAATGCAATTAATTACCTGTTACTACATGTAAATAAATACTTCATATCTGTTTAGCATGGCCTGAGTGCATTATCATTTGTAAAACCAGGAATATTTAGATCTCACTGAAAGAGAGAATTGCATTCGCATTAGGTACTTGGGAACAGAAGAAAGGGTGCTGGGGAAGCAGGTGCTGAGGGGAAGTCCAGTATGTAAAGTCAGATACTAGTCGAATACTATATTTGTATAGTGGTTCCCTTGAATTCTGCAGAGTTCTTTTAGCCTATGTAAGGCAGAAATACTTGATTCATATTCCCTGTTGTGTAAAAACTGTGGGTTGCAATATCAGGATGTGGGAATTATTTCAGAATCAGGGCAGCAACCATCAATTTTGTTTTCACATACAATTGTGATATTCATGGAATCGGTCCGTTTTCTACTGGCTGCATTATCTCCTTTTGCCTCTTCTCAGAGTACTGTGTGTTATCAACAGTACCTGGTGCAGATGGAGAATAGATAAGGGTCAGCCCCAATCTGTAAGAATTTCATGTGCTAATTGCCCTATTATGAAAATCCTCTGGGGATGCAAACAGTTGAGTTGACTCATCCAAATAACATTCCTGGGTGGGCCTTTGAAAAGATTTAGCAGTCAGGAGGTTAAGTGGGGTGCTAACTATGAATTGGACTTCCCTGTTCTTGCTGCACACAGTCAGAGGACAGCTTTATCACGAACGTCTAGGATAGGTCTTGCAGTCCTTATTGACCCACAAATGGAGGTTCATTCACACATCATGGTTTTTTGAGCTGGGTCGGGATGTACAGCCACACTGTGGCCAAACGCAGCACTACAGCCTGCCTTGTTGGACTTCCCATGGTGACTGGTGTTTTCCTGTTTTGAAACCTGGCACATGTGATCCACTTGCATAACCAGAAGGGAGTGTTAAGGGTATCTAGCACAGTCTCCATCATAAAACAGACCGAAGAATGAGTCACAGGCTTGTCCTTGCTGTGGCTGTGACGAACAGATTGCAGTTTGTCCTCTGGCACCCACCTCAGCAGCTGTGTTTCAGTGTCCCTGAACAATCTTCAGGTTCCATCTCTTCCTCACTTTATGACCATTCCTCACAGTATGTTTCCAATTGCTTGGGTTTTGCTGTTTTCTCCTGCCTGCTCTTCCTAAAAGTTTGGCTTTTGGACAAGAACTTTGGTGAATTTTATGCCCAAGTAGAACGATGAAGGAAGTGCACAGTAGGTGATAATGTAATTACTCAAATCAGAATTTGGCCAGAACAATGGTGTTAATGTTCCTTGAAATGTAAGGTATTGGAATAGCATAATCTCTTTTGTGTATGTATTTTAATGTTCATAAATGTAATTTCTAGGCTGTTAGCTACAAAAACGCATTTGAATACAGACAGCAGGTGATGCTACAAGAGAAGATGCTCACAGGTGCCCATAGGACACAATTTACACCCAGTTAAATTGCCTGCAAAACCCTTACTCAGGGTTGCAAAGCGCTGAGTTGTGGTGATGAAGTGCTGTACCTTACAAGTTGGGTCCATAGGACTTTCTCTGAGCAGCAAGGTTCTTGCTGTCTGTGAGCATCTGCTGTCATTGTTAGAGTTTTAGACAACAGGAATATATCCTACCATGTGTTCTGTAACTAACAGTTGATTTTGGTGGGGCTTTCAGGTGGACTTAGTCGACTGGGTGGATAATATGTGGCCACAGCATTTGAAGGAGAGACAGACGGATGCTACCAATGCTATCTCAGAGATGAAATACCCCAAAGTGAAAAAGTAAGTTTGAGTCTTTAAAAAACTCTGCTCTTGACCTCCTTGATGAATTTGTTTTACAATTTGCTGAATACAACACTTCATAGGATATAGCTATGTCACACAGTGTAGTCAGAGTCCCTCTGCAGGCTCGGTTCAGATCCTTCCCAGGTTCTAAACTACTAATGGCTGAAGAGTTACTAACTGAGAGATGTTTTGTGAAATGGACTTGAAGTCTATTTTTAATAGGTGTGTGTCTCCCCCCAAAGCTCTGTCACTGCCCTTTGTGACAGTTTACTTCTCTGTTGACTTTTTCAACAGCAAGGACAAATACTGGACTGATGATACGGGCTCTGTTTCTTCTTTCAGAGGACCCACTCAGGGCAGGTTTGAAACTGAACACAAGAGCAGTTTGTCCTGCTTCTGCCTATCTTGGCTATAGTTTTTGGGCAAGTTGCAATACCATAACCTCACCTTACTGTTTCTTCTGTTTGAATGTCTTCCTTGAAACTTTTTATATGATGATTGGAAAAGGGAACTATTTTGGGGGCCTGAAAATGTGCACTGTAAGATTCATAGGAATTAGTACAACTGAGATAGGGATTACTGTTAATGATAAAATAGCTATTGACCTGTATAGCTGATGAACACCATATAATCCTGGAAGTCCTTCACTGCTGTTTATGTTTTAGAGGCATTTTCTAATGGCCAGACCTAATGCTGGCGGCATCCCAGGCTCTGCTGTTGAACCAACCCCTAGTGTTTCACAAATCGCTCAGAACTCTTTCCAAACTGTAATGTCTAAAATAAACTGGTACTAACATATACAAAGGAGTGGGCAGTCAGAAAGTGATATGCAGCATTTACTCTCATTCTGTAAAAATAAACATTTTAGAAGGTAAAGGTCTCCATGATAGAAAAGCCTCTGTGGCAGGCATCATGGGGAAGCCTGGTCCTATGATATGCTCAGCAACATTGGTTTCAGTGGAAGCTAAAGATACTCTACATTCTGAAAAGAGTAAGCTGCTTGTTAGGATAACTAGATATGGATAGGAGTGCCAAATTTCACCTGTGCATTTGGAAATGTCCTAAGTGACTTGCCCGAGGTCACACAGTAAGCCAGTGGCATGGTAGAAAATAGAAGCCAGGCAAGTTGCTTCCCAAGTGGTTAGTTTACTAAATAACATTATTTATAATCTGCTAGAGCTAAGAAACTAAATCATGATTCAGGGCTTCAGGATTCATGGACTATACAAGGTAAGAAGAAAATGATCCCTCTCCTAGAGCAGGCACACTCCAGATGCTGAAAAAAGTGTAGCAAGTAAACAAAGCAAGGCAGAGATGGTTTAAAGAATAAGGTAGCAACATGACTAACAGAATTTAGCAGAAAAAGCAGAGTATATTCTTGCAGTTCACTACTTGCATCATGAAATGCCAGATGGTAGGTTTCAAAGAGGGATTTTAGAGAAGTAGCAATTCAACAGATTTTGACATGGAGCTTTTCCCATGTGTGGGGGATGGCCTGATAGAAAGGAAGGAGATGCCTGATGAAGAAGCAGACACAGAGCCATTGAGGTTGCTGTCACTGGCAAAGTGAAGGTGGAGGTTGACAGCTTGATAAACTAGTAGATGTGATAGGTAGAGGGAAGCTAAACAGTGAAAGACTGTAAGCGCTTGAAATGTGACAATAGAGTTTGATGTGGGGAAAAGGAGTTACCATGCATGATCGTTAAAGGCAAGGGTGATGCAACTGGAAGGATGAAGATGTTGCTAGTGAGAGATGTTGCTAGTGAGCATCATCTAGCATAAAGACTAGAGAAAGCTGATTTACAGCACTGTTGGCACAAACCCCTCATCAGTCTGAAGAAGCAACAAAGATAAAAGCAATAACAAACACTGATAGTCTATGAGTACAAGAGCAGTTGTACTGGATCAGGACAAAGATCCGTGGCACTCACTAACCTGCCTGCTGCTGGGTGCTGTCACAGATGCCCTGGGAGGAGTGTAAGAACAGTGTGAGCATAAAATGATGCTGCCCCTTAAAATTATTTTCTGAACTTCCACTCTCTGCAGTTCAGGCAGGGGCTATCCTGAGGTGGAAGTGGTTTCTGTGTTCTTAGTGACTCTCCAGAGATTTCTCTTCCATGAACTTGTCCAGTTTAAATACGAACTCATCAAGAGATTAGCTTTCTCCATCTTTCAAAATTCAGATTGACCCTTTCCTGTATAGATACTTGTCCCAGCTATTGCTGTGAGTACCCAGAGGGTATAAGCCCTTATTAAAGAGATCATATTCAATTGTGGAGCTAAATGTCAGTGCTGTCACTTGTTTCATGCTGCCCATTCTTTTATGCGCATCGTCAATATTCATATGCTTTATTAATGACTGTTGTTGCTCGGAAATGTGATTGTTTCATTTCATTCTTGTTCTTAGCATTCTCATAATACTAAGAGTTTGCAGTATGCGATACCCACCATTAACGTGTTCCCTACAAACAAAAAGCACTCCAGCGAAAGCGTTGCGGTTTTGCAGACACAGATGGCATTACCAGACACAAATGTCTGTCTTGGCTCCTGCACGTCAAGTTCCGTGCTGGGAGTGAAGTTAGAGAACGCTCCATCTGCTGCACTGCTTCAGTTACCAGGAGCACTACGCGCACTGGAGACTGCTCTGGCTTTCACTTGGACTTGCACCATTAACTTTTTTAAAAAATTCTGGGTAATGAGGTTATTTTTCTGCCTGTAAGTAAATGACTACTTACCTAGTAGTAGCCTTAGAAGACTGAATTAAGTGGGGAAATGGTTTATGTCAAAAATAAGTAAAACTTTCCAAGTACTACATCTTAAGCAGTAAAGTGATGTGAGAAATTAAGGGGATGGCTAGCTGAGATTGTAGTGTGACAAAATTCAAACTGGTGTAAGTTGGCACTGCCCCTGAAAAAACAGTCCTATGCCCACATTGTCCCACCCGCATTGCCTGAACACGCTGTTGTGCAGCTGCAGAGTAAACTGGACTGGGGACTAGTCTGGCTGAAAACTGATTCAGAAATAAAGAAGAAAAATTGGTTACTTTTCAGGCCATTCAAACCACCACATGGCTGCATAAATGCTTGCGCCAGCCAAAGGGCAGTGCAAAAGTGTGAAAAAACACAGCCATGGGCTCATCGACAAACCCCTTCTGCAGCTCACATGAGGTGCAGGGCCACAAGACACGGGGTGAGCAGAGTGAGTAGCTCACTACTCCTAAGAAAGGCTGCTCCTGCCTCCCCTCTTTCACATCCCGGTGCGTATGTTCCTGCAAAGGGCTGCACAAGCATGGGAGCTGGCTTGAGAGCGGGCAGCGTGCTGTGTAACCAGGAGCCAGGGCAGGAGGACAAGGCGGTGCTCTTCCAATATCAGCTTTTAGGGGCAGAAGCTTGTTATATCACTTCAGATGTCTGTGGTACTGCAAATCCTAAGGGTAGGAAACTGACAGAAGGAAACTGAACTGGGTGCAGAACTGCTTGCTTTTGTCATGGTGCACCATAACCATTTTCAGGTAGCTCAAAAGAAGCTGAGATTTAGTATTCTGTTTAAATTCAACCAGGACTGAAGCAATCTGGATACAGCTGAACCTGAACCAACCAACCAAAAAAAAAAAAAGTACTGATTTGATTTCTCATTTATCAAAACAGCCTTGCTGAAATTATTACCCTCTTTATTAGGTTTTGTATTTGTAGCCCTGCAAGATTATTTCCAAAGCAGTGGCAGTGAAATAGCAACTGTGCCAGGACATGATGGCTATAGAAATAGTAACAGGCACTTCTAACAACCTGATAAAGTTTGCGCTATGGAATAAATGAAAACAAAAGCCTCAGTCACTGCAACACTCTTTTTAGCTTTTAAAATTCTTCCTATTACTTAAAATATCTAAGCACTGCTGTACTAGGTCTTTATATTGCTGCTGTCCTTCAGGTAAGGATGAGGTATCTTGTATGAAACATCTACCTGTTCACAGAAGGATGCTGCTTTTACCATGTTACTCAGCCCTGTTTTCCCTCTCCTAAACTGTTATTCAGCCATCCGTTCCTTTACTAAGTAGGGATGGATTTAAACAGATGCTAAAATACTCTGCTGAGCTGTGGTCTAATTAGAAGATGAGGGTGTGCCTCTGGAGACAGAGATTGCCCTTTGAATTGAGGGGAGCTTGCAGATCTTGCAACACAACCTGGTGCCGTTTTATGCATGTGAGATACTCGTGTGCACTTCGCATGTAATTTGTGAATTTCTTTTGATGAAAAACCACTCTATAAATATAATTAAGTACAAGAAAATTAGAGCAATAAATGCAAGTTCTCATTAAAACTTTCCAAGCTAGCAAAGTAAATACAATTTAATGTCTTCAAGTCAGTGCATTAGTCTCAAATCCTCCTGTGTGTAGAGCTTGGAGGACTTGCAGCATCACACGTGTGACTTAAATAAGCACCGGCATTTAAAATGCTCTGTGGTGAGCCTGAAGCTGAACAGCCATGTCACAAGGATGGAGAAACGAGTTGTGTTCTCACCGATACCAAATGATGTTCCAGGGCCAGACAGGCCCAGCTCATTGTGAATTGGCAGCTTGGTTCATTTCCTCATGGTGGTGGGTGCCTTCTCAGAAATTTAAGCTTCCAATCAAAAAAAAAAGAAAAAAAAAAAAAAAAAAGAGGCCTCTTCATTCTTAAAGTTCAAAGGTAACCTTCCCAGCGGTAGCTGAACATACGCCGCAGCAACGAGGTTTGCAGGCAGCCTGAGATGGTAGCTGGGTGCAGTTCTGCTGATCCTCTACGTGGGCTGTTCATGCCAAAATCTGACAGCTGAAAGGTAAATAACGCTTTCCCTGTGAAGTCCCCACTCGTGGCAGCGGAACGCTGAGGCACGAGCCCACCCTGCGCGCACCGGCGCTTGGCATTTCACCTCCGACAGGATCAGGACAAGGGTGGGATGAGGGAAGTGTTGGCACTTACTTTGGTCCCAGCGTGATCTGTGAGTGTCATTTGCAGCCGCTTCACGAAAATCTCTGGCGCATCGCAGAAAATAGGCTTTCTCTTATCTCGGGGGTTGTTTTTGTCTGACTGACTCAGATCGTAACCCCCTCAGGGCAGGAACCGGGTCTTTCATGTGCTTTTTGAAGTGCCTGCTGCAAGCACGGTGTTTAATGATTAGTTACTAGTTGGGCTTGATAGGTGGTGGTTTGTTTTTACTTCAGGCTGGCTGCCCCAGCCGGGCCTGCCGAGGGGAAGGGGGCCGGGTGCCTTTGTGCTGTGGGGCCCCTGGTCTTGGGCCTCGGCTGTGCCTCCCCCCTCAGCCCCGGGCTCCGCGGGGCCCCTCCATAGGCAGAGCCGGCCCCGGCGGTGGGTGCCGAGGGGGCCCTCCCTGAGGAGAAGCCCGGGCTCTTCCCTGAGGGGAGGGGAGCCGCGGCCCTCCCCGAGGAGGTGGAGAGGCCGGCCACTCCCCGCGGGGAGCCCCTCGGCAGGGGCCGGGGGGGGGGGCTGACGGGCCCCATGTCTCCCGGGTGACAATGGTTTCTTTTGTCTTGCGGCGTAATTTGTGGCTTTCGGTTACAGGGCCCCAGTGTGGGAGTGTTGCTCAGCGCGGGTCAGGCCGTTAGCCTGCGGAGTCGCCCAAAGGTAGCTATTGTTTCCTGCTGTGTTCCTCCAGCTCCTGCTTCCAGATGCTGGGAGGCGAGGCCTGGGAGAAGGGGACCCCCGGGATGCTGCCGGGGACCGCCACAGCCTCCCTCATCCGACGCCTGGGAGCACCTCTCCTGCCCCGGGGAGAGGAGAGGACGAGCGAGCGAACGCACAGAGCAGGGCCTGCTCCTTTTCCCCGGTTTGGCACTTGCAGTTGGCTCATGGGTTTGTGGTATTCGGTTTCAGGCTTAGGGATTTCAACCAGCCGGCGCTGCTCCTGGGAGGAAGGAAGAGTGAGCTATACTTTTCTCATTGGCCCGAACAAAAAACAGAAGCCTCTGCTGGGGTTTGGGAGTGGTTTATGGGCTGAGCTCAGTGGCAGGGGAGCCCTTGCAATGCCAGAGGGAATAGAGCCGTATGGTGCGCTGTACCTATTGCGAGAGAAAAGGAGCTAAGCTCAGGGTAATGCTGCCTCTGCGTGTGCTCGCGCGTCTCCCCCGAGTTCATGTGCATGTACGTTGCGCCTTGGCGTCCCCCTGCCCATGTATATGTGCCTGCGCGTGTGTGCGTTCGCAGCCCGGCGTGTCTGTCGCTGTCTTTGTTTCTCTGTTTGCTTGCGGGTTTGTAGCTATGCGTGGCGAGTGCATTGTGGGTTTGCCTGGGAGTGTGGGATCTGCGCTGGCTTATGGAGCGGTGTCTCTGTGTTGTTTCTGTGCTCCCAGCTCTCTGCGTTTGCTTAGTGGTTTACCTTCATTTGTATCATCGCCCCCTCTTTTTTGGGGATCTCTGTGTTTGTTCTTCCCTGTGAGTTTGCAGGTTACTCCATATTTCTTCGCATCGTTTCTCTAACAAAATTCACCACGTTTTTTGGGGGAAAGGGGAACTTTCCCCTCACACTGCAAATCCTTCCTCCAAAATAACAATACATTAACCTGAACAATTTCAGGCTTGTGGAGAGCATAAAACAAACTCTTAAGTGGGGAAGGGAAGCTCCCCCACAACAGATTACAAGCAGCTGCATGTTTTAAAACCCTAACTGAGGCTGTGCAGGGAGGTAAAGTGGAGTATGCAGGGATTGGATGTGGTAGCAGTTGTGAAGAAAAAAATTAAAGTTGGGGCGTCTTTTGCATCACCTGTATTTTCAGGGTGTAACTCTGGTCAAATTGTTTGCTCGTGCCCTGCTTGGGATTGTGTTCCTGTAACCCACTTTACCTGCTCTGGCCCAGAGTGCTGAAGGCAGAGACCTACAACCAGAGCACACAGTGGGATGTAGTTTCTAAGATTTCTTTCAACATGGATGCTGTGTTATGGCTTTTTTTCCCTCCTCCCCCCTTTTTTATTTTTCTTTTCCCTTTTTTTTTTTTTTTTTTTTTTTTTTGTTACGGAAAAACCTGAGAAGTTGAGTGGTTCCCCAAATTAGCAGCTGTTACTGATGAGAAGGCGCTTGCTGAGGTTGGAGCTGAGCGGTGTATAAGATTAGCTGTGGCATGGAGCTGTGCTGGGACCATGTGACTGCGGTGTACATTGGAAGAGGAAGCTGTAGAGGTCAATGCAAAGGCATTGTGCCAGACTCTGGCAACAAGGGAGATTGCTATATGGCGGAAGATTGCTTTTTCAGGCTCCTGAGCCTTTTGGTAGCTGTTGGGGTTGGACAAAAGCACCCCTGTAAGATTAACAGCAGAAATTAAATGGCATGGCTTGTTTGTGGATGGAAAGAAAAACTGTTTTTTTTTTTTTTTCCAAATGCTTTGTGGGTTTTTATTAATCGCCATATGTGGCTCTTTCACTAAACCCACCTTTACTGGAGTGGAAATTGTTGTGTTTAGAGGAGTTTCAAGAAAACAGAGGGAAAATGGGGAAAAACAAGGAAAAAAGAGTTGCGTATTCACAGTTATATCTGCCTTGGTGTTTTCTCACAAAACTAAATTTTAAACACTTTGATTTGACAGAGAATTCAATTCTGTTATTTCCTCTCTGAACACAAACAGATCGACAGCTTCAAGTTTGGATTATTGACTACTGAGGAATAAATAAAACTGGCTAATGCTTAGGCCATTTATGCTCTTTTGGAATATCTCAATAAGATGGGTAATTGTTGGTAGGTAGCACTGTCTTAGAGAATTTTTGTTAGTGTGATGTATTTTACATCTGACCTTTTGGAAACTGAAAATAATTGATTCCATAAGGATTTGGATTTTTTACTTTAAAACAACATGAACCTCTAATACTCAACACTGCCCACAAACTGAGAATTTCCATGTTGGGTTTTTTTTTTGTTGTTGTTTTATGAGCAATTATTCAATCTGTGACTTTTTGCAGTTTGGCTGGAGGAAAGGCAGCTTCCTTTCTGGGCTTCTTTTATTGTTTTTAAATTCTATCTGACTTGTAATCAACAACATCTTGGTAGAGAAAACATAAAAGAAGAAATTAAAAAAAAATGCATTTGGGAGGGAAGGACTCATATTTTGAAATGGAGCATATTGAGAGTCTAGACAGCTTCTTGGCTAGCTGTGATTTTTGAAGCATCTGAAATACCCCAGGGGCAGAAAAAGCGCTCTTCCTGCTTCTGAAGGATAAAAAAAAATAAAATTTCCAGAGTGGGCAAGAGGGGAGACATGTAATTGCACAAGGAGCGGTTTTAATTGTGAGATGAAGGCGCAGGACCTTTTTTGAAGCCCACAAATTGACTGTCTTCATGACAGCATTGCGTATCATTCTGTCAACTCCAGCTCGGGATGTGGTTGCTAGGCAGCGGGCTCTTATGTACCTATAGTCTCTCTGATTTGCCAGCCTTCTGCAGACACATGGTAAGGTCCTTTCCAGCCTATCATCTAGAGGGACTTGCACGCCGTCTGCATACTGCTGAGAATCTCTCTACCTGAATGTGATGAGAAAAAGACACAATTAAATGAAACCTTTTTTCTTTTTTTTTACAAATCCCCTTCTGGTACTGTTTCCATAAACCCCCTCTCCAAAAAAAAAAAAAAAAAAAAAAAAAAAATCCATGAAACGGAGACCGGAACAAGGAAAAGAGGTTAGTGGGTTAAGTGGTGTGTGTTTCCTGCGTTTGCAAAGGTGCCTATAGTGAGAAGGGCGGCTGTAATTCGGCCATTAGTTACAGATGGTGGCTGGAGGCTTGAGACTCATGCAGCGAGATGAGAGCTCTTGTATCTCTTTCCAGTGATGCCGACTTTAAACTGCTTTGAAAACCTGAATCAAGACGGCATAAAAAATAGTGGATTTGATACTTAGCGATGCTACCAGCTGTTTCCTTTATGTATTTTGATGCAGAAATGCCTAGAAATGTGAACAAAAATGAGTTAATTTGCCAGATGAGGTTTCTGTCCCCCAGTCCTTGCAAAAATGGCATTAGTGGCAAGTAGGTAAAGAACATTCAGGTGGATTTATAAGCAAATTAGATTTTTCAAAACTTTGCTCTTTGAAGCAGTTTGTGTACAACTTCTGGTGAAGGTTATGCTTCTCAAGCAGTGAAGGAGAGCATTAAACAGATCACCCTGGGGTTTGGTGGTGGCATTAGAAATATTTCTGAACAGCATAACTTTTAATATTTTCCTATTCCTTACTCTGAAGGCTTTAGTTCCAGTTGTATGAACAGCAAACTTGAATGTGGAGATAGGCATTTTTCAGCAGAAACCTAGTTACAGTTACTCATGAGACAAATCCCAGTACTATAAATGCAGGAACTTAATTGGTGGAAACAGTATCGCACATTGCAGTTAACCTCTGCAAATTAAGACATGGAAAACACTGTTTCAGACGGATTCATTTTTGTCCTTCGCTCTGCTTACAGGTACTGTTTGATGAGTGTGAAAGGATGCTTCACTGATTTTCATATTGATTTTGGTGGCACTTCAGTGTGGTATCACGTTTTCCGTGGGGGGAAGGTAGGTGAACCTTGTTTGATACTTGTTTTTATTTCTCTTTGCCTCTTATGGAGGGCAGGGGTTGCTTTCTTTTTATTTTTTTTTATTTTTTTGGAGGGGGTGGCGAGGAGTGTGGGGGCTAGTCAGCGGTCAGCCTATTTCAGCTAGCTTTGTTGATGTACATGGTGTTTGCTGAACTAGAAGGACACCATGCACCTTTATGAAACAAATTAATGATTTATTTGAAATACCAAATGTGTTATTTGCTGCTGGTGGTGCTTTTAGGCTTGCTATTACTGCATGGTTTAGGAGTGTCTTGCAGTGAGTATGTGGCTGTGTGTATCCTTGTTGGGTCAGAGTGCCCTCACAAGTCTCCTCCTGTAGCTAGAGCTTCTGTTTCCTTTTGGAGATTGCATGTTCCTTTAGTGTGCACATGCACACTATGCTGGAAATGAAATATTACAGGATACAGAAGCGTTAAAATACACAGCAGGTATGGCTACTGTTTTACATTGATTTTTCTAATTGTAGAATAGACAGCCTATGGTGGGAACTGAAATAAATACAGCAGATTGAACATCTCTGTGGTACAGGTACTGTTCATCTATATAGTCCAGTGAAGTTGTACTATACCAACGCACTGTTTTGAATGGAAAATATACCATGCAAGTGTCTTCTGAGTAAGATTTTTCATGGAAGAGAAATGACAGCTGTTAGTTATTGTACCACATCCAGCACATGAACTAATTGCTGCTGTGGTCTGCTGTGTGCCTGTGTGTACAGCACCTGAAAAATACGTGTTCTATGCAGAAAGCAGGCTTGGTGTTATGCATTCATTTGTCTAACACATGATAACCTTGTTGGAATCTTTCCACTATTTATTTTTGTTGACTGTTGGTAATAGTTAAATCTTTGTTTTATTTTTAGATTTTCTGGCTGATTCCACCTACTCTGCAGAATCTAGAACTTTATGAAGAATGGGTTCTCTCTGGAAAGCAAAGTGATATCTTTCTTGGAGACAGGGTGGAACGATGCCAAAGAATTGAGCTGAAACAAGGCTATACATTCTTCATTCCTTCAGGTATCACTTGTTAACTGTTTATGGAATCACTGGAATTGTGTTTGCCTAGCAGTTCTCTGTAAAACAATTCTTCAGATCTAAACCCCTTACTGATGTCTCTGTTTGCTGTGGCAAAAGAAAGGCTAGGGACTGAATACACCTAATTTTCCAGAAATCAACCCATCCAGACTGATGAAAAATGTACTGTGAGGAAGTATGTGCAGTGATCACTTGTGCTGTACTGGGGAAAAGAAGAGAGGACTTGACTCTCTGGGGCTGTCAGTCCACTGCTTCTCATCAGAGTCATACTGACTTTTGCTATTGTTAGCTTTCTTGGAAAAGTATTTTTCTGCTTTTGTGATCTCTTCTGGCAGGTTTCACCTGCAGTTCAGTAACCTACTTCTCTGCCTCTGTCTGTTGCCAGAGGTGGGTCTCCATTCCCTGATGGAGCTCAGTGGAGACTCCAGTATATGGCAGAGCAGGCACTGTGCTCCCTCAGGGTTGCTTCTTGGAAACAAATCTTCATAATTTCTGATGAGGGAGATGGTGCTGAATCTGGACATCTTCCAGTAGTCCAGCCACACTTAATTTTTACACTGCTGCCCACCTCAATAGCTGTGCTGAATGATTCAGGCTTCTCTTGCAAAGCAACCAAATAGTTGCTGCTTTGAAGGCTGTTTTTTTCAGCCCTTTCTGATCTTGCCTAATTTGGATTAAGGGTGGTGCAATCTGTAGTGCTCCTCATTTAAGATGATATCAGGCTTTGATTTCTTCAACTATTATAGGACCATAAGTTTGTTTATAATGATATAACACATTACCTCTGTCTAGTGGATCTTATCAGGGAAATAAATATAAGTAGCCTTTCTACAGGGCAGAAAGACAGGCTGGTAGTTTTTCAGCTCTAGAATTACTCGGTGGAGATAGTATTATTATTTTTTAATCCTGGAGGCAGAGAGAATGCAGGTCATGTGAAGACAGTGACAGTGTTCCTGCCAATTAGAGAACATCACTACTGTCAGTCGAAGGCCACAAATCTGCACATTTGTAAGTATTTGGTAAGAATCAGCCTTGGAGGTGATGGGCAAAATGACTTGGAGGGTGAAGGAGTTAATCCATTAGTCTTCCCTTGAAACAAGTCAGAATGTGCTGTTACTGTTCGAACTGGGTGTTTGTATGTGCCTGTGCTGTTTGCTTAGATCCTGTTACTGCATCTTCGTATTTATCTTCACTCCCCTGTGAACAGCATCCTATGAGTAGGACTTTCTGCATGTTAGTTTAGTCATGCTCAGCAGCTCGAATATGGCAAGTTGTTGGGAGCTTGTACGGGACACAACTGTAACATGGTGGCTGAAGTGAAGTGATTCCAAATGTGTTTTTTGACTATAGTTTCTGTTTTCTTGGGAAAGCCCAAAGTACATAAATGCATACTTCAGACATTTTAGGCTCCATGCCATATTTGAAAGGCATATATGAATA